>NC_062280.1:33712500-34962500 GCF_902655055.1 Lutra lutra | reverse complement strand
GGGCTTTAGTTTATTATTCTAACTTCTCCTTTACAAGGTTCACCCAGGAAGAGTCCTGAGGGAGCATGAAACAGCTGTCCCCCAAACCTGTAAGAGAAGAGTGTCTACTGAGGAAAAGGGGTGAATTGTGATAGCCATGAAGCCCTGTGGCTCAGATCTTCCTCAAGAGAAACTTCTGTAAGGACAGTAGCTGATAGCCACCAACTACAAAGTCTTCAAATCTGTGGCAACAGTTTAGTCAAGGTCACTCTGTCCCTAGAAATTTCCTCCCAAATAGCTGAGCATGATGTGGCATGGAACCTGGTGATTTCTGCCCAGTGTGGGAGTCCTTTCTGGGCAGTCTTGGGGTCTGAGTGCTTTTTGGCTGGCAGAGAATTTCCCACAGCTTCACCATGATAGGAGGCTCTTCCTATCCCACTATTTCTCTCCTTTAGCAGATGCCATGCCATATTGTGACCTGAGGCCTGTCTTACCTATTCTTGTCCCCCTCCCCATCATTCCAGGCATCCTTCTCAATAAACATATCCTAATTTTTTGTGTTTGTTTTTTTGGAGAGAGAGAGCATGTGTGCACACACACAAGGAGGGGAAGTGTCAGGGTTAGGGAGAGAAAGAATATTAAGTAGGTGCCATACCCAGTGTGGAGCCCAACATGGGCTGGATCTAAGGACTCTGAGATCATGAACCAAGCCAAAATCAAGAGTTGGACACTTAACCACCATACCCACCCAGGTGCCCCTAAATCTCTCACATGACTAACCCCACCCAGCTTGCTGTCTGCTTTCTAGAGGACATGAACTGACTCAGTGGAAATAATCATACAATCAATGAAACTGAGAAACCAAAGAAGAGGGAAGAGAAAGCCTAAAAAAAAATGTCTGGGAAAATAGGGCACCCTCTTGCTTCAGACTAAGCATTTAAATGGTGGTTGGGGAGGTAGGACCAACTCCACTGCAGGAATACTTGGCTGGAAGTGAAAGTTACGTGGGCTGAAGAAAGCAGAATCTTTTTGCAATAAGACTCTAACACTCAAGATAGATGAAGCCTGACACATCTCATGTTATAAAAATAAAAATAAGTTTCATAATCCTGAATTTAAACAAGTATACTTTTTCCTCACACAATGAAGACAGTGTTGCAAGGTCTGGGTGTAGATTAGTTTTTTTCAATATAAAACAAACAACGAAAAGCATTGCTTAAATCAAAGAAGGTTATTTCCCAGAAGTAATTGATAAAATATTTGTGAACTTCTCTCCCAAACAAATTATCAGCTCAGGCGCAGGTCTGGACATCTGTGCTCTGGAATCATTGAATTATGAACTCCGTCCCCAGTTCCATCATTCAGAAACCAAACAATAGTAGCTTTTGATCCTTGAGACCATTTCTCTATCTGTTACATAGTAGTACTGGCTTCAGGGATTGCTGAATTTTGTTTATGGGATTCTCATCTGCCTGGTAATACTGTGTTTTTAAAGGATGGTATAAGGAGTTATAATACCTCAAGAAACTGTCCACAAAGTCAAAACAAAATCCTGCGTTCAACTCAAGGTATCAAGATAAACTAGACAAATGCAGTCCTCATGCTCTCTTGACTTCCTTAAATACTTGCTTCAGTTTTTTAAAGCACCTGTTGATCAAGACAAACAAAGGCATAAAACGAGAACTTCAAAACTGCTATGACACTGTTATTCAACAGAGAGTGTTACTTGTCTCACTGTCTTCTTGAAAATCCATCAACATTAATGTTTTGTATCTCCTCCTGAGGACTGTCACCTTCCAGAGATGAAAAACACAACCCCTGAGAAGGGCGAGCTAGCAAGGTGAGATGTCAACTCTCAAAGTGACAGAGGCATTACTTCTGTGTGTGATTTTGAAGCCAACATGCCAATATTTCATAACAGAGACTTCCTTGAGAATCACTGGAAAAAACCAGAATCCCATTCCATAAGGATACCAGATAGATAGATGGAGATAGAGATTGATAGATGATAGATAGATAGATAGATAGATAGAGATAGATAGATGAGAGAGAAAGAGAGAGAGAGAGCCCGCACCATTTATATAGTCTAGGAATTTGGAATACAAACTGAAGGGTCACCTAGGAGTTTGTTGCTTGGATTTTATTTTTTCTGAAACAAATCTGAGGACCTGATCTCAAAACTTCATCTCCAACACTGATGCACAATCTTGTATATTTCTACCTTCACAAACTTCTCAACCACCTGGATTTTTTGATGTTGATTCTTCAAAAAATATTATATTTATCTGGTATCAGGAAAAGGGGACATTCAACCATGAAGTAAATGGAGAGGGGGTGGGAATCTGAAAGAGGGATGGAGGCTATGGCTCTAAAGGAAATAATAAAATTTGCCAGTAGGCAACTTGACTACTACCATCCACTAATTATTTAAATCTTTCATGTCAGACATTTTATGATGAATGAGTACAAGGAAATTCATATTCAGACTTTACTCATTAAAATTATGACTTAAAAAGTTTGTATTTGATCCTGCCTCCCTCTTGCCTTCTCTTCAGATACACAAGACCAGATGGTGAAGACACCATCCTGTCTACCCCACCAGAGGGCCTCTTGCTCCAAAACTCCATCCTTTTCTCCTTCAACACTGGTCTCTTCTAGGTATCATTTTCAGCTAAAACAATCTACATACAAGAAAAGTTGGGCATAAAATAAGCCAAGAGGTTAGTGTATTACATCTTTTTTTCTATTTTGACAGTAATACACCTCAGCCAAATATCAGATTTTGAGAGGCATCATTAATTATGTTTTTTGGCAGATGAAACTCATCCTGGCACCACTGCACCTTTAGGATTACAAGGGGCTGTTCACATGTACTCACCTCAAGCTTCATGAGGGCAGGTATGCTGCCTTCTTGCTCCCTGCTACAGTCACTAGCACATTGTAAGAGCTCAAACACATTTATTTTGTGAAGGAAAAATTAATAAAGTAAATAAGCCCACTGTGAAGATAGCCAGAGATATGGCTTAGTTAGGGAACTTGGTGGAGTTTTGTCATCTGTACTTCTCAGAGATTTCTTCCTCCTCCTGGGAGTGGAAATTCCTGTGTGGAGACAGTCCTCTTCACTCAGACCCAACCAATCAAACAGTAGATAGAGCCTAGGGACTAACAAATGCCTCAAGTCTGTCCATCCAGAGGAAACCCTGGGCACTGTGTGTGATCCCAGACCTGCCTCATTCCTCTTAGCACCATGAAGGGACATTGGTTGCACCAGGTCTGTGGCATTGTGGAAGACCTGGATCTGGTTATCTCTGCAGCTAGGTCAATCCTTCATCCTAGATGAACCACTAAATTCCACTGTGTTGAAGCCAATAATAGCTGGATCTTTTGATCTTTGCTTTGGAAAAAGTCCAGAGTGAACCAGTAGAATGAAGCAGTTACTACATAAATGCTATTGGCTAACTTAAGTCAGAAAATGCAGCGACGTCATTGCAAAGAAAAAGATGAATGTATCCTACTTCTTTCTTGCTTAAAAATATTCTTAAAAATATTCTTCCTATTTCACACTGTAACTGGGGGTAATTAACTACCTTATATGTTTACACTATATATGTATATATATATATACACAAATATATATAATCTATGCATATATATATTTTTTTAATCATGCAGTATACTTTGATGTGGAAACTTGGTTCCAGTAAAATTAAACTGTTTTCATATTTTCTTTCAAATTGTTCATTCACCAGCACCTTTAATGTCTTCTTTGAGTCTCGCTTGCTCATTCAAAGCCATAATCTATGGCTTTCTTGACTTAGGCTCAAATATTTATTCTCAGCCCTTCTTATCCTCAGTGATACCTATTTTTTACATTTGTGCTCCTAATATCTTAACTCTCAGATTTTTTTTCAGACATTCATTTCTTGTGTCTGGCTATTTATTGATTCTTCTTAGATCTCAAGGTCAAGTGTTAAAAATGGAATCTTTACACACTTTTTTGTTAACTGTTGTGGCGAATTATTATTAAAAAAAAAAAAAAAAAAAAAACAGGGACGCCTGGGTGGCTCAGTTGGTTAAGCAGCTGCCTTCGGCTCAGGTCATGATTCCAGCGTCCTGGGATCGAGTCCCGCATCGGGCTCCTTGCTCAGCAGGAGCCTGCTTCTCCCTCTGCCTCTGCCTGCCATTCTGTCTGCCTGTGCTTGCTCTCTCTCTCCCTCTCTCTCTGACAAATAAATAAAATCTTTAAAAAAAAAAAAAAAAAAGCAAAACAAAACACAATAAAACAGCGGCGGGGGGGAACTGTCCCAAAGAGAAGGTGTGCAATCTCCATTGGCTTCAGATGTTATACTTAAAGTTGATATTCTTAAGCATCAAATATGTTATTTCTCCTTGCTAAGCTTTTTCAACTCTACCCCAAATTTGATACTTCAGAAAGAATATAAGATACATAATCAACCAGTGACTAACTCTGTCCTTTGAAGTAGGAGCCACATGCTTTCTGAGCCTCAATTACCTTTATCTTTGTAATGATAGACGTACTCTACAAGGTTATTATAAGAAATTAAAATAAGATAAAAATTTCAAAGTCACCTCGCAATGTGGCCAATACAAGCAGAAGCTGGACAAATATTAATTTGCCTTCCCTGCCTTCCTGATTTGCCAGGCAACTCTGTATCATTTTTTTATCTTTCTGTACACAGGTATAAAATAGACATCTTAATGATCAGTTTCCACTCCACTGCACCATAAAGGGAAATATACTCTTACTACATCAATGCAATTTGCTTATTTCTCTAAGTGGGCTTTGACAGTAATTGTCAGAATACATACCTCCAAATGCAGATTAGGAAAAAAAAAAGAAATTTGCTCATAAGTGAAGGAAAAGGAACAAAAATAATTAATTTTTTTCTGCCATAATTATTGGTTGGGCATGATAGAGATTTCAGCAAATCTATTGTATGGATTTATGGTTATTTGTAATAAAACTTCATGATGGGGCGCCTGGGTGGCTCAGCGGGTTAAGTCTCTGCCTTCGGCTCAGGTCATGATCTCAGGGTCTTGGGATCGAGCCCCGCATCGGGCTCTCTGCTCGGTGGAGAGCCTGCTTCCTCCTCTCTCTCTGCCTGCCTCTCTGCCTGCTTGTGATCTCTCTCTGTCAAATAAATAAATTAAAAACAATCTTTAAAAAAATAAAATAAAACTTCATGATAATTTAAGATTCTTATGAAAGTTAGGGTTTAGGGTAATCATGGCTAGGGATATATGCTTGAAAAACAAATATGACATTTTTATCACGAAGTACTTATTGCCAAAAGTTTGAGGTTGATATTGCTGCCTATTAATTTTATACTTAGTCATAACGATAAGGCATAGGACATAATAATAAATGAAAAAAATTTAAAAATAAAAATAATAAAAATGAAGTTAGAGCAAGAGTACAGAGATTTTTTTTAACCTTTATCAAAGTTATAATGCTTATTAAAAAGTAGGCATAGAACATTCTATGGAACATCTTTCAGAGACTTATTTTTACTTAAGACATGACAACTGCTTTTAAGATTAACATATGTTATTATCTATGGCACTTTGGAATTTAAAATTAAAATATTTCTTACGCCTGTACATAAATAAGACTTCTTTACTCCTTAAAGTGTCATGGCTTGAAGAAGAGAGGGTATATGGAAAATTCAAATCAAATCATGATATTCAGCTTCAACTTAGAACATAGTTTACAGAACTTCACATCGTGGGAGATCTTTTCCAAAAATTCAACCAAAGACGGGGAGGTTCTAGAAAATATATTTTATTTGTGTCTTCAAAACTGACATAAGCTTTGAATGTGCTTTGAGAACATGCCAAGTTTATACAAATGAGTTTAGCTAACCATATGTGGCTCATTTCTTCAACCTTGGCATGGAAGCTAGAAATACAGAATGTTAAGATTTAATGGCCTTGAACCTCCTGAGCAAAAGGGGCTAACTCAGTGCCAGTTTAAAGTATAATAGTTGGTTTGGGATAATTTTGACAGAGAAAGCAACAATTCTGTGTTGAGGCATTCTATTCATCTACTCGCTATTTATTCAAAAAGTATTTGGACCCCTACTCTTTGGCACTGACCAAAGCAGAGCGGTCAGGGTCCTCAGGGAAGCACAGGCTACGGAAGCAGCATGAGTTCAGCACCATGTGGTCAAATGTGCTTTGAGAGGAAGTACAGAGCTGGGAGTGGAAGAACAGGTCGTGAGGCCCTAACCACAACTGAGGGGCTGGGAAGTCCCATAGGAGGAAGTGGCTTTGCTGCTGACCCAGAGCATGAGTCAAATTTAATCAGAAAAGGGAGAGAAGAAGGGAGAAGTAATGTATGTGCTGACTGAAGATCTAGAGAAACTGAAAATTAAACAGATGTTTGGGCAGAACTTGATCAAAGCTGTTTGTTTTCTATTTCCCAAGGCTAAATAAATAAATGAATGGAGAAATAGGTGACTGGAAAAGTTTGAGAGTAACTCCTAGGTTTCTTAAACATCAGGATGGATAATACTGTGTTTCAATGATATTCTGTACTATTTCCTCCTTTCCTTGAATGGCCATTTTCTTAATTTCTGATGAAGGAAAAAGGAAAAATCTGTGGATCCTCAAATGCTATTAATTCCTGTCCTTGTTATAAGAGTTAATAATTTGAATTCAGGGATCAGCTTAATCCCCTCCTCTCCATCTCCACTGGCCTGCTTTGGTTTAGATGCTCATCATTTCTTGGCTAAATTAATGCAGTTGCTTCTTAGCTGATCTTTTTCCACAGTGCTGCCAGATTATCCTTGTAAATGCAGATTTGCTCATGTCACTCCCTAAATTAAAACTCTTTGATAGCTCTTCCATTTCTCCAGATTTTAAATACAAACTTTCATGTAACACTCAAGGTCTTTCAAGATTTGGATCTCATGCCAAGTCTCATCTGTAACATTTTCCCCCTTTGATTTTAAGATTATTCTAATAAAATGTGTTCTCATCTTCACTTTGTTCTGGATTGTTAATTCTAAAGTAAAGTTCAAGATCAACCACATGCCAAGTGTGGGAATGAGTCTTGAGGAGACAGACAAGTTAAATCATGACCTCAATCAGCAGTCACACTGCTGTCTGTCTGAACTTCTTCCTTTGGTCAAATCATGTTTTAAGATAAGACCTAATTCAGAGTGGTTTCTTTGAGGGAGGTTCCCATCATCAGCCAGTGTTTTGTTTTGTTTTGTTTGTTTGTTTTTCCCTCCCTTGTGGGCTGTCACAGGGTTCTGTGCTTCTCCATATCACAGCACCTCCTTTATGTCACTCAAGACTTGTCTTCTCTAAGTTGATCCCCTCTATTGGTCTGTGAGCCCCTTGAAGGATAGAACCTAAATTATTTTCAGCAAGCAGAAAGCAGATAGGGATAAAATGGAAGGGAGGGGAAGATATGACCCATGAAAAATTGCTCAGTATTTTCAGAAACTTTCTCTTCTTTAATTTTTTTTTTTTTTTTTTTAGTTAGGCATTCTCAAACTATCATTGGAAAGAAAAAAAAAAGCTGAAAGGACACTATGAGACTCAGCTATGATTATTCAATAATTATTTTCACTGTTACAACAAAATGGAGGTTACTAATTGCCTCCTGTCGTATTGTTTGTAGATAATTTGGTTGCCTGAGATAAAATTTGGTTGCCTGAGAGGTAAAAACCTCTAAACTAATTTTTATTTAACAAATCCCTGGGTTATATCTAATTCTTCTTTAACCTTGTAAAATATCTTGATTAACAGACATAGCATTCTAAATATCCATAGCCTATAGGCTTACTCTCCAGCATGTCCACACACCTACGTTCTGGACACTGAATGGTAATTGTGTGCTTATGAGAATCAGTTATGTTTGTTGTCAAACCTGCTTATGTCAACGGTGTTTTTGTAATAATTATAAAAGTAAATATTATGTAAACCAAAGAAATGTGAGTGTGAACAATTAGTGAGACTTTCTCTGAGAACTCTGTTGAAAAACTATGTTGATTGCTTTGAAGATGCTCAATAAAAGGAGATTTCCTAAAAAAAAAAAAAAAAAAGGTCTAGCCGGATAGCTGGATATGCTGAGATTAAGGCAAATCTGTTAAATCTAAAAGAACTCTGAACTGTGTTCGTTTTTCCAAATGTTTTTAAATTTTGGCTCCACTTTGAAGAAATTGTAACTACATTAAAAAGTGAAACTAATGGGTACATTTTAAGCATGAAAGTTTTATCAAGTCTAATTAGGAAAATGCACACAAGTAAAAGACTCTATTGCAAAATTTGGTAAATATGTATTTGCAACCTTAAATTTTAAAAAGAGTTTTATAGGTGCTTACGTATTTCTCTTTTTAAGATTTCTTTTTTCTTTTTTTTTTTTTTTACTTTCTGTTTAATCAGTCTCAATTATATTAGTTCTTCAAAATTTACATCCTATAAACAAATGAGCAAGCGTAGAGCCTGGTGCATAGAAGAGGCTTGGGAAGTCTCAAAAAATGTTGGTTTCATTCCTCCCACCTCCCTCCAAAATTACCCAAGACTCAAAGATAGTTGGTTCAGAGGAAGTTATTTTAGAGATAGTCATTGACCAATAGAAAAATCAAATTTTCCTTGAAGTACAATTGTATAAGGTCAAAAAAAAATGCAGAATGTTAATTTACTTACAGAAAATTATTTAAGCCATTGCATTCTTAAAGCACTTTGGAAAAGGAGCCTGGAAGGAGAACACATTTTCCTAGTGGTAATCATATGTAAAGCAATATTCTGCATAGAGGAAAGAGCCAGACCACTCAAGAAAGCAGCACATGCCATGCTCTTCAGTACCATTTCAATATGTTTTCTTCTGAGAAGGTACATGTCAGTAGTTGGATACCTAGTGACTCTCCCAGCCCAGATCATCATGTATGACACTGCATTATCACCAAAAGCATCATCTATGACACTGACATCATTTCTGAAAGCTTCTGATAATGTGTACAAAACTAGGAAAATACCACACTGGCAGAAAGATTTGATAGAACCCAAAGCTACTTCAGGCATGAATTTCACAGACAGAAAGATGAGTTTTCCCTGAGTCTGTAAAACATCCAGGTCCACAGCCACCTATTCATTTAACTCTAGACAAGAGATGACAAGATTTGCCAAGCAAAGGAAGACTAATGAAAAAGCTTTAATGTCAGCTCTATCTCAAATGTATGGTATCCATCCCTCCCAAACTTTTGTAACTTGCTCTTCTCTTGATATGGCATCTTAAAATTATAATGGAATGATCAAAAAGAGATCTCAAAAACTTTGTAGAAAATACCTCTAGATGCAGAGTATTTGAGCACAGTGAAATGCTACTTGCAGAAAAATTTTGCAGTTTAAGTAGAGTTATGGAGTGAAAGGGGAAAATGAACTCTTGAAAGATCAAGAAATTCTAGATATGCATTTACAGAATAATTATGGAAATGATCTATCAATGAATAAAATACAGTGTTCTTGCATCTTTCATATCAGGCCAAGAATCATCCAATGTCTTTCTAAATAACATTCTTAAATTATCTGAATGCAACCGGAAGTTACCCTTGTTAAAAATGAAGATGATATTCTACTTACAAATGGTACACACCTCATAGTGACTGTTTCAAAGATTCAAGACATCCTGGTTTTTGTAAATTCCCACCTAGGTCTTCAGCAGAACACTGCCAGGTCTGTTTCATGGAGAAAAGTTTTGCCCTCCAACAGGAGGCTCCTTTGTCTTTCCCCTTTCCATCGTTGAAGTTCTCCACATCTTTAGCTGTATGTAGCTTTTCTTGGCTTCTTGACTCAATATCTCACTAGAATTTTCAATATTAAATTTTAATTCCATAGTTGAGGAGATTATTTTTTCTCTATCCAGATTCTTCTTGATCTTGTTTTATAAAAGATTTTATTTAGGGACACCTGGGTGGCTCAGTCATTAAGCATATACCTTCAGCTCACGTCATGATCCCAGTGTCCTGGGATCAAGTCCCTCATCATCCATCATCAAGCTCCTTGTTCAGCAAGGAGCCTGCTTCTCCCTCTGCCTGCTGTTCCCTCTGCTGGTGTGCTCGTTCCCACACACTCTCTCTCTCTCTCTCTCCCCCCCTTTCTGCCTGGCAAATAAATAAATAATAAAATCTTTTAAAAAGAGATTTTATTATTTATTTGAGGGGGGGAGCACAAGTGGGGGGAGAGACAGAAAGAGAGGGACAAGCAGACTTCCTACTGGGCAGGGAGCCAGATGTACCCCAAGATCATGACCTGAGCCCAAAGCAGATGCTTAACTGACTGAGCCCCTCCCCTTGATCTTAGAACTGTTTTCACTATTCTTGACCACAGCTTCTTTTTGGAATGTCCCATTTTCTTTGACTTCCCTGAAATCATCCTTCCCTATTTTTCATCTTTGTCCTTGGTCCTACTTAGTATCCTCACTGACTTCTTGCCCCTTATGCTTCAGTATAGGCCAAGGTTCTGTTGCCACATTTCTCCTTTTTCTGATAAAAAATATCATTTTTAAAGTCTTGAATGTTCTATCCTATTTATATGATTTCTTTTTTAAAAAAGATTTTATTTATTTATTTGAGACAGAAAAAGTGAGAGGGACAGAGAGAGCATGAGGGTCGGGGAGGGAGAAGCAGGTGGCCCACTGAGCCGTGAGTTCAACGTGGGGTTCAAGCCCAGGACTCTGGGATCATGACCTGAACCAAAGGCAGATGCTTAACCAAGGGAGCCACCGAGGCACCCCTGTGATTTCTAAATCTAATATTCCACTGTCTCCTGCACTGTGAGAACTATGTTTGCTCTCTCTCTCTAAAATGTTGGATATTTTCAAATGACTATTCCTTTGATACTCCAGGTCAATGTTGAACTCAGCATCATTTCTGTTCCTCTATTAAAACTTAGTCTTCAATAGTATCATTAGTCTATCAATCATAGAGAACAAAGCCTTCCAAATAATTTGACGCCAAGTACCTTTTTATATGCTTTTATAAGTTTATAACTTTTATAAGTTCAAATGGTCAACAAATCTTTCCTCTTCTCCCTGGATTTCCTGTTTTCCAACCCATCTAGAAGGCTTATATTAACTTTCAGTCTTGACTACTAAGTGATATTCTTAATTGGATTCTCTATCTCAACTTTCCTTTATACTAATCATTAACCTAAAAAAAAAAAAAAAAAAGTTCCAAAAAAGAAATAGGAATACTTTACTTCCCTTCTTTAGAGCCTATAGGTGTACCCAAAATAGAATCCAGTTCCTCCATAAGGTAATTCAGGCTTTGCATGATCTGACACGGCCTCCTTTCCAGTTTTGTCATATTACCCACTCACGTAGTTCTCTCTCCTGGGAGCCCTTCCTCTTCAAACTACATGGCCAATTGGGAAAAAAAAAAAAAAATCAAGTCCATCTGGTTTTACATTTAATGTTCCATCTTCCCTGAACCTTTCATCAATACACTCTCACTTCTTAGCTTCAATTTCTTTTGTCTTATTTGTTACTTTCTGTCTTACATTACAGCTGTTACACACAAATACGAGATTCTGGAATTTTTGAGGATGGGGGTCAAACTTTGTGCATTCCTTTTTCTCTTATAGCATCTGGGATGCCTCTATGAACATAAAAGTAATGTGTAAATGTCTAGGGATTTAAATTTAACTAAGATGTTAGTTAAAAGAAATATCTAGTGAACTATTTTAAATTATTCCCAGGTATATTAAAGGGTTACAACTCTCTAGAAATTTTGCTTCACTAAAATAAATCTGGCAGACCAAAAAATATGTTTCTTTTTAAATAGAAGTTTGGTTTAGAAGGAAATGAAGAGATAAAGTGAAACAGAGAGAATAAGGACATTATGTCGTCCAGAGACTCCCAACATCTAAAGAGAACGGAGCTCAAGATCCACAACTGGAGAGTCAAACCCTCAACCCTCTTTTTTCCAAAAAGTAACTACAAAGTGGGGAAAAAAATTATAATCTATGCATCTACAGAAAAAGACACTGGAGATCACACACAGACATACAGAGATACACAACACAGTGCATACACATGCTTTTCCCCCTTATCCGGGAGATTCTGTTTCTAGCCCTGCTCCTACAGCATCCTATGGCCACTAGAGAATTTGTTTATAAATACAGTTGTTCGCCTTTGAAATGGGATAGTGATACCTTAACCCAAGTTCCCTCAGGAGGTTTGTGGGATTCAAATGAGAATGTAAAACAAGGTCAGGTTATATTTTCCTGTATAACAACAAAAATCATTTCACAAATCTTTCTACTAAACATACCACCTTTGCAAACCGATAAAGCCCAGAACGGAACTCCTAGGCATTTTTAAAGTCTATTAAAAAAAAAAAAAATGCCTGCAGTTCTAAAACCCAACCTTCCATCCCTCATTCATATAATCCAAGTGACATGTAAATGTGAATCGCTAAAGATACTACTTAAGAACCAGAACCAAATCCTCATTCATGGATGCATTAGTCCCTCTAAATGGAGTGGCCGATGTGCTGTGTTTATACCCAACAGGCTGAACAACCACTTAATGCACCCAAATGGAATAATGTGATAGAGTGAAATATAGATGCTGCTGACGGCCTAAGCAGAGGCCAGAAGCTTGGCTCCCTATTTTCTTGGAGTGACTTTCCGGGAACGACTCACTTTCCCTGATCGGTTTCCTTCAGACGAAATAATTGAATCTAATGCTCTGTGTCAATGCAAGCACTTGGATTATTTGCTTTATGGTGCAGCCCTTAGGGGCTTCAGGGTCGGGTGTTAAAAATTTGCCTTTGATCAAGCCTTGTCCTCTCCTACACATCTTTATTCATAACAAATTAGAAGCTATTATCACAGTATATTAGCAACAGTTTTAATGCCCACAGTGCATCTTAAAATAAAAAGAAGCAATTTCCTCATTATAATGGATGCAGTATCTTAGTTGGCCTCATTATAATATTTATCATCTGTTATTTGTTGCATGTGAGAGCACAATGAGATGATGCCTTACCCTGGTGAAAGGCACACACCCCTCAGGGCTTACAGTTTATTGCAGAGCACATTTAAATTCAAGCTCTACCTTGTTAAAATAAACCTTTCTTATGCACATCCAAGAGGACCAAGGAAATGTGACTTCATGGCTGCCTTATTGAAAAGGGAGTTTCTTATTTACTGAAGACTAGTACAATTTAAGGAGTATAATTAACTTAATGATTTCTTGGTAAAGTTCCCTACCACCACCTTACCCCCTTTAAAACTATCATTTGTGGGCACCTGTTTCAGTTTTCTCTTAAAGAGTTTGTCTTGGAAAAAAAAAAAAAAAAAGAGTTTGTCTTGGAAAATAATCAGATTTGAATCCAGATTGAAATCACCAAAAGAGATTTCACTATAACTCATTTAGTTAAACAAAAATGGAGGATGCAATATTATAAGTTTTAGACTAAATTGAGAATACATATGATACAGTGTTAAATATACATGCATTCTCTGGCCACTTAATTTCTTCAAAACTTCTTCTCCAAGGTATTTTATTTCCTCCTATCTCAGCCACTGCTCCTATGGTCTGACCTGGGTCTTTTGATTCCCAATACCTTCACTCACAACCTCAGCTTAAACATCTGCATTATCGACCATCAGCATCTGTCTTTCTGACTCACTACTTCTGTTTGGTTAAGCTCAAGTCCCCTTTTGTAACTTTTTGGGAACCTCCTATCTACTGGATTTGCAATCTTATTTTTTCTGTGTTCCTCCTCAATAGCTGTAAATATTGTCTTTCTGAACACAGCTTATATTCCAGGACAAATCATTAGTACCACTCCCTGGCACGTACCCTCAATACCTTTGTCCTTATACTGCAGTGTTAAAATGATGAGCGCAGGCATGTCAAATGAGGAGTCATGTTCAGTCAGTTCAAGGTCATAGCAGGTGAGGCTGTCATCAACATGTGCACAGGGACCCCGAGCAACAACAAGGTTTGGTGTATGGCCTTCTCCTCCATCTTTTTGCCTTAGCCTCTCCAGGTCAGTTTCCCTAAGATCCATTTAAGGGGACATTCCCTTGCTCAAATGGCCACAACAGCATTTGATTTAAAAATATTTTATAATGTGTCAACACCCCACATATTCAATCTTATTTTCTACTTCTATACTTGCCAATATCCATTCTCTGCTGATGACCTCCACCGAAAATACAGACACCTGATTAATTAATGAATATCCAGTTAATTAGTTAAACTCATAATTACTGAAGAACTATTTGGTCAAGACAGAGTGCTAGGTCCTAGTCATTCAACAGACAACATGATATTTCTCTTTCCCAAACTTGGAGCCAAGTGATCAAGGTGGTACCATGAAGAAAACAGTGATGTGAAAGAGAGAAACAGGGAAGACATCATTCAGATGGGACTGAATTCTTCTGGCAGAATGTACTCTTCTCATTTCTTCTAGTCCTACCTATCTTTTAAAAGCTAGCACCAATTCATTCTCCAGTAAGGTTCAAAACCCACTGTTTCTGAGAGCTGATTTCTCTAAACCTTTCTACTTCTTAAACCCACAGAAGTACAAATAGAATAGATTTCATTTCATAATTTTAATTTTTTGTTCACAAACAAAGTAAAAGTTCCTAGAGTGATGAGGGAATCCGTGTTGTGTTTTATGTTTTAAGAGGCCCTCATGCAGTCCTGAACATTTAAGAGACTGTTTTAAGAGAATAATTGATCTATAAGTATTTCCTTAAAGATTATCAAAATAAGCACATGTAAACATTATACAATGAAGGGCTTACATGAGCACTATTACTTGAATTCTGCATGATAATCAAATACAGTGCTTTGAATTTTTTTGACCAACCTTAATGAGTTTAGATAAAAGTTATTTCATTGTTTTTGGTTGCTATTATTAGTTCTTACTAATAATAGTATTAGAAATACAGATGTAAACAAGTTCCATAGTTTTCTTTTGTGTTACACTGAACATCTTTGTAAAATCCAGGCAAATAGGACTGTCCCATAAGGATGGAGGTAAAAATGCAATTGCATTGTATACACAAGCTCTACATACAGAAATCAAATTATTCCACCCTTCTTCCCACTCCACCTCAACCTCCTCAAAGAATAATTAAGAGGAATAGAAAATAATATTCCCCTAGACAATATCACCAAGTTCAGAATAAAACAAAACAACAAATTCATACCTTGACAAGTACATGTGGAATGCCTATTTGCAAGTCATTTCTTGCAAACCTCTTTTACTCTCTGTAGGACCCAGTTTTCTGGAAGGAATGGAATTTTATATCTTGATATCTGATCTCTTCCTTCATAAGACAGAAGCAGGCTCTGAAGCAGAAAGGAATAGCTAATTGGGATGAGAAGGGAAATCCAGCAGAACTGGTCACCTCCGAGTAAAGCATTAGTGACTGAATTCACACGATGGGCAGGATTTGATGTGACCGAATGCATTATGGCAACTGATTCATTCTTGCCTTTTGAAGTCACTCTCAAAGTCAAGCAAACTAATACTTCCCATTTCCCTGCAGAGCTAGAGACTATTCCACAGTAAATCAGGTGACAGAAACTTTGGTTCACATCCAGTTTTGTGGGGAGACACAGTCAATGAGTAATATGTCCAGCTCAATGAAAGTCGATGACCTATGGGTCACATTCCCTCACATTAGGGGAACTGCCTGTATTCCCACCAACTTGGATTTATAAACTGTTTTTTCTTCTTAAGAGTACTGAATGTTGTCATACATTTCATGTGATGTGTTGCTGCAAATACACCTCCATTTTACAAATTAAATAACAATAACAAGGAATTAAACTAAAGAGAAGCATTGGAAGTAAGATTAGAGAGGCAACTGGAAATGTGAGCTTGATTTATGGCCATACTATGAGCTTGCTTTGAGTGGCTTGGGAAGTTATTGGGAGCTTTCTAGTTCATGCTGGAACCAATCACACTGGCTTGGCAGAGCCTCCTGTATGCATATCTTTCCAACTCCAAAGTGACTTTACCGAGATAGCTTGAGGTCAGCCACAGTGGAAATATCTACATGGGGGGAACCAGCAAATGCCACAAATGAAGGTGTTTCTTTTTTCCAGACAAAGGCAATTATTTTAAAATTTTAAAATTTTATTTTAAAATAGCTTTTAAAAGATAGGTAGGACTGGAAGAAATGAGAAGAGTACATGCTGCCAGAAGAATGGATTACCCACTCAGTCCCATCTGAATGATGTCTTCCCTGTTTCTCTCTTTCACATCACTGTTTTCTTCATGGTACCACCTTGATCACTTGGCTCTTCTTCACCATTGTGAACAGAAGAGTTACACAATATGGTGTGAACTAAGTTCTGAGTTAATAAAAGGAGTTGGGGGGACACCTGGGTGGCTCAGTCAGTTAAGCAGCTGCCTTCACCTCAGGTCATGATCCCAGAGTCCTGAGATCAAGTCCCGCATCAGACTCCTTGCTCCGTGGGGAGCCTGCTTCTCTCTTTGCCTCTGCCTGCCACTCTGCCTGCCTGTGCTCTCTCTCTCTCACTCTAACAAATAAATAAATAAAATCTTTAACAACAACAACAACAAAATAACAGGAGTTGGGGTACGGGAACAAGAAAGGGAGGGACCCGTTGGAAGTGTCCTGCACTAAAGCCAAAGTGAGATCTCCAGTACTTACGCTGGAGTGAATCTGCTCTCAGGAAAACAACCCTACCTGTTGTTTTGAGAAAGTATGCCCACATTGTACATGTTAGATAAACACAGCCATAAGCAGTCATCACTCTGCAGCTCCTAGTTCATGGCCCTGCACCAGCCTGTGATTTTTCCTGACACCAGCAATGGTGCCCTCACTCCTTACCAATATATATTTGATGAATGGATTTTAAACACGCTTCAAAAAAAAAAAAAAAAACACAGAAAAGTTGCTATAAAAATATGCTTATGGCAGAAGTCCCTACTTCACGCCACACCAAGGAAGTTGACAGGATGCATTGTGGAAGTAAACATCTAAATTATCAGAATCTTATACAAAATACCTGAATTTTTCAAGTGATATCTTCATCACAATGCCCTTGTATAGTGTGATTATTTATACCCACTTTATGAATAAAGAAACACAACCTGATTGGTAAATTGACCAGTAGACTCAGTTCCAGAATGTTCCACTTCTATGACAGTCTGCATCTTTGTATCATGCTGCATGGCTTATATTTGAACTGAGGATTAAAGATCCCAGATACTTCACTTAATGAGTTGGCATAGTGCATGGATTAAGTTACTCATACTAATAATGATAGAAATAATAAAATTATAACTATCTATGTTTAAGGCACTATCCTATACATGAATTACTTACAAACAGCCCTATGAATGAGGGACTATTATTGTCCCTGTTTTGAAGATGGAAAGATGACTTGTAGGGAGTCTAAGTTACTTGTGCAAGGTCTCACAGATTGAAACTAAGTTTGTTTTGAACTAGGCCTGCCTATCCCCAGACCTTATGAATAGTCTTAAAACTCATGGAACATGGGGATTTTTTTTTTTTTTTTTAAGAAAAAAAAAAAAAATTCCAAGTACAGACTCTTAGAATATAGATATGCTGGACAAGATGGCCTGGTTAAAACAGCATTGCCTCTGATGACCTTGACATAGGTATTTCTCACAATCATAAGCAGAGGAATAGTCACTGTAACCTGTGGGCATCATAGGGACATTGTTCTTCCTATCACCCACCAGGCCTTTGCACCATGAACCAGCCAACACGTGATGGGCACATGCACCTTCTCCTGGCTTAACTACTCAGGGACATATACTGCCATTTACCTGCTCCACATAGGCCCTAGAATCAACCCAAATCTTTTTAGTCCATATCACTACCTTCTCCACTATTTCTGTCCATCATGTCCTTTTCCACAGCCAGACAAGTTACAACTTTCCCAATTTTTTAAAAGATTTTATTTATTTATTTAAGAGAGATTGAGAGAAAGCATGAACTGATAGAGGGAGGAGCACACCCCCAATCTGAGTGGGGATCCCAAGGCAAGGCTCAATCCCGGGATCCTCGGATCATGACCTGAGTTGAAGACAAATGCCTAACTAACTGAGCCACCCAGGCACCCCAAGCTTTCCCAATTTTTACTACTTGAGAATATGCCGACAATGTATAATAAAAATAAAATAAATAGTTAAATCATGAACTTTTATAGCCTGCAAAATCTTTTGTTGCTGTAGAGGAAGTGACATAGAATCTATGACTTTCATAGAAAAGAGGAGATTTCTGAGACCATACTTGACTGGAACTGTCTCCTGCCAGAAGTTGAAGCTATCAGCATCTCTCATGACTTGAAATATCACTAACTACATGGTAAAGAACCCCAGTCAAACCACTGGAGAGAAGCCATCTGTAGTAGACAACTTTGCAGTATATGCACTAGACAACAGAGAAATTTACTAAGTTCCTACCAAAGACAAATAATTGTAATAAAAACTATAGAAATACATTTGGTGCTGATTCTATAATTAAGTCTGAATTTCAAGAAATTACAAACTCAGACACTTAAAGAACTCTGAGTTAAAATCCATAACCAAAAAAAGAAAAAGTATTTAATACAGACAGGCGTAGTGATGGTGTTCAACACAAAATAAGATGTGTTCATAGTAAAGGATGGTAGGACCGAGATGCCTAAGGAAGCAAATATGGGTATAATCGACAATGGGACATTTCCTATGACCATAGCCCAGCTAAGGACTTCTCTAGCTCTTTGGAGAACAAGTTGATTGAAATCTGATCCTTGCATTGTATGTTATAGAATATGTTACTGTTGCTTATATAATTATGCTATAGGCAATAAATTATTTTCAGTATTCCTTCTGTAGTATAGCAATTTTATTTAAAACTTCTTTCTCTGGCCTTTAAAGTTCTGTGTTAAGAACTCTTTGGGCATCATTAGAAAGGATGTTGGATGTACTGGATCACATTCAAAGACTCTAAGACTTGTCCATCTTGATCTTCATTCTGACCCCAGCATCTTGTGCATTACTCGGAACATGAATACTTTCAAAAAGTAGTGGTTAAATAATGGACCAAACAAGTAGTCTTATAAAAGCAGTCAAAAGAGTGTTGTTCCAGGTAGGCAAATTTGAGACTCAATACCTCTTAACAGTAACACATCATGTGACTCATTAGGCAAGTATTCAGATTATTTAAGGTTGTCTTGGCTGACAGTGAACTTTAGGACAAAGGTTGGCAAGTCCAAATTTAAGAGAAGACAAAGGTATAACAGGATTTTAATTTACATAATTGGTTACCTGTGTCCTATCAGCTCCCATACTGTCCTGACAGAGTAAACCCTGCACAAACTCTCCTTTAAGTCTCTGGATGGGTAATCCTGGTTTGGGATTATCAAATCCAAGCAACAAGACTTCCTTTGTCTACTTGACATTTCTTTCACCCAGCCGACTTCACTGTAGAACAGCAGGTACTACTAACAAAATTTAATTTACAAAGAAAGTCAAGGAGATGTATTTACATCTACAAGGTAAATCCCCAGTCTTCCTTGAAACTTGTCTCTCCCCTCATTTAGCAACAAGCATCAGAGATCAGTGCTCCAAAGCATTATCCATGGAGATGCTTTGAACATTTCTCTTCAAAGGATACTGATTGTAGGTTTTATGTGCTGCTGTTAAGGGAGTCAAACAAGAGTCTTTGTGTTGTAAGTCATCAAAGGTATACCTTTGGGACAGCATTGCATGTTGAATGGTTTAGAAAGGAACAGAATAGAATGGAAATTGAAACTCAGAGCTAGAAGCTATCCTATGTCCCATGAGAATTTAGTTCTCTGTTTTCTTAAAGTGCATGGACAAATAGAAGCCCCTCTAATGAGCAGTATGTCAATTAAAAGAGTTCTAAGAAACTTATGTCATTATCAATAGTCAAGTTAAAGATAGTTCAACAGGTTTCTTACCTGCAGGTCACCAGGATGAACAACATGCAAATGTGTGCTATGACCATCCAAGAAGCTTTCCCAGTTTAGTTTCCCAAACTGTTTTGCTGAGGATTTCACAGAGCTATGGGCATCCTTTGGGGAATGGACCTGTAGTTGGCGATTTTCAAACCTGGCTTTACATTGGATTCACCTGGAGAGCTTTAAAAAATGGTTGTGTGATTCATCACCAGAGAGATCTATTATTTGGTACTGGGCACTGGTGTTTAAAAAGTGCTCCAGGGTCTTACAATGGGCAGCCAGGATTGAGAAGCTTTGCACCATGTGAGTTGAAACCCCCTGATTTGGAGGTGAGGAAACTGCTTATCTACATACCCAGATACTGGCTGCATGATCCCATCCTGCTTTCTTGACCTCAACAAAAATCTGGGGATTTGAGAACATGGTAAACACCGGTCCCCATTTCATCTTTAAAATGTGCAATACATTATTTGTCATACTTTTAATAAGAAAAGAAAATAGGAATCTATTGTCTTATTTTATGATTCTTACTAGTTACTGGTGAATGAGAAAACTCATGTTTGAAAGAAAAAGAGGAAACTCTAATCTATGAGGAAAACAACTGTAAAAACATAAGTACAATGTGGACTTTGGTGTAAGTGTGCAGCTGAGTGAGTGAAACTTTTTATTTCAGTTGAGAGTTGATGTCACTGGTCATCAATGATTTTGTAGTTGGAGTTAGAACTGCTCTTCCCCCTGGATTCTTAGCAAAGCTCTGCTGCAAAGCATTCATTTCCTTACCAGGGCAGCGTATTTACTGTGTGGTTTTGAGTTGCCTCTTAAGGGAAGTCCTTGTTTCAATACTACTAATAGCAACCATCATGGGGGAATTCAATTCATGACAATTCATGAGTTCTATAGACTGTCGGGGAAACCAGCAAAAGTCAGCCCCAAAAAAGTATCCCTTATAAGAGGAACAAAGAAGCAGTCCACCTACCCAAAAAATTTTGGAAATCAGTCATACCAGAAAGATGAAATGAAAATTCCATTAAGTTGACATGATGGGCTTACAAAATGAGCAGTCCAATTATTTTTTCTCTAATGAAATGAACAAAATATATTTATTATATTTTTAAAGGCCAAGGATTATCATTCTTTTCATGGCACTTATGATTTCATTAAGTGTAGATGGCTAGACATGTTTGTTCTTCCAGCTCTGTGGGAGAACAATTCAGATTTTTTTTTTTTCTGCCATTCCTTTGTTTTGAGTAACAGCAGGGTTATGGAAAGTAAATACACAAATTTTGATTTAAACCCCTTGATGGACAATCGATAAGGGGTCAGAAGAAATTTCTTGAAAGAACAAAGACAACTTTGCGGATGTGGAGACCAAATTTCTTTTCCAGTCCCAATGGGACTTTCCTTTGCTCTTACACCAACCATCCTAGGAAGGTTATCTATGTTTCTGTCAATGCTACAACCTGATGTGCCACTATATACAAAGATGGTCAAAGATTTTTTCAAATACTGCTTACAGAATTGTTCCTGTGAGTGTGGCTATGGTGGGGAGGGGGGTAGTGTATGGAAGGGTGAGGGAAACTAAGAGGAAGTGACTTCTAGAAAAATCTATAAATGCCTACAAGTCAACACTACCACCAGAAATACTATAGGTCACCTTATAAAGTGGGATGAAACTGGTCTATCCAAGCTAATTAAACATTTGTATTTGGTCAGTTTGAAAGTTACCTACAAGAAAGCAAAGAAAAGGCTCTTGGATCCAGCAGAGGTGGAGGGAATCTGTGGGGGCCCTCAGTGGCCTCAAGGACAGTACTTCTGTGCATGGTCCCCTGCTATCATGTATGCCCCAAATACACGTTTGTAGTCAGGGCCAAGCCACAGTTCACTGACTTTTGATACAAAGCAGAGAGTATGATAAGATTCTTCCTCCCAGGGAGAGAGGGAAGTTGAACCAGGCAAAACCCACTCAGCACCCAGAGACTATCTGAGACCATAGAAACCAGAAGAGACAGAAGTGAGAGGCTGGCCTTAGTTACCAGATGACAATAGAGGATTTTGTCTATCCATGATTCCAGAAGTGCTGGTCATGTTTTCCCTGACCCCAGAGTGGTTTTTCTCTCATACAGCTGTCTAACATTCCCATAACTGATAAGGCCCTTCCCACCAAAAATGTGTACATGTGGGGATCTCTGAGAAGTTGGAGCTCACATGTGCATGGGGTGGGAGGTCATGATGATATGATATAATTTTCTCAAAAGGGAGGACCCAGAGAGATTGAACTGTGAAGGGAAAGAGGGGAAGGGGGACAACTAAATAGCAGAGCAGAGACTGAAGGAGGGCATTGTCACCAGCCAGCTCACCCAAAGCGGGCTCTGATGGGGTTTTTTTCTTCTGTATTTTAATGTAACTGCAATCTCTTTGACTGAGGATAATGAATTTAGATGAGCAGTGCCTAGAAATAAATTCAGAGGTTATTTCAAAGGTTATTTATGAGAAGCAAATGTCTTCAAGGAGGAAATCAGTGACATTTGGAAGCAGAGATCATGTCTGCCTAATACTATAAGCCCAGCTCAACAGTATGCAGGGCTCAGTGTCTGTGTGTGCTTGCTTTTTGGGCTTACACACAGTGCTGTTTGCACAGGCCTTCAGAGAATTCTCTGTAGCATCAAAGCTTGGAACATTTACGTCCTACAGAAACGCTAATAGCTGGCAGTTTTCTTTTCAGCTCATCTACTACCAAAGCTCCCATCCTTGGCTATCCTTTCAAAGTCGACTGTTGCTGGGAGCCTAAGAGCTGTCAATGTTTTCTTAGCTTTACTGTCTAACTCTCACTCCTGACTGATTTTTCATGCATAGCCAAAAAATTTTCAATAACCTGGGTCTCCTCTTTATATACTTGTCCTGAAATCATAGCCAGAAGGAAGGCTCAGAAGACGATGGCTTTTCCAGTCAGGGTACCAGGTACTTTGCTCAAAGGGAGGCACCATGAGATGGGGGAGGAAGAACAAATGCCCTGGGACACTGGTTGCCAACCAAAGTAGGTACAGTTTTGCTCCCCGAGGGGCATTGATCAATGTCTGCAGACAGTTTTGACTGTCACCATTCC
This sequence comes from Lutra lutra, assembly GCF_902655055.1. Lineage (NCBI taxonomy): Eukaryota > Metazoa > Chordata > Mammalia > Carnivora > Mustelidae > Lutra > Lutra lutra. The sequence continues at coordinate 34,939,455 of NC_062280.1, read as the reverse complement.
AGCAGGGATGGCTCCTGGCATCTAACAAGTAGAGGTTGGGGATGCTGCTAAATGTTCTACAAGACCCAGGACAGCTACATCAGCAAAGAGATATGCAGTCCAAAACGTCCACTGTGCCTTTGCACACTTTGCCCACTTTGACCCAACAGCTTTTTGGGAAAGGTTACTGATCAAAGTGGGTACAAACCCAACTTAGAGATGTCACTAAAATGGTTATGGTCAGCACCTCATTGTCCTGAGTATGTCAGCTTGAGTCTGAATAGGCCAAACTGGTAAACCCAAACTTGAGAAGGCCTTGAAATCACCTGGAGGACTTTTAAAACCCAAATGAATGGGCCCTACCCTTAGAGTTTCTGGTTTGATAGATCTAGCACAAGCCCTAAGAATTTTCATTTCTAGCCAGCTCCCAGGTGATGCTAAAGCAGCTGATTGGGGACCCCACATTGAGAACCACTGGACTAGGCTGACCCAAGTTTGATTCCAAAGTTCCTGTTCAAATGGTTAAGATTCACAAATAGCATTTCAAAGGAGAGATTAACCTTAGTGGCAACTATCTGAGGAAATTCAACATTAAGCTTGTCAACATGAAGCAGAAACATAAGGTCAAGGAGAAAACAGTAAGGAGTGTTGCACCTGAATTCTAGGCCTGAGGGCCCCTTCCCCAAGGAGCTAGCTGAGCTGAAGTCTACAGTAAATCATTTAGTTTCTGATCCCCAGCCCCTCGTCTATAATGGAGAGAAAATACTTGCCTTACCCACTTTACAGTGTCATGGGGATTATTAAATAAGACTTTGTAAAATGATAAATGGTATCTTGACACTAGATGCAAGTGGACGTAGGAATTCTTGTTATTCAGCAACTAGCCTGAAGCCCCAGAAGCAAGTAGCAGAGCCCTTGGCCAAGGGTGCTGCTCCTTGTTCTGTACTGTTGCTCAGTGGAGACTGATAGCCTGGAAAAGTACACACCGGAGCGCCATCCTTTCCATAGATCTCCTTTACAGAGCTAAGAAAAAAGAACAATGTGAACAAATACATATAATTGCTAAGAAAAAAGAACAATGTGAACAAATACATATAATTGCTGTTTGCTTCTTACACACTCTGAGTTTCTCAGAATATGTGGGCACCCAATGCTGCCCCTGTGCACACCCATAAAGCACCTTGCTGAAAAGCTGATTTCTCTAAATACTTAGTGATCATTTATTACTATGGTAGAGGAAACATTACTGCTTCTTAAGTTGGAGATCCCAAGCCTCTCATATTTTCCTTGCAAATCACAACCCCAAAACACTTCTTGGTAGATGTGAGCCCTTTGATTTTAAAAATAACATTCAATAAGATGAAACCAGAGAGGGAGACAAACCATAAGAGACTCTTAATATCAGGAAACAAACTGAGGGTTGCTGGAGGGGAGAGGGGTAGGAGGGATGGGGTGGCTGGGTTATGGACATTGGGGAGGGTATGTGCTATGGTGAGTGCTGTGAATTGTGTAAGACTGGTGATTCACAGACCTGTACCCCTGGTATAAATAATACATTATATGTTAAACAAAATAATAATCTTATAAGATTGGCTGAAAAAAAGTAAATAAAAATGAAAATAAAAATATATTTATTTAAAAATTTAAAACCAAACAACCCCCGATGTATTTGTAATTCATCTGGTTCCTTAAGTAAAAGAGTTTGCTACTTGTTAGCATTTAAAATAATTTACAATACATTTTGCAAGATAGTTGTTTTCCCATGCCTGAAATAGACAAATGGCTATAACACTTTTCCTCATTTAGCAATTATGTTATCAAATTATTTCCACATAAGAATTTTAGTGACTCAAACATAAATAAAATTATTTTAATTCTCCATATAAAACTTAAAATTAACAAATAGTTTGAGTACTAAGTTAAATAAATATTTACTTAGAGGCAATTTTCTCCTTAGGTATTCTATTACCCTTATATTATTATTTAAAATGGCATGTGTGTGTGTGTCTGCATATACTTCATACCCTTTCTGCGAGTGGCTCATGTCAAAATTATAAATAATTATAAAAGGAAGGTATTTTGACCAGTGTTTATGAGTTCTGCAAGCGGTTCTGGAACATGAAAGCCACACTTTTTCTTTTTAAGTTTCTGCTCAGATCAGGGCAGAAATTTTGAATAATGGTGGATTAACTTCATTTTTAAATAATTAAAAATAAATGACAGATTTTCACAATATTCATCTGCATATAAATTACCAATGCAGAAGATTCACACAGGTACACTATAGCAATCCAGTGTTAGGAAAACATAAGCCAGTCTCTCCTCCAGACAAAGATGAAATATTTACCAGCTATCTGAAGACGTCCTGAACAGTCCAGAGGATCCCTGAAATAATGAGTCCACAGCTTTCATCCTTCTTCTACTCAGCTTTACATCCATCTCCCTTTCCCATTTCAACCCTATTGTCCTCCCTATTTGTAGCAAGCCTTCATATTTGTTTACCTAAACCATTTGCTCAGGTGGAGCAGGCTGGGGACAAGAGCCACCTTAGGGATTCCAGCTCAGAGACCTGGAGGAGGGACCTTCAGTGCTACAGAACTGCCTATCCCAGAAAGTGGGGAGGAGTAGCAACCAGGAGAGCAGGCACAGTGGCTGTGGAGTACACAAAACAACATTCTGGAAGGTTCTGTTTTCTTTGGCATCTGAGTAAAAAGGGATGAGGAAAGGGTGTATGGGTGCTTTCTGGATCCATCAGGAAAACTTCCCTGCATGTATCTATTGAAACAACTCTTTTATCTATCATTGCAAGCTACATCTTCTTTTCAGACCCTTTAAACTATGGCTGACACAGTGAAGCAGGAGAAAAGATACTAAGTGGTCTCATAGTTGGTATGATACAGAATGACAGCAACAAAGGCCAAGACTGGAGGAACCACTGTAGAAGGGAGCATAGAAAAGCAAGTGTGCACAGCACGGGTATGGATCTCTGTTTTCAGCCCCCTTCCCTTTCAGACCAGCCATCGTATACACACAATTAGTGACTCATAGGCAGCCCAACAAAACTTTTATATGCAGAAGCAGATAGAAAGATGCTTTGTCATTAAGAAAGAAAACCTTAATTACTCTTTTTCTGTCAAATTGCAGGTAGTGATGCTAGAGTTCTGAAATTGACTTAGTAGGTTACTACCAGAATTTCATTCTAAAGGAATAGAATACAATGGAATTGGAATTAGCATCATGCTTCCCCTATAAGGGTAAGATATTTTTGTATACAACTGCTCTATTTAATTTTACACTCATTACACTATCTCATAATTCTGTGTGTCAGGCTTTTTATCGATTACTACTGTTACCACTGTATCTGTGTGTGTGTGTGTGTACACGTGCATGCATGTACACTTGTTGTCATTTTGATGTCTCAACACCCAACTAAATCACAAACTGTGGCGCCTCTGTGTTTGCCTCATTCTTTTTTTTTTTTTTTTAAGATTTTATTTATTTATTTGACAGATAGAGATCACAAGTAGGCAGACAGGCAGGCAGAGAGAGAGGAGGAAGCAGGCTCCCTGCTGAGCAGAGAGCCCGATATGGGGCTCGATCCCAGAACCTGAGATCATGACCTGAGCCGAAGGCAGAGGCTTAACCCACTGAGCCACCCAGCTGCCCCTGCCTCTTTCTTGTCTCCAGCATTTAGCATGATGTTTGACAAAAGTAAGAATGAAAAATACTTATTGAAGAAATAATAAATAAATGTCTAACATACCTTGACTCCCAAAGGCTCACTCTGAACCAGAAGATCACAAACCTTGTCTATTTTATATATTTGGTTTCCAATACATGCAATATTTAGTGATTTTTAAAATGTGGAGAAATACTCCTTCCTATCATTGCTTAAGGGAATGAGGTGGCTCATAAGTCAACACTATTAATTTAAACCAGTCAGGTGAGGGTGAAAAATTTAAAAGTTATAACTGGCCCCACAAATCTGTCTGTTCTTGTTTTTAATCCTTTCAGTTCTTTATTAGGACATCACCAGCTTTAGCATTCCAAAACTGGCAACAAAGTCTAAAACAAAAACACATAAATATAACACAATGTATTAATTCACTAGGCTTATGATAATAATTTCATTCCAAAGTATTTGCTAATGAAAATAGTGATCACTGGATGGACTGACAATAGCTAATTAGAGAAAAAATTAATAATCATAATTTACCAATTTAACGAAGAGTTTTGATGGTTGATAAAAACAAAGGTACAAGAAGTACACAGCTAATCTGCTTCTTGAGAGATTGATTTTATAAGGCAAGACTTTTAATTGACCTATTTTTCAGGAGAAAAGGCGTTGTTAAAGAAAGAAAAACCAGAGACCAGTAGTCATCCAATTTTTCCGTTATGTCTCCCTTGGATTTCAGGGTACCTGAATTAAGAGTCATTCTGAAATTTCAAAGAGATGTCCAATTAAGGAAGACACGAGGGTCTCTTGCTGAACTGTAGTGGGCCTTATGTCAAACAAAGAAGTTATAAACAAGCAGGAGGGTCAGAGTTGTTTACTATAAATTTAAGATAGCTAAAGCTGAAACTTATTACCTAGATCATGGTATTGAGCTAAATTATAGTAACATTTTAAAAACTTTTTTCTAATTCAAAAAATCAGTTAATTATATAAGACAAGGGGCACCTGGATGGTTCAGTGGGTTAAAGCCTCCGCCTTCAGCTCAGGTCATGATCCCAGGGTCCTGGAATCCAGCCCCGCATCGGGCTCTCTGCTCAGCGGGGAGCCTGCTTCCCCCCTCTCTCTCTGCCTGCCTCTCTGCCTACTTGTGATCTCTGTCAAATAAATAAATTTAAAAAAATTATATAAGACAAAAAACAAATTGTCTTCTTGTTATTCTAGTCACACTGAACAAGTTTTAAGTCATCTCAAACACAACCCTCTAAATGTAATTCTCCTGCTTAAATATCTTCAATGGACCTATCCTGCCATTTTTTCAGTTTTGCATTCAAGATCCTCCTTGATACTCCCTCAGGCAACTTTGTCATGCACATCCTCATAATATATCCTATCAATCATGCAAACCACTTCTCCTTTTATAAACACTGCGTTCTTCTTCCTCAATATTGCTCCACACTCTCTCCCCTGCAAGTCCATCTTGAATGAAGTGTACCCATCCTAAGGAAAATATACATTTCTCCAAGGGCTATCTCAAATGACCTTTCACTTAAGAAACATTCCTTAGGGGGGGGGGAAGAAAAAGAAAAAAGAAGAAGAAGAAAAAAAAAACATTCTTCAGACTCACCTGGTTGACCTCCATCTTTCTCACTCCATGTTCTCACTATGCCTCCAATTTTAACAGTACAATTTGTTTTATATTAGAATCTTCATATACTTTCCTATCTTTCCTAGTGTGAGTTTATTGTGCCTTAGAAAAAAGATGTAACATTTATTTAATTCCTAGAACTTTTTGCACCCACTCTTCCCAAAAACCACTGTCATTGTTATTACATAGTAGATATTCAATAATGTCTGTTGAAGAAAAATAGTTTTAAAAAGGATATGTCTTTCAGAAAATCATTTTCTAAAATTTAAAAATGTCTCAGACTCTCAGAAATGGTTGTCTAAGTTAGGAATTTATATCTTTAGAGCCGTATAGATTTCCTTAGAAAGTAAGCAAAATTTTGATTGCTTTAACTTTTATCAAGGTTGTATGGCTAGTGAAGTTCAACACTATCGGTAAACAGGTAAAGAACTAGAATTTCTTAATAAGAGTCTACCTTCGGGGATTGGTTGGAAATTGAGGAGAGGAACATGGAGATAGAATAATGTTTCTGCATTAAGAAAGATACTTTGTAGAAAACAGGACCGGGGGAAGGAAATGACCCTGGGGAAAATTTCATGAAATTCAATTTACATATCCTAGAAAATTGAGATGCTTTTCGTATCCTAACAACCTGGCTAAATTTAACCTCTGAATCTTCTGAAGTTTGCCCTTAAGGAAATGCTGATCATACTATAAGATATACAAAGTAACTATAAAGTCAAATAACCTTTGGTCACTGATGGTGGATTAAAAAAGGAAATGAAAGTAATGGTTCTTTGGAATTCTCAATGTTTTAATAATGCATTGTCACTGATCCAAAAAAGCTATTAGAGGTTATTGTTTTGGCTGGACTGCCACAAGCCATAGAAAGTTAAACCTCTGGCATGTGATGCTGTTTTATTGAAGGACTTTTGATATGCATATGGAATAGGGCCTTTTAACTATCCCGATGGGTCATTTAAGGTCATTCAAATTGTCTGGAATTTTTTCATTAAGTATTCTCTCTGAGATTCACTTAATAAGTAGAGCACATTGGTGTTTCTAATGCACTGAGATAGCGTATTAATTTAGGACAACGTGTATTTTAAATTAAGAATAACTGACCTGATTTTGCAAGAATTAGAAATTCCCATGCAAATTAGACTGAATTCAAAGGAATGGATTTGATGACAGTGGATTTATTTAACTGAATTCCTTCTTCTGGCCAGAGGGTAAAGAGAAGCTCTGCCTCCAAACCCATACTCAACCCTCAACATACTTCCCATGAACTGTTCCACCATTTCTTATGTTTTCTCCTTTGGTTCCCCTCTTTGACTGTTTGCTGAATCACCTATGAACACAGACTCCGTCAATATTCAATCAGAGCTGCTATCATAATTTTAAAACATCCTAACACCCTAATGCCAGATCTCTAATTTCTTTACAGTGGTTGGATTTCCCAATGATACCTTAATTCTTCAGGTTGAAGTTCTTTACTCTTTCCCTTCACAATTCAAACACTTTTCAAGGGAACTGTCCATGAAGTGTCATCTTCCATGTCTCCCACTATTTGCAGAACGCTTTTTATATGAGCATTTAAACCATACTTTTCTTGTCCACCTTCCAGTAAGTCCTCGTATTGCCTTTTCCTGGATTAGTCTGGCCCCACCTTCCTGAACCTTGCACTTAGGATGACTGCTTTTCGTGGAAGTTTATCACCATCTGTTTTCATTCCCAGATTACTCTTGGGAAAGACTTACGGTCTGATTGTTAAGAATAAAAACAATATGAACAATGAAATGATTAGAAGTAAATATCCCCAGCTCCAGGCTGAAGCTGCAGCTCATCTCTGTGCTTGCTTCTAAGCCCTGTGTCTTGTGGTCAAAGACAAAAAGCCAGCGTACAGAAGATTTCTCAAGGGCTTAGGAGTTTATGAATTTCCTGATTTTTGTGTTACTAATCCTATTGTGAGGTATGCCTTTGAATCACTTTACTTTTGAGAAAAATAGATTAATAATAAGCATAGTTAATGTCTTCCACCTTATTCTCAACTTAAAAAAAAAAAAAAAAAGAAAAAGAAGAGACTGGCTTCTTCTCCCAGAACTGTTAATCAACTGCACAATGGTGCTCTCCATTACTGTGGTGTAGCATGTCAGAATTCTTGTTCTTCATACCCAAGACCAGGTTCTCTCTGGACTCTCCCACTCCCTGGCACAAGTATTTATCCTTTACTCTTGGCTTGTGAAAAACAACCTCTCTGGACCTGAGTTGATTTATCTCCAGTTTGGATAGCACCAGATTAAACTTCCTAGAGCATGCTATTTTTTTTTTTTTTTAAATAATGACTTATGTTCCTATAAATGCTTACAGGATTAATTTTAAATGTCCCTGGTTGAAATTCAAGGTATATAGTGCTCGCTTCGGCAGCACATATACTGAAATTCAAGGTATATATATTCTCCCTATGTCCTAAAATCTCATAGAGTTTGAACCGATTTCAGATTCTTTAAACATTTTTTTTTTTTTAATACCGGGATTGATAAGACTTGACTTCAAGCCTTTAAATTTGATTTTCTAATTCTTTCCTGAGTTTTTGTATCCTACTTATCCTCCGAGGCAGTTTACCTCTTCCACTAGGGCCATCTTCAATTCTTCTAATTCCTATTTTCTTCCTGTTTTCTCTACAGAATTACATACTCTCCTGTTTTGAGCAGATGGAGGAGCCTGCATTATATTACACACATACACATTATATATCATCTATATCTATATTTATATCTATGTCTATATCTCTCTCTGTAGATACTTAGATGTATATTGACTCTTTTATAGTAAGGCTCTAAGAAATTAGTCTGGGACTTTGCTATTCAAAGTATGGTCTATGGACCAACAGCACCTGAGAGTAACATTAGAAGTACAGGATCTTAGACCTACTAAATCAGAATCTGCATTTGAACAAATCTCCCAGTAATTTACATGCACATTAAAGTTTGAGAAGCACTGATTTGGTGGTATACTTCTAAAAACACACATACAATATTGACACCTCACAAATGCTGAATATGACATATATAGTATGTGATACATAATGAATGGTATAGGTTTTTTTGTGGTTGGTTTTTGTTTTTGTTTTGTTTTGTTTTGTTTGTATTTTGTTTTTGTCCCTCCCCCACTCCCAGCCCCCTCTCACCAAAAACATAGGCAGTGACAGCTAAAACCAGATAGTCTGGTTCACAAAGGCTAGCAAAACCCAATTATAAAAACTTCAGGAAATTTCTGAAACAGTTGTTAAACACAGGCATTTTTGAACATTAAATATACAACTCACAAATACGTCCTATTAAGAACAAAAGTAACATACTCAAAACTTATCACTTCCCTATTATTTTACTCCTTTTACTATTATTTACATCTTGAAGCCTCTGGGTTTATTATATCTATATAGTCTAATACTACAGAAGGATATGTCTATCTCTTTTCAATTGAGCAGTGTGTGACCACTGGCTGGTAGCTTGAAATCAGTCGTGATGATAGTATTTACATCATGGAAATCCTCAAATACTACAAATCAGGGCTGATTTAGTGTTTTGATTTTCTGGATTTAGGAAAGTGATGGAGGAATTGATAATAATGTCAATACACTGAAAGTATGTCATAAAATAAACATTTGAACGTATTTTCTTCTTCTAAGGAGCTTGTTAAACATTTAGCAGTGCATCGCTGGGCAAAGACAAAAGAAATAGAATGTTCCTGGGCGCCTGGGTGGCTCAGTGGGTTAAGCCGCTGCCTTCGGCTCAGGTCATGATCTCAGGGTCCTGGGATCGAGTCCCACATCAGGCTCTCTGCTCAGCAAGAAGCCTGCTTCCCTCTCTCTCTCTCTCTCTGCCTTCCTCTCAGTCTACTTGTGATCTCTCTCTGTCAAATAAATAAATAAAATTTAAAAAAAAAAAAGAAATAGAATGTTCCTAAATGAATGGAAACCTAGCATATTTTTTTTTACATAAAAACATTTTCAGGGACGCCTGGGTGGCTCAGTTGGTTAAGCAGCTGCCTTCGGCTCAGGTCATGATCCCGGCGTCCTGGGATCGAGTCCCACATCGGGCTCCTTGCTCAGCGGGGAGCCTGCTTCTCCCTCTGCCTCTGCCTACCACTCTGTCTGCCTGTGCTCATGCTCGCTCCCTCTCTCTCTCTCTCTCTCTCTAAGAAAAAAAAAAAAAAAAAAAAAAAACATTTTCAGCCATCTATTGAAACTAGAATATCCAATCCCATAGGTTTTTATCAGTTCATTTAGACTCTACTCAAAATTTTCTCTGAACCTATATTGAGCTTCTCTAACACAAAATTATGAATTTTTCCAGAACGTGTTCTGCATATTTATTGGAAAATCACCTAACCTCTCCAGGCTCCTTTTCCCTTCGCTGTAAAATGAGGAGTTTATATTCCATAAAGTGTCATGTTCTCCAAGACCATTAATGCCAGAGAACATTCTAAACATGTAGCCTTATTAGAGACTGGGACAAATGTCTTTTTCTGTTTCTCCTTGGGAAATCTGTTCAGTACTGTGAAAAACAATTCTGAAAAAACCAGACCAAGAGATTTTAATTATAAATGAAATATTGATTTACTCTCTAGCTCTGGGTACTCAATGGCAAAATAGCTGAATGAAGTCTGAAAAGTTTTATGATTCAGGTACATAATTTACTCAGTCAAACAGTACCCCTCACACCTCAATATCTAAATAATGATTTCTCAATCTAGATTTTCCTAAGTAACATAAACAAACAAACCCAAAAAAGTGCCAAAATATCATTTTTGCCTTTCAGGTGCAGGGAGAATATTTTTTCCCTACTCCATTTGGAATTTATACTGTTAATGTATAAATCAAGTGAAAGTTATTTGCGGTTATTTTCTTTAGTTTTATAGATGTTTTTAACATCAACATTACCATTGATTAACATGACCAAGAGCAACTTAAGTGTCACCAGGGGAGAAACAGAGAAGAGAGTATCATTTGAAGGGGTAGGATGAAGTTCATTAGTGCACTGTGCTGCAAATGGTCAGTTTGGTTTAGTTTAGCAACAGTCTAGAACTTGGCTAATAAAACAACTGTTAGTTTGGGTAAATTTATATTCTTTGCACTGAGATATTTCAAAATGCGAATAGTGAATATGCGTAGTTCACTTATAACTTCTTTTTCTTATACTTTTGCTATAGTTTTCTATACATTCAAAAATTTCTACCATAAGTATGTACAAATCTAATATTCAGGAAAAAATAGGAAAAAAAAAAAGATTTCTTCTAGACACCAAATACTAATTTACCAAGAACTGGAATATCTGACAAAGATTATAAATCCTTTGAGAGGAAAAATTTTTTACACTTGTATTGACCCTCACACCTGGATAAACATTCAGAAAATAACAATTCTCTGAAATGGGTGATGTTTTGAAAAACAAAGGAGTAATACCATATTTATCTAATGTTCTTAAGGAGAGAGATATGCCATCTGATTTCTTTCTGGAGAACTTATACTAAAACATTTTTATAAGACCAAATTTAAATGAAAAAATAATTACTATTTAGATATAAATGTTTCAAAAAATGACAAACCTCCTGGGATTTTTAAACAGCACCCACTGAACATATGTTGATAATTTGTCCCCTTCTTTTCTACTAGTCAAATTTAAGAGTTTCAATCTTGTACCATGTTTGAAAATGGACTAATGTGTTTAGGGACAATGTAATTCTGAAGACCTCTTGCCTCTATTCCAAATACTCTCCTACTGCATAGGCACTCAAGCGTCTCCCTCACAATCAGCCAGTTACTGTCTTCAGGAGTCAGAGGGCCCACCACTGAAGACGCTCTGCTCCCAGCCCTCCACTCCTCTAATCATCTACTTCTTATTTGCTCCCAGTTGGAAATCCATTGTCAAAGATGTGATACCCATCTTTAAATGAAAGCAAAGAGCAGTTTAGTGAGGGTCTCAATGACCAAGTAGACCTGAGTGATTCTCATAGGTGTGACATCAAAGTTGGCTGATTTTGAACAGTTTTCCTCTTCTTGGGAGACAATAAGATTTTTAGCAGTCAGGTTCTCAAGTTCCAAATCCTGGCTCTCCCTCTTACTGGACATGTGACTTTAGGCAAATCATTTCACCTCCTTAAACCTTAGCTACTCCAGCCATAAAGCAAGGATGACATAGTTCTCCTCAAAGGATGGTAGGAAGATTAACTGTGGTATCCATACTCAGCAGGGAATATAAAAAGCAATTGTGAAATGGTATTTCTTGTCTTTATTTTTGACCTCTTGGTTACATTCTGTAAGTTGAAGTTAGCAAACTCTGGGTTACATTCTGTCAGTTGAAATTAGCAACATCTGTAAGAGATGTCAGGGTGCCTTTGGTATGGCAATGCTGGATTTTAATGTGCTCCATGGAGTCTTTGCACTGTCATGGAGAGACAGTTTAGTCTGGTTTTGAAGGTGAAGTCAGGTTCAATTCCAGCCTTGACATTTGCTGTGCTCCTCTGTGAGTGAATTATATCCTGGTCAGCTTCTTTTCTCCTGTATCAGATAAAGCAGCATGATTCACAGAGGTTGATTTGAGATTAAATAAGATAATGCCTATAGAATATGCCTTCACCTAAAAACTGGAACATTGTAGAAACTGGCTACAAGTGTTCACCAAAATCAACTGTAGTCATCTAAGTGTTCAATGGGAAGGTTTGCAGGAAATTTCTATGAATGTGTGATTCCATGTCTAGTTTAGAGACCCACTCCAAAGGAAAGTAAGCTAAATTATTAAAAAATATGTTTAAATACAACGGTGCCTCAATATTTTCTTTTTGACAGCAGATGAAAAAAAAAAAAACTCTTTGAGGGATAATATTGCTTTTAACAAGTCTCAGATATATTCTTCTTAATCTATCATCCAGCAATATCCAAGGATCAAGGTCACAAAGGCAGGTTTTCTAAGCAGCCAAAAAATTAAAATTCATCCAAATTGCTCTGCTTCCTACACATTCATTTACACACATGGATACATACACACCAGGGTATAAATAGCTTCAGGTCTGATTTTTAAACTGACAGTTGCTTTCTTGGGGGACAACCAAGTTTATAGCATGTTCAATAATGCAGACCTGGTTTCTGGCAGACATTTTCTGCAGAGTGGTTGGATTCTGGTTAATTTCCATGATCAGTGAATGGAGATTCGTTCAAATCCCTCCACAGTGAATTGAAGGTTGATCCTCAATATTGTTCTAACATATACTGTGGGCCAAGGTACTGATGCATGTTAACAAGATTTGGCATTGTCATCCGAATAGAAAGCATGTTTTATGTAAGATCCATGGGAGATTATATGTAAACATATCTACATACATATATAAATATATATGTAAAGTCTTACATAAAATTTTTATAGTCTTTACAGTCCAATGCTATCATATGTGCTAGGTTTTTGCTTTTGTCTTTTACTGCAGTCCTAGTAAACAGTTGGCTATTAATATTTTAGAATACACATAAGTCAGAAAACACAATGCTCTATATTTTGTGGGAAAGGAGAATTTCTCAGCAGGCATTCCCCCATGAGATGTTTTCCTTAGAATTGCCAGAAATGCTGAGCATAATTTTCCTCAAGCTGGTACAAATAGCAAAATTCACAAAAATTCAAGAGCCTGCACCATGTATGCCAGATTGCAAGACTGCACTGTTGTCCTGAAATTTGGAGTTTCAAATTCTAATGAATAGGTCAAAGTGATGTGTTTGCATGTAATAAGCAGATATGGAGAATATAAGAAAGGGCAAAGCTTTTGTACAGTAATATTTTCAAAGAAGAATCTTACCAGATCTATTATCTTAGGCACAAAAAATTGGATCAGAAATAAGGAAAATACATCAAGTTTTAAAACTGCATGTGGGTTCTAAGTCAGAAAAACAATGGAATCACTTATAATTTATATAGTGCCACAAATGGAGCTGTGTAAGGGACTATTTAGCCAGAGCCGCTCCACCTCAGTTGAACAGCCATTTTGTTGTTTATGCAGTAAAACTTAAACTGACCCTGCCCCCAACCCCCACTCCCCCACCCCCCGCTGCCCAGGGGAACTTACTTAAAAGCAAGTCCAGGAAACCAGAAAATAGGGTCGACCAGTCCCTGATAAGAGAGCCCAAACACTAGGGCAGGTCAGGTCAGGTGGAGATAACAGAGATAACAGATAACAGAAGGTAGGGATGAGTCCGGTCAGGTGGAGACATCCAATCAGTGGAGTGTGCATATCGTCTCCCTAGCTACCAAGGAGTGTGGGCCCCGCCTTTTCGGCACCTTTTGGGCCCCAATTCTGACCAAGGAGATAGACTAGTTCAAATAGCTACTATGGGGTGAATTGAAATTCAATTGGCCACCTGTGTGTGGCCACGCTCAACCACATGGCCTTTGCTCTATAAAAGTTAGTCTGTGAGACTGGGGGTGGTCGCCCTCTCTGTAAGAGGTGGCCCGGAACGGTCGGTTTGGTTCTCCATGCTTGGCGCGAAATAAAGCTTTGCTTGACTTTCCCTTTGAATCAGTCTCGCTCCTTTGATTACAGACCTAACAAGCTGCACTATATTTCATTGTGAAATCTTCAAAATAGCCTATTAGCTGTTAATTAACACTATTTTCCCCTTACTTAAGGCTACTAAAATCAGAGTTTTGAAGTACCACTTGCTTAATTGATAGATGAATTATCAATATCAAAGTTAGAATTCAAATATACAGACTTAAATTCACAAGTCATATGAAATCATGCATTATCATAATTAGAAGAAGGCTTCCTTTCTTGTCCTTTTCATCTCTGTAATGTCCTCATGGCTTCTCCTTTTTGTCATTAGGCTGGTGGATTTGCTAGAATGACTGGATTATTTAAGAGATGATGGGTTTATGTATTGTTGTTAAGTTCCTAAGTCCTTTTATCATACTTCCTTTTTCTCAGGGATTTTCTATTGTCCCGGTCTGAGTTTCTTCATTTATCATTCCATTATATCCTTCATCTGAATGCCAACATTTTGTCCACTTGAGCCGAACCTGTGGTTTAAATGATATTATTTCTGTATTTCTTCTCTTCTGACAGGGACACAAGTCATATTGGATTCAGTGTTCACCCTAATTTGGTATGACCTCATCTTAACTTGATTCTATCTGCAAAGACCTTATTTTCAAAGGTCACATTCATAGGTATCGGGGGGCTAGGACTTCAACATATCTTTTGGAGGGACACAATTCAACCTGTAACAAAATACTCATCTCTCAATGCTCGACACATGCCCCAACTCCACAAGAAGTTTTTTCTCATTTCTTTAGCTCATACTTGTCTAAATTTTAACAGACTGAATGATTCACTGTAGGCATTAACTGTGAGGGCTTTGCTCATCTCTCTATCCCAGTAACCTAGAATAGAAACTGATACAGAGTAAGAACTCAGTGAGTATTTGTTGAATGAATGCCTATATTCAACAAGTGAATAAATTTATACCATATAATTCAGTTTTTGTTTTCGTTGTGTTTTTTTTTTTTTTTTTGTATGCAATGGCACTGTGTTACTTGCTTTATTTAAATTAACTGTTTTTCTAAAAGAATCTGAAGGACATTATTTTATCTGTTTTGTATCTCAGAGGCACAGAGTTCAGCCTGGGATTCCCACGTGGCTGATAATCTGATAAAGGCTTTGCTAATTGATCGTTCTAGAGAAATCTGATTGAAAGGCAGTAAGACATCAGTAGTCTATTCAGAGGCATTAAGGAAAAAGCTGAAGTCTGTTTCAGGCAGAAAAAGAAACTGCTGAGGTGAAAACAAAGACAAATAGATTGGTGATTGAGGTTTTATTTAGATCAAATACAACCTCTCCCAGTATTATAAAAGGCTCCAGATAGCTAGCTGATTAGAATCTTTTAGATGTCTTCTGGGCATATCTTTCTAGACTCTGAGTTTTGATTTTTTGGTATTATGTCTTTCTCTCCATTTGTGTGTTTTATCAGAAAAATGATACGTGTCTGTTTAGATACCTACCCAGTTTACTGAAAAACAGTATTTTAAGGTGGAAAATCATAAGAACAACTCCTGCAGCCTTGCCTATTAACTTTTCATAACTCCTAATCAGTTTCACAACAGGGAGCAGAGCAAGGCTCACACCTGGGGTCTTAAATATGACAAAGAATACTTGAAATAGAGAATTAAAATCATTTTCCCTCTTTGTATTAATGTTTGTACTTAAGTAGTCCCTTTATCCCCAAAGTAGGTCCAAATGCTCATTTTCTTAACCCTGAAAGATGTCTGCACAATCTTACAGGCAACCAGGACACCCACAGAAAATAAGCAAAATATAAGAGAGTGCACAAATTTCCCTAAGTCACAGATGATGAAATGGAAAACATGGTTTGTCAAGAGGGCATGAAGCTTTTGCAAATGTTTGAAAGAAAAATGTTGTGAAGAAATGGTATATTCAGAAAACATTGTGTATGTGTTATTTTTGTCCAGTTCAGTGGTGTGTGATAACACATAAAGAGGGCAGGCTCCTCCCCATGTTATCAAAGCTCTTGCCTCAAAGTGGCTGGTAAATGCCACCAGGCCCATATTTGCAATGCAAATTAACAAACTACATGGTGCCTTCCATTGTAGGTGAACCTTAATAAGCCTGCTGATTGCTTCTGAAGAGTGCAGTTATTTTCGTGCTTAAGGATGGCTGAATGGTTGGAGAGCTGTGCATTTCATAAGAACCCCCACAATGGGCAGAAGTTATTGAGTGTGAAAAAGAAGAGTAAGCAGAGAGTGTGGTTGAAGAAGTAGTCCACCTGAGATGTCAGGTGTGCTTTTCAGCAAAACCCTCAAGGTCAGTGCAAGTAGTTTTAGCATGTGTATTGGTATAGGAAACACCCAGCAGTATAAATTTATTCAGGAGTCTGACCCAGAGGTAACAGCTAGGTGCCCAGAGGAGGACAGAACATGCAAATGGGCCTATCTTCACCAGAGCCAGGTTCATGCATATGTAGAAACCTACTTTAGATAGTTCAGGCAAAGGAGATTCCTTTTCTCCCACTATTGAAGAAAATCCAATCCCCAGTTCTCATCTCTTTGCTCTTAATTTTATGGGAAAACTAAGTGAATTCACCATTTCCTTTAAGACAGCTCTTTTCTGTACTTAAAATGGTATATGTCATTGCCTTCTGCATATTGGATTCCCAAGTCCATACCCCATCCAAAGGTGAGATGGAAATACTCATAACTTTTGCCAGTAATCGGATTAAAAGTCTCTAAATAGCTCATCTCATGCTGAGTTTGCTGTACAAATACTATCCCAAAATGAGCTAGAGCATTTCAGAGAGCTAGCAGCAAAGAGAAAAATAAGTATGCATTATGGGCAAATCAGACTCTATTGCTCCTTGTACACTCAATCAGTGATTGTCTCTCCCCCTTTGCAAGATGAGGGCACATCTGTGCCTCACTGTCATGCTCTTACCATCCCCCAAATTACCAATGAGTTGGAGAAACGCTACAAAGGAAGACTAAAATTGATAGCTCTCTCATAGCCCGTACATTTAGAAGAACTAGAAAATATTACATTAATAAGATTTTGGCTTTTTCTGATTCCAAAAGACCTGGCAACAATGGGATCAACAGTCCTGATGCAGAAATAGGCTGGAGATGAATTTGGTGCTGCCCCTTCAGGGTGTAAGTGCTCCCCAGTTGAGTGCAGTGTCCCTCCTTCTTAGGTTAGAAGCAGAATGCATCCATATCTATGCCATTTTCCTGGCTTCTCAAGGTTTTGTTTTGTTTTGTGTTGCTTCTGATGTCTTCTGATGCTTCTGATGTCTACCAACTTCTCTGCATCTCCTCCACAGCTCTGCCTCTCTATTCTTCTCCAGTGTCATTGATGTGGGAACAAAGGCAGAAGAAAAATTACTAAATGTCCTTATCACCCACAGTCCAGCGACAAGTCCTTGAAACAGGCAGAGTGACATTCTTCTAGGGATTCAAATGCCTCAATGTTGATGCTTTGCTAAGGCCAAAAGGCAATCTTAGCTCAACCCCCAGGATTCTGTAAGTCTACTTCAACATATAAAAATTCCTTTAGAAACTTCCTTTATCTCTCCCCACCAAGATACATGTTGGCAATTATCCCCCAAGCATATGACCCACCTACATACACCTGAAGGGTCTTATGACTCCGGTTTTATTAGACAGTAATAAAAGACCTTTCCCAACAACAGCTAGCCCCCTCAAGGTCCTAGAAAACCTTTTCCAAAATTCTTTTGAGACTTACCCTATCCCTAACCCCAACCCAATTTGAAAGTATATAATGGGCCACTCCTCATGGCCCTGGTGCAGCTCTTTCTGCCCACAATTCTTGTCCCTGTGCTTTAATAAAACCACCTTTTGGCACCAAAGATGTCTCAAGAATTCTTTCTTGGCTGTTGGCTTCAAACCTTAACATCTTTTCTACATCATCATGACATTAGGTCATGAAGCCGATTTTGAAATGTTGCAGGATGAAGCACAGGCTTTCTCAGGCAGTGCTCTTCAGGCCAACACTAGGGGAAGAGAAGTGGAGGGGGAAGAGCTAAAATGAGGAGAGATGGTGGTCCTAAAACAGCCTGGCCTCCCATTGGCTGCTCCGGAGCTCAAAGGGCTGTCAGAATTGTCCTGAATTTGGCTTTTACACCCTTGCCTCTGGCAGTTGCTGAATGAGGGTTTCCTTGCTGCTGATGCACTCCCAACAGCTGGTAGGACAAGTTTCCCCTTGAAGTCCCTCTGTGCAGGGCTCCATGCATCCTGAGAAGCCAAGTTCCTCCCTCCTCAACCCCCAGTCCCTCCCATCTGATCTAGCATGGAAGGTCATTGACAGGTCTTTGCTGTATTAGGACAACTTCTCTGAGCACTGAAGCTTCTAAACGTCTGAAGAGTCACCAGGACGGCCTTTCTGGCTGTCCCTCCCCATTAACAGGGTCCTCCAGGCTTCCTGAAATGCACACTGCTTATAATCCACAGCCGCATAAACTGTTGTGCTTACCCTGCATCTGCCTGCCACTCTAACCTGAATGCTTTCTGAGTTTCCTGGAAAAGACCAGAAGAGGGGTTTTCTGGGTGGGAGCAAAGGAAAGGACAAGGTGATACAGGAAGTAATGACTACCAATGATCTGACTGAAAACGATTTGTCCAAATGCCATAATTAAGCTTTGGTTTAATCACTTGTCAGTGACTCTAGAGTACACTGGGGCAGGTTCCCCACATTGATGTGTTCACTATTACAAATTAAGACAGATAACACGTTTTTTAAGTGTAAGAAGAATGCTGAATAATGGACAAAATTATTTGCAAATAACATGCTAGTCAAAGATCTATCGAAGTTAAAAATACATTTTTAAAAAGGATGATTGATTGACTGATGACCTATTTGGTTTGACAAGATTATTTCTGCAAATTTGTTTGCCATTCAATAATCTGCTGCAAATCATTCCAAACGCCAGAGATGGAAAGGAACTGGGCCTGTCTTTATCCCAGAGCCCAGCACCAGTAGCCAAATTCACATCCAGAGTTGGTGAGGTACAGGCTTAAGCTTGCCCTTAACAATGTTTATCTGGAATTTAGAGTGCTGAATGATCTCTCTCACACACAAGTAAGACTGAGAGGCAAATTTCTACATCACCAGTCTCTTATCTACTCATTTACCTGGACTGCTTCATTATGTAGATTATACATCTGGTCCCAGGAGGTTATTTGAATTTGAATCTCCTACTATAAAAGTCATTAATCTATAGGACCAGTGGATCAGGACCACTTAAAAATATATGAATCACTAAAACTGAATGGATAAACAATCTGAATCAACATTTTAGAGTGTTCTTGGGGGTGCCTGGCTGGCTCAGTTGGTGGAACATGTGACTCTTGATCTCAGGGTTGTAATTCAAATCCTACATTGGGTGTAGAGATTACTTAAAAAAAAAAAAATCTTAAATAAACGAATAAATAGCTCTTGGCATGTACATACATATGCCACTGGAACATGAAATGGGTCACTTTAGTATTTAGAGCCTATTCTAATCTTCTGATCTGACTAGAACTCAGAATTACTAAAATTGCTTCTAATATCTTACATTCTGTTTCAGGTCATCCACATTTACAAAGCCAGGGATTTCAGTGTAGTTTAGGGAGAATCACATTTCTTTGGAGCTGGCCTGGAAATATATGATCTAATAAGATCAAGAAGATGAATAGCAGACATATTTCTCCTCTGACCCAAATATAATATCATCAAAGTTATAAAGCCATTCATCGGGATGGAAGAATTGGAAACTGGAGTCTTCTAGTCTGGGTGGATGCATTTGGTCTGGAAAAGAGGCAAAACTTATCAAGACACACCAAAAAAAGGTGAAGTCGGGTCTTGCTGAAATGATGATGAGGGCAATGGAGAGGGTACAGAGGGAAGGAAGGGAAAAGTATCCTTTGTTTCATTCTTTAAATCCAAATTGTAGTAGTTTTTATGACTTCAGACTTTCTAAATTCAAGTTTGGTAATAATCACTGCCATGTACATTGATTTAGAAATCTCTGGAGAAATATGTGTAGAAGAACAAATCTAATTAGTTAAACCTCCATATTCGTTAATTAAACCTATGTAAATGTGTAGCATATATACACACAATATGCGTTTATATGTTTGAGTATATTTAACTAGATATTATATTTTTACAGGACGCACATGTAGACTTCAGGGGGGAAATCACTTTCTAATTAGGATCAAGTGTTTTGGAAATTTACATTTCTAACTAATTAGTGTTGATGTTAAGACACCCACATTTAATTATACTGCAATCTGTGGCAGAAGATACATGTTTTGACTCAAATAAATCATACAACAAAGGTACATAAATTATTGTCTTTCCTAAGTTAACAGTGACACTAGCTTGAAATTTTTTTTAAGTCTATAATAATGGCTATTAGCATCAATAATTCAGAACCTTGTCAATTTTCACTAGCAGATCTACTCACTATTAGCTATCAACAGAAAGCATGATGGCTTGGTTGTTTTTGTCAATGAACCTTCTCCCATCTCCAACCCATGTAGAGTAATGGAATTTTACAAGTGTCTTAGGTAGATCCCCTTCCTGTCCTATTCTGCCTCTCAGAATAAAAACCTGGTAGAAAATACAAAGCAAAAAGCAGGACAGAGACTTTTGGGACACCATGAGGAAAATGAAAGGTGGAAGTTGCAAGCCCTGCATCTCCACAAGCACAGAAAGAGACTAATTTCTCCTTCAAATTCACTCAACCTCTAGTACCCAAAGTTTATTACAGGAATAGATTTTTTTTTTTTCCTCTACTGGTCCATTCCTAGCATATTCTGTAGTTAATTCTTTCTTTTATAAAGCTTATGTAATTTTCTTTTTTTTTTTTAAGATTTTATTTATTTATTTGTCAGAAAGAGAGAGAGAGGAGCACAGGCAGACAGTGTGGCAGGCAGAGTCAGAGGGAGAAGCAGGCTCCCTGCGGAGCAAGGAGCCCGACGTGGGACTCGATCCCAGGACACTGGGATCATGACCTGAGCCGAAGGCAGCTGCCCAACCAACTGAGCCACCCAGGCGTCCCATAAAGCTTATGTAATTTTCAACTAAGTGTTCAAACACCACTTTACAAGGACAATGAGAAAAGATAGGTGGAGGATTGTGCACAACAGCCTGGGTGACAATTTCAGTGCTACTGTGTATGGGAAGAAACCTTGACATGTCCTCAAGTCCCTGAAAGAGTTTGGCAGACTTCTCTGGGCCAGAATCTAAGATAACCTAGTGAGACACTTCCTCACATAGAACAAATGGATCAGGCGCAGCTGGCATTTATTTAGAAGAATTCATCAACGGCTTTAAGAAGTATTTACATGGGGAGAAACGACTTTGGTAGAGTATACAGACAGCTCCCACCATGCCAGTGTGCAAATGATTACTCATGTTCTCTTTGAAGAGAAACTGGATCCACTCAGTGGATAAACTAGCTCATTTCTCCTTAAATCACTGGGAGGGGTTTTGGTCACTTACTGCTAGGTACAATGAATCCATTGAGCAACATGCTCATCCTTGGTCTTTCAAATGCCAATTTTAAATTCCAAAGTGAAGATCTAGCAAAGCCCACCTTCTCTACTAGGAAAAAAAAAAGAGGAAGAGCTGAAATGAGCCCAGACTATTCCTTCCCAATGGATGTATCAGAGTGTAGCCCCACCTCTCTTAGGTTCAGAGAGAACCTAGAAATGTTAGACTCAGAAATCTCCCTCCTCATGAAGAGAACTATCAGGATCAGAGAATTATCACCCACCTCCCATCATGGAACCACAAATATATAACCAAATGTGGGTTCACTATATAACTTACTAAATCTTTTAATGGAATGAAGTCAGAAAGATTTTTTAAGATCAGTAGATCCTGAGGAGTTTTTTTTTTTTTTATCATGATGTTGTCAAAGTAAATCATCAATGAAAATTATCCACCACTAACGATATTAGCAGAAACTGTCATCTAAAACATAGCTAATATTTAATTAATAAGACATTGCTACCTTATTAACTTTAGATTATCTGTAAGGGAGGTTGGTAATCCTCTTGGAATCTCTTAAAAGCTAATATAATGAGTGCTAAATGCTAAAACATATTGTTAATTGATTGGTTAATTAATTGATGATCAGCATTCATTTCACACCTAAGGAAGAATGAGGAGGACAATGCCTTCTTGAATCTTTTCATCCACCTCAATTGCTAATACTCTCTAAATGCAATCACACCCCTCAGATTGAGTTTCCAGGGCACCAAAGTACCAACATGAATTTACTCTGATCCATACTTAATTAAGGCATGTGTTTTTCACTTTCACATGTATATATGTTTAGTTATTCAATTTAAATTTCAGTGTATTAAAATAGTTAAATCACAGTTTGTGTGAGTCTGCAGACACAGTTCATCCACTTGTAGAAAGAGACACTTATTTTAGCTCAACTGATATTCAGTGTGCCTAAAAAATAGTACTATGTGAGCATCTGGTATGGGGGGGTGGGTGCTACATTAGTCATCATGGGATACATGATGAACAGGACATTCTAACTCTACCTTAACCCACATTTTAATCTCAACACTATATTGTACCCAAATTCTGGTGAGGAAGGAAACATATACAATTAACAATAGCACAGTGTAAAATTTAAATTAAAAAGGAATATTAAAAATACACATAATTTAAAATCATTTCTATCAAGTTAAGTCGTTCAGCTATATTAGATGAATCTTTCCTTTTAAGAGGAATGATACACTACAGCAATTAGTAACAAATGTCACTCTTCTCTGGTTCTCCTCCGTGAAAATATGAGTGAAGATGGATCTTTCCGTTTCTAAAAGGCTACAAAGAAACTAGAAAGAGACTAAATATGAGGTTATAAAACTGGAAGCAGAGATGGCAAATGAAAACAGGAATAATGGTATTAAAGTGAAGTGTGTTATTTGTATCCTAGAAAGATATATCTTTTCATGTTCTCTATAGGGTTCTGCAGAGACATTCTCAAGAATTAGTTTAGAATGTGATTGTAACTTCTTGACTAATTGGTAAGAAATAAATATTTATATTTCCAATAGAGGTAGAATTTGTAAGTTGAAATTTGCAGTTGCTAAAGGTGGGACATACTGAGTCAAAACATTTAACTGAGCACCTGCTTACCAGAGCTTTGATAGAGGTGTGTGAAAATAGTGAAAAGAAGCAGAGGCTCCCACAGAAATTTCTTCTTTAGTGTGAATCAAAGTTCAGTGACATGTTTCCTCAGTACAAAGCAGCATTACTTTGTCTGGCATTCAGATAAATCTAAGCCTTTGTTATATTCTATTAGAAGAAAAAATTTAAAATGCTCTTCCTTTCTAAATGAAAAGACTAAGGCTATACTGACATTCATTTGATCAAAAAACTTGCAACCAGATCTTATCTGTAGATTCCAAGTTATATTTTGAAATCTTTAACAAAGCTACAAAGAATGCCTTAACCTACATACATTTTCTTTAATGATCCCTTAAGTGAATCTCCTTTGTGCTCTGCATATTATTTTTTTTCCTTAAGCATCAGCGGAAATTAGCTCAGTTGTAACATTTAATCGGGTAACTAAAGAAAAAGGAGGGAGAACTAAAGCTCAAAGAATTACTTGCCAGAAGAACACCTTAGAAATGATTCCACATTATTTCTGCCTGATCAAACACTTGCTCTAGAAAACATCATATGTGGATACTGATGTCCTCGTAGACTCATTTGGGCATTAAGACTGTTGTTTTCTTCTCATGATGTTTGATAGAGAAAAGCAAATGTTTCATTAGGCACTATCCTTTTTCCTACCTGTCTGCCGCATGACCTTTGGTCTTGGTTAACATAATAATGAATTCCATTTATCTCTGTGTATTCACAAATACACTCTTGAGACCAATAAAATGGCATATGGCTTAATTGAGTCATCTGTTCAATCATAATTATTATTAGCTAAATATATTCAGCCTGGTGGAAGTTGACAAAAGTCCGTTTTCTTTGGACTCAGGAGTTATGCTGTTGTTCTGTTCCTTGGTTTAGGTTTAATAATATTCAGTTTTTCTTATTTTCCTAGTAGTAGATACTTCAGCAGTTTCTGTAATACAGTGTTAGAGTTTTTGTTTCCCTATTTGATTTTTCAAAAATAACCACAATAAGAATGAAAGTGGGATTAATTCAAAGTGATTTTTTTTTTATTTTATCAATAAAAGAGTGTGTTATTGAAAGACTGGTGGACTCTTCTCTACTCTACTAATAAACATTAGCATATCTTTAGCAACAGACCTGAGATCCTCTTTAAAAAAGAATGTTAACAATTGACATTAAATCTATATAGTAAAATACTGTTCTGCATTAATTTGAGAGCTGAGTAGAGACCAACACTAGGCACATGACAGTGATTGGTACAGGAAAAGCAAAGAATGTATAAGCATTCACTCTGGAACAGTGTTGGACCAGTGCCACGCACACACCAGGGTCTTGATAAATACGTACAGAATCAATGAGGACGGAGAGAATGGCAGGCAGTGGCAGAGACAGAAAATCAAGCCAAAATTATGTTCTCAGTCTCTGAGTAGAAGATGCCAGGATGAAATTCCAACAAGTATCAGATCGTGGGCTATGAACTGGAGCCAATACGAGAAACTCTCAGTGACAAATGGTTCATCAGGAGATGTGATCTCATAAAGAAAGTCTGGGTGGGAGTGACTCAATTCACTGAGACATATCTGGTTGGTCTCAAGCTATTTTTTGTTTGTTGGCTTGTTTATTTAAGGGAGCTGGGTAAGCCCATTGCTAATTAAGCGGTAGACACTCATGAAAATGTAATGTGTGGTAAATGTCTTTCATCTGAAAACTCCACCAACAAAGTAATTAAAGCGGTTGTTTCTGTATGCTTGGATTCTATGAGGCCAACCCTCCTGGTAAATAAATATGTTCATTCTCTTATTGACTAGTACTTCTGAAAATCTGAGGGCTATTCACACAGTTCCTGATGAAGGGAGCAGACCCACCACAAGACTCTTGAGCATTATTTTCTAATGATAGGTTTATGCATCACTTAATGAACACAGACATTTTAAGAACTTGATAAACTTAAATTAGTTTAACGAATGCTGAGCCTCTCACCTAAGTGTAGAACAGGAAAAACATTTTCCTCAACCCTCTTAGGAGCCATGACAGAGCATGAAAATTAAACTGACAGATTAGTGAGAGAAAAACACCCAAATCTATTTTAAGTTTTACATGATTTGGGAGCCTCCCTGAGGAAATAATGACCTAAAGAAATGACAACACCCACTTGCTTTTATATTAGGTTGAACAAAGTAAGGCAATTGTGGAACTGTGCCTAACTCTGTGGGGAAGGTAAAAGAAAATATAATATATGAACAAGGTCTGTTCATATA
The DNA here is from genome assembly GCF_902655055.1 of Lutra lutra. Lineage (NCBI taxonomy): Eukaryota > Metazoa > Chordata > Mammalia > Carnivora > Mustelidae > Lutra > Lutra lutra. Next base: position 34,914,206 of record NC_062280.1, on the reverse strand, counting down.
AAATTCTCACAGCCCCAACATCTTATGCTTGAAGAGAAGTGTCTTCATTCCTCCCAATACAGAAGAGTGCCTTGAACATCAGAATTATACTCTTGCTTTCAGGAAAAGTCAGAGCACCCTGGTTGTACCTACTGTACTTTCTCAAGCACCTTTGGTTCAAAATAACCAATATACCAAGATGGCATATTTGGGAAGATATGCTCTGAACTCCTTCAAAAGCAACAAGCTTCTCAAACATTTCCACCACGTAATCCTAAGACTGGAGGAGTGTGAAAGTTTGATCCTAGAGGAGGAAGAGGTTTCTGAGGAGACCGTATAAACTGTCAGTGTTTTCTCAATTTCCCCTTAACTCCAATGTTCATTTTCTTCAGAACCTATCCACTTGAAAATATAAAAGTAATAAAGGCTTTAGGAGGAGACACCATGTTATTCTCACTTTATATATGATAGTAGCACTTGTGTGTAAAATCAAGGACATTTATACCTCAGTTTCAGAGAAAGCCAATTCTGACCTGGCCCATAGCTGATAAAACCACATGATCAATTACGAGGAAATCTTCCTTGCCATATATATTGAAAGGGGTATGTCATTCATCATTTCTCAGGTTTTTCATATTAAATGGTGTCTTGCACAGACAATATATAGCTGAGGATATGAATACGGATATGGACATATGTCAGAGGTTCATGATTTGGATATGCACTGCATGGCCAAGTATTAAAATACTTATGCAGCAAAGACAAGTGTATCAGTTACCTATGGCTCCTATAACCAATGATCACCAACTTAATGGCTAAAACAACTCAAATTTATTTTCTTTCCATCTGGGGTTCAGAACTGTGAAATAGGTCTTGCTCGTCAAAATTGAGGTATCTGCAAATACCTTGAGAGAAGAATCTGCTTTTTCACTCTTCCAACTTCTCCACCTGTCCGTATTACTTCATTTAAGGCCCTTTCCTCTATCTCAGAAGCCAGCAATGGACAGCTGGAGTTTTGCCTAGACCCCATCCCTCTCACTCTTCTGCCTCCCTCTTCTCCATTAAAGGACCCTGTGATTACATTGTGCTTATCTAGATAATCCAGGACAATCTCTTTATTTTACAATCAGCTGTTAGCAACCCTAGTTCTACCTGTAACTTCAATTCCATTTTGCTATATAATATAACATATTTACAGATCCTTGTGATTAAGACATGGACATCTTTGGGGAGTCATTATTCTGCCTGCCATGCAGAAGTTTGAGTCAACATCACCACTGAAATTTAACACCTGGGCATTAGAAAAAAATCTGTAATTTTATGAAAAAAAATTATTGAGATTTATTTCTAAAAGTCCACTGGCAAAAATTTTAAAGTTTTACATTATAACACAAAAGCACTCATTTCTTTGTTTAAAAAAATTAACAGATTGGCACTTTTCCTGGAAAGTGTCTTCTGTGACCTGAAAGAAATTACATACCTGAAATTCTAAAACAGTAATTAAAAGTTATTTTATTGGCTCTAATGTTAAAATACTTCTCTTGGAATTATGATATCTCACTTGGTTTTTCTATAACACATTTGTATTTATTGTTATAAGCAGTAATTATCACAAGCAGGATTTAGTATTCTTCAAGACAGGCTTCATGTGGAACCTTTCTAGAAGTAACAGAATCTTAGGGCCTACCCAAGTGAATCAGAATCTAAATGTTTACAAGATCCCTGGCTGATTTGCAAGCAGATTAAAGTATGAATAGCACTGTTATAGCAGAGTCTCTTATTTAATGTAAACATTTACATTAGTTGCCAGTATGTTTCCCTGTTTACTTAACTGTTTAAAAGGCCTTCATTAATATTTTGTGCATAAAATTAACAGCTTTTATAATCATAGTTTTATTTGTACAATAAAAAAATAAACATTTCTACTTCACATCATTGATATAATTTTCAATCTCTAGAGACAGAGAAGGACCAATACTCTAAGTTACATCTAGAATGCTTACCTATATCTGAAGGTGACTGTTCAGAGTTAGGTATACCAGAGAGTTGAATGGTAGGCCTTGTTTTATCACTGAAAGTATCCTACAAAGTCTCAGTGGTTGATTACACATGCATTTTAAAATTCTGGGAATTACATTGAAACAGGTATCTACTTACTTCACCTTCCAAAGGCCAAGGATAAAACCAAGGCTACAGTAGATTTTAGCAAAACACTGAAGCTGAAGCTAAAGCTGAGTGTTTGTGGTGTGTGTGTGCATGTGTGTGTATTCATAGCTTTTCTTGTCCTTTAAATCTGATTTGGAAAGGAAACAAATCAAAATAAACAATAACAAAAGATTAATCAACTTAACACCCCAGGCACTCTTTGGTTGCTCTGTTGAGAACAAATCAAATTCAGTAGGAAACTCTAATGTTGTCCTTACATATCTGAGAAGCTGTCAAATGAAAGAGGGATGAGAAATGTACGGTAAAGCCCTCGGGGTAAAACAGAGACCGATGTGAAGAAGTTACAGGAAGAAGGATTTCATTCATCTTAAGAAATAATTTCCCAGGGATGCCGGGGTGGCTCAGTCGTTAAGTGGCTGCCTTCGGCTTGGTCATGATCCCAGGGTCCTGGGATTGAGCCCTGCATCAGGCTTCCTGCTTGCCAGGGGGCGTAGTGGGGGGGCTGCTTCTCCCCCTCCCACACGACCTGCTGTGTTTTCTCTCCCCCACCATTTCTTTCTGTCAAATAAATAAATAAAAATCTTAAAAAAAAAAAAAAAAGAAAAGAAATAATTTTCCAACAGTCCAAGAGAGCTGTCCAAGGATGAGATAGGCTGCCTTGGGACCCAATGAATTATCTTCTGGTGAAGGTGTTTAGCTTTAAGCAGAATGAGACTTTGAAATGAGCACTGCAGAAGGGATTCAGTTTCCTTTGGGTGGTTAATATCAATGTCTAACATTTATTGCACCCTTTCTAAGAGTCTGGCACAAGGCAGATGCAACTTACAACCTCAGTTTGCTTACTCACAAATCCCTTAGATGCGTGTCACTGTTTCCCCAACTTTAAATGGAAGCCCAGAGAAGTGAAAGGACTTCATCTAAATTGTGCAAGTCATGAGTGGCAGGGACAGAATTTGAATCCGAGTCCCTCAGATATAGATACTTTGAATGAAGTGGCACAGACTTGAACCCTCCTTGTCCCTCAACCAGAACAATCCTTCTTGCTAAGTTGTGCTAAAAAAAAAGCATAGGATTATTCTTATTCTAACTTTTAAGAATGACACTTTATATTTTACTGCTTCCAAGTTATTTGACATGAGTAAATCATTCAATATTTCTAAACACGATTTGTCAACATAGGTGTGTATGTGTATCTATAGATACAGATAATAGATAACAGAGATGAGAAAGTGGGGGGTTGACCTACCTACTGCACAGTGATGGAAAGGATTAAACAGGTTTGTGAAAAACAACTCAAAAACACGTGGTTTAGAAGGAATTCACAAAATGTTTGTTGAGTGAATATACAATGAATAAACTTTCCATATATAATGTATCATGAAACAGAATTTGAAACCAAAGCAAAAAAATACATTATTTTATGTTACATTTATTAAATGCCACAGAAATTTGCAGCTAAGTAAAATGAGAAATGTGGGTTGTGTGAGGTTTTGTGATCAATTTGAACTAGAATTTGCCAGCAGTTCCTATCAGCTATAAAGTGTTCCACCTGTTACTTTAAATTACAGTCTTGGTAATGGTTTCCTTAAAGTCTACATCATCTGTTCAGTCTGGTAAATGCATTCACCCTGTATTATAATTTAAAAAAAGGCAAAGCAATAATTTCCAGTCTTTAAATTACTCTTACAGACACTGATGGAGTTTTGCTGGATCTAAATCTTCATAGTATTAAAAAAAAAAAAAAAAAAAAACCTCAGTTTCATTTAAGTGCAATGAAGTCTCTCTATAAAAACAGGTGCATTTTATGTTCTTATATACATGATTATTAAAAGAAGGAAACTGGGGCTCCTGGGTGGCTCACTGGGTTAAGCTGCTGCCTTCGGCTCAGGTCATGATCTCAGGGTCCTGGGATCGAGCCCCGCATCGGGCTCTCTGCTCGGCAGGGAGCCTGCTTCCTCCTCTCTCTCTACCTGCCTCTCTGCCTGCTTGTGATCTCTCTCTGTCAAATAAATAAATAAAATCTTAAAAATAAATAAATAAAAATAAAAGAAGGAAACTGTTAATATCGTAAGATCAAAGGCATTTGAAATAAAATAAAGGCTTTTCTTAGTCACCATGGAAAGAAACAGATGGTGAGAAGAGTTCCAAATGGATCCCAATGACTATCTTTCTGGTGACTGGCAGTTGTGGTTAGATTTTCTGTCTCTCATGTTTCCTCATTTTGCTCCCCCATTCTCTCCAATACCAAAAAGTCATATCCTTCCATCACCTGTTTCCAACCTTCCTTTTTAATTTAACTAATTAATTTCATTATTTCCTTTAGCATTTGGAAAAGCGACCTATTGTTTTTGCTACCTCATAGTTAGTCATCCTTTATGTGGCCACAACATCCCTATTTTGCTTTTTTGGACTTCCCCTCCCCTCCTTTACATGGTACTTTCTCACCTATTCCAAGGATATTCTCGTACAAAGCATTCAGGCTTGGCCAGAACACGAGAGTCTTCTGGCCACTGTGATAGTTTAAGGGTAACCATCCTTAAAGGACCTGGAAGAAGGCATGCTCTTTCTACTGGTCTTTAACTGGAAGATTTTAGACACCCCATGGTTCCTGAGAGGTAACAGAAATCTATAGACAGGGTCCTAATACAAGATTAACCCTTGTGAAGCATTTACAATGTGGCAGGCATTGTTGTGAGCACTACACATGTTTAAAATACATCATTTTGTTGTTGCAACAATCATATTCTCATTTTACAGTCCAGGAAACTGAGGTACTTTTTCTTGGGGTGCCAAAGAACACACAGTTATCGAGGCACAGAGGTTTGGACCTGAGAAGGTGGCCCACTTTAACCACTACCTTCTCTGGCCTCTTCAGGCGCCATCATCTGAGTTGAAGCCAGTTGGATCGATGTGGATTTTATTTCACTGAACTAAGAAAATCCCACTGAGACATTTTGGCTTGGGTTTGCCACCACTACAAAAATCCAGGTCCATCTCCTCGAAACAAAATGTCTCATGAGTGTCACTCTTCATATTTACCAACTTTGGAAATACTCCACTGAGTCTATTCTTTCTAGCTGAGTGTTTTTGACTCAGTCCCATTTTGAGCATGAAGTCCTTCCTTGCCTACTCCAGTCTACAGGACTGCTCCCTACTTTACACTTATAAAACTCCACCAAGGTAGAGCTGCTGGTTATCTCCTTCACACTATTGAATTCTTTTGATTCTTCTCACATCTCTATCATTTTTCTCCCATATAAAATTTATGTCCTTAAGGTAAAAGCCAAGACCATGTATTATTTTTCTCTGATTCCTCCGGGAAAATCCTACAAAATCTGTACCTAACAAATAATGTGCTTGGTGTAGGGAATATGTATTGGGCATGTTAAAATGAAAATGCATTTTATAAGGAACTATTCTAGCTTTTATTTTGCTTTTGCGTTATATACATCTAATGATCTGGTAATATTGTAATTACTGCAGAATTTTTGCTGTATCAAGAATCAATTCCCACGTCCTCAAAAATGGGATAAATCTTTCTTCTTAGTGGACCACAGCTCTCCTCTATAGCATTGCAAGAGTTCTTCATATTTGTAGAACATGCTAGTGTTTACACTATGTAGAATATTGTTCCATCTGATCCTCACAACAACATTGTGAGGTCAGTACTATCACTTTTCTAATATATTCAAGGAATATTAGATTCAAGGATACATGACTGCCAGTGTGTGGACATCTACCATTAGAATGTAAACCCTTACACATATACCTGAATTCATTCTACTCTTCTATTTTATTATTTTGTGCCCAGCAAAGTATCTGTCACATAGTCAGTGCTCAATAAATATATATTTGTTTCACTGGCTCTTATCTTCCTTCATTCTTTTTTCTTTTTTTAAAGATTTTATTTATTTGAGAGAGAAAGATCACAAATAGGCAGAGAGGCAGGCAGAGGGGGGGGGGGAAGCAGGCTCTCTGCTGAGCAGAGAGCCCGACGTGGGGCTTGATCCCAGGATGCTGAGACCATGACCTGAGCTGAAGGCAGAGGCTTAACCCACTGAGCCACCCAGGCGCCCCCATTCTTAAATCTTTAAGAATATTTAGTGTGTTATGTTGAATACTACAAGACACAATGAGATGCTATAACAGACATTTCTACGGTCCCCAATGAATTCAGCAGTCAGTCTGTACGGAAGTGACCTATTATAAACACATACGTGTCCTTTTGACTCACCAGAGTTGGTGCAGATCTCAACGTATACCAACCACAAGAACAATGACTAGAAACCAAGCTCACAGTTTGCAAACTAACTTTAAAATTAACAACCTAACCTTAGAAATTGCTCATTGAATCCCTGCTGGCTGATTTTGACTCTGGAGCATGACAAAGAGGAGGACTTGCCCCATTCAGTGCTTCTAAATAGTGATGATAATTTCAAAGCTTGGAAGATGTAACTTAAAGCGTGAGCTCTCTCTCAGAGGGGAGGAGAACTGGCACACTGGGATTTAGAACTGGCTGCATTGAGGTGCATCGACAAGAATTGTAAGCACATAAATTAACTGAGTTCCAGGAATCAATAATTCAGAAGCATTCATGACTCATAACTTTAGTCAAAGAGGTTTTCTTTAAGGGCTAATTCATTCTTATACTTCTTTTTTAAACTGGTAAGTAAATAGGGCACCTGGGTGGCTCAGTCAGTTCAACATCCAACTCTTGATTTCGTCTTAGGTCGTGATCTCAGAGTATGAGATCGAACCCCATGTCAGTGTAAAGTCCACTGGAGAGTCTCTCTCTCTCTCTCTCTCCTTCTCCTTCTGCCCCTCCCCACTCTCTAAAGTAAATAAATAAATCTTTTAAAGAAAATAAGCTGGTAAGTAAAGAATGGGCACATTAATTCAAGTATTTCATTTAAAGAGAGGTATTCACTTAAATAACCTAGCATCCTCTCCACCACCTTGTCCCCTGAATATTTTGACTTATATATATTGGCTTATAAATATATCTTCCTCTGTTTCCACAATTCCTCTGCTTTCCTTCATCCTCCACCATCAGAGCCATGTCACTGTCTCCTGATCTTTAACGATTATTGATGACTGTTGCTGGATTGCAGCTTGTGTCCTCAAAAGCAGGAGGTGGCGTGTTAATTGCCTGAAAAGATTCCAACTCCTCCACTTGGCCTGCTGTCTCTCTCTTTTTTGCTTTTCTACCAAAATGCTTTTTTTACTCTGCTTCCACAGAGCTGGATCGGTCACTAACCAGGCATAGCCCTGTGTTTGTATTTTGCCAGCAAAGCTGAAAAGGCTGATCTCAGGTGGCAACAAACTGGGGCAGCTTCCCAGGTTCATTTGCTTTTCCATCACAAGTTTAGTCTTCCTGAATTCCACTTCAAATGGAATCCCCACCTGAGTTCTTGCTAAACTACAGATCAGACCCAAAAACAACAGGAACATTCATAGAAATTACATTTGTTTGAACAGCTGTTTGGAACCGCCCTGAGTGTATTCAGACTCTTTTCTAATCTCTTGGTCAGAGAGCTACAAGTTCAAATGGCTAATATTGAATTAAGCATAAATGATGCAGTGGAATGTAGAAGACATCGATTTTACCATTCCCTGGCCATTTCCAAGTTCCTTCAAGTTTAGTGCTCTGAGTTTCATAGATTTATTGTATTTGATCTTTCAACCTCTTTTATCTAATCATTTTGTCTGATTCTTTCATCCATTCTATATTAAAGAATTTCTGTAGATTCAAGTTTAGAATGTACTCAACATTATTCTAATTTATATTTTCTTATTTATAGTGTCTCTTAAGGGCTAGCATCTTACCCCAGTTATAGAGGTTGTGACTCAAATTTATTTTATTCATAGACAATGTATATTGTTTTAATATCACACTCTCAAGGTCTGTGTAATAGAGTTGGTCTTTATTTGATATTGGTATCAAATATGTTAGGATATTTTAAGACTAACGGGTTTTATTTTTGTTTTTTAAAGATTGATTGATTAATTTTAGGGAGAGACAAAGCACAAGCAGGGGGTGGGACAGAAGAAGGAAAGAGAGAGGGAAGCAAACTCCCCACTGAGCACAGAGCCCAACTGGGCCTAGATCTCCTGACCCTGTGATCATGACCTGAGCCAAAATCAAGAGTCGGACACTTAACCGACTTAGCCACCCAGGTGCCCTAAGATTAATAGTTTTAATATACAGTTTTATAAATAGAAATTACAGTGACAAACATGTTTTTAGTCAAACCTGAGGGAGGTTAAATGATCTGTATGGAAATGAAGGAACAATGGGGTCCAAACTCAGGTGAAAGGAACAGTTGTAACAGGAGGTGTTGCATGCCTCCCTAGATCTAGGCTACATGTGCTAGGCTCGAGCACAGTCTTCCTGGAGCCTTGGCACATCTCCCTGCAATTTCTGTTGCAGCCAGTGGAGGTAAGCAGGCTAGTGAGTGGCTGCCTCACCCCTCACCTCACGCTGGAAATGCAGAGTTCCATGTAAGTCTGCAAAACTGGTTAGCTATAGTGCAATGTTGGTTTCTCAATGGAAGAGACCCTGCTCACGCTGACTCTCATATGGCCTCTCCAGTTCAGAGTCATCCTGTTGGACCAGGGACCTGGAGAGAAAACACCACACCGACCTCGAGTTTGCCTTCTGTGTGTAAGTGATAAACTGTCAGAATCATCGTCTCTTCACCAGCCAAATGTAACAGCTGTAGTAGCAATCCTGGTGGCCTTGTTAATCATCAGGCTGCTGTGTATGAACTGCTTTACCACTTAGCATGGAAATTTCAATCACCTTGCAGTATATACTGTTTTTAATAAATCAATATTACATAATTGGATCTCACAGTGAATGGTTAACCATTACATATTGTTCACACTTGTAGGCACCACAGTATTGGGTTTTCTCATTTCTGGCCCCTCTTTAGTTGTGACTTCCTTCATCTGTGCTGTGTAACTTCATATTTTCTCTTAACTTAATTGGTAATGTAATTTTTTTTTCACATCTCTGTCTACACAGTGTAATTAGTTATTCACATTGGAGAGAATCATTTGTTTCTGTATCCCAGATTCAGCAGAGTATAATTGAATGAATGAATGAATGAATGAACAAGAAATGTTATTAGTCCAAGATAAGACTGAATGTTATCACTAATAAATAAGTAAATAAAATATTTTATAAAAAAAAAAACTAGGGAAATTTTTTTGACTTGCATTCATATTTCATAGACTTCTTTAATTAAAACACCCCATCCTTAATATCTTCTTTGGAATATTATAACATTTTTAGTCTACTTCACTTTTGTTGTAGTGTAGTACTAAATTGCTCAGATTTTAAGTCTTGTATATATATATATATATATATATATATATATATTTAAAGTACCATCTCAGAAGTTTTCATAGGTCATATAAATCATCTTTTGGCCATTCACATGAGAACTCAATTAGAGCAAATCCCAATATACACATGACTCAGTAGATTAAAGTTTATAAATATATATACATCCAACGTCAGAATGTGGTGAAGTAAGGGAAACACTGTCTTTTCCAGATGGTGCCCTGAAAAATTTGTTATTCTATGTTTCTAAGATCTGCTTATTCGTTTCACAGAAATTCAAACTCAAATTAAGCACCAGAAATATCAGGGAATGAGAGTGATTTTTTTTTTTTTTTTTAAAGAGGGAGAGATCGAGGGAGGGGCAGAGGGAGAAGGAGAGAGAATCTCAAACAGGTTCCATGCCCAGCAGAGAGCCTGACTCAGGGCTAGATCCCAGGACCCTGAGATTAAGACCTGGGCTGAGATCAAGAGTGGGAGACTTAAATGACTAAGCCACCCAGGCATCCTGAGAGTGATTTTATGCTCAATTGATACAGTTTTTATTATTTTTTCAAATATTAAAAGAACAAAATTATGATGCCCTTTAGCAATCGGAGGAAGGTAGTATTTTGGCAAAATTGTGTACAGAAAGTAAGTCAACATTTTCTAGTTAGAGTAGTTGAAATATTTGAAGATGTTATAAGCAACCCAAACATGTTCATAATGTTTGCAATAGAAAATGTCAGCGATATACCTGTATAACATTTCTTTTGCAAAATACAACAGTTTTTATAAATTAGATTATATGAACATAATTAAAGTGCCATGTACTTAACAGGTCAATAACAAAAAACATGGACTAACTTTTTCATTCCATGTGTTTCATGCTGGTAAGGGGAGAGAGGAGGAAAAGGTATCAGATTTTCAGTATTTCTTTCGGCAATTTATGAAAGAAGCAGATGAATAACATAAGCAGTATCATCTTCTAACATGTTATTATGTATATTATTAACATTTCCAAAGTAGACTGGAAAAATATCAGTGTTTCTAAAACTCCTGTTGTTTCAGTATGGCATTGTAAGTTGGCAATAAAATGATGGAAAGGTGATATTGTTCCAGTGACACCTGCCCAATGATGATTGGAGCCAACTCAAAAATCCACTTTCCCTTCCTCATCACAATATAAATTCTATAGATTCTTTATTATCGAAACAATAAATCACATTCCTCAAGAAGTTTACTCCAAGTAAATTAATTAAACATTTACTACTCTCTTAATTTTGATTCCTACATCTTACATTGCCATATCCCAAGTGTGTGTGTGTGTGTGTGTGTGTGTGTGTGTGTGTGTGTGTATAAAACCAATAAATCAAATAACTCAGGTGTGTATAGGTTTCTATTTAAATCTTTTTGGTAAGATTTCACTTTTTAGAACCATTTCCCTCTGTTTCATAATTTTATATTCACGTATGTTCACATCACTTTAAAATACCACAGATGGCATGGGACACAGATGGCATGTGTGCTAGGAGAAAGAAATACTGAACTCAAGGAAGACATAGTTACCAGTGCACATAATTTAATTCATATTGGTTCTGGTTATGTTGGTAGAGAATATATTAGATCACACATGTTGAATTTCTATAGGAAGTGTCTGTACTATTATAAAGAGAGGAAACAAAGCTCTCCGGGAATCGGTGGCTTGCACAGTAATTCCTTCTGAGTAGCTGGCTGTCATTTGAATATATATAGTTTCAGCCTTTTAAAATAACTTCAAGTTTATTTGAAAAAATTGTGACATGAGCACATGATTACTACTAAATGTTTCACTCATTCAGTATGGAACTACCCATTGAGATAATCTGAACCCAACCAGTAGCTGCCATCTTGGCTTGGCACAAGGCCATACAAAGGAATGTGTAAAACTTCTTGAGAGCTGATAGGTCACACAAGGCCAATAATGTTTGTAAAAATTTGTTAACTCACTAGAATTGATGGTCTGTGAGTATTGTTTTTCAGTCTGAGCCTGTATCTCCTAAAGATACTTTATCCTAAAAATACTTAATCAGTCCAAAGGGAAAGGGATCAAAGCTGTGTGGGACAATTACTATGTAACTATTCCTTAAAAGAAAACTCAAAACTCTGTGCATAATATTTGCATATAATTCTAAGAAAAAAAAAAATAGTTGGTTTAGTGATTATTGGGCTTTTTCCTTATTTTACAGGCTTACAGGTGTAGTTCTATTTTTTTTTTAAGATTTATTTATTTATTTGCTAGAGTGAGAGGGGACTGGCAGAGTGAGAGGGAGAAGGAGAGAATCTCAAGCAGACACCCTACTGAGTGTGAAAACAGGGCACAATCCCATAACCTCTGATCATGACCTGAGCTGAAATCAAGAGTCAGCTGCTGAACTGACTGAGACATCCAGGTGCACTGATGTGGTTCTATTTTTAATGTGAATATGCTATATTTCCATCTTTTTTTTTTGCCATGGAATCATATAGGTATCAGAACCATCATTTTATACCACATTCAGGGATTGGTTCTGCTCAAGAAGGAAGTGATGTTTAAAGAAATCTGTTTGCATGAACATCAGAATGACCTTTACTTGGCACTTATCTCTACTCCCAGAGCTGTGTGTCTGGGGTCTTAAAATGCTGTCTGAGAATGCATTAGGAAAGACAGGAAGGGGAAGAACTAATATTTAAGAATGCTTGGCAGATGACTCCAATTTGTTTTTTTTCATTTAAGCCTACTACAACTCTGTCAGATTGAGAATTACCCGTTTCATAAGAGTAGAAACTAAACCCCCAAAATTAATGATTTGCCTAGGTTCAGTGACAGATGTGTGATTTGAGACCTAGCTCTTCCGTCTCCGAAGACTTTCTAGAAAGCGGCAATGTTGGGATGCTTGTTGGTCACCATGGGTTCCATCAGTTAAGTATGGGGCATACTAGGAATGCAGAATAAAAACAGAAGATTGGTTTCCTGTACATTTTGTCAGAATGCCTAATATGAGACTGTGCATTATGTATACAAAAAAATGGGAGAGTATCTACCACAATCCCCACCTATAAAATCAGAAAACTTTTATAAGCAAGGAACATCTCCAAAAGGTAGTGCCCTACAGAACACACTTTGGGAAATGCCATCTTTTCTTGATGCATCAGTCAGGAGAAACTCTTTGAGAGACTACACTGATGTAAATTCTTTTATGGAGAAGATATGACACTGGACATCCTAGGTTTCCACTGCCCTTGGGTCAGTATAAACCATATTATCACTATGTGTCTCTGTAACGCAGTCACTAGCCTATATTCTTCTGCCTGGTGCTCACTTGCCTCACTGTGTAAGCTCGTTCCTTTCCTTCTTGGGTTCTGAGCTCCTTCATGTTAATTTTTTGCCTTAGCCAGTCTTCATAATTTGTTCCTTGATTCATGGACTTCCTATAGGTTTGCCAAACTACCCAGCTTTCCCATTGAAATCGCAGTCCTGGTTTAAGGTGACTTACTGTCATTTAAGTTCCTTTGTTCCAATCTTGCCCTTTGATTCCCATTACTTCCTGGTTCCTGACTATTTTTCTAAATAATCATCTATTTCTAATTTCTATAATCTAATTTCTAATTTTTTCTTTATTCTGATGCCTCTTAATATTTGTGTCTTTTGGATTCTTACCTATATCAAACAATCATCTTGTTTGACCTAGGGTATGAAGGGCTCCCTTTCTTCAATCTCTAGGCCTGAGATGATTTTTGACATACTTTGCCTGGATTTCTGATCAGCTCTGGCTAGTCCTCCTAGCTCCCTATTCATTCCCTACTCCATTTTTAACCTTAGCTTTATTTTCTGATCCTAGCTCCTTGTCCTGTGCCTTTAATCCACATGTCACATAATCTTTACATGAACATCATGTATGTGCTTTTTATAACTTTCTCTAATTGAGATATTTTCATCAGAATTCAGTATTTTATCAGTAAATGGAATATTTAAATTGTTTATCGATTAAAATTAATATGTATTATAAAAGCTATAGGTACTTTTAAATTACCATGTCTGAAAAAAAGCAATTACATCAATGTGATTATTAGGACATGGCATTATTTACCTGTGGCAGCTGCTGGATTCCTGGTCTTAAGGAAGAATTAAGTAACCTCTACAAGGATTGCCTTTTAAATATAAACCTGGTCCCTCTGTATGATGCTAAGCATCCGTGTGACATAATATTACCTTTTTCAGAATGACACTGACTTAAGCCTACTCAAATAAATTATTGTTCCTCTTTTAACTGCCTCCCTGTCAGGAATAACCCACTCTCATGACAATTTGAACAGAGACAGGAAACAGGTCATGGGCAAAGGCATCTTACGGTATATAAAGTCATAAGCACCAACCACTTATATTTTTTTTTTTTAAGATTTTATTTATTTATTTGAGAGAGAGACAGTGAGAGAGAGCATGAGTGAGGAGAAGGTCAGAGGGAGAAGCAGACTCCCCATGGAGCTGGGAGCCCGATGCGGGACTCGATCCTGGGACTCCAGGATCATGACCTGAGCCGAAGGCAGTCGTCCAACCAACTGAGCCACCCAGGCGTCCCACCACTTATATTTTTAACCTAAACATTACTGCAAAAGCCGGGTACATCTCTACATTCATATAGATTACATCTGTAGGTATTTCAAAGCTGAAAATTCCTGGTAAATACACAGCAACCTAGACAGGTATCATCCCAGAAATCCTGCCGATTGCTCAGACACATGCTCACAAGGAGGCATGGTAGTGTCTGGTAAATTTCCCACAGTCATGATGCAAGAATCCTCTGTATCCAGCTCTCTCCAATAAGCACATCCAGCTTTTTGGCTTGAAGCTTAGGCTTCAAGTGATGCTCAAGTACTGGTAATGTAGCTGCAATTCAAACCTTCCTTTGCTAATCCCTACATACTTGGGTGCCATGTGTCCCTGTGGCACACTCCCAGCCTTCCAGACTCAGCATTTGATCTGTTTGTGCACAAGGAGTAGGAATTGTTCCTTAATGATGGACTCCAGTTAACCAGATTCCCATAGACTGATGTATACAACAATGGAAAATGGGAATTTCCCATTATTTTACACATAAAGAATCTCTTATCTATCAGAAATACAATTCACCCAAGTTGAGCGTTCTTAGAATTCTAGGCAAGCTTGTCGCTATCCACCAGGAGAAGTAAATCTTTTGGAAAATTGAGGTCAGATAAAATCTACCTAACATGCCTTATAGCTGTTACCCTCAGACACTGCCCAAGATTTGACATTTTCCTCAGTCATAATCTTTTCCCTCCTATTTTCCAAGCTTTTTGTCTCTTATTAAGCCTGTGTCTTACATCATGCATCTTGGCCTACTTCACCACTCTCTACTTGATCTTGTCCTAGCTACTCAACATTCTTACAGATTGGGAGTCATTCTACCCTATACTCTGTAGCCCATGTTCCACATTGATAAATTCTCTTTGCATTAAGAAGTCTTTTCTGAGTGTTTCTTATTCTTCCTTAGCTGAAAAGAATAACAGCTCTTCTTGGAGGAAGCTGGATGAGTATTTTTGTTTTGTTTCTTTATTCTGAGATTTAAACCAAAACCTTCATGTCCATGAGTCCACATACTTAAACTTACATCATGCAGTCCAAACTGCATTTTGTAGCATTGCCTGAAGTTATCAGCTAAGAATATCATTTTCTCAATGTCTTATCAACTATTAGTGTCAAATGGGACCTCTTCATGCATTCCACCTGATGGGCCCCATGGAACCAGTAGATGGAACCAGTATGGAAACCAGTCTATGGAAACAGTATGGATCCTGATGGAACCAGATGGAACCAATAGCCCTCTATGGGCGCAGTGCTGTTTCCAGACGTTTAGCCTGTAATCTTCTTGTAAGAAGTCACTGGTTCCTTGAGTTTTGTATTATTTGCTTATGTTTTCCTCCTTTTTACTCACTCTTCTACATTAATTGATATGGCCATGGTCACTGTGTCCTCCTCACTCTTCCACATTAATTGATGTGGCCCATGGGTCACTGTGTCCTCATCCACTTTGTGTCTTGCCATCATTTTGATACTTCAATGTCCAACCAAAACTGACTCTTTCTTGTTTTTCATTTCCTTGGTGTCCTCATTTCCAGCAACTTTTAATTTCTATTTAACTTCAGTGATCCACCTCCATGGCTGCAGCTGGCAATTTGTAATGAACCACCAGAAATCTCCACCACCAAAATAATAAATCCAGACACCCTATTCTGTGATCACACTTTCCATCACTTCAGTTCTCTCTATTATTCTTTCTCTTACTCACGTTCTACTCCTTTTTGCTTTAACCTTGAAGAAAGTCCAAATTTTAGCCTTTCTACTTTCTCTCTAATTATGAGACCATTCCTGATTTAATGTTCTTCCTTATTTGGCTCAGATTCCACAATCTAGATCTTTAATTATACTCTTTTCCTGCATCTTCAACTTCCTTGTCCCAAGTATATCCTTCAAATCCAACTTTCAAAAACCCAACTCATATAGATTTGCCTCCTCCTTAACCTGGTTCCAGATTCTGGGCACTGTTAGAAAACCCATTACCCGTGGGGAAATTTGTTGACATTACATGTCCGTGATCTCCAACCTGATCTCAGGGTTTTACCCTCTTTTCCCTCTCCCTCCAACACATGGATTCACTCTGGCCCACCCACATATCACCTGCCTCTGCTTCTCCAGCATATGCCGCCCAGTACATTTACTTTCAGTCACACTGAACTATTTCGAGTTTCTTAAACCCATTATGCTTGGGTTTAAGAAACTCGAAATAGTTAAGAAACTCGAAATTGTTTCTCTCTTTGTCCTAAAATAGTCTTTTTCCTTGTCTTACCCTGGTTAACTTCTATTCATTATATAGGTCTTAACTCACTTATTCCTTCCCCTAGGAAGCTTACCTGGTGCTTAAATTCTGGCTTGGGTGTGAAGGCTATGTACTTCCAACACATGTGCATCCTCTATTAGAACTCTCAGTGCCAAAAAAATAAAATGGTCAGTGTTACATAAATAGGTGTTGAGTAAATGAGCAAATGGATGAACAAATCATTTAGATTGTCTCCCTGTTTTACCCTTGGCCTTATAATGATATGATTTTAAAGATACCCACCACCTTAAATTCTTCATTTTTTAATTTGGAGATAGAGAAAGATATATGAGTTATTATCTACTGAAACATCTTGATATTTTTATCTTTAGAAATTAAATCAATGAAAAGGCCCATATAAAAGCATCAGGCATTTGTCAATGACTTTGCAATATTTGTTAAATAGGGTCTTGAATTCCCATGGCAGAGCTTGGTAGACAAGACTGTCACTGTAGTGCCATAACAGAGGCGGGTGCACAGCGAAGAATGGGAGCGTGTGTCTGTCTTTGATAAAGCCAGACTCTTTTGTTTTGTAGCAGGCTCTTAAAACCATTGTAATAGCACTGCCTATGTACTCATGTTTAGCCAACACATTATTTAATGTGGTGGTTTTCAGATGAAACTCATCTATACCCAATTAAATTCACTTACCCTCAAGAAAGCTGAATGTTCAGAACCAACCAATAGAGAGTGGACACAACTACCAGGTACTCAGTACTGGAGTTGGCCTGGCAAAGGGTGTAGGAAGCGTACACTAAGAGTTGGTGTGAGACTTGCAATTAGAAGCATACTCAAGATCTAACTAGGTGCGCAAAGAATAACAAGGAAACAGTTATGTGCTAAGCTGCTTATTTCAACTCTATGTATGTTCCACAGTAGTTAAGAGAAAGAAAGAAAAAGAATCACCACCATTTCATCTGTGGCAGTTTGAATTGAAATCTTCATCCTTAAATTAGTTGTAGAGAGACAGCTAGGGCACTGCAATTATTAAAAGCGGGCTTTGGAGAAAGACAGGTCTAGATACGGTGGAATTTCTATTAGCTCAGTGGCATTGGGCCCCTTACTTAACCTTGCTAAGCATCATCTGAAAGGTTGATTAAATCTGCTGATGTGTATGAAGTACACAGCCCAGCATCTGTATCCAGTAAGGAAGACCTCATTTAGACTTGCAGACATGTTGACTTGAGTTTACTTAACATAGTGGAGAAGTGCCCTTCTTTCCTGAGAGAAGCCCCAATCTTCCAAATAACATTATCTTTGTTCTATTTAGCAAGATGAAGGGGAAAACTGTAACAGTTGTGATCTACTAGTAGTGTGTTCTGAGAGCAGAGAACCTAGTAACACCAGGTGTTAGAGCCAGATGTGATGATCCTTACTAGTAGACAGGCACAACCTGTCTGCCTTTTAGCTTACGCTGACACAAACCTACTCCGCTCTTATCTTTAGATGATTAGAACACAAAGGGGCAGGAAATATTTTGGCACTTGCCCCATACTGACCTCCGTAAACGTAAAAAACTTTGTGATTGCCATTAAATCGTTCCAGGTAGCTTTGAGGGAGGACACATGAAAGCTCGTGTTCCAGCACAGCATAGCACCTTTTCAGAAGTCACAGATGCTTGGCTTTAAAAGCGAGACACCAAATAATAAGATTATTCTAATTTATATTCCTTGGGTGCAACAGAGCTAGCCGAATTCTATTTTCCATTTCATAGCTCAGCTCATCTCTTCCTCTGTAGAGCCATTTTGATAATTCATTAGGGTAGCTTCTGTGGTTACTCAAGCCATCTGTTGCCCCTGTGGGTATCTGCTCCCTAAGGTCCAGCACCAGACCCCAGCTGAGGGATGGAAGGTCTAATAAGGCAGAAGCTCAAAGAAGAAGAATCTGTTAAGCAGGAGGAAGATGGAAGGAAAGGCAGAGGTAGTGCAGAAAAGGCAAAGAATGCACACAAAGTTGGCAGAATTTGAGCTGAGAACTAAGAATATGGGAAAGGGCACTCTGCCATGCCTATCAAGGCAGACATACAGAAGGTATATTACGTGGAGAGGCCAGCAAGCATATTTTTGTCATCCTTTTTTTTTTCCTTTCCTTCTCTTCCTTTCTTTTTTCTTTCCTTTCCTTTCCTTCCTTCCTTTATTTTCCTTCTTTCTTTCCTTCCTTCTTTCCCTTCCTTCCTTCCTTCCTTCCTTCCTTCCTTCCTTCCTTTTTTTCTTTCTTTCTTTCTCAGTTTGTAGGGAGACAATTAGAGTTAGGTTAGAGAGTCAGGTTTAGGCTAGATTATGGTATATTTTATGTTAAACATTAAATCATTTTTGTCCCCCCTCCAAATTCAAATGTTATAGGGTCTTAGCAGATGTAATTAGTTAAGATGGGTGAATATTAGAGTCAGATGGCCTCCTAATCCAGTATGAGTGGGGGTCCTTATCCAAAGGGGAAAACTGGGGGCACCTGGGTGGTTCAGTCAGTTAAGTACCTGCCTTCAGCTCAGGTTATGATCTCAGGATCCTCGGATGGAGTCCCACATCAGGCTTCCTGCTCAGTGGGGAGTCTGCTTCTCCCTCTCCCTTTGCCCCTCCCCCTGCTTGTGTTTCTCTCTCACTCTCAAATAAATAAAATTTTTTAAAAAAAGGGGGGGGCTACTGGACATAGGCACACACGCAGGGAGAACACCATGTGAAGATAAAGACATAGATTGGGGTGATGTTTCTATGCAAATGAGTCCAAAGATGGCCAGTAAACCCAGCAGAAGCAGGGGAGAGGCCTGGGACAGATTGCCCTGTCACAGCCTCAGAAGGAAACATCCACAGCAACACCTTGACCTTGAACTTTGGTCTCCAGAACTGGAGAATTACATTTCTGTTTTTTAAGCCACTCTGTCTATGGTAGTTTGTTACAGCAGCCGAGGAAACTAATATATTTTGAATGTTGGACAAATTATTATTTGGTCTTAATTTTAGAGCCAAAGGAAAGCACAGAAAATATTAGGAAAGAAACAATCTGAACAATTAACTTGGTCGCCACGTGTTAAATTGACTAAATGCGGGGTATAGGAGGTAAAGACAGGGAGTTCAGTGAGACGTCCACAGCACAATTGCAAATCACAGTGCCTGGCACCTAGTAGGTGATCAATAAATAATGACATCTTACACTTATTAGTATGTAATACCTGGCATATCACCTGCATCACCTCACTGAACTGTCACGACTATCCCATGAGAGAAATGGTATCAGTACCTCCCTTTTACAAATGAGTAAACTGATACTCAAAGGGAACAAGTGGTGGAGCCAAAAATTAAACCCAGATCTATTTCCAGCATCCAAATTCTTTACCACTATGGTATATAGCCCTATAATCACGTTACAGTTAATAACTAAAAGAATGTGTGTATATGCTTATGTTTATATGCATGTGCATAACAATGACTAAGAAATAAAGCCAAGAAGGATAACTGTCATAATATAAATTCATCCCTTTGACTAACTGAAGTAGATACTTCACAGGGAAATTAATTAGTAAAGGAATACCAATGTGTAGAAACTTCTAAGCATTTTAATAATTGGGAATGATATACAATTTATTCTGCTGACATAAAACTAAATCAATAGGCAGATTGTAGCTATGGGCATAAGGAGATTTGAGATTTGAGTATTTGACCAGTCAAATCAAATTAAAAAATTAAGCTTGCTTAACTTCCAGTTTGACTGCTAGGGTTGAAGACTTAACTGATGCACAGCACATCATTCAACTCTCATCTTGTCTCTACCTGAATTCACCCTTATTTGTATTTATAATACCAGTACAGTTGAATTTCAGGAGACTTCTGTTTTCTTATCTCCTTACATAAATCACTTTCCCTTTCTTCCCTAATCCTTTGGAATGAAATAAAATAATACCTTCGCTCTATAATGTGTCTGTTTCATTTACTTTCAATGTTTACTTGATTACTGGAGATCTGAGGGCACATAACCATTCTCAGGACTATACATTCAGAGGAAAAAGTCACAAAAAAAAATTAAAAAGAGAGAGAGAAACAAAAAATATCATGCATATAAAAGGCTACTAAAGAAGTCACAAACCATGGGTCAGGATGCAGCTAGCGCAATATCATGAGATAACAGACCCTTTTCGTATTCTACAATACTTTTCAGGCTTCCCTCAGAAAGCATTGTCAGCCAGTAGTACAAAGGCTCTGGAGAACAATAGTGTTCCGCCCAAAGAAGGATCATTCAACCTTGATGTCTCGCATAGATAGGGAAGTCTGATCATATTGGAAGGGTCTTAAGTTGCTTAGTCATACCAGTATCAGTAGACACACCCACACACACACACACACACACACAGAGAGTAGCGTTTTGATTTAGAAAACATAACAAATATGTGAAATTATAATATATACCTGTACCCATCTATAACAATGGAACCATCCATATATTTCTCAATTATGAAATGACATGATGTGCAGTTTTCAGAGGAGAAAGTTTACAAAGAAAATTCATCATCAGGAAATACCAGCTGGTTTAATAGAGTACCTCCAAGTTCATGTCATACATTCCAGTGCTTAGTAACGCAGGTGCAAAGTGATCAAACAATCAGTATCAGTTGAATGCATGAACATTTTCCAAATAAAGGAATTGCTTCTCCCATCATGGGAATCTAAAGCATTATTTTTCCCCCTAAATCTCTCCTTGTAATTATACAATAGCACACTTGCTAACTCAATGAAGAGCCCCTTCTTGCCCCCAAATACTCAAAGTTCTGCTAGAATTCCAAGAAAGAAATAGGTTTACTCCCCTAATTTATGTGTGGAAGGACTGGTGCTCTGGTGGTTATCGGTGGATAGAAATTCCTAAGCAGCTTTCAAGCCCCCTACAAAGCTCCTGTTGCAAAGGGTAAAGTGACAGCAGTCCCTAAGGCTACTCAAGCTGTTCCCTATGCCATCCCTTACAGCATCCTGACAGGATACTCATCTGCCTTTTTGTAGCATCCTTTATATCACAGAAGACCTGACCACATTCTCCTCCCCTTTTCTGAAGGTAGCACAAAGAGGGCTTCTCTTCAGTATTCACAAAGACCCTCCCTTTCCACTGAACAGGAGAAACTCACAGGTGGTTGGATGATAGTTATTCTTTTATTAAAATATTATATATTAGACCATGGTTTGATAATTATAGAGATACATATTATTCTCACTCATTTTATTCGCAGTCAGTTCTATATCCCATAAAATACAGTTTAAAGAAACAGCTGACATTTTATGACTTATACAGTTTGACTGTAACATTTTAAAAAATCATTTATTGAGGACCATTTGAAAAACCATTTGAAGACCATTAAGTCACTTCCTTTGGAGCCTTCCTAATCAGCTTTTCTGGAACAAACTAAAATGTATACACATACTACATTCCATATAATGTTTGCTATAAAATTTTTTAATATTTAAAAAAATTCCTCTTTGAAAATATTTGACCATACATTTCTTATTTAATTTATGATTGACTATAATTTTTCAGCAAGTGTGTATATTCTAAAGTTTTGGCAGAAGAAGGCAATCTAATGTAAATATTATTTTAAAATAAATGGCCTTTTATGAATACTGAATTAAAAACTTAATGAATTTGGTCTAATTAGAGATCATAAATATGCTACCAGATATTCATGAAATTATATTTTGTAGTGGGTTTGTTTTGTTTTGTTTTGTTTTGTTTTGGTATTTGGGGGCCAATAAGCTTTTTAAAATTTCAAATATTCATTAGGCCTTAAGTAACTTACATGTTCTACGCACTCTGTACAAAATGCTTACCTTAGAATATGGCTGTGGTTGAAACTCCAATATGCTCCCTCAGTGTGTGTTTTCTTGTTCAGCTAAAAACTACACTTCCTTGCATGACTTGTAGCTAGGTGTCATTATGGGACCAGGTCATGGGTAATGAGTGTAGTGTGCAATTTTGGGTCATGCTTTAAGTAAAGGAACCTGACTATCCTTGTCCCTTTCTGGTGGTTAAAATGCAAAATGGCAGGACAAGATGGAACAGATACGGGTCTTAGATCACAAGAAGGAATTTGCAAGGAGAAGAAAGATGAACAAACCACAGAAACATGAAGAAGTCTAGATATAAAACATGGTGGAGGGGTCATATGAGCCCCAGACTATTTACGCTTGGATTCTCAAAAAGATAGTATGGGAGGGAAATAGTCTTCTATCTTACTTAAATCAAGGTTATTTCATTCTTTTTTAAAAAAGATGAACTGGCAGGGGCACCTGGGTGGCTCAGTGGGTTAAGCCGCTGCCTTTGGCTCAGGTCATGATCTCAGAGTCCTGGGATCGAGCCCCGAATCGGGCTCTCTGCTCAGCAGGGAGCCTGCTTCCTCCTCTCTCTCTGCCTGCCTCTCTGCCTGCTTGTGATCTCTCTGTCAAATAAATAAATAAAATCTTAAAAAAAAAAAAAGATGAACTGGCGAAGTAGGGTTTTGGAAGAAGCAGGACTGAATCAGAGCTGGCTCTGCTCTCAAGAAGATGGTCTGGTAGAGATGAGACAGATATAGATAAAGATAGAGATATAGATATATAGATATAGAGAGATATCTTTTTTTAAAGGATTTTATTTATTTATTTGACACAGAGAGAGAGAGAGAGATCACAAGTAGGCAGAGAGGCAGACAGAGAGAGAGGGGGAAGCAGGCTCCCCACCAAGCAGAGACCCTGATGTGGGGCTTGATCCCAGGAACCTGGGATCATGACCTGAGCCGAAGGCAGAGGCTTTAACCCACTGAGCCACCCAGGTGCCCCAACATAGAAAGATATCTTAACATAGGTATCAAGATGATGTTATATTATCTTTCCTATTAACCAAACTTGAATATATATGCATAGCACAGTACAAATATGTGTGTACAAGATCAATGATCAGCCTCTGCAGACAAGACCTTTAAAAACTATTATCATCATAAATTTTACATGGCCCTGCATGCATCTTTGCAGTATGTATTTTAGCTGGAAACATCATTTATGACTGTCTTACATTAGATTCTTTTTGTTTGTTTGTTTGTTTTAATGAACATGAGATTTTTCTCATTGGTAGAAACTTTTGGTCAACCCTTCCTATATTCAATTCCTCAACCCCTTTCTGTTTTCACAGAAGATGCAATATGGCCCTGCTTTTAATGCATAAATGCATTTGCAAATGAGTTCCTGGAACATGCTAATGATATTTTGTTCTGGATCATTTCCAAAATGGTCACAAGCAAACAAGCTCATTTTTAAGAGAGAGAAAGAGAAAGAGAGAGAGAGCTTAGATGCAGACAATTATTCAATGGCTGTTAACTAAAAACATTTGCTCATAAACGTGATTACTTAGGAAATAGCATTGGAGTCTGATTGACTGGCATTGGAAACTGAAAATGGACTCCCTTGCAGTTCAAAAGCTTTACCACAAATCACAAGATTCATTAACTACTGTACATAGGATCTTGGGAGTTGTCTGTTTGTAAAATCTGCTGTCTTTACGTTCTTGAAGCTAAACTAGAGAGGCAGAGTCCCAGCAAGGAATTAAAACATAGAATTTTGTTAATTAAGTCACTATATAAACTGAAACTCTGAAAGGATGTCAAGAGTATACAGTTTGCTGTATAAATGTATAAAAGTATAAAAAATAGTATAAAAAAGTATAAAGGTATAAAAGTTTGCTGGTGGTTTGATTCTTCTCTGGCAGTAGCATATGGAGAGCATGTAACTATGATGTGTTTAATCCAAGTGGGTTAAAGTGGTCTCCTGGGATTTCAAATAATTTTTGAAGAAGATTGAGCCCATATTTCCATCACGGTTTTCAAGACATAGAAGTGAAATCCATCACATGGTCTAAAATTTTGTTTTGTTTACTTTGTTTTTTTCTACTTAACCCTGTTTTAGTCTTGGTTTTGGTTTTAATCAAATGAACAAATCACTTTTTACTTAATACATAACTTTGATGCTAATAACGGTGAAGCAAATAATATCCCTTCA
This sequence comes from Lutra lutra, assembly GCF_902655055.1. Lineage (NCBI taxonomy): Eukaryota > Metazoa > Chordata > Mammalia > Carnivora > Mustelidae > Lutra > Lutra lutra. Next base: position 34,889,823 of record NC_062280.1, on the reverse strand, counting down.
TTCAATTGAAGAAGAGAATTTCACTAGTTTGTGCCAATTTCAATCATTTCTGCTATGGACATTTCTGGGGTTTTTTTGCCCGGTCTTTGCAAAGGTTGTATGTTATTCAATTTCTAAGACACTGATAGGAACATTAGTAAGGTCCTGCACACAGCAAATATTTTTTGTCCAATCACAGAGATTTCAATGCAAAGAATTATTTGGAAAAAATCTAAGATGGTAAATAAATACTTAACTGTTGCATTCTGCACTGAAGATAAGCAAAAGGAAGGAAGAGAAGAGGAGGGAGGGAGGGAAGAAGAAAAAGAGAGAAGATGAGTGAGCAGATCTAAAGAAGGCAAGAGAATTGCAGGAGTCAGAATAACCCGGAGTTTATCAGTTTATGCTGACACATTTTCTTGGCAAAGGCTGCTGACTGTAGGCAAAGTCACATGGCTGGGAGGCTGGTGTGTGTGTCTGCCTAAGAGCCTGTGAAGCTCTTTGCCTTCAGACTAGCATGTGCACCATGTGATGCTGGGGTTGCCATGGTAAGTACATAGTGTGCAACTGAGGTTTTTTTTTTTCCCCCCCTTTCTTTCTGATACGCTGCTCTAGCATAGATACACCAGAATTCAAATTAATTCTATAAGAAAATCACTGGAAGAGGAAGATTTAAGAGGCTTTGGTTAAACATTCAGCACTTACACTAAATTCTGTAAGCAAATGTGGTACCTCATTTGTTATTTGTTCTCAAATATGAAGAGTTTATTATGAAATGGTCAATGGATTATCAGCATACAATTCAAAAACATATATTAACCATAGATCATTGTTTCTTTTCCTATGTTGAGGCTTATATTATAGAGGAATCTGTAGCTACTTGATTACGTTCATTTCAAAAGAAAAGGATTCCTTCAAAATGTCACAGACACGGCAAGAAATTCCAGGTGTGTTGAAACTTGTGAAAATCTGAAAACATTGTTACAAATTTTATGTAACAGCTGCCCTGAGAACTAGATAATGGCTTTGGAGACTCCAGGGTCCCTCTTGAGTGTTCAGAGGTACTCTTGACTCTCCACAGTATCACCGTGTAAAAGGCAAACTTAGTCGGATGATGGATTTGGAATCCAGCTGACATCACCCAGGTGACCTGCCAGATTGGCTCAAGTAAAATCAACTGATAGGAGGACAATTTCTCATCTCTAATCCCCTTCCCAGGATAATGCATAATTTCCGACCCTCCTTATTCTCTTCTTTTCCAGAACTGTTCTTTGAAATCAAGTATACCTGAGCTCTACCCCAATTCTGCCACTCACCATGCGATCTTGGGAAATTCCCTAGTGTTTGAGACTCAGCCTCTTCACCTATAAAATGGAGTAAATGATAGGATCTAACTCATAGGAATATAATCTGGATTAGGTGGACGTAGCATGTAAAAAAGACAGGACCTGGTATGAGATAAGCATAAAACCCATGTCAGCAGCTATTATCATTTCTTTAAAATTATTGTTTATGTTAAGCACATTCTTGAAAACTAGCTATTCTAGAACTTCAAAAACTCTTTCAATGTTCTACTGAAGTTTTAGTTTGTATCTGGATCAATAATCCAGCTAGAGAATTCCACAGAGAGTACAATTCTAATTTCCATTTCTTGATGCTTTCAAATCTCATGTTTGGGGAGGACAGAATACCAGTGAAGTTCCCTTTGGAAGAATTGACCTGGAAGGTGACAATCAGATCAACAAAACCAGTGGACAGAATAACAAGACTTGGAAAGCTATGGCCCATGGGCTAAATCTGTCCTTCTACCTGTTTTTGTAAATAAATTTTATTAGGGTGTCTGGGTGGCTCAGTCGGTTGAGCATCCAACTCTTGGTTTTAGCTCAGGTAAGCTTAGCTTAGATCACAACCCATGATTACGTGGGTTGTGAGATCAAGCCCCAGGTCAGGCCCCACACTCATTGGGAGTCTGCTTGAGATTTTCTCCCTTTGCCCTTCCTCTCCACTCATGTTCTCTCTCTTTCAAATAAATAAATAAGCTTTTTTAAAAAATAGAGTTTTATTAGAACACTTTAATGTTCATAGTTTAAATACTGTTAAGTTGCTTTCATGCTACAATAGCAAAGTTGAATGGTTGCCACCAAGTGTTTATGGTCCACTAACCACGACCTACAAATGTAGACCAAAGGGTACCTGATTGGGAAAGTACAGACAAAGGGAGGAGGTTCTTAAAAAGAAACTGAGCTCCCAAATTATCTTCAGAACTCCTATTTATTATTCCAAGCTCCATCTCAATACCTATATGGAGACGGAATCTATCTAATGCTAAAGAGAAAGGAACAGGCAACTATGGATGGGAGAAAAATGAAGATTTTAAATTATAAATGATTGTGTACATTGTTCTTTTCTTTACTTCCCAAGGAAGAAGAATGCTACATCCCAGCCCAGGGACCTGCTCTCTTGTGCAGGATTCAGATACTGCCCAATGACTGAAGGAGGAGAAATCAACTTCTCTTGCTTCCCTGCCAGATCCCCCAAATCCTGACAGGTAGTTGATCTATGCAATTAAGAGTTTAAAGTCAGAGAAGAGAGTAGAGAGAGGAGAAACTGGATTGCATGGTATGGGGTCTATTAGTAGTTTATAGGCGAGAAGAACAGTCACTGGTTTCCAGGATGAAACAACCCTTTGGCTATTTGAGACAGTCCAGCAAAAGTATAGATCACTTTACAAATATTCCAGGTTTTTACACTTTCTTTGGTTTGAATGCCATTCTGTGTCAGAGTTGTTTTTTTTTTGTTGTTGTTGTTGTTTTAGTTTTACTTATTTGAGAGAGGGAACGAGCACACAAGTTGGGGTGGTGAGGAGCGAAGGGCAGAGGGAGAAGGAGAAGCAGACTCCCCTCTGAGCAGGAAGCCCAACATGAGACTCAATCCCAGGACCCTGGGATCAAAACCCCAGCCAAAGGCAGCCACTTAACAGACTTAGCCACCCAGGTGCCCCACATATGGCTATTTTTTACTCACTTTTAATTTTACATATGGATATTATTATAGAAGATGCATTAAAGCTTAGAATAGAATTATAGAGTGCTTTAGAGAAAATTAGAGGAAACAACTAATGTCTGTGAAGATGAGAGATTTTCAGAGAGATGACTCTTGAACTTAGTCTTGAAATAATCATAGAGACCCACCCAAAAAGCAAGGTCATAAATGGTGTGAAATACACAAGCCTGAGCTGAGGCAGGACTTGAGGGGAACTACATGTCCTCTATAGTTGAAGAATAGTGGCCCCTCTAGAGATACTGACATTCCATTGAACCCTCACTACCATCTGGCAAGGTGGGCATTGTGATTGTGACTTTCATGGATGAGGACACTAAGATGCTTTGAGGATAAATAGATTTGACAAAAATTACACAGTTTGATGGAGTGCCATTATTTGTAGCCCATTAGTATTGTATAAAAAATGATCCATTTGTTAGCAGTTTCCTAGGTGTTAATTACTGAATGGTGATTATCTGGGCAACACTAAAAATGCAGACAGTCTGGATATTCTTTAATATTCATCTACGTTTTTTTGGAGTTTTGTGGAGAGAATCTTAGGGATGAGAGGCAACCTTTCTGTTTCAAGATCTTTAACAGATTTTTTAACTATTTAATCCCAAGATTCCACATTTTATGGCCCAACTGTTTTCTATCTAAAATCTAAACTAAATGAAATAATTTAGGCCAGTTATACAGGAAACTAGTCTTTTTTCTCATTCTAAATTCAGCAACATTGCTATATGACTCCAGGATACCACTTTCCTGCTAGATGAAGTTACATATTAATCAAAATCTAAGAAAAAAATGTAAAATAGGAGTTTGCTGCCAGCTTATTCCCACATTCAATTCACATCTCTATTTCACTTAGGTATCCCCTTAAAAGGACAGTGCTTACCAACTTTTTATTGAGAATGGATGTAATAAATCATTCAAAGAAAAGCAAAATTGACTGATACTAGTATGACTATATTAATGTGTTCTCTCTTCATTTACTTTATAAAGAGTGAGCCAACATGGAAGCCAAAAGAATAATTTTATAATTTTGAGATTTATGGTTATACCAAAGGAAGTATTTTCACAGGATAAGGGTTAAATTAGCATCTGCTGAAATGACAGTATATTACTAACTTCCTATTAATTTGTGAGTAAGGTCTCATAATATCAAACGATCATTTAATCAATCATTCAAATATACTTATTGAGCATCTATTGTTATAGGGGCTAAGAATGCAGTACTAAGCAAAGCAAAGCCCTTGCCTTGTGTTGTGTATATTTTAGTGAATAAAAGTTAACACTCAGGGGCGCCTGGGTGGCTCAGAGGGTTAAAGCCTCTGCCTTCAGCTCAAGTCATGATCCCAGGGTCCTGGGATCGAGCCCCACATCAGGCTCTCTGCTTGGTGGGGAGCCTGCTTCCCCCTCTCTCTCTGCCTGCCTCTCTGCCTACTTGTGATCTGTCTCTGTCGAATTAATAAATAAAATCTTTAAAAAAAAAAGTTAACACTCAGTTAGTGCTTACTGTGAGTTCTCTTTTAAACCCTCTGTATGCCTGATGTCATTGATTTCTTTCATAACATCCTAAGCTATAGGTACTATTATTATCACTCCTGGTGAGAACTGCAGCCGAGAGAGTTTGAATAATTTGTCCATGAAGTTAGGGACAAAATATGGCCTGGAAGGAAGTCTGACACTGTAGATTACACTGTTAACTGCTACACCTTACAATGGATTCAAATGAAAATACTAAATAAGTTTAAAAAAAAAGGAAAGAAAAAAAAAAAAGCCAACAGGTAGGTATAATATGGAACTAACACATTACAATTTTCTTTTGACTTCAATTATCAAGAATTTATTTGTGACATTGGGACGCCTGGGTGGCTCAGTCGGTTAAACAGCTGCCTTCGCCTCAGGTCATGATCCCAGTGTCCTGGGATCAAGTCCCACATCGGGCTCCTTGCTCTGCAGGGAGCCTGTTTCTCCCTCTGCCTGCCATTCTGCCTGCCTGTGCTTTCTCTCTCTGACAAAAAAAAAAAAAAAAAAGAATTTGTGACAAATTACCTCCTTTTTTCTTTATCTGTATGTTTCCCACTGTAATGAATATAAACTTGAGTTTGCATTTCAACATTCTCTCCCTCTCTCTCTCAGACACACACAAATAATTCCACTTTCTCTTAATCTAGTCATCAAATTGAAAATTGGACATTTATATAACATGCATATTGATTTAGTCCAGTTTTATCATCCAAAATTGCCTTCATTAAGGTAAAATAGGTTATAATACAACTCCTGCTGGTTGTATACAATCCCCCCCCCCCCAAAAAAAAAAAAACTAAAACCCAAAATTCAGTTCTGCTCAGATTATTCTCTACATAACAGATGTTTCCATCCTACCACAGCACAGAAGATGCAAATTCTTAAATGTATTAGAAAGAATTCTTTTTAAACGTCCGTTTCAAACAGAAACTTCACGATGGAAACCCTTTTTAATTTCCCCTTCACATTAAGTTTGCCATTCTAACTGTGTGTCAAGAATTTAATTGCAGCATGAAATTAACCAGTTATAAAATACTGTACTTGTGCCCTTGCCTTCCAAAGCAGAAGGCACTAAATAATTTGCTTAATGGCCTCTAACATGAGACCTCAATTTAATAAGCAAAGTGCCCTTACTTGTTGGATAAATTCCTGATGAGAAATGCTGTGTATAATCCATCAAAACATCAGTAGGTGAAGCACATACCTTCACAAGCACCATATTCACAGACAAGGAAACAACTAAAATAAAAGTAAAAATTCCAATATGCCAAACTGTCTAGTTTGAAATAAACTGTTGGGGAGATGTGCATTAGTATGAATGCACCTGCTGCCTTCCCTAAGGCTGTGTAGGGTTCTGCTTCATTGGCTCCATAGTGAGAGGGACATGGTCACTCCATTGACATGAACTTGCCAAGCACCTTGTGTGTTTCTCTCTCCTTTTCATGAAAGTTTTCTCCATGAAAACTATTGTTGAAGTTGTCAAAAGTTTGGTTTCTAGAAAAGCAATGTTACTGTACCAATTAAGTGCCAGTTGAAACATGCAACTTTTCGTATGATGGAAGTAGCTTCCAATTGTTTTTGGTTTACTTTATGAAAAACTGCAAGGATTATTTTAATGACTCTTAAGCATTTTGTAAACTTACTTATAAATTGAGAGACTGAAGAAGAAGGAAAAAAAGTCTGGCATTTCAGTGACCTGGCTAAAATTTTGTTGACCTCTACTCTCCCTTTTCATTTTTGTCCTTACTTTATATCTAATTTATTTCTACCTAATGCTTTGGTTTTAGAAAGACCCAAGTCCTAACCTGGCCACATATAAATATATGCAGTATAAATATCATTAGTGCAATGGTAGCCAATACAATTATTTATATTTACCTGTCTAAACTATAAAAGTCAAACCTGAGGGTTTTAGAATTCCCTCAAATTATAATTTCCTCCTTTTTTGGGGGCCTCATTTTATATTTATTCTATGTTTCTAATAAAATATCAGGTGAGCATAACTCTTGTTCTCAAAGGTCATTATTCAAAAATTTAAAATCTTCATATACTAATATATAAGCCATGTACAACAGAGGACTCTTCCTACAGTCTATGTGAATTTGAGTTGTGTTATTTATGTGGTTATTTGCTCTGCCCAGGAATTATAATTAGGGTTTGAATAATACAAATTGAGGCTGAGAACATTTAGGGAAAGTATACAAATGGGATGTTTGATTAATCTGAAGTACTTATACTTCAGAAAAAAATAATTTAATGAAAACTTTAATTAATTCATTGTCTCCCCTTCATTGTTTAATACAAAGTAACATTTCCTTAGTTCATTTCTTCCGTCTCTCCTAATGAATTTGAAAAGGGTGAAGGAAACTCTTTTTCTCCAAAGTTCAGATATGAATGCAAACAAAAATGGAAAAAAATGTTGATTTTGAGATCTATCAGGTCTGATCTTAAATACATTTGACAGTTCAAGGTGTTGGAAGTAGCAGGTGTATCTACTACATACTATTTCTTGTACGAATAGTTTGCCGATACATTGCATCCTTTTCAGGAACTAACAGGGGTGCCTGAGTGGCTCAGTCGTTTAGGCATCTCACTCTTGGTTTCAGCTCAGGTCATGATCTCAGGGTTGTGAGATCAAGCCCTATCTCTGGCCCGAGCTGGACATGGAGCTTGCTTAAAGTTGCCTTTCTCCCTCCACACCCCACCCCTCCAAACATGCTTTCAAAAGGAACTAACAAATCATGCTAGTTGGCACATGGAAATAGTTTTTATTGTATCAGGTTGATCATTTTGAGCCTGTTCATTAAAATGGGGTTTCATCTGTGTGACTGAGGTCATATAACATGCATACATTATTAAAGAACATCATTAAAAAATAAACATGCATACATTTGTCTAGGAGAAAATCTGGCCAGGATATGAGGGATTTTACCAGTCCTCTACATGTTCACTGAGGCCATTTCAGTTTTTCCCCCAGCTTATCTTCCAAGAGCTCACACATGCCATCAAACCTGAACTGAGTTTCTCATTCAACTCTGGGGTGACAGAGGTCAGTCTGTTTTCATGTTAACTAAACCATAGTCTGTTCCAAATCAAGATTGCCAATTGTGTTAAATTAAGGATAGAGGTTCTTTGCTGAAGGCAACTTACATGGGGGACTGTGGAAGCTGACTTCCTTTTAGAATTCTAAGTCACATTGAAACAGAAAGGCCTGGGCAGATAGGGTCACAGAATTAATGATAAATCCACAAGCGGCCTACCTCCCCAAAACCCAATACCATCATAATCTTTCATTCCTCCACCTTAATGTAATCAGACAACAGCTCAGGCTTAGGATTTCCACTTCGTTTCAAAATGCTCCCTTCCATGCATGGTATGTCCTCAGAGACTTTTAATCTCGTAAGAAGTAGTAGAATGTTTTCCCTTACACTATGGGTTCAAAAGCAGGTGCTTTTATTTTCAGGCTGTATAAGAAGCCAATGGACTTCTTCAGAATAATTATGCGATGTCGACTCAAACCAAAGAACCTCACGAGGACATACTATATTGTGCCTTTTAAAAGTATCTGTTGATAATGATGAAGGCTTCTGATAGTGAGCCATGGGGAAGGATATTAGTCATGGTAGCTATCATTAAATAGAATTGTTCATGGGTGAAACCCAGACTAAGATGCTGTAATTAAAATATTCATGGAGGCATTTAGTTACTCCGTTTTCCCTTCCCTTTTATCCTCTTTGTCTTGTGCCTGTTTTCCCATGATGGATATGTCTGTGCTACACTAATGTCCTCATCTGACTTTGCAAACTCTGTGTTGACTATCCCTTCCTGGTAGTACTTTTAAGCTGACACTTTTGGCAATGGGGTTTAGTTGGATTACTCCCTGCTGGTTTGGTTTTGGTAGATGGGTTGGCAGTGTAGTTGTCCATTGCTTATCTCTCTAGTTGTCTGTCCTTTTTCCCTGTGGGTGGTGGTGTTCATTCGGACAGACATCATTCTTCTCCTTCACCTGTTTAGTTTAGTCTAACCCTGTGGAAAAAATTCGTCATGTGTCAGGAGAAATTCAGCATGGCATGTATTATTGGTATTGTGATTTGAGTGGGAGCCGACCAACACTTAGGGAACAATTTATCTACCTGAATTGAACTAGACATCACTAATGCACATGGCAGATTGATTGTACAGCTTTAGTGGATGTATTCTTTATTAATGAGATTCAGCATGATTTGCTAAAAAGGCTTTTACTGGGCAGTCATTTTCTGCCCCTCCCCCATCTCTCTTTATCCCATTTAATCTGTTGAACCATGTACCATGTTTTGAAACTCTTTCTCCTCTCTACTTTTATTTGAAACACCTAGGCTTTTTGAATAATGGTGCATAAACCGATCAGAGTACACACATACACACATATACAAACCAGATTAGAATTAAAAAGTATTATGAAACACAGGAAGTAAGGAGATAAATCTAAATCCTAAGAAGTTACTAAGAATAAATATAAGGAAAATTATATGGAAAAAAAGAAACTGAGAATAAAACTTGGTATTTCAAAGAACTGATTTCTAGAAATGAATGCGTCTGCATTAACTGGGGTTTAAAGCGCATGGAATTTCTTCCTAAATAAGACGTGATATTTGTATTGATCTCTGTAAGCGGAGGGTTGGGCTCGCTGAGGTTTTGGGATTCAAACAGAGCTCAATAAAAAATCCAGAGAAAAGTCACAATCTACTCATCTCTTAACCCTTTGTTTCATTATCCAGAGTCTAGTAGGCAGAGGAGAAAAAATTACACTAATTGCAATGATTTTTTTTCTAAAACACTTTAGAGTTTGCCTTCTACATAATTTCATACCTTTGCCTTCTATATAATTTCATACCAAGTATGGAAGAATGATAAAAAAAGGAAGCTGTCCCCTATCTCCTGAGAGAAGACTCTATAGGTACTCTGATCACTATAAAGATATCTCAACATTTTAAAAAAAACAAACAAAACAACAACAAAAAAACCCTCCATTACTGTTCATTTTTTTGTTAATCACAAAATGACATCTCTTCCCAAAATAAAATAAAATACCAGCTGCTGGAAAAGCAACATTTCCTTAAAAATGATCTATAAAATAACTTGTTTGACAAGTCATTTTCAGTTCTGTTTGTCATTTCTCCCCAAAACAAATACTATTTCAGTTGTGTATCAGAACAGGCATTTTAAAAAATTATATGTGACAATGTAACAACAAGCATCCTAGGGGATCAAGAATCCCAGTAGGAAAATTGTTAAAGTCTCAAGTCTCTCCATGCAATTCTGGTTCTCTTCAAAAAGAGCTGGAGAGATCAGAGTTACAATTACCACATCAACTAGCATGAAAGACAAGCTCTTTCTCCATGCATAGGGCAGTTAAGCACTATTGTTGGGCTAACCTTCCCCAAAATCCTCAAACCGATAGGAAGCTGAAACCTTTTAGCATGTAAATGCAATGTTGAAAGTAAGATTGTTCTCCAGAGAAATCAAACCGTCTTAAAACAACAATAACAAAAATAACAAAAAATATTTTAGAATGTAGCTCTTGTTGACTTCAAGTAGTTGTCATTTTATCTTCATGATTCATGATTTCTTTCTCCGTTTACCTTTAAACTAAAAGTTATGGTAGTTTCGCAGAAAGAATGCATTTCCATGAAAAGAGTAAAAATGTAGTAGTTCCTTTGCCAAGAGGAAAAACTTTGAGGGTAGTTCCCTGAAAATATCTGGAAATTCATTAGTCAATTACATTTAAAAAACTAACATGCTATACCAGTTTATTTACTATTCCCTTGGGAAATCCATTGCCAGCACACCAAGCAAGTTCAAAGCAATTTGATTTACAAATGTTTCAAAACCTGCTATACTCAAGGGACAGTTTCTCTGCTCTTAGAAGCCCGTTTAATAATTAAAACTAAAATCACCAGTTATTGCAACCTTTTGAATCTATTTGAATGTCAAAATTCTATCAGCCCTCATATAACTTTAACAACTTGAGGAGAAAGAACAAAAATGTGTGCACATCAAGAAGATGAAACAGATTGATAAAGTAGGAAATTCACATTTGGGGGCCTGAGTATACTTGTCATTTGCAAATGCTCAAAGCTAACAACTTTCTCAAAGCTAACAACAAAGCTAACTTGTTTCTTTCCCTGTGTTGCTTTCTACCCTAAAGGGAGGCAGAACCTTTTTGGACATGATGTCATGTCACTATTAATATAAGCACATTATGTAATAAAGATGAAGGTGATAATGATGATGGTAAAAGCAATAATAGTAATAATAATACTAATTCTTTTTTTTTTTTTTTAAAGATTTTATTTATTTATTTGACAGAGCAAGATCACAAGTAGACGGAGAGGCAGGCAGAGAGAGAGAGAGAGAGAGAGAGAGAAGCAGGCTTCTCGCTGAGCAGAGAGCCCGATGTGGGACTTGATCCCAGGACCCTGAGATCATGACCCGAGCCGAAGGCATCAGCTTAACCCACTGAGCCACCCAGGCGCCCCAATAATACTAATTCTAACAACAATATTGTTAGGTCCCCCCCAAAATGGGTACCCCAATAATGGGTCCATGATTAAAGGAGAGAGACTGATACAAAGCAAAGGGCAAGCAAAGCTTTATTTTACGCCAAGCATCAAGAATCAGACCGACCGTCAAACAGACCAGTCGGGGCTGCCCCTTACAGAGGACGACCCCTCCCTGCTTTCCAGACTAAATTTTATAGAGCAAAGGCCATGTGGTTGGGCCTGGCCACACACAGGTGGCCAATAAAATTGTAATACACACGGGAAACTCTACAGTGATACTAGGTGACCAATTGAATTACAATTTACCCTAGTAGACATTTGAACCAGCCTATCACACCTTGGTTAGGATTGGTGCCAAAAGGCTCCCAAAGGGCGGGGGCCCATACTCCTTGGTAGCTAGGGAGACAGTATGCACCCCCACTGATTGAATACTGCCACCTGGTCTGACCCACCCTTGTATTTGGACTTTGTTACCTGGGACTGGTTTCCGGTACTTGTTTTTAAGTAAATTCCCCTGGGGGTGGGGGGGCAGAGTCAATTTAAGTTTTACAACAAAATGGCGGTTCAACCAGGGTGGGGCTGCTCTGGCTGAATAGGCCCTTAGAACATCAATTACCAGTTCTAAGCAGCAACAATGTGTTGGCTACTCCACTAGCTGCTTCATGTGTATTGTATCTTTATTCCTCTGAACAATACAAAAAGGTGAATATTGTTATTTCTAATTACCAAATGAATAAACTTAACCTTAAGAGTTAAGGGACTCTTTTGGGGCGCCTGGGTGGTTCAGTTGGTTTAAGCGGACTGCCTTCAGCTCAGGTCATGATTCTGGAGTCCAGGGATCAAGTCCCACATTGGGCTCTCAGCTCCGCAGGGAGTCTCCTTCTCCCTCTGACCTCCCCTCTCATGCTCTCTCTCACTCTCTCTTTCTCTCAAATAAAAAAAATCTTAAAAAAAAAAAAGAAAAGAAAAGAATTAAGGAACTTTTTTACGGGTCTCAGTGAAGCTGGGAAAGATAGTTACTCATCCCACTTTTGTCCGTGTCCCAGGATTTTTCCACTGCTCAGTTATGCTCCCCTGCACCCCACCCCCAAACACAGTGTTACTCTAATTTGTCTTTTTACAATGAGATAATCATCTGCTGGTTTGTTGTCATATGCAAGAATAGAAAAAGTGCCTAGTGTGCATCAGTTAACAAACTAATTATCTATGTCTCTGTCATTGTAATAAAGTAGTAAGTGGATATTACCAATGTTAATAATTGAATCAACCCATCCTCGGAGCTTTTTTTTTCTCTTCAAAATTACCAAGTATTAGGCAGGCCTACACCTACATGCCTTTTGTCTTGATTCTTAGATGATAGGACTAGGGCTTGTTATCTCTGCACTAAACTGGACAGTGTCTGAGAGTGGATCATGTCGCTCTCAGAATCAAGATCACTAACTCCACTAACTCTGCACAATAGAGAGACCTCAAGGCAATTGTTCATTCACTATGGTTAATCTGTGGCACTTGCTCTCCTCTGAATAAACACTTAAAAAAAAAAAATCTGTCCTCAAACTTAAATGCTTGTGTGTCTGTATAACTTGTAGAGTCTTATAAAAGTATTTCAAACTTCTATAAAATTATGCTATCTCTCACCTACAAATTATCAAAAAGGAAACATTAATTCTTACAAAAATCAACAAATCATTGGAAGCCTAATGAACATATCAAACTTAGTACATCCAAAATCCTTCTCACCAAAACCCTTCGTCTGCTCTCCTTCCATCCTCGTTCATGGGAATGCCATGCTTCCACCTTGTTCTCAATCCCACATGGAACCTGTCACCAAATTCCATCCACTCTGCCTTCACAATGTATGTCCAATTCCACCACATCTCTCCGGTCCATCTGGTCCACACCAACATCTCCTTCCTCATAAATGTTTTGTTTTCATAGCCTCCCAATTGATGCTCCAGCTTCTGCCTCTAGCATGACCCTCCTTTTAATTACAGAAGTCAGATAGGGCATTTTTCCTCCCGAAACACTATGATTTCTCATCTCACTTCATTTGAGTAAAAACCAGAGTCCAGACAGTGACATCCATACTCTGTAGAGATCCAACCTCATTCCTTCTGACCTCATTGCCCCGTTCCAGTCACACTCACCTCCGGTCGGTTCCTCCAATGTGCCAGAAAGGCTCCCACCCAAGACATCTTCTCTGGGTGTTTCCTCATCCTAGAACACAGCTTTTTCCCTCAAATGTGACATGCTCTGTGAGCCTTTCCCTGACCAATCCGTGTAAAATTGCCTTCTCCCCAGACCCCTGACCTCCAATGCTCTGATTTACTTTTCTTCATAGACACATCACATTTTAAGTTACTCTATACCTCACTAGCTTATTGTCTGTCTCCCTCATTCTACCCCCACAAGACTGTAAATCCCACGAAGGCAAATGTTTTTATGACTTTGCCGCTTTATCCCAAGCATCTAGAACAATGCATGCATGCCGTGAAATAGATGTTCAATAAATGCTTTTAGAAAAAATTCCCGTGGAAACAAAATAGCTAAGCAACACACATAAACGTCACCCTGATAGGAAATTAAGACGTCTCCTTGGTAATGCTCTTCATTGCTGAACAACCTCATTTCTTATTCAACCATCATGTTATGCTGAGTGGTATACTTAGCCTCAAATCAAAGACTAAAATGCAATTTACTAATTAAAATAATGAATTTTAAATGCTGGTCTTTTTATTTTTAAAGCATCTTCCTTGTATATCCTATTGAAAGTGGTTTCTTAAAAAAAAAAGTAGTCTGCCTTTTTTTTTTTTTTTTTCCCTCTGCTTCCTGGCTGGTTAGTTATATTCATATTCTAGGATGGACATGGATATTTCTCATTTATTTCTAAATATGAGTGTTATTGAGAACAACTTTTAACTAGAGACATGTATTTGAAGCGAAAATCCATTTTGGGAGGGGGGCCTGATTTTCCTTCTATCAAATCATGATTAAAATTAATTTCAAGGTGACCTATAAATTTATAATGAAGATGTTTTCTTCAGGCTAAGTCAAAGTTGGACAGAGCCTTGGAGCTATTTTATTAGCATACTCAAGTCTCTAGCAGTTTCATTTGCTACATTAGACATGTTCTCTTAGCCATAATGCATTTTCAGTAGCTAAAAAATCATCTGACTCATAGCCTTGCTCTGTAATAATTTCTTTCTCTTATCTGGTTTTTGAACATTTCACAAAGGCCATGTTTAGTTAAAGATTGAGACTATCCTCTGAGGGCCAGAAGAGTATAAAAAACAGCCCTGGGCTGAAAGCCATTGCCTAATTAATCTATAACCATCTCTAAATATTTAACATTACTTCTAAAAAAAAGATTACCTGAAATTTTCCAAACGGTATCTTTTCGATCATTCGGGTGGCCGTAGGTTTGGATGTTTGGAAGGTCTACTCTTTGCTGCAATTTCCTCAGCATTAGGAAAGCTTAATCCTCATGCCGACTGGCCCATGTGGGGTTATATTCTGAAAGCCTTCCTCTTGCCAACATCTGTCTATTTATTTCAGATACGGAATACATACTAAGATTCTTAAAATCAACAGTCGGGGCTAGGTCCGGAATCTAATTCAGATGGAAACAAACCACAAGCATAAATAGCTCCCAAGAAGGTAGGTGAGGAGGAGAAGGAGGCTTATCTTAAATGAGCCATAAAAGGCCTCTCTTTCTGTGGCTTCTAATCTGCCTCAGCAGGTGACTGAATGAAAAACTTAAAATCGTCTTCATTACAAATACGGAGGCAGTGTAAATTGTAAATAGATGAATGCTACTGATATTTGTATTAATCATATTAGGTCTGTGGTGACCCTTCCTGAAGATGGCAGGCTAGAAGAACAGAGAGCACTTTGATTTGCACAGTGAACAGGCACAAAGGCCAGGATGGACCAATGTGATGTCCTTCGGCTAAGTGGAGAGAGTTAATATTAACGGGCATAAGTGTTGTCCCTAGATATATGCTCATTAATATTAACTTTCCCCACCAGCACTGAAAAACAAAACAAAACAAAACATGGAACACTTTCAATAAATCAATTTATTTAGGATCAGCCTTGTAGATTTGACTTCTGGCTCAATAAAGAGCAACCAGTGAGGAATGGAGAAGGTGAATTACTGAATTCTGTCTTCTGGTTGTATGGTTTGATGAATAAAAATCTCCCCATACATTTGGTGTTTAACCAAAATTACTCCATTATCTGGATATCTTGTTTATCTTTGATTAAAAAAGAGAGAGAGAGAGAGAGAGAAAATCTGGATGCATGATTTTAACATAAAAACAAGCAAAGCAGCTTGAGGTCCCTTGAAATGATTAATACAAAAGTGATTGGAATTAATCACAAGCACAAGGGGAAGCTGAAATTAGAGAGGGTTATTAAGATACTGTCTGCTGTTTAATCTCACCCCCTTATCAACACATTAACCTTGTTTTCTCTGCCTGAGCACTGAGTCCTACAGCAAAATTAGGTCAGAAATTCACATCAGATCAGATCAGCTGATGCAGTCCAGCAAGACCCTGACATGCTGCAGATTTGAATTTCATTCTAGATAGGATTATGGCTGAGGGCTTTTTGAGTTTGTTTCCTGGGCTCTAAGCATAGGAGCTTTCGCTAACTGTAGAGTATTTCTACACTAGCTATAGAGTCTTTCTAAATATTTTAAGACTAGATGTAGAATATTTTACATTTAGTATTTTTAAGAGTTGACACAGTTCGGTTTCTGAACCCTGGTTCATTTAACTGTTCTCAACGCACCTGAGCAATGGTGTTTCAACCTCTGTTTTGATATACAAAGAGGATATTTCATTTTTCTACATGCCTCCAATTTAAATAAACCCAATGAGATTATCTATTCATGACCAAAGTAGGTATTCATATGGCACTGAATGGATAGATCACTCACAAAAATGCACTTCAGCAAATGCTCTCTATTTCCATATAGTCTTGCCACAGATCATGAGTACGATTTCAGAAGCCATAACTACCTAGAGAGGGTTTATGTAACTGTTAACATTTCACTTATAATAAGAGTTCTCTGTGTAATTATGTCTTGATTAATCATTTAAAATATTAACCAATTCAAAACCCTGGTATTAGAAGCATGTGCTTTTTAGATAACAGTGTTTTAGAAAAAGAAGAACAAATACTTTCTTTATTTTTATTTTTGTTTTTCCTCCATGGTTTAAAGGATATTTAGTGGTCCTTTGTTTCTCTTTGACTCACAGAAATACTGTAACCTTCAAATATAAATAACTTCCATGTATACATACTAATACACAATTGCATGTATTTTTTTAAAGGAGCTGCAAGTAATCTAATTCCATTTCTTACTGTCACTTTTAAAGAGGAAATATAACCTCGCATAGGTCCCTTGAGGGCATCCACAGGGAACAGAGATGTTCCTAATCAGCCTAAGTAGTCCTTTGTGACAGAATCACTTTGCTCTAGTGGAGAGCTGTCTTCCAGACTTGCAAATGTTTGGGAGAATCTCACTAATGTAACATTTGTTTCATTAGGGAAAAAAAAAAAGAAATCCAACCCAGTCGAATAACAGAAAACACACTCAGAGAAACACGTACTGGGAACACATTTTCTTGTTGCTTTTTATTAAAGGGATGTTGTCTATATTGTTTTCAAAATTCTGTGGCTAATAGTAAAAGTAGACAGTGTCGGGGCAAGCTCCAGAATTCAGAGAGAAAAATTCACTTGAAAGGAAGCCTCAAACCTCAATGTGGTCTTGGTATACCAGATGCTCTTTTGATCGCCTCTCCTCCTCAGTGAATCCTAAATAAGTCTTTACCTATACATAGTGAACTTCCGAAACTGGCCTTATGTTCACAGGCACACACAGGCACTGCCTTTCCAACTTGTCTGTGGCCAGATTCTGTTCTCTTTGGTAAGTTGCCTCCCTTAATGTCTGGTCCTGTGCTGCATCAGCGGTTCAACATCCCCATTATCCCTGTTTCTTAAACATCTCTTTTCACCCCCACACATGACAAACTAGGTTTCTGTAACCCCCCTCAAGTGAGCTCACTTGTTGGAAGCTGTAGGGTTTGAGTGTTTGTTTTCTTACAGGCTTTTTAATAAAAAGTAAATCTCATTTAACAGTGCCTGCACAAAGCCATTAGGATTTAAAATAGCAGAAACGATGAGCTACTGAAATAATTTTTTCATTCTCCATTAACTTTTCTTTCGGTCTTTCTTTCCCATTCTTTCTCATCAAATGTTATTTGGGGCTGCTAAAAAAAAAAAAAAAGCACTAACAGGATCACTGTTTTTATTTATTTAGAATTTTTCCCACAAGCCTTTTAATAAAATCCCATGTGAGAAGCAGAAGTAAAGATACCAGAAAGTTAAGAGTGACAGGGGGCTCAAGTTAGTTTAAAAATAAGGAATTGGACTCAGAAAGCTTAAGTGACTTACAACACTGAGAAAGTGATGAGGATATTCTTTTTCTGAGAGCTCAGTGTTTTAAGCCTCCCAGCTTCAGCACAAAAGGCATTTCGGCACATATGTGATCCAGAAGGTCAATCATATGAAATCCTATTTCCATTTTTTAAGCAATCCTTGGCAGTCTGCACATTTCTGAAATTGCAACTGGCATATTTCACAGAGAATTATCATCAATGCCTTTTCAAGGTCAAACATGCCCCATCTTTAGATTTTCAGCATTTATATCCCATATATTAAATCACAGCATATATTTAAGAAGGCATTCAGCAGACATGTTAAAGACTTTTAATTGATTAAGCTATGTTAATTAATGTCATATAGAATTTTGTTTACAACTGGACATAAATTACATGTTAAAAATATTAAAATATGTGTTAAATTTAGATGTGAGTATTCTGCTTTTGCTGTCAACCCTGAAACCCCAAAATGCTTGCATGACCAGAATCTTGCTAGGTTTTAAAAAATATTAAAAGCATATTTTCTATTAAGAAAATTGAAGTAATTCCAAAAATGTACTACAAGAAAAAGTAAAAGATCACTGTGCTGTCGATTGTCAGAATCCCAAAATACTGGTCACCATATGAACAAAATAAGGTTGATTTGGATATTACAATGGACACTGAGAGGGGATAACTTATGAGAACCACAGTTAGCCCTAGCACAGAGTCATGTGAGATCTTTGGGCCCCTCCTCCTGTCTGATCATTGAATTTTTGGCTCTGCTGATATTTCTCTCTCAAACCCCAACCCCCAACAATATCCAGAGATCCATATATCCTCATGTTGTACATGGGCCATGCTTTGGGGAAAGAAAGACATTTAGAAGTCTTAACAATTTAGGAGGTTTTGCTAGCATCTTGTCCTTTCCAAAGATATTTACACTTTAAATTAGGATTCCAGAAAAACATGTGGAGGCGTGGGCCTGGGAAAGAGTGTGTAGAGTTACCGATAGAGGGACACATACCACATCTTCAAATCCTATCACATGAACAGCTACAGAAGCAGTAACACAGCAGTGTTTGGAATAAGATGAACCAGGTTCAGGACCTTGCCTGATGGTTAGTCATTCATTCAGTCTCATGCAGCCATCCTTACCTTGGGCCGTCTTTTCTCCTATGATGGCTGAACAGTCTATGTTTTTTTTTCTAAGATGCCTTACATCCTAAACCTTCCTGCCTACTCAAGTCCATAATCACAGTAATTTTTCCTTTTTGTTCCTAAGCCATTAGCATTTCTCGTTCTATTGTAATCATTCATACCAGCAGTTTAAATAAGCTAGTTTTCTCTCTTCTTAAAGGAAATATATAGAAAAACAAAATACCAAAGACCCCACTTTCCACTGCAACCACTCTCCATATTTTTGAATTTCTTTAGGCTTTAAAGCCTTCAAAATAGTTCTCTATATTTTGCTTCACTTCCTTTCTTCCTACTCTCTCATGAATATAATCTCATTGGATTTTGTCCCTAGACCTTCACCAAAACTGTTCTTATCAATAACACCAATGTGGGAAGAGGCATCAATTCTCAGGTTTGAACTTAGCTGATCCAGTCATTAAAATCTATCTTCTTTAATCACCTTTCTGACTTCACTCTGAGTTATCACCTTCCTTCATGGTTTTCCCCCTCTCTCATGGCTGTTCTTCCTGGATTCTTCTACTGTTCCTATCATGTAAGCACTCAGGTGCCCCAGGGAAGGGTCAGGGGTGCTTCTTCCAACCCTCCCTAATTTTAGATTCTAAGTGTACTCAACTAGACTCATGCCTTGAAATCTATAGACTATGATGACCCTCATATTTATATCTCTAGCTTCGATCTTACCATAAATCCTGATCCAGATTCTCCACTTGAACATCCAAAAAGGCTCACAAAACTGGGATACCAAAGCTGAGCTTTTATTCCTTCAACAGTTAGCTCAAACTTCTCATCTTGTCTTTGCCATTTCATTAAATGAAAGCATCATTCTTCTCATGTTTCAGGCAAAAGACAAAGCAAAACACATATGCACACATGCACATAAAACAACAGAAAAACAAAGTTGAAAGCCATCTTTTTGTTTGTTTTTATTTTTCTTTTACTCAACTCCTCTATCTCATCAATTAGAAAATTTTGACAGTGCCGATAATTTGATCATTTTATGCCACCTTTTCTATTACCACCCAAGTCAAAGTCACCATCATCTCTCACCCCAATTACTGCAAAGGCTGTCTCTCTGGACTTCCTACATTTAGCCATACCCCAACCATCTATTCAACCCAGAAGCAAGAGTAACCCCAATAAAAATGTTCAGTTAAAACAGGTTACACCTCTGCTCAAAAATCTTCAGCAAATTTTGTTTTCTCCTTCAGAATAAAACACAAAAGCTTATAAAGCTCTCCATTATCTGGTGGCCTTCTACCAGTCTAGACTTACATCCCCCCATTCCTTGCCTTGGTCACCGTGTGACACCCTGTCCTCTGCTTGGAACACACCAAACTTGCTATTCCCTCTACCTAATATTCTCTTCCCGCCAATAGCCACACATCTCACATTTTGGGCAGCACTTTTCCAATGTTTGAAACATCATTTAAGGAGCCTTCCCTGGGCTCTGTTTTTATCTCCTTTACCAAGTTTGTTTTACCACCTATTATATTTATTTATATATAATTATGTTTAGTGTTGTTGCTTCTCTTAGAATGTAGCTTCCTTATATCAGGAACTTTGTTCTATTCATTGCTGTCGCCTCAAGGTCTTGAACACTGCCTGGCACTTAGCAAAATTTTAAGATGTATTTCTCCAATCAATTAATACACTTAACAGCAAATGTTTATTGAAAAATAGACCTGCTTTAGATTCTGCTGGAAGAACTGTATAGAAAAAGAGGATCATTCTGCTCATGAAACGTACACTGTAGTTTGGAGATCAGCAGTCGTGGTGCCTATTACATTCATTGTTTGCCTCTGGCCTTGAATCATCTTGACCTCAGATGTGAGGAGTCCTATCTATCTGACCTGGATCAGTGTCATTTCTTATGATCAGGATTAAATCTCTTTGTCTAATCCTTATTTCAGGGAGGAGTCAGAATTCAATTTGAAGATCAGTCCACTGTCTTAATATCTTTAGATAGAACCCTTCTAAAGGTTGTTGATGAAAGACAGAAGTTAATAGCACAGTGATAAGCACACTTAAGTACTTTGAAAAATCTAATGAAACTTCTGCAGATAATTCTATTTTTAAGGTTAAAGGAAAAAATGAATGATTGAGTTTTAATGCCAAAATCAGGAAAACTTTCATTTTAGAGATGAAGCTGTTTTAGAAAACAATGTGGGTTATCCTTTTTGTTATGAATTTTAGAAAACCCAGTCTCATAAAAGCAAAATGCTTGCATACACACAGAAGTCCATCTGAATTACTCCCCAAAGGGAAAAATTGTCCTGAAGAAAGGGTGTTTAGTATATTCTAGAAGGGAATCATTGATACCAACTAAAATTGGGTAGAAATAAAAAAATAACATAGTCCCCAACAATATATTGGCTTAAATGTATGCAGTCACAACAATGTTTATCAAATATGTAATTTCGCAAACATTTTTATACCTGGTGATGCATAGATTTCCATTTTAATAGTCCAAAATAAAAAGATAGCACTCTTTCAAAATAATTCTCTATAACAATTCCTTTTTTGGTTTCCAATTCTCTCTCTCTCTCAAACCTCTTATATGAAGTTATTTGCCATTAAATGATTAAAGTAGTGCATCCTTATCTAGTTTCATTATAAGAATAAATAGTTCATTAAAATAAAAATTTCTTTTCCCTAATATCATATTGTTTTTTCACAGGACTAAGCAAAGTATTAATGTCCGACTAGATGAAAAATCCACCAAATATCCAAATAGCTTAACTAATATTATTTAGTATCCAGCTAATTGATATGGATTAATTTTCCAAATTTTGAATCATCGCACTTAGTAAATAGAAATTATTGAAGAAATAAGACTTTGTATAACACAATATGCCTCTACCAGTACCCCTACTGTCCGTACACACACACACACACACACACACACACACACACACATAAACACATATGCCGGAAACACTATGACATTCTTTGGAAAATCAGAAGATGTATATCCTTCTTTGGGTTTCAGTGCCCCAGGAAATTTAGCCTCAATTTGGAAGCTGTAATCTGGCATTTATTTGCTTGTAGCTGTAGGTTTTGCAGTATAAAAGTCATTTCATTTCAACAAACCTGGGGCACTTGGTACCAGACAAGATATGTAATAGTCATAAAACTGCATAGAGAGCACACTGAGGGTTCCCTCTGCCTTCAGAGACTCATATGATTCTAATTATCGATGAGTCTTTTTATAATCTAAGAAGATGCGCTATTATAAAGTAAGAACTATAAACAAAGACCATTAACTAAGGTGGAGTCTTTCATCAAACATCGACTCTGAAAATGTTTATGTGTTCCCTTGGGTTTTTATCAAGAGGTTGTTTTGTATGAGCTTTTATTAAAGAAAACTGAATTCTTTCCCAGTCCCAGATGTACTTCCATATGCACAACACACCAGTAAATAACTTTTGTTAACTAAGGCAAGAGTCCTGTGAGTCGGATGAATTGTGTTTCTGTTATAGTTGAGGTGCCAATTTCACGGTCTCACCCAGACTAATTGTGGTAAACACATTTCCTGACCAGGTGATAACATCATAGGCTTTGCAGAACTGACCGATTTCCTTGTGTATACAAGATTCAGAATACTTTGTTTATATTTACCGTTTTATTGCTTCTTCTTGTCTCCGGCGTTTTTCATTCTTCTCCTTCAAGTAGGCCAGGTTGGTTTCATTTCTCAAGCGGTCATTCTCTCGAGCAATGTCTGATGCATTCTGAATAACCAAGCCATCATAGGCCTTCATCCCCATATCCTCAATATATTGGAGAAATGTGTCCAAAGGGTCTTCCTCAGGATTAGAACTCATCATCTTGGAGGGTATCATGTAAAAAGGAACACTTCCTGTAAGATGAGAACACATTTTTCCTTTATCAAAGGTGAAGATAAAAAGCAAGGCACTGTATATTCACCCTAATATCTTGTCAGTCCAAAACTCCAATGATTATGGTAGAATCCATTTAGAGAAAATGTCTCATTAGAAACTATAAACCATCAAGTGTATTTGAAGTAAATAGTAAATGAATGTTGGTGGAGTAGTAAATACTCCCCTCAAACCAATAAAATTAACACATCAAAGGCCAAATCTCTCACACCGAAAGGTAATATGAGCATACAAATACAGTGTGCCAACATCAATGCTTGGTTTATGTATGTAGCGTCATGATTTTGTTTCTCAGAAATGTGTTCCTATATCAATAAGATATATCAGATCCAAGCTTCATTTATTTCTAATTGCTATAAAGACTTCCCTGCTCAGTTTCAAATAGAAGGATATAATTATTTGGAACGAACTTTCTTATTGTGTGTGTTTTCCTTATAATTTTAAATTAAGATCTATAAACCTAATCCATTTGTGCAAAACATAAGTAGCAATCAAGGAAATACACATTTCTAATATAATATGTTTTGGAAATAATCCCTTTGTGATCCAACATTATTTCCCAAAATGGTCCTCCATCATGGCTTCCTACTTAATGACTCAAATATCGTAGGTCACCGAGATCACATTAATCCTCACCAGTCTGGTAATTCAAGCAGTAACAACTACAATTATCACTGTTGCATGAAGGCTTAAAATCCCAAACCATAGGACAGATTACTGAAAAACCAAAATCAAATCAAAACACAACAAAACATAAGAATTCCAACCAACACATATGATGCTCACCTACAAAATGATGGAAATAGTAACTTCTACCTCCTGCTGATGTAATAATTTAGAGAGGTGATGCTATCAAAAATTTAGCATAGACTTTAATAATAATAATCATATAATAATGTTAGTTAACATTATCATAATAAAAGTACAGGTAGAAGATTGGCAGCAGTGGTAATGTCAAATGTGTGTATGTGCATAGATAGATGGGTGATGGAAAACCATCAGGCAATGAAAATCAGGGTGCCCTGAAGTAGAAGAATCCAATGAATCATAGAAATAAATCAATGAAGCCAGGCGATAAAGAAATGGTGTTTTAATCAATCAAAAATAGAACTGAAGTTCAATTAATTAATTGCATACAAGATAAGTACTTTACCCTTTTAGCTTGATAAGGCTTACTGTCTTCAACTGCATCTTCACTGTTGTATAGAAAACTAGTGTAATTGTGTCAGATTGTAAAATCAAAAGCAAAATCATTAACAAGAAAAAATGTTGGCCATTTAAAATTATAAATTACATTTATATCTTTTATTTTCTTTAAAAGGCTCAGAAAGGCATTTTTAAAATATCAGCCCAACTATCTAAAGTAGATGTCCTAGACTTTTATTTTTGCCATTACGATTCATTTTCATTTTGATTTTTTCACAAGTATAATCATGTTCCATACCTGGATGGTAGCTATAGAAACTTTACTTCTTATCAGCGTTTATTAGCATTTCAGCTGTCAGTCAATTCATGTTATTTGAGTCCCACTCTGAATTTAAAGATTTATTATCCAATCTGTAAGAAATTGTTGAAACTAGAGGATAGAAATTGTTTGTTGACTCATGATTTCTTTTTTGTTATGTTAGGTTTTATTATGTTTGGTTTGGTTTTAAGCCATAATGGGTTGACAAATGAAATGATCTTATAATTCCAACTATCTAGCATAATTGAATTGTATTATAATATAAGTCCATGAGTATAGATGCTCAAGTGGTGGACATATATAGAAATAAGAAATTACTGTGACAAACAACTACAATTTTCTGGAAAAAAAATAATAAAGGAGCATGACTCTCAGAAGGCTGAAGCATTACCATTATTGAGAATTCATTTTACCAAAGACTTCAGCACTAGGTGTACCTGGATTAAAAAAAAAAAAAGATCTGTATAACTTTATGGCAATTAATTCTACCATAGTTAAGTGAGCCAAGTCAGTCTTACAAGGATTCCAGAGATAATGCCTCAGGGTGGAAGAGGAACATTCCCACTTTGCCCTTGAGCAAAACTGAATATATCTCATTATGACAGGTATTACCCCCAAATTTGTGTTTCTTCCCTTAAATTTTCCTCCCATACAAATGACACCAGACATTCTTTATACAGCTTATATATTCCAAATATTAACAAGGTTAATTGGGTACTTCTAAAAATTAATTATTTCTCTAAGTGGTCTTTCCAATTGGCTGGAGTTTAAATTGGGTTTATTCCAAGAGAGTTTTAAACAATAATATCATAAAATATTTATACTACAGAAAGTTGTACTATAAGATTTTTTTTTAAGTTGAGGTAAAAATTTAAGGAACAAAAATCAACCATAAAACCTAGTAAAACTTACAGATGATGAAATCAGATGAATATGATGATCATGTTTGTCATCTAGTTCTAGGGAAGGATTTGATTCTACAATTGTTCACTTATTCAAGTATTTCTTTTTATTTTATTTTATTTGAGAGAGAGAGAAAGAGCACAAACGGGGAGTGGCAGGCAGAGGGAGATGAAGACTCTCCACTGGGCTCCTTGCTCAGTGTGTGGTGCTGGATCCCAGGATTCTGGGATCTTGCCATGAGCCAAAGGCAGACGCTTAACTGACTGAGCCATCCAGGCGCCCCTATTCAAATATTTCTTGAGCAGCTATTATAAACCAGGCATTGATATGGCAAAATTGTGTCCTTCTAGACAATCACACTGCAGTGTGTAAGCATGATAAATAAAAAATCACAATGCAGTGTGACAAGGGCACTGATTCAGATGGCAGTTGCAGCTTTCATTGGTTCATCATGATTTATGGTCACCATTTTTGAGGATGAACAAAGAACATTTTTTAACAATTATATCTAGCCTTCAAAAATAAACATAAACAATGGGCTTGAACCCTACCCCTGTTTAAGCATCACACTTTTCTGCTCTCTCGTCCAAAAGGTAGTTTGTAATGGGGGGACAGGGCAGAGGACAGTTATGTAGTCCTGAAGAGCATAACATAACTGAGCAGTGTGTCCTGAAAATCCCAGTGAAAGAAACCCTAGGTCTCTGACTTTGTGTAATTTAATGAAATCCTCTAAGCTTTAGTTTCCCTGTTTCTGCAATGGTGGTTGGAATAATACTTATACTGTTGGAATTTCAGTCAGAAAATTCATATTCAAGAAATGTGAGCATAATCATTAGTACCTAACATTGCTATTAGATAATTTTCACAATTCTTAACCATGACCAAAATGATATTTAGTAATCACTCCTTGATTCCTTGATAAACACTTTTTTTTTTTTACTTTGGAACATAAGTGAATAGAATGTTTAGTGCAGTTCAATGTTCTTAGTCACAGATGTGCAAATGGAGTCATAGAAGGCATTCATAGACTTGCCCCCTACCCAAATGCATGCAGACAGATGGCTTATCCATTCTGTCCCATTTTCTACACCTAGGAAATAAGGGAATTGGCACAGAAGAAACATGAAGCTCAAGCACTCAGTCTCCACCCTTCCAAGCCAAAGGATGTTTCTCAGTCACCTCAACTCTGAATGAACGGATTCATTCCTTCACTCCTCACTAAAGGAAGGTTAGGCCTCACTAAAGAAAAGTGAACTTGATGTGAAGTGTCTGTCTTATTACACCTGCTACAATTTCTGTGTAGTGAGAAACCACAGTCAGGTATGATCATAAATCTGTTTGTCTTCCAGAAATTTATAGTTATGGCTAAGATAGATATTGAATAAGGTATTCTCTATACCACTAAAAACTTGGCTTCATTTTGACTGCTGGATATTAAATCAAGTTCATTTCTGGCCCCTGAACGACAATCCTCTATGCAAATATTTTGTAAAGGCTTGTCTTGAGCACCTAATTCCTAATGTTGGCATCAGGGAGACCACAGTTAAAAAGCAAAAGAACCCTTCTCCTTTAGGTAGCATATTTAGCCCTACTGTAATAAGTAAGAGATTTTTATTAGACCTCAAATAACTGCGTGGTACATTTGTGACAACAAAGTGAGTGAGGTTGAAGGGAGCTTTTGGTTTTGCATTTTTCCAGTTATCCTCTTTATTTGAATTAGTATGTGTCTACAGCCATTTTTGCTCCTAACGATTTAGACATTTTAGCCCCCCCTAGAGCATTAGTTGAAAACTGACATATTTGGTCTTCATCTACAAGGTAGATAGGTTTTAATAAGAATGTATGTGATGGACTCAAATAGTATAAGATTTGTATATGTGTTCTTTTTCTTGGAAGTTGTGGCTAATATTGAAAATCTGTGCTAGGACTGTCCTGGGAAAGCACTTAAAATGACATGAAATCAGAATCCCCATACAAATCAGACAGCTTCACATCTTCACTTTATGTCTTTCTTCTACTGCTGTATTGTACATTCCTAAAACCCTCTTTTTGTTTGATTTTTGGATTACTGTATTTAAAATCATTGTCATTCTAATAAAAGCTACAGATGTTGGCTTAAACACAACTGGGTAGTTAATTGTTCATCTTTATTTTATTCTTTCACTCTTGTAACTTATTCCCTGTAGACCACACCCTTCACAAAGACTATTTTATATAATATTGTGATGCTTCCTAAAATTTCACTCTATTCAGCTAAGATGCACCAATCTAAACTGGTGAGATTGTGGTCCATATTTAAAATACAAGCATTTCACTTTGTATTGAATTAACCATGTCTTTATTTTCTTTTGTGTAAAACCTCACTGTACCTTATCCATGCTAAGCCTAGAGCTGAAAATAGCATTACACTTCTTTACAATGTTTCCACTGAAATAAAACTATTTATTACATATACAAAGGTATCCAAATGGAATCCATAGAAACATAAAAACCCACTTCTTTTTTTTCTCTTTCTGTCACCACTACTTGCATCCAAGGAACCCAAGAAGCTGAGACACTACGGGACTTTCAATGTTAGAGTAAAAAATAAATAAATAAATAAATAAATAAATAAAGCACATTTTTGAGAATTAAGTGTTTGCAAAAACTTTAAGAACATGTATTTATGTAGATTTACCCTGTAAATTAAGGAATCAATTTTTTGTAGCCTCGATTTACCAGAAGATATTTAATGTGGCACTACACTAACTGGTATCAAGATTGGGTTCCCCATGGTATTGAAGGTATTTAATTAATTACAGGCTGTTGTTGAAGAAAAGACATACAGAAAGGGTCAGATAAAAATAAAGCATGCCATGTTATTATACATGCTAAAGTATTTCTCTTTTCTTAAAATCCAGAACAAATTCCTCCTTTAGTGTAACTTCGTGTGCTGAGACATCGGTCACTCTGGTTCTACAAGGACTGGCTCAAGTGGGTGTGTTCACTTACTTACCAGACAGAGCTTTCTGATGGATCATTGGCCACCATTTACCAAAAGTGGGGTTCTACTCTGTTAGTATCATCTGAATGAATTAGCCCACTGGCCCTTGTGGAGGCCTGTTCTTTCTCTTCTTAAACTGTTTATTCAGAATTCCTGAAATAGAACTGTTCTCCATCTAAAACTTTGGTTTTCTAAGATTTAAAGTTGTGAAAACTCCATCAATCCAGATATTTGCCATATCTACTGAGTGATAGAGGAAGAAAAAGCAGCTGTTTGGGATAGAACTGCTCCCCAGGGGGCGCCTGGGTGGCTCAGTGGGTTAAGCCGCTGCCTTCGGCTCAGGTCATGATCCCAGGTCATGATCCCAGGTCCTGGGTTCGAGCCCCACATCGGGCTTTCTGCTCAGCAGGGAGCCTGCTTCCTCCTCTCTCTCTGCCTGCCTCTCTGCCTACTTGTGATTTCTCTCTGTCAAATAAATAAATAAAATCTTTAAAAAAAAAAAAAAAAGAACTGCTCCCCAGTTCTTGAAGTTAAGAAGCTTAAATTTTAGGTCACAGTTAACCCTATAAGATAATATTATAGCTAGAATAATGTAATGTTTATCTTTTGTTATTATTATAATTGTGTTTTTGTTTTTGTTTTTTGTTTTTTACTGTAAAACAAAATACATACAAGGGAATAAATTTCCTGGTAGATAGATTAGGCATTTTACCTTCATTTCACATTTATGTATTTCATTTCATTTGCATAAGGGAAAGTGTTTCAGGCTCCCTTCTTTAGTTATTTCTGAGGTTTTCACACCACACCTGTCTCAATGCTATGAGGAAGTTATTAGAATTGGAACTATTAAAATTTGATTTTCCCTCCTACTCCAGTCATTGCATCTTCCCCAAGATAGAGAATTCTATTTTGTCCAGCAGGATCAACTTATTCAGGTAAGTTTCCCAAGGAAATTTGAACTATTTTGCTGTTGTTGTTCAAGAGGAGGAAAAAGATCTCTTCCATTTTCTGCATGTATTCAGACCAATTTGAAAACACATTGTGACAAAATATAAGTATTTAAATAATCAGGCTTCATATGCATATGTAAAATATGTATGCAAATTAATTTCTAAAATTTGCTGACTTCACATAGGATCAAATCAACACAAGATTGCCTGGTTATAATTTGTAACCTGTGCAAACCACGTCAAATTTTTTTTTCTGATAATGTGTCAAAAATAAATAATCATTTCACTTTGATTATGCTTAAAATCCTACACTCAACCCCACAAATGGTCACACTCATTTTCTTATTCTCACTTTCATCAAAATGCAGCTGTTCTGCCCAAAATGGGAAATGTTAGAGTTAACACCACGAGAGCTTGTTCAAGTGACTACAAAGACACTGATTGCTTTTTTCTCAGAAAGCAGATTACTTTGTTGAGTTTTTCTCCACTCTCTCCCTTCCCAAAATGAGTAAAATGGGCATAGATTATGTTAATGGAGTAGCATCATAAATCGGACACTGGCCCCCAATTCCCAGGTTGTCATGGTGCTATTTGTCTATGGTCTAAAGAGATAGCACATTTCCAGTAATATTAGGGACTCACACAAAATGTCAATAGCTGAGGTACTTTTCTGAGCCTTTGACCAAATGTTTCCAGACGCTTACAAGGCAGTATTTGCAAAGTAGATATAGTCAGTATGATAAATTGCTGACTGGAGCTGCAATGGAAACCATCTAATTGAATTGAGAGGGTATGACTTTTTTTTTTTTTTTTTGTAACAATGGGCAGCCTTCTTTTCTTTAGGATTTTTGCACTTCTCTTTCTAAACTTTGCAAATGCCTCAAGTCCTTGGGCTTCTCAATAGTTCCTTGTGAAGTTATGGTATTTTCTTTCAGGTCAGTTTTCACTGATTTCCTAAACTGTCAATGTCCTTCAGAGTCCCCTTCTTTGCTGAGTTGGCAAACATATGTTGCAATTTCCACAGAGAAATAAAATAATTTTGGTATTTCTGGCTCACGTATTCTCATATTAATCTGTTTACCAATTGACAATATAAAAAAGAACTTGGAACATTATTTAACATGTGAAGAATTAAGACAGGAGTTAATTTTCACTCTTGCTCTAAAGTAATTCATACTACTTGGTTATAAATTCTTGCATGTTAAAATGACTAAAACTACATTGTGTAACTTCTTACACTGGATTCCCTTTTGTGGGACTATGTTTAAAAAAAAAAAAAGATATAGTCCTATGGTACCAAAACAACTTTAGGATTTACTAATAAGAAGGAAAACATTATTTCATGTAATAGTTCCTCCAGCTAGAGAAGACAAATTTCTTGTATTTAAAGTATTTCTGGTTCTTGGAAAAATTAAAATGGAGACACCCAACAAAATAAGTGTGTGTCCCAAGTGAAACAAGTCTTCTTAAAGTTCTATAGAAAATATTTGTTGTGATGAGACTAAGGAAACCTTCCTGATATTGAGTGATATTAAAATACATGTTTCTCAAAGAGGTTTATGTCTACTCAGTTAGGAAGAAGCAGTTTCAGCTTTGGTATACGTCTGATAGTTGTTGTTTTTTTTTTTTTTTTTTGAAAATGCAAAATTAGACTGACACAAATGTGCTGAGAGACTGTTGTAAAATATTTATGGTATGGAATAGCAGATAAATAGCTAGCATGCACAACATGAATGCCAATTAACACCCTGGAAAATATTTTCAATGCATTTAATAATTTAACATGGCTTATTTTACCAATGAAAATTTAGTTTAACCATTTCTGTGATAATGTAACTAAGTGAGTAAGAGGGTACAAAATAGCCTGAGGCTTATTAAAGCCTTGGATGCCTTCGCTGTGGCTTTATTTCTGTTCCACCTAATAAGACATGCAAACTTCAGCATTAAGTATCCCCAGATAAAATTCATTCCATTTCATAGCTAGACTGCTTGATCTATTTAGTGCTGGATTCAATTAGCATGCTTAGAGAATCTGAAAAATGAGATACATACCAAAATTTAAGTCTCCAGGGAGAGCTAAGTGCAATAATCAGAAGGTGACTTGTGTCTGTCAGAGCCCTCTCTCGCGGTTGATCTCAGGGCAGTTCTGTAGGAGTAATCCAGCACCATAAGAAATAGACTTGTAGTTCAGCTCAGTTTTTCTTCAATTAAAGTGCATTGTATGTGGATGGGAAAAGTGTCCATTCCCAGATTCTTCATCACTAGAGATCAGAGCATTCTTGATGTTCTTCCTATCAGATAAAATGGCCTTTAAAGTTTGCTAGGAAGATACGGTGGCAGAAGACAGGTGCTTGCTTCCTTAAATCGACATTCAGAGAAAAGAGGGCATAGCTAATGGGTGGGGATGAATACACAGCCCCTCTCCTTCCAGGTCCAGCAGGAAAGAAATTGAATGATTTTACCCACTTTGCTACACAGATGATTACAAGACTCGAAGCAATCACCCAGGCTGGCTAAGGTGCCTCATTTGATTATATTCTGTGAAGACAAAAATAAATGAAAACAAAAAATCAGAAGCATCCTCTCTAAATGTCTCCTTTCAGCCAAAAAGATGCTCTTTCTCATTGCCACTTACATACAGAAGGTTTGGAGCAGCCTAGCTTGTGGCATCGTCCCTCCCCCGTGACAACCAGCTCTCTCTCCCATTCTCTCTCTTTCCCCTCCCTCCCTCCCTCCCTGCCCCTGACTCCCTCCCTTCCTGCTTCTCTCTCTCCTCTCCAGCTGCCTTAGTCTGTTGATGCTGCTGCTGATTAATCAGGGATTCTGAAACAAAGAACCTACCTTCTGAAATAAGCAGTCATCTTTCTTCTCTGTTTCTGCAATCCGTCTGCATTGAACAGCAAAGCTGCCAGCATTCTAGCACCTTGGATAGTTCCTGCTCACTAGGCCCATTGGAAACGGGAGGAGAAGAAGGAACTGAGGAAATGACAAGAAACCCGAAAGCAGCATCGTTCTACTTCGGATTTCGTCTCCCTGGGGCCTCCCATCCTCATTAAAGTCCTCACATCTAAGGCAACAGAACCTCTCTCTTTTATCTGTCTGAACTGAAGCCTGATTAGTAAATAATAAAACAAAAAGAGGATAAAGAAACCCCTTCATTGATACCCACTACAGCACTAATTCAATCTTTATGGAGAAGAAAAATAGAAACCCATCCAAAATAAATGTTCCTACTACAGAGGGTGTTTCAGTGATTACTTTTCACCCCTGGCATGGCTAATGAAAATGAGCAACAACTTAAATGGAACATCGGGATCTCAGTTTGATACCCTTATTTGATATCAATTTTGCCTCCACCCTCCCTGCATAGCCGAGCCAGGCACACAATTACTGCTGACGTACTTCGGGCTGCTGCTTGGGGAAAGAGGGGAGGAGCCTTTTAACCTCATCAAAACAGCTTCATGCCACCTGCTCCCATGGCATGAGAACAAAACTAACCCACTTAGAAAGAACATGCACAGCTCACACGTATGTTGAATAAAGATTGCAGGCGGAGAGCAAGCTATTTTTTTTTTAATAAAAATAAGATGTGGATTAACTCTGGTGTGTGTCTCACTGACTCCTATGGACACACTGTTGAAATTATTTAAAGTCATCCTATTTCCTACATTTCCTGAGGACTCACCTCATCCCATTCTTAAAAGCCTGCTGAATATATGCGTATATGCCATGTTATATAATATAACTTATATGAATATATGTATATATGTATGCAAAAATATGTGTTTCTATACATACACACACAAGCTCTAAGTTTTTATCTGACCTATTTTTCCTCAGAGTAAGAAGTATAGTGAAGTATAATATGGATGTTTTATTGTGTAAGTTGGTATTATGGCAATTGTAACAATAGAAATGAGTTTCTGCTTAAATGGGACTAAAATAAGGGAGGAAATAAGCTTTTGGGGGGGGAATGAGTTTATTATTCTATCCAATAGTGACCAGTAGATTTTTTTCACTACATTTTTTCCAGTAACTATTTTTGTTAATAACTTTCACTTACAAACTGATTTTTCCCAAGGATTGTCCCAAAAATCTAAATTCATAACTAATTTCTTAGAATAATATGATATCTGAATGTAATTTTTCATGTACCAACAGACCCTAAAAAATAATAAACTTAAGTTTATCTTCCTGATTCTTAATATTATCTGAAACTGTACTACAGTCTTGCAATTTTTTTTTAATTTGGAATATCTGGGGAAAAATAAAATTAACATTGTGCATTGCTATAAGAGTTTCAGTTTTCACATATCCGAATGTGCATTCCTAAAACAAATCACATATATCACTTATTTCTACTTTGTGGATAGAACAGAACATCTGTTTCATACACTGTGGAAGATTAGATAGAGGAAAGAAGGAAGGGGAATTTAATTAGGAAAGAGAAGAGGCCACATCTTTCTCTTTCCCTCTCTTTACAATTCTGCCCCCACTTTCTCAAAGAGTGTGGGGGGAAAAGGTGCTTCTAGTACCACTTAGAAACTAGTAACAGTCACCCCACTGTCATCAAGAGGTTGTTTTTGGTGGTCAAGTGTTCTCATAGGAGTTATCTTTCAGTATGTGACCAAAACCAGAAAAAATTCCTCATAAAGATATTCTGTGACAGATACTTTAGGAAGTGGAAATAATTTAATCATGACTAATAACTCTATCAAGTTTGGGAGAACTACATATTTTAACTATAGAGAACTAGAATAAACACTACTATAAAGCCCATTTCTACATAGGAGAAAATTAATATCCAGAGAAGCATACTGACTTGCTTCAGGACTCACTCATTGGCTCATTGGGATAAGGATGAGAGGTCACTGGGCTACTGTGTTCTCATCACCCTTGAAAACACAGTGGTTCTCAGTCACCTTCATATGCACTAGGATAATTTCAAACAAAGTAAGGTTGTTTACGATTGAAACAAAACAAAACAAAACAAAAACAAAACACACACAAAGACAAAAACACCATTATTTCCACCCCCCACAAAAATCTCAAGAGTAAAGGGGAGAAGAGGGAAAGCATAACATGTAGTTCTTTACATTTAATATTTTCAGCTTCAGGAAAATTTATGACTATTATGTTTCTTTGTGCTTTCATTCCTTACTTTTTTCTCTTCTTTTCACAGAATAGAGTTTGGGAGCCATCACATTGTATCAACTTATCTTTTCAACCCCATGCCCTTCTCATTCCAGGCCACTGTATACATTGATCAGACAATGTCTTCGCTGCAGATATATTAGTGTCTAGAAGCTTATGGCACCTTTGGGGATTAGTGTCTAGGAGGTCCCCAGAACTAGTTCTTTAGGTCTCACTGAATGAAACAGAAAAAATCCTGTACTTTCAAATAAACTTAGAACCAAATGTAGAATTCATCTCTAATCATTTCATTAGTATTCAGAGAAAAAGTTCACAGTACAAAATTAAAGTTGAAATTTTTTATATTAAGAATAAAGGTATATAGATACCAGCAAAGCTCAGATTATAATTATGTGTTTGGTTTATTTCTTGAACATCTTTATAAAATACACAGGTGTTTCTGATGTCATAGAAACCAGTCATTGAAATGCCTCATGACTTATCTCTTTCAAAGTTCTGAAGTCAAGATAAAGTTGGGCTTTCTGTTGTGCTATACTAACAGAGTTGATGTTCTTGGGGTTAAGCAGGTCCCTTCCATGAACTCAGATAGATAAGGGGCGCTGAAGCCTTGAAAGTTCTTCTTAGTCTATAAATCAGCCAGATGGCGAGGAGTGCTTTCTGTATAAAAGTGATGCAAAGGAGAAAATGAGAATTGAAACAAAGTAATCTAGTTACCTAAACTTAAGGGGTTTATTCAAATATATCAAGATGTACTCTCTGAAGTCACGTCATAATTTATAATAAAGCCTTTCTAGTTTTTTTTTTCATGATCTGTAATCTTTCTATTATTCTTTCCACTTTTAGCTTAGGGAGATGACACCTCTGTTATAATGAAATTATTCCACTAGGGAAAAAGCTAATCTTCCCATCCAATCAGGATTTCTAAGCATTCTGGTAACAGCATGAAATCAAAGTCTTGGTAGAATGGGAACCATATGTTCCTCATGATTTTTGCCTATACAACAATGTAGATGTTGACAGAGTTGTGCATGACTTAGGGACTGTCAAGCAATGGATAATGATACAGTGCTCCAGGATCCAGAATACGGAGAAACTGGGGGAAGGGGGAGGTTTATAGTCTGATAATATACACAAAAGCTAAATTTATACTGTCAAGAGAGCAAACTGGCAATAAATGGAATATTTCATGACAGGAAACATATGAATTGACCCAAACATAAGAATTGATCCCTCTTTTCTTTTGTCCAGCAGATATTTCCTCATGAATGTTTCAGAAAAGTTTACATTTATAATAAAATTATATTTGTCTCTATACTCAAAAGTAATAAAAATATTGTTAAAAAACAATCATGTGTTCTAGCAAACAAGATATTAGCACTTCAACAAATCTCCCTTCTTTGAATGGATGATGTCTACTCGAGTTTCAAAAATCAGGGATACTTTATCCTGGTTGTCTGTCCTGAGTTACCACTGTCAAGCCTGGATATGTATTCTCTGTATTATGAACTACCCATCAGTAAATCTGCCACCAGTAAAGGATAAATTCTTGAGAGCTTTCTCATTCTCTTCCTAGTGCACCTATTTCATCCTCCAAGTGTGAAGACTCCTGAAAAAGTGGGATCTTTCCTGTCTATTCCCAGGGCCCCAGCATACAGTTTGCACCTTGCCAGTGGCAGGGATTTGTTGAAAGAATGCATGACTCCAGATCTCAGTTAATGACATGGCCTGGCCAAGTAGAAAATTCAAAAATCCTCATATATATATTTTTTAAAGATTTTATTTACTTATTTATTTATTTATTTGATAGAGAGAGAGAGAAAGAGAGATCACAAGTAGGCAGAGAGACAGGCAGAGATGGGGGAAAAGCAGGCTCCCTGCTGAGCAGAGAACCTGATGTGGGGCTCGATCCCAGGACCCTGAGATCATGACCTGAGCCAAAGGCAGAGGCTTAACCCACTGAGCCATCCAGGCTCCCAAAAAGGCTCATATATTTTTAAAAATGAAATTCTAAATCAAGTTTAAAAATGCTCCTTCAAACTCAAACATTTGAAGGGGGGGGAACTTTCCAAAAGGACCTCATATTTTCTACCTGAAAAATCCAAAACAATCAGTTTTATACTGACTAGAAATAATCAGAATGCCACAGGAAGATCAACTGAATACACAAATATAGAGATCATGTTTAGAGAAAAATAATACTTTTTTTTTTTTTTTTTTTTTTCCAGAGACACTGTCTTGGAGCTCACACTACCATAACAAAATACCATGAACTAGGTGGCTTAAAAAACAGACAGTTATTTCTCACAGTTTCAGAGCCTGGAAAGTCCAAAATCAAGGTGCTGGCAGATTCAGTTTCTAGTGAAGTTCCTCTCTTGGTTTTCAGCCTTCTTGCTGAGTCCTTATAGGATGGAGAGAGGAAGCTCTGGTCTCTTTACCTCTTCTTAAAAGACCCAACTCTCATCATGGTGATTAAGACATTCCTGACTGCATCAAAATCTAAGTACTTCCCAAAGACCCCATCTCCAATTATCATCACATTGGGGGTAGAATTTCAATATACAAATTTGGGGGAGACAAACATTCAGGCCATAGCAGAGACATAAAATAAGATAGGAGAAAATTTAAAAAAAAAAAAAGCTTTTTTCTGGAATAGAAAGAATCAATTTTGGAAATGATTCCTTCTTACTAAGTTGGCTTCAAAGTGAACATATTTTGGATTTAAATAAAATCTGACGTTTGGTGGAACTTGAAAAGCTATTGATAGATATTGTCTTGACTAAATACTAAAGCATGTTGCAAAGCTATAGTGATTTTCCAGTAGCATAGGACAGTTGACTGTGAATCAATAGAAGAATTCAGTCCAGGAAAAACCTATATGGGTATTTAGCACATGACAGATATGCTATTGCATATCAATAAGTAATACCAGTGAACCAAAATGCACACATATACACATGAAGGATTTTTATAATTCCTTGCATAAAAATAAATCTAGAGGCTTGCTACTCAAAGTGTGGTCCAAGAAGCTTTAGCATCAGCATCATCTGGGGTCTTGTTTAGTATAGGAAGCTCAGTGTCCCCTCAGACCGTCTGAGTAAGAAACTGCATTTTAGCACATGCCTCAGCGAGTGGTGTTTGTAGTAACATTCAAGAAGCACTATCCAATGACAATTCATGTGGTGATGGTAATGGTCAATATCTTCACTGTTGAAAGTGATAGTCACTTGACACACATGGCTGTTGAGCACTTGAATTGTGGTCAGTGAAAATAGGGAAGTAAATTTTACATTTTAATTTATTTTAATTATTTACATATAGATAGTACTGTCTTATTGGACAACGCAGCTCCAAACCTTTCTTTGAAATACTCGTGCATAAAAAGAAATCTACTGAAAGAAACTTTAATATGATTTGGGATGGAGATGGCCATCTAAACATAACAGCAACAAAGCTGAAACCAATTAAGTAACACACAAGAAAATTGAATACATAAAGCGCAAAATATTTAAATGGAAAAAGATGATAAAGTTACTTAAACATAAAAGTGGGAAATTATTTGCAACATATATGAGAGCTAAGCATTTATATAGTCCTCCTGTATTATTAATAAAAAGAAAAATTCTTACAAATGAGCAAGAACGAAACACAATAGTACTAAACAAGGACAAAAGATAGGAGTGAGATATTCATAAAATAAGAATTTGAAAAGATAAATAATTTTTTTAAAGTTCAACTCCAGTAGTAATAAAATGTAAGTTAATTCACAAATAGTTCATTTTTAAAAAAAGTTTCTCATGCTGGCAAGTATGTGGAGAAATCGATAGTTATATAAATGTATGCAACCAAATGAAGGGAAATCTGATAGTGTTTTAATTTTTTTTAATGAGCACACAGTCTTTGAAGTAATAATTCTACTTTAGAGACATGATAAGCATACAAAACTGTATGTTTGAGGCCACTTACAGTTAGCAATAACAGAAATTTGAAAATTCCCTGCATATTCAACAATAGGAAATTGAAAAATAAATTATCAGGCAAGTATCAAAATTATGATATAGATCTATATTCATTTATGTGAATGAGTACTGTAAGGAGGGCAATGGCACTGTTTCTGGACAGGAATTGTCAGGTTGGTATATCGCTTACCCATATCCTAATTGCATGGCAATGGGCAAGTTATGTAAGTTTTCTCTATCTCAGTTTATTGTTCTGAAATGACAATAATATTAGTGTAAGTCATAAATTTGTTGTGAAGAGTCAAGTAGTCCATGTAAAAGTCTGTGTAAAATAAAAACCTGTGTCTGGCACTTAGTGTGCACCAACAAATTCTAGCTACCCTTAGTTGTAATCACAATATAGTATGCAGTACTTGGAAAGATCACCAATACTACGCCTAAAATCAATTCACTCATGTTTTCAAATCCAGTGGCCATTCTCTTCACCATCCCACTTGTAGAATTATTTTCTTATCTTCCATGACACTGTATTCTTCTGTTTCCCCTCTTATTTGGGGGAATTCTCCCTTGTCTCCTTTGCCGGTCCTCCTCTGCTTGGTTCTGAATATTGGAATGCCCCAGACTTCACTTTTTTTTTTTTTCCTGATCCCCAATCTATAAAAGAAAACCAACCAGTCACTCATCATTCCATCAACCAGACCACTTTCTTTGCAAATACTTGTCACCATTTGATATTATCTTTTTTATGCATACATGTATATACACATGCATATATTGGATATATTTTTGCTACTTTTTTATTTTGCCAGTTTTTTCTTACTAAGATAGAAGCCTTATGAGAAAGTACCTTCAACGTGCCTCATCTCTGGGTCCCAGCAAATAGAGAAGTGGTTCAGGTATAGGACATTCTGAACTAAAACTTATTAAATAGTTATACTACATAGAAAATAACATAATATACCATGATATATGAACACTGAACACGTATAATAATACTTATGCATAAACAGAATATAATAACAACAGTAACAGTAAACACATATATGATGTTTATTATGTGCTCAACTTAAATTAATTCAACTATTCAATCACCACACCAATCTTAGGAATAAGCAAATATTCCTCATTTTAAATTAGAATATTGAGGCAGAGTTCAAAGGATTTATCTAAGGCTACACAATTATTATATTCAGAGGGAAATTTCTGGTACAGAAAAAATAGCATTATTGTGTTCATATCTAGGTAATGATTCTTTTTTTACTCTTTAGAAAGTAGATATATGTGTTGCTTAGTTTTCTTGAATAAGCATATGCTATTTTTATAATAATTTTATATGGTAATTTTGAGGAAAATGTAAAATTCTATCTTCACAAAATTCCCCCTGAAAGAGAAGCCTTTGGAATCTGTGAGTTTCCATTTATTTTTAAAATGAGAAGCCTGGGTCAGGAGGATTTGTGAAATGGAAATGTGGCCAATGCATTACCAAGTGGGCAATATCTGCAACCAAGAGATAAAAATTCAAAAGTAGGTATGAGTAGTGTATTGGCCAGATAGGATTTAGGGAAGGGTTATATTATAAAGCAAGAAGGAATTGCAGGTGGAAACAACCTGTCTAATGAAAATATTTAAAACAGGGTTAAGAAGATTGTGTCCTTCAGGACTGGGGGCCAGTTGGTTATCTGTGACTGCTTTAGTTGACACTGAGATAAACCTTGCCCTCGTTTTCAGCTTCTGCCACTTAAGATGCTACAGTATTTCCTGAATGGAGACATTGTAGTCTTATTTAAGCTCACACAGAGTTAATAAGTATTTGAAAATACCCATCAGTAATTAGAGAGAACAGTGGAAGAAACAATTGAAAGCTGTAGCCTACAATATATTCTCCTCCAAGCTTATTTCTTCACCTCATTTAGTTAATCCAAATAAAGTTCTTTGAGGGAATTTTAAGGCAGATAAAGGAGAACAGGGAAATTGATCACTAAAGTAAGGCACGATGTACCAACATCCCTTCAAAATATAATAATCCATGAGAATGATAAATTCAATGTTCTCATTCCTCAACATTTGATCTTCTAACTCTAGACGGACTATGAATTAAATTTAAGGTGCTGGGGATAAAATTTCAACTTAATTGTGCTGTAGTTCACTCTCTGGGTGGCTGGTCATTATTCCGAGGTCAAATTTAAATACCGAAATAGGACCTTGTTCACAAACCAGTGTAATCCCTTCATTAAACAGATCAGGAAATTGAAGACAGAATGTTAAACAGACTAGCCAAGAAAAGGTAGCTGCTTCTTCGGCTGTTCAGGACTAGGCAGTTCTCTTTCTGGTTTATAGCACGTTATTTTCATTCTTTTTTTTTTTTTTTTTTTTTAAGCTCTTTACCTAGGAAGTTAGGAAGAATAAAGTCACACATTTCAAATGAAATCCAGGAGTAAAACAAAGTTGGTAGAGTGGTGAAGTAAGACAATGAAATATCCACTGGGATCTGAGAAATATCCGCAGGCCCTGGGTGCAATTGTGAAGCAGTTTCCTGGTGATCTCAGGAATCCCCTTCAACTTTCCCCACCCCATCTCATTCTGCACCCTCAGCCAAGAGCCTACTGCACTCTCCCTGACTCCTGAAAAACTTCACTCAAGAGAGAACCTGCTCTTAGTTCCAGTTTGCATGCATGCTTCACTCAAAAAGCCCTTTCCCAGATACCTGCACGGCCTTTGTTGGTACCCCCTCTAACCTCCTTCCTGAATAACCTCTCTCAGTTATTAAGATGCCCCCTGGTTGGCTTTGGAGCTACATTCCCTTGAGTTTGCAGTTCAGCTTTAGTCTTAGTTCATTGTATATCACGAAGAATATTTAACTTCCAGGTGGTTCAACTTCCTCATTGAAATAAATGGTAACAGGACCCATGTCAAAAAGAGTTGTGATGATGAAATGAGTTCCCATTTGCAAAATGCAAAACAGTAACTCTGATTGCCCTATTTTATTTCCTTGCATGTGTTTTTATTATATGTTATTATCTTAATAATATATTAACTTATTAACTCATTTATTTATTATTTGTCTCTACTGTTATAAAAAATTCTAGAAGAGGGAACTTGATTTTCTTTTTCATCTCACATCCCAAGTTTTTGGAAAGTTTCTTGGAAAACAGAAGGTTCTTAATAAATAAACATTTTGTTAAGTAGCAGGTAGTTGTTCACATTTTGGGACCCCTCAGTGTATGGCCTTGGGCCCCTCTAGTCTCAGGCTTATTTCTAACCACTGAATGAAGCTCTGCTCTGACTGACAGTGTTTCAAGCCTCATAAAGGGCACAGGGGACCCATGGACAGGTGGCTCCAATTCTGTCTCCATGAGTCACCTGTGAGCATTGAGAGAAGTCCCTTTTCCAAATTATTTTCCCAAGTGAACCACAATTATTTCTGAAGTTCTATTCTTTGTTTTTCCACTTAAATTTTGCCTTTAATCTGAAGATTCCCAAATACCCACTCTGAGGAATTTGTGTTCACCTGTGTTCAC
Organism: Lutra lutra; assembly: GCF_902655055.1. Classification (NCBI taxonomy): domain Eukaryota; kingdom Metazoa; phylum Chordata; class Mammalia; order Carnivora; family Mustelidae; genus Lutra; species Lutra lutra. Next base: position 34,848,274 of record NC_062280.1, on the reverse strand, counting down.
AGGTTAGTTCTAATTTGGGGGTTATCACCTAGTTTAATATTTTTTTCTCATCATAAATAGGCCTCCGACAACAAAAGGAACACTTGTGCTCATAATCCTCTAATTATTTTGGCCAATGCTTTTGAAAATAAGGAGGTGACAATACTGACAAAATGATAGAAATGAAACATGGAGCATTTCATTTCATCAATTTGTAGTTATTAAATCTTCATATTTTTATGAATTTCTTTACATTTTAGTTTTCTCTCCTTTCTTGGGTCAAAGGGAAATTAATATGGGATAGAATTTCAGATAACAAAAGAATCTACAGAAAACCATGCCTTGGGAAATGAAATACACTAGGTTTAGAAAAAAAAGTGAAGAATTAAAGTAAACCAATTACTTCCCAAGTTTATGTCACATTTGATCTAAGGCTTAAGAGATTAACAAAAATACTCAAAGGAAGTACAGAGAACCAGACCAGCCACACAAAATCACCAGAGTTAAGAAAATGTAGATAGCTAATTTTAGAAGTGAAAAATTTTTGATGACTTAGATACCCAAATGCTCCCTAACCCAGGGACTATATTCAACAGGCACCCAATAAACGCTACTCATTGAAAAATGACTATATAGAAAGAGCACGATGAACAAGTTCTAACTTGCCTTTCCCCCTCCTCCTGTCCTCCTCCTCCTTCTCCTCCTTCTTCTACTCTTTCTCCTTCTCCTCCTCCACCTTCTTTATCTCTGTTACTATTAAATTTCCCATGGGTATCAAGCATGGTTGTAAGTATACAAACATTTACAATTAATAAGTAAACAATTAATTAAACAATTAATTAAGTAAATAATTAATTAAAAATGTTTGTGAATGAATTCTACTTGAGCAGCTAATGAAAAAGTTTTGAGATAGGGAGGAGAAAGAATATAAAAATCAGAAGGGAATAACAGCATGGTCCATTTATTTTAGAGTTTAAATTAGAGTCTGGTATAATCCAGAGATCTCTATTAAATTCTCACTTACATGCTTATGTTTAGATGAGTCATTTCAATAAACTGTTTTTATTCATTGATAATAAAATAAGATTTATAACTATCTTGTCTATAAAACAAAATACAACCATATCAAAATTATAGGATGTTATTATAAGAAAATCATATTAAATTAAACCATATAGCATAAAATAGTTAGATAAAATTCATTTTTTCCAAAACCTTTATTTAATAAATTAAGAACATATAGCCAGAAAAATGTATGATTTGTGCAAGGTCCATCAATGATAAATCTGTGGTACAATCTAATGTTCTGGTACAATCATTATGGAAAATATCAAGTTCCCTCATAAATTAAAAATAGATCTACCATATGACTCAACAATCCCACTTCTGGGTATACATCTAAAGGAAATGAAATCAGGATCTTAAAGATAAATCTTCGCTTCCATGTTCACTGCAGCATTATTCAGAATAACCAAGAAAAATATGGAAACCACCTAAGTGTCTGTCAATGAATGGATAAAGACAATGTTATATATATACAAATATATGTATATATATATGAACACACTTACATGTAGAATTTTAAAAAGTCAACATCACAGAAGCAACCATATTAATAGTGGTTGCCAGAGACTGAATGGAGGAGGAAATGGGAGACTTTGGTCAAAGGATATAAACTTTCTTATAAGATGAGTAAGTTCTGAGTATCTAATGCACAGCAAGATGACTATAATTAACAATAGAGTATTGTGTGCTTGAAATTTTCTGAAAGTAGATCATAAGTATTCTCACCACAACAAAAAGTATATGAAGTAATGGATGTGTTAATTAACTTCATTGTGGTAATCATTTCACATTGTGTATATATATATATATAAAACCATTACATTGTGTACATTAAAAATTCACAACCTAAATGTATGCAATTTTTGTCAATCATACTTCAATACAGCTGCAAAAATTAGTAATAACATAGCTAATAAAAATAAACTAAAATTTTGTCTCCCAGTTCAGTGCTCTCTTCCCCAGAAAGAAGACCTAGATGGACGGTCTGGAGTAAATGTGACCAGACTTGTAATTCTTCATCTAGGAAATAATATTTTATGCTCAGGTGTATTGCTCAGGTGAATGCACCTGGGAAATCATGTACTGAGCAGCTCACTGCAAAGTATATGTAACAGATATGAGGGAAAATAAATTTTGTAGCATTTTTGTTCCCTTGAATTTCTGCTTATTGACATAGCATCATGATTTTTTCAACTTTTTGACCTTGTTAAAAGCAATAGAAGAAAAACAAAAGTCAGAAAAATATCAAAATGTATCTTGAAAAGATCTAATTTTAGTAAACTCTTAAATACAATGTGTAAATATTTATTTATATATCATATATTTACAAAATCTCATATATATGAAATATCTGATTTATAAATATGAAATATATAGGAAATCTCATATATATTTCTTTTTTTTTTTTTAATTTATTTGACAGAGATCACAAGTAGGCAGAGAGGCAGGCAGAGAGAGAGGGGAGGAAGCAGGCTCCCTGCTGAGCAGAGAGCCCGATTCGGGCTCGATCCCAGCACGCTGGGATCATGACCTGAGCCGAAGGCAGAGGCTTTAACCCACTGAGCCACCCAGGCGCCCCTCATATATATTTCTTAAAGTCAATGTACTGCCATAATTTTAAATTCTACCTGTTTGAATGTTATCATAAAATTTTAATAATTACAAGGTAAAGGATTTGACATAAATTAGATTTTAGTAGATGCTCTAAATTTCATTTAATTAAATAGAGTAGGAGAAATTGTTGAGTCTGGCTACACCATTAAAAGGTAGTAAAAGTCCAGGGTAATTACCAGTGATTTTTAGTAGCATGTTTATTTTGAATGGAGACTCTTATCCCATTTAAAATATTCAGAGCATTATCTATAATGATCAAATTAAATTATCTATTTATGGTAAGAGAAAATACACAACTGGAGGGGTGCTATAGTAAAGCAAAACCAAAATCTGTGGCACTGAATACTCATGGTCTGTTTTAATTTGAGTCCTTTGTGAAATATTAAATGATCCTTAGCATTTATTTTATTTTTAAAGAAATACATGTAAAGTCATCTAAAATCAGCAAAAAAAAATTTTTTTTTAACTACTTAGAATATCTTGAGCTTGTCTGTTTCCCAGGCATTTAAATTAGTTGTATATTTAAAATTAGTTTTATGTTGGGGTACCTGGGTAGCTTAGTCGGTTAAGTGTCAGTCTTTGGCTCAGGTCATGATCTCAGGGTCCTGGGATTGAGCCCAGAGCTCCCTGCTCAGCAAGGAGTCTGCTTTCTCCCTCTCCGTTTGACCCTCCCTTCTGCTCACTCTCTCTCTTGAATGAATAATTTTTTAAAAAATCTTTAGAAAATAAAATAAAATTAGTTGTATGGTTTTAATGGAAATATTGCACTGAAGGAATGCTGTCTCACACTGATTATAAGCTACAGTTATTCTCTTTATACTCAGGACCTAAAAACTGTAATTGGTCATTGTATACAGCAAATAATTTATACAGCCTAAACAAGTACTTAACTGATTAGGAGATTTTGCATATACAAAAAATTTATATCTCTTAAACGCATTGATGTCTTTTTTTTTTAGGTAAATTTAGAGAACAATGCAGTAGAGTCTGTCTTGCTTTATGAATCATTGTTTTTTTCTTGAAACAGAAACCACACTTAGATTAACCTGGAAAAAAAGAAGACAGCTATTGGGAAAATAGTATGGTATATCCCATCCCCACCGAGGATCTGAATGACCAATGGTGAGAGGACTAAGTATGGATGAGCATTAGAGATAGCTAGACACAGGGTCCAATGTCTAAAGAGTCTCTCTCTCTCTCTATTTCTCCTTTTCTCTTTCTTTCCCTCTTTCTTTCTCCTGCGTCTAGGCTTGAGTTTTTCAACTATCAACTGGACTTTCCTACATAGTAGAGGATCTGGCTGCCAACACCTCCCAAGATTCAGTCCCCAGTTCTTAACACCAAGAGTAATGATCCATATTTGAAATTCCACAAAAGAAGGGCAGGAGTGGGGTAGAGGAGAGGACTCACCTGTTCCCTCTAAGGGCATGACCAGAAAGATGCACAAATCACTTGTACTCATATCCTACAAGTCAGGATTTATATTCACCCCCAAACTTAGCTGTAAGAAAGACAAGAAAAACATGTCTTAACCAAGGAAGCCATGTGTCCACATAAATTTTAAGGAATCTATTAAAGGGAAAAGAGTGGTATAAATACTGGAGGACAACTCACACTGAACCATCATGGCAGAGAAGATGCAGTAAAATAATATATGTATTGTGCACTCAATGTAACTGGGGTAGAAACAGAGATGGACCAAAAGTGGGTGTTCTCCCAAAAAAGGCAGGGGATTTTTGAAGGCATTCTTAAAAAAAAAAAATTTCTTACTGCAAATGAAGCTCTTACTGTCAAATTATTTTTCATCACACTGTGAGCCAGCTAAAGTTAAGACGGAGCTAGTTTGGTTTCGTTTCTTCTGGTGTGTTACAGTAGTCTCATTTATTATTATTATTTTTTAAAGATTTATTTTTTATTTATTTGACAGAGAGAGAGATCAGAAGTAGGCAGAGAGGCAGGCAGAGAGAGAGAGAGAGAGAGGCGGAAGCAGGCTCCCTGCCGAGCAGAAAGCCCGATGCGGGGCTCGATCCCAGGACCCTGAGATCATGACCCGAGCCGAAAGCAGAGGCTTAACCCACTGAGCCACTCAGGGGCCCCCAGTAGTCTCATTTAAAAGGTTAATGGGTATGCTTGTCTGGGAACTCAATGACCTGTTTTTTTCCAGGGACAATATTGTTTCCTTGATAACACCTAAATTTCTGAAAGCTTCTGATGAAGGGATTAAAAATAATGTGCTGGATCCTGCCAGGTGAGTACCTACTCACTAGATGAAAAGTAGGACCTTAGAAACATAGAGTAATTTTCTCCAAAAAACGGTAAATGGCACTCCAGCGAAGGCACACTGACTGTTCTGTTCTAAGGAGTTATTTCAGACCTGGGAGAAGCTGAGTCACTCAGTGGAGTCTGACCCCATGCACTTTTCAATTGCTCCTCTTGTTCCATACAAAAAGGATCAAATGTTTCCCAGCTACCCAAATCAGAGAGACCCCCAAAATAGCTCAGTCTAGGAACATCCCTGACGTGTTGCCCAAGATACTCTCTGCGGAGATGTTTCTATTATGTCCACCTAAATATCGTTCACATTTTAAATCTGATGTGTAATCCTCCGTATCACCTCCTGCCAAAATAGCTATTGTGTTTTTTAACTGGAAGAGGATGGCTGCCACATAGCTAAATTGGAAGCAAGGGTATTTTTAGTGCTTGGTGAAAGGACTTACATAAAGAGCCCCTCTATTCACCCTATCGGGATCCTCTTATGTAAAAGGGTTGGCACGAGTGTAAGGTATTATTATGACTATAAAAGCTCCTCACTCTGTAATCATAGGAAAGGCAGTATTATGGAGAAATACCATGCAGTTGCATGGCAACTGAATCCTAGTGGAGTTCGTTACCACGCAGAGGAGTTATTACGAGTGCTTCAAAAGCTGCCCAGCCGAGGCGGCACCTAGACCACAAGCAGGTAAACACCCACCTGTTGCCTCTGGACATTTTCTTCATGGGGGAATTGAATGGAATTCAAGATGGAGATGTGGTTTTTGCTTCCCTGCACAGAGCCTCATTGCCATACCAGTTAAGGGTGTTTGTTTGACAAATGCCTACCCCTTTTTCCATTGTGAAAGGATGAAAAAAAAAAACAAAAAACAGGCATGCACTTCAGGAAGTGGCAGCAACAGTGGGAAATCCACAGCAGCAGCTGGTGCCAACCCTAGATGATTCTAGAAACGTAAATGGACTTAACTAACCTCTAGAATGGGCTGACTAGCTCAAGGTCTTCTCTTGCTAAAAAACAAAAATGTACATACTTCTCATTGGGTAGATTTTATGCTTTGCCTGCCAGAACCCCTTCTGTTTTTTTAACGATTTATACGACCCTATCTTCTTTTGAGAAACTACCTTGCCCTCACTCTAATCCAGGTGGTTCAGATGGGACTAAATCCAAGCTGATTCTAAAATGGACAGGTGACCCAGAACTAGCCAACTGGCATATTTCTTTTCCCTGAGATTGGCTTAGCAGTAGGCATGTGACAAGGACAGGACAATGAGATTAATTTTGGGTCTCCTTTTGAAATGTTTGGGAAAGAGCGACTCTCTCTCTCCTGGGCTTAGTCTGCTAGGGGTCCACCAGAGGTGGTCAGTGACCACCTTGCCTCCTGTGGACGTAAGTTCCTCAGACAGAAGCCAGCACAGAAGGATACAGAGCCAAAAGATACAAGACAGATTGCCAACTGCATCATTTGAACAACTGGGTCCAGCTGGAACAGATACACTATCTCCAAACTTTAGATAGATTTTTTTGGTGTGTGTTTTAAATTTAAATTAGTTTGAATTGGGTTTCTGCCATTTGGAATGAGAAGGTTCCCCACCAATATTCAGCATGAACATGAGTTTTGGAATTTGCATCTGCTCTCTGCCACGAATTAACTGTGTGACATAGGGCAAGTTACATACCTTCTCTGAGCTTCAGGTTCTTTGTTTTCAAAATGAGCATAGTGATGGCACCTTAACTCACAGTTTTGTTAGCATTATGTGAGGCAGTGTATGTCTTTTCCAAGTGCTTGGAGTGAGAGATGAGCTTAATACATGGTATTTGTTATTTGCTAAAGATTTGTAGAGATCTCTCTCTAAAATAAATGGAATATGCAAGTATACAGAGAACAGGGATAGTTCAATCACTAATATTCTATTCTCCTGAGCTGTTATTATTCCTTGAGTTTTACTTAACCCGAGAAACACTAGTTGACTTTTAATAGGTTCAGAAAGATTATCCACTCTCATACTGACCTCTCTGGAGCACTGCAGGAGGGAGGGATAGGTCATGCTATTCATGGGACCAATAGATCTCCATCTTTGTTCTATGATTGTGGTAATCCTCCCTACACCTTGTCCCTCAAAGGGCATATCTGCCTCTTCTCTCTGAGAAAGCAGGCATAATAAGCTTGGACCTTCAAAGCCATGCAGGGAAGTCCTTTGCATAAAAGCTTTTCCCTCTGCTATGCAGTTTCCCCAGAGTAATAAAATGCCAGGTGCAGGATACATTCTTGGAAACGGAATGATGTAAGAGGAAAAAATATAGGACGTACGAAACACAAATTAATATCTCAATATATTGTCCCTTCAAGAAAGTTAGGGGCGCCTGGGTGGCTCAGTGGGTTAAGCCGCTGCCTTCGGCTCAGGTCATGATCTCAGGGTCCTGGGATCGAGCCCCGCATCGGGCTCTCTGCTCAGCAGGGAGCCTGCTTCCTCCTCTCTCTCTGCCTGCCTCTCTGCCTGCTTGTGATCTCTCTGTCAAATAAATAAATAAAAAATCTTTAAAAAAAAAAAAAAAAGAAAGTAGTCACTGAGTTGTCAAAATGGTCACTACGCAAAGCAAAAGTCCTCACACTTTCTCACTCGTGGAGTCCTTTGGTAACTTTTTCGTGGTACCTACAGGCCAAAACCGAAACCAAAACCAAAGAACCCTAAGAGTTCCATTTATTAAATGGTTAGGTCTGAACACCTAAATAACTATTTACATTGTAACAATTTAACAGTGATTTGGAAAATTGATACATATATTAAACAAAAGATAGCATTTGTACTTCATTCTAAAATATCCACAACTATTTACTAATATGTCACATGCAGCTGTTGGGCAGCATGCAATTTCTCAACACTTAAAACTGGTTTCAGAATCTCCACCCTCCTTTTGGGTTCCACATGGGTTTCCGCATGAGAGCTGCTTTTGTCTTAACCACCATCAGACCCCTCTTCGCAAAGATATGAAACCATCAAAAGTAATGAAATGCAACCTGATGTGGAAACCAGGAGGCCAGCAGTTTTTGTGATGTCCATTCTCTCGTGAAAACTAAAAAATCTCCCTTTGGGATTCGCAGCAACACTCAGGGCACCTCACGGCACCCTTCAGAGAACCATGAACACTCAGCTATTTTCAAGTGTTTCCCCATGTCATCCGTACTATAGTTCTGTGAGGATAGGGACTTCAATTAATCAGGTTTTAAAGATGAAGAAAACAGACTTTTAGGTTTTATAACTTGTTTAAAGCTTTTGCTAGAGCAGGGAAGACAAGGATTTGAATCAGGCATTCCCCAGGCCCTGCTGGCTATCTCAGCTCTCTGGGGAGAAAACTAGAAGAAAACATTTATAGCTTACATTATTTTGTTAATTCCATTTCTTAATTTATTCAATCAAACATGGAATGTTTAATGGTCACTAATACTGTGCTCACTGCTGAGCTTGAAACCAGGAACCCAGAGTGAGCCAGACCTCAGAAAGTTGACAGGCACAAAGAAGGGCAATTAAAGTTTGGAAAGGTGCTGTCACAAAATTACCTTAGGGGGTATCAGGGGCCACAAGATCATATAAGATGATCAGACAAACTTCATAGAGGATCTAAAGCTTCAAGAGGGAACTTAGCTGCTAAAGAGGTTTCATGGTGTCATCATGTTGATAGTTCCTAAAATGTCATCTCCCAACACAATTGGCAATAAATACAAAGAAGCAAAACAGGAGAGATGCTAGCCTGCTTGGGGAAAGTGCAGCTCAGGAAGTTAGGGAGGCAAGAAGAGTGAGTCGTATCTAGATATGTGGTTGAAGAGAGAAGGAGAAGTTAGGTTATGAGCATTTTCTCGACTATACCCAGGAACTCAGTGTTTCCCGAAGAGTGACATTGACCCAGTAAAGATGAGAGGTGGTGGGTGAGGGATGGTTGAAATAGACACAGGAGACAAGAAAACAAAGAAACAAAAACAAAAAAACAAAAAAACAAAACAAGCTTCTTAACAAATGGGTCACGGGCACAAATGCACACAAGCATTTTAAAAGTTTTGAGAACTTCTGCCGAACAACAAAAAAAAAATAAGTAAATGAAAAAGTTTTCAGTTAATGGAGTGTTTCTATGTCTTGGATACACTGTTCTCTAAGAGCCACTGCTATGGGCAATTGGAGCTTTAAATTCTCACTCATCTCTAGTGATAACATTTTCTTAAACTATTTCAGATCAATTTAATTTTCTTTAGAAGAAAATGCACATGCTAATTCTGCTTCCTATTTTTCTCTTCTGGGAAGTTGGACAGAAGTCATGGGTATGGGTATAAGGACTATGTTTTTAATCCAGGGGCCTATGTCTATGCCTTACAAAACAGGGATGCAATTAACGAACAGAGAGTTTAGGTATGATGAGCACTGGGTATTATCTGCAACGATGAATAACAACTCTACATCTGAAATTAATGATGTACTATATGTTGGCTAATTGAATTTAAATAATAATGAAAAAGAAAGTTTAGTTATAACAATGATTTTGCAGTCCGCGCAGCTCTGATTCAAGATACCAAACAGAAGCCTACATGATTTCTATTACACATTCTAGCAAAGGCAGCAGAGCCCTGTAGACAGAGTGGAGTTGAAATAAATATGCATGCCAAAATCACCTTCAAGGGGAAAGCAAGGTTGTCTGTACTCGAGGGTAGAATTGGCTCTGTTACAATTCAAACATACCATAAAAATGCTTAATGATGCATTTTCACAAGCCTGGCCTGTCAAATCCTCACGTGTCCAATCTTACAATTGCAATGCTAATGAATCAGAGTTTGGGGAGAGATTTATTGCCAAATTAATGGGGGAAGTGGTCATCTACCAATAATGATTATAATACATCGAGCATTTATAATGTGCCAATACTTGTGTGAAATATTTTATGTGCATCTTCTCAAATCTCAAACAACTCTGAAGAGTAGCTATGAGCCATCCCAACTGTGCAGGCAAGGAGTTCAGTTGTCCAGCACCACACCATTATGTAAATGGGGAGAAGGAGCATGGGAAACCAGAAACAAAAAAGCCCAAGTCCATGGTATTGACCACTTCTATTTTTTTAAAACAAACATTTCACAATAAAACTATTTCTTTTTTTTTTTTTTTAAAGATTTTATTTATTTATTTGTCAGAGAGAGAGAACGCGAGGACAGGCAGACAGAGTGGCAGGCAGAGGCGGAGGGAGAAGCAGGCTCCCTGATGAGCAAGGAGCCCGATGTGGGACTCGATCCCAGGACGCTGGGCTGGGATCATGACCTGAGCCAAAGGCAGCGGCTTAACCAACTGAGCCACCCAGGCGTCCCAATAAAACTATTTCTAAAAATGTTTGCACTTCGGTTCATGACCTGAAACCAAGAGATTTCAGCTTTCAGACTCCTAGGAAACTTTGCAAAGCTACATTTCAAACATCTAAGATTCCCTACCTCAGCTGCCAGCACACTTGGAGAGTTGTAACTCTCTCAAATTAGCTCTGATGTTTGCTACTTCTGTATTTTGACAGATTGGAGGGTCTTGGGTGTCCAAATAGCCTTCTCCACAGTAGGTGGCTGAGACTGTGGAGGCCTGGACGCTTCTCCTAAATCTAATTCATAGCCTCTGAGAGGCGTCTCTGTCATCAACTTCTTTGGGAGGATGATGAAATATAAAATATTCCCCAGTCACATCTATGGTCTACCTGCAAGCCCATGGCGAAACTCTCTACTCCCTAAGCATGCCACTCACATACCTGTCTTTGTCTTCCCTAATACCAAGGTAGAGCCCATAAGAGATTCTCAACCTCATCCCTCTACAAGATCTTCCAGATTGACCCAGAGTTCTGGTTGTTCTCTGTCATCAAAGGCAGGAAGTTTAGCCAGTCTGGTTACTGCAGGGAAGAGTAATTTCTTCCCTGCCAAGGCAAAACTCAAAAAATCAAGTCTCTTCTTTTGTAACTTGGTGTGAATCTGTGGAGTCAGGTAGATAGTATAAATTTTAGGGAGAGAAAAGAAGACTTAAAGAATTTTAGAGAAGTGAGTGTTGATGTTTTCAGGTTTTCTTTTTGCATGTCAGGTAGTCTAAGAAGTAGAGGAAAGGAAATTTATCAATATCTCATATCTCAAGTGATCACCACGATGTTTCATTTACCAATTCATGAAGGTGATTTTTATTTTAAGTGACTGCATCAAAAAAATAAACTTGATTGGCACTTTGGATTTGAGTTGTTGGATGTTCATCTTCAGAAGATAAGTTCTGTGAGAACTGGGACTTCATTGTTTTTTTCACTGCAGAGAACTAAAGAACATCATTTGCTTAAAAAAACAACAACAACAAAACTTGGTTGAGTGAATTGATATAATCAACTCAAAGTTTTGTCCCCTCACTTGATTTTGACATAGAAACATCTGGCAAAGTTTGAATCAAGTTAAGGAAAATAAACTAGGTATTATTTTTATTTTCCCCATTCCATTTTTTTTATCCAGCCATAAGCTCTTCTCCTTATAAAGAGAAATGTAAACCATAAGACAAATATGTCCAGCTCTTTGTCATTCAAATGTTCACATTCTTTTCATTAAACTTAGGTGTGAACATCATTAAAAATTAACATGTTCATTATATGTGGCAGTTTTTATTCATTAAAAGTAAATAACCCAATTTCAGTAACAAAACCCACAAGGTCTTTTTTTTTTCTCAATCAAAAAAAAAAAAAACTATTTTGAATAATGTAACTGTTGTTCTCATAAAATTTTTTCCCAGGATAATCATATGAAATTGATTTCATAGCTACAATCCCTTAACTACTTATTTAACAACATAACTTTCACAGGAATTAGGTTGTTTGAAGCTTTGGTTAATTTCCTATGGATATATTAGAAGTCAAACATTAATAGAAAACAGTTTGAAAGGACAACTTTATGGATATAAACACTATTGATTATAGACATTTTGGGAGACAAAAACTCACTTTACCAATTAAATTAGAAACACAGAGTCTACCTTGTTTTCCTCTGATCTCTTCATTTTGATATCCATCCCTCAGACTCTGAAGATCACACATCTACATCAACTTCCTTTCCCTCTTTCTTTATTCTCTTATCACATATTAATCTAGGGTTTGATCTGAGAAGAGAAATGCTGAATATCAGCTAGCAGTCAGTGTAAGATCAGTGAGTTAGATATATTCTGACATTCTCTACAGGACACAAAAATTTCTGGCTTCACTGTTTGAGAGTAAGCTACATAGATGTCATTCACACATCACACTTGGTGTGTTTGGAATAGGTACTCTAAGTATAGCCAACCCCATGATATTGATCTGCTTAACTTTTGTCTATACAATAGTAAGGATGATTTGGGTAGCTCTTCTGTTTGGGCTAAACAATAAGGGGGCCTTATTATTCTTTGTTGAAAGACAATTCTTATCGGATCTCTTCTGTTTCTGCACATTTTATGAGCAGAGGCACTGCCTCTCTTTCTTTCAATCTGCCTTTTTTTGCATGGTGAAAAGCCTTGGAGGATAGACATTGTCTCCCTCCAAAGTTAACAAGACTGTTTAGTGTATAGCATAATGAAAGTAATGTTTCCTTCAAGAGCAAAGAGCAGGCATGCTTACTGTCCATGATAAAGATTCAGGTTCCCTAAGTTCAGAGTTTCTCTCCTATAACACAACCTACTGCAAGAACAGGTATCTTCCAGCCCTCTTCACATCATCCTGTGAGATTTGGGGGCTCAGAGAACCAGAGCCCATGCTGATACCCTTGCTGCCACAAATCATCCTCTGTTTCTTATCCAAGAGTCTCTTGCCTTCTGCCAACATCCATGGAAATGGCAGAACAACTTGTTGACTTGCAAGAGAAGTAAATTTTCAGATTCTCTGACCCTGACAATCACATAATAAGAAACGATAGGGTTGGGGTGCTTGTGTGGCTCCATCAGTTAAAACTCCCACTTGGTTTTCAACTCAGGTCATGATCTCAGTGTCCTGAGATTCAGCCCTGCATCCAGCTCCACTCTCAGCAGAGAGTTTGCTTAAAGAATCTCTCCCTCTGCCCTTCTCCCTACTTACATGTGCATGCTCTCTCTCTCTCTCTCTCTTCAAAAAAAAAAAAAAAAAAGACTCATAATAAGGTAGACTTCACGCATGCACCAGGATCCTAACCCTGCTCCGTGATTCATTTTGCATTACCCTCTTCTGTGTGTTGGCTCCAATCTCAGTCTCGTAGTGAGATGGCTACAGAAGTGTTGCTTAGCAATGTGGCCCCACACAGCAAGGAGAAGAGGAGATCGAAGAATGAGGCTGCTCCAGGTTAGGAGGCAGCTGTTTTAATTAGCAAGGGAACATTCAGACAAGGCTTGTCTTGAGCAGCTGCAGGGCAAGTAGAATTCCATAAGTGCCCACCAGAATCTTCAAAGTTTATACATATACAGAGACCTTAACTGGGTTCAGGCACATATACTTCCCAGATGGTCTCAACAACACTTTATTCCCTCAAGGCTGTGTATGTGAGAATTGTTCCCATTGTGGGAATGGTGAACAGAATGTACGTTACAAGGGCAAGGAAGGGGATGATGAGCCTCCCATTTCCTGGGTCCAGCTTTTAAGTTAAATGGCACTCAGATGTTCTTGAAGACTTCCTCCAACAAGTTCTAGAAGCATAAAAATACGACAATCCTAGCAAAAAGGCAGGATGATACATTTCCCTGTGATTTTAAAAAGCAAGAAAACTTTTCCCAGGAGGCACTCCTCACAATCTGTTGACCAGTCCCCGGTTAAATGACCATCTATAGATAAACAAGCAAATTAGCGCAGAGACATCTGATTGGTCACCACTGGTGGTCACAGACTCTCTCGCATAAACCATGTCAAAGGCAGAGGGAGAACAAAGGAGTGGGCTGGTCCTGAAGAGGGCCTGCGTGGCTGGACTTTGGGAATGGGCAAGATAGTTTTATAAGAAACAACTGTATTACATGTGGATGTTGATCTTGGTAGAGATGCACAAAGTGGAATTTTAAGATAGTTTGCCATGAATTAATAATGAATCTCTCAAAAAAAAAAAAAATGAATGAAACTCTCCCCCCCACACTTAATGGTTTTGAGATACTAAATGTAAGTTGCTGTCACCCTCAATCACACACACACACACACACACACACACACACACACACATATATATATATATATATATTTTTTAACTACCATTTCCCATGCAGAGACAGGACTGTATGGAATATTAGAGGTAATGTTTGATTGATACTGTTGCTGAAATGGGAAAGTGGATGAAATAAATCTTTCAGGAAAGTACATAATTGTAAATAATAAATTTCTGGGAAAATATTTTGTTTCTAAGTGGTACAAATTATAAGGTCTTAGCCATTTTTTCCAGGTCAACAACATAAGGGGTGGATGGGTGAAGGGTTAATAAAATAAGAAACAAAAAGACGAGAAAACCTGAATGATGAGAAAGCATAATCTGATCTGTGTGTAATCTCTCTACCCTCCTTTCCATGTATAGAATCAGGAAGTGGAAATACATTTTAACTTGTTGCCTTGCCTATTGCCTCAGTTTCCCCGAGTAAGCTGTTTCTGTCAGGTTAAATTAGAAATATTCTGTGGTGGATAATTTTGTGTTCACTTGACTGAGCTGCAGGTTATGAACATTATTTTAGTTTGGCTAAACATTATTCTGGGGACATACATGAGAGGGTGTTCCTAGATGAGATTAACATTTGAATCAATGAAATGAGTAAAGCAAATTGCCCTTTCTAACGTGGGCGGGCCTCATGCACTCACTTGAAGACTTGAAAACATAAACACTGAGTAATTCTTTCTGCCTGACTGTTGAACTAGAACATAGTTCTTTCCCAGCCTTCAGACTCCCACTGAAACATCAGCTCTTCCTGGGTCTCCAGTCAGCTGGTCTTTAGACTAGAATTCACACCATCAGCTTTCCTGAGCCTTTGGACTCGGGCTGGAACTACACACCAGCAGTTCTGAGTCTCTAGCTTGCTGACTATAGATCTTGGGACTTCTCAGCCTCTGTCATTGTGTGAGGCTATTCTTTATGATAAATACTTTCATCTGCATCTTATTGGTTCTGTTTCTCTGGAGAATCCTAACTAACACATACTCCTAAAACAGTTTAAGTTGGTCACATCTGCCTAAACATACATATTTAAACAACGTCAGTTGGAAGGAGGTCTATTTGAGGCATATCTATTTTCATTCATTCCCAATAACATCATTAAATTCTAAAAATGTGGTAGTCATAACCAGGTGGAGCTATTTAAATTTATATAGAATTCATTAAAATTAAATTCATTAACGGAAAATGGAAATTAATCCCTCTATCACACTAGCCACATTTTAAGTACTCAAGAGACATATGGCTAGAGGGTTTCCCTTATTTATTTACTTATTTTTAAGAAAGAAAGGGTGAACATGCAGAAAAATGAAATTGGATCATTTCCTTACACCACACACGAAAATAGACTCAAAATGGATGAAGGATCTCAATGTGAGAAAGGAATCCATCAAAATCCTTGAGGAGAACACAGGCAGCAACCTCTTCGACCTCAGCCGCAGCAACATCTTCCTAGGAACATCACCAAAGGCAAGGGAAGCAAGGGCAAAAATGAACTATTGGGATTTTATCAAGATCAAAAGCTTTTGCACAGCAAAGGAAACAGTGAACAAAACCAAAAGACAACTGACAGAATGGGAGAAGATATTTGCAAATGACATATCAGATAAAGGGCTAGTGTCCAAAATCTATAAAGAACTTAGCAAACTCAACACCCAAAGAACAAATAATCCAATCAAGAAATGGGCAGAGGAGAGAGAGTCAATTATCATATGGTTTCACTTATTTGTGGAGCATAACAAATAGCATGGAGGACAAGGGGAGATGGAGAGGAGAAGGGAGTTGAGGGAAATTGGAAGGGGAGGTGAACCATGAGAGACTATGGACTCTGAAAAACGATCTGAGAATTTTGAAGGGGTGGGGGGTGGGAGGTTGGGGGCACCAGGTGGTGGGTATTGTAGAGGGCACGGATTGCATGGAGCACTGGGTGTGGTGCAAAAATAATGAATACTGTTATGCTGAAAAAAAATAAAAAAATTTAAAAAAAAAAAAAGAAATGGGCAGAGGACATGAACAGACATTTCTGCAAAGAAGACATCCAGATGGCCAACAGACACATGAAAAAGTGCTCCACATCACTCGGCATCAGGGAAATACAAATCAAAACCACCATGAGATATCACCTCACACCAGTCAGAATGGCTAAAATTAACAAGTCAGGAAATGACAGATGCTGGCGAGGATGCGGAGAAAGGGGAACCCTCCTACACTGTTGGTGGGAATGCAAGCTGGTGCAACCACTCTGGAAAACAGCATGGAGGTTCCTCAAAATGTTGAAAATAGAACTACCCTATGACCCTGCAATTGCACTGCTGGGTATTTACCCTAAAGATACAAACGTAGTGATCCGAAGGGGCATGTGCACCTGAATGTTTATAGCAGCAATGTCTACAATAGCCAAACTATGGAAAGAACCTAGATGTCCATCAACAGATGAATGGATAAAGAAGATGTGGTATATATACACAATGGAATACTATGCAGCCATCAAAAGAAATGAAATCTTGCCATTTGCAACAACGTGGATGGAACTAGAGGGTATCATGCTTAGAGAAATAAGTCAATCGGAGAAAGACAACTATCATATGATCTCCCTGATATGAGGGAGAGGAGATGCAACATGGGGGGTTAAGGGGGTAGGAGAAGAGTAAATGAAACAAGATGGGATTGGGAGGGAGACAAACCATAAGTGACTCTTAATCTCACAAAACAAACTGAGGGTTGATGGGGGGAGGGGGGTTGCGAGAGGGGGGGTGGGGTTATGGATATTGGGGAGGGTATGTGCTATGGTGAGTGCTGTGAAGTGTGTAAACCTGGCGATTCACAGACCTGTACCCCTGGGGATAAAAATATATGTTTATAAAAAATAAAATTAAAAAAAAATGTAAAAAAAAAAAAAAGAAAGAAAGGGTGAGTGAGGGCAAACAAAGAGAGGGGCAGAAAGCGAATCCTCAAACAGACTCCCCACTTAGCAGGGAGCCTGGTGAGGGACTTGATTCCAGGATCCTGAGATCATGACCTGAGCCAAAAATCAAAAGTCAGCTGCTTAACTAACTGAGCGACCCAGGTGCCCTTCTGACAAGAAGAACATTTTTGAGTTCACATCAGCCAGCAGATGAAACTCTTCTGCTCCTGTCCAGTTTCCAGGTTTACAAAGGCTCTCTCTTTTGCATGAGAGTACCCCCAAGCCTGGATGAAGAAAGTCCATTCTTTTTTTTTTTTTAAGATTTTTTATTTATTTGACAGAGAGAGATCACAAGTGGGTGGAGAGGCAGGCAGAGAGAGAGAGAGAGGAGGAAGCAGGCTCCCTGCAGAGCAGAGAGCCCGATGTGGGAGTCGATCCCAGGACCCTGAGATCATGACCTGAGCTGAAGGCAGAGGCTTAACCCACTGAGCCACCCAGGCGCCCCAAGAAAGTCCATTCTTAACTGTGCTCATTTCACTGCCGGTCAGAGGGCATCTGGAACAGAAGCTGATTCATTGGTTGTCATTATCACAGCAGGTACTGCACTGATGATAACTGGGTGCCTGCCTAAACCTGCATGTGTTCATAGATGAGGACCCAGGAAGGAATTCATCTGGGGGAGAGAACAGTGCAGAATGAGAGAATGATCATCAGTTTACACAGGAGGTAGACCTTGAAAGGAAAAGAATAATAAAACCATATGACCAAAAACAGACAAAAATTTCACTTGGGAAAAATATGAAGTGATCTAAAGTAAAAAAAGGTGGAAATTGGTACATCTCTCTCTTTCTCTTTCTATTTATTTGAGGGGGGGCAAGAGAAAGAGCACAAGTCAGGAGTGGGGCAGAAGGAGAGGGAGAAGCAGACTTCCCGCTGAACATGGAGCCCAACTCAGGGCTCAGTCTCAGCATCCTGAGATCATGACCTGAGCTGAAACCAAGTTAGACTCTTAACAGACTGAGCCACCCAGACACCCCTAGCACAGCTCTTTTTGAGAGATGCCAGAGCTGTCCAACTCCTTCTCTAGGCCCATTGTACACCCTATGCTTCTGCACACCTGCAGTACCCTATCCCTCACCATGCCACTCTCAGGACCTCTTCTCTTTCCTGATCTTTGCATCTGTTATCTGCTGTCTCTACCACACCCTGAAAATCCTTCTTCACCAGGGAGACTCCGCTTCTCTCCTCTCCATCACATTCACCTCTACAAAGCCTGCCTGACTCTTCTGGGCATGGGCACGCTTTCTTGCATGCTCTCAGAGTATTTTGTTTACCTCTCTCCTTTCCTAATTACATGTTTGTATTTCTGTTTCTTCACTAAATTTTGAACTGCACGAGGGCAAACTCATGTCTTATTAAACTATGTTTTCAGGGCCCAAAACATAAACATAACGTGTGATTACCTGGTTTCTATAAAAAGTAAATTGATGGGTTAATTATTAAAAAGAGAGAGGGGGGGAGGGAGGAATAAGAAATGCATGAGAAAGAGAAAGAGTGACAACATGGCTCAAGCCAGTGAATCACTGAAGTCTGGGAGGAGATGGAAGAAGTGCTGCTAAGTATATCACAAACCTCTCAAACTTTTGTCAATATTCCCAATAACTCAGGAGTATTTTGCTTGCAAGTGATAAAATCCCGACTCAAAGCAGCATGAGCAAAGGAAGAGTATTTTGTCTCTATAGCTATTTGAGAGAGAGAGAAAGAGAGAAAAAGAGAGAGAGGAAGCACGATCAGGGGAGAGGCAGACACTCCACCAAAAAGGGAACTCAGTGCAGGGCTGGATCCCAGGATCCTGAGATAACGACCTGAGCCAAAGGCAGATGCTTAACCAACTGAGCCACCACCACCTCCCCATGTTCACCTTGCTCCTGGAGAATTCCCTCTATGTGGTGATCCAGCAGTTGTAGGATGACTGGGGCTGGCTATCCCTGGTCATCATCTCACTGACCCTCATGGAAAGAGATCCTGTTTTCCTGATTGGGCCAGCAGAAGTCCAGGTGAGCCAGTTTCTGTGCCAGTATACACAACTCCAGTGTAGACTATGTGATGAGGAGTGCCCGTGTAATGTTCTGATTGTCCACATTTAGTCCTGGATCCAGGACTAGGGTTAGCCCTGCCTGTTCCATGTGGACTGAGTGTTGAGCAGTAATATCCCAAAGGAAACTGAGATGTCCTTATCTGAAGAGGGAGAACAGACATTGATAAAGAAGTTCCCTGCAAATTTGGGAAGACCAAAACAAGTATCTCCTTGTTGGCCACTTTTCAATGTCATGATCTTCCTGATATAATATGAACAAACTGTGATTCATTATACATGTTTATTTTCTCTGTAGTAGAAACTATGATGCCACTGCTTACTTCATTATTATCTTCAAAACTGCAAGTGGCTATTTCAAATAGGAGAGTGAAAGCAAGTGCTGTACTTATCAACATGTTCTTTTAACCCTCCTAAGAGACATTATAGCTTATTACAATCAACCTCATCCCAGTGCTAATCTGCTATTGCTTACCTATTAACCATGTGACTTAGGTCCAGGTGTGTTCACTCATTGTTTTTTCTTTCTCTCCAGCAGTGGGATGTGCCAATCAACAGCTTTTGCCCTCTTCTTTTTGACAACACTCAAAGGATTGCACCTAATCAGTGCTTCTATACTACTGGTAGCACTAGGTGCATCTCCGTGGGCCTAAAAAGTATTCTCTACATGTCCTTCTCATTAAGTGGCCAGGAGAACCTGAATTTGGACCTGGTATATGTTTCTAACATTCACTTTTAATGAAGGAGAACTAGCTTCACTCAGAGCACCAGGACCTAGCTAACAATCCATAATATTTTTGTGGTCTCCTTATCTTCAGCTGTACCATTGACAACTATATGTGCAAATTATGGTAATTTCAACTTAAAGAAGTACTAAAGATGTGATTTTTATGTACATTTATATAAATAAACCAGCCAATTTTTGCTAAAATATCAAGTATGTAGAGGTACGGTTGCTATGTTGCAATGCAAAAGTCAGTAATATAATTTAGATGCTTATAGGCCTGAAAGAGCTAACAGGCTAGCACATGACTCTGTTTAATGTTTTCATAAAGGCTGCTTTTGTTTATGTAAGTTGGGGTCTACTCATGAATTTTTTTGTTTCGGAATTTTAGTAATTATACTCCAATCCACAGTACATAAGGAATACCGTATGACCTGATACTTTTGGAATGTGAATTGTAATACACATTGTGTTTGACTTAATTAGCAGGCAGTTGTGATCTTTTAAGAGTTGCTGGTTTTATATCAACTTCTACAATGCCAAGAGAAAGGCTCATGCCAAGGATCCTTTGTGTCAGTGGGGCATGGAGACTAGCTCAAAAATATGAGCTTGATCACATTTGACTAGCTCAAAAATATGAGCTTGATCAACCTCTGAGGTGCTACATCAAATATCCCAAGGGAATGGTACATTTGCCATCAGTTAAGTTCTGTCATAGGGTTATTGATTAACCACAGTTAGGGATATGGGACGTCCTCCTCCCCTTCCTCCTGAGTGAAAGGCAAGCTGGTAACAAGGAATTCCTTCAAATTCAAATGACTTCACAGTAAAAACAGCCTCACTTGGGAACGTCATGAAACGGAGTAACATAGGAAGCACACATTTTCCCAAATATAACAAAATGATTTAAGCAAATGGGAAGGAGGTGGTAGTTACCTATTGTTCTTCTTCACAAGATTTCAGTCCTGTTTTTGTTCCCCTAAGAGTAGGGGATAAGTGCAGTTGAATGCAAGAGGAGAAATACTTGTGCCACAAACTAAGCTTGCTCTTCCTTGGGTGCTAGAACATGCCTATTAGCTTCAAATGGGACTCAGAAAATAGACTTCATAATGAAAGTTCCCTGCAAATTGGCTCACTCTCATTAAAGAAGATATTTGTTTTCTTATTACCCTTAATTTCCCTGGTAGCCTAAAGAAGTAAAAGTTAAAGACTAATAATGAAGATAACTGTAGTAATTGTCACACTGAAGTGGGGGGAAAAAATGGAGAGGAAGTAAGGGGAGGCCATATTTCTCCCAGTTTGGGGCATTGTTTATTAGCAAATATACTCTTTGAAACATTAGCTGAAACAGGCAAATTGCTCCTACTGCTCCATTCTGGCTTCTAACAGCATCTATTGTAGCTTGAGGTGCAATATTATGAGGTTTCAAAATTCAGGCAACTCTTGTGGAATTAATGCATTCTAGCCTGCAAAGTGTTTAAACATGAATTGTTCCATGTAAAATTACTTCAAAATGGTGCAAAATATAGGCTACATGTTGAAAAAGCAAAGTATATAGTTTCCATTAAGCATGCAAGGTTATAGTAGTCATTCTATAAATAATAGTAACATTTGAAGAAAAAAGCCTGTTTCAAATTTCCATTGGATTGTACAGATTTACAAAATGAAAATAGCATTCTTGGTGTAAAGTGACTAAAAGCACATCTTGTAAATCTCTGTGAGTTATGGCTGCATCCCAGTAAAAGCCAAATAAATCCGATTGTTTTTAAAATGTACTCAAACATTGTCAATTTAAAGATGATCCGTGAAAATAAATAAAAAATGGAGGAAAATGAAGAAATAAAGCAGGTATAAAAAATAATGTATTAGGAAAAATAAATGCTGGTTCTTTGCAAAAGAGGAGGGAGCTAATAAACACACAGTGTAATCAATTAGATAATCCTGTGGCATGTCCAAAAAAATTGCAAAGATAAGAAATACATACATATGCAATTTGGGTTAAAATAGGAGGAAACCATTTTTAAGTCCTCAGTAAATAATGGTTACTATTCTAATAAAATAATGCACATCTGGGGAAATTTTAAATTATCAAAATTGATGTCTATGCCAAATGCTCTGAAAAAATTAAAGAGATCTATACCCTTAGATTCATTTTTTAATTTTATAAAGGATTGTTCTCCATTAAAGTTGGGAAGCACATGTATTTTCAGGTGAAATTTCCTAAGCTTTTAAAAGAAACGAGTTTCTGTATCATATAACCCAGATCAGAATGCAATAAAAAGGGATGTCTGGATGGCTCAGTCAGTTAAGCATCTGCCTTTGGTTCAGATCATGATCCTGGGGCCCTGGGATTGAGTCCAGCATTAGGCTCCTTGCTCAGTGGGGAGCCCACTTCTCCCTCTGCCTGCCACTCCTCTTGCTTGAGCTATCTCTCTCTCTGACAAATAAAATAAGTCTTAAAAAAAATACAATTAAAAAATTCAAAATATCTCACTTCATATGATGAGGATATCAAAGACATATTTTTTTTTTAAGATTTTACTTATTTGACAGAGATCACAAGTAGGCAGAGAGGCAGGCAGAGAGAGAGAGGAAGGGAAGCAGGCTCCCCCTGAGCAGAGAGCCCAATGGGGGACTCGATCCCAGGACCCTGAGATCATGACCCGAGCCGAAGGCAGAGGTTTAACCCACTGAGCCACTTAGGCACCCCAAAGACCTAGTATTTTAACTTGAGAGCTATACCATAAAAATGGCATTAAGGTTTTCTTGTCAATGTAGTTTGATGCATAAATACCAAAGTGAAAAACACATGTTAAAACTTACATATATGTGCATATTGTCAAAAAACTACAGACAGAATTAAGCAGGCAGGGAAGACTTTATTCAAGACTATTGCGACAGTGGAGAGAGAGGGGACTCCATTGAAACAAATGGTGGGAGTGTTTAAGAGCTGGAATAACCTGGTGAAAAGGTGCCAGAGGACATGTGGGGCAGAGGCGGGTGTAGGTCAGTGTGATCAGGTCATTCGTGTTTGGTAATTAGCACTTATCAAAGTTAGGTTCCTGCTCTCCCCCAGAGATTGGGAGACTGGAGCATTATCTTACTTGATGACTGTATTTCAAAGAGATGGTTCATGGGCCCTTGAGGAAGACATTCCTGGGTTGCAAATCTGGCAAGAAAAAGAGTAGAGAAAAATTTATAATTGCAACTTTTCTAATGTTAATGTGTAAAAACAGGGAGGTAAGGGACTCACAGGAAAAAAAAAATACTGTTTAAATTAATCAAGCTGAGGCAAACATTAAGGTCATCTAAGACAACACATGCCCACACATACACACAAACACACCCCCCCTACAGATATACCTGTAATTGTATGTGTATGAAGGATGATACACTCTACATAAATAGGTTTTATTCCAGAAATTCAGTGGTTGTTGATGATTTGAAAACATTAATATAGAAATACAATCCAAAATTGTTTGATAAATGCCCTAAAATTCTTGATAAAAATGAAATGCCCATTCTTGATTTTCTAATACAAATCAAAACAAACAGAAAAAACACTGAGTAAAATAGAAGTAGAATACAGTACTTCTTCCCACATTTAAAACATCTCATAGACCAACAATCAACATTCTCTTAAGCTTTAACAAGAGACGTTAATAAAGTCAGATACGAGATAAGAATACCCACAGTCACTACTACTTAATTTTCTCTTAGAACTTTTAGACTGATGGTTCTCAAGATGTGTTCCAAGAGCCAGTGGTAGCATCTCCTGAGAACATCTTAGAAATGCAAATAATTGAGAGGGTGTGTGGAGGCAGCACTTTGTGTGTTAAGAAACCCTGTAGGTGATTCTAATGAATATTCATATTTTTTGTACATCTTTATTTGAGAGAGACGGAAAGGCCAGGAGTGGAGGGGCAAAGGGGGAATGATGAGGGACATACAGATTCCGCACTGAACATGGAGCCTGACTTGGGACTCGATCCCAGGATCCCGAGATCATGACCTGAGCCAAAATCAAGAGTCAGTCACTTAACTGAGCCACCCAGGAGCCCCTCTAATGCCTATTTAAAGTTAGTTCTAGATAATAGTCCAGAAAAAGAGTAAGCGAAGTCTATGCAGGCATGTGGTCTATATCACAACTATTCAACTCTGCCAATATAGTACTAAACAGACACATAATTTTTAAACAAATGGGTGTGACCATATTCCAATAAAACATTTTATGAAAACAAGTCAAAGACTGGATTTGGCCCTCGACAATCATTTGCCAACTTTGTTTTTTTCTTTTTTTAGATTCTAGAATTTAGACAGTAACTGAAGACAAGAAATGTAAAAATAAATATACTCACCAGAGAAGAGAAATAAAAGTATTATTTCCAGATGACAGAATAATTTGAACTCTTGGGGAATAAATGGAATCACAGTTTGATAAGAGCAAGCAGTAACACAGCCACAAACAAAGTACATTTAAATGAATGAATATATTTTTGGATTAACTGTCATAATATAAAAAAGATCATATTTTTAATAGTAATAAAAGCATCTAAGAATATAATGTCAAGGTGTCGGTACAAAAATAAACAGATTTCATAAGAATCAAAAGGATCTGAAACAGTAGACAATGTTCCAGAGGTTGTACCCTACCACTAGCTCTTGCCGATAAGACTCATTACCTCCCGACAAACCAGACATTTTAGCTGCTTACTGGTTTATTTTCAGTATCTCCCAACAAGATTGTGATTGCTGGGATTTTT
Organism: Lutra lutra; assembly: GCF_902655055.1. Classification (NCBI taxonomy): domain Eukaryota; kingdom Metazoa; phylum Chordata; class Mammalia; order Carnivora; family Mustelidae; genus Lutra; species Lutra lutra. The sequence goes on along the minus strand of NC_062280.1, from coordinate 34,823,703 downwards.
ATCTGTACTGCTCACTGTTGGAGAGAAGACTCAGGGAGCAGTGCATGGCATATGGTAGGAATCCCTCAATATCTGGTGGCTGAGTAAAGGTGAGTATACTCGCTCTTCTCCAGTTAACTGTTAGGGCTGATGCAATTCCCAGCTGGACATGATTTGAGATGTAACAAAATAAACTTCTAATGCATCTAAGTGGGTGAAAACAGCCCAAGGTGTTGGGGGAAAAAAAAAAAGCAGGGGGACAATCTGGCTTCACTGATATTAAACTGTACTAACTGTAATTATCAAAATACTGACAAATTAAAAATCTAGTCAACGTGCTCTGGATTTAGTAAAAAAAAAAGATGTTATGGCTAATCAAAAAGAAAAGCAGTATGAAATCTGCGGTATTCTTAATAAGAGAATAAGCAAGATTATTGCATCAGTTAAAAAGTAGGTAAACGACTTGATAGTATTGAAAAAGAAATCTCCATGTCATGGCATTATAGCATTGTTAAGAATATGGACCTTTGGGGCACCTGGGTGGCTCAGTGTGTTAAGCCTCTGCCTTCGGCTAAGGTCATGATCTCAGGGTCCTGGGATTGAGCCCCACATTGGGCTCTCTGCTCAGCAGGGAGCCTGCTTCCTCCTCTCTCTCTCCGCCTGCCTCTCTGCCTACTTGTGATCTCTGTCTGTCAAATAAATAAATAAAATCTTAAAAAAAAAGAATATGGACTTCTCACTTTAGATCAAACTCAGATTCCTCCATTTACTAGTAGTGTGACCTTGGGCAAGATATTTATCTTCTAAAAGCCCCTTAAACTTTCTCTGCACTTTAGGACTTGTACTTATATCATAAAATATTTTTGCGAGTTAATAAAATTATATATATATATATATATACACATACATATATATAAAACTATATATATAATTTATATGTATATATTTATAATTATTAAAATTATATATAAAACTATATAAATTGTACATATAATTTATATAAATATATATTTATATATATAAAACTATATATATATAAAACTTAGTATCACATTTCTCTCATAGTAAGTGCTTAATAGATGCTAATTTTTGTTACATTAAAATTGCCCACAAAAAAAAATCATCTATCAAAAAAAAAAAGAATTGACTGACTTAATTATGATACCTCCAAGGAGATCACTATTCCAAAATTAAACTCAAATATTTGAATGATATTTAAGGACATCCAAAAAAAAATGACAAATATTGGAGTAAAACAACATGAAAATTATATAAAGAAGGTGGTACAAATTTTATTAAGAGAGAGGTAGAAACAGAAACGGATACATAGATAGATGCACTGAAATAAATACCAGATGTAAAGTATACCAAATGATTAATGGAAGCCCTTTTTGGGTGGTAGGCTTATGAATGATTCCCTAATATAAGCACGTGTTATTACATGTTTAGTAACAGAACACATAAAATAAGATAAAGGAATTCTTTTTTAAATTTTTATTTATTTTTTACTTATTTTTAAGTTTTTATTTAAATTCTAGTTAACATACACTGTAATACTAGTTTTAAGCATTCTTAAGAAAGTAGAATAATGATTTTCAAATAAAGATGTATCTAACATACCTATTTCAATGATCATTAAAGTAAATTCTTACAAAATTTTATGTTGAAATTTTAAGAAAATAAAAGTAGCATAGCATTTCTTCCCTTGAGATTTGTGTCTATAGTGTCTAAAACTCTCATGTTTTCATATTTATTTTCTCTTCAAAAATGTCCAGATAGAAGACAGAGTTCCAATCTGGTATTTTTGGGGGGTGATAGAGGGGAAGGTTAATTCTAAAGGTCATGAGGAAAGGCAAAACTGGCACTCTTTTTTTTTTTTAATTTTTTTTTTTTTTAAGATTTTATTTACTTATTTGACAGACAGAGATCACAAGTAGGCAGAGAGGCAGGCAGAGAGAGAGAGGAGGAAGCAGGCTCCCCGCAGAGCAGAGAGCCCGATGCGGGGCTCGATCCCACGACCCTGGGATCATGACCTGAGCCGAAGGCAGAGGCTTTAACCCACTGAGCCACCCAGGCGCCCCAAAACTGGCACTCTTAATATGTCCTTGGAGAATCATCTTCACAACCTAAATTGGTTTCTGGGGAGACTGGTATCAAATTGTTTAATAAGAAGGTCCATGTTTCCAGGATTCTATTCTCTTCTTGTCTAAAAATAACTTGGAATGCGATAGTCTTGAAAACCCTTTGAGACTTGGCTTTACTGAATGACATTTCAAAATAAATTCAGTTGCTTTGTTGTGGAAGATTTGGTTAGCCTTTTATCTCACACGTTATTTTGGACGCTGACAACGAATCCAGAAATTCAAAACATAAGCAAGTAATCCAAAATTACCCATGAAAAGCTACAAATGAGGCAGTATTCATAGAGAAAGGAATATTGGACTGGAATACAACAAAGTTGTATTTCTGGATTTTTCACCAATGTCTGTGGCAATTCATTCTGATTCTTTGGGGTTCAGTTCTCTGATCTGAAAAATGAAGAGTCTGGATGTGATGTTTTTGAAGTTTCTTTTCAAATTTAAAGAGAAGTCTGTGAAACCTTATGAATTAAATGGTCTTGATATTCCTAGGGTATATGAATTCAGTGACCATTGAAGTGTATTAAAATCAGTACATTTCAGTTATCTTTCACTGAGGAGAAATAAAATCAAAATATTAAGTTCAACCCTAAAATTCTTATTATAAAGCATTTTATTAGAGCAGCAATTACCGAAGCAAATTTTTGAATCCCCCAAAAAATCAAACAGCAGATGTTCCAAGTTATCTTAGCGAAGTGCCAATGACTAGAATGGTTATGTATATGCTTTAAAAAAATAGTGAACCCTGATTTATTGACTGCCCCCTAAAGGAAAAATAAAAATCTAGGAATATAAATCCTCCCCTCAGGGCTCATTCCTCAACTAAGGCCAATTTTAATCCTTGGTATTGCCTGGATAATAATTTCAACGTCTTTTCCTTGTCAATGTCCCTGTCTCTGATGAAGGAAAAACCCACATCTAGTGAAGGAAAACAGTCTTCATTTTTAAAAATTTTTTGGTTCTGCCCAAATATTGATAAAATCTTTAATATAATCTACTTGGAAATTGGAGAAGTGGTTGATTCTGGCTTCCTAAGATATCCAGGTACTAAAATCTCCGATAAATCTCTCCTGACAATTTCCCAGACAAAATGCAATGTCTGGGAAGCCTACATGTAAAAGACAATGGGTATCCATATTTTGTTATTATACTTATAATGCTGTCCTTAACACATCGCATAATAATTATGTTTACATGACAGCATCTCCCTCTGGATAGAGAGCTCCACCGGTGCAAGCAGCGTGTCTTAGGATAAATCCCCAGGGTTCTGGAGATGGTGGCTGTTCAGTGAATGTCTGAACAATTAATGCTGAATGAATGAAGATCCAAGAATACATCCTGAATGTAAAGCCTCTTAATTTGAGGTCTGGGGTTTGTTTCTTTTTATTTAAATACATGATCTTCCCCCAGTGCTTTGATCTGATAAGTAAAGCCAGGTGATTATAATATCACATAAATTTTTGATGATGAAATAACATTTGTGAAGTTTTTTGGGTTTTTTTATTAAGATCAATTCAAAGAGGTTTTTATTATCCTTACCAGTATGGTATAATATTTTTTTTTTAAAGATTTTATTTATTTATTTGACAGACAGAAATCACAAGTAGGCAGAGAGGCAGGCAGAGAGAGAGAAAGGAGGAAGCAGGCTCCCTGCTGAGCAGAGAGCCGGACGCGGTCGATCCCAGGACCCTGAGATCACGACCTGAGCCGAAGGCAGAGGCTTTAACCCACTGAGCCACCCAGGCGCCCCTAGTTTTTAAAGAATTTTTAAATGTTCCAATTGTTAAATAATATCATTCACAAGCACCTCCTATTCTAGGATAAAAATGGCAACAAACTTAGCAGAAGGAGTATATTCCGAAGATACAGAATACATAACAAAATATTCTGGCTGATTACAATCTTGACTCCAGCAATGACTAGTTGAGTGACCCTGGACAAGTCCCCACTCAGCACCTGTGTCCTCAGCTGTAATACTAGCATGGTATTGCTGGGGGTCTAGGTGTGATTTAATGTTCATTTTCTACCCACCACACCCACCTTCCTTGAATAGGAGAATTACTTGAGCTTCATGGTCTTGCTATTAGCCTCACATGACTATGAATAAAACTCTAAGCACATGCAAGGAAATAATGGAACCTCATATTCTGGGCACAGTGGGGTCCCAGCCTCAGAAGCACTGGCTTCTTTAACACAGCTCCCCGTGGGAAGGATGAGCTCTTGCTTATGCTTTATCTGAAAAAAGGTAACTTAGGCACAGAGAAATTAATACCCTTATATCACAAAGACATTCTTTCCTTCTAATGGCATACCATTGCTTGTGAATCTTTACTCCACAGACAGAGGTATATGCGTGTGAGTCCCTAGAGAGATACAAAGAATTAATATGCTCAAGGGGGTTGTTATAACTGTTGGCAAAACATATAAAAAGGAGTTTGGTTTGTTGAATTTGTAAAATCTCTTATTTTATTAATAAAGTTTTTATTTCCTGTGAACCCACATTGTAATACTTGTTAATAGTACTCCTGCAAATAGCTACTATAAATATATCATCACACTACTAACAGGAAGTAAAGGGAAAGGCTTAATTGAAAAAAAAAAGCCCCTGAAAAAAGACTGGTAATATTAAAAGCATAAAGTACAGGAACAAAGTAGTCTCTTTAAGTAATTCATTGTGAAACCATGTGTGTCTCTATTAGGCCGAATGTTCTGCTTAATAGGTTGGATAGGCATAAGATCAACTACCTTTGTATCAGTAATAGGACAAATTGGAACTCACTAGACTTTCACTAGCTGTGCTCTCAAGTTACGGGTATCTAAGCAATCTCAATATTGAGCATCTCCTCCTGCTTCCCCATGAATATGTGTTCCAACCACGCCACTTCTTCCTATGCTTTGCACTTGGTTCTACTTCGGACTTTTGTGGATGCAACCATTCAGAATGCCCTGCCCGCAAGATCTTGACCCCCTCACTTCACATGTCACCTCTTTAGGGAAGCGTCCCATAATTTAGTGATTCTCTTTTTAACCTGAAATTCTGTTTTATTTTTGCAACATGAGCTCATTACATCTTCGATGTCTAGAACAGTGTCTGGCTCTTAGAGAGGATCATGTGTTGAATGAATGAGTGAATGAATGGTTAACTTCTCTTATTTTAACCTCATAGCATGGATTGTTGCAAAACCAAGACGTGACATAAATGCTTACAGCCCATATTTTAAAATAGTTACTTTGAAATTCTGGGTCTCACCTCATAGAAACAAAACAAGCCAAAAACACTCCTGGGGAAAAGGCAAGAAATCATATAATCAGTAGTGGAGAGATTTCTCCTGCTCCAAATATGTCAGAGTAGGTTGGCCATCATTTATGCCTTAACATCTCCCTCATTGGTGGTGTAAAGGAAAAAAGGCAAAGTAGGCTAGGGTGGGAGGATAAGGGTAGAAGGACCCAGTCATCACAGGGAGGCTCTCTTGAGCTGTGCCTATTGCCCCACTGTATAAAGACAGTGGGAGTTTTATAATATTTTTAAACACAATTGGCAGCCAAAGCAAGCACCTGGAATCTCATTATATTATGCCTCAAATTCTGGCCTAGTATCATCAATCAAACTGCCCTAATGTTTTCTTGAAGTAAGAGAATAAGAAAATTATGGAAATATACATACTTCCCCCAACTACTTAAAAATTCTTGCATGTAGAAAAGGATATCATGATAAGTAAAACAAAGAAAGGAGAATAGCGCAGGACCATTCTGTGAGATAATTATAGGGAAAAAATATTTTTTCCCCCCTTGGTATCCTACACATTCAGTAGGGAAAGAATAGCATAATAAATTACATTTGCCTATATGTAACATTTTATATATATATATATATATATATATATATAAAATTATATATGTGTGTGTGTGTGTGTGTTTCCATGCTAGTCACTGGAAATACAGTACTGAACAAATGGCTGAGCACTCTAGTTTAGTAGGAATTATATTCTGTTTTAATTGAGGAAGGCAGAAAACAAAAGAATGAATGAACAATCCCAGTACAGGTTGTGATAGGCATTATGGGAAAAATAAAGTACTATGAAGTGTCTAATAGAGATAGTGGAGGATGATAGTGTGCTCTAACTTGTGAGATCAGAAAAGATGAAGGTAGCACCCTCATGGTCTCTAGAAAATTCTGGAAATAGAAAATAATTGTCCATGACAAAATTTAATCCCTTTCTGTCTAACACATAGGATATTTTCCTTTTGGAAATTATACAAACTCTGGAAGATTTCACAAGAAGAACGTGCTCTCTTCTTTCCATTATACCTCTCCTGCTTGGACACATCCTAAAGGTCTGTGGACTGAGCTTCCTGATTGGCTCAGCTTCATCTGTTTTATTCAATTCTCAGCTATTTCTCTACTCCAAAGACTCTGATTCATTACATCTCCCTTCCTCTTGAGGAAGAATCTAGAGCCTTCCTACCTTCCCATTTTAGCTATGTTCATGGCTAAACTCTTTCCTACTCCTCTTTGGCTTGGCTTGTTCATTGGTATCCATGAACCGATACTGTGGTATCGGTTGGCTTAGATGTGTTTCCCACATGCTGTTCCCAGAGGCCAGTTGTATACAAGGCAGATGTGTGTGTATGTGAGGTATCTCAGACCCACATTTCTTTCTACCCATATCCCTTTGGATTTAAGCATTTCTGAATAGTCCAATGACCTTAAATGGTATGTAATGACAGGGTGCTGTTCCCTCACCAGGAACTACCAGCACTTTTTATGAATAAGGACATGATATATCCTCTAACGCCAGTATCTCAAACTTAGATTTCCCTTTAATTCCTTTGTCTCCATGACTCCATGAAATGGATTGCCAGTTTAGGAATGTCCAGCAAGTTAGAAGGAGTAGATTAAGCTGTAGTGATGCTAAATTTTAATTAGATCTTAGACAAAGATATCCCTAGTATCTAAATAGAATGCCAGGTAAATGGAAGAAGTAAACCAGGCAGGCAAATGTGTAATTGCAATTAGTGGATATATTTAAACTCAATCTTAGTAATTATCTGTTAAAAGTAGGAGTCAGTAGCTCGTCCAGTGACCTTGAACAAATTGTATAGTTCTTTAAAAGTTTTCCCAGTCCATAAAACAGAGTTAATACCATTTCTATTTACTGATCTCAGACAATGATGTCTCAGGATACATTATTTGTTCTGAGATCTGGCTATTAAAAAATGCTGCATTAATAGAAAACATTGTTACTTTGTTGAAAATTAATGTCTTGATATTTACATAGTACCTCAGAGAGTTACAAACTTATACTCCATTTTTACCAACACAGAACAACCGAGTTTCTGCTTATTTTGCCCCACAGATATTAGTTTTTATGTTTCCATGTTTTTTTTTTTTCTTTTCTGGCCATATTTCCAACTTTTTAGATCATATTATTTTATCTTTTCATCTTCACTTGTGAATTCAAAACTATCCAATTTAGCATCATTACGGAGTTTAATTAACATATTTCTTTCAGACACTTAATAATGATGTTAAACAAAAACCCTGTGTTACCGTAATGACAGCAAAGTCAATCTTCTTTTTGAAACAACTGCCCATGTAAGAGAGCAGATGTGTCGGTCTCTGCCGTAAAAGGTCCAACTGGGAGTAGAAGGTAGCAGTATTGGGAAAACATGAGATAGGACATTCTTGCTATTATATTTCAGGTGAAGATCAAAGAATTTAGTCAGAATATCAGAAGCAATGGGGTGAGCAAACTATTTTTTTTAATTCCTTGAGGTCAGCATTAGGAATGTGTATATCAGTTCAGGAACACTCTCTGAGCTCCTTCCCCCTTGGAACCACTAGATGGTCAAAAGTTAATAATTATCATATCTGGTAGTGACTGAAGAACTAATGGGCGCTGTGCTTGGCACTGGAGTATCTGCAAAACTTCTATGACATTAACCCTGATTTTAGGGAGTCCACATTGTATTTGAGACACGGAAGTCCAATCTACTTTAAACCAAAATAAGAAGTGTCAGATGAACCAAAAGGCATAGATGAGAGAGTGAACTGGGTGGTATGGAAGAAACTCAGAGAAGAAATGATATTTTAATTGAGTTTTTTAGTAAGAATTGAGAAATGGAGCATGGGAAGAAGCTAGTGAAAGGGACCCATGTATGTGTGCAAGGATATTTGGAATGAGGCACTCTCTAAGGCTGGGGAATTGGCTTGTGTGATCAGAGTAAATGAGGACAAGTGGGAATGGCAGAAGAGAAAACTAAAAATCAAGATAGGATCAGGAGGGAGGTGGGTAGGGAGAGGGTGGTTGGGTTATGGACATTGGAGAAGGTGTGTGCTATGGTGAGTGCTATGAAGTGTGTAAACCTGGCAATTCACAGACCTGTACCCCTGGGGCTAATAATACATTATATGTTAATAAATTTTTTTTTAATTAAGGGAAAAAATAAAATTAAATTAAATTTAAAAAAAAAGATTGGATCAGGAATATCTTGTGAAGGGTTTGAAGTTTACTGTCTAGGCAATTGGGTAGAGTTGGAAACAGCCTAGAATTTCAAGTTGGGAATTAACATGGTCAATTTATGTCAATATTGATCACTGGACTGATGCCTGAGGAAATTTCAATCCAGTTTCAGTATTTATGCCTTCCAAGCCATTCCAACAGGACTTACCTTCTTCAGTTGTAGAGAGCAGGCATGCAAGCAGAAATCCCACAAAATACAGATGGGTATCTGAATTCTGCTATTGATTTCTCCTCCATCCCTGAGAAGTTTATTGTCATTACATGAAGTTCATTCTTCTCCAAAATGAGATAAGGTAAAATGTATTATATATTTATATATTAATATATATTAATAATATTATATATTATATATTTTATATGGTAAAAACAGGAGTGGCTAAAATGCTCAGGATAGTATCTACTTTTCTTTAATTTTCTAGTTATGTTATACTTAATTAACAAGATTTTTTTAAAGCCTTGCTAATTAACATGTGTCTAATTATATATTTATATTTATCTAATATATTTGCCCAGTTTTCTAGTGATTTTGGGAATTACTAACAGTCTTTGTTAGAATTCTAAGCTTTGTTATTAAAAAAGCATTTCTAACTCATTTCAATATACTTTCCTGCCCTAGTAAATCTAATTAACATGATAATTACCATGATGACACACAATTTTGCAGTTAATTAAAGTTAAAACCTGAGAAACAGTTCCCTTTTTTTTATATATTAGCAAACATCTGAATACAGATGGGATAAAAAGAGTTACAGTGACCTCAAGAAAGTATTTTAAAAACTTTAAAACTTTTTTTTAACTTAATATGTGAGAACATGTTTTGTTCCTTTACTCCTGAGAAGAAAGTAAAAAAGTTAACAAGGCTTTACACTGAGCTCAATTCCATCAATATATTAAATTTTAGAGGTACATTTGCTCAATGAATGAATGGCTCTTCAGTTAAACCACTTGTAATGTAAATTGATTAAATATATGACCATTATCCATTTTACTGACAGCTGTTCACCATTCCCCTAAGGCTTACAACCTGCTGTTGTCAATTTTTATTGAGCATTCACAAAGATTTAGGCACTGAACACACCCAGTGCATTAAATCTCCCTGCCTCATAGAGGTTTACTTTCTGGTAAGACATCACCCAGCCTCTCTGTACATTAAGCCTGTCACAGCAAGATAGAAAGGCAATCCCACTCCTATGTTCCTTGAGCCCATAGTCTGTGTGCCTGGCCCTATGCTAGGTGGCAGATACCTATGAAGGCCAGATAAATAAGACCAATGTGTTTTCTGCCTTTATGGGATTTATATCCTATCATGTTCTATCAGACAAGGGTGGCATTAGACAGATCATTACAAATGTCATAACTGCTAAGAAAATTAGAAAAATAAAAGTGCAGTGGAATTCCATAGTTTGGGTCCTAGGTTAATTTGGGGAGTAAAAAAAAATCTCATTATTTGTAGTTTCTTTAGGTTTGCCCTAGATGCTTTTTTTTTTTTAAATGTTGACATGCTTGCATTCCTGTATTCATTTCACAAAGCTAATCAGTTTTACCACCTAGTCTTATCAGTGTGAAACCTTGGAATGCTATTGGAAGTAATGTGGAAATATTCCATGTATGTTAGGGCCATTGGATGGGACAGACTTAAGTGAGGAGCTTGCATGTTTCTGACCTCCAGAAAACCTTAGAATTATGATTTATAAATTTCCAGCTTTGATGTGCAATAAAGGTTACAATGATGGGAGTTGGGAGGCCAGTTCAAGAATATCAGAGCTAATAAAATTAAGAGTAATATACGTGAGGAAATGAAAGGAGACCTTGCAAGATGGCATCGGATTCTTCAGCAAACGCTCTAAATTGTTTTTAAAATTGGTATTGCTATTAACATAATTGTAAAATAAGGGGTGATGTGGCATTTTTTATTAAAACTCTATAATCAAGAAATTATAGGAAAGCCTTATTTCTAAAAGAAAGGAACTAAAAAAATCTGAACAATCTTTTTTTATTACATTTTCCAGGTGTAATTTGTATTAACTTCTCCACACAGAAATTTTCACAGTATTTTGGCAACCAAACCATTTTAGAAATGAAATGCATGATGTTTCATTTAGTTCATAGAAATCTAAGAAACCACGTTCACATGGCTCCTTTATCAATCAGAATTTCGATCACCATTGTAATTCCCAGAGAATATGGTATGAGAGGTGAATTTTCTGTCCATGCAAAGACAGTAATAAAAAAGTGAAAGAGACATTACTTCTTATCTGCCAAGCTTCATTATTCATCTGTCTTAGGCCATCTCCCAACCATATTATCAGTTCCCCCTTCCTTGGGTATTTCTGATACTTAACAATGGTTTAATTATAGTTACTCAAAATAATATAGAGAACAAAATGATTATACACTATAAAGGATATTTAATTTCCCAGTGTTGGCCACAAAACAAGTTTCAGCTAAATGCCTCTATTAATTATGACTACAAGTCTAGTCCCAGATTTATCTATACTAACGGATGACAGTGTTGTCTGTTACATTGGCACTTCCCATTGATTTAATCTGTTGGATAAAACATAACCAAGAAGATACCAGTCATGAGGAATTTATAGAATCCTTGGACCTTCCCCACTTTCTCAATACATAGAAGTCTGTTTATCTTTCCTATTGTGACCCATGACTAATTTATAGCAGCTGAAAGCTGACCTCAAAGAAAAAAAACTTTCCTTCTCTATCCTTTGATCACTGTGACAGCTACAAACTGAAACACGTTGCAAATCTTTCTGTCTGGGCATCCAGGGAAAGACTGTCTGTCAGGCGGTAACCTTTATTGAGCCCCAGTGTGCATGGAGAGCACTGCTCTGGCAGCTTCGGAATATTACAAAGGTACTGAAGTTCCTACAGAAGCCCTGACCATCAGGGGCTCTCAGAGTAAAAGACAGTAATCAATTCCAAGATGAATCTATGACTACATAAAGGAAATCTGTTCCTGCTAGAAATTTTCCAGTGAACTTTATTCTTGTACCTCTGAGCTGGCACTGAGGTGCTGATGGGATTGCCCATGACATCACTTTATAATTCAGCTGCTGGTTCACTCCTGCCTAGAGCAGTGAATAATTCTAGGGGGAGAACGATGAAAACAACACCTTTTGGAATTAAAAAAAAAAAAAAATCACCGTATACACAAGAGAAATAGTATACTATTCCTTTGATAAGAGCCAGTGCATTTCAGTTAAAAACATATTTAGGACTTTTTCTTCTTTTAGTAGTTAACTTTAATAAGAAACTTGGAGAGTTTTAGAGAAGAAACATTCATTATTTGTTGTATGGCATTTCCACATGGGACAAGGTAGATGTGGGTTAAGTGGGGGATAATGACTAAGGAGCATGGATAAGATTTATTTTTGAGGTGACAAAAATGTTCTAAAACTGACTGCAGTGATACAACTTTATGGATATACCCAAGAAAGTGCCTTTTATATGGGTGAATTGTATTATGTGTGAGTTATATCTGGGTGAGGCTGATAAAAAATAATTCCCTGTCCACACCTGTGGACTTTATGTCAAATAATAGCCATGACCAGCATTCTCACTCCTCTCTTGATTGATCATTGAGCACTGGACTTGACTTTACAAAACTCAGTTAAATTATTTCCCCCAGCCAACATAAAGGAAAAAAAAGAAAAAAAAAAAAAGGCTTTGAAAGCTAAGTTTTTAAGAGTCTGAATCAAATATTACATAACGTGCATGCTTTATTGAGATACAACATTTAAAAATACAACAGCTGCATTCAATTATCCAAAATGCAGACAAAACATGTAGTTGTTGCCTTCATTCTCTGTCTTGGAGGAGTGCTTCTTTGTTATGCTTTAGCTCTAGTCTGTGCAGGAGGGCTATTGACAGTGTTCCTTTATCCTTCATCTTGCCTCAAAATAGTTGTCAAACAGGTTATGATACTAGAGGAGTGTTAGGCTTGGAGAGAGTGACTGAGTTGTTTTCAAAGAACAACTGTTCCACAGGGCCTTTTTCTTTTAGTCCATTATAACTACATAAAAGCTACTTTAAAATGTATTATATTATTCCTAAGTAAGTCATAGAAAATGTATGTGTTTTATGATTTGCTTGCTTTCATCTCTTCCCACAAGACAAAAACATATATAATAGGTTGTAAAAGAGGTAAATGTAAAATCATAACAAAGCAAAAACAGGCCAAATAACTTCAAATTATATGATAATTCTAGAGAAAGAAATAAAGGATCAGAGGAGAGAAAAAATAAAAAGATGCAAAGGACATATAGCTACTTGGCTACCACAATTTGAGGTTCTAAAATTAATCCAGATTATACCTTAAGGGCTCAGTACAGAAAGTTGAGAGATCCAAAGGATTCCCAAACTAGACCTTCATACTTGGGACTAACTCTTAGGATTAATCTTTGTCTGAAACCAGGAGGGATTGTGGGTGTGTGTGTTTGTCTAATTAAGGTATAATTTGCATATAACTTTTATCAATTTCAGGTGTATAACATAATGATTCACTATTTGTATATGTTGCATGGGACACACCACAATGTCTACTTAACATCTAGCACCACACACAGTTACAAAAAATATTTTCCTTGTGATAAGAACTCTTAAGATGTACTCTCTTAACAACTTGGAAGAATGAAATACAGTATAACTAACTATAGTCAGCAGGGATTGCTAAAAATTGTTAAAACTTCACCCATCATTTATTTCCTGGTAATTGATCATGTAGTGGCTTATTATTGGTAACTGCCTGAATCATCAAATCTCATTCCTTTACTAATCCATCCTTCTCCTCATCTCTTCCTCATGTGTTCATCTAACACCTTTACGGAGACTACAAATCCTCATCTCAAATGCAGTTCTTCTGCTCAAGTGTCAAGAATTCAAAATGCCTGGGGCGCCTGGGTGGCTCAGTAGGTTAAAGCCTCTGCCTTCGGCTCAGGTCATGATCCCAGAGTCTTGGGATCAAACCCCGCATCGGGCTCTCTGCCCAGCAGGGAGCTTGCTTCCCCCTCTTTCTTTGACTGCCTCTCTGCCTACTTGTGATCCCTGTCTGTCAAATGAATACATTAAAAAATTCTTTTAAAAAATTTTAAAAAAAAAGAATTCAAAATGCTTGAAAATGGTACTTTTATTTAGATTCTTTAAACGCACCATGTCCACAACTGAACCCTCTGCAGATGTTGATCCCCAAAAACCTCCCCACCCAAACTGCTGTGTTTTGTCAGAGGCTATTACCATGTTCTCAACTTCCTGAGCTATACATGCCAGGTTGTTTTGAATCATGGTTTTCCTTCATTTCCTGTATCTATCCAGTCACTAAGACTGATTGATTTTTTCCCTTAAGTTGTTGTATATTCACATAATCCTTTGTATTTACACAGCAATTTTCAAAGTACAACACCTTAATACTCTTTTCCCTGAATCATTCTAACTCTCCTGGCTGACTTCTCCCTTCTCCCCAATTTTAGAGTGGGCCTCTTTGAATTAGCACCAGGTGTAACTCTCACTTGATCTCCCTTAATCATTGTTTATTCATATTAGTCCTGGGTTCAAAAGACTTGCTTGCTCACACTGTTTGCAATCATTTGTCTGACACCTCTATATATCTGCAAATCAAATATTTTACTTGGGGGTCAATTAAAAAACCCAAATTTCTTCATATAATCTCCTCTGGCTGATTAAAATTTCTACAAACTTCCATTCCTCTGAATTACTACAGAACATGGAGTTTACATAGCCTAATTTATCAATTAATTGTGTAAGGTTTTGTTCTGTCAGTATTTTTTCTTGAGTGCCAGTTGAGGTCCTTGGGCATAGGGATTAAGTCCTTTATAGTTTAATGATAGTGATAATGGTGGTTTAATGATGATAACACTGATTTCCACAAGTCACTCACAGTAATATGGAACTGCTCTGATGGAATAAGCTGATAACCCCTAAAAAAAAAGAAAGAGTGAGCCAAGGTTGGTGGAGTTTAGGGGTGGGGTAGAGAAGGTTTAGGGAAAAATGTCTTCCAAGGACAGGACAAGACCAACATTTTAAAGATAAGGTATACAGCAAATGAAAGGTTAGGAGAGGGGTTTAAGAACGGAAAAGGGGGCACCGGGGTGGCTCAGTGGGTTAAGGCCTCTGCCTTCGGCTCAGGTCATGATCTCAGGGTCCTGGGATCGAGCCCCACATCAGGCTCTCTGCTCGGGGGGAGCCTGCTTCCTCCTCTCTCTGCCTGCCTCTGCCTACTTGTGATCTCTGTCTGTCAAATAAATAAATAAAATCTTTAAAAAAAAATTCCTTTAAAAAAGAACGGAAAAGGGATTCCTAGAAAGTGGGTTCTATTGAAATTAAAAGTTAAGGAATTTCCTCCCAGTCAATTTGCCAGATTCTAGAAGTGGGACATAGGCTGGGGAAAAGGGAACAAAGGGAATCAAGATTTGTAACTTATGAGACTGGAGTTTGGGATTTTATGGGAGTAAGATCAAGGACCAGCAGTGTTAATCAAGAAAACTACCCTGCTCCTGAGGTAAAACTAGGTATCACAGTCTGGTGGGAGGAACTAAACTCTTCCTATGAAAAGAACAGTTTTTACAGGAAAGGGAGATTTTTTGTACAGATTCTTAGGTTCTTTCTTCCTCCATCCTCTTGGTCAAAGAATGAAGTGAGAAAATCTGATGGTGGCTGTTAGCTCATTGGCCCGTGTTTTTCAACTGAGAGAACTCATCTAAAAAAAAAAAAAAAATCCATCAATATCCGTGAGCGGGTATCTTTTTCTCTTTCTTTTCCTTCTGGGGCCAGTGCCAGATGATTACCTGGGCAAGTAACCGACACTAACATCACCAGTAATGAAATGGACAGACATCAAGGGCCTCTTGATATGATACACTGAGAATCATCCCTATGGTACTGCAGGGGAGAAAATGCATTGCTTGAATCTAATCATGAAGAAACATCAGAGCAACTTAAATTGAGGTACAGCCTACAAAATAGGGGGCCTGTTGTCTTCAAAAATATTAAGGCAATAAAAGATAAAGAAAGTCTGAGAATCATTCTAGATTTAAAGGAACTAAGGAAATTTGACAACTGAGTGCAACATAGGATACTGGACTGGATTTTGAACCCAGGGAAAATATGTGAGAGTGTAGATCTCCAAATGACAATAACAAAACACAACAACCTACTGAACCTGACAGATGTTCAGTAGAATTATTGTGATCATTTCACAATATATACACATATTACAAAATATATACACATATTACACAATATATGCACATATTTCACAATATATACACATACTGCATCATTGCATTGTAGCCTTGAAACTAAGAAAATATGATGTATCAATTATACCTTAATTAAGAAAAAAGAAAAATTAAGGAGACAAATGGCAAAATTTGAACATAGACTACAGATTAGATGACAGTATAGAAGCAATGTTTAATTTTCTGTTTTTGATAATGGTACTGTGGTTATGCAGGAGCAGGGCTTTGTTCATAAGATACCCTCACTGGTGATTTGGTATCTGCAGTTTTCTCCCCAATAATTCTGAAATATAGATATAGAATAGATGAAGAAGGTGAGAGAGATAGAGGGCTAAAGACACACTGTAAAGTAACTGATGTCAAGTGTCAAACACTCACAAACTTAAGTAAGGAACATCTTGTGAGCACTTATCTGATTCCTATGACTTTTTCTGTGTTTGTAATTACATTTAAAAAGTTATTAAAATGTTGAATTCCACAGTGAATAATTGGCTTTTAATGAAAGGATGAGAAGAAGGTTGTTTTATTTTGTTGCTTGTTTTCTAAGAATCAAACAGTTTAGGAGCAAAGAAATGGAAGGACTGTTTTTAACATCTCACAAAGGAACAATTACGAACCATATGCCAGTTATTTTTCAGTATGAAATATTAGATTCAACAATTTTTCTGTATGAACAACTCCTTATCCATTTTAATAGATCAACATCAAAAATTCTTTTTGTTTTGATCAAAATTGTATTTGAGAATCTCTCAGGACTCCACCATGAAACAAATTTTGTAAACAAGTGTCATAGGGAAGGCTTCCCGGACTAGTATCTACTCTCTAGATCTAGGTTATTGGAGACTAAATTATTCATTTCTTCATTTTAGTTTTATTTATTTATTTATTTATTTTTTAAGATTTTATTTATTTATTTGACAGAGAGCGATCACAAGTAGGCAGAAAGGCAGGCAGAGAGAGAGGGGGAAGCAGGCTCCCTGCCGAGCAGAGAGCCCGATGTGGGACTCGATCCCAGGACCCTGAGATCATGACCTGAGCCGAAGGCAGCGGCTTAACCCACTGAGCCACCCAGGGGCCCTTCATTTTAGTTTTAAAGGAAGAGTG
Organism: Lutra lutra; assembly: GCF_902655055.1. Lineage (NCBI taxonomy): Eukaryota > Metazoa > Chordata > Mammalia > Carnivora > Mustelidae > Lutra > Lutra lutra. The sequence continues at coordinate 34,806,687 of NC_062280.1, read as the reverse complement.
AAAACATACATAGCACCAACTCATTTACTTATTTCAGCAACCAATTCTCATTGAACAACTGACATTGTCACCTTTTTGGGTCCATTGATATCATTAGCACTGAAGCAGGAAAATAGAAATACATATGGATGGTGTTTTTTATATGGGTAGTATTTTTAATTCCTTACTAGTTAATTTCTTTCCTCAAAAAATTTTATTTATTTACATATTTATTTATTTATTTTAAAGATTTTAGTTGAGAGAAAGAGCATGAGTGGGAGGAGGGGCAGAAGGAGAGAGACAAGCAGACTCTCCACGGAGCAGATTGCCCAACTTGGGAGACTTATCCCAGGACCCCAAGATCATGACCTGAGCCAGCAGCAGACACTTAATCAACTGAGCCATCCAGGTACCCCTTCTCAAGAAATTTTAAAATAGGTTCTTTCCCCCACTACCGCCCAGTTATATATCTTAAAAATGGTGGTGTACTGCTCCTTAAAGTAAAATTTGTATCATATAAAAATATAATCTCCAAAATCTCTAGTGAAATAAACATACAGACGTGTACATTTTATTATTTCCACTTTCATTTTAAAGAAAATTTAACTTCTTTTACTTGAGTCATAATATTGCACGAGAATAACTAAAAGCCAGAAAAAAAATTACTCACTGTTCCATCAGTAATGAAATCAATGTCTTTATTCATGGTGCCCCATGAAATTGTCCACATGCAATTTCTATTTTTATATGTAAGTAACAAAAGTCTAGATAGAATACTATTCTGTGTATAACTCCATCCATATTGCTATTTTGCCATAATATTCTTTTTTTTTTTTTTTTTTTTTTTGGTGTCCTTTCTGTTCTTTTCTTTATCATTCTTTAGCCTTCCACCCATGGCACCCAATAGTAACAGATTGATATATATCCTCTCACATCTTCACGAATAGTTAACACATACAAACATACATGATCAAAATTTTTTTTTTAAGATTTTATTTATTTATTTGACAGACAGAAATCACAAGTAGGCAGAGAGGCAGGCAGAGAGAGAGGGAAGCAGACTCCCTGCTGAGCAGAGAGCCCGATGCGGGGCTCGATCCCAGGACTCTGAGATCATGACCTGAGCCGAAAGGCAGAGGCTTTAACCCACTGAGCCACACAGGTGCCCTGATCAAAGATCTTTTATCTCATTACTCAGAACTGGTAAATGGTTAATGAATGGAGAGCAAAAACTGATTCATGCATAACTTGAATATTTTCTTAATTATATACTTTTAAACACATTATACATGATTTTAAGTATGTGGTGTCAGCTGATTTTAAATTTTCTTACATAAATCACACCCAAACTTCCAGTTTGATTTTCTCTACAATGAATCAAGTTTTTGAAGATACTTGCTGAGCAATTTAATGTGTGATTTTTCTATATTTTTATAATTTTCTTCTCTGCTCTTTTCATGGTGTTCTTGCCCACACCTGAAATCTCAATGTATATTTTCAATGGCTTTTATTGATGGAGATTTTTCAAAGTTTTTAAGTTTGTCTTCACGAAGCAACAACTCTTTTTTATGACATTTATTTTTTTTATCTATTTTTAAAGAGTTAAAGTAAAAATTTTTCATTATTAAAGATTTTTTTAGAGCAAAAGAAAAAGAGAGAGAGACACAAGGAGGGGGCATGGGCAAGGGAAGAGGGAGAAGCAGACTGCTCACTGAGTCCCCAGGATCCAGGTGGGGCTGGATCCCTGGACACCAGGATCATGACCTGAGCTGAAGGCAGAATCTTAACTGACTGAGCCACCCAGGTGCCCTTTTATGACATATTTATAAGCACTTTATGTAACATTTTATTAAATGTCAAAATTGCACTAGGAATAGCACATGGTGCATAGGAGTTTAGTAACAAACACAACTGACCCTTAGCAAGTGACTGTTTTAAGGTAGGAACAGGATGGTATGGCTAAGATCATATAGGAATCAACTTTCTGGGAGCAATCCATGTGCCATTTGCTTATTTTATGGAGGGAATGGATAGGCTTCATGTATGGTTTTTTTGTCATTCGCTTTATATAAACAAAATCATCCAATATATCTTTATAAGCAAGTTGCTTGTCTTAATGACATGTAATTGCTATTTTTCCAGAAGAATAGCTTAGGTCTAACTCATTCTTTTTGATAGCTGAATGCTATTTCACCAAATGGATGTGTTGAAAATCCTGTCAACTATTCCTTATCGATAAGTATTTAGATTATTTCCAGCTTTGGTTACTTCAAACGATGCTTTAATGGAGATCTTTCTAAGTATATTCTTAGATATTGATGCATTTATTCCTATGGGAGAAATTCTTTAGATTTTTGATCCTCTTGTCTTTCAATGTCTACTTTTAATATCCTTAAGCTTCCAGTATAATTATATAATATTTTAAAATAAGACTGAGTCTCAAAAGAGATCACTGTAATTCCTGTTTATACTTGGCAAGATTTTGACCAGTTTGAAAAATTTAACCAATTGGGGTCCAGCGATAATTCTGAATCCATTAAGATCCATTTGTTGGCTTGAGTAGTTTCATTAAGTAAATTTCTGTAGTCCCTGTACCTCTTGCATGTGAAAAATGCTAAATCTAGGACAGCTCTGATTTATTCCTGTGATTTCTTCTACTGCAACGTTCGTCACAGAGTCCAAAACAAAACTTTGTCTGTATTAAGATGGTATAGAAAAATATGAAGAACTTAAACATGTAAAATGTTATTACAATATATAAATTTAAGCACATGATTTCCATTTCTTACAAATCACATATGTAAATAACATAAAAGTTAAGCCTGTTTTCAGTTTCCAATGATAATGTGAATTATTTTGAATTTTATAGTTATTGCTGGTTAGTGGACTATAACATACCAGCATGTGATGTGTTCTCCTTAAACTGTGGCCAGCATTAGCGAACTGCTTTAAGCAGAGTCAAGGCTCACAAATATCCCAGGAAAGTATCAGGGCCACCAGGTTACATGACTCTTCCCTGTAATGTCTCCAATCATATACTGTATCTTTGAAATCAGCTGTTGTACATGAATGTGTAATGACATCCAACTGCTCATTCTGCAAGATGCACTTTTGTGTGCTTCAGCATAGAGGTAACCTGATATATTAATAAAATAGTTGTCCTCTTGATTATCAGTATTTTCATCTGTGGAAATTTTGTAATAACCAATAGTATAGAAGTTGGGCTTTATTGTAAGTTTTCCTTTTAAAGAATGTATTTATTTATTTACTTACTTAAGAGAGAGAGAAACTGAGTGTGGTGTGGGGTTGGGGGCAAAGAGAGAGGGACAAGCAGATTCCCCTATGAGTAGGTAGCCTGACACAGGGCTTGATCTCAGGACCCTGAGACCATGACCTGAGCTAAAGGCAGATGCTTACCTGACTAAGCCACCCAGGCACCTCTATTGTAAGTTTTTAGATATCCCTAGTATGTATAAGCCAGAGATGCTGGAGACAATCAAAGACTAAGGTTACAAAAACATACTTTGCATTATATCATTGATTATAAAAATAAGTATGTTTTTCCCATCTGACTCTTCAAGACTAGGGTAAGACAGAGATTTTTAAGGAAATTGTAGGATTCTGTTTAATGAAGTCGATCTATACATTAGCCATTCAGACCAAAGATGCGTATCTCCATGTTCATTTTGCTTCCTGCCCTCACAAACCTGTTTTTTTGGCACGCACAATGATGAAGTCTATCTTAAGGTTTTCATTAACGCCTGGCAGGTACCAATTAGCTATTGTGGGTTTATGTTAATCTTTTTATATATATGCACAAAGTGGCTCCATAGGTAAAAGCTAAATACATGGGTGATTGGGAGTCCTTGTCTGATCTGCCACATTATGCTAAAATCTTGATCATAAAGTTAACATGAACCTTCACCGCCTCGATTCCTGGGCTAACAGAAATAAATTTTTCTATCTCTCTCCATTTGTCACACCACTTGCTAAAAGAGACCTAGTAATAATTTTTATGATTTGGCATTTCCTGATTGTTGTCTTTACGTTATCTTTCACTCAGGATTTCTGCCAAAACCACTGGAGGTACCTTTGGTAGACAGAGTAAAGAAGCACAATAGAAAAGTATATCTGTTGCTTGTTGGAAGAGTTTCTCCATAACTTCAAAGTCACTAATATTTTCTTATTAATGCTTAAAAGTCAGATATCCAAAGTGGAGGTGCTCAGATCTGTAGCATTTGCAGATTTCCATGATGTAATTGCTCTCATTGTGGATGATTTCCAGCCGCCAATGTGATGCCACTAATTGCAGATTTGGCCAGAGATGTTAACCATCAGTTCTTCCAAAACAATACAGATTCCTTCCAACATACTAATTTAAAAATGTGTTAACCTCCATTTTCTTTGTATATCTAACCACGTGAAATTGAGTAGGGATGGGAGGTAGAATTATAGAGGTTAAGAGAGAAAAGTTGTATTTCTGATTCACAGTTGTGATTGAGAAAAATTGACTATGGAAAAGCACAGAAAGGAAGCTAAATTTCAAAACATTTGATGAACTATATTAATTTATTGTCCCTGGGAATTCCAGGGTTAAGTGGTAGAACCAACCATGGCTCATCATTGGTTCCCAATAATTTTTTTTTAAATTTTATTTATTTATTTGACAGCTAGAGATCATAAGTAGGTAGGGAGGCAGGCAGAGAGGAGGAAGCAGGCTCCCTGCTGAGCAGAGAGCCCGATGCGGGGCTCGATCCCAGAACCCTGAGATCATGACCTGAGCCTAAGGCAGAGGCTTAACCCACTGAGCCACCCAGGTGCCCCAGGTTCCCAGTAAGTTTGTTTTGTTTGGTTTTGGTCTATGATCAGGATTTCAGATAAGTTATAGTATGCATAACAATGCTAGTTATTTTAGATAAAACTGAAACTATTCAACATGTGTATTGTTCCCGTATAACTAAGATAAGACATTTACTTTTGAGGTGATATATCTTCTATGTTCATGTATCTGTACATTTATTTTATCCCTTGATCTTTCATGAGACTTTTTGAGAACCCACACAACCTATTCAGCACCTCAGAGTTTACTTCTCAAACAAGGATATTATTTTACACTCTTCTTTTTAGAAGATTATGACTAAGTAATACAAACATTAGGAATGCTTTGAGTTGAAATGGGCACCAATACCACCAATGTTTATTTCTTCATCATCAGCAAAATCGATAGTTGGCCAACAATTCTGTCACATGTAGTGACAAATATGGCATTTTGGGAAAAAAAAATTGTTCATGAATTTTAAAAACTGTTTTATCACTAATAGTGACAAAAATGGAAAGAAACTATATATGCTTACAAGAAACTTATTAGTTCACAATTTCAAAACTTTTCAAAGAATAATTTTCTTTCACAATAGGAATTTCAAACATGACTTAGCTAGAGGAAGAGAATAAATATTAGAAATGAGTACAATTATGGTGGTCAGTAAATGAGTATTTGAATGAAGTTTTACCTCCTCAATGTTCATAAAAATACCCAATATTACTGCTGATTTTGCTGTCACTAATTTAAAAATATATGTTGCCAACTTTGTAAATTTGTAAAGAGTTAGTTAACAATTAGAAATGTATCTGAAAGTCATCTTATAAAGCTGAAGTGGATATTTAGTTGAGAACCAATTTAACCAATTTACCATAATATTCTAAAATTTAATTTCATTAAAAAAAATGTCTGTAAGCCTGTGGTTATCCTAAATTTGGCAAAATAGCTTATCCAACTATTTCCTAAAATACTTTTGGACCTGATTTAAAACAAAACAAAAATAAAACAAAACAGCCACAAAAATATTTGTAATTCTAAATGGTTAACTGAAGTTTTTATAGCTTTTTTTTTTTTCCCTAGCTGATCTTCATTATGTAGCACTGATCTCTTGGCAAAACGCTTTGAGCTATCCGAATCATATACTGAGGAAACAATATGCATTTTTGTTTACCTGTTCTAGAAGAACTTTGAGAAAAGCGCCCCTAGTTCCTCCAAGTAAAATGTGAAAGGCAGGCACAAAACACTTTGGCTGGTTCACTCAGTGATAAGGAAACACAGGCTTAGCTTAATTCACTCTTCTAAAGTGCCAACTGACAAGCTGACACTGAATTCAGTCCAGGCTCAAAAGTATAATTGATGTCCGCTCAAATTCTCAGCCAAAGACAAACACTGAATCTGTTGCTATTGGCTTTGTTTGGGTTTCAGGTGCAGGACCCCTGCCATATGGTATCCTTGGGGCAGGTGTTTTGTTATGGTGTGTATGTATGTGTGTGTGCTTGTTAATATTGCAAACATCCTTCAGCTACAAAGCAAACAAAGGAAAGGCAACCCACTCATTGCCTACAACCACTATAGACCACCAACTGCTGAATACTATTAAAGTTACATAGAGCATTAGACAAATAGAAGTTCCTGTCAAAGATACTATTTTACCAATGAATTCTTCATTTGCCCTTAACATCCTGTTTTCCTTTCACCAACAAATGGCTCTGCATTTATAATTAATGAATTGACACTGTATTATTAATATAAACTTCAAGATATTTTACAACAGACCAAGGTTTGTATCCAGAGTGTTCATTAATCATTACTGACTGTGACAGGAGAGCACTTTCTTATATATGTAAAAAAATATTTTATTTGAAAATGGCAAATCATTTGGACCATATGAATGTTTTATATAAGAAACTATGGAATAATAAAAAATATAGATAGCCCTAACATGATCAATATATTTAGTACTATATTCAATGGATTTGAAAAATTTCAGAGTTTTCTTCCTTGTTGATATGATTACATTTATTACTCAATCAAGTAATCATCAAGGCCTTCTCAAGTTTAGGCATTGCATGAGGCCTAATGGGGCAAAAAGACATGAAACAAAATCCCTACTCAAGAAGCAAAGAGTTTTCATGTCTAAAAGGAATACATATGAAACTACAGTGGATATTATAGGCAGAATATAATCATTAAATACAAGTAGCAGGGGATTAAAAGCCGAAAGATATAAATAAATCCTGGGAGTTTCCATTAAGGAGATAGGACTTAAAGCAACTTCAAAGAATGAATAGATTTTACATAGAAAGACTTGGTTATGGAATACTATTACAAGTAAAAATAATAACATGAAAAAAGGGGATTAGAAGAAACATATTGGGCTATTTGTAATTATGGATAGCAGTATGAGTAGTCTGAAGGAGAATAAGGAATAACTAAAATGGCAAGATCTTTTAGAAGCTAATTGCAAGGCATTTGGACTTGATACAGTAGGAAAGTATTTTCAGTGAGGTATAGGACTGTAAATCTATGCATAGAAGGGCCCTGGATGGAACCCCTAGATGGCTCAGTCAGTTAAGCATCTGCCTTTGGCTCAGGTTATGATCCCAGGATTCTGGGATCCAGTCCCACATCAGACTCATTGTTCAGCAGGTATTCTGCTTCTCCCTCTGTCTGCTGTTCTCTTTGCTTGTGCTCTGTCTCTCTCTCTTTGTCTCAAATAAATAAAAATCTTGAAGAAGAAGAAGAAGAAGAAGAAGAAGAAGGAGAAAAAGAAGGAGAAGGAGGAGAAGAAGGAGAAGAAGGAAGGCCCTGGAGGTGTCTGGTTATACCAGGAAAGTGGAGTTTCTAGGAAAGCCCACGCTGGTCTGTTCTATATATGAAAAGACTTTGAAAGACTGTGTTAATGTATTATTTAATTTTTTTTAAAGTTTCCATAAACAATAGCAACCTTTAACTCCTTAAATCAATCACAGGATACACTTAGCCCCTTATAAATACACACAATGCATTTATCGTGCAATGATTCTATTTTTTTGACATGGTTATCATTGTGAGTCTTAAGTTATTAACAGAGGACACAAATTTAGAAATCCTGACTTTATACCTACACTTTGCTGTAACTCATACTACAAGTGTAATACAAATAAACAAACAACAGGTTAGTTGACCCTATGGGGGAAATATAGTACAGAAAATTAGGTGTTAAGTTGCTTCTGGCCAGCGTCTTAAAAGGACAAAATTATCAAGATAATTACAGGTGAGAGAGCTTCCTCCTGTCATTCCTGCAGTCTCTAAGAATTCAAAGACTAATTAAAATGATTTTTTCGCACATGTTAGCTTCATTCAACACCCAGCTGACAAGAGAGGCTTGGTTAGATTCACCTAAGTCATTTTGCTTTGACAATTAAATAAAAAATCAGCTCCTTCTAACTACTATGGCTTCCTAATAGGTCCACCTCTGAGCTCTTCTCCAGCAGTTACCAAGATCAATGTTTAAAGTTTCCTAACTTATAAATTAGAGAAGTTCACTGCTTAGCACTCTGACTTGAAAGCACTGTTCAAGTAGAAGTTACAGACCAAGGATTTCAACCAACTTTTAAATGTTGCTTTATTAATATGGAGAGTACCTCTCCAGCCTATTTGGTTAAATGCTCTTCTGAAAGGCCGGGGCAGGCCAATTTGTCCTGTTGAGTATTAAATTTGACCTTTGAATTGTTGTCTCCCTCTCACTAATCCTGCCTCTTAGATACACAGTTACCATTCATTTAAAAGGAACATCGTGGCCATGCTGTTAATCATTAGGAAAGGATTTTTTGCATATTTGTGAAGTCTTGGATGCCTGAAGAGGTGTTTTTGGTATATGAATAATCACTGTGAACACCTCATCTGCAGCTTTTTCTTACTCTACATCCATCTTTTTTTTTTTAAGATTTTATTTATTTATTTGACAGATCACGAGTAGGCAGAGAGGCAGGCAGAGAGAGGAAGAGAATCAGGCTCCCCGCTGAGCAGAGAGCTCCATGTGGGGCTCGATCCCAGGACCCTGGGATCATGACCTGAGCTGAAGGCAGAGGCTTTAACCCACTGAGCCACCCAGGCGCCCCTATATCCATCTTTTTAAAGCAGTTGTTCTCAACCCATTAAAGTCACCTGGGGAGCTTTGCTACAACTCAATGCCCAAGCCCTCCCTCAGACTAATTAAACCAGAATCTCCGGCCTTCTCTGCCTAGAAGTTGAATTGGAACATTATCACAAGCTTCCAATTTGCAGGGTATTTTATGATATTATGGTTTATCCAATTTCCTCAAATCATCTTAACTCTATTTTGAACCCTAGAGGGATAAGATAGAGGAAGAGTGAGCTTGCGAGTGGGATGTCACTTTATTTTCTGTTGCAAGTGATAGAAACCTAATAGAAACTAAACTGAGGAAAAGAGCAAACTTCCTGAGTCATGTAACTGAAATATTCTGGAGCTAAGGCTAAGTCAATGGGTGGCTTAATGATGTCACCAGGGTTTGGTTTCTCTTCATCTCTTGGCTCTGTCTTCTGTTGTGCTGGCTTCATTCTCAGATCCCATTATTTGGGACCCTTTTCAATTCCAGGCTAACATTACCCCAAGTACAAGTTAAACAGCAGAATAAGTCTCTTTAGACAGGTCGTGTTTCAGCTCTAGCAGTCATTCTAGCTGGTTAATTTGGACCCTGTAGTCTTAAACCCCCTCTGAACCTATTGTGAAAGAGAGGGGTATTTAAGGCTCACAAATAGCCCTTTCATGTCCCTTTCTGGAGTCTGGGGTGGAATCCTATCTAAAACATATCACCGGAAATTGGAAGCAATAATTTTTACCAAAATTCATATTGTTCCTACCTAAAGAGGGAAAACCAATGCTGGCTTCTAAAAAAGAGGCAAATGTCCACATTAGGGTGACCATGACGCTAGGTTAAGTGTTCCAAGGGATACGAAATAAAAGTGAGTCTCTGTCATGGATGAGTGAATGAGTGGGTAAGTGACATACAACAGGGCCTCTCAGTACACATTAGCCATGGCTGGCTCTTTATTAGCCTTAAGGCACAAATGATCATTTATTATGACTCAGGGCTACAGAATATTGTAGGAAAAGCAGGAATCAGTATACAATCACTCAGTATCACTATGACTTGCTTAATGAAGTATGGAATGTAAAAAGATCTATTTTAAAAAGGAAGGATGGAATGATGCATTAAAAAGCAAAATAAAAGGAAAACAACATTTTTTTTTAAATTTTTCCTATTTCCTCAAAAAAAATGAAATGAAAAGAAAAGGAAAGAAGAGAAAAAAAAAGAAAAAAGATTTCTAGGATAAGAATCATGCTTTATTCAGTCTGCATAGGATAGCCTATAAATACCTGATGAAATTATCTTATAGCCATAAAATATAATGACAAATTGTCTCCTTCACTATCACCACGATAACGTTATAGCTTAAAGATTACATGGTTCTAGAATCAGTTGCTTGTGATCAAATTCAAATTTTCTGTGCTCTTTGGAGAGACTTTTCATATCTCGAAGTCTGAGCTGTCTCATGTCTAAAGAATGACAATAATTCTTACACATAGTGTTGTAAAGTGAGGTAAATCATGAAAGCATAAATATAATGTTGGCATATAGTAAATGTGAGTAAATATTATATATCCGCCCCTCATTCACATCTTCCTCCCCCTCTCTTCTTTCTCATCATATTCATGATTGTTAATAAATGGCATCTAAGGTTATGCAATCACTGAAAATTGTTCTTATTTGCCTTTTGGTTGGTTAATTTGGTCTCTATATATTTCCATTTTGTTTCTATTCCAGCAGTAATAAGAATTATTAGGAAAATAAAATTAGAGGAAAAGAGGGGAAGACTGTCATCCAAAATTCTATAATTTAAATTGAATTACTATTAAATGCTATTAATATTTTGGTGTTTTCTTCATTTTATTCTGTGTACATTTTATATACTTATTTTTTTGTTTTTAAAAACTGCTCTTTATTTTTTTCAGGTTTCCTTACATTTAATTTTTTACAGTTGTACATATAAATAGTATAGTATTTCTCATAATTTTAAAAAATCTAAAAAGTTACCCAAATTCCTATTCTTAGGTTAATTCTTTAGATAGCTAACTAGCTAGATAGTTAGACATTTGTCAGAGTTTCCTTTTTGAGTTCTTATATTTGAGAATCAGGAAACATATTTAAAATTACTGCAGACTAAAAGTAGCATTGAATATCTCTGTCTGGAAAAAAATTATAGTCACATGCAAATTTCACTATCTAAACCAATTAATGAAGATTCCAAGTAGAGTAAATCACTTTGGTGTTCTCAGAATTAAACAGGTTAAAAATGTAGTTATAAATTATCCTGAACTCTAAGTTAATGTAAGATCCAGTTTTTAAACTAACACTTATGCAACTCATTCAGTTACAATCCATTTGGCAACCATCTTTTTCAAAATGTCAAGACAAAATGTAAGTATGTGAAGAACCATATGCACAATTCTCCCCTTTGGAGGACAACAGATCTTCACTATCTCTGACAAATTCCTAAAAAAAACAACTGTTTCATCTCTGCAGCAAGCAGAAAATTACTAGTCAGCAGCCGCCATAGCTAGTGCCCCTGCACCATTGAAGCTCAGCCTCTCCCAACCCCCACAGAAGTGGGCCAGGAAATTAGTAAGCAGAGGTCAAGAGACTGGAAATAGGAAATGAGACATGCTCAAATCCTCAGCCATGCAATCTTTTTCCTCTTTCCTCCTCATTCTATTCTATCCCTATGAGAACTGCAGGCCAGAGAAAAGCCAAGAAGAGCTCTGATTGTTCTTCTGAGTGTCATGAAAAATACTCCAGGATAAAATAGTCTCAGTAGGATAGTAATTTCATTAACAAAAACAGGGAACTTCTAAAATTACCATCAATACAGTCCCCTACTGCCTTTACCAAATGCCTATTTGTCTTACTTCTCTGCCTCTCCCATCTTCAACTGATCACAGCCCTATCAATTTACCTACCAGACAAGATTTCCAGATCTCTCATTTCCTCCCTCTTCCCTTCCATTGCCTTATTAACTGATTCTAATTCTTTCCTCACTAAATTTTTATGGGAACCCTCAGTTGGGCTCTGTGGTCTCTTCTTCTCATTTCTATTTATTCTGCACACTGCTGCCAGGATAATTTTCTAAGTTTTTAAATCTGCCTATCTAATTGTTTTGCTTTAAAAAAAAAATTAAACAATCAAAATCTCCATTATTTCTTTGTGCCGATGGGATAGATACAAACTCCTTACCATGACATTAAAAGCTTTGCATGACTTGCTTCCAGTTTAAGGTAAGGATGCCATTCCAACCAAACTCTCTTGTGTCTCCTCCTCTCCCCTACCACACCTACCTTGTTTTCCACCAACACAGACCTTCCCACCATTCCCTTAATACACTGTTTTTCTTTTGGACCATATACATGTGCCTATGACATTCTCCCAGCATAGGAAAGTATATCAGGATAAGCACTTATAAAGCACAATCAGTTTTCTAAGCATCTAATCTGCACAACATTGCAAAGATGTAAGAATTACTGTTTCTGTTTTGTAGGCAAAGCAACAAGGAGAAGGAAATTGTCCAGGCACATGCCATGCTTAATGATGTCGCTTAGCTTAAAATCTGTATCATTTATCCTTGGTGGGATGCCATACACCCAATTCTTCGCCTGAAAAATTCCTCACTTGACTGTTAAATCTCACTTTAAGTTTAGCTGTTCTCCAGAGGAAATGAACTAGACTTCTCTAGTATCACAATACCTGCTGGGATGATCCCAGAGTTTTTGTACAGCAGGCTCAGGGAAGCAATCCACTTGAGAGGAAAAGACAGTGGGGACAGACAAGGAAAATTACCTTGAAGCTTTATAAACATAATGAGTACACTGTCTCTACCTTATGTTTTATGATGATTAAGGTGATGAGGATACCAGTGCCCGCAGCTGACCTATGTGTTGGCCTTGCAATATATCCTCTCCTATGATGGATACAATTCCTTTCTAATTTCTCCACTAATATACTCACTTTCCAGACCAAAAAAGTGAGTTCTTGAAGATTTTGCACAACATCTTATTGATCTTTCTATTCCTCACCTTTTTTAGGGATCTGGCTTTACCTGGGTGCTCAGTAAGTGTGGGAGGATTGGGAGTAGGAGTAGATGAAATGGTCATTTCCTGCCATAACAACTTTGGAATATTTTTTAAAGATTTATTTTTTTATTTGTATGAGAGAAATAGAGTAGGGGAGAAGCAGAGAGAAAAGGAGAGAGAGAATCCTCAAGCAAATTCTCCACAGACCACGGAGCTGCTTCTAGGACCCTGAGATCATGACCTAAGCTGAAATCAAGAGTTAGCCACTTAACTGACTAAACCACCCAGGCACCCATGGAATATTTTCATTGAACTTCATCAGAAACCAGTTTGGAAGTTTGGTGTTTTCAATTATCAAGAAATCATGCTCTAACTATCTATTAATGCTGTGCATGGTTATTTTAGTAGTTAGGTTTTAATACATTTAAACAAATAGGTCACTTTAATACCCAAAGTCAATGATCTGTTCATCCAAGTAAGTACCATAATTTGTTTCTGAAAGGATAGCTCTATAGTTAATTCACTTCAGTCTTAGTAATGGCTATATTTCTATTCTCACAATTCAATTGAAATTGACCCAATCTTTCAAAAATTTTAAGCTTGGAACTTGGATGCTTGGATGAAAATAGTAATTGTAAATTGTGAAAGTACTAAGGAAACATTTTTTTTTTTAATAATTTTTTACCTCAAAGTGGGAACTTCTCAAGTACAGCACTATAATTCTAGAGGGAAGCCGAAGAGTCAAGACCTTAATATGTTGTATCAGATTTTGAGGGGATAAGTTGACAGAGACCCCATGGAAGTCATTGTTTCTTCATATGCAGTGAAATAAGACAGGAGACAAACATAGTATTTTAATTCTCTCACTTAATGTTATGATGACTACCATGACTATTGAATCTCTGAGGCAAACACTGGATTCTTGGCATGAACTGTCCCATCTAATTCTCACAAATATACTCTAAGGTACATACTGCTTTTCTGTCTCTACTGTTGGGGACACAAAAGTGTAGAATTTACACAATTGCCCAAAGTAAATAAGCAAATAAGATTTAAGGCCACAATTTGACACATGTCTTCTGTAACTTATCTGATATCATCTTGTTCTTATAAGTATAAATTCTGCTTAGTTATTTCAGTCATGTTTAATTCTTTAAGTTAATAGTGTCATTTGGAATCATGAAGCATTTATAGAATTTGATTTAATCTGGTAATGCCTCAATTTACTTCATAAAATTATCTTGAGGATTAAATGATAGAATTAATGTAAAACACTCAGCCTGGTCCAGGGCTTAAAATAAGCACTCAAAAAGCTTTAAATGATGATGATCTTGATGGTGGTGATAGTGGTAGTGGTAGTGGTAATGATTTAGTCTAACCTACTCATTTGCAATGATTCAGTAAGAAACTGGTTCACAGACCTCTGAGAAATGGTGGCAAAAGCTAATTCTCATTTCTCTAGAAGGTGCTGCTTACCTAGATGTTGCTTGATGATATATTACGGAAAAAAATCACTCTGTATATCCTGGAGGTGGAAGACAAGCAAACAAAATGGAGGCAATCTATAGGTTCAGTGTGAAACATCACCTTGCTACTCAAGGTGTGTTCAAGCAGCATCAGCACCACATGGGAGCTGGTTAGAAATGCAGACTTTTAGGGGTACCTGGGTGGCTCAGTCACTAAGTGTCTGCCTTTGGCTCAGGTCATCATCCTGTGGTCTTGAAACCGAGCTCCACACGGAGCCTCTCATTGAGCTCCTCGCTCAGTAGAAAGCCTGTTTCTTTCTCTCCCACTCTCCCTGTTTGTGTCTCTCTATGTAAAATATATGTCTTGCTATGTCTCTCTCTGTAAAATAAACAAATAAAATCTTTAAAAGAAATCTTTAAAAGAAATTAAGAAAGAAACAAAAAACTTAAAAAAAAAGAAAGAAAAGAAATGCAGACTCTCAGCTCCATCCCAGACTTCCTAAACCAGAATCTTCATTTTAACAAAGTTCTCAGTGATTCATAATCCCATTGAAATTAGAGAATCACTGCTATAACCTATCTCAGCATGGAAGCAAAATAAAGATTAACAAATGGGCTGTGGAATGAGAAGGACCTGGTTTCCAACCCCTTCTCCTCCACTTGCTAGCTGTGAGAACTTGGCAAGTTCTCAGAGGGATTCCATGATACAGTATATTTAAAGCAACCACTGCAGTATGATAATTCTAACTATTACAATAATTAAGCTAGACCAAAGTAAACCTAATAGCAATAATAAGAAGCATACTTTAAATGATAAATGGGAAGATTTGGGCATGGGTCCAAGACTTCCATCTTCCAACTGAGAATAAAAGAGATTTATAGAGAAAATACTTTTAAGAGTAATTATGACATATCTAAGTTTGGTTACTATGTGGGTATACACACACACATGCATGTTTACATATACATATAGATATAATTTCACAACTGTATACAAAACATCATCATTTTCAAATACAGTTTTACATTAATGTAGGAAAAACAAATCTGACTCAGGAGTAGATTAGGATTCTGTCCACTAGCCATGGCTGGATTTTAATTGACCATCATCTTATACCATAATCAGATTGTATAGAAATGTACATTTTTCATTTGTTGAGTAGAGAATTAACTTCATGTTAATACTTATTTTATTAGTTTTCATTGTTTTTTTATTTTTTAAAAGATTTTATCTATTTATTTGAGAGAAAAAGTGAGTGAGAGAGAGAGAAAGCACAAGCGGTGGGTGGAGAGCAGAAGGAGAGGGAGAAGCAGACTCCCCACTGAGCAGGGAGCCCCACATTGGGCTCGATCCTGGGACTCACTCAACCGATGGAGCCACCCAGGTGCCCCAAGTTTTCAGTGTTTTTAAAACTAGAATATTGATAAAAGGAACGCCTTCCTAATGATTTGGAAATAGCCTGGCCAAGTAAAAATGAAGCGAAGCTGGATGGACTAGATATGGCCTATATCACGGCAAAAGTTAACATTAGCCAGAAAATATGATGGGATGCCCCTAAGTTTTAGAAGCAGTGACATTTCTTCAGCAAATATGAAGTTCTTTTACTAGTAGAAGTTTGTAAATACCTTTGAACTTGTGGAATATCATTTTTTTGTTTATAAAATAATGATATTATGATGGCCAACAATGAAATGGTATTTTGAAGCAACTTTTTAGATTCTGGGGCACATTCTATCACTGCTAATGTCTTATGATTAATTTGAATGTGGACCAAATGTGCAGCCTTATGTAGAGAAATGTGAAGTAGCCACTTTATAAATGAAGACAGAGGCCCTTCCTCTATCAGCCATGCCTGGCAACATTGGTAAATCTGTTCTCTATCATAGAGCAAAAATATGTGCTCTTTAATTTTGTTTTAGCTATTTTTAAAAAATTTTATAAAGATTTAAAATATTTATTTGAAAGACAGAAAAGAGTGCATGAGCTGAGGGGGGAGGTCAGAGGCAGAGGGAGAAGCAGGTGCCCCGCTGAGCAGAGAGCCTGAGGCAGAGCATGATCCCAGAGCCCAGAGATCATGACTGGGCCAAAGGCAGAGGCTTAACCAACTGAGCCACCCAGGTGCTCCTGTTTTAACTAGTTTTATATATGAAACATGCATGGCCTTAAACCTATGTAATCATCACTTCTGCTTAGCATAGATTGGATAGTGAGATAATAGTATTACACTTTTTCCAGGGCATATTTTTCTCCCGACGTGGGTAATCATATATTCTTTATCTAATTGCTTTTCTAAAAATAATGAGTAAATTACAAGATGGCGACTAATTGTCAGACTCTGGTCTGTATTTTTCACCATCTAATACTGGTCTTCAAGCATTCTATAGACAATTGGACCACTAAGGTTAATGCCTAGTTTGGAATGCCTAATCCTAGGTTCTATGATGACAAATCTAAAGCCATATTAGACAGATTGATTCCCATGCTTTAAAATTAATTTGACATTTTCTTTTAAGTAACAAAGAAGCCGGGGTTGTGACAATGATCTAGTGACCTATTTCTCAACAAATTGTTCACCAATAAAACTTAGGACTTAAGTTTTAATCATTACAGTAACCTCTCCTTCCATTTATTACCAGTTCACACCATGGACCTTTAGGGAAATGCTTGTCAGCACTGATTTTTTGTCACTCTAGAGGTCCTTGAAATACTATATTTGATAACCATCCTAAGACCTGATTAAATTGCATGAGATAAGAGCCCTTTTTCTCACAACTCAGCCAGATAGATAAGTTCGCTACAGTAGTTAAGTGCAAGGCAGAATGACTCCCATCATTCTTCCATAATCAAGGCCTGCATAAATCTCCTCTTTCTGATTTTTCGAGGTTAATATGCATCAAATGTCCCCCTTTCATTATAATGATGTCACACAAGTATCTGGAAGCAATCCTTTCACTCTTGTAATATTGCATTCTTCTTTCTATAAAGGCTTTTAATTGAAGCTATTTTTTTAAATTATTCAAAAAGATTACTGGCCTTAAAATTGCTATTAGAGGGGCGCCTGGGTGGCTCAGTGGGTTAAGCCGCTGCCTTCGGCTCAGGTCATGATCTCAGGGTCCTGGGATCGAGCCCCGCATCGGGCTCTCTGCTCAGCAGGGAGCCTGCTTCCTCCTCTCTCTCTGCCTGCCTCTCTGCCTGCTTGTGATCTCTCTCTGTCAAATAAATAAATAAAATCTTTTAAAAAAAATTGCTATTAGAATACGGGGTCAAATTGTATGGAATCAAAACAGCTTAATTAATGTGCACAGCTTTTACGAATTGAAATATATATCATGAAAATAATTTATTTTCCAGTTCAATATCTATCACAAGTTTTAGAAGGTGCTTTAAACCAGCCTCTGTGTGTCATACCCTGACCTCCCCTCTAACTGCCCTATACCTCAAGTATTATAAGAGTTCGATTTGCTCTACTTCCTTCCTTTTTCTTTCCCATATAGTCCTTTAATCCATTAGGTCATTTATTAATGCTATTTTCTGGTACCCACTACATGCCCTTTGCTAGATTCTATAACTGTTGTAGAGGCCTGAAAGATACATAATTTGTGTCTTCTATAGTCTCACGAGCAAGTTGATGGAAGAGGATCAATCAATGGATACGCACACAGAAAATGTAAAATTGCTAATTGAGTAGTGCCAGGCAGGAGAAGTTATGCAGTTTAATGAGGATTGGGGTTGGAGTGGAGATGCTTTAATGAGGGATTCAACCTGGCCCTGCAGATCCCAGGAATCCCCTCTGAGAAGTGCTATTTGACTAAGAGTCGGATAGGCGGGGAGCAGGGGAGCAGGGGAGCATGCCAGACTGAGGGCACAGATATGCAATGGTCCTGTACGTGGTGGCAGCAGGCAAGGAGAACACTTGAGTGTCTTAATTACCTGGCCCGGGGGAGGTGGAGGGGAGAACATAGACCGTTATGAGCAAGCAGGACCTTTTGAGTCAAGAGGAAGAGTTATGCCCTCCCCCAAACTTCGGAAGAAGATGCTTCTTCCTTTTCACCATTTTTCCCAAGTCTTACCTTTTCTTTAAGGCCCATTCCTAGGACAAATCCCAGCTCCTTCATAATATTTTTTAGAATACTTTATTCTTCTAGGTCGTCTATCCTCCCATTTCAAATTCATGTGCATCAAACATTTTCTTTTTTTTTTCCCCATTATTTATTTATTTATTTGAGAAAGAGAGAGAGAGAGAGCATGATCAGGGGGAGGGGCAGAGGGAGAGGGAGCCTGCAGGGCTTGATCTGACATCAGGTCAGATGCTTAACCGACTGAGCCACCCAGGCACCCCCCTAGCACTTTCATTCATATTTTTGCACAAGTAGCTAAGCTTTTAGAAAATTTTTTTTTAAAGATTTTATTTATTTATTTGTCAGAGAGAGAGAGGGAGAGAGAGCAAGCACAGGCAGACAGAATGGCAGGCAGAGGTAGAGGGAGAAGCAGGCTCCCCGATGAGCAAGGAGCCCGATGTGGGACTCGATCCCAGGACGCTGGGATCATGACCTGAGCCGAAGGCAGCTGCTTAACCAACTGAGCCACCCAGGCGTCCCACAAGTAGCTAAGCTTTTAAACTGAGCTGTATACCACCCAAGAAATATTTCTGCCTTAAAACTTCTTATAATCCCAGGGAACATCACAGTGTTGAAATGGACCCGAAGTCACAGCTTCATAAAGGTCAGCTTCAGTCCCATCTAAAGCATTTGCAGAAAGGGTTCCAAAGGGGGGGAAAAATGTTGCATTATTGAAAAATGGAATGAAGTGAAAAGAATAGAAATGAACAAAACAGAATGGAACAGATGGTCTCCATACCTAATAATTCACCTATTCATTAGGAACCCTTTGTGACAGAGCTACCATATAATCCGCTTACCATTCTAACAAAGTAAATCACTATACTGTGTGAAGACAATTGAGAAATAAAACATGAAGTATATGCTTCCAGCAAATCATTAACTATTAAGCATAAACCGGAATTTGAATTGGGGAAATTAGTTTAATAAAAGCAAGAGTGCTTATTTGCCTTGTAAACATTTACTTTGGATATTTAGAAACCATTTAAAGGTAAATGGCAGCAAAATAAGTGCACAGAATGGACTCCGCAACAAGGGAACGGTTAGACAACGAAGATGATTTCTAACCCGTTCCTTCTTAGAGCAAAGAAAGCGTTACCATCTCTATTCAAAACTCAGCTTCTATCCAGCACCTTCCCTGGGGCTGGCCACAAGCTTATCATCTTTGTGGAGAGCCAGTTCTTTCCTCTGACCATACCTTGATCCTGAGCAGCTGTGTCCCCTTACTTTTGCCTGTTAGTCTGATGCCTTGGCTCCCTCCACTGCCAAACTTTCAAGAAACAGCTTCTTCCACTAATAAGTAGGGCAATAGAGTAGATGATGAAGAAGAAACAACAGGAGTAGAGAGAGGTCACAGCACCCTCTGCATTCTGTCTCTCCTCCAAGTAAGAAGAGGGTCATTCACCCAGAGTGCCTCCTACTGGCCCTTTGAGGCCATTCTCGTCCTGCTCCCCCATCTCCTTAAGCTCTCTGGGACTCATCATTTCACCCTCACCTGCACCTTTGCACCTGAAACTTAGGCATCATCTCCCTTTTGTGCACTTTCCCATATGTCAACCAGTGGGCCCCTGCCTCACTCCTTTTTCTTTTAAATTTTAATTAATAATTAATTTTAATTTAATTAACAATTTTAATTATTCATCTATTTCATCTTTTAATGCATTTTGTCATTTGTTTTGCTTTGCTAAATTTTACATATTTTCAGTTTGATCTGATATGGTGTTCTCATTTGCAATTGCATCATACTGCATTTTAGCTCTTTTCTCCATTCTTTATTTTTTTCTCCTTTAGTATTTTTCTTTCTTTCTTTCTTTTTCTTTCTTTCTTTCTTTCTTTCTTTCTTTCTTTCTTTCTTTCTTTCTTCTTTCTTTCTTTCTTTCTTTCTTTCTCCTTTCTTTATAGAGCTATACACAAGTCAGAGGAGGAACAGAAGGAGAGGGACAAGCCTACTCCACGCTGAGTGCAGAGCCCAACTTGGGACTTGATCTCACAAACCTGAGATCAAGACCTGAGCCAAAATCAAGAGTCAGACATTCAACCAACTGTGCCACCTAGGTGCCCCTCTTTTATTGACTTTTTAAATGTTTAAAAAATAAGGTTGACAATAAAAAAACATATATAAAAGGGGAAATGATTCATGATGGTCATATGCAATATTTGACACTTCATAGAACATTCTAGTTCTCGATTTACCCCTTTCCTGAATATCTTCCTCTTTATATTCCTCCATCCCCCAAGGCATGGACAAACAACCAACCAAGTGCTGATATCCTGGAAGACCCTGGCATTGGCTGCAGTGGCCCACACAATGTTAAAAGCTGGCAGGGAGAAATAATGGATGAACCTGACCTCACTGAAGAGGCATCCCTAGCCCCAGGGAGGAGATGAGGAGAATGGGATTCCAGCAGCTCTATCAGCTGGGTTCAACACTGGGGAAGATGATGGGGTCCTTTGTAGCAAAGAACCTGAACATGTCCACAGCAGTGACGAAGTCTGCTGGTTTCTCCTGCTTGGCTTTTCCCCATGGAGCAAAAATCTCTACAAGAGGATCCCATTTGGCACCACACTGCTCTGGCCTAGGGGATGGGGAGATACAGGTAACACAGTCCCCACACCTTTCTCTGGGAACTTCCTCAATTTTTGAGCTTCTTAGGGTTTTGGGTGCTTCCTTTTTGTAGTCCAGAGCTTTCCCAAAGCTAATAACGCTGGTTCAAAGTTATTTATTTATTGTTTTTTTGTTGTTTTTATTGAGGAGATGGGCATGGGAACCTCCTGGCCAGCCATCTTGCTGATGTCACCCTCCATTAATGGTATAATGTCTCACCCATTCAATAAACAGCTCTGTTTAGTCAAATTCTAAATATGTGAGACGGAGTGCTTATTTTATGCCAAAGTTCTAGAGTTAACCAGTGTGGTTCAAATCTAGCCTCCATCAGTTATCAGCTGTGGGACTCTGGGTAAATTACTTAACCTTTCTGTTATTCCATGCCCTCATCTGCAAAATAAAGATTATATAAATGCTCACCTCTAGGATTGCTTCAAGGGTTAAATTAAATCATTAATACTAATTACCAAGATGCTAGTCAAAAATGCTAACCTTTAGGGGTGCCTGGGTGGCTCAGTGGGTTAAAACCTCTGCCTTCAGCTCAGGTCATGATCCCAGGGTCCTGGGATCGAGCCACGCATCGGGATCTCTGCTCCTCGGGGAGCCTGCTTCTTCATTTCTCTGCCTGCCTCTCTGCCTACTTGTGATCTTTGTCTGTCAAATAAATAAATAAAATCTTTAAAAAAAATGCTAAACTTTAGTTATTGTTATCATAAGTATGTTCTCATCTAAAATAATGGACTATGCATTAAAATTTGTCTGATAAAGCTTAAATTTAAATTTTATACTTCCAGTTAGGCATCATGAGTGTCTCTTAATAAGTTTAAATCATTATCATAATGGGAATAACATTTTTATGTCCTTCTTCTCCTTCCTAATTTCTCAGACATTATCTAAATCCACTATTTCTTACTCTCATCTGGTTTGTTGTAATGAGTCTCCGGTGAGGCCCTCCATGACACCCTTCTTTTTTCGATTCATTCTATGTGAATTTGCCTGGATCTTCTTTAGCGCCCTTCCTGCCTCCAGAATGAGGTTGGAATGCCTTAGCATTTGCCTTAGCAAAGTCCCCACAGTCATCATCCCCTTGACTTTATCTTCCTCTACTTCCGCTTCCACATTGTATACATTGCCCACTCTGCTCCTAGATTTCTTTTTTTCGAATAGGAAACACCTTTTCCCTCCTTTTAGCATCTGTTGATCAAAGCTCAGTGCAAGTATACTTCCCCATAAACACTGCTCTGATTTCCTCAGGTAGGAAAAAAAAATACTACTTTCTCTACGTCTCTATTTCATACTTACTTTCCTTTGGTTTCTCTTCATCTTCTTCTGTTCATGTTCCAGTTATTTGTGTGTATGACTGAGGATTTATATTGTTCAGGGAGGGATTGTAACATTCACACCCACCAGGGAATCTAGCTCATAGAGGCTAATGCTGGACTGAGTGACTATAGACTATAGACCTTACTGGAAGGAAAGTAAGGTATGGTATTGGGACAGAAGTAGAAGGGATGAGCCAGAGAGGTCTGCAAGTCAAATTAGAATGACTAAGTTCTATTGTAGATGCATTAAAAGGCAGGGAAATTTCTCATTGTTTTTCTTTCCACTACGCCCAAGAAAGTTTGAATGACTTCTCCTAAGAAAATATGTTCAGTGCTAGAAACCATATGCAAAAATTTGCACCTCCACTGTTGCAAGTCCTGTGCTATTTGCACGACTTTTCCTACTTTTCAGCCTCTTGTTCTGGAACTCTCTCTAACTCTGGTCTTGCACAAAATTAATTCTGACATGCTCTTTTAACATGTTCCTAAAAATACTTTTTGATTGCTTTTTTAAAAAAAGATTTTATTTATTTACGAGAGAGAGAGAGAGAAAGCACAAGCAGGGTGGGCAGGGGGAGAGGGATAAGCTCCCTCTGAGTAGGGAGCCATCCCAGGACCCCAAGATCATGATCATGACATGGGCTGAAGGCAGATGTTTAACCAATGAGGCACCCAGTGACTTCTTCAACCTGTGACTTGGTCCACAAAGCATTTCAACTTTCCTTAAATGTATCTTATTATAGAAATTACGTCTTTGAGTTTTCTTAATTATATCATTTTACAGAAAGAAATCATCCCTCTCTTTTTGGTCAAGAGAAGAGAAAAGGAGAATATGTACAAGCAATAAGGGCAGGGATTCTTAAAAACCCAAAACAAAATCAAGAACCTTTGTACATGGTTTATTCTTTCCCAGTGAAGTTTCTTTATACATGTAAGGATTTTGGTTTTCCCTAAATTTCTTTTTTAAGATTTTATTTATTCATTTGAGAGAGAGAGCATGATTGGGGCAGGGACAGAAAGGCAGAGGGAGAAGGAGAAGCAAGTTCTCCACTGAGCAGGGAGCCAGATGCAGGACTCAATTCCAGGACACTGAGATCATGACCTGAGCCGAAGGCAAACACTTAACTGAGTGAGCCACCCAGGCACCCCTTGTTTTTCCCTAAATTTTAAAAGAAGGTGCCACTAACTGGATTTAGAAAGGTGATCTATTTGTATATTTATAAATATATTATTTTACCAGTTGTATTATTTTCCTATCATGGCTGTAACAATTTACTACACACTTGGGGGCTTAAAATAACAAAACTTTAGGGGCATCTGGGTGGCTCAGTGGATTAAGCCTCTGCCTTTGGCTCAGGTCCTGGTCCCAGGGTCCTGGGATCGAGCCCTGCATCTGGCTCTCTGCTCAGTGGGGAGCCTGCTTCCTCCTCTCTCTCTGCCTGCCTCTCTACCTACTTGTGATCTCTCTCTCTATCAAATAAATAAATAAAATATTTAATAATAATAATAATAACAAAATTTTATTCTCTTCCATTTCTGATAACCAGAAGTCTAAGACCAGTTTCACTGGGTTAAAGTCAAGGTGTCAGCAGCCTTGTTTCCTTCTAGAGGTTTCTGGGGAGAATCCTCCTCTTTTCTGTCTTCTGGAGGCTGCCTGCACCCCTGCCTGGCATCACTCCAAACTCTTGCTTCCACCATATCATCTCCTACCCCCTCCTCTACAGTCAAGTCTCTCTCTTACAAGAGCACTTGTGATCCCATTTAGGATCTCATCACCTAGATGATGTGGAATAATCCCCCATCTCAAGGTCTTTAATTTTATCACATCTGCCAAGTCCCTTTTGCTATATAAGTCAACATCTACAGGTTCTAGGGATTAGGACATAGATATATTTGGGAGACCTTAGTCAGCTGAGCACACCAGTCTTATTTCATAAGGGGAAATTTCTTATTGTTTTCATTGTATCCATTCATTTAAAAATTATAGAGTGCATTTACAAGTATATTTGAGGTGGGCACCTGGGTGGTTCCGTCAGTTAAGCCTCTGCCTTCAGTTCAGGTTTTGATACCAGGGTCCAGGATCGAGTTCCGCACTGGGCTCCCTGCTCAGTGGGGAGCCTACTTCTCCCTCTCCCTCTGCTGCTCTCTCCATGCTCTCTCACTTTACTTTCTCTGTCAAATAAATAAAATCTTTAAATAAATAAACAAATAAACAAACAAGTAAATAAATAAATTTGAAGCAAAACACTCTACAGTGAAATGATAACTAAATAATTATTGTTTTGCAAACTCAGGATATCCCTGGGTGAAATCTGACACTGGCCCGGACACACTGAGAACAAGGAGAGACCAAAGAAAGAGTCAGGCTACTCCAGAGTGAGGGGGTGGTGACAGGTTTAATAAGCAAAGGAACTTACACATGAGACTTGTCTTGAGTGGCTACAACACAAAAAGATCTCTGCACCCATCATCAGAATCTTAGAAGTTTATGTAGAGGTCATACTGGGGGTTCAGTCACATATACCATCCAGATGGTCTCAATGTTTTATTCCCTCAAGGCTATGTCCTTGAAAATGGCTCCTACTGTGGAAACAATGGACAGAATGTATACTGCAAGGACAGGGGAGTGGGTGAGGAGCTTCCAGTTGCTGGAGTCCAGCTCACAGGTCAGCCAGCAGTCACGATTTCTCAATGACCTCCTCTAACAATAATAAAATTTCTTTGTGAGGGCTGGACAATAATACATGGGACTATTCTTTAGAATTACTTTGGGGGCACTTGGGTGGCTCAGTCGTTAAGCGTCTGCCTTTGGCTCAGGTCACCATCCCAGGGTCCTGGAATCAAGACCTGCATCAGGCTCCCTGCTGGGCAGGAAGCCTGCTTCTCCCTCTCCCTCTCCCCCTGCTTGTGTTCCGTGTCTTGCTGTGTCTCTCTCTGTTAAAAAATAAATAAATGATAATAATAATAATAATAAAATAAAATCTTTTAGAATTACTTGGAATTTTTCTGAGCTTCTAGTAAATTCTGCATCGTCAGTGTCATATTTACATTGTAACATTACCTGAATGTTGTTACAAACCTACTTAATCTCTGAGTCTTACCTAAGTATCTGGGCTCCCAATCCACTATGAACCCATCTTTTTCTATCTACACACAGTACTGATTCTCTAGTGCCAGATCTAGGGTCTGCTTTACACTGATTTCTGAGTCCTTCTGCAAACCTAATTTATTCCATAATGCACACTCTGTCCTATACCCTTAGCCTTGGTTCCGGTTGGTTTGGCTGATTAATTCAAGGATCTTATTTTTAGACACTTGTAAATGCAGCCTTTGAACGTCATTGAAACCATCAGTTGACATAAAAATAGAGACAAAGATGGCTTGGCTTTGCTGATCCATCTCATTTTTACCCATGAATTAGGTGCAACTTCAGCATCGTATCTATTCCGTGTATCCATAACATTCAGTTATATCACTTATGATAAAAGACAAAAATTTAAATCCAGAACTTTATTATCTAAATCATCATTTATTATTATTATAAACAACCAAATAATTTAATATATGTAGCATAAAATAGGAATCTGAAATATCAAACATAATTTTGATATCGAGCCATTAACTCATCTTTACACATTAAATTCTTTCACTCTCCACAAAGCTCCCATGATGCTGATTTATTTCTCATAGACAATTATTATCCTGTGAAATGCAGAGGGGTTGCTGGAGGAAGCACTGGTGGAAACAGAGAATTCTGGCTCCTGGGCTTAGCTTGGTGAAGATAAAATTATTTTAAGAGTGTCTTCTAATTAAAGTGGTTTAGAAATAGCAAGAAGCAAGGTACTGGAGCCCTCGACATGCTAGGGTGGTAAAAAATTATCCCAAATGCTTTCTTATAAAAACTTTGAGTAAGGCAGAACCGTTAAGTATATAACATGTTTAGATTTAGGCAGAAAATTTGAGAAAAAAAATCATATTTTGAATTCATTGCATCCCAGTCATAAGTCTCTTTACTAGGTCAGACATAAATATATGCTTCCTTCTTCCCATTTAAAAAACCCAATACTTCTGCTCTCTACTAATTGGGTGTATCTTTTTGACACTCTTTTTTTCTTTTGACTGTTATCATTCATTTAACATATCTTAAATACAATGTTCCAGGTGTGGATAGACCAGAATCAAATAGGCAAGCAAGGATAATTAACTCTTTGAAATATGGCATGATTTTCCCTATAATGTTAGTTCAAAAAAGTATATCTAATTCCTTTTACTTTATAAGCACTAAGCTAGAAAGTGTTGACATATTTTATCCTTCTGTTATTCTATTACTTATAGGTATCTTACCATATCAGGCCATATTTGATTATTTGTTTTTGTTTTTGTTGTTTTTTTTTTTTTTTTTTAGTTTTCCCTGGAAAGATGACATTCAGTGTGAAGAACTTGGAAACTTGGAAAGCAGGAGATGCTGTTAGTGATGCAAAGGCCAGATGGGAAGAGCAGATTAGTTATCAGTCTGTGATCTGTTTCAAGGAAACTCCAGGCCAGCATGGTTGGAAGCTCATACTGAGTGATGCATTTCATACACTAAGTTCATTAGTAAAAGATCATTTCTTCATGTTCAACTGAAAGCAAGAATCTTATTTAGGATGGACTGGAGGTTAACATGATGTCCTTGTTGAAGTGAAATAAGAATAACGAAAGTATGAGAGAATTTGAGAACCAATATATCTCTAAAAATATCTGATTATTTATAGAAGCCAATATGGATTGTTATTACACCTGAAATGCCTAACACCTGATAGCTGGAGTCTTTCTCTATGGAGATGCAGCCCCTTTCTTTGGCAAATCTGATTTTTCCAGTGTTCTGGAACTTAAGTGTAAATAGAGGTAGAGGGATTGTACAAAGAGCTATGCTACACAAAACACAGTATAGATATAATCACACTTTATGGAATTTTACCAGTTGTGCATGCCAATCAGACACATCTTATGTAATACATCAGATCTTAGCCATAGCTGTCATCATGGCTCTTAACCATTTACTTCTCCTCAATCTGTATAGAAAGCAGGTTAGCCTGGCTACCACTGGAGAACATCTTTCCTTCCACTGGTGCCCTGGACATGACTGAGTCTGTTGCTGAGTCTTCCCTTGTCCAGTTGAGGCAGGAGACCTATGAGGCCTGCTCAGTGGGATTTGACAGACTGTAGGAGGAGCCACTGACCAATGAGATGAAGAACCTAGAAGACACAATCTTATGTCCTCTCCATGGACATACCAGTCTGAGATGAAGGTATTCCCTTGGCTTCTCTATAGATGGTCCTGTGAGATCAAGTCATCAGTTGTGTGTCATACCTAGCAGTGACCAGAGGGCTAAATTACTACATCATAATTGCTTTTCTACCTTTCCTCCCTCACTTCCCTCCCCTTTGCTTTTGATTCCCTGGGACTGTTCTCAGTTTGGAAGTATCAGCACATAAGACTTGGCCTCATGTTTTGTCTTCTAAGGAACTTGGTTTATGATATGCATCTGTGGGCAAAAAAAAGTACCTGGGTGGGTTCCTCTCTTAACTCAACCCTTGACAGAAGTTTTGAATGGATCCAAAGATCCTCTTCTCATTTTACATGAAATTCTAGGTAGTCTCCTGTTTGTGCCTTCTGTCACTTTGGATAATTTATCGTATAGTTTTCCTGGTCTTTGGGAAGTGGATACAACATTATTTCAAATAATGTGCAGATATATTCAGCTGCTAATTGAACCCCCATAATAGATTATTTAACAGAATGAGACAATCATGGTATGGGTTCTCTCATTTTGATGGAGCTAATAAACATGATACACAAGGTAAAAACTGAGTGGCTCCCCAGTTGAATAGAAGAAACATTTACTGCTCAGTCTTACCTAACAAAGGAAATGAAATTCTGCTGTAAATAGCTTCACCCTGACTCAGGAGCCCTAAGATAAGCTATGTAAATTGGACTCCATTAAAAATCTGAGCAATCTGGTAGAAACTCTCTGGAGATAAGAGGAATGGGCACAGGTGAGACTTGAGCACTGCAAATATCCATGCCTCTGATGCTTGGCCAGTACTTCCCTCAGCTAGCTGATGGATTCCAAGTTTTGGTTATATAATTCCATGTAACTTATAGCTTAATTTCAGTGAATCTACTGAGACCAAGTAACCAGGCATGAAGCCTTTTAGTCTATGATGCTCTTGGGCACCAGTTCTTAAATATGTTGGTCTTAAGAACTTTGGCACTCATAAAATTATGGAAAACTCCAAAGACCTTTGGTTTATCTGGATTATAACTATTAATAATTGCTTTATTAAAAGTTAAAATCTATTTTTATTTCTATTTCTATATATGAATATAATATATATTATATAATATATTATATGATATATAATAAATATATATATTTATATTTTAGTTATATTTATTTATTAGAAATTATAAAATATTTATGTGTTAATTCATTTAAAGCAATAATAAACATCTGACATGCTGACAAAGGTAATCTACTTCGAGGAAAATACCTATATCTCTAAAACAAAAAAAAAAATACTGAGAAAAGTGACCTTCATGTACATTTCTGCAATCTCTATAATGTCTCGCTTAATAGAGACAGCTGCAGTATCATATCTGTTCTGCATTAAGTGTGTAGTTGAGAAAAGGGTAAATATTTCAATAACTTTTTGCATAACTATGGATATTCATCTTTGGTACTACACTCAAATTTGGCAATGTTCTTAACAATTTTTTTACCACGTAGAATCTAAAATCCTATCAATGATCTGTGACATTGAAACACTGAAAATCATTGGATCCATTTTGCACTTTGAATGAGTCTTACCCATACATTATTTTATAACCACATGCATAGGTTAACTGGAAAATATTGGTTCATTGACTTAATGAGGATCTTCCAAATGTTGACATATTTTAATATACAGTATCAAAAATATCATAGTTGTCAATATTAACCACCAATCTGATTTCAAAAGTATTTAAATATTGAGAAATGGTCAAGTTCATAATGACAGATACATCTTTTCCATATTCTGATTATTGCTAGAAAGCTTAACTTTTGGGGCCCCTGGGTGGCTCAGTTGTTAAGCATCTGCCTTCAGCTCAGGCCATGATCTCAGAGTCCTGGGATGGAGCCCCACATTGGGCTCCCTGCTCGGTGGGAAGCCTGCTTCTCCCTCTTGCACTCCCCCTGCTTGTGTTCCCTCTCTTGCTGTGTAATTCTCTGTCAAATGAATAAATAAAATCTTAAAAAAAAAAAAAGAAAGCTTGAGTTTATCTCTGATAATAAGTTCTGTTAATTATTTGCTGTGAATTGACAGGCTCACTTCATTCATTTTTGAGAAAATGTCTGCTACATACCTAAATCTGCTAACCACAGTTTGGCTATCAGCTTTTTCAAATAAAATTGGGAGGGGGGGAAGGTGGGGGCTAGTTCAGCTCACAACAAAACAATGACTTTAATCCCTTTCCTCAAGACAACATCAAATTTCAGTATATAACAAAAGTGCTGCACTTTCCCTCTCATCACAGAGATAAGCAAATTAAAATAGCATGTATTCAATGTCAAGATTTAATTAAAGCAATACCTTATACTGCTTTATCAAGGATATTCTCAAATGAAATAATGAAATTTGCCAGGTTTTGTTGTTGTTGTTGTTGTTGTTGCTAGTGTGTGATGGAGAAGAATCCAATTATTACCACAGTTTGGTATCATTGTCTTAATTTGCACAAAGGCAACATTGCTTTTGAACCATCAGCATAAATATTTACACAGTAGAAAAGACAAGTAACATCTTAAAGTCATGAAAATAAGTTTGATCCCTTGGGAGCCCCAGCAGTCTCTTCAACTACCAGGGACCCACAGAATACACTTTGAGAACCTCTGTTTCAGGATATTTTGGAAATGGAAGAGAATCCATGAAAGTACCTCCTTGAGTCTGAGGTTTGGGCAGAGGAAGAAAGGGAGAATCTCTACTCCAGTCTTGGAAGCCACTAGAATCAAAAGACACATGAATCAAGGGACAAGGTAGCAGGTAAAGGTGAGTTCTGCCCTGAAGTTTCCTTGAATGTGTTGCTGAATCAAAGACAGAGACTCAAATGAGAGGTCACAAACCCTAGGACCAAGTTTAGATTATCTGATAAGGAGAAAAGTATTGATTAGGATGTCAGAGAGAGACAGGCTTAGGTAAATTTTGGGAAAAGAAAATGCCCTACAGTTATTTGTCTTGAGTTGTCCATGATGAAAAGAGGAGTGTTGGCTCTGTTTAAAAAGCCAGTAACGGGGTGCCTTGGTAGCTCAGTGGGTTAAAGCCTCTGCCTTGGGCTCAGGTCATGATCCCAGGGTTCTGGGATCGAGCCTCACATCGGGCTCTCTGCTCAGCAGGGAGCCTGCTTCCCTCTCTCTCTCTCTGCCTGCCTCTTTGCCTGCTTGTGATCTCTATCAAATAAATAAATAAAATCTTAAAAAAAAAAAAGCCAGTGACCATATGGCCTCAAGTGTCCTTCTAGCTTAATTGCTGGATACCTTGATGAATCATAAGCATATTCAGATGTACACTGCTTTCAGGAAATAACAATATGCACAAAATACCAACAGATAAAACAGGGGGTACCTGTCTACATTACAAAGTGGTTATTCAGCATATCAAAAGATTCTACACACTGTTCCCTTCAACCCTAACCCAGGACTTCATCAATGCCTATAAAATAGGAGGTCGGCCAAAGAACTTTGGGCTTAGGGGGAAAAGCACTTACTTGAGTCGATTTCCTCCAGGGAAGTAGAAAAGTGACAACATTTCTGATCAACACAGCTTCTTAAATGGAATACAGTGACATTAATTAGGTTCTGTAGCAGGAGAAAATAGTCAAGAAAACATAACAATAATGTGCTACAATCAAATTCAGTAGTTTAGTAATTGTAGAAAAATTGAAACCACAAATCCCAAGGAACAGAGCTGTAAATAATGTACCCTGAAAATCTTAACAATAAATAATCTTGAACAATAAGGTTTATAGCGTTATGCTTCATTACCATCCTCCAAAGACTCTAAACCATCTTTTATGAATTTTTTTTAAAATTTAGGCTTACTATGATAAAATCTATGAAGAGTAAAATTTACCCTTTCCAGGTAACATATACTTTGGCAAATATGTACAACCATGTAATCACCATCACCGCAATCAAAACAGAATATTCCCATTACCTCCAAGAATTTCCTCATGCCCCTTGATATTTAATTCTCACTCCCCAGTGCAGTGGGGGCAGCCTGTCATTTTATTTCTGTCCCTATGGTTTTCATTTTTCTAAAATGCCATATAAATGGAGTCATATAGCATGAGCCTTTTATATCTGGTTTCTTTCACCTAGCATCACGTTTTTGAAATTTATTCATATCAGTTCATCCAGCAGCAGTCTATTTCTCTTTGTCAGTGAGTAGGATTCTATTGTTAGTCCATTCAACAACTGATGGACATTTTGGTTGCTTTCAGTTTGGGGCTGTTATAAATAAAGTTGATGAAATCACTTTCAGGTATTAGTATAGACATGGGTTTTCATTTCTCTTCGATTAAAATCTAGGAGTAGGATTGTTAGGTTAGATGTTAAGTGTATTTTTAACATTAGAAGACACCTTCCAATCATTTTCCGAAGTGGCTTTATTATTTTTCATTCTGAGCAGTAGTGTATGAGGGTCCTACATGCTCTACAATCTCACCAGTGCTTGTTTTGTTTTTAGTTTTAGTCCTTATCCTGGACATGTGGTAGGACCAAATGCAGTTTTGTTAGACCTAATGTTGCACACTTCTCCATGTGCCTACTTGCCAACCATATCTCCTCTTTGGATGTATTTATTCAAATCATTGCCCATTATGGAGGTAAAGGGTGGGTCACATGGAGATGATCCATACAGCCTGAAGGAAATTGTTTTTATATCCAGAAATGAACATACCTCTGCTTCTATCACACAGTTAGTATGGGAGGGGACTCCATTTACTCAGTAATTGCATTGTTTTCTGTTTTTGTTGACTTCGCTTATCAGTGCACGAGAAACTTCAAATTACTCGAGCTGTGGGCTCCTATACTTTGTGTTTTCTGTGGAGCCTGGGCAACAGTGTTCTTCCTCCATCCTCGGGTTTAAACATTTTTGTACACTTGTGTCAAGATGGGATTTGCTTTTCCATCTTACTGCTCCTCAAGTGCACTGCAGTCTTTTGGTTAAAGGGAAATCAAAAGGCCAGTCCAGAGAGAAGACACAAACACATAAATTCCACTTCCCAATGGGGAGACTGTCAAGAATTTGTGCACATTTTAAACCAGATACAGTAAATGTTACATTGCACTCAGTGGCAAAACCAGAATTTGAACACTGATCTCTCTTCTGACCTAATTGTTAATACTATGTCTACTTCCTTTATGGATATTTAATGTGTATATTGACTTATGCCCTTCCATATTAGAAGCTCAAAATTTGAAAGGGTTTAGAGAGTGCTACCTTAATCTCACATTAACATTCCTTTCTAATTACTTGATTTTGGTAACACTATGTCTATGTGTATTCAATGAAAGCAATGCAAGATCATTAACAATATTATTCCATTGAAAATATTGTAGAATCTCATTCTCCTATACTGTTATCCTCCAGAGATTTATAAAAACTTTTCTAAAAAACAAAACAAAACAAAACAAAACAAAAAACTTTTCTAATAGTCACAAGTAATGAGCTATCTTTGGATTCATGTGTTATCTTTCTCAGTTTTTGTGCTGAAAAGAAAGCTTTCATTTGAAAGTTATTTTGCATACTTCTTAAAAGTTAACCTGGTCACCAATAAACAACTTTTGGTCAGTTTTAGTAAAGGGGACAAGGAAGGACCTACCCTAACATGAAGACTATAAACATTTTCACATGATAATTAAAAGATGGAATTCAAAGAGCACTGATTTGAGCTCAATGTGAATGTTTAAAGATAAACTTTTGCCTTCCTCTAGGAAGATAAATTCTATTGAGATTTTCTATCACTCCCGACAAAAAAATTTGTAAGACACAGTTGTAAAAAGTTGTACAAAACTAAAAGCAAAGTCACTTATGTGTCATTAAGACTGATTATATGGTCCCAGCAAAGATGGGACTGGACTTGTCATAACTTGCTATAGAAATCCAAGTGATTAAAACATCCATTCCCTCTCTTAGATACTACTTTTCCATCCAAAGAACTCAAAACCACTCTTGCCATTATACCCAATGATCTGAAGAATATAAAAATTTCAGTAGCTGAATAGGATATTGTGCAACTTACTCTACCATTACTAACCTATTATACAAAGGAATATAGTGTACTTTAGTGGAGTTTTTGTTGGTTTCCTGAGAATTGTGAAAAATATGCTTATTGCCCGAATCTCTGGGCATTCTGGTTGCATTACACTAAGCCACTAACTTCACAGGCTTTCTGTTTCACAGCTGATACCATTTTCATGTGAATTCACAGCCAATTGAGATTAAGAAGTAAATACAATAAAAACCAAAACTGACCAACAGAAAATTAGAAGTCGATGTCTAGACAAAAATTGAACCCAAACAAATACTGGCAGGAATGAAAATAGATTAATTGCCTTTTCTAAGAGTAATTACATGGCTTTCCTGCAAGAAGAACTTCAGTTTTCTTTGGACTGAAGGGTATTAATATGTGGATCTTTCCCATCTACAGAAAAAGAAAAAAAAGAATATTTAGACAGGAAAGAAACATTGACCAACTTATTAATGTTTCTTTTTATTTCTATTCAGATTGTTTCCATCACACCCTAAATTCTTTTCAAAGTGATTTGTCTACATAATCTCACCAAAAAAAAGAAGGAGGAAGGAAGGGAGGAAGGAAAGAAGAAAGAAAGGAGGGAGAGTTGCAGGTAGGGAAAGTTGGAGGAAGAGGAGAGAGGGAGGGAGAAAGGGAGAGAGAAACGAAATCCTGGCATTATTCCATTCAGAATACGTTATTAGTTAGAATACGAATACTTAGTTTATAAAATAAGGTAGATCAGTGAATACTAGTAATTATTTTTATTGCATTGGTTTCCAGTTTTTCCATTTGATCTTATTTTGTGTGTCCATTTCCCATGTTGTCCTTCTCTATTTTGTGCTGCAATTTAGTATTGAATCTGTAATAGTAAATCTTTTTCTATAGTGATTCATATCTTTGAGCAGTGCATCAATGTGAACCTGGGGAAAAAAAAAATGTTCAGGAGGGCACTAAGTGGGTTTTCAGTATCACCTATTTTAACAAGTCCCAAATCCAATAGTGTCAGCTTTCACGTGTAAAGAAGTTTCTGCATAAAGAACTTTTATATATCAGAATATAGAATAAATCTCCAAATTATGGAAAATCTAATTAAAATAATATCAGGAGTAAGATTTTCCCCAAATGTCTTCAATAGAGGACTGGACTTACAATGTAAAATTAATATGTGCCAGCAGACAAGGGAAAAATGATGTCACAATAGCTGGATTATTCTGAGGGTTAGGGAAACAAGATAGCTCAGAGCTCAAGTTATTTTTAATCTCCTCTATGCAAGTTTTGAGGTAGTTTAGGATGCCATGCTTTTAAATTGGCTTGGTTCATTGATCTATGTGTAAGGTGAACAAATGGGTTTTAAGCGGAAATACAGAGTTTTAAAAATCTTCTTCAGTTGAGTAATGAAACAAACATTGTTTTTTTGAAATTCTTACCCCATAGAGATTCCAACCTTATTTTTCCCCTGCAAAATGACATCAGGTGGCTTTGTGAGACAATGCCATAAGCAATGTAGATATTGTAACTGAAATTCCATTTATGTAAAATAGCACTTGGCCTTCTTCTCAAATCTCTGTTAATCCCTGATTTGTAATACATTAAGTCACCTCCTTTAATTGACATGTTGAATTTTACTCATGCTGTGGGCTTCTGAATTTTAATTCTCTAGGACCTGCTGTTCAAATTTTAGAATATTAGAATCACCTAGAGAATTGTCTAGAATACAGTTGGACCCCAAGTGTCAAGGGTGACACCATGCATGTGCATTTCTAACAAGTAATCTTAGATGTCAACTGAGGCCGAACTTCATGCCCAAGGACCGCTTTGAGTATCAAAGCTCTACAACAGCTAAAGAAAATCTTCAGTTTTCAGTAAAGATATTGAGTCTTATTATATCCCAGATTATAACATTATAAAGCTAACAGCTACTAT
The DNA here is from genome assembly GCF_902655055.1 of Lutra lutra. Lineage (NCBI taxonomy): Eukaryota > Metazoa > Chordata > Mammalia > Carnivora > Mustelidae > Lutra > Lutra lutra. The sequence goes on along the minus strand of NC_062280.1, from coordinate 34,771,006 downwards.
CCATTTCATTGGGAAGAAATACATTTCTTCCAGTGTGCATTTTCATTTTTTTACATAAAAATTTTTAAAAATGAATAAGAAACTCTTCATCACTCTTAGCTGCTTAAGTACCAATCTGCATAGAAAGTTTTCTGAAATACTAGCTTGATTTACATTTTGGATATACATTAAGATATAGGTATTCATACATAACTATGACAAATTAACTTTAGCTCTAGGAAAACTGAACAAACTTGCTCTATGAGCAACATACTGTTAAAAAAATGCAACACTTCTGACATGTACATTGACATCAACTAATAAAACAGAAAACCAGCTGAATTAATAGTTTTACAACTCATAGTTTCAGGTATTTTCTCTAGGCTTTGCCGTGTCTCGCAGACCATGTTGTCCTTCTTCATCTTTTTTAATCCAAAAGTCTTTATGAAGCACTTAGTATGTACTAGATGCTCCTTAGATTTTTTTGGAGATTAAAAACTCTGACAGACTCTCAAGAAAATGCCCATTCAGGACCATATAGGACCTCTATCCATGACCGCATCCCAAGCTGGGAAAAGTGCAGAGAGTCTGGCATGGGAATTTAAAGAAGTAATAATATTTCAAACTAGAAAAGTAATTAAAGCATTATGTTGGAGAATATAGTGAACTTGAAACAGTTCACTTGAAACAGAGTGAGAACTTGAAACAGAACCTGGGACATAGGAGATAGTCATTAAGCCACTATTAAATGGAAATGCCACAAGGCTTGGGTTTTTAAGGACACATGCAGGATCTGGACACAAGAAGTGGAGAAGTTAGCTTTCCAAGTGTACGTAAAAGAGAATGGTGGAAAAAGGCCACTAAAAAGTACAGACTTATCTAGGGGAGTTAGCTTTATGGAAGTGTAATGCATGTCAACTAAAGATAGAGTTGGAAACAAGTTGATATTAGATTGACAGGGGATGTCAGTTCTGCTCTAAGGATATTGGTCTTCATTTGGTAGAAAGTTGGAAACTCTTGACTGTTATGAATGGGTGATTTTCATGAAAGTTTGCCTCGCAGCATGTATAAAGTGCTTTAGAAAGAGAAAGAATAGAAAGAATAGAGGAGAATAGGAATAGAGAATAGGAGAAATAGGAGAATAGGAGATAGGAGAAATAGGAGAATAGAAATAGGAAAAAGGAGAATAGGAGAATAGGAATAGATAATAGGAGAAAGAATAGGAGAAGGAATATAGAGAAATATAGAGAAAGAAAAGAGAAATATAGAGAAAGAAAATAGAGAATAGAAGAAAGAATAGAATCTGGAGAAAAGAGGCTGTGATACAGTAAACTGCATGATAGGGTAGAGGTGTGGGAAAGGTGGGATGAAACTAGTGCTAGTGCTGTAAGTGTAGGATCCACATTATACAACACTGATATTTATGTGTGACTAATGAATGACCTAATGATCACTGCCAGGTTTCAAGCCTCTGTCACCAAGGGGTTTTGAGCCTGGTGTGATGGTGGTGAGTTAACTTGGCAGGCAAGTTTGAAGAATGTTTGAAGAATGTTAATTTGAAGAATGGCTTAGTAGTCAAATTTATTCTCTGCTTTTCTCATGAATGAAGAAAGTCTCCCATAATGTTTTTTTTCCCCTATCTCTGCCCCAAATCAGGTTTCAAACATACAAACATACTGCAACTTTCTTCGACCAAGACAGAATGAAAAGCAATCATATTCATTAATGTTCAAATTTACTGGCTATAAAATTGCTACAGTGAAATTCCTGGCAAGCCAGTGCATTTTCAGGAATAAACAAGCACATTCTACTACTTTGTACTCATTGCCGACACTATGGTGAGCTGCAATGGCACGCTAGTCAGACTGCGCCCTGACAATCTGTTCATTCGGTACTCTCCAGAATCAGTGGAGTGGAATCATTCATATGGTGCTTGTCATTGAACATGAGAATGACAGAAGTCAGCACATTGGCAAAGCCATCATCCATTCATTTTCCTTTTAGAGAAGTACCCTATGTGGCTTCTGTGCCTTTTTTTTCCCTTGATTCATTTTTTTCTACTTTATTACTCAAATTAAGAAGATAGCTCAAGTACATCTAAAAGCAAAAGACACATTTACTTGATCGTTGTGTAATTTTAATTTCAAGACATCAAGTGATACAGCTCAGGGTTTCTTAAGGATCAATGATTTGGTTGGGATTAAGGTATAGTATTTGTGTCTTCTGTGGGTATGACTAATTTAAAAAAGAACTTGTGGACACTTGAAGGTAATTTTTAAGACTTCAGTATTTCAATTCTCCAAGTCAGATTATGAGACTGCATTAAAATTTATGTTTTCTTTGCATTGGAGAAAAAAACATTTCATATACGAATTATAAACTTCTTGAAAATTCTAAGCATCTAAAGAAGAAGTGATTTTAATCTTCACCTCTAAGATAGTATGGATACCATAGAAAGAAGAGGGCAAGGTGAGTTTGGAAACACTTTCAATGTAATGAGGCTGTCACTGATTATACCTTTTGTCTATGGATCATAAAGCACTGCACATAACAGCTTTCTTTCTCAGTCCTCATGAGGTAGGAATGTATTACCTGTATTTTACAGTTGGATAAACAGGAGTTCAATCAAGTTTAAAATCACATGGTGGGAGAGCTGGGAAAAGAGCCCAGAAGATCAGATTCCAGTTAGTATCCAGAATCATTAGTGTTGCTCTAAATACACTCTTCTCCTTGGCTTGTCAGTGAACGGTGACCCCAGAAAATGGAAGAGAAGCAGAAAATGGAAGGGATGAAGAGAGAGGGAAGAAATGAAGAATGATTATGGATTCACTTTATTTTTGTACAAGTACTCAACATGGAAAACATAGGCCTGTGAACCTACCTGGCAATGCCCACAGGCAACATGAACCATTAGCATCACACATGCATTCATTCATATATGTATATACATACATACACACACAAATACACACATTTTAGCATAAAATAATAATAAAAAATACAGCACAATAGAGCCATGTCTGCTTATGTTTATTGTCTTATTCTGATACTTTGTGCTGTGATCTTAGACACATTATTCAAACATTGTGTATCTCAGTTTACTTATCCATAAAAACCAGATGGTATTTCATACATCATAAAGTTGTGCTAAAAAAAGTCCTTCATATGTAAAGAATATGGATTTTACCACTGTCTAGTTTTATCCAAGCACATATGCCCAGAGTTTCTTTCACCCTACCACCACTGCCTTTCTAGATTCCAGACACTCTACCCTCCATTTTAGAACTGTAACCAAGACTTTAAAAACGGCCATGCTCTTGCTAAAAAGTTGGGGTGGAAAGTTTGGAAAATCCCAGGTCACAGCTGGGAATCACTTCTGTTGAAGGATCCATAGGAGATATTTAGAAAGCTGTTCATGGGATATCTTAATGGGATCCCAAGGAAAGCAAATGTGAAGATAGGCAAAGGGAAGCGTTCTCCTGAATCCTCCTGGGATGTTCCAACTGCTGAGATGCAGCAAGGTAGCCCTTATAGCTGAGAGGTGACGGGGTGTCAATGCTGATCTGAACCCTCTGCAAGTCTCCTCAGTTTCTAGCTCATTAACCTCCACCAATGTCATGCCCCTTCCAGCTCCCCCCACCATCTCCTGCTCCAGCCCAGTTAATTCCCATTTTGTTTTTCTGACAGTGACCTAGGCTGGCCCTCTTATATTCTCTTTCTAATCTATTGTGACATAAACTCTGCCTTGTTCCTTCAGGGCTTGTATCCAAAAACATTTTTCTTTGCTTAAAAAAAATCAATTTATTTCAAATGAGAAACCTTGTTTTTCAGGATGTTATTCCCATTATGGCACCTAAGAGCCTGTTTTGAACATTTTAACAACCAAATTTAGTTTTTTCCTGCATTTTTCCCTTTGTAATAATGCTAAGTCTCCTCAAGGCAAAATGGATGCCACTGACCCAACGAGGGGAAGAATCAAGTACCAAGAAATGCTAAGAAGTAAAGTACAATGATTAATATTTCAGAGCATTATTTTGTTTCATATGTGAAGCACCTAATGCAATGTCAGCCACATATTAAAAATTTAATAAGCATGTGGCCCTATTCCTCTAAGGTCTGTTGCAGTCCGATGTGAATGAGCTTGATAACGCTTTTTGCTTATCTTTACGGTTCCTTATATCATCTACAAACATTTTATTTTCTACTAAGGATTTACCTGTGTGCCAGCTGTGATGCTTGTTGCTGGGAAGTATTAAGATATAATGCTATGGCCCCATCTTTCAAGGAGATCATAATTTAGTGGCAGAGGCAGTCAGGCTGACATGACACGTTGCTTAGCAGAACTGACTAAAGAGGGGTAATAAGAGATTTTAGGCAGTCCAGGAAAGGAAATAATGGTGAATAATGGAAGATTTCAGATTTGTCAGAAGAGGTGATGTTTGAGCTTGGTTTTGGGAGAGATAAGGTTTTCCAAATGGAGATAGATGAGAAGATCACATTCTGGCACAAGGATCCGCATGGGCAAATGTATGGAGGTTCTAAAGCCATAAAACTAAAAAAAAATTAGTAAGTCCAAATAGGAATATAACAGAAGGAGAGGTAGGAGTTTGTGGGAGCCAAGAATTTGAGAGAATGTGAGAGTCCTGATCTGTCAGAAGGGACAGTGGATTATTTCATTCCCTATGTACATGGGGACCAACGCAAATGAAGCTTTCACTAACCATCCCTGTACCCTGACAAAAATTTCACCAAAGGGGCGCCTGGGTAGCTCAGTGGGTTAAGCCGCTGCCTTCGGCTCAGGTCATGATCCCAGGTCCTGGGTTCGAGCCCCACGTCGGGCTTTCTGCTCAGCGGGGAGCCTGCTTCCTCCTCTCTCTCTGCCTGCCTCTCTGCTTACTTGTGATTTCTCTCTGTCAAATGAATAAATAAAATCTTTAAAAAAAAAAATTTTTCACCAAAAACTGTCAATGTCAAAGACTCATCATTTTCTCCCAATGTTTAAAAAGAATGTTAATACAGACCACAGGAGTAATATTAAAAGTGATTTTCTGCATTAAGTATTAAAAAACCTTTGCTGATGAAGGTTAAAAAATGTATTTTTTTAAAGGATCATGAGAGGATAATTCTGCCTATATGAACATAGGCATGATAAGTCCACAGTTTCGAACTTCTTAGGTAGAAAAATGAAAAGTGAATGTTGGTTTTTTTCAGTGGTGAATTATGGTTACTACAAATCAAACTTCTGAATTTTTGGTACCCGGTTTTAAGAGTCTGAGGCCCTTGAGGATTGTGGTTGGCTCTTTCTGTGTCTTCACTTCTTTGTGATGTCTGGCCCAAAAGCTGTGTCCCAAATGTCAGCACAATTAGTCACTGCACCACCATTGACCCAGGAGGTTGAGTCTGTTTGTTTTATATTACCCCTGCTTCCAGACAACTGTCAGAAATGGGGCTCTTAGACTCTGAAGACACACAAAAAGGCAGAAAGTAGGAATGCTTGCAGGTCAAATGGTACCGTCAGTCCTGTACTGAGGAGTAAAGACCCCACACAGACTCTGCTAGTCTGCCACGGCTTTTTGTTGAGGAAACCCTTCAAAAAAACAGAACTCCTTTTCATGTACATGCCTATAATATTCTTGAAAACTAACAGAACTGCATTTAGATAATCCTTTTGGAATTATACATGTGTTTCTTTTCTTACAGTGGGTATGAAAACACTGTTAAAAGAATTCTGTATTTGCCATTAGAAGGTACAATGTGATTATGACTTTTTCTTTTTCTCATTGCTGCCTTTGGCCATTTATGAGCACAACTAGATCAACTAGTACAGTACTCAAGTAATTGAATAAAATCAATATAATCTTTTAGACTGACAAGCACAACTTTTCCTCACTTGATTGCTGAGTATGGTCATTGTGATGGAGGCTGCCCATGTCCTAGGAAACTCCCATCTACAGGCCTGGAGACTGCTTACTGCAAATGCCCTTGACTCTGCCTGATAACATATTTTCTTCCAACTAAGGGAATAAAATTACCTGGTACACAGGATAATTTTCTATGCAAATTATACATTCAGATTCAGATATGGATGCAAGATAAAAATACAAATGCATAAACATATATAGATATGAAGATAGCTTGAGATATATAACAGATATAAGTTATGAGATATAGGATGATATGAGATATAAGAGGATATTAGATATAAGATGATATTAAACATGATATAGGTTTATTATTAGTATTGTATTTTATCTAAAACATTTATGGGGTATAGCAGATACCAGCCAAGTAAGCCAAGTTATGAGAGATACCTGCCAGTTTTGTACCATCTTTATTTTCCTCTTTTATCCCCACTATAATAAGAGAACTTAATGTTATAATTGTTCATTTTAAAGTTATTGATTCATACTTTCCAACTAAGCATATTTTTGTAGAATTAATTTTTTATTTGCTATCCAATCTCAAAATCAAGTATTCAACTTCTATGTCTTCTGAGAAAAATTGGAAATATACTTAGCAATTTCTAAAAAGTACAAAATAATATGATGTAATCTCTCTCTTCTAGCTGCTGTAAGTAATGAATGGGTTGGCATATCATATAAAAAACTTAGATCATGTCTAGCACATGGGCATGTGTTATTGATACTGGGATGGCTGTTGCCAATGGAATGGAAAGTAGGATAGAGGAAAAATTCCTGTAGGTCAAATAACATAGCTAATTACTATAGTTATTTTTTTTTTTTTTAATTCTGCCTGGAGTACTATATGAGGAAGAATCTCCATATAGGTGTGTTAAGTTCAGTGGAAAGAGCACCATACTTGGACACCAAAACACTCTGGTTAAGAAGACAAAAAAACTTTGCTTTTAGGTAATTACCCAGTACGAAGAGGGATTTGAACCCAGCCCTGTCAGACTCTAGACTAGCCCAAGACTTTTTTTTTTTTTTTTTTTTTTTTAAAGAACAGGCAGGGGGCAGAGAGAAAGGGAGAGAGAATCTTCTTTTTTTTTTTTTTCTTTAATTTGATAGAGATTACAAGTAGTCAGAGAGGCAGGCAGGAGGGAGAGGAGGAAGCAGGTTCCCTGCTAAGCCGAGAGCCCGATGCGGGGCTCGATCCCAGGACGCTGGGATCATGACCTGAGCCGAAGGTAAAGGCTCTAACCCACTGAGCCACCCAGGCGCCCCTGAGCCCAAGACTTTTATGGCCACATTATTCCCCTTGCTTACAGAGAGAAATGGGCCCTGGGAGATCAGATTTCACTATCATCAGCTTCTGTATTTTGTGGATGCTAAGATAGTCTCCTTGGGTAACCAACCACTGTCAAATCAGTACTTCTTGCTGGAAAGAAACTATAGCCAACAGCTGGTTGACTCCTGCATCATTAAGTTCCATTTCTCTGAAATCTCCATCCTTTTATTTTTATTGTGTTGTTTAGAAAACTTGAAGCATGCTAATTTAGCTTGAGATAAGACAGAGTGGTTATATATTACATAGAATTTAAAGTTGTATTATTTGCTATCTTTCTTGCTGTCTTTTTCTCCCAGTAATAAGAGTAGAAGGAAATCCAGACTATATATCTCAGGGAATGGTTTTAATTTACTTAACAAAACATGCTGTGGTACTGAATATTCCCTAATTGAAAGTAAACCTCGCTTTTAAAAATGATCAGAGACTCAATTGACTCTAAAAAAAGGTGTATTTATACACAATTGAGAATTTCAGCAGTTCTTATTTATTTTTTCTTCTCATTCTTATTTCTTTTTATGTTGATTTATAGTTTGTACCTATGTGACCTTATTAGTAGAAATTCTAGTTCTTCAAAGCTTGAGATAAATATTCTCACTCCTGATGGTATACAGTCAATGAAATGCAAATATAGTTAAGTGCTGAATAGATGGATTTTTGTATAAAAATAAAAAATAAAGAGCAAAATAGCTTACAAATAGAAATAGGGTAGAAGACATTATCATAAAAAAATATATGCAGAAAAAAAAAACAGAAAATGTGTGAAATGCTATTAGATAATTCGAAGGTATTCATGAGTCTGGGAATCAACCTTAAAAATACTAGTACATGAAATATTTGAGATTAACCAGAAACTAAAGGGGAATATTCATAAGAATTTGAAGTGCAACAAACTCAATGTCCATTTTATTTGAAGTAAAAATTATTCCTCTTAGTGGAGATTAAAACCAAAATTCAACATCGATTTCTTAAAACAGTGTTGAAGTTCTCTCTGGCTACTACTCTCAAGTATCAGCTATGACCCAGGTTAGAATTCAAGATGGACTCATCTATCTGTTTTATGCTCGCACCTCAAAATCTGGGTGGAAGTTATAGACTTCATACCATGAGATCAGAACCATACCTACACTGGTAGCGTAAGTACTCACTTAAGTTTAGAAGCCAGATAGCTCAAATGCAATTTGCATTCAGCTCTTTCCCAGCCCTGCTATCCCTGACTATTGGATTGACTCATTTTATCATCTGGGTGCAGGTCTGCATATAGGCTTTCTCCACAACATTGTTTTTTAAGGACAAGGAGAGCATCTTCTTTCATTATTACATCTTGCACAGTTCTTCCCAATAATATCAGCTGCCATTTATAAATACCTCCTGTGTGGCGTCTCATTTCTTATTTATTTATTTATTTATGTATTTATTTATTTATTATTTCAAGCCCTTGCTTCTCTGCACATCTTTCATCCCTATGTTTGTTAGTGATATTAAGTAAAACACCCTGATAAAACAAATTTTCGTGATGACCTCATGCAGTATGAGACATTTTTCCATTTCTCACTTGGATTTCCAAGTTGTCTTTCTTGGATGGAGGCCATTCTGTCCCTTCTGAGAGCTGTTTAGAAATGTATGCAGTTGATTTGCATGATAACTACAGTATGACCTTGGTGTTTAATGAATGCGTCTCTCTGGAAAAAATAGTTTTATCCCAAATGCCAACTAGACCAAAGTAAAATAGTGGCAGAGGATCTTTGTTCATTCCTCATTTTTTGTAGGGAAATATTTTAAAAGAACTGCATCCAGCTTCATATTGGCCACACAGCATAGTGTCAGCTAACAAAGCAAAACAAAACAAAAAAGCTCCTAGGAGAAACCAAAGATATGGAGAGAGAATTGTTTCATCTGGATTTTTGTTTTCTGTCCTCAACATCATATCTTCTCTGAGAAATCATTTTCAATCATTTAATGGCTTCTTCCTCCATTGACCCTATTAGTTAACTGATAATGCAAAAGATGTTAAACGTAATATGACTTCTCCTTGACACTTCCCAACTGTGAACCAATTAAGAGAGTTCTCTTTAAACCATTGTTTACTATAGGAGTAATAAGCTTAGGAGCTCAAAATGCATTTTTATGTACTTTATGGACTAAATCATTCACAAGTGATATTATGCCCAGATCTGTCTCCTTTGCCAACTGAGTTGTTTGCAGTGCTGTAGACTGGAAATGACACTGAAAGCATGCAGTGATTTAAGAGGCTGGCTGACTCATGAGCTAGCAATGGCAGAACTGATGGTGGGGCAGGGAGGGGTGGAGACATGGGAGATGAAAGAGAGCTTGGAATATCTGCATATTTCCATTGCCCTGTGATGATTAAGTAGAATGGGTTTAAAAGAAACTCTTGTGCATCCATTCATCCTTGACTTTATAATAAGCTTAATACACAGTTAACCCATGGGCCTTTAGCTTTATCTTATCATTGAAAATCCATCCTTTTTTTTTTTTTTTTCTTTTCCCTGTTTTGACGACAGCAAACTTGCCATGGACTGCATGGATATTTGTTGGAAAGAGAGCAAACAGTGCAAATGATAGTAGAAATCCCCCCAGCAACAGCAAAGCTTGGAGAGACAGAAGGTGATTGGGAAGGGAAGCTATTCTCCTAAATTCCTGTGAATTTGCCAACCAACTCCTATGCTCCATTGCACCCTCTCCTGGCTGATGGGAGAAACAGCTTCTGATCTTGATCCAGTACTCCCATCAATAGCCACAAGTCATTGCTTACAGAATTTGGTACCCATGGACTCAGGTGTGAGACCAGCCTTGGGCAAAATGGTGTTAGCATGAGCTCTAGGCATTCTTCTCTCATCTTCTCTGTCACATACACCTTGTTCTTGATCCTTGCTTCACTAGAATTTCTAGTTTAAGAAGAAAATCTATTAGAAAGCTCTTTACTGCTCTTTGCCTCCTTCCTCCCGTCCTTCGTTTCTTTTTGATGTATTAGAAGTCACAGGAATAATCATTTTACTCATCATATTTATAGACTACAACATTCATCAAGCATTCTGTACTGGTGCTGGAGAGAGAATTTAGTGACGTTTATCACATTTCAGTGGTCTGATGTCAAATACAACCAACATTTACTGAGAGCAAACGTGTGCCAAGTTCTGTGTTAGACATGCTTCGTCATTAAGATGACATCCTCTTCCTGTGGAAGAGTTTAATTCTCTTAAGCAGGTAGACAAGTAAAGAATTTTGAAACAGCAGAATGAGTGGCATATTAGGGACATGTTTACTGTACAGAGGAAGCCCAGGAAACCTATGGGGAGTGGAGTATCCAATCAGGCTTTCTGGAGAAGTTTTCTGTTTGAATAGCGGTATAAAGAAGTTAACCAGATAAATAAAGGGTAAAAGACTCCAAGTAGAGGGGATAGTTTGCATACATGCAGAGGTAAAATACGTAGGGTGTGAGTGGGGCTTGTATGAAGTTCAGGGTTACTAGCACACTGTTTTTGAGTCTTTTGATCTGATCAAAGCTCATTCTTCACCAAGCAGGCCCTGCAGAGTCCCTAAAAATTTTTAACATGGATATGACATCACAAATTTGTATTTTAGCTAAAACATCTTAGAAGTGTGGGGACAGAACCTGGAGAGAAGCAGAGAGGTTAATGAGGAAGTTTGGCAGTAATTTTAGTGAAAATGATTAATGTCTGAATAAGGGGGGAAATGCATAGATTTTGGAAATATTTAGGGTTTCATGACTGATTGACATAGGGAAAGAAAGGACTTAAGGGCAACTTCCAAACTTCTTACCTGAGTAGATATTGGTTCCATCAAGTGTGACAGGTAATATAAGAAGGCAAAGGGGTTTAGGAAGAAAGATGATGAATTCATCTTTGATCTTTTAGCGTGGGGAGCCTCACATAATAGTCATATAAAAAGTGAAAAAGATGGAGGTGGAGATATGTATTTGGGTATCACTCTCATTGAAAAATAGGTAATTAAAACCGTATAAGTGGACAATATTGCCCAGAAGAATGTTAAAATGAAGAAAGAGGTATTTGCTAATATGACCACATTTGAAAAATGGATAAATGGATGGAGGAAAAGAACCATAGAAGAAGGAAAGAAGATAAGTAACACTTCATAGAAATCACCAAAGTTGAACATTTTGATGAGGAAATGAATGATTCTATTCTAAGTATTTATAGATACAGATTATATAAGTATTATAAATGTTGACTTTCAGACACTACTGATGTTTTAGTGAGAATAATCAAAGTGGGTGAGTGTGGGGGAAGGAGGGGTAAATAACCTAAGAAATGAATGAAAAATGAAAAATGGAAAATAGCCAAATGAACTAGAAAAGATCCTGCCATGTGTAGATGACTCTAGAATCCTGCGGGAGAGAAAGATACAACAACAGCAAAAAAAAAGTGTCAAACTTACAAGAGGTTTTGTTTTTTGTTTTCTGTTTGTGAGTTAGAATTGGAAGTGACCAGAAAATGTTTAGCACTAAAAAAAGAGAGTCAATCTAAAGGAATAGCTATGACCATAGACAGAGTTCCACTGATGAAGGAAGTTCCCAGAGAGATGAGAGTGCAGGGTACATGAGTAAAAATGATGGAGTTGGCTTCAAACATGGTGAAAGATACCTCATGCAACTGGAGATTAAGAATTAAAATGTAGGTGAGTGAAGAAGAAATTTGGGGAAGGTCAGAACATTAGATTGATTGATTTCCCCAAAGGCCTCCATTTTCTTGCCAATACCAATGCCAAGGTTTTCAATGTTTGAGATGGTGATGGGATAAGAGAGTGGGCTTAAGGAGGTCATCTGATGTTTCCACATGCCTTTAAGTGAATAGTCAACAGAGTTGAAGCCAGGCTGTTTTTCAGCAGTATTGAGGACCCATAGCAAAGAGAATCTATCCATTTCTAGAGATGCCAATTTAACCAGTTGAGTCCTTGTTCAGAGCGCTCGGAAATTCTGATTTAAGTCAAAGAGTAGATGGCTGCATTGATTCCAGACTTAAAGTATTGCTGGCTAGAAGTATAATGCTGCTGATAGAGCTTCTAAGAGAGTAAATTTTATGCCACCACACAAGAAGTTCAAATAGAAGACAGAAGAGAAAGACAACAGATAGATTTATTCAGGGAGAAAAATGGAGGGATTAGCACAGTGGCAGGCTAGAACCCAGAAGCTAGCAAGAATTGATTGTGTACCTCTCCTTTCTACTCTGTTTCAATGACTTTATGTTGGTAGTTTGAAATAGTCTTTGCTGGGAGTATTTATGCCTCAGAAATTGGCAAACACTCCAAACTGGGTGCCAGTTTACCAGGATGTCCCTGGATTAAAGGAAGGGAACATGAGCATTTGCAATTTAGTAGGGTAGGAGGCCACTGTCAGAGTGTAAAATATTGACAATATTTGTAACAAAGGAGGTAATGAAAAGCCAGTTGTTCTTCTTTTGTTAGTTGATTTCATTTGTTTATTTTTTAATAGCTATAAGCAGAGGTTTAAAAAAAAGCCACATAAATGGAGTTCAAGGCTAGTGTAGTAGGCAGTTCATAAACATGATTGTTAACATTTCTCAGGCAAAAGGAAGTTTATTCAGGCTCCTATATCATCCATTAATTAGACAGGGCAAACAGGGATTACGTAAATACCATCTATGAGGAAAATGATGGAAAATGATAGTATGAACCACAGGCATTATTTATGCAAGGTGTTTCCTCATGATGTTGTAACAAACTACCACAAACCTTCTGGCTTGAAACAACACAAATTTATTATCTTACAGTTCTGGAGGCCAGAAATCCAAAACACATCTCACTGGGCTAAAGCCAAGGTGTCAGAGGACTATGTTCCCTTCTAGAGGTTTTAGGGGAGAATCTCTTCTGCCTTTCCACTTTCTAGAAGCTGCCTACATTCCTTGGCTCCTGTTGAAAGCCAACAATATCCTGTTGAGTCTTTCTCATGGAGCTGGCTCTCCCTGGTTCTAATTCTTCTGCCTCACTGTAAACCATTTAAGGGCCTTTGTGATCACAGTGGGCTCACCGGAATAACCCAGGGTACTCTCTCTGTGTCAAACTCAATTGACTAGCAATCTTAATCCTTTCTGCAACCATAATCCCCCCTTGCCTTATAAGATAAGGCACTCACACTTTTCCAGGAATTATGACATGGACGTCTTTGGGGGAAGGGAACCATTATTCTGTCTACCCCATAAGAGAAGAAGAGTAATGTTTCTGCTAGCTTTTCCTAGATTTGATATACTTAATAAGATTCAATTTAACAGGCATTTACATTTAACAGGCATATTCACAATATTGTGTTAGATATTAGGACGAGAAGGAACACTTGAGAATGAATACTTTAAACCTTTATTGGGGATGTTACTTTATTTCACTTATAAAACATGTAAAATGAAAGGTTTAGTGGCAAAAGGAAGATGCTTTTTCTTAAAATTTTGTTCTCTGGACTCCACTGGTGAAAACTTGTTCCTTTAAAGGTTGCTAAGGAATTGCTAAGGAATTGCTAAGGGGTATAAAGAAATATATAGAGAAATCTAAGTTTTTCGCTACTTGTGATGATCAATGATGAAAGGAAAAAAAGACATTTCATTTTTCAAAGAGGGTTAAAAACTCACAGACCACTCCCAGCAGAGTGTTTGGTACCTACAAAGTGTCCAATAAATATTGATTGAATCAAATTGAATGTCATTGAATGTCCTTCTCATTGAAAGATTTATTTTAATCAGGCTTTATTAATTTTTATTAATTAGATTTACTTCTTACTTTATTGTGATACTATTACCTTGCCTGTGAATATTCTTTCTTTTCTTTTCTGCGGATAGAACAGCAGAATAACTGAGCAGAGAAAACAAAGGAAGACAGTTTCTCTTGGCTCAGGAAAAAAACTATAAATGCCTCCTCCAATGACAACACACAGACCATTATTTTATTATGTCTAATTAGAGAGCTGCCCTCAGACCAGAGGTTCTTAATCTGTTTTGGAATGTGCATTAATTTAATGACACAATGAATATGGTTTATCTAACTCCCAGGAAAAAAAAATGATTACATGTGCAAGAGTATAGAAAAAACTCCTTCTCATTTATTAGTTACCCTTAATTTCATCCATTTGCCCTTGCTACCTCAGGACTTCTCATAAACCCTATTCCCAAGTCCATTCCCCTTCTCTTAAAGTAACTTGAAGGTACTGTTTCACATCGCCTTTTGTGTGTTTGTATTAACACAGTCTTCCACATGACAAATTCTGTCCCTCAAAGCAGCAGCCCTTCTAGGTGCTAACTCACAGGAGTTCCCACTACCAAGTGCCAACCAGACGTAGTATGTCACAGACCCTCCCTCCCCAACACTCTCTCTCATTAACATGCTGTCACTAACAGCCAAAATGTATCTGGCAGTGGGCCCTTGCCTCACAGTTATCCAGTGAAACAGTTCCTTTGATGTCTGTCTTCACTTCTCTTCAGAGTATCAAGCACCGACCAATATCTAAGACAAACATCATTCTACCTCCGACCCCATCTTTACCAAAGCACCTCCAAAGACATTAATATCTCTTACTTAAAGACCCCAAAGATTCCATTCATTACGAAATTCAATATGATATGAAACTTTCATATGGAAAGTATGAGAATGTGACATGGATAAGTCTAAGGAGAAAGTTTTACTGATATCTTAAAAAAAGATACACTTCTATGGAGATGAAAAGCATAAACTGAAAAACTTGGAGTGTCTCCTAAATTAGTGTGCAAGGCTAATATTGAAGTGAATGATGTCAAGCAAAATCGTAATGATACTTAAAAAAATCATTCTGAATTTTACCTAGATCTTTATGCACTAATAGAAGCTAGCAACTGGGGAAAAAGTTATGATGAGAGAGAACTTATTCTACCATATACATACAGATGTTAAAATGCCAAGGTTAAAACCTATCTCAAATATGTGAAATTAATATATTATTATAAAATGTTTTGGCTTAGTTGTCAGAGTCTTTTGAAATAAGCAAGAGATTACCTTACCTCCGCCATATGAATTCCAGATGAATCACTGATGAGGAAAATAATAAATTGTTTTGTTATAGATACTGCTGGTGCCTTATCCTATCCTCTCAACCAAAATGATTTGAATACAGTATGAACATTTTTTAAAGGTCAGCACCTGCATCAAGGACTTTGTCTCTTCCACCTGGGGATGGATGGAAGTTCCAGAGAATAAAATTCAGTTCCTCCAGTAGCTATTAGCCAGCGTGTAATAGGAGCTTGTAATCATTCCAGCTCTCAAGTCTTGTGGAGGGGTTAACTCTGAATGCTTCAGTTTCATAATGAGATTAAGCTCCATGTACCTACACTAGTAACCTACCCCAAAATGCACACATTAGAGACTTTCTTCTCTCTCCATCTCACTTCTCCACTCTCTTACCAGTGTTTTCCAGAATCACCAACAGATCAATGACTCATTCTCATATTCTATCTCATGGGAGCTTCCAGGGAGCTCAAGTTAAGACACATTCCCTCCCTGTAAAGAGTATGAAAATGTATGTCATAAAGAAAGAAAAGCTATCAACATGAAAAATTTTGCCTCACAGTTATCAAAGAAATGATCATTATAGAAAGAACTAAATTTTTCTGGTTTTCAGATTGTTGTTAAGAAATAATCTGCATAGTACTAGAAGTCCTAGCCTCAGCAATCAGACAACAAAAAGAAATTAAAGCCATTCAAATCAGCAAAGAAGAAATCAAACTATCACTCTTTGCAGATGATATGATACTATATGTGGAAAACCCAAAAGACTCCACTCCAAATCTGCTAGAACTTGTACAGGAATTCAATGAAGTGTCAGGATATAAAATCAATGCACAGAAATCAGTTGCGTTTCTTTACACCAACAACAGGACAGAAGAAAGAGAAATTAAGGAGTCAATCCCATTTACAGCTGCACCCGAAACCAAAAGATACCTAGGAATAAATCTAACCAAAGAGGCAAAGAATCTATACTCAGAAAACTATAAAGTACTCATGAAAGAAATTGAGGAAGACACAAAGTAATGGAAAAATGTTCCATGCTCATGGATTGGAAGAACAAATATTGTGAAAATGTCTATGCTACCTAAAGCAATCTATACGTTTAATGCAATACCTACCAAAATCCCATCCATTTTTTTTCAAAGAAATGGAACAAATAATCCTAAAATTTATATGGAACCAGGGAAGACCTCAAATAGCCAGAGAAATATTGAAAAATAAAGCCAAAGTTGTTGGCATCACAATTCCAGAATTCAAGCTCTATTATAAAGCTGTCATCATCAAGACAGTATGGTAATGGCACAAAAACAGACACAGAGATCAATGGAACAGAATAGAGAGCCCAGAAATAGACCCTCAACTCTATGGTCAACTAATCTTCGACAAAGCAGGAAAGAATGTCCAATGGAAAAAAGACAGTCTCTTCAACAAATGGTGTTGGGAGAATTGGACAGCTATGTGCAGAAAAATGAAATTGGATCATTTCCTTATACCACACATGAAAATAAATTCAAAATGGATGAAGGACCTCAATGTGAGAAAGGAATCCATCAAAATCCTTGAGGAGAACACAGGCAGCAACCTCTTCGACCTCAGCCGCAGCAATTTCTTCCTAGGAACATTGCCAAAGGCAAGGGAAGCAAGGGCAAAAATGAACTATTGGGACTTCATCAAGATCAAAAGCTTTTGCACAGCAAAGGAAAGAGTCAACAAAACCAAAAGACAACTGACAGGATGGGAGAAGATATTAGCAAAAGATGTATCAGATAAAGGGCTAGTGTCCAAAATCTATAAAGAACTTATCAAACTCAACACCCAAAGAACAAATAATTCAATCAAGAAATGGGCAGAGAACATGAACAGTCATTTCTGCAAAGAAGACATCCAGATGGCCAACAGACACATGAAAAAGTGCTCCACATCACTCGGCATCAGGGAAATACAAATCAAAACCACAATGAGATATCACCTCACACCAGTCAGAATGGCTAAAATTACAACTCAGGAAATGACAGATGCTGGCGAGGATGCGGAGAAAGGGGAACCCTCCTACACTGTTGGTGGGAATGCAAGCTGGTGCAATCACTCTGAAAAACAGCATGGAGGTTCCTCAAAAAGTTGAAAATATAGCTACCCTATGACCCAGCAATCACACTACTGGATATTAACCCTAAAGATATAAATGTAGTGATTGGAAGAGGCATGTGCACCCGAATGTTTATAGCAGCAATGTCCACAATAGCCAAACTATGGAAAGAACCTAGATGTCCACCAACAGATGAATGGATAAAGAAGAAGTGGTATATGTATATATATATATATATATATATATATATATATATATATATATAATGGAATACTATGCAGCCATCAAAAGAAATAAAATCTTGCCATTTGCAATGACGTGGATAGAACTAGAGGGTATTAGGCTTAGCAAAATAAGTCAATCAGAGAAAGACAATTATCATATGATCTTCCTGATATAGAAAGTTGAGAGGCAATGTGGGGGATTTGGAGGGTAGGAAAAGAATAAATGAAACAAGATGGGATCAGGAGGGAAACAAACCATAAGAGACTCTTTTTTTATTTTTTTTATTTATTTTTTATTTGACAGAGAGAGAGGGATCACAAGTAGGCAGAGGGGCAGACAGAGAGAGAGAGGGGAAAGCAGGCTTC
This sequence comes from Lutra lutra, assembly GCF_902655055.1. NCBI lineage: Eukaryota > Metazoa > Chordata > Mammalia > Carnivora > Mustelidae > Lutra > Lutra lutra. The sequence continues at coordinate 34,753,063 of NC_062280.1, read as the reverse complement.
CCCGCTGAGCAGAGAGCCTGATGCAGGGCTCGATCCAGGACCCTGAGATCTTGACCTGAGCCGAAGGCAGAGGCTTAACCCACTGAGCCACCCAGGTGCCCCAACCATAAGAGACTCTTAATCTCACAAAACAAACTGAGGGTTGCCAGGGGTTGGGGGGTAGGGAGAGGGTGGTGGGGTTATGGACATTGGGGAAGGTATGTGCTATGGTGAGTGCTGTGAAGTGTGTAAACCTGGCAATTCACAGACCTGTACCCCTGGGGCTAATAATATGTTAATAAAAAAATTAAAAATTAAAAAAAGAAATAATCTGCAGCATTACATGCTGATGAGAACAAAAACTGATAAAACCAGGGAAGATTTGGCAAAATATATAGTTTTAAAATGTTTATGTCCTTTTCATCACTGGGTCCACTCTGATCACTTCTTTACTAATTTATTCACGATTTAAATTAAATTAATTAAAGTGTAACTTAGGGACACCTGGGTGGCTCAGTCTAAGCATCTGCCTTTGGCTCAGGTCATGATCTCTGGGTCCTGGGATCAAACCTGGCATCAAACTCCCTGCTCAGCTGGGAGTCTCCTTGTCCCTCTCCCTCTGCCCTATGCATGCTCTCTCTCTCTCTCTCTCTCTCTCAAATAAATAACTAAAATCTTAAAAAAATAAAGTGTAACTTGCTTGATAGCATAATTTATGCTATATTAAAATAAGAAAGGAGGGACATCCAATGACAGGCTCTCAGAGTGTTCATTTTGTTACAGGAAATCTCAAGAGTGAAGGAGGTCGGTCGGAGGAAAGAAAAGACAGAGGGTCCCTGTGTGCTCTTACCCTTCTCCTTCAGACAGGCCTCTTAGCTCTGATGTTGCCCTGGCCTCCAAGTCCTGGCTCCAAACCTCACCATTGCTGAAGACTTGGCACCTCCTTCGCTTGGCCTGTTTCTGTGTCTTGACTCTCCCTGAGCTATGATATTGAATTTCTGGCATTAGCCTACTTACTCTTTCCTTTACATTTAACTTGGACCTCATCCGATTCTCAGTATCACTCCTTTCACATTTCAGTGGTTGCCCATTCAATTTTGTGACTCATTATCACCCAGACTATTTCTCCATTTTTAAGAATGTTAAAATTGTTGTTCCGTGTCTAAATATCACATGCCAGGTGCACTATTTATAATCCCTGTCCTCAATGGTAATGAAAGAAAGATAAAACTAAAGGACTTTACACACATATAGTCTAGAGTCTAAGAATTAACTTTTCTTAAATACTAGTATTCTTAAATACTAGATGTTGGTTTCACTTTTCTGCAAAAATTGATTCTAACCATGAAAATCACCAATTTATTTGTCTTTTATTCGGAAACTTTTTGTTTCTCCTAAATGCAGCTTTCTGTTTGAGTTTTTTAATATACAACAAATGATATGAACAAATAAAAATATAATGCTTTCTGCATTTTCAGAACATTAATTCTAAGAACTCCTAAAGATACTTCAAAACCTTTCTAGGTTTCTTATGTAGGGAAATGACATTTTGCTGAGTCCTAAGTTTTGAAATGATGGACTCGCTTATGACCGCCACATACATACCCCAGGGATTCTACGTCAAATGCTTGGTCAAATGGTCACCTGCCAAGTTGTTCTAGAATCTACAGGGAGGTTCAGATATGTCACCAAACAAGATTTATAAATATAATCTCAGTTGATAATCAGAGCTGCTGCTGAAGTTCCAGTCAAAGAAATGCTAGGCAGCTGGGCTCCAAGTTTCGACTCACATCTTGGTGAACAGAAATTTCTATATCCATCTGAAAGGGTGTTAATTCCATGAAGGTAAAAGAGGAAATAAGTCCTTTGTGAAAATAAAGGTGTTTTTTTTATTTTTTAAATTTATGGCTAGATATTAAAAATGTTTACTTTTCATTATATGTAAAAAAATCTGTTGTATATAACAGTACAACAGTATATAACAGTATATAAACTGTACAGTAAAGTATATTTATATTCCTGGTACAAATATATTTAAATGATCTCTTTGAATTAGTGATATATTTTGTGGGACCAAATTTCCATTCCAAAAGTGTGTCATTCCGACTTAAACCAACATGATAAAAAACCTCAATGTGGGAGCACCTGGGTGGCTCAGTGGATTAAAGCCTCTGCCTCGGGCTCAGGTCATGAATCCAGGGTCCTGGGATAGAGCCCCTCATCAGGCTATCTGCTCAGCAGGGAGCCTGCTTCCCTTCCTCTCTCTCTGCCTGCCTCTCTGCCTACTTGTGATCTCTGTCTGTCAAATAAATAAATAAAATCTTTAAAAAAAATTTTAAAAAAGAGTTAAGTATCTTGAGAAAAAATATTAAAAAAAAAACCTCAATATGTCTAACGACTGCATTTTACTTCATGCTTCAGTATATAATGCTCAATATATGTGCCTTTAGATCTTCCACTATATCTATGATTAGACTATATGGTTTAACTGGCCTTCATAGATTGAAAATGCTTTGAGAGATATTTAATGTTATTTGTCAGAGGAAGTAATTTCTTTAAACTACTAGAAATAAAAAGGTATGAATGTCTTATGTTTACATAGATTTCATGCTTTCTAGGTATTTCCATTGAGCCATTTGCACTTCATGCTTTACAATATGTATACATGTGTAAGCAAAAGGAGACCACAAATCCACAATTACACTTTCTAAATTGAACAGAGCAGAGTCAAGAATTTGTTAGAGGTAAAAAAATCAAAACAAAATTAAAACCAATAAACTTTGTGGCTCAATAGGGACCTGAATAAGTGTGTCTTGGATGCCTCTTCTTTGTGCTTTTCAATGCAGGTGACCTTGAAAGAGGTAACCTCCTACTGACAGAATTTTGTGGCTAATATGAATAATGAATATTTATTGGTTTTCTAGATAATATTTTAGCAAATCAGCTCTGAGTGAGACAGTTATTTACTTTACAGTGGAGATAACCTCTGTATGTGATTTATCATGCCTTATAATTATAGTTTGCATGTAATGAATTCATTTTCATCATGTACCATTGAGTTGTTTATTCACAATACTGTTTTAGCACGCTATTCAATTAACTATACATATCACTGGTGATTTCTAATGATTCTCCGCTTTTAGAAATGAAAAACAGTGGTTATTTGTATATTTTAATATATCAGCAGATCCAAAAAGGTTTACTAAATGGCATTAGCCTATTTTGTGCAAGACAGCAAGAAGGGAATCAAATGCATTTATGGTTACTTGAATAAAAATAAGTGGAGGCTCTACTCTTTGGCCAGCACTATGAAAAGTTGTTCAGCTTCTCTCTAGGAAATAGAATCACCACACTGAACTCTGTACTATAAAATATAACAGTACATCTACTGATATACCGATCCAAAATTTGCAGAACAATTTTGCATGCTGAAGTTCATTGAATCTTCACAAGAGTGGAATAGCAGTCAATGGAGGATGAGGGGAAGTCTGCCCTGATACATTCAGTAAGAACTCCTACCATTTATTGGTGACTTTCTTGGTTTTGAATGAATTTCTGCAGAAATATGAAGCCAGTATCCAGCGCTTTAAAAAATATCTGTTTCTTACCTTCTGGAAAATGCATGCATAAAATCCTCACAATCTGTAGTCATAAACCCTTAACCGACTCCAGTATCATTTACAACACTGATTGTAAAATATTGGAATGATACATGATATTTAAACATGGACTATGGTAGTGCATTCTTAAAAATGAAGCAATAGTCTGGGTGATAATGAGTCACAAAATTGAATGGGGGACCATTGAAGTGTGAAAGGAGTGACATTGAAAACTGGATGAGGTCCACATGAGACATTTGTAAAAGAATAGGTAGGTCAGTGCCAGAAATTCAATATCATAGCTCAGAAAGAGTCAAGACACAGAAACAGGCCAAGCGAAGGAGGTGCCAAGTCTTCAGCAATGGTGAGGTTTGGAGCCAGGACTTGGAGGCCAGGGCAACATCAGAGCTAAGAGGCCTGTCTGAAGGAGAAGGGTAAGAGCATGCAGGGACCCTCTGTCTTTTCTTTCCTCCGACCGACCTCCTTCACTCTTGAGATTTCCTGTAACAAAATGAACACTCTGAGAGCCTGTCATTGGATGCCCCTCCTGTCTCAATTCATACTTAGTACAAAGGATATAATTAACCAAGGTGTTTTCTAATTACTAGATACTATTTTTGAATAGATCGATAAAGAATGAATAGAAGTAGTAATACTGAATTGAATGGCAGAAAGTTTTTGAAAGTAAATGCATACACATATTTTTTCCCCAAATCTCCTTAGCTAGAGGGGTGTTCAAAACAATGTTATAGCATGGTAGATCCAAAACAAGCTTTGGAGCACATGGAGGGGAGGGGTGGGTTTTGTGATTTGTTTATTGACTTTTAAAAATTATTATGGAAGTACGTCTTCCCTTTGGTTCTCATCTGAACTCTTCCTGAAACTGATATTTTTGTGGAAACAGTGGGTTTTATTGGTAATCCTGGGAAACGCTGGTCTGAGGGAAAGAGAGACAGACAAGTGAAGGGAGCTGATAAAGGGTAGGCTGTCATGGCAAATTATCCTTCCTATGATGAGGGAGCTCGGATATTTGCACAACTCTTACCAGTCTGTGGTTGGAGATTGTCGGGGACTGGGGGTTTAACTCCCTGGCACTTCCATCCTGTCCGGGATGCAACGCTTAGGTGAGGGAAAGCAGGTCCTGGCTTCATTACAACAGTGTCAGCCAAGCAGAGTGGGGCAAAGCCTCAAAAGTGTCTGCTACCAAGTGGTTTGTTGTTTCTGAGGTTGCATAAAATCCTTTTCATTTGGAAGAATATCAATTCTTTGTTATTTTCATGGCAACTAATTTTCTTAACTGCCATTTCTTTTTTATTTTCATGGAACTTTCCATTGTATAATTTTAAAATAATGTGATCCTTTTCTCTTTCATTTTCTCTGTTGTTTTCATACTTACATGTCTTTTCCTATTAAAGGATCCAACAAATAGTCACCAATATTTAAAATTCATTTTCTTAAATTTAGTGTTCAAAATACCAGAGAAAAATACAACATAAGGAGTGTAGAGTATTCTGTCTACAAACATTGAGTATACACTAATATGTTAGGTGTTTGTTGGTTCCATAATCTATAAATGCTTTCCATCTTTTCTCTTTCTAACAGAATTCACCTGTTAGCTAATTTGGTGAAGCAATGTTCTCCTCACAGGGATGGGAATGAGGAAGTCATTAACTATTCTTGTTCCTTGAACCCATTTTGCAGTTTTGGTGAAGCACACAACACAAAAAGGAGAACCACACCAAAAAGAATTGCAGATGAATGGACCCAGAGACTTAACTGGGTTGTGGCTGTCACATTTTTTTCAACGGCATCATCCAATAGTTCCCGCTCATTGTTTGCAGCATTTTTTAAAATTGAGCCTTAATTGACATATAACATTATATTAGTTCCAAATATATAATGTGATGATTCTGTTTGGAACAATTTTTATTGGTTTGCTTCTACTATCAACATAGAGTCCTGATTAAACTGAATATATATACTTTCTGTTAAGATCATATTAGGTCCACTTTTAGTTGGAAAGGAAAATCCTTAGAGTTAGCTCTTTTTACTTGCATGCTACTTGATTCAAAGATACTTGGTAGGAATTACGTGAAGAAAAGTTTGAAAACAGAAATGGAAACACAGGATTTGTGGTAGTCTGTGACCAATGCTTTGGTCTGGCAAAGAGTTTATTTAATTGTACCATTGTGCAACCAAATGTATTCCACCCCACCCCCCATTTTTCAGGGGTCAGCTCCTGTTGGTTTTCTATTGCTATATAACAAATTACTACAAATTTAGCAACTTAAAATAGCAACCTCAAGGTTCTGTAGGTCAGAAGTCTGACACAGTTAGACCGGGTTCTCTGCTCAGCGTGTCACAGACTAAAATCAAGGGTCAACAGAAGCTGAGTGCTTCTTTGGAAGTTCCTAAGAGAAATCTGCTCCCCAGCCCATTCAGGTTGTTGGTAGAATCTGGTCCTTCTTTTAGTAGAAGTAAATCTCACATTTCCTTGCTGGCTGCCAATCAGGGTCTCTCTCAGCTGGAGACAACTCACACTCCTTTCCAACCCTGATCTTCAAGCCAGCCTGGTAGCGCATCAAAGCCCCTCATGTTTTAACTTTTTCTGACTTTCTCTTCTGCTACCAGCCAGAGAAAATTGCCTGCATTCAGGGCTCTCATAGCTCATAAGAGACAAGCCCACCTGCACAACATTACCAGTAAACTCACCTGGATAATCTCCCAGAGCTATTATCACAGGCTGCGGAGATTAGAACAGGCAGTTACTTCCAGTGGATATTCAGAAGATGTTGGGGCTATCTTGCTCCCCTCTGAAAGGTTCTTTTCAAGGTGTATTGTCATATGCACAACAGTCAGGTGTTCTGCTACTATCCTGCGGATCTTAGTGCCCCAGTGGCCTCCTCCTACTTTGCACTTGGCTACCCCTCAGAACTCCTGGCCCCAAAGCCAGGCTCCCAAGTCCACAAAAGCTGGCTGAATGTGAGAAAAGGCCACACTTCTCTGGACTCGCATATTCCTTTAGGCTTCCCAAACACCAACCAAGTTTCCCTGGGTATGTTAGAATTTACCGAAGGATCATTTCGCTTAAGGATGAGGACCACTAAGAAGGTCCTTCTTAATGCCTTACAGCATAGGACTTTCGATATAGGTCTGGACTAAGATGAGACAAAGGAGGTGCTGAAGTTGCAGAATTGAAGACCCTCACCCTCAGATCAGCGTGCCAAATCTGCACTTGCACAAACCTGAGTGCCTTCTGAAACTTTACACCCCTGGCATGTCACACTCAAGGAAACAGTCACCCTAGCTTATCCAGCACAGGGCCCTAGTCCCAGCCCTATTCAAATCCTTAACGCAAGATATATGGCTTTACCAAGGAAACTGAATATGTTAAAATATTATTAAAGTAATAAAAGGAACATAAAATATGTGTTATAACAGATATGCTTTATTATGAAATAAACATATCAATAAAAATATCTTCTAGTGAACCCAATAATTTTTTCAAATATTAATCAACATGAATGACATTTTAAAATATCCACAAAAATTTTATATAATTTGAAAATATGTGTGATTTCTATTAGTGGCAAATGTTTAGAGACACTGTTCATTTTACTGTGTGTGGGGAAGTGTTTGTATTTATAATAGAAGGAAATGCTAACTTCTAATTTAATATTAGTCATGAGAAAGGGATGATGTTTTTCACCCGAGTTCACAGATTCCTTAAATTTTATCTAATGATGCCAGTTCAGAACTTCTGTCCCAAACTCAATCCCAACATTCTGAATACTTAGAGTGGTTGAGCAAGGGGACAAAAGGAGGAAAAAGAAAGCATGTGTCCCCATAAAAGAACAGATTTCAATTCAAATTGTAGAGGTTTCCTGAATACCTACTATATGCACGACATTTGTCAAAGAAACATGGTCAAGAAAAACAATTTACTTAAAAAAAAATTAAACTCTAACAATTTTCTACCCAGTCATATTGTGAGCTTTGCAACAGGATTTCAACTGCTCTCAGAAGGAGCCCAGTTTCAATTATTTAGACTTACGTTTGATCTAGTTTCCCTAACCTACTTTCAGTGGGCCTGGGGTTGGAGGGAAGGGAGAGATGCAAAAGATAAGATCTTTCTATAGGGCACTTTTGTGATAATTCAAAACACATAACCAATTCATTGAAGATTACCAAAATGTAAGATTCCTAAGCAGTAGTAAATATTTAAAGCTCTGATGGAAATGGAATTAGAAGCAGGAATTAAGTCCTCTAATCCTTTCACCTGCTCTGATGCGATGGGAAGGCTTAATAAGAGAAACCCTTGGATATTTGCTGATGGAGCACTTGTGCATTTCCCTTCCATTACTGAACACATGGAGAGAGTAATTTTTCAAATTGACATTCACTTTTGAAAATGCCTTAATGTGTTAAAATAAATCCAACAAATGTAAAGAACCCATTATTTTAAGGGAGATGAAGAGCAATAAGCTGATTCATGCTATGAGAGTAATTTTATCTTAGCAAGTGTCTTCTGCATATCATGGGCAAAGCTTTTGCTAAAAATAAACTTTTGAGAAATTAACCCAAAATGCTTTTTTTCCCAACATGTAGAAATCTTCAAAATACTAGAACTAAACGGGGAACTTGACCAGAGTACTAGTCACTATATTATTTTGCAAGTCGAGTTGCCATTAATTTGACAAATTGTTTCACAGTTTATAGAAGTAAGAACAAGGTGGATGCATTCAGCAGAACCTGGCAATTCAGGATTCATACCTCACTAATGGGGCTCATCTTTTGTGTCTTCATTATCAGAAAGATAGTAAGATGCTGACCCTACAGCCCTATTTCCAACACTGACCACCAGGATGCATCTCAACTATGGTCCCAGGCAGTGGTGCTGGCAGGGTCAGAAGAACTGAATCTGACTCTTCCTTTTATGAGTTGGATGATCCTGAGTGAGGGCCTTATCCTCACTAAAGTCTATGCATCTGCAAAGTGGAGCTAATAGCTTCACTTCAAGGGCTATCCAATGAGTATCAAATGAAATAACCTATTTGAAAGGACTAATAAACCTTACATTGTAAAGTGGATTTTTTTAGATTTTAATTATTTGACAGAGAGAGATAGAGAGAACACTCAAGTAGGGGGGAGCAGCAGGCAGAGGGAGAGGAAGAAGCAGGTTCCCCACCAAGCAAGGAGCCAGATGCAGGGCTTGATCCCAGGACCCTGGCATCATGACCTGAGCTGGAGGCAGACACTTAAATGACTGAGTCTCCCAGGCACCACTTTACATTTTGAAATTAAGACACTGATTGATATTTACCAAGTCATTTCACCTCTGGTTTCATTTTTCTCCCCAACTTTTCAAATAAATGGTTCAGGGAAAACAAAATCTAAAAGCCTAGAAAAGGACAGGTATTTCTCAAGTACTGTATATTATACCTAATGACATTTTTCAAGTATGGCATATTATACATCTATAGAGCTTTGTATACATACTTCCAAAGACAAAGAAACTCACTTGAAAAGAAGTAAGACAGTAAGCTAATGACAAAGGTTTTGCTCATCCAAGTAAGAGTCCTAAAGCTCAAGAGTGGTTGTATTTATGGCCCATTGAAACAACCCAGCTACAAACACATGTATCTGATAAAAAACTGGTGTCCAAAACAAATACAGAGCTCCTAGAACTTAGTAATAAGAAGACACACACCAAATCTAAAATGGACCAGAGATTCAAACCAACCCATCACCAAAGAAGATACACAAACCAAAAGTAAGCACAAGAAAAAAATACTCCATATCATTAGTCTTCATGAACATGAAAATAAAAACATGAAATAATACTACACATTTATATAAATGGCTAAAATTCAAATTCACCCACAATATCAAACTCTGTCAAGAATATGAAGCCACCAGAACTCTCATACATTGCAGGAAAGACATGAAATCATACCCTTTCCACAACCTGCCTTACAACTTATAACCAGCATTTCTAAAACTTGAAACAACCCAGGTATCATCAATGGAAGATGGGATAAAATGTGGGATAATCATGTAATAAGAAAGAGAAGCAAACTACGGATACATACAACAATAGGATAAAACCTTCATGCTGAGTGAAGGAAGCCTCAATGAAAAAGCATACAGACCAAACAGTTCCATTCATATGATGGCCTGAAGCTAATCTATGGTAAAAAGTAATCAGAACAGTAGTTTTTGGCTGGCATCGGGTGGAGATTGCCAGGAAAGAGGTATGAGGAAGCTTTCTGAGGTGATGACAGTCTATGAATCACACAGATGAATGCATTTGTCAAAATTCAGCAAATGTACACTTAAGATTTGTGCATTTCATGGCCTCTAAATTTCACATCAGAATTAAAAACTCAAAGTAATATGAAGCTGTCATTGACACATGCACACTGAAATATTTAAGGAAAAGCAGACTATCTGTAATTTATAAAATGCATCAAAGATAAGATAGATTGGTGGATGGTTAGACAGATGGATAGAGAGGAGACGAAACAAGGATTGTAGAATGTAGAATCATGAAGTTTGCTCTATCAGTGTTCACTGTGACTTGTTCTCTAAATTTTGCTGTCTATATATTTGAAATTTCTCATGATAAAATTTTGGGGAAAAAAAAGTAAAACACAGACAGCTCTGCTATCATTTGTGAATACTCTCCTAAGAAACCCAAGATCCTTATTTGCAGGATGTGGTATATCTTCTACCTCTGTAGCCTGAAACAGAGCCTTACACCAAAGAACAGCAGGGGGGAGTGCCTCTTACATTCAATTATGACCCACTTTATTTTTTTTTTTTTTAGATTTTATTTATTTATTTGACAGACAGATCACAAGTAGGCAGAGAGGCAGGCAGAGAGAAAGGAAGGGAAGCAGGCTCCCCGCTGAGCAGAGAGCCCGATGTGGGGCTCGATCCCAGGACCCTGGGATCATGACCTGAGCCGAAGGCAGCGGCCTTAACCCACTGAGCCACCCAGGCACCCCATGACCCACTTTAATATCTCAACTGCCCTCTAATTGAATATTCTTGCCCGAAGAAGTTAAAAGTCATGGAAACGGCACTTCACTAGGAGCCATGATAATATTTCACTTAAAATGCAAACTGAAATTACTATCCGATGCTTCTTAGGATTGAGTGTAAAGTAGAGCGATGTTGGTTGAGCAAGACTGAGCCTTCCATTATGGGGGTATGATTGCTATTATAGAGTGCAACCTCTCATGATTCTCTACAGCACATTTTGTGTCCAGTGGTGAAAGTTAACAAAAGCTTTAACAATCCTAAATATACAAGACAACCCACAAGTGAACAGAGGTTCAAGTGTGGGCGAGACTTGGTCAAGGTAAAAAAAAAAAAAAAAAGATTAGGGAATGACAGAGAGGAAGGAAGTTGCAGGCATCTCCTCTGGCCTTTTAATCACTTGCAGAAATAATGTCGTACACTCCCGCTGCACTTTAGCTTTCTATCCCAGCCTTCCTCTGGACATTCGGTGTGGTGGTTCATAATGACAGCCAGTGCGCTGAATCCAACAGAAGATATCCCACAGTGTCTGGTTTCATTTCAAATTTTTAATTTAAATGTCTTTCACTAGAACACCCACTCTTCTGTTCAAACAGGCTGGATTTCTCACATTTGTTTTACACCTGTCCAGATTTACACATTTATATTACCTGTGTTGCCTCCACACAAAATTGAATTTACTGTTGCTTCTTTGAGAAATATTTCCTCACCTTTTCCCCTTATTTTTTTCTTCCTCATTTCACAATAACAATTGATACAGTTGTTTTCAGCTTAAAATTACGTTTTGTTGTTGTTCAGTTATTGGTGGGTTTAGATATGCTGTCCACATCAAGCATTGCAGAACCCACACATTGTGAACACCATGGGCAACTTAGGGTACTTCGGCAATATCTCCTTCCAGCAGCAGCATTTGGTGGGGGTGGTGTTATGTGGTTGCCATCCTGTCAGAGCAGAAGTGTGTTGGTGATTAAACACATGATTCTTGGAATATGCAGGGGCTAGGTGGGTATTTTTGTATCTTAATAGACAGGGTGATCCCCCCCACCACAAAGGCAAGACATGCAGTTCCTAAGTCACTAGACTAAGTTCTTAGGCCCAAACATGCTGAATACTTACTCTTGGATGGTGATAAATCAATCCAATCTAATTATATTTCCCTTGGGAAATATAAATAAGTAACCAAAGACGCAAAGGTGGATCTTGGGAGCTCAGACTTATCTTTAAATCTGCTGGGCTTTCCTCTAAGAAGCTTTCTGCATATCCCGGTCTTAGAAAAATTGGGACCAAGAGTCAGTCCTTGATTATTGAGGCAAAGTTTCCTGCCCCCTCGTTTGTTAATTATGTCCATGCACTAAAATGCCACCAGCAAAGATAATCTACATGTACCTTTCCTTTGACGCTTGAACAAGATTCCATAAATAGGTACCTTAAGAACCCATAGATGGGTATCAGTTTAGTATTATGTCAGAATGTGTGACACTGTATCCCAGGAGCCAGCCAAGTGCCTGGCAAATTACAGGTACCCCTGAAGTCAGCAAGTATTTATGAAAGGCTCTGGCAAGAGCCTGGCCTGGGTTCTGGAGACACAAATACTCTCATGCTTTCCATTTAGGTCCCATTTCAATGTTATCCTGGACTTTCTACTTTACTTTGTAAAGCTCTCAAAAACCCTAGGGGTAAATGATTAGAATTAAGGGACGACATACTTTTATGAGATCATCCACTCCAACCTCCTGACTTTATAGATGGCAATTACTCTTTAAAGGCAAAATTGCCCAGAACAGATATTTTATAACTTTAAGAAAGTTAAGTCACCAATCCTGTCAGAATGGAAACGTTTTTCAGGCGTAGAGAGTAATTCACATGTTTCTTCAATTTAGACAGAGGGGAGGGGATTAGAATCTGTTATAGAAAAAAATTCTTCATAAATGTTTTCTAAAATCTAATATTATGTGAGCAGGGTGTTATCTTGCTTTTTACCAAGCTAGGAAAAGGTTGCTGCTTAACAATTCAATTCAAAATAATTAGCCTCTAAGAGGCTGTGATTTAGAAATGCTGCTCCATAGCTCCCATTAACTTTAATTGAGTTTATAGCTCATATAAGGAAAAGGGGAAAAAATAGTTCTGCCTTTTAAAATTAAAATTAGGGTGAATTCAAGAATTATAGTCTCTTGTTGACCTGCTTCATCTGCAATCGTCCCCACAATTTGTTTATGACCATTTTCGCATCATTAACTTTTATAAATCAGTTAATTAATTAATTAACTAATCACAGGAAGTTTATTCTTTCAGGATTCCTGACTGGTAGACTTCTAAAATTATCTTTAAATGACTAATTATTTCCCAGTTGTCCTATTCCATCCTAAGTCAGTCTTTGTCATTACTGTTAATGTCGCTGTCACTGTTCCTTCTAGTTCTTTCTCCTCCTAGAGTCTCACCGTTGGTACTCCCACTTCCTGTTTTTTTCCCAAATGAAACCCTTGCTGCATATTAATATGTGAGTATAATTTTAAGTATAATTATCTATTGCCTCATTCTAGCTTTTTCCAAAGAGAGATTTGCTTGTTGTTGTTGTTGTTGTTGTTTTCCCCACATAAAATATATGCTGTATTAAGTGCCACAGAAGAAAATCTAAATTGAATCTGGATCTTAACTTGAGGGAATTATCGGGTAAAACAATTCTGGCAAGGTAAGATGCTAATATAAGATGGAGACCAAACAAGTCGGCGGCTTGAGAAGAGGGTCTATTGTCACTTTTCATAATATACACTCCCTTCACCAAAATCCTGTAGACCTCTTGGGTTCTCCACATTTCATCTCAGTGTTAAAACCTTCACTTCCATAAAATCATTAAAAAAAAACAACCCTCTAGCACATAGAAAAGTATAGAAAACAAAGTCTGTTCCTTTGCCAGTTTATCCAATTTTAACATTTTTCCATTACTGCTTGTATTCATCTTCTATTACTAGGTAACAAATTACCACAAACCCAGTGGCTGAAAACAGCAGAATTGTATTATCTCACAGCTTCTATAGACTGGAAGTCCAGTGCAGTGTCATTAGGTTCTCTGCTCAGGTATCTCAAGACTGAAATCAAGGTAAGGGTTAGGTTGAATCTTCATCTAGACAATATAGGCAAAATAAAAATCTATTTCCAAGCTCATTCCTGTTCTTAGAAGACCTCTGTTCTTTGTGCTTCTGAGATATGAGGTCCACCCTTCTTGCTGTCAGCCAGGAGCTGCTTTTAGCTCCTAGAGGCTGTTGTACTTATTACCATGGGTCCCCTCCTCTTTGAACCAGCAATGGCACATTGCACCTTCTTGTGCTTTCAAGTCTCTGACTTCCTCTATTTCTGACCTCTAGACCCAGATTTAAAGGGCTCATTTGATTAATTGAGCCCCCAACCCCACCAGATAATTTCCCTTTTTAAAGGTCAAACTGTACCATTTAAGCTAATTTAATCATGAGCATAATCCATAATATTCATAGTCTTGGAGATTATGCAGAACACAAAGAGCGATTCAGGGGTCTTGAGGATCATTTTAGGATTCTACCTACCACATGACTCCAGCAACTTCTCATTGTGTCCCAACCTTGGGAGTTTCCCAAATGAAATCTGATATTGGCTCCTTTACACTGAGGATAGGGAAAGACTGAAGAAAGAGGCATCCCACTCCAAATTGGTAAGTGGCAGTCAATAAGTATTATCAATGACAAGGCTTGTCTTGGGCACCATATGACAAGTAGATCCCCTCACCCACCTGCCAGAATCTTAGAAATTATATAGGGGCCTTAACTGTATTGAGTTATGTATACCATCCAAATGGCCTCAATAACATCTTACACTGTCATGGTTATAACCTTGGAAATGACTTTCACTGTGACAATAGTTGACCGAAAGTATATCCCAAGGACAAGGGAGGAAGGAAGGAGCCTCCAATCACCCAGGTACACCTTGCAGGTCAGCCAATGGTTATGTCCCCTCGATGAATTCCTTCAACATTTCTTAATTAATATATTACAAACCTACAAGAGCATACTACGAAATGGTTAAAACAGTGAAGTTCTAATGGATAAACATAGATAAATTTTTAAAAAATGGAAAAAGCAAGTTCAAGAGAATATAAACAGAACACCACCATTCATGTAAATTTAGTAAATGTTATAAAACATACATGAACAATAAATGAACCAAGCTGAGGATATTGGTTAAGTCTGGGGAAGAGAGAAAGAGGTAGCAAGGCCTGATTGCACTTGGTATTTAAGAGTTGCTGAATATAGTTTCTCTGTCACACTTTCCAGTACAGTGTCCAGAGCTCCCTGTAACTGTTGAGTCTAAGTGAGCCCAGCTCTGATACCATTCTTTTCTATGGCCACAACTTCTACAAAGAAGTTGCCAAACTATCTCAGGATGGGCAAGACTCAGAAAGCCCAGTTATGTTGGACCCCAATTATCCTGCCCTTGGGTAGAAGGCCTTCCAGCAAACCCTTCCATTGATATGCTTTTTATTTCATTTCATTTTTATTTAGCAATGAGTTGATGCTATCTTTTTCAGATAGATCTCATCCAGTTTCCTCCTGGTTTTGTTGTCGCCTGCTTACTCCCTACTAATGAAGCAGAAGCTTCACTCTCTTGACTACCTCATCCCCTCATTGTGGCTCATTCAGAAGAGAGACTCCCTCCTCTCTCACCGCCTTTTATTCAAGAGATAGTTTTGAGACCCTATTATCTGCCAAACTATCCACCATTCTTTTCTTTTTTAAAATTTTTAAAATTGTTCTTTATTCTGTTTTTTTTTTTCACACTATTAGTTATTTGGTACTTTTACTCTTCTCCCAGACAATTCAAGAGTACTAGAATATTTTATTATTTTTATTTAAAGATTTGTTTATTTATTTGAGAGAGAGAGTGTGTGTGCATGAGTGGGGGAGGGATCAAGGGAGAGAGTAAGAAAGAATCCTTGGAGAGACTTCCTGCTGAGCACGGAGTCCAACAAAGGGATCCATCTCACAACCCTGAGATCATGACCTGAGCTGAACTCAAGAGTCAGATTCTTAACCAAATGAGTCACCCAGGTGGCCTTAGAACATTTTAAATGTCTCTTTTAGCATTTCTTCCTCATATGCCTCAGTTGTCATCTATTCAATTCCTCTATATTTGAAACCTAGGAGACATTACTATTATTATTTACAAAGTCAAAATTCATTTGGACTTATCCACATATTTAGCATTTTGCTTGTTCTTCACTTCATGCAGAGTATGAACTCCTAGTATACGAAAAAGAAAAGAAAAAGTCTTTATATTTGCCCTTGTGTTTGAATGTTAATTAAGCTGAATATAGACCAAATTGTATATTCCTTCAGAAACTGAAGACATTGATTTATTGTTTTTTAGTATTCACTATTACACATTAGAGATCTAATGATAATCTGATCTTTCTCTTTTCTTCTTTGGAAGATTTTGGTATTTTCTCATTTTATATCAAGGTCTAAGATGTGTCTAGGTTTATTGACCATTCTTTAAGGGCTTGAGAATCCTGCATTTTATATTTATCTATAGAGCATATGCAAAATCAATGTAAATAAATATGTTAGATAATAATAATGTTATGGAAAAATTAGAAATGAAGAATATATGCATGTTGGGTGGTGGGTAAAGTCTAGCATTCTCTATTATTATTTCACCATTTTTACTGAAAAGAAAATATTTGTTTTTCCCTCTATTCTCATTTTTTAATTTGAACCTATGCTCCATGTCTTACACTAACTCCACAAATATTTATAGAGTTTTCACTCTGTACTACATGGTAAGGAATACAATAGTGAATAGATACACAGGGACCCTGGGCATAAGCAGACAATCCCAAATATCCTAAGTAGACATTCACAAAAAGATAATTGCATAGGTGGGAGATCTGGATTCTTTTTTTTTTTTTAATTTCTTTTCAGTGTAACAGAATTCATTGTTTATGCACCACACCCAGTGCTCCATGCAATACGTGCCCTCCATAATACCCACCACCAGGCTCCCCCAACCTCCCACCTCCCCCCTTCAAAACCATCAGATTGTTTTTCAAAGTCCATAGTCTCTCATGGTTCATCTCCCCCTCCAACTTCTCTCAACTCCCTTCTCCTCTCCATCTCCCCATGTCCTCCATGCTATTTGTTATGCTCCACAAATAAGTGAAACCATATGATAATTGACTCTCTCTGCTTGACTTATTTCACTCAGCATAATCTGTTCCAGTCCCATCCATTTGATACAAAAATTGGATAGTCATCCTTTCTGATGGAGGCATGATGCTCCATAGGGTATATGCACCATATCTTCCTTAGCCATTCGTCCATTGAAGGGCATCTTGGTTCTTTCCACAGTTTGGCGACCATGGCCATTGCTGCTATGAACATTGGGGTACAGATGGCCCTTCTTTTCACTACATCTGTATCTTTGGAGTAAATACCCAGTAGTGCAATTGCAGGGTCATAGAGAAGCTCTATTTCTAATTTCTTGAGGAATCTCCACACTGTTCTCCAAAGTGGCTGCACCAACTTGCATTCCCACCAACAGTGTAGGGAGTTCCCTTTTCTCCACATCCTCTCCAATACACGTTGTTTCCTATCTTGTTAATTCTGGCCATTCTAACCAGTGTAACGTGGTATCTCAATGTGGTTTTAATTTGAGGGAGATCTGGATTCTTAAGGCATTCTTGCCAGTGTCTCTTGTTGCCCTTTCTCACTTCATCATGAAAATGGACTTGGTCTTCAGGTTTGGCCTTCTTATAATGGATACTCTGAGTATCTTGATATCTGAGCTACACGTGGTCTAAAATACACTGGATTATTTTGTGTCCCCTTGTCATTTGTCATATAGTGAAGACTCAGAAAATAAAACAGAGCATTGCATTGGTTATGGTTTCTTAAGATAATAACTCTAGCCTCATTTTACCTAATTATCATTGTTGTACTCCCCATTTCCTTTTCCTGTTGAATTAAAATAATAACCATCTCACTATCACTGGCATGTTCTTTCAATGAAAGAAAAAATAAACTCTGACAATGCTCATTAAATGCTGTTGGTAACTGAAAAGTAGAGCAATTCTGGGGACCAACCCCTTGGCCAGGAAAATCTGAATTATTTTCTATTTCCCTTGTCTTGCTCAGCTATCTATTAAGACATATAGCACCACAAAATTTTTGAATCATCATTTTACATCTGAAATATGACACACAATTGTGTACGCATTTGTTATAACTAAACTATTCACTAGTGCTCCTGGGTGCTTGGGTGGGCAACTGACATAGTGCAGGCACTTAATAAGTTGATTGAATTAGTAACATATTTTTCAATGATTTACTTGCTCTCATATTTTTGAAGGTAAGACAAGCATCATTAAATATTTTCCATCAAATAAATAATAGAAAAATTATGCTTTCTAAATATGAGATAAGGCACTGTATATGTATTATATGAACAAAATAATATATGTATACATAATACATTGCCTAACATTTCATAGGTCCTCAGTAAATATCAGTTCTTTTTTTTTTTAACCTATTTAGAAGTATTTATTTAATATGTCAAAAACATAAGTTTTTTCACTTTACATTTTACTCCATTTTCCTTTAATTAAAATGATTCCTTTTCCTCTATGGATTATAGTTTTCCTATTTCCGTTTATTTTTAAATCCCTTATATGCTTTCCAAAGCAAAGTCATCAAACTATAATAACCCATTTGCAAAACAGGGTAATTAACTGGGTTTATGTTTTCAAAATGATTTCTGGTATTCATGTCAATTTGCTTGTCTTATTCAAATTGAATCAGCTTTTATTCACAAAATGGCTATATAGAGGATTAGATTAAAGTTTCAGTTACTAATAGTGGTAGAAGTAGCCAAAACAGCTATGATTAAGGAACACAGTAAAATTAAAAAGATATCATTTTGTGATTGAAGAGTGTTATGTGGTTACTGGTAACTTCACTTACAATTAGGGAACAAACCATTTTATTCAAGTACACTCAGCAGGAATATCTGACCTAAAACTGAGGATTTTTACATCATGCAAAAATCATGGCATTTATGCGAAATCTTGTTTCTCTGTGCACTCACACAACTGATCAACCTAATAAGCAGCGGGAATAACTACCAAATTGGAAGAAACATACTTCTTGGTTACAATGTGATGCTTCTGTTATATTTATTCTAAGGCATCATCATCATCATTCATGTTCTTTCCTTCTGATATTCAGCTTTTCCATTTTTAAGATTCCATTCAGCGACTAATACTCCATTATGAAGTCCTATTGGCTAAAATTGGTATTTATATAGGCAATAAGCTTAGCAGCATATTTTCTAAGTGATGATCAAATTTAGTCTGTTTGAATGATACCCTTTGATGGCTCTATTCTGCCTATTTTGCTATGGATCCTTCCTATTATGCATGATTAAATCGGCAAGCAAATGCAAACACATTTCCAAGTCTCTTAATAACTATACTTATTAATGAGGATTGTTGCCATCTGCCCTCTCACAGACTTAGGCATATTAACTGTCGTGCACCTTAACTCACCATCTTATTTGTCATCACTTTTACTTGTAAAAAAATCGTTCATTATCTGATATAAAAAACAGTGACCCACTTTCAATGCTATGTTTCAAGAACACCAAATAGATTGCTTCAGATAAGCTCCTATTACCAGAATATGATTGGAGAGATGAAGACAAAAAAAAAGAAAAGACAACAATGCAAGGGCTCATGAGGCATCTTTATCCATTGTCCACAGCTTACCTACCATGGGTATCCATCATGGCATGGGGGAAGAGTAATTTGAGATACATCTGACATGTGATTTTCTACAGCGTTGGAAGTGGTAAGAGGTTATCTATGAAAAAAAAAAAAAAAAGAAATAACAGGAAGTTTTCACTTGAAAAAAAACCAGAAGTGAAATTCAACTATACTGCCTTAATAATCAACTACTAATCATTTAGTCATATTTTTAGTAGGTTGATACTAAAGCATTATAAGTCATTCATGTGATAGATATTTTCTAACAACTACAGTATCTAGGAATTGCATAAAACACTAGAGATAAAATTATGACTAACCACCACTACTACCACAATAATAATAATAATTAACAACAATAACAATATAATGTCATTTATTAGACCCTCCATAGTTGTCAAAAACTCTGCCAAAACCTTTCCTTGAATCTCAAAACTTCTCAATCATCTAGAGCTAGCTGCATCTTGCAAAAGAAGGAACCAAGTTTTAGCTGAATGATCCCATCTTTACTTCAGTTTGCTCACCTGTGAAATGGAAATAATAATAATAATAATAATATTGCCAAATTCTTGGGATTGTCACAATGATTAAATAAATAAGGAAAGTGTTTAGAAAAGTGTCCAGCATAAAGTAAGCATTATGTTAGAGTTTAAGTGTTATGATGCTATCATATAAAGTGAGCAGGTCATAGAATCAAATATAAGCATAAATTAATATTATAAATTGTTTTACTTGCACACACATTAATAGCAAAAATCTTATGTCCTGAGTTGTTAATATTAGTAATCTCCAGATGGGTAGGTGAGGACAGAGTACAAGTTATAGCCTATTTCTTCTTAATGATTTTGCATTTAGTGCTTAATGTATTTTCCACTTTTTATAAAATTAACATGAGCTTTTTTACTATCAAAAATGGAAATTTTGGGGGTGCCTGAGCCTGGGTGGCTCAGTCAGTTAAGTGTCTGCCTTCAGCTCAGGTCCTGATCCCAGGGTCCTGGGATCCAGCCCCATATTGGGTTCCTGCTTAGCAGGGGAGCCTGCTTCTCCCTCTCCCTCGACCCCTCCCACCTCCCTCTGCCTTTCCTGCTCTTGTGCTCTCTTTTTCAAATAAATAAATAAAATATTTTAAAAATGGAAATTCTTAATAAAATAAACTGAAATTAACAGTAATTTACTTTTTTTCCTTGAATCTGAAAATAAGCAAAGTTATTTTAAAAGATTATCCTTAGACATGAGCTAGGGTTTTGGGGGTTTTTTTGTGAAGCAGTTTTTATAAACAAGTTTTTTCAAATCATCTACTCTCCCATTTGCCTAAGTTTATTTTTCTAACATAATATGTGAAAGGGTATTTTCCACATTATCAGATATATTGTTCAATGAAATAATACGCATTTCCAAAATAAAAGTTTTCTTATGACATTAATTTTGAAAATAAATATATGCTCTTCATTACAAATCATTTCCCCTTAGGTAATGCAAAGATGAAGAAAGTTCTATTATTTCATGCCTGCAAGATTCATATCTCAGCAACGACGGATATTCCAAGAATAACTGTAATAAACCAAAATGAAAAAGGAGGTTGATAGCATCTTTAGTTCACCTCTGAAGTGCATGCCAAGGCAAGATGAGTTCATATCTAAGGTACCTTCTCTACTGAACACATTGGATCTCAAGAGACAAAGTGAGCCTAAATTCAATAAATATATTTTAACTGTTTGACCAAATATCAGGATCAACTTTCTCAATCCATCTCACACTTCAAGGCATTGTTTCAGACTCTGTGGAATCCAATAAACCATATTCCTCTTCCATAAACCTATAGTCAATTTGGAGCAGTAGGATTCAAATACATAACAGACCTAGCAAAGAGAGGCGATAAGTATGTGATCACTTGCCACGCAAAGAAAACGACTAGAAAATTCATAAAAGTAGCCTGGTAATCTATCCAATACTAGAACAATTCCATGACACTTGATGTAACTTCTTGCCAAAACATTATTCTTTTGTGTATGTTGTGCATATATGGCTATTATATCCACCCATCCTCCTTTAACAATTAGGATACCATTCTTTTATAAAATATACGATCTGTGGCTGGAGTAACTATGTTGAAAGCTAGCGAATGATCACTTACTTGAACAATTTCTCTTTTATAATGCTTTTTCAACACTTACTTTAATAGATTAATTTTGGGTACATAGGTTCAACTCTCTCAACCCAAAAAGATGGAGCAGTATAAATTTTTCTCATGAAATCTTTTATTGGAGCTGGCAGTACATAATCTGGGCAGGCAGTTTAGCACATTTTTATTTGGCAATGCTCTCCAAATTTATAATAATATAGCACAGTTTGATTAGAAATTTAGAATGCAGGATGCAAGTCTACTCACAGTAACTCACTTGGCTCATAGTTAAGCTGTGTGGAATAAGTATTATCCTATTACCCTCAGTTTATAGATGCGGAAAAGGTGGTTCTAGGAGATTACCAGACTTGTTCATGCTCTCAGACTGAGACACAAATTCAATTATTAGGGATCCACTTATGATCACTGGGTAAGAAACTAAAAGATTACATTCACTGGCATAATAGGAATTTAATCTTTTAAAAGAAAAAAAAATAAGTCTCCAATTACCCTAAATGTGTTTTGAAACACAGTTGTAATGGTAAAGCTAATAATTGTTGAGATACCATTGTTTTATAGTTCCCCAAATTTTTCCTTAACTAAGAGACTCTTTTTTTTAAAGATATTATTTATTTAAAAAAAAAATTAAAAAAATAAAAAAATAAAAATAAAATAAAAATAAAATAAAAATTAAAAAAAGATATTATTTATTTTTTTGACACACAGAGAGAGATCACAAGTTGGCAGAGAGAGAGGGGGAAGCAGGCTCCCCGCTGTGCAGAGAGCCCGATGTGGGGCTTGATCCTAGGACCCTGGGACCACGACCTGAGCAGAAGACAGAGGCTTTAACCCACTGAGCCACCCAGGCACCCTAAACTAAGAGACTCTTAACTACAAAACAAAAACTAAGGGATGCTGGAGGGGAGGTGGATGGCAGATGGGCTAAATGGGTGATGGGTCCTAAGGAAGGCACTTGTGGTGAGCACTTAAAAAAAAAATACAAAACAAAACTAATCTTGCATTGACTCTTTACCAAGAAATTCTGCAAATACAATGTCAGACCTTGGATTCTACAAACATGATTATTGGAAAGCATTAGAAAACTCCAGGAGTGAAAGAAATCCCTAAGTCAAAATAGTACACTTGATACAGCCCTGAAATACAGAAAATTGTTGTCAAATATTGCTACAACACCGAGGATTAACTGTTGATCATCTTAAAAGTAAGTCACATATTACAAAGATTCTGCCCTCATTATGAACAATAAACACCTAAGTATTGTCCCTGATTATGGCCAACATGTAAGTGCCTTATTCAGAGTTCTCTTGGAATCTCTATGATGCCTTTTAATGTATCCTTATCTGCTGTGACATCGACAGAATGGGTGCTATCATCCTACAGTCCATTAAATGGGCCATGTTGTTTCAAGGCTCATAACCTTGGCATAAGCCCTCCCCTACCTGTACATTCTTCCCCCTAATGCAATTAATAAACTCCCTATTCTTAAAATTCCAATTTACACTTGTTTTTCTTAGAGCAAACCCTCCCCATTGTTGCCTGGATTACTGCTGCCCTTGTATAGTCCCATGCAACAGTATACTGTTTTCTTCTTTATTCCTCATGACTTCATTCATTTATTTTTTTAAAAAGATTTTAGTTATTTATTTGAGAGAGAGAGAGCATGAGGGAGGGGAAGGGCAAAGGGAGAAACAGACTCCCCACTGAGCAGAGAGCCCAAGGCAGGGATCCAACCCAGGACCTTGAGATCATGACCTGAGCCAAAGGCAGACAAGGGACTGAGCCACCCAGGTGTCCCACTTTATTCATTTGTTTATTCATTCCTTCAGTCAGTATTTATCTGCATGTTTTCTTCATGCCAGTGGCTGTCCCAAACACAAAGAATAGAATAAATTTGAACTAAGAGATGTAAAGGACGAGACCTAGCCAGACATTGAAAAACTGGGCTAGGAGCAGTGCACTCAGAGTGGCCTTTAGACAAGAGTGATCTTGGCATGGCTGAAGACCCAGAGAGCACCTGGATGGCTGAGGGTCAGTGAACAAGTGACCCATGGTATGAAATGAGTCTAGGATGCATGTAGTAGCTGGAACACACAAAGATCTATTGGATTTTTAAATTTCGTTCTAAAAAATGGTAAAACATTAATAGCTTTCAAGGGAGTTTTTGTTTAAAAAATATTATTGGAAGGGCTTCCAGGTCAATTTTCCATAATCAAATGTATCAGAATAACAATCAGCTCCTTTTCCTTCCCTGTGTACTTAACTACTCAGAGCCCTTCCTCCTCCAGTTCCATCCTCAGTTTGGGTCTCAAGATTTAGTGTAGGTTTTTCATCCTCTTCACTCTCATCTTGGAAATTGACTTGCCTCTCTCTTCTATTAAATACTTTTATCACATTTTTGTTTTTAGGATCTGTTTCCCAGGCTATGCTTTCTGTGGCACATTGTATAATCAGTCCACAGCTATTCATTCTTTCCTCACCATCACCATACTTCACTGAAGGAAAACTGTGTTCCCGCACTCCACCAGTCTAGGATGATTTTGGCCAGTGGAAAGTGAGCAGACATTATACCAGGTCCAAGCAGAAGTCTGAAATGCACTTACATGGTTTGGCACTCTTCAGTTTTGGAACACTTTTCTTATATCACTTCTTTGCTAGTTTCCTCCTCTCCCCTTTTCTGTTCTCCTCTTATTAGTAAGATCTTTGATCTTCTGCATTGATTCCTTGGTTGTATTACTCTTCTTTTTCTCAAGCCATTATCCTAGGTTTTTGTTTTGTTTTGTTTGCTTTGGTTTTTTGTTTGTTTGTTGTTGTTGTTTTGTTTTGTTTTGTTTCACTTTCTGAGAATCTACTTCGTTTGTATTGCTACCCTTTTAATGAGTTTAAATCTTGGTATGAAAAACTTGGGTAGAGTGTGATGTCATTTACTAAGATTCTTAGGACTGAATGAGGATATTTTTATGAGGACGACTGGTAAGAGTTCTAGTTCAGGTATTAAATTTAGCTACCCTTAGAGAGTGTCATGGATGCAAGAGTCTGGACTCAGATTGAAGGTTTTGGCAAAAAATATTATTTTGACTTTCACGAACATATAGATGGCAGCTAAATCCAAAGGAATGGATGAGATCACTGAAAGAGAGAATGTGGCTGAAAAGAACTACAACCATGCCATTAAGAGCCCCAACAATTACAGCATGGGTGAGAGATTAGGAGATAATCAGAAAATGAAGAGTTTCAAGCAAGCTAAAAGTGAGTGTTGCAGAGACCAAGAGATGAGTAATAAGTCAGAAATTGTATGGTGACTAACATAACACAATAAAAAAAAAAATCAGAGATGAGTCTTCATGTGAGACAGATAGACATCAGTGATCCCTTGACACAAGCAGTTCCAGTGGAGTAGTTGGTAAGGAAACAAGATTTAATAGGTTGTGAAATATAAGACAACTTCTAAGAAACAGTTTTGTGAAAGAGAGCAAAAAAACAAAATGTGGCTCCCAAAGACTTTAGTGTCAGTGGTTTGGGGCAAAATTTGTTGGCTGCTTTTGTTACAAGCAAAGGAGGGACATAGGAGGACTGAGAAAAAAGAAGGTCCTCTGAAGACTGAGGCAGTTACAGTCGTGTAGCCACAAATTAAGGAATGCTAGGAGCCACCAGAAGCTGGAAGAGGCAAGGAAGGATCCTCCCCTGGGTCCTCCGAGGGAGCATTTCCCTGCTGCACCTTCATCTCTGACTTGGGGCCTCCACACTGTGAAAAAATACATTTTTGTTGTTTCAAGTCATCCAGTTTTTGATAATTAGTTAGGGCAGCCATGGTGAAATAACACTGCCACATACACGAAATTTGAAACTTTTGGAAAACCAGAAATTACTGAGTTGTTTTTGTTTTGTTGGTTCATTTTCCCTCAGTTCTGCTTAAAATTAATCAGACATCATCTTCTCAACAATTTACTGTGAAATCTTTTGGATTTATATCTTTTAGGTTCATTATGCTCCCTTTTCTTTCCTTCTTTCTTTCCTTCCTTCCTTCCTTCCTTCCTTCCTCCCTTCCTCCCTTCCTTTCTTCCTTTCTTTCATACATACCTTAGGGATTTATTATCTCTGGCCTGGAATTACAATACCTTCCCTGTCTTCAGTCTCTCTAGCATTTCCCATTTTAAGCAGAGCACCCTCCCCCCAACATCACCACCAATTATATATGATTAGACTGTCCTTTCCCCAGTAGCTGAGAAGTGATTTAGTTTAGTACATCTCAAGGCAAAGCTAATAGAATAATGCTTTGTATTCCATAACTGTAGGTTTCTTTCAGCATAACAAAACGCAAGGTTGTCAGCCAATTACCCTAAAATTAGAATTCAAAATATGCATACATAACTTACCCTCATCCTTTCTTCTTTCAGTCCTTCCCAGGTAATAGGAAAAGATGGAAGATGTGTGGGCTGTGTTGGATTTCTAGGACTGCTGTAAAAAATTACAGCAAGCTCCATGGCTTCAACAAAAGAAGTGCATTCGCTCATATTGTGGTGAGGAGATGCTCCGGGGTGTGAGGCCTGGCAGACCTGTCTCTGGGACACTAAACAGTGCAATGAGTTCCCTCATCTCCTCATCTGTGAAGTAAGAGTAATACATCCCTAATTCATAAGTCGATTAAGGGTATTAAAGGAAATAATCCAGGTAAAGACTAGCTCAACAGATTGCAAACATTCTGTGAATACTAGTTATTGGTAATATTTAGCACAGAAAGTGTTCCATGAATATTAGCTAGGACAATATTTTTTTGTGGATACAGCAATCATCAGTTGGACAGAGGTTGCATGGCCTTCCAAATGAGAATGCCAACCCTCATTTAGAATCAGACAGAGCTGATTTGAGTCTCAGCTCAACCAGTACTGCCTTGGACTACTTCCTTAACTTTTTGTAAGTACTCGTGTCCTCATATCTAAAATGGAATTATTAGTGGCACTCGTAGAGTGCCTATGAATATCAAAAGAAAGAAGTCAGTAAAGGACTTCATATACACCTTGCACCTAAGAAGGAATTACAAAATTATAATTATTTTAAAAATTGAAATTATTTTAATATAAAATATTATATAAATGATTTTGATATAAAATATTATATAAATTATTTTAATATAAATATATAAAAATATTTAATAGAAAAATATACTTTAATATGAAAATAATTGAAATAATACCACCATTTACTCAGTTTCTGCTAAGAATCAGACCCTATACCAAGTCTTTTTGTACATTATTTTCTTGAAGTCCCCAAACAATTTGATGAGTTAAAGACTGTCTTTATCCTCAGTTCATAGTTGAGAAAACAAAACTCTTTAGTGACTTGTTAAAAGTAGCAGAGTTACTAAGTAAAAGAAAGAACTCAAGGTCAAACCCACAAGGTCTAACACACCACAACTTAACCTCTTAAACATTCAACCAACCATATATAAAGCATTTAATAGACTATAGAGGAATAGGCTGTCTGCCCCTGAGCACATCCACTGGAGAACTATTTCAGACACTCAAATCTTCATGCTAAATGAAAGGTCAGTAATCCAGAGAAAAGACTTCTTAGTGAGAGGTTAGAACTTGCATCTGATACTTTGGGGCTTTGCAGAGATTGAGGATGAGGCAGAAAACTGCTCCAAGCTGTAAAACCAACAAACTAGACAACCAGAAAGAAAGAAAAAAAACAAAACAAAACAAAAAAAACAAACAAGCAAACAAACAAAACACAAGGACTCAGTGTCCCCAAAAGAAAGAAACCTGGGTTCAAGGAAAGATCAATTAGTGTAAAAAGCTGCAATTTATGTGAATCCTATTTTACTTTTCCAAACACATTAAATGATCTCTTCCCTCAAAAATATTCTCTGTGAACTTATGCACCATGGAATCTGTTATTCTATAAAAACCAAAATAAGACATAGTGTATCTATATGTAAAACATCAACAAGAAAAGTTTTGGAGTATTACAGTATTTTTGATTACAGATTTCAAAAATTTTATTTATATATCTGCAGCCTAAAGGAGATAAAAGATAAACCAAATGTTTCTAGTTTTGAGTTTTTCTTAATAAAAGCCAATCAAATCTGATTTCTTTGATATTAAATGAAAGGAGGCAAGCTTATTATCACATACATCAAAAATGAAAATCATGTAAATTTCTCCTTGCTGCTTTCCCTAATCCATGTATTCCCATTTTGAAATATATATTTACAATAGAAAGACCAGCTCATAGTTATTCACAAACTGGAATTTTCTTTCATCAAAGTTCAAACTTTTATCACCATTATACTGTGTAAGAAGCCCTGAGAATATTCCCTCTAAAGGCTAGAATAAGGTTCCCAATACTATTTGGCACCAGCCGAGTCACCTCCAAGGACTTTCAGGCAGTTGATTCCAGAACCTTCTATTCATGAAAGCCACCAAAGACATCAAGCAGCTGTACTCTGAGAAGTTGCCATGGCAACGTGTGAGCATGACCCCACAGATGCAGATGCAAGTATGGTCACATCCCCACAGTCAACAAAAAGGCAGCATACAACACTCAGCTGCCAGAGTATAGATTCAGCATGTGAGCCTGGAAAGAATATCAAAGGTGAGCAGTATACATACTTCACAAACTGTGGGTTCCAGTAGCCTGGGATTATCATAAATCCCCTTTTTTCTGTACCTCAATATCCAATTATCCCAATATTCACATATAAGCAATTTCCATATATAACTACATATTTACTTACACAAAAAATATATGTCCTTCTATATTTCTTTCTCTATGTCTACCACCTTGGACCAAACCATTGTGAACTTTGACCCAGATTCAGTAGTCTCGGGTCAATTACCTGCTTTCCTGCAATGTTCTCACTCCTCACAGAGCTCCAAAGGTGAGCTTCTTCATCCAGATACCGATTTCAAAACACCACTCTCCACTACAGGAATCAGGTTTGGTCAGGGAAAACAAGGTGAACCTGAGACATTTGTGCTAAAAATTAAGGAAGTGTTCAAATACTGACAGGGACATGTTGAAAGGCAAATGAGCCAGCCTGAAAGAGCTCTCACTGACCAAACATGGGATAATTTGAGTTTCAAAATGAATAACAGCCCAAATTATAAACCATTGATAGAACCAGAATCCATGAGTTCACGCTGAGAATAAATGAGTAAAGACATACATTTTTTGTAAAAGTATGAAATAAGAAGAATCGATACTAATGTAAAAGGTATAAAAGAACTATAAAAACCAACCACCATAATAATTGATTTAGATAATTGATATTAATGCTAAATATTACTGAGTACAATTTTATTAGAAAACAAGATATTTATGGGGTTTTTAAAAAGATATTATTCATTTGACAGAGAGAGATCACAAGTAGGCAGAGAGGCAGGCAGAGAGAGAGGGGGAAGCAGGCTCCCTGCTGAGCAGAGAACCTGATGAGGGCTCAATCCCAGAGCCCTGAGATCATGACCCGAGCTGAAGGCAGAGGCCACCCAGGCGCGCCTATTTATGGGTTCTTAAAACATCTTCCATGAAAGAGAAAAATAACTTTTCAGTGGAGAAATCTAGCAGATATCACCTTAGCCAAATAGCCAAAGTTAGCATCACTAATTAATAAGACCAAGTGACATCATACATTTGCTTTGTGCTGCAGTGAGGTGGTTATAATTTCTGTATTATTCCTGTAAAGGGATATAGCTTCTGTGGGATTCCTGCCAAAAACACATTACCTGAATCTAACCATGCCAAAGTATCAGACGATCCCAAATTGAAGGACCCTGAGTTTGCATCTCAACTGCCCATACTTTTCAAAACATCCATGTCATGAGGACAGAGACTGAAAGATCTGTTTCAGACCAAGAGAGACGAAGGATATATGACAACTAAATGCAGTATTGGCCCCAGAAGGTATCCTGAGTCTGAAACTACAATTGACTTCTATAAAAAACAGTAGAGAGACCGTTGGAGAGATCAAAATATGCTGTGTGTGTTAAGTAATAGTAGTGTATGAATGTTACATTCACTGAATTTGGTAATTTCATTTCGTTATCTAAGATGTAGTGTTTTTCTTTGGAGATAATGAACTACCCAGTGGTAAAATGTTAAGCAGTTTATGACATTCAGATGATTCAGTAGTAATAGCAATAATAGTTACTTATGTAAAGAGCAAAAGGGAACAAATATGGTCAATCACAAAGTTAGGACAAGCATATAAAGAAATTTATTGTACCATCCTTGCATTTTTTGACTTTTTTTTTTCAAATTAAAAGTCAAAAATTTAAAATCCAATCTTATTAAAACATAAATCTTTCTGGTTGCTTCCTTTAAACTTCTTCAATCGCTTTCCATTTCTATTTAAATAAAATTAATTTCCTAAAAGATTCTGACTACCACTCCAGCCTCGTCCAAGAGAAAATCTTGCAATCACACTTGTTTTCTTTTATTTTCAAGAAGATGTTAAGGTATTTTAACCCTCACAGATGCTCTTTTCTGCATGTGCAGAGCTAGTTTCCTTCCCATCTATCTTATCATCTGTCTCTATGACTCCTTTTCTTTTCTTTTCATTTACCTATTTTATAGAACTTCCATGTTAATGAACATCAGCTCCTTGGAGAAGTTTTCACTGACTACTCCACTCCCATTCCCAGTTTTAACTATCAGAGTCCATCTCCTATTTCCTTGGTACTCAGCACCTCACCTATCTCCTTAGCACCACAGCACTTTCGAAAGTGGCAATTATTCTATTCAATACTCTCTTTATTGGTTTGTCATCGTGGCAATTTAAATTTGTCTTTATGCTTGAAAAGATGAAGTGCCATGATCACTTTATGCTCCTCCTTATTCTTACCCCAGTGTCTTCAACAGATCAGCAACACCTGAAAGAATGGGTGCCTTTAAATATCTGTTTACCAACTGGTGGCACAGGAATGTGCAAGGTGAATATGTATGACCTTTCACTCATTCCTCTCTATTCCATCTTTTTAAGAGCTCAGTAATTGCAATGGAGCTTCTCTCTCCAACCATTCCTCCCTGGACCCTTAGACTAATGGTCCCCAGAAGGTTATTCACAGAGTTTCCTGTTCTGCCTTATAGATCAGCTTGAAAAATACAGCTCTAATGAGGTCACCCTTTAACACTTGAATTCTCTACATGCAAAGTGATTTTACAGCCTCTGACATTAGAAACTAACCAATCCTGGGATGGTCCATTCCAGTTCTGAATAGCTTTAAACATTGGAAAGCTCTTTTCTCTTGGTTCCCTTTCATTTGTTCTTATATTAACCATAGTGTTTAGCTCACTGAGAAGTGAGTCCTTCTTTTATGTGATAACACTTCTCATACTTGTTGATAGTTCTCCTTTATCTCTGAATCTTTCCCCTTCAGTGTCTTCTCCCTTGGTCCAGCGAAAAGCATATCTCTTTTCTTTTGGGGGAAATTAAGTGCATGTTCCTACTATATTGGAATATTTTCTCAGATGTTTAGAAGGGAAAAAATATATTTTCTCTGTGGTCCTGCTCTAAATTAAAGCAAATATGAAAAGAATTTGATATTTGATCCTTCTTTTTTAAGTTAGCCAAAAAAATATGCCTTCTATTAAAAAGCTAAGGCTATATTCCCTCTCTGAGCTATTTTTTTTCCTCAGCTACATTCTCTCTTAAGTTTGCTTATTGTGACTTAGTGTATAGAAAGTAAAAATTGTCCACATCTAGAAGGAAGACACTAACATTTTAAACACTGATTATATCAGCAATGCATTAATATGTCATTTCCTCCTGCTTATTCTACTTATCATCTAAGTATGAGGGTCCCCATTTTTCAGATTAATAAATATAGGGGTTAAATAATTTGTGCCTAGGCACACAGCTAAAAAGTGCTAGACCTTTAATTGTTTACCTTCATTTCATATCAAGCTGATCTGAATGAAATAAAAAACTAATTTTAAAAAATGTATTATAAATAAGTTAGCCAGGTGCCTGTACTAAAAATCAGAAAATAGGATAGATGAGTTATAAACAGCTAAAACAGATGACTGAGTATACTATGGAAAAGAATATCTAGAAGTAATGTCTGACCACAGGTGAAATTTTAGCACATTCTTTCCTAGTGGTTTGAGGGAGAATTGATGTTGGTGGAGAGGATATGAGGAATGGAGATAATATTATGTTTTAGGTGGTAATAAAACATAAAAATGAAAGAGAGCATCTAATTCTTTTGGCAAGTCAGATCCTTATTACAATAGTGTATCTAATATTGGTCATCGGCTTTTAAAAGATTCTAGAACAACTGGAGAGAGTCCAAGGAATACAAACAAAAGTAATGAAATTGACCCAAAAAATCTAGTATAATAAGGCACTAAAATTACTTGTTAAATGAATACACAAATTAATGAATAAAATTGGCTATTTAACTGAAATAAAAAATACGAAAGGGTGACCTGATTACAATCTTCAAGAATTGAATGAAGTTGTTCTTTCCATCTGTGGGTATTTTAAGAGTCCTAATAACGGAACTTGTCATTAGATTTTAAGAATAAGTTCTTTATCATCAAAATGATGCAATAGTGAAATAGATCTTCATGTAAGTGGTGAATATTCATAAAAAATTAAGAAAAATATAGAAAATCATTTGTTATAAATGATTTCAGCTTTTGAAGTCAGAAATGTATAGGTTTAGACCATAAGTTTCATTGTGATCCTCTCCACCTCTACAATTCTTTAATTCCCAATGTAACAGTTAAACCTGACTTAGAATTACAAAGCTGGAAAGAATCTTAAAAGAATATCTACCCAGCAAATTCTCAGTTCTTTCCATTTTGGTGATTTTGTATGGATCTGGTTTATTTGTTTGTTTTTTTGTTTGTTTGTTTTTGTTTTTTGTTTTTTCTTTCCTGTACTCTCTCTCTCTCCTTTTAGAAGCAGATCAACTTTTTTTTTTTTTAATAGCTTACTCACTAAAGCTGAAAAGGACTAAAATGAGAAGAAAGTAAAAGTACCAGAATAATTAAAAATTGCTCAAGCTTAATCTAAAAGGAGAAGGAACATAACCAAGAAGAAAGAAAGGAGGGCATCTTATAAATTGTACTCTTTCTTTCCCTCTCATCACTTTTTGGAGCATGTCTACCTGTCCTTGGAAGCACCTCACTCAAGGACATGGTAATTGAATGCACTCACAGTCTTTAAAATACATCTCTCTATCACTAAAGAGTGATATTCTCTCTTTAGTGAATTCTCTACAGAATTCCCATGGAATATATTCCTGATTTCAAGAATTTACTGCCAGATAAAATAGCATATTAATTTTTAATGAGAGTAACAAGTAACTTCTGTGTTAGTCAAGGGCCTCTGAAGAGCAGAGGTCAAGACCGAATGCAACGTGCAAGAAAATTTTAGGGAATACACCTATGAAACAAAATGGGAATGAAATGAGGAGAGGTTGGGAAAGCTATCAGGTCACAATGCATTTTGGATCCCAAGTGAAGGAGAAAGTGGAGGGTGGAAGCGCTTGAAACTGCAATGCATTTTTAAGGAAAATTCATCAAGGCTGTTGAAGAGTCCTTGAGCCAAAGTTACCAAAGTCAGAGGGAACCAGGAGTGGTCCTGGCTTAACATCTCTGCCGCATTCATTGGCACTAACGCGGCAATAGATACCAGAGCCATCAGCTGAGGACTTAAATCAGTTTCACTCCCAAGTCCAAGATCTGAAAGACACATTTCCATGTCTACCAAGGCCATGGTTTCTTTTGTCCTAACTCCATGTCACTCACTGTGTTGAGTGTGCTCTGCAATGTCATTGGATCTTTACAGAAGTTGCTCAATACCAACAGTGACTAAATGGTAAAGAATAGGTGTCAATCCATATCTGACTCACCACCCTGTGCTCTTAAAGCCCTGTATCGACCTCCCACTGGACTATTCTACCTCTCTCTATGGCATACCACACTGATTACACTTTAAAAATTTCCAGAGTGAGTAATCTAACCTATAATTTAGAGCTATTTCTGCTTGCTTTTCATTGTGATACAGAGGGAAAGAACAGTTCAATCTAACCCTTCAAATACTTCAAAAAGTAATCTTTGGCCATCTGTTCCCTCTGATGAATACCATAAATTCCCTTAATTGGTTTGCACAGAATTTGTGACCTCATACCTGCATTATCACCATTTACATATAGTTATATATTCAGTAGCACCTTTCAATTCTATTATACTCACAGTTCTGACTCATTGTTGTTTTAGATTTTTTTCTTTCTGGGAGTCTTGAACACCACCAACGTTTACCTCCTGTGTAATACTTTCTTCTTGCTGTCCTTGAGCATTTTAATTTTGCCTTTTTCAAATATTATTTCAATTACTTATCTTATTTTTAGTGATTGCTTTTGCTTTTATAACTTAAAGACATCTTGATTACATTTGGAAGTTTTAGGACTGCTACTTGTGTTCATTTCTTCTGAGATTTTCATCTGGGAACAGAAGATCCAAATTTGCAAGCAAAGACTCCACCAATTAAATTCTCTTCCCAAATATGGTTCTCATTCTCTTTAGAGTGTGACTTCTTCAATTGCCTTGATTTATATGTGAAGTTGTTGACCATTTTTTTTTTTTTTTGAGGAGGTTCTCTGCACCTTGAATGCCTGTTTCCTTCTCCAAATTAGGTAACTTCTCAACTATAATTTGTTCAAATAAACCTTCTGCCTCTCTCTCTCTCTCTCTGTTCATCTTCTGGGGCCCTTAGTATTAGGATATTATTTCACTTTATGGAATTACTGATTTCTTGAAGTACCCCTTTATGATCCAGTGTTGTTTTTCTCTCTTCTTTTCAGCTTCCTTATTTCCATCATTCTGTTTTCTATATCACTGACTCTCTGTTCTGCTTCATTTATCCTTGCTGTTAGAGCCTCGATTTTTTATAACATCTCAGTGAAAACATTTTTAATTTCGCCTGATTAGATTTTAGTTCTTTTTTTTTTTTCTACAGTAAGGGATTCTCTGGTATCTTCTATGCTTTTTTCAAGCCCAGCTAGTATCTTCATAATCATTTTATATTCTAGTTCAGACATCTTATTTATATCCATATTTTTTATTTAAATTCAATTAGCCAGTGCATAGTGCATCATTAGTTTTTGATATAATGTTCAATGATTCATTAGCTGCATATAACACCTAGTGCTCATTTATATCCATATTGATTAAATCCCTGTCAGTATTTCCTACTGTTCTATTTTTGTGATGAATTTCTCCATTTCATCATTATTTCCAGAAAAGAATAGAAGAAAGAGAGGAAAAGACAACAATACCAACAATAGAAAAAAAATAACAAACAAACTAGAAGAAATTAAAAACAAAAACAAAACAAAAAAATCAAACCAGAAACAAAACGGAACAAATCTAAGCAAAGACATAAACGATCTCTACCCTGAAAACTATGAAACACTTATGAAAGAAATTGAGGCAGACACCAAGAAATGGAAAAATATTCCATGCTCATGGATTAGAAGAACACATATTGTTAAAATGTCTATGCTACCCAAAGTGATCTACACATTCAATACAATCCTTATCAAAATATCATCAGTATTTTTCATAGAGCTGGAACAAACAATCTTAAAACTTGTATGGAACCAGAAAAGACCCTAAATCACCAAAAGAATGTTGAAAAAGAAAACCAAAGCTGGTGGCATCACAATTACAGACTTCAAGCTCTATTACAAAGATGCTATCATCAAGACAGTATAGTACTGGTACAAAAACAAACACATAGATCAATGGAACAGAATAGAGAACCCAGAAATGGACTCCCTACTCTATGGTCAACTAATCTTTGACAACCAAGAAAGAATATCCAGTGGAAAAAAGACAGTCTCTTCAACAAATAGTGTTGGGAAAATTGGACACCACATGCAAAAGAATGAAACTGAACCACCTTACACCATACACACACCAAAAAACAAACAAACAAACAAGCAAGCAAACAACAACAAAAAACCAACTCAAAATGCATGAAAGACTTAACGTGAGAAGAAATCCATCAAAATCCTAGAGGAGAACACAGGCAGCTACCTCTTTGATCTTGGCCACATCAACTTCTTGCTAGACATGCCTCCAAAGGCAAGAAAAACAAAAGCAAAAATGAATTATTAGGACTTCATCAAGATAAAAAGCCTTTGCACAGCAAAGGAAACAGTCAACAAAACTAAAAGGCAACCTATGGAATGGAAGAAGATATTTGCAAGTGTCTTACCAGAGAAAGGGCTAGTATCCAAACTCTGTAAAAAAAATTATCAAACTTGGGGCACCTGAGTAGCTCAGTCAGTTGAGCATCTGTCTTTGGCTCAGTTCATGATCTAAGTGTCCTGGAACAAACCCCACATCAGGCTCCCTGCTCCATGGAGGGCCTGCTTCTCCATCTCCCTCTGCCTGCCACTTCCCCTGCTTGTGCTCTCTCTCCCTTCCTCTGTCAAAAGAGTAAATAAAATCTTAAAAAAGAAAAAAAGAATTTATCAAACTCAACACCCAAAAAGCAAAAAATAATCCAGCCAAGAAATGAGCAGAAGACATGAACAGACATTTCTCCAAAAAAGACATACAAGTGGCCGACAGACACATGAAAAAATGCTCAACATCACTCGGTATCATCAAAATCAAAATGAGATACCACCTCACACCAGTCAGAAGGCTAAAATTAACATGTTGGGGAACACAGATGTTGGTAAGGATGTGGAGAAAGGGAAACCCTCTTACCCTGTTGGTAAGAATGCAAACTGGTGCAGCCACTCTGGAAAACAGTATGGAGGTTCTTCAAAAAGTTAAAAATAGAGCTACCTTACAGCCCAGCAATTACATTACCAGGTATTTATCCAATGGATACAAACATAGTGATCTGAAGGGGCACATGCACCCCAGTGTTTATAGCAGCAATGTCCACAACAGCCAAAAAATGAAAGAGCCCAGATGTCCATGGACAGATGAATGGATAAAGAAGATGTGGTAGATATACACAATGGAATATTATACAACCATCAAAAATGTAATCTGGCCATTTACAACGATGTGGATGGAACTAGAGGGTATTATGCTAAGCCAAATAAGTCAATCAGAGAAAGACAATTATCATATGATATCACTGATAAACTGAATTTGAGAAATAAGGCAGAGGATCATAGGGGAATAGAGGAAAATATGAAACAAGATGAAACCAGAGAGGGAGACAAACCATAGGAGACTCTCAATCTCAGGAAACAGACTGAGGATTGCTGGAGTGGAAGGGGGTGAGAGGGATAGGGAGGCTGGGTAATGGACATTGGGGAGGGTATGTGCTATGGTGAATGCTGTGAATTGTGTAAGACTGATGAATCACAGACCTGTACCCCTGAAACAAATAATACAGTATATGTTAATTTAAAAACAAAATAACTTTCTTATAGTTAATATATAATATCAATATATATAATAATCTATATATAATTAATATATCTATCTATATATATAATTTTTAAACCAAAAAACAAATCTCTGAATTATAATAATAATCTAGAAACTGTTTTTTCTACTATAACTGTAAAAACTGGCAGATTACAAAAATATTTTTATTCTGTTTTATATCACTTTTCTCTATATTAAATGGCCTAATTTTTATGTTTTAGTCTGAAAATATTTTTGTCATTATTAATAGATCTGCTATTTATAACATAAATCATAAATTGGCCAGAGTTCTTTTACATATTTGTTTTGTACCTATTTTGATTAAATCAGCATGAGAATAACACATTAAGATATTGCATGCATATATCAAAATGGTTTAATGTCTTAGCATTTCAATAACATATCAAGTTGAATTATGAAGTACCATGTTTAAGTCACATAAAGAAAACTCATAGGTACATGTTCAAACCAGAAGTTATTTTATAAAATTTTGTGTAAAATAAATATTGATCATATAATTCAACATGACTTTTGCATAAAGAAATAGTTTTAAATTCAGAAACAAAAAGCAAAAACCTTTGCACCTTCACAGCAGTGGACCTTAAGAATTGGCACAGATTTTTCTTCATATTCTCCACCCCATCCTATAATATGGAAATAACTTTAAACAAACTATATCTGCAATCCTCATTGATATTATAGCTTAGACATTGAAGTTAGGCATTGTGGGTTTAAATCCCAACTCTTTCTTTATTTTGTATATTTATTTTTTATAATGTACTTTATATTTTTATATCCTACTCCCTGCCTCAACTTACTTTCTCTTTCCTCATTTTTATTACTTAAAAAAAGTAATAAACTCTAATTTTGTAATTTGCCATTTGGGGACGAAATAAAGAGAAAAAACACATGCAGATATGTAGTCTGAATTTTCCTCTCTCATAAATTTTTAGGTACATGATCCAAGATGATGAGTTAAAAGCAAATTTCATTAAGTCCCAATCCATTGGTACCTCCTAGACCACTGACTTCCAGGACCTCATGGTCTTCTCCACAGCTCCATGAAATTCTCCAAGGCAGCCTTACTCAACTCATGGATGAATATGTTCTGTGCAATCCCCAGATCCACTATTTAGTCCATAGGAACAGCATGCTTTGTTTTCTGCCTCTGTTTTCCCATGTTCTCTGCTACTCCAGAGTTTGACTGCTATCTTCATGGTGCCTCATAGCTTTGAAGTCTTCTGAAAAGTAAGAAGTTGAATGGACCTCATCCTCTGTGAACATGATCTATGGGGGCCTTAATGTTGAGTTATTTGCTCCCATCACTGTTATAATTTTTCCCATATATATTCATGTCATCATGAATATAGTAATGGGATAGACTGAGATATCATCAGCCTCCCTATGATCACAACCACAATTTCCTTCCAACCAGGAGAACTATTGCTGAATCTGGTTTACCCTGAATTTGTTCTTTATGAACTTAAAGCAAACTTTCAATAGGGAAACCTGACATTCTACATTTAGTTTTCTGTACAAACTACATATAGTTTTCTGTATGTGCACACCACCATTACTACTATAACCACTGAACTTAGCAGACACATTTGCACATGACTGAACTCTGATTAAAGACACACATTCAGGGCACCTGGGTGGCTCAGTGGGTTAAGCCGCTGCCTTCGGCTCAGGTCATGATCTCAGGGGTCCTGGGATCGAGCCCCACATCGGGCTCTCTGCTCGGCAGGGAGCCTGCTTCCTCCTCTCTCTCTGCCTGCCTCTCTGCCTGCTTGTGATCTCTCTCTGTCAAATAAATAAATAAAATCTTTAAAAAAAAAAAAGACACACATTTAGAGTTTTTATTTGGTTTTGTATTTTAATTCCAGCAAAATCATCATCCACTTAAATTAAAAATACAAACAAATATTTGGTGAGAGTCTGGAGCAAAGGATTACTTTTCTCCACAAAGTAGATGTAGATGTATCTAAATCTCAGTTCCATTCCAATTTAGATTTCTTCTAGAAAAACGGGCTGATAATTGATAATGTATATAAAATTCTGGGCAACAGAGCTAACATTTAATGGACATTCACAATCTGATTTTTGTCTCTTTGTTTCTAAGACTGTGAAGTTGTTTCAAATTATAAGGCACCTTTTCAGTGTTTACAGTTCATTCAGTGGTCCCTTATAACTATGATCAAAAATAGTCAAACAGCTGTTTACTGAGTGAACAACAACAAAAACATTTGAGTAAAAGTGATAAATAGTATCTAAGAGAAGGACAAATAAAATTATACCAACTTGAAAATCTCACCATTTATTGCTATTTGCCTCATTTCCTAAGATTATGCAATGAAAACATTAAGATAGATGGTACATTTCTAGGTTTTCTTATTTTTCACGAAATATTACATCAATTAGATGCATATAGGTCAAACTGCAAAGCCAAAGCTGAAGCAATGACTTCCAAAGCCTGACCCAAACTTAAAAAATAAAAATACACTTTTCAAATAATGACTGATTATCATTAAAAAGATGAAATTGTCATTTACATAAAACCACACAGATTCTAATGTCACCAAGATGGTGACATAGGTTGTTTCCAACTTTGCTCCCTTTCATAGAAGAACTAACAACTCTTCAAGAACAACACACCACTGAGAGAATCATGGAACATGGGGGCAAAGCTGAAGCACCCTTGCACTACAGAGATCAAGACAGATTGCATTAAAAGAGTAAGAGAAATGACTACACAGCCACCACATGTCTCCTCCCACAGACCAGACCAGCACCACAAGGAGAGGTCTTCCCAAGCCTCTGGTTCCTCCAGAGGGAGAAGAGAGCCCAGGGGAGACCACCAGCACCAACTGTAGAACTGTGGATCTCTTTGCAGGAGTCCGTCCTCTGTTCTGATCTCTCACCAAAGCAAATCTGCAGGACTCAACCACTGAGAATCTGACTGTGATGGAAAGGGGGGAGGGATTTGCAACAATGTAGATCTAGGTAGACTGAGTTTGTACCTGTTGTGACCAAGTAGTAAACCCAACTAGCAATTTGCTAATCTGCAGAATCAAGTTGTGTGCTCAGTCTAAACAGGGAACATGGTGGAGTGCAGATGTGCTAGTTTGGGGTTCTCAAAGGAGTTTTTTCAGCCTTAGAACCCTAAAGGAGTTCCCACCCAAGCAAGAAACTGAATCACAATTCTCACTGTGGAGAGTGACTTCTGACCCCATTTGATCGGAAGGGCTGGTGACAACTCCTAGAAGTTATATGGCCCAGGGGCATTCCAGCCAAGAGGCAGGCAAGGCAAAGTCAGTACCAGATGTGGAATATTTCTGTGCTATGCACAGGCAGGGGGATTAATTCACAGCTAAGGCTGAGGATAACTCCTGACTCTCCCAACCAGAAATCCTGTTTGGGAGATTAAGAGTAGCCTAGAGTAGCAACTCCCTCTCCTGTCCAAGCAAGGAAGCTGAGATATAGTACCTACCTGATGTAGAGAGTGTCTTCCATGTCCATCTGACCAGGCTGGAGAAAACTCCTGGAAACTATTCAGCCCAGCAACACCCAAATGGGAAAGTACAGATGATAATTTTTAGAGCAAAGCTACTATTCCTATTCAATCAGGGAACTTGGGGTGCGGTTCAGGTTGCATTAAGACAACAAACAAAGAGCTTTACTGGCTTTAGAACCACTTCTGATGTACATGGGCTGAGAATCTAATTTGTAGCCCTGTTTATCACTTAATATAGATTTCAGCCTATCAAACCAGGGGACCTGACTATGACAAGGTAGGGAACCTAACCTACCACATAGCCCATTCAACAGTCCTATTCAAACAGATAGCCTGTAGATTTCCCCATGTGAAAAGCAAAACTGGTGACCTCACCTCACCAGGGAATTCAGTGTATATTCTGATCTGATTCAGGTCCTCAAATAATAAGCTGTTCAGAGTTTGGATCCTGTCCTGCTGCCTTCTAGGACAAGGAAGCTAACATAAACCCATCTACTATGAGTATAGTACCTAGTCCTGACCATTTAGTCCCAACCATTCTCCCAACTAGAGAATCCAGACAACTACAGAACCCATTCTACAGTCTTATATATATAAATATAAAATGTATATTTATTTGGGTAGGAAACCAATCCATCAGTTCTAGCCAACTCTTCTCAGACTGTGGCAAACCCCCCTTTCTCATGCTCAGAGCTCAAACAATAACCGTGCTCAAAACAGACCATAATAACAGTCCCAACTTTGCCCAAGGACATTACAGGTAGACATACCCAGAAACCCAAACTGAGCTGACTGATGAAAAATTGTTTCTACCAAAGCAAGCCCTTAAAGTCTGAAAAAGGAGCTCAATCACTCAAATGCACAGATACCAATGTAAAAAATCAAGGATCACAAAATGTCAGATAAACATGACACCATGAAAGAGAATTAACAAAGCTCCCATAATTGAGCCTAAAAAATGGAGCTCTATAAGCATTCAAAGAATTCAGATTAATCCTTTTCAGGAAGTTTAGTGAACTACAAGAAAATACAGAAAAACAACTAAAAAAATTGGGAAAATAATTCATGAACAAAATGAGAAGTTTGACAGGGAAATAACAACCATCAAAAAACAAACAAATTCTCGAGCTGAAGAGTATGGTAAATAAATAGAAGAATTTAATAGTTTCAAAATTAGACTCATGATGCATAAGAAACCATCAACAATCTGGAAGATAAGACATCAGATGATCATCTCAGGAGATATAGAAAAAGCATCTGACAAAATTCAACATCCATTCATGATAAAAACTCAACAAATTAGTCATAAAAGGAATATATCTCAACATAATAAAGGCCATATATGACAAGCCTTTAACTAATATCATACTCAATGGTGAAAAGTTGAAAATACTTCCTCTAAGATCAGAAACAAGACAAGAGTGCTCACTTTCAACACTCCTTTACAAAATAGTACTTGAAGTCTTAGCTAGAGCAATTAGACAAGAAAAATAAATAAAAGATATCAGAATTGGAAAGGAAGAAGTAAAATTGTTGGCATGCAGTTGACATGATTTTATGTTTAGAAAATCTTAAAAACTCAACCAAAAAGCTGTTAGATCTAATCTGTCAATCCAGTAAAGTTGCAGGATACAAAATTAACATACAAAATCAAGTGTTTCTATACACTCACAATGAATTTTCTGGAAGAAATAGAGAAATAGATCTCATCTATAATAATATCAAAAACAATAAAATATTTAGGAATAAATTTACCTAAGGAAGTGAAAGATCTCTACTATGGAAACTATGAGACACTGATGAAAGAAATTGAAGACTCAAATAAATGGAAAGCTATCCTGTGTTTATGTATTGGAAGATTTAATATCATTAAAATGTCAGCACTCCTAAAAGCCATCTATATTTTCAATGCAATACCTATCAAGACACCAGACATTTTTTAACAGAAGTAGAAAAAAGAATCCTAAGATTTATGTGGAACCACAAAGGACCTCAAATGGCCAGAGAATTCCTGGGAATGGAGAACAAAGCAGAAGGCGTATACAGTTTCTGATTTCAAGCTATTCTATAAAGCTATAGTCATCAAAACAGTATGGTGCTAGCATATAAACAGACAAATGGATCAATAGAACAAGATCAAGAGCCCAGAAATAAATGCAAGCATATATAGTCAACTAAAAATTAACAAGGGAGCCAAGAATACTCAATGGAGAAAGCACAATCTCTTCAATAAATGCTGATGGGATAATTGAATATGTACATCTAAAAATATTAAACTAAGCCCATATCTTTTTTTTTTTTTTAAGATTTTATTTATTTGTCAGAGAGAGAGGGAGAGAGAGCGAGCACAGGCAGACAGAATGGCAGGCAGAGGCAGAGGGAGAAGCAGGCTCCCCGCCAAGCAGGGAGCCCGATGTGGTACTCGATCCCAGGATGCTGGGATCATGACCTGAGCCGAAGGCAGCTGCTTAACCAACTGAGCCACCCAGGCGTCCCAAACTAAGCCCATATCTTACACCACTCACAAAAATCAACCAGAAGTGGATTAAAAGTTTAAATGTAGGTTGCTTAGCTCATGGACTCTGAAAAACAATCTGAAGGGTTTGAAGAGATGGGGGGGTGTTGGGGGAACAAGGTGGTGGATATTAGAGAGGGCACGGATTGCATGGAGCACTGGGTGTGGTACAGAAACAATGAATACTGTTATGCTGAAAATAAATTTAAAAAAAATGATTGAAAAAAAAGTTTAAATGTAAAACTTGAAACCATGAAATTCCTAGAAGAAACTTTCTAAAATGAAACAGGAATAAAGTCCTTTGACAATGAATTTTTCGATATGACATGTAAAGCACAAACAAAATAAAAAATAAACAGTGGACTACATCAAACTAAAGATTCTACACAGAAAAAGAAATGATTAAAAAAGCAAAAAGACAACAGAATGGGGAAAAATATTTGCAAACCATATATCTGATAAGGGACTAATACTCAAAATATATAAAGAACTCATACAACTCAATAACAAAAATAGATTAAAATAAAATAAAATAAAATAAAAAATAGTCAAGGGACCTGAATAGACATTTCTCCAAAAAAGATACATGAAAGGCTAAGAAGCACATGAAAATATACTCAATATCACTAGTCATCACAGAAATACAAATTAAAACCACAATGAGACATCATCTCATGCCTGTTAGAATGGACATCACCAAAGAGACAAGAGATAACAGATGCTGGCATGAATGTAGAGAAAAGGAAACCCTTGTATATACTGTTGGTGGCAATATAAAATGGTACAGCCACTATAGAAAACAATATGGAGGATTCTCAAAAAATTAAAAATAGAACTACCATATGGTCCAGGAATTCCACATCTGGTAATATATTCAAAGGAAATGAAAACACTAACTAGGAAAGATACCCACACACCTTTGTTCATTGAAGTATTATTTATGATTACCAATGCATGAAAACAACCTAAGGGTCCATCAAGAGGTAAATGAATAAAAAACTTTGGTATATATACAATGAAATATTATTCAGCCATAAAAAAAAAAACAAGGAAATCCTACCATTTACAAAATATGTGTGGACCTTGAAGACATTATGCCACGTGAAATAAGTCAGAGAAAGACAAATACTGTATGAACTCACTTATATGTGCAATATAAAAGTAATAATAATAAAATAAAACCACTAGAAAATGAGATTTGATATTTTGGTTACCAAAAGTGAAAGGTTGAGGAAGGGAGGTCAGAGGAAGGTAATCAAAATGTACAAACTTCCAGTTATAAGATAAATAAGTTCTAGAGATATACTGTACAACATGATGACTATAGCTATCACTGATGTAACACATACATG
Organism: Lutra lutra; assembly: GCF_902655055.1. Lineage (NCBI taxonomy): Eukaryota > Metazoa > Chordata > Mammalia > Carnivora > Mustelidae > Lutra > Lutra lutra. The sequence continues at coordinate 34,708,721 of NC_062280.1, read as the reverse complement.
AAGGTTGTTACAGGAGTTAATCCTGAGAGTTCTCATTCCAAGGAGATTTTTTTTCCTTTTTTCTTTTTCTTTTTTCTCTCTTTGTTCTATCTATCTGAGAAGATGGTAGCTGAACCTATTATGGTAATCATTTCATAATATATGTAAATCAAAACATCATGCTATATTACTTAAAAACAACAGCATAATAAGGAACACCAAAGTCTAGAAAAGCACAGAGAAAAAAACTCTACTGCATTAAGTGTGAAGTATTTATTCCTATTCATTAAAGAAGTTCCCCCACGGGCGCCTGGGTGGCTCAGCGGGTTAAGCCGCTGCCTTTGGCTCAGGTCATGATCTCAGGGTCCTGGGATCGAGGCCCGCATCGGGCTCTCTGCTCAGCAGGGAGCCTGTGTCCCTCTCTCTCTCTCTGCCTGCCTCTCTGTCTACTTGTGATCTCTCTCTGTCAAATAAATAAATAAAATCTTTAAAAAAAAAAAAAAAAGAAGTTCCCCCACAAAAACATCGACACAATATGCTAAGATTAAAAAAAAAAACTGTAAGTTCTGTTTGTCTTTTAAAAATGAATTTTATTCTCCCTTTGCCAAACAAAACATCATATTTGCCTTGAGATTACATATTCTTTCATTTTAAATTATTCAGAAAGGCAGAATATATCTTTGGCATATTTTCATTATAAGTGTCCAAATAACTTTGTCTTATAAGAAATGTCATTTTCAAATTAACAATTATAAAAGATGAAGGGATTTAATATTTCCATCTCAAAATTGATTTAAATATGGTGTTTTTTATGAAGACTTTGATATTATGATACCAAGTTTCTTATGTGATCATGATCTCTTCATATAGGTTAATCATATTCCCACAGTCACAGTAAATTTCATCAATCTTCTAGAGAAGGAGAAAAGTAATAAATATTATGACAAAAAGAACATGTCTTAATATTCTTAGTAACCAGTCTCAGGCTAACATCAGATGACTTTAGGTCTCAGATCTTCTCACTGGCCTGCAGTAGTATTTGCAATTACGCTGATTTATTCTCTGTCATTACATGTTCAAATAAATCTAGAGTTTATAGTCCTAATTGCATTACTCGTTTTAAAACTGTGAAGAAGAGTTATAAAGAGAAGTCAAGTTATCATTTTTAGAAAACATCTGTGTGTTTATGGATAACAACTGGTGTTAGGGGGTACTCTACCTCTGTATAAATACTGTCCTTTTTTCAAATGAAGTCAAATATTTTTGGAGGCATATATCACACTGATTTCCACTTTTCTGTAATCCTCCTGAATGTTATGATGGTATGTTAGTGTTTTTAAAAGCAATCTAAAAATTCACACAATTAGTTATATTCCACTTTAAATACTATTATTAATTGACCCCAATAGCATGACTCTTGGTGTCAACAGTTATTAAAAGATATCAGTGAACTGATAATTAGGCTTTTTTTTCCTTTTTTTTTTTTGAATAATTAGTTCCTGTTGTTAGCTAACTAAGAAATAAAAACTATTTTTTTTAAAGATTTTATTTATCTATCTGACAGACAGAGATCAAAAGCAGACAGAGAGGCAGGCAGAGAGAGAGAGGGAAGCAGGCTCCCTGCTGAGCAGAGAGCCCGATGTGGGACTCGATCCCAGGACCCTGAGATCATGACCTGAGCCGAAGGCAGCGGCTTAACCCACTGAGCCACTCAGGCGCCCCAGAAATATAAACTATTTTTACAAAAAATCTTGAATAACCTCTCTCCACAAGCCTGTACCCTGGAATAAATGATATTTCAGATGCCAGAACCCAATTTAGATAGTGGCCCTGGGAGAGTCCCAGTTACTTTTTCACATATTTTCAAGACTTTGAACTGTGACAGTCCAGATTTTTCTTCATTTTCCATATCTGGTGGCATCTTCTAAAAAAGGGTCCCTATAACTAAGTGATGTGTACACTTGCACTGAAAGGAGGTACTTAAAACCTTACTGGATTCTGCACAGAGAGTAGAATGATTTGTTATAGCCTATCTGGTGTCCAATATCCAACATCCATGATGTTTTTGTTTTGTTTTTGGTTTTTTGGGTTTTTATGTTGTTGTTTTGTTTTGTTTTGTTCGTTTTTTTTGTTGTCACACAAAGAAACTTTTATTTGCAGCAAATAAAAGTGGAAGGGCTTCCAAAGCCATGACTCCCCAAAGAGGGTGAATATATTTCTTTTATTGAGGTTAGGATGAATATCTATCATATGTGGAGGCAGGCAGAAGATCATACATATGCCTTAAGGAAAGCACAGAAATAATGTATATACTTATGGATACATTGTATGTTATGTAAATTAGGTTGAGGCTCCTCCCTGGGTGGAGATGTTTGTATTATAATGAGGTAAAAGTGATTGTAGGTCATTCTAGAGGTCACTCCATGATCCATCTGCTAGGTATGAGTCAGGTTTAGCTCACTCTGGATGGTCTGGGCCAGTGGGAGACTTTGTGAGGGTGGTTGCCATCACCAAGGAGTAGTTTCAGGTTTAATTTGTCTGAGTTAAGGGGAAAGTCAGAAAGATCTGGAAGCCCACAGGTCATGTAGGTTTCAGGATTTACTTAATTCATGGGCTTTGACTCCATTCCCCTGTGATTCTTTTTTTTTTCCCCTGTGATTCTTAAAAAAGCAAGAGGAAGTAGGACAAGTAGATACATGAATTAGATTAAGGACTACTCCCAAGTTTAAGCAGGCAACATGTTTTCAAATGTGAAAATGGCATTAAAAACAGAAACAAGGCAATGAGGGGTGCCTGGGTGGTTTAGTCAGTTAAGTGACAGACTATTTCAGCTCAGGTCATGATCTCTGGGTCATGAGATCAATCCCCATATAGGGCTCCACACTCAGCAGAAAGTCTGCTGGAGACTCTCTCTCCCTTTCTTTCTTCCTCAACCCTGTCCCCATCTCTCTCAAATAAATAAATAGATCTTTAAAAATAAAAAGAAAGAAACAAGTCAATGAGGAGGAGTCATCCTGTAAATTATAGTCACAGAAATAATAATTTTTAATTAAAAATGATGACTATAATAGACCTTTAAAATGAGTTATATATACCTAGAAAAAGATTGTTTTCCTCAAATTAGGAAGTCAAATTTAGTCTCCTTAAAGATAAATTTGGGGCGCCTGGGTGGCTCAGTGGGTTAAGCCGCTGCCTTCGGCTCAGGTCATGATCTCAGGGTCCTGGGATCGAGTCCCACATCCGGCTCTCTGCTCAGCAGGGAGCCTGCTTCCCTCTCTCTCTCTGCCTGCCTCTCTGTCTACTTGTGATCTCTCTCTGTCAAATTAAAAAAAAAAAAAAATCTTTAAAAAAAAAGATAAATTTGAACTATTTTAGAAGAATAATTGACTAAGTATCAAAAACTTGCCTAATTTTTAATTTTTTTCTGCAGAAAAATATCTGAAAATACTACTTTTCTGCAGATAGTCACTTTTATCCAAGTCATTAAAAATTATATCTTCCAAGATAATTCAGTGGTGCTCATGTAGAAACTTAAAAATTTGCAATATTTATTTACTTTAAAAATATTCCAACATATTTTAAATATAATAGCTTTTGGTTAAGCACTAACTTCAGGAGCCAGGGTAGGTATACCTTTTGAGCTATAAATTCTTTATTTTTCATTGTTATTCCTTATCCCTAACTCTGTGAGTAAATAAGGAATAAAACAAAGAAAAGATATTTGTATAAGACCTTTACATGAGGTTAATCATTGGAGAATATAAGGGCTGGGCAACTAGAATTTTTGTTTAGATTTTATTCAACATTCATTCACTCATACATTCATTTCCCTATTTTATATTGAAATGTATGTTACACCAGATGATACACTAGATGCTAAAGATTTAAGACTTAATGACAGATTGAGTCTTGCAGCGTACAATTATGATTACAAATCATCAAAATACATTATGACTAATTATGTAAAGATCAATGCTTAAGTGATACAGAACCAGAGTGGAAAGAGCCATATAATAGCTTTCAGAGAAAGACTTCATGAGGAAGGAAGACCTTGAGCTGAGTATTTTGAGAGGACATTTTGTGCACTTTGCAAATCATAGAAGTAAGCATAGCTTAGTACAAAATTGGAAAATATAGAAATGTAAGAGGAGTAAGAAAACATAATCTTTAACAGTTTGATGTAGTTCACTCTGTTTTCAATGTAAACAGGTTTCATTTTTTGAATAGCAAAATTCATGTTGTATATAAAATATTTTTAAATAAAACAAGGCCATAAGAAAGTTTTCATTTTGTTAGCTTTATAGTTTATCACTTTTTATAGTTTGTCATATTTTCCAGAGTTTTTTAAATCAAGGAGCAATTCCTATATGTCATACAAAATGCCAAAAAGCATCCTGGAAAATGAAAATCATGTGAAGTCTTTCTAATGGTACAGTAAACTGGTTTTTTTTTTTTCTTGGTTTTGTTTTCTACATTTCATATGACATGTGGTAGCATATTTTATATAAAATCCCCCCATAATTTGTTGATTTCCAAAAATTTGTTTATTTTAAATTATTCAGGGTGGAACATTTTTGTTCAAATATATTTTTCGCATTTGGGATTATTGCTCGGAAATGTATTCCACAATGTAGAATTACTGGGCCACAGGTAAATAGGCACATACCATACAAATAGAACCATGGGTGGTACAAGGGGGAGAAGAGGAAATGCATGCATCCTAGGGAGAGGAGAGTACATACCTAAGTTACAGAGCTGTCAAAGAAGCTAGCGTACAGCCCTATTTTTGATTGACAGTCTCAGAATTAGCCCTCCTCCAGAACCAAAATGTGTTTCATTCTGTACAAGAGTATAAAATCACATTTACAAGTGTTGGGAACTGTTGCATCTTCTACAGACAATAGCACCATAATTACTGATAGTTATTAGTAGCCTGAGCTGCTGAAAATGACCTACAAGCACAGCTGCAGTAATAGGAATACATAAAAATGTTCTGCTGATTACAAGAAGGCAAGAATTTTCTCTCTAGTCTCAAATGAAGATGAATAGTCAGGTGGCCTAATTAAGGTCAGAGAAAATGATATAATCTCTGAGGTCTCACCAACTCCAAAATTCCCTGTAGTATCTGTTTTCCCCACTTTAGTTCTGCTGGACACCTGATCCGTGTAATTTCACCTCAGAATCTTTTGTGAAATGAGGTTGAGCTTGTATAATAAGATAGACAGATAGATAGATAGATACCATTTTATCAGCAGATGGGGTTTTTGAAATATTTTTATATGTATTTCTTCTAAAGAAAGGGAAAATTATTAGTTAGAACAATCAATTCAGAGCACCAGTGTGCCTTTTTTATTTCCCTAGAACTTAAACGTGAGCTGGTAGCGTCCAAGAAGCATGTAGCTGCGATAAAGGATCCATTTTTTTTTTTAATGCTGTTCACACTTTATTTGCTGGATGGTAAACTGGGGAGTAGTGAGTACATTGAAGCAAATAGTTTTCATCTTACCCCACAGGCGATGCTTCTGCATTACCCTGGCATGGATTTGTATTAAGGAGTTTAATGAACAGAAGCTTCTATGTATAGCATATGGTTATCAGGGAGTACAGACTGCATATGAATGCTGGTAAACTACCAGGCAGTCCTCTATCCTTAAATGTACTCAAAGGAACCCTGTCGTTCAAGTTTCACAGTTTCTAAGATTTCCTACAACTTCGGTGAATAGAACAATTAAGACTTCCTCTGAACCCTATTCTGTTAGAGTTTCTGATAAAATAATTTCCATAAAATAAGGTGACCATTTACCCTGTCCAATTATTGTCCTGGAATAATTATTAGCAGTGCTCAGCCTCAGTAAAAAATTTGGGTGATAAATTGTATGTTCATCCTGCATATAAAGATCCTCACACATGGAGAAGAACTTCTATAAGATAATGGCCTAGAAATGTGGGGGTCACCTCATCCACTCTCTACATAAAGAAATGCTCAGTAAAATGTAAAGAGTTAAAGTACATAGCTGAGTTCAAAACAAAAAAGCAAGATATCTAAGTGTCAAATAGAGAAAAAAAAAAACCTCACAGTCTTCAAGGTAAGTAAGAATTGAAACTCTGTTGTAGTCACCAAGTCCCTCAAGCCAGATATAAATCTAAGAACAGGGGTGTTGATGCCTGCAATGAAATGGGGTTTGGTATCCAAGATCCAGGATGAAGCTTCTTTCATTGAAATGAAACCTGGAAAAAAGTTGACTTGCCCACAAATGATAACTGGAGAATTTCTACTAACTGGTGCAAATCTTTGGCACACAGGCCATGTATAGGAACGACATGTGACACAACATTTTTAGGTCGCATGCATGGGTACTGACTACATTTACAAAGCTCATGTGGGACAGAAAACCAAGGAAGTAAGTGTAATACATTGTATCTAATGACTTCACACACCCAGACAGGACTATGAAAACTGTCCCCATAAGAAGATCTCCACAGCTCAAAGGATGTGTCATTTTCAGAGGATAATTTTCATATAAACTAAGGTGAAAGACAAATGTCACAAAAATTTGTGCAAGTCCAACACCAAGAAACATTGGTAGGACACCCAACATAGAAGACATATGAACAGAGAAACTCAATGAGGAATTCAAAAGAATCTCTGTAAATATTTGTAAAACTGTTCAAAAAGATACAGTAATGCCAAACACAAAGCAAGAGGACATAGAAACAGATTGTTACAAAAGAAAGAAGTATAACTCCTAGAATTTTTTTTAAATTATGGACATTATTAAAAAGTCAGGAAAGAAGAGAAAAAGTTAATTAGGCATGGCTGAAGAGATACTGAATTGATGAAGACAGACAGGAGAAATTTTAGATTTTTTTTTTCCAGTGGAATGTGAAAACTTACAGGAAAAGTAACATAGGAGTCAAAGGGAAATAAATCTGAATTTGAATCTTGACTTCACTTATCTATGACCTTCAGAAAGTCACCTAATCTGTATCTCAGTTTCCTCTTTTGTGAATTTAGAATAATTATGTATACTTACCGTGTTTTTATAAAGGTTAAATAAAATATGGGTAAATCATACAATGCATGGTTGAGTACCTATTAGCTACTCAAAAAGGGTTTTTTGTTGTTTTGTTTTACTTTCTCCCTTCTCTTTTTAACAGCTGCTCACTGGACTCTTTCCTGAATACTTGGTAAATAAACCATTTACAATATAATGAATATTTACTATGCACACCGTACTTTACATTCATTTATTCAATAATTAAACTCTATAACTTTGTATCATAGATAAATTCAGTTTATAGAACAAAAATCTGAGAAAAAATAATCTAAAGGCTCAGATCACAGTAGACAACAGAGACAGATATTTGACCCAAGACTCAACCCTCATTTTATTAACTCCTAATTCTTCTACATTTCTCTTTCAGGAACCATGGAAGATAATCTATCAATCAGTCAATCAGTCATTTTCTGCTGGCATAGCTTGGGCAGAGAGAAGTTACCAAGAGTATTGTAACATTTCAGATATTCTAGATCAGGTCATTGTGTAGAAGAAGATTTCATAAATTCCATGAGCTTTCTTGGTTCCATTACTAACTTCACCCTTCTCTTAAGGACATGCAGCCAGAGATACTAAATGTGAATGGACAGCTTTAAATTAAAAATGGTTTTCTTTCCTTTTCTTTTCTTACCAATGAATAGAGGGATGAGTTGGGCCAATAATTATATCTGTTTTATAGTTCTTTTGATACCTGTGATAAGGAGGTGTTTTATATGTTATGTTCAAAAGGGCAGCATTTTACAAAATAAAGTGAAGTAGCACATCATCACATAGGCTATTCTAAAGGAAAAACAAGTATTTATTTCTTTGATTAAAAAAATTGAATCCCTAGGGGCACCTAGGTGGCTCAGTGGGTTAAAGCCTCTGCCTTCAGCTCAGGTCATGGTTTCGGGGTCCTGGGATCGAGCCCCGCATTGGGTTCTCTCTGCTCAGCAGGGAGCCTGCTTCCCCCTCTCTCTCTGCCTGCCTCTCTACTTGTGATCTCTCTCTGTCAAATAAATAGATAAAATCTTAAAAAAAAAAAAATGAATCCCTAAATACAACACCTTTTTTTTTTTTTTTTTTTGAGAGAGCACTCTAGAGCATGTTCAGGACAGAGGTAGGCATTTGGGAGGAGGGGCAGAGAGGAGAGAAAGAATCCTAATCAGGCTCCATGCTTGGTGTGAACTGGATACAGGGCTCCATCTCACAAATGGGAGATCATGACCTAAGCTGAAACCAAGAGTCAGCTTAACCTACTGATCCACCCAGGCACATCCTAAGTACAACACTTCTTTTTTTTTTTTTTTTTTAAGATTTTATTTATTTATTTGACAGAGATCACAAGTAGACAGAGAGGCAGGCAGGGAGAGAGGGAGGGAAGCAGGCTCCCTGCTGAGCAGAGAGCCCGATGCGGGACTTGAACCCAGGACCCTGAGATCATGACCTGAGCCGAAGGCAGCAGCTTAACCCACTGAGCCACTCAGGCGCCCCTAAGTACAACACTTCCTATCTTACCATTTCTAGGAAAGAAAAAAATAAAAGCATTTGAATTCACTTTTTGAAAATTCAAGAGGAAAATAAGGAAGTTAATAGAGTGTGGTCCATAAAAAAGTACAATCTATGTCTTTTTAGTCTCCAAACCTTAACAGTGTGTGGTACATGATAGACAGTCAATAAAATTTTATTAAATTGTGTCAAAATAAGATATTATTAAATTTGTTTGGGGGAATCTTTAAATTAAATTTTTCCCAAATGTTTAAAATAAATACCTAATTTTTCTCTTCTAATTTTAGTATTACCTCATAGTAACACCAGAATATATATTCTGTCTATATTATAAATAGTTCTGATATGTAAAATTGTCAATTCATTTTGCCAGGGAACAGCAGCATGTGTGAGTTTTGGCAATGATTTGCAAACATTATCCTAATTGCAATAGTGCTAATATTTATGTATCTACTATTCATTGCCTTCAAAGGAAGCACAAGACTGGGAACTTCAGATATATGAGAAAATGGTTATTAGAACTCTCCTTATAATTGATCAAAATTGTTTCTCCTGGGGCACCTGGGTGGCTCAGTGGGTTAAAGCCTCTGCTTTCGGCTCAGGTCATGGTCCCAGGGTCCTAGGATCTAGCCCCGCATCGGGCTCTCTGCTCGGTGGGGAGCCTGCTTCTTCCTCTCTCTCTGCCTGCCTCTCTGCCTGCTGGTGACCTCTCTCTGTCAAATAGATAAATAAAATCTTTAAAAAAAAAAGTTGTTTCTCCTGCCATGAATATGCTCAAGATTTGTTTCTATTTGGGGGAAGTTACCTAGAAACTGATAAATGTAATCATCTAGTATAGCCTTTGTGCTTTGATTTTGGATGTTAATTTTTGTGATTCATTTGCTTCTTCAGTGAACAAATGTTCACTGTATGTGAGGTACTGGGTCAGACACTAGAAATACACAGACAGGTAAGACCTGGTACCCAGCCCTAGAAGTCTACTGTTGATTGTGGGACAAATAAGGAAACAAGTCTCTAAATAGAATATGGTCTACACTATCATATGAATTAGCACAGAGTGCTCTCCAAGTGCTGGAGGGACTCGTGAAGATATTGTTGAGAGAAGTGACTTTTAGATCTAGGAGCAAAACCTGGAGATAAACAATGTGAGTAAGCTGTTTGTATAAAGAAAAGGAGGCGCAAACAGCACACACACATACACACATGAATAGGAGTTCAACTATGGCTGGTGCGCAGCTTTCATAGAAGCTCAAGAGGGCAGTGCTGTCCGTGTCAAGAAGACACTTGTCATGATACTATAGAGTTTGACCATTATAGTATCAGAGCAACTAGGAAACCTAAATCCTTAGGTTGGTATGATGGTCAGTTTTATGCATCAACTTGACTACAGACCTGTTTAGTCAATCAAACACTAATCTAAGTGTTGCTAGGAAAATATTTTATAGGTGTGGTTGAATTCAATAACCACCGTATTTTAAGTAAGGAAGGTTATCCCAGGTAATCCAGGTAGGCGGCTTCAATCAGTTGAAAGGCCTTAGAAGCAGAGTAGAGCCTTCCCCAAACAAGTAGGAATTCCACCTGTGGACAAAAGCTTCAGCTCATGCCTCACTAAATGTGGGTTTGGTGTAAAGACAGAAGGAAGCAAAAAAGAGTAAGAAGTCAGTCAGCCACAAACAGTGGAGAGTTGGAATGCCTTTAAGCATGCAGCATAACGGTGGCACTTTAACTTTTAATAACAACTTCCTCCTAATAGCAGACATCCCTGCTGTCCATTCTAGTGTTCCACCATAAAGATGCCCAGTCATTGGCTTTACTTCTGATGTTAATGACTGCCTCTCCTTTTAAGCACTTTTTTTTTTTTAAGATTTTATTTATTTATTTGACAGACAGAGATCACAAGTAGGCAGAGAGGCAGGCAGAGAGAGAGGAGGTAGCAGGCTCCCTGCTGAGCAGAAAGCCAGATGTGGGGCTTGAACCCAGGACCTGGGATCATGACCTGAGCTGAAGGCAGCGGCTTAACCCACTGAGCCACCCAGGCGCCCCATCCTTTTAAGCTCTTTAAGAGCACATCACCAGTCAAGATGATGGCCTTTCAGGGAAGCTAAAGGATTTTTTATGCCCCGGACTTCCTGTCATGTCAGCTCCCTTTCTTCTAGCCCCTCTTATGCTATACCCAAGAAGAGAAGTAAGACACTTAATGACTGTAATTGAATACAGAGACTGGGTTTTCTGGACTTTCTATGGCTGAAACTTTTAAAGAAGTAAAATATTAGTTTAATTTGGTGGGGTCCATCATCTTTCTCGATCCATGAGACTCATAATGTAGAACAGCCAGCTCACTCTCTATATTTTTCTTCTTCTAGCTCTTTTCATCCACTCAATGAGTGGTAAAGAAGTAGAATTGTCCCTAATTCAAGATTTTTTTTCTTCAGGCCCCCTAGGTGGCTCAGTGGGTTAAACTTCCACCTTTGGCTCAGGTCATGATCTTGGGATCCTGGGATTGAGCCCCGTGTTGGGCTCTCTGCTCTGCAGGGAGTCTTCTTCTCCCTCCCCCTTAGGTCCTTCCCCCAGCTCATGCTCTCTTTCTTTCAAATAAATAAATAAATAAAATCTTCTAAAAAGAGAGGAAGAATTTTTTCTTCATGCCTCTTTTGAAGGGCTGCTCCTCTCCCATGTGACCACACTTAGGGTTATTGCATTAGCCTGTGAGGGTCTGGATTCCTGGGCCAACTGTGGTATGGATTTTGAAGCAAACAAGCTCTTCCTCTAAAAATAACTAACACTACTGAACAATCACTGTGTGACAGCCATTAGGCATTCAGGCTAAATGCTCCACTTGTATCTTCTCATTTAATCTTCATGGCAATCCTGTGAAGTAGATATTCTAATTATTCTCATGGCAGGGAAGGATGGTGCTTGGTTTGAGGCTACTTGAGCTTGCTTCAGAGAAGGGGAATGGAAACCTCCATGTGGTCCTCCCAAGCTCCTATCAGACATTTAGAACAAAATCACTAGCTAATAATGAAGAGTGATTTTTTAAAATTTTCTTATGTGTGTTTCAGAACTTCATAAAGAGAAATAAATGCTCAGGAACTTCAGTTGGATGGTTCTACAGAGCCTGCCCAAATACCTTTGTGAGGGTGGCCTTCACTGGTTTCTCAGTTCACTATTTCTAGCAACAGACAAACTTGCACTGAAAGGAACAGAACCGAAGTTTCGGGTTGAAATGGAGATAGAAATCCTGCCCATTGGCTAGGGGCCTTTCTGTCCCCCAGATTCTCTGGACTCTTCATGTAATAAAGATATTTTCCAGAGGAACCTGGGACAGCTTTTCAACTTTGCATCTGAAATCTATTTTAACCACAGATCTTTGAACATGCTGTGTTTATATGGGCTTGCCCTGTGTCTGTCTTAATGTACTAGCAAGTACTCTGTATGGAATATGGATACGTCTCTTTTAAGGTTAGACTGACCTTTATTATCACCAAGGAGTTAGAACATATTCCAAAACATAATGATGGAGATGGCTTCTTGTGTATGTTATGGCAAAACTCTATTATTTTGGATAGAAAAATCATTAAAAACTGAATGATCATGGCTTGGCTCCATTTACTGATATGATACATTATTATTATGCTTAAATTGTATTTTTAAAGTGTCTTCTGCAAATCCATTTGGAACAGCAGGTTGTGTCAGTAGATTTTCAGAGTGTCACAAACTCCTCTCTGGTAGATGTGTGTGCTTGGTGTTCCACGAGTCATGGAGAAAAACTAAGAAGATAAAGAGAAGAAGATAGAACCACCCAAGTGGTACATTCAAGCTGGTTTCTATAGTCATGGGAGAACTGATTGTCCAATTTTCAGGAATTTTGCAAACTGATTGTTAAAATAGCTATTATTACAATTTAAGTAATATATATTCAAAATTAAACAAGATATTAAAAACAAAGGTAACAAATATTCCAAAGCATCATTTACTAATTATTTCACATTTTGCTAATATCTATGCTCTTGATGTCATTTATATCCATTGCCTTTACAAGGTGGGAATGTACTATATAATGGTGTGTTGCTGTGCATTTCTTCCCAATCAGACTAGTTACGATTAGCTGTGCATTTCTTCCCAATCAGATGAACAAATTTTCATGTGCATCAAAAGTACTTGAAGGATTTGGTTCTTTGTCTGTACAGATATCACTGGGCATCTGAATAAGAGTTTCTGACTGACTTGATCCAAGAGAGGACCTGAAAATGTGTGCTTTTAATAGGTTCCCAGGTGTTGCTACTGTTGCTTCTAAGATGGGCTTTTGAGAAATATCAGCCTAAACAAGCCCAGGAAATAATCGTCATTGTCTCAATTTAAAGTTGAAGAAACAAATTCAGAGATCAGGCATCACATTCATTTCTACCTAATAAATAGGTGTCCTAATTAGTTAAGACTTAGCCATATATTTTTCATACCATAGCTGATTCTTGACCACAAAGATACTCTAACATAGAAAACTGAAGTTACTTATACAGCTAGTCATGCAGACAATAGTAAAATGTCAGTGTGACATTTTGATGACACAGAGACAGAATTCATATGCTTATCTGTAAATAATTAAAGTTTATAGCCACTTAATTCATCATTTGTTGTGCCCTCCCTCTATGTTAGATGTTTTACACATATTGTAAGAGCCCTGAAACTGCTATTTCTCTCCCAGATAAATGAGGAAACAAAGGTACATAGATGTTAATGAGTGCCCAAAAGATGTGTTCTATGATTACCATCCCAAGATTAAAACTATTTTTACATTGACCTGCCACAAAGTCTAATTTATTTTTATTTTATTTTATCACAAAATAATTCAAACCCAAATACAGAATAAAATACATGATCAATAACTCAAAAGGACTTCCATCTTTGGTGGGTGTCCCTGCCCTTCTATCTTCTTCTGCGAAATCACCATGTTATTTCTCAGCCTTTTTTTTTTTTTTTTAACATGTCTGTGAATTCTTTTCTTACAATCATGAACTGACAGTTCGGTGATTTTCTAGCAATGCTCAACAATGAAGCTTCCACACAATCAAGCATTATTTAAATGCCCAGGGGAAAAACATGTGGCATAAAATCAAGTTTTCTTTTACCACTCAGGCTAATGATATCTCAATCTTCAATCAAATCCCAGACATAAAAGACCAAAAGTGCATGGTGATTTTTTTTTTTAAAGAGATAGGCTTAAAAGGACAAGCCTCAGAAAAAAGAAAGAAAAATTAAAACAGGTGCAAAACAGGGGCTGTTTGTTTCATATATTACTGATTCATATAGGGAATATTAAATGGTGAGATATCCATGTATTCAGGACCACAGAAAGCACTGAGCAGACAGAGAGGAACAAGGTGATAACACGGACCCCTAAGTTACAATCTCATAGGTCTGACAAGCCAGAGAGGTCTCTGAATACCATACCAGTCAGAATCAGATACACGGAGCTATATGAAATGGGGCTGAAAATTAACATCGTTTTATCAAGATAGTAAAAATGTGTGTGGGCTTGTAGTTTTTATTTTATTTTATTTTATTTTTAATTTTATTTATTTATTTGACAGAGAGAGAGAGGGGTTGAGAGAGAGAGCACACGCAAGGGAAGCAACAGGAAGAGGAAGAAGGAGAAGCAAGCTCCCTAAGGAGCAGGGACCCCAACTCAAGCCTCCATCCCAGGACCCTGGGATCATGACCAGAGCCAAAAGCAGAAGATCAACCCACTCAGCCACCCACGTGCCCCGTGGGCTTGTATTTTTTAAACTCTTGTTGCTCAGTTTTCTTTTAAAGAAAAATAATAAGAGGTAGGTAATATTGTGACCTGTAATTAGAAATGCATATTAGGGCGCCTGGGTGGCTCAGTGGGTTAAAGCCTCTTCCTTCGGCTCAGGTCATGATTCCAGGGTCCTGGGATCAAGCCCTACATCAGGCTCTCTGCTCAATGGGGAGCCTGCTTCCCTTCCTCTCTCTCTGCCTGCCTCTGCCTACTTGTGATCTCTGTCAAATAAATAAATAAAATCTTAAAAAAAAAAAAAAAGAAATACATATTTGTTCCTCTTCCCATTTCTGGTACAGAGCTCCTAAAACAATTGGAACTTCCTAAATCATGAGAGTGATAAATGTATGTTTTGTTACACTAATGAGGTGACTTTCAGGAAGCACCTAAGATTAGGGACAGGTTGCCAGGTGATCAACTTTGTCATTAGAGGGTAGTAACTTTCAGTTCTAATCTTCTCTACCCCTTGTCAATTGCCAATATCCAATGATTTGTTGTTGTTGTTGTTGTTGTTGTTGTTATTTATTTGACAGAGAGAGACAGCAAGGGAGGGAACACAAGCCGGGGAATGGGAGTGGGAGAGGGAGAAGCAGCCTTCCTGCTGAACAGGGAATCCAATGCAGGGCTTGATCCCAGGACTCTGTGATCATGACCTGAGCCGAAGGCAGATGCATAATAACTGATCCACCCAGGCACTCCAACCAATGGTCAATGATTTAATCAGCCATGCCTGTGTAATGAAATATCCATAAGCCCAAAAGAATGGAGTTCAGAAAGCTTCCAGGTTGGTGAATATGTGGAGATGCAAACAGTGGGAGAGTGATGCCCACATAGAGGGCAGGGAAGCTCCTTCCCTTTTCCCCATACTTTGCTCTATGCATTGCTGCAACCTGGCTATTTCTGAGTTATATCCTTTTATAATAAACTGGCAATCTCGTAAGTAAAATGTTTCTCAGTTCTGTGAACCACTCTAGCAAATTAATCGAACCCAAGGAACGAGTTGTGGGAACTTCTGATTTGTGCCTGACAGCTCAGGTGACAACCTGTATTTGAGACTGATACGTGAAGAAGTGGTGGGGAGCAGTCTTGTGGGTCAAAGACCTTTACTTATGGCATCTGATGCTGTCTCCCAGTAGATAGTGTCAGATTTAAGTCAAATTGTAGGAAACCCAGATTATGTCTAATAACTGCTTGGTAGTATATGGGGAAGCTCTTCTATTATAATTGGGTGCAGAAGCATTAATTGGTGTCATTCTCAGGACATAAGAGAAACTAGTACATGGAGATGGCAGGTATGAGTCCAGGGATGTTAGAAAAGGCCTATTTTGCCAAAGTAGTGATCTCAAAACTTTAATCATGCCACTTATGCATTTCTACCTTACTTATTCCTTCCTGAGCTCACATTTACTTAATATATCTTATATTGCTACATTTTTTCACTTAAAAAGCATTTAAAAGGAAACATTGTGTCTCTAAGATGAATTGAATCATAGTATGTCTCCACATCAATAGAAAAGCAGTCCTAAAAATAAACACAATAAGAATTGGAAGGAATAAAATGATTTCTAAAAGGCTTCCGTATCTCAGCCTCTGGTGATAGTCCGGTTCACACCCTCCTCCTTCATCCCAGCCCACTTATTTGTTTTATAAAACTGAAAAATGACATTTGAAACTATGTTCCAGGTCAAATGTTGCTTCTTACTAGTAAAACTGCTTAAAACCAATCGTTCTCTTCTCATACCTCTTCTACAATGCAGTAAACTTCTCACAAGTATCTTCTGTCCCATCAGCAGCTCCATATTTCAAAGCATTGAGCTGGAATATCAGGTTTGTGTATCAGAAGTAAGAATCTCCAAAAATGAGCCTCAAAATTATATACAGGACATATTATCCATGACCTTCAACTTCTGGTTAAAGATAAATCATCAGGTGTTTGCTTCTAAATATCTCAATTAATCTCCACTTAGTATGTGTATATATGTTCAAATTTCCTTTAAGAAGTATAATCACTGTGTTTGCACATGAACTTTACATTACATATATATTATTTATATATGTATATATGTATTTATATATTATATACACACACATATGTGTATATACACACAGATTTTAAACCATTCACTGTAGTGATTCAACATTTACATAAACACCAAGTGCACTTTTAATTTCTTGCCTTCTGGATGACAGCTATTCTAACAGGTGTGAGGTGATATTGCATTATGGTTGTGATTTGCATTTCCCTGATGCTGAGTGATGTTAAGCATTTTCTGGTATGTCTGTTGGCTATCTGTATGTCTTCTTTGGAGATATGTCTATTCAGCTCTTCTGCCCATTTTTAAATCAAATTTTTTTTTTAATATTGAGTTGTATGGGTTCTTTACATATTTTCAATGTTAAGCCTTTAGCCAATAAAGCATTTGCCTATATCTTCTCCCATCAGGTAGGCTGCCTTTTTGTTTTGTTGATGGTTTCCTTTGCTGTGTAAAAGCTTCTTAGTTTGATGTAGTCCCGTTTGTTTATTTTTGTTTTTGTTGCCCTTGCCTGAGTAGACAGATCCAAAAAATGCGGTTAAGACTGATTTCAAAGAACTTACTGGCTATGTTTTCTTCTCAGAGTGTTACATTTAAGACTTCAATCCATTTTGAGTTTGTTTTTATATATGGTTTAAGAAAGCGGTCAAGTTTCAATCTTTCATCTGTAGCTGTCCAGTTTCCCAGCACCATTTATTGAAGAAACTGTCTTTTCCCCATCGTATATTCCTGCTTCCTTTGTTGTAGATTAATTGACTATATAAGTGTTCATCTATTTCTGGGCTCTGCAGAGCATCTACCATGTGAAAACACATGTCAATAGTCTTTCGATGGAGGAGATAACTGTTATTTAGTAAATGATTGGATTATGTCAATGTTTTTACTAATCTTTGAGGAAAACTGTCCTCTGCAGAAAAACAATTTTATAAACTGATATGATGGATTAATTAGGATTTGCTACATGAAAAATATGTCCCCATTTTTGTCCAAGGAAAGAATACCTTTGACTCCTTGAATTGACACGCAGGAAGAATTTTTCTCATGTCCAAGTTCAGCTTCTACAAATGAGGTACAAAAGTATGAAAACATGAGATATCTATCTGAGTTGAGTTTTCTTGCCGTCAAGATTTGGTATATTTTCTTTAATGTCAACTAATTAAGTAATGCCAAAATAGCACAATGTGAGAAGTTTCCTCTAAGAAGTATACTCTACCGTGTGTTTGCACATGAACTTTACAGCTGACTACACTCTACAGTCCATAGAATTTCAGATCTTTAGTTTTATTCAAATTTCCTATGGAGTGTTTAGGTGATGGATGTGTCTGGGGCATTTCAACCAATCTTCCAGGCTCCATCTGCTAGGCCATCTGGATTTTGCATCCACAGAGAACTACTTGGTGAGTCATTACAGACTACAACTTAAGGAAGAAAAAGAAAGAAAGAAAGAAAGAAAGAAAGAAAGAAAGAAAGAAAGAAAGAAAGAAAGAAAGAAAGAAAGAAAGAAAGAAGGAAGGAAGGAAGGAAAGAGAGAAAGAGAAAGAGGAAAATAGTAAATTGTACCCTAATCACAAAGAGAGCTAAAATCATTTTTGTGCAATCTTCAATAAAAGGGAAAAGTTAACAAGTAGGCAAGAGAAATGCATTTCATTTTTTTTTCCATCAGTCACATGAATTACAATAACTGCCTGACCTTTTTCCATAAGATGTTTAAATGGCAGCTGTTATGGCTACAGTATACCATTTGATCAAAGCTCTTGAGGACAATAGTTTGTTTTGCAAAGGTCATGTTCCTTATATACTTGTGAATGTGTTCAAAAGGTTTACTAACTAAATATACAAGATTTTCATTGAGAATAAATTATATAACAGCTTTCAAATTAAATTTAAGACATGCAGTCTACTGGGAACACTTGCAGAATTTTGAAAATCCATCTCATAGTTTGTGAAGAATACTGTTTTAAAACAACTTAAATTTATAGGAAATATAGGGTTTTTTATTAAATGATTTGTTAAAATGATTTATGTGGAAACAAGACACTATTTAAATTTTATGTCATACATTTAAAAAGTGGAATTACTTTAATAATAGAGTGCATCTACTTCTGGCAGAAAATAAGAAAGGAGATATTAAGAGTCTTCTCATTAATTTTTAAGACTTTATTTATTTATTTATTTATTTGAGAAAGACCGAGCATGAGTGGGGAGAGAGGGAGAGGAAGACGGAGAAGCAGACCTCCACTGAGTATGGAGCCCAATGCATAGGGCTTAACCCTAGGATTCTGAGATCACAACCCCAGCATTCCTCATCATGTTTTTAATAGTAACCTCTTCTTAACTCCTATCCTAAAAAGGAAGCCCCAAAACTGATAGCATATGTCACCATTAGAGTAATAAAGTCTAGAATAAATTATGTAGGTAACACTAATTACTTGGTCTTTGTAAAAACTCATTTTTGTTTTATTTTATTTTGTCACGTGTATGGAAGTAGAACTTGTATATGATAAAAGTCTTCCTTTTGAAGTGTACGATTTGGGAAGTTTGGACTGTGGTCATGTAATAACTACAGCAAATCAATGTAAAAGTTATTTTTGTCAACCTGTAATGTTCCCCTCTGCCCATTTGCAGTCAATTCTCTCTCCCCACATCAGCCTGTTGACTTTTTACTTATGTTTTCTTCAGTTTTGCCTTTTATAAAATGTCATAAAATGGAAAATTTCTGCATGTAATACTTTGTACCCAGATATTTTCAATATGTTTCAGTAGTATGTTTCTTTTTATTGCTGAACACTATTTCCCCAAATTAGAAGCACAACAAATTATCTCCATTCACCACTTGGACATTTGGATAGTTTCTAGTTTGGAGTGATTAGTCACGGTAGACATTTGCACACAAGTCTTTGGTCAGTATAAATGTAATGCGTAACACCAGTTAAAACCCCAGGGTGTTTTTTTTTTTTTTTTTTTTCTTAAGTAATTGGCAAGTTGATTCTGAATTTTATAGAAATGTGAAACACTAGAATTGCCAAAACATAAGTAAAAATTCAAAAGCCTGGTGTGGGGAGAAAGAATTGACCATGAAAAAATACCATTAAAAACATTTTTAAAATACTTTTCTTTTTTTTTTTAAGATTTTATTTATTTATTTATCTGGCAGAGAGAGAGAGAGAGAGATCACAAGTAGGCAGAGAGGCAGGTAGAGAGAGAGGAGGAAGCAGGCTCTCCGCTGAGCAGAAAGCCCAATGCGGGGTTTGATCCCAGGACCCTAGAGATTATGACCTGAGATGAAGGCGGAGGTTTAACCCACTGAGTCACCCAGGTGTCCCTAAAATACTTTTCTTAGAGAATAAAGTAAAACACTCAGAATAAACTTTAGATCAGGATACAACTTTTCGTATGTTACCAAAAAAACTTAGATTAGAAAATAATTTATATAAAAGATTTTGTATTAATATATCCCATAATTACCTATAAACACAATGAAGACCCCATTGCTATATTTTTAGTAAAGATTTTTAAATGATGCTTTTTATGCTTTCTATTTCTTATTTTCTTTTTCTCTTTGATAGATTTTAAATTAGATTTAGTATCTGAGTTTCTAAATGATAAATTCTCTATTTAACTTAAAATTCTGTGCTTAGTTTTTATAGAGGGAAAGTATTGGTTCTTATTCTTTAAAACAACTAAACAAAATTTATGTTGTGAAATTTATGTAAGAGAAATAGAGTTATAAATAAAAGTTATAAATAATAGGTGAAATATGAACTAACAAGGAAAAGAAGACTAATTGTCAGTTTTAATTGGCACTTTTCAATAATGAAGTTAAATATTTTTTTCAGAAATGTACTTATTTATCTAATCTCTTTCACACAGTGCCTTTCCTTTTTTGGTTGTAATTTTGGCAACGTTTTTGTGGGATTTTCTTTATTACAATTTTTTTGACAGATTATTTTAAAGCAAAGGAGTCTAGAACAGTAAGTCTTCCTTCATAATTTTTATTGCTTTAAAGCTCTGGCTACATACTGCCAAGCCAGGGGCACCTGGGTGGCTCAGTGGGTTCAGCCTCTGCCTTCATCTCAGGTCATAATCTTAGGGTCCTAGGATCGAGCCCCGCATTGGGCTCTCTGCTCAGCAGGGAGCCGGCTTCCCCTTCTCTCTCTCTGCCTGCCTCTCTGCCTACTTGTGATCTCTGTCTGTAAAACAAATAAATAAAATCTTTTAAAAAATACGCCAAAACATCTGGCTGAAAAGCAAAAGCTAAAAACAAGCTTAATGTGTGTTTTTTTAAAGTACATTTGAATAAAAATAGTAAAACTGAGAACTTTTAATGTACTGCTTAAATTTGTTGAGGTTAAATTCATACCAGATCAATTTTTTAAATTTTTGATTCAATATTTTGCCTGCCATTGGATGTAAAATTTCTCTGTGTAGCTTAGGATAAATACAAAGTTTTATGCTTAAATTTATGGATGGTTTTAAAACATTTTTAAAATTATAATCTTTGTAACCAAAAATATAGTGTGGGTATATTATAGGTAGTTAGATTGGCCATGACATGGATTTTCTATATCAGGAAGATTCCCATTTCCTTAAATATATGAAATCACAAATTTGACTTTTATACATTCACTGCTAGCCGAGATAGATAACAAGGCCTGGATTTACCTTTCTACTTTTGATGTAACCACATAGTATTTGATTAGATTCACATGACATGTCCAGAATAGACGAATCCATGGAGACAGACAGTAGTATATATAAATTATTGACAAGAACTGGAGGTATAGGGGGATTTAGAATTTGGGAAGCATTTCCTCCTTAATTTTCTGGATGATGTTGTGTAGAATTAGCATCATTTCTTTAATTGGTATAGGTTTTCTTGAGCAGGTGATGAAAATGTTTTAAAGTTAGAGAGTAGTGATGGTCACACAACTCTATAAACGGTTAAAAACTACCAAACTTTAAAAAGGTGAATTTTATGTATATGAATAATATCTCAATAAAACTGTTATGAAAATACATGAAGAAAGAACCTGAGAAATGCAAAGAGAAACATACAAATCCAAAATTTTACTCAGAGATTTAATTTTCCTCTACCACTAAGTAATAGAACAAGTAGAAAATAACGAGTATATAGTAGAATTACAATATCAATAATTTGATCTCAGTGACACTTACACGAAATTCCCAACAGTTAGAAAAAATAAATACTACATGGTATATTTGCCAAATTAGGCCATAAAGCAAATCTCAAAAAGTTAAATAGGATTTAAGTCACACAAAGTATGACTAAAAAGGGGAACCTGGGTGGCTCAGTGCATTAAAACCTCTGCCTTCGGCTCAGGTCATGATCCCAGGGTCTTGGGATCAAGCCCCGCATCAGGCTCTCTGCTCTGCGGGGAGTCTGCTTACCCCTCTCTCTCTGCCTGCCTCTCTGCCTACTTGTGATCTCTCTCTCTCTGTGTCAAATAAATAAATAAAATCTAAAAAAAAAAAAATGACTAAAAAGATCTAAAGTGCAAATCAATTTCATAAAAATTTGTAGATAATTCCAAAATATGTGGAAACTAAATAACATATTCCTTATGAACTCAAGGTTCAAGGAAGAAATCAAAATAGAAATTAGAAATTATTTTGAATTGAATTATTTGAATTATTTTGAATTGAAAATAAAAAACACAATATATCAAAATTTATGGGAGGCAGCTTTAACAGTACTTAGAAGTTTATAGCCATAAGTTCTCATATAAGAAGGAATAGTCTCAAATAATAAACTCAATTTCCACTTAAAAATACTAAAAAAAAAGAAAAAGTTAAGCTTAGAATAAGTGGAATAACCGACATAATAAAAATTATAAAGGATACCAGTAAAAAAGAAAACAAAAAAATCACAGAAACCGAAGTGTTTTGTTGAGGTGATCAATAAAAATGATAAATTTCTAGCCTGATTACAAAGGAAAAAAGAATAACACACAAACTAACAATCTCACAAATGAGAGAAAATATTGTTATAGTTTCTACACATATTAAATTCAGCAACTTGAATGAAATGGGCAAATTGCTTGAAAGAAACAATAGCAGATGTCTCCTAAGAAGAATTAGATTACCTGAGTAGTCCTGTATCTGTTGAAGAAATTGTAATTATAATTAAAACCCTTCCCACAAAGAAACTTTTTGACCTACATGCGTTTACTGAATTATACCAAGCATTTAAGAAAGAAATAATGCCAATTCTGCATAACATCTTTCAGAAAATTAAGGAGGAAATGCTTCCCAACTTATTCAGTGAAGCCGACATTATGATACGTAAACAAAGCAAGACCAAAAAAGACACTTGAAGAAAACTACAGATGGAAATCCTTTGTGTACATCACAGATTTGGGGCTCTTCTTAAGTGAGCTCTTTCCTTGAAGATAGTGTTGAAGGTGTTATACTTGTTTCCTGCGACTTCGTCTCTGCCTGGTGAGGTCTGTCCCTTTTGCCACTTATCATCCTTTTTTCTTGGCCCCAATCCCAATAAGTGTGTGTGTGTGTGTGTGTGTGTGTGTGTGTGTGCATGCATGCACACACACACACATACACACCTGCACCGATCTAAGATTAAAAAACAGGCGATGTATTTTCTATGTCTAGTGTCATTCCCTAGCCATATCCATAGATCTTACGGTAAAAAGGGAACATATTACTATATCCAAATGCAGAACTGTGGAAGTATTTAATATTCACAAATAAGCAGATCATATCACAAAAAATAAATCAAAGAACTCTGAGCTAGCAGAAAGCCAGTGGTCTGTGCAATTATGATGATTGGAGGCGGGTGGCAGGAGGTGAAATTTCATCACTGAAGCTATTACAAGTTTAATGTGTCAGTTTTTAAAGATCAAATCAAATTAGTGGAAATTCTGTAAACATGATTGTTAGCTGTTTCTAATTTATTAAAAAAGAGCAAGGAGGAGAAAATCATTTGGAAAGAGGTCTAATAATGGTCAGCAGGAACAGTTAATGCTCATATGTGACTTTCCACAAAGTAACTATTGCATCATGCTTCCTGATACATTGGTTTGGTTTCAGCTATTAGATTAGCAATATAGAATAATTTCCCTCAAAGATAATATGAGCTATTGATACAGAACACTAGGAACTCAGAAATATTGATGAGTTTCTAGTAATATCTACTCTCACTAGTATTTTTGCTGAAATAGAATTACTGGCAACACAATCAAATAGCTCTCAAGACTGCCCATGGCATTGGGGTGAATAATTGTGTCTAGGTGGTTACCAGAGTAAACAAAACAATCAAGTAGAGTGTTCTTCTCTAAAATAGCGTCTGAATTTTTTTTTAATTTTTTTTTTTTATTTGACAGAGATCACAAGTAGACGGAGAGGAAGGCAGAGAGAGAGAGAGAGAGAGGGAAGCAGGCTTCCTGCTGAGCAGAGAGCCCGATGTGGGGCTCGATCCCAGGACCCTGAGATCATGACCTGAGCTGAAGGCAGCGGCTCAACCCACTGAGCCACCCAGGCGCCCCAGCATCTGAAATTTTGACTGAGGTTAGAGTTCCAATAAGCTTGGCTGGAACATAATTTTTACCTGCTCCCTTTAGGCAACATCAACTCAAACAAATCTTAGGCTTACTGGGAACTTATATTCAGCTTTCAGATCACAACACTGTAATGAAAAGTATTTGATAACATAATAAAAAATAAAAGATAAAAAGTAAGCAAAATATACTTAACAATTATATCTTAATAAAGATATATAAATATCTTTAATAAAATATAATTACAGGACTTATTATCTTCAAAATCTGGAGTGATTTTATCAATTTTAGCCATATTCATTTATAAAACAATTACTAGTAAGATATAAGAACGAGTTAGTTCAGTATTCAAATGACTTTCATCCAGTGCACTTCTGTTCATTAAGCATAACTGATTAAATGACTAAAAAATGACCAAAAACTAACTAGAAAAAAATGCTTTTGCAAGATGCCCAGGTGAATGGAAGAAAAACTTGGTCCTCATCTACCAAGTTCAGAGGAAGATAAAATGCAGATCAGCAATATTTGGGATTTTCTTTGTGTAATTTCTCCAAGCTCATGCATATCCCTTTCTACAGAATTTCTGAATTCCTAAATTGTAATAAATTATCTTCTGGCCTCTCAACTATTTGTGCAGATGTGACAGAATTACATGAAGTGAAATTCAGTAATATGGATAAACAACCATGTAATGTGTGTACATTATCACAAAGTAGCAATATGTTACATAAACAAACCAGAGTCTCAGTGTACTTGCCTAGCTCTTTCCAGCCTTTACCAGTCATACATTCAGAGACAGTATCCTGTGTTCATATCCTAAAAGTGATATAGACATGCTCTAACAAGGTAGCTCATCTGGAAAGCCTTACAAACATCCACCAAACATCTGCCTTAGAAACACTCACCAGGCTTCCCTGCCACAAGATCAAACCTCTTTATAGTTAATCAACTTTGTCTGCCTCTCTAGCATCCATTCCTAACTCTCCCCATAACTGCTTCCAGTTCGTAGCACTCTATTCATGTTGTCTAAGTAGGGCTCCCTTAGCCTTAGGCAGGACATAAGCATGATCAGAGGCAATCAGTGATTTCTATCTCTCTAACAATTAGAAACCCAACAGAAACAGATGGCACAATCCAATCAGGATACATTCAGGAGAATTTATTTACAAACAGACTAGTTACAAAGGGTACATAGGTTATAGAGGAACCATTAAAGATAATGTGGAAATCCAAGTTCATTGGAACTGCTACCACCCATAGACTCAAAGTATTTGGGGAAGAAGAGGATATAGGAAACTGGAAGCAGAGAGAACCACGGAAAGCAAGGGCCAGTGGGCTTTTGGTGAAGCCCAAAATGACACCAGAGGGGAAATAGAGAAGTAATTACCTGACCCATTCTTCATGCCAGTGATTTTCTGCCAAGACTCCCCAGTGGCTGAGCTCAAACCAAATTGTGAGTGATGGCAGCCTGTTGATATAATCCAAACAGATCAGCCACGTACAGCTGAAAGCCAGGATGTGAAAAGATGCGGAGAGCAAAGAAAAGATAGTCAATACAATCTTCCTAGCTACAGTGCTTCAATAGGAGAGAAGTTCAAGGCTCAACCAGATACCGTGATACAGTGAGCACAAAGTGTGGACCCACCATGTGGACTAAGAGAATCCAACGAGCCATGGGAGGCAGAGCCCAGCAACAGACCAGGTGACCTCGTAAGTCCTGATCGTATCACATGGAAGGACAGAACTCTCCACTTAAAAATTGCTTCTTTATTCCATAAGAGAATTTGAATTTTTTAAATTTTATTATTTATTTATTTATTTATTTATTTATCTATCTATTTTTACTTTCGACTGAAAGAAGCCTACCTGATATTCTATGGACATCATTGAGAGTCAGACACAAATCTGAATTCACATGCCCTTTCACTGTCAAAAAATCAGACCACTAAAGGGCAATCCTTAATTCCAGTTTATACTCCCAAACCTGCCGCAAATTTAGCCATTTCCCTGACCTCTCCAGAAGTTCACCTCCAAGTTTGAGTTTTCTCTCAAAGTCAAACTTGTGCATGTTTTGGCAGACCAATCTCTTTAAAAAAATTTTTTTTAAAGATTTATTTATTTCAGAGACAGAGAGGGACAGAGAGTGTGAGCTGGAAGAGAGGGAAAGGAAGAGAAGCAGCCTCCCCACTGAGCACAGAGCCAAACATGGGGACTCAATCCCATCACCCAGATATCAGGACCAGAACCAAAACCAAGAGTCAGTTGCTCAGGCTCAGTGGAGCCACTCAGCTGCCCTCTAAGTTATTTTTGCAAAGACCTTATGGAATACCTTTTTGTGATCTAAACATTAATTTTTATTTTATTTTTTAAAGATTTTATTTATTTATTTTTGCAAATGAGAGACCATGAAAGAGAGAGAGAAACAGCACCTTGGAGGGAGGTGGGACAGAGGGAGAAGATGACTCCCTGCTGAGCAGGGAGGCTGATATGGGACTCCATCCCAGAACCCCAACCTGAGCCAAAGGCAGACACTTAACTGACTGAGCCACCCAGGCACCCTAGACGTTAATTTTTAGTATTTCCCAAACCCTCAAAGATAAGAGTTGATAAAAACCTGACAGCACTAACATTTTTTCTCAGTGGGAGTGTCATGGCGACTTACCTACCATTTGTGAGACGCATCACAAGAAACGTGTTCTAAATAATAAAAGTGCCAAACACTTGTGGATTATTTTCTTTTTCTTGAAAGGAAGTTTAATATTAACCCTGTAGTAATGCCACTTGTACTTCTATGCACTCCAATACACTTTCTACAGAGGGAAAGAGATGGTGCTGAGTTGACCCAGGGGAACTAGGGAAGACATTCCCATCGAAAGGGACAGCTCGAACATGTGAGCTCCACCCAAAAGTTTCCGAACGGAAGTGTCAGTGTTCCAGTCTTAGATTTTTTTAATTTTCCAAAAGAAGTTGGAAATCTGAACCTTTCAATGAAGTCTTATGAATTTTAAATGTTAGTAACAAATTCAATTAAAAAATACAGGCTGGCAAATAAACATGTCTGTAAGCCATAGAGTGCTAGCTACTGTTTTGTAACACCTTGTTCACAGCAATGCAGAGTAATGTACTATAAAATGAAACAAGAGATTTCTTGTCATTCGGACATATAATCTTCACCTAAAGAAAAACTACAGCCAGATCCAGTGTTAATTTTTCCTTTTAACATTATGGAATTATGGCTGGCAACCAATGTCTTCTTATGTACAAATCTATACTTGTTTTCTCTTAAGAAAAAACATTTGCAAGTTCTTAGTATAATTTTTTTTAAAAATTGAAACATGTATTTTACTATGTTATTCTTTCTAAGGCATTTCCTTAGATATGCTTAGCTTTAACCCATATTTTTTTAAAAAGTCATGTTCAATTCTTGCTAATCTTTTTTTTTTAAATTTTTTAATTAATATATAATGTATTATTTGCCCCAGGAGTACAGGTCTGTGAATCATCAGTCTAACACAATTCACAGCACTCACCATAGTACATACCCTCCCTAATGTCCATCTTCCAGCCACCCATCCCTCCCCACCCCCAGCAGCCCTCAGTTTGTTTCCTGAGATTAAGAGTATCTTATGGTTTGTCTACCTCCCTGGTGCCATCTTGTTTCATTTTCCCCTCCCTTCCCCCAAAGAACCCCCTCTCTGCCTCTCAATTTCCTCATATGAGAGAGATCATATGATAATTGTCTTTTTCTGACTAACTTATTTTACTTTGCATAATTAGATCTGCATTACTAGTTATTTTTAAATGGAGGATTTAAATACTATAATAATGACCAACAATAGGCACTTAATTGCATGTATATTCATAACAAAACACACTTATTGATTGGTGACTGGTCTTCAGTGTTAAAGATTAAAGGGACTGCAACTTTTGACATTATTTTATAAAGAACAGAAGCCCACAGATCTGTCTTCTCCCCAAATCTCACAGACTTCTTTAATTTATTTTTAACAAACATATCCCAACCCTAAGTTCAAAGAAGAATAAAGAACCCACTGGGACTTACCCCCATGCAGTTTTCTCTGAGCACTAATTCACTTTCTTTAAGTGGAGCTTAATTTCGTACATTTCCCCATCTTGCATCCCTAACACAAATGTTAACTAAAAGTAGGATTAACCTGCTTCTCTTACTCATTCAAAATGCCCAAATTTTACTTATCATACTAGTATTTGCAAGTGTACAATAAAATTACACTTTTTATAAGTTTGATATTGAAAGACTGAAAATTATTCCACATTACTATTTCTCATTATATAGATAGATAGATAGATAGATAGATAGATAGATAGATATAGATATAGGATAATATATATAGGCTATATAATATATATAATATAATATAATTATATGTCATATATAAATTTTATATAATATAATATATAAGATATAAGATATATATTATATATAGGCTAAGCAGATCTTCCAATTTTAACACATTTTCTTATACAATACTATTTTTAGAAGCACATTCAATAATATTGCCACTAAACTCATCAAAAATTACATGATAGCAGATACAAGTTTTAAAAATTCTATTTGTGGGCACCTGGGTGGCTCAGTGGGTTAAGCCGCTGCCTTCGGCTCAGGTCATGATCTCAGGGTCCTGGGATCGAGTCCCACATCGGGCTCTCTGCTCAGCAAGAAGCCTGCTTCCCTCTCTCTCTCTCTCTCTGCCTGCCTCTCTGTCTACTTGTGATCTCTCTCTGTCAAATAAATAAATAAAAATCTTTAAAAAAATAAAAATAAAAATAAAAAAAATAAATAAAAATTCTATTTGTGTTTGAAAGTCTGTCTTTACCACTCGCATTGTGTAGTCCATTGGTTTCCTTAAAGAGATGACTCATTTTGTTCACTTCAGAGAAACTATCTACCCAATATTCAAAACTAAACATGTGTAATTTTTTCTTCTAGTCATTCATTCAGGTAAAAATGGTGTTTTATAAGAAATATTATATCTAATTGGGCTGACAACTCAGTGGCACAAGTGCTCTGCCTTGACCACATCATACTTTTGCCAAGCAGCAGAAATATTTTATGCCTACTTCCAATTTTGTCACACAGAACATTTGAACACAGAACATGTGTAATGAATAGTTATTTTCATTACTTCATTAAGGGCACTTTTAAGCAAAACTACCTCTTTTTCTACCTTACCCATACTACAGTGCTTTGTTCTAGGTTACCAATTTTACTCACCATTGATTTTTCATCTACAAATGTCAACACACTAAAAAAGCCAAATAATACCTTACTATTATTATGAAAACAATAGTTTTTGCTTTATGGGTCTCCTAAAGGAGTTTCAAAGACTCCCCAGAGCTTCACTGACTAAATTTTGAGAACCATTAATATACAGAATAATTTTATTTTACATTCTTAATTTTATAAGAATGATTGGAGCATATTAAATTTATGCGAAGGTGGGTACATTATTTCATCCTAATTTCTGTTATTCTCCATTAAAAGTGTAGTAAAATCTGCACTTCACATAGTTACCCATTTATCCAAAAGCTGGATTCTTTTCTACTAGGAACACAGTGATGTGGTTAAAATAAAAGCAATAGCAGACACAAAGTCATACCTGCTCATTCAGAAAAAATGCTCAGAGCTGCCTGGTGAAGCTTTATTCCCAAGCCAGTGGAGTGAATTGTGTTTAACTAAGACTATTGGCTTAAGAGTCCTATATATGGTATCTCCATGGCAATATGAAAATAATTTCATTTTGTTTGTTGTAAATAGCAGTAAAGAATTTCCTTAAGAAATTTTTAGAATTGGCTACACTTAAATATGTCTGCTGAAAGCTTCAGGATAATATCAAATATAGTATAGCACAGAGATAAACGATGGAGTCAAATTACCTGGGGTCGAGTCCCACCAACTGCCTACCTATGAAAGTTGGGGCATCTGTGAAATGGGGCTAGTAACAGTGTTTCCTCCTATTATTAGCATGAACATTATTATTAATAATAAAATTGTTTTCAAAAGACAACATGAATTAATGTATGTAAAATTCCCCAAACAGTGCCTGGAATACTAAGGAGTAAATATTTCATTATTTTACTTATGAAATAATATTATTTCATTTTAATTGTATCAGGAAAAATTATGGAAGACTGTGAAATAGGCAAAAATAAGATTACTAGGTATCCTAAGCAGTCCACTGCTTTAGATTATCTCAGCCTTTAATTATCCTTGGGCTATTTTAAAACTTTAGAAATCATAGAAACCTAAACAGTAATGCAAAGACTCTTGTGAGCTAGAAAACAACTGATTATCACCCTGTGGTTATTGACTGATTTTACAACTCTGTGTCAAGTCATTGCAGCATTCTTGATTGTCTATGGATGTGCGCATTTTTAGAATTTCCTTTGAGCGACTTGGAATGCCTTCCTGGTGCCCTCATTAATTAATTATAAACTCTTTGATGAGTGTTCATTTTATGCTTGTATGACCATCATGATTTTAACATTTAAAAAATTATTATTTAATTCATTATTATTGCAAAGAAATCTGACATTAATTAAAGTGGAAAACACATTATGAGGAGAATTAATGTAATTTCGGAATATAGTAGGACCAGGTGGCATCGCTTATTGGAGATAGTATTGAAAATCCTCAGAGAGCATTGTATTAGTGGCACTGAGTTATTAAATCAAAGGTAATCAGGTTAGACTTCTCACTACTGAAAAAGGTAGAGAAATGAATAAAATACTTTTAAGGTTTTTGTTGTTGTTGTTTTAGTTGATAGTGTTTAAATATTTTATTTTAGGCTTAGTTATCCAGAATATTTACTTAGGTAAAACATCTCATTTATTGACAAAACTACATATTTAAAATGCTATCTACAAAAATCTGAAAGTTTTTCTCTCTCTGGCCCTATCACTATAATTTAAGTTGATTCTCTGGCTGTTGGCTGTTCTGTCCAAGGTTATAATTCTTGAACTGGAAGGAGCAAATCATCAGTTATTGTTTCTATTCCACTCTCTTCCCTGGAAAGACTGAAAATTCACTGAATTCTCTGGATATTGAATTTCTCATCCATTATATGGTGGCATCTCATTTTAGCATTTTTTTAAAATGACATTTATTTTATACCATATAAAATTTATAACTGAGTCATTAAGAATGTTTATCCGCTTTAAAGAGAGCTCCTTTATTTTTCCTTTTATTATGGCCCCTTTTTTTGCTTTATTTTTTTAATTATTTTATTTTATTTTTCAGTGTTCCAGGATTCATTGTTTATGCACCACACCCAGTGCTCCATGCAATATGTGTCCTCCATAATACCCACCACCAGGCTCACCTATCCCCCCTAACCTTCAGTTTGTTTCTCAGAGTCCACAGTCTCTCATGCTTTGTCTCCCCTTCAGATTTCCCCCAATTCACTTTTCCTTTCCTTCTCCTAATGTCCCCCCTGTTATTCCTTATGCTCCACAAGTAAATGAAACCATATGATAACTGACTTTCTCTGCTTAACTTATTTCACTCAGCATAATCTCCTCCAGATACGTCCATGTTGATACAAAAATTGGGTATTCGTCCTTTCTGATGGAGGTGTAATATTCCATTGTATATATGGACCATATCGTCTTTATCCATTCATCTATTTAAGGGCATCTTGACTCTTACAGCATTTTGGTGACCGTGGCCATTCCTGCTATGAACATTGGGTTACAGATGGCCCTTTTTTTCACTACATCTGCATCTTTGGGGTAAATACCCAGTAGTGCAATTGCAGGGTCATAGGGTAGCTCTATTTTTAGTTTCTTAAGGTATCTCCACACTGTTTTCACAAAGTGGCTCCTTCAACTCGCATTCCCACCAACAGTGTAAGAGGGTTCCCCTTTCTCCACATCTTCTCCAACATCTGTTGTTTCTTGTCTTATATTGTTTCTTGTTAATTTTGGCCATTCTAACTGGTATAAGCTGACATCTCAATGTGGTTTTGATTTGAATCTCCCTGATGGCTAATGATGATGACCATTTTTTCATGCATCTGTTAGCCATTTGTATATCTTCTTTGGAGAAGTGTCTGTTCATGTCTTCTGCCTATTTTTTGAAGTGATTATCTGTTTTTTGAGTGTTGAGTTTGAAGAGTTCTTTTATTATGGCCCTATATTTCAAAATACTGATATAATAAAACCAGAAAGTTAAAACTCAGTAATTTGGACATCTTAAAAATTTAGGCAGGAAAGGACTAAAATGGCATTGACTTTTATACATCTATTCATTTCAGAAAATGATTTACTAAGTATGTCTAGTATAAAACAGTTCAAACTATGCTTTATTCATTAAATAATATTTCAAGGGCTTTAGGCATTCATTTCTACATAATCCTCATGGTAACAGATAATTATTATTTACTAACTTAAGATACCCATTTTTAAGATATTCTGGTGTTCTGGTATACACTAAACATCTTCACTCGCTTTTTTGTAACAATATCCCTTAATTTAAAGTAAACTTTCCAATAAATAAGCAAAACCTTGGGTGTTTCTTTGCATATATAAAATATAAAAATGTTTTTACCCTAAAATATCTGAGTGACATTTTATTTGTGCAAAATTTTTAAACATATTGAATTGCCAGTTTTGTTTTGTTTTTTTTTTTAAGATTTTTTATCTATTTATTTGACAGACAGAGACCACAAGTAGACAGAGAGGCAGGCAGAGAGAGAGAGGGAAGCAGGCTCCCTGCCGAGCAGAGAGCCCGATGCGGGGCTCGATCCCAGGACCCTGAGATCATGACCTGAGCCAAAGGCAGCGGCGTAACCCGCTGAGCCACCCAGGCGCCCTGAATTGCCAGTTTTATACCAAGAACTCAATAATCAACTTTTCCTTTTTTAAAATTTAATTTATTTATTTGACACAGAGAGAGAGACAATGAGAGAGGGAACACAAACAGTGGGGAGTGGGAGAAGGAGAAGCAGGCTTCCCACTGAGCAGGGAGCCTGATGTTGGGCTCAAACCCAGGACCCTGGGATCATGACCTGAGCCAAAGGTGGACACTTAACAACTGAACCACCCAGGCACACCTCAACTTTTCTTTTCTACCACCGTTTTATTCCAAGAAACAACTTAATTCTGCCCTCCCAGCCATATGAATAAGGGAAACATATGCATAACCATGGCAGAATGAGGCCACAAAACAAAGTGGGAAACTTTCCTGATACATGTCTCCAGCTCTCACAGAATGAGAAAGCTTTAATACAGATTTGTACCCTCATGCCCAGTGTCTGACATGCAATTATGTAAGTAGAAATAAAACTAAAATCTTCTGAAAAATTAAGGTTTAGCCAGCATAAAATTAAGTATTTCCCAAGTGACCAGTAATCCTATATGGCATTTCTGAAAAGTATATTAACTACCCGCATTTGGGTGTGAAGCGTACTCAAATGACCTCCAGTCTTGAACTTGGACTGGTCAAAAGACTCTATGGATTGGTCAAACTCAACCCCTCCTACTTAGTAATTACCAATAAAAGAATGCAGAGAGAAAGAGACAGACGGAGAATGAGGGAAAACAATCCTGGTTTGGATGAGACACTAATGAGATAATGGGGACGTTTCATTGAATTATAAAATCATCCTCCAAACAAAAAGCTTGGTTTATCACTCTCTAATCACAAATTATTCAAGCTTGCTGCCAGTTAAGCATTCTTAACCTTTCGGGGAACTCTTAGAGACAATGATCTACTTGCTGAAGTACAGCAAGAGACAGGAAGGAGGGTTGCCCAGGCAGCCCTTGGATACAGGAAGTCCTGAGTCTATTGAACTGGAATTAGAGTTATAAATGAGGGAAACCTGTGCTGTTTTCTCAAGCTCATTCTGTGGTTGTGGGTCACTGACCTCATTTAGACACTTCATTTCATCTTCCCTTTAACAATGCTTTAGGCACTGGATTTATTTAAATTTGTTGAGTTTTAGTATATTTTTATGGGTAAGAAAATAATGCCTACCTCTTTTCCATTTTACTAGAAAAGATGTGTTTTTTTTTTTTCTCCCATAGTACAAATAATACATGGAACCATTAGGAAAAAATGAGTTGTCTTTCAAAATGTAAATTAGAAATTATTTCAAGGCTGGAAGCAAGAGAACTTTTTTGGCCCTATATTCCTATTACTTCCAGTAATATCCTTGCACAATATTTATATCTAAAACAAATCTCTTAAGCATAATGTATCTCCATAAAATAAAATCTGCCCTGAAGTCTCCCTGGGGTTGTGCTGAGAATAAAGTATAATAATTTGGCTAAAGTCCATATACTTATAATTTAACTGTAACATAATTATATAAATTAAAATAGTAACACAAATGATCATATTGGTTCTTACATAAAGGTTTTATTTTCATATGAATATGTTCCTTATGTTTCTGTTTCAGATATACAGGTATTCTAGTGAATCAAATAAGCTCTTTTGAGACATTTTAAGTTTTAATTATTCTAAACTATCATTAAGAAAGTTTTCATTAATTCTGTAAGTTCAGGTTTATCTCCTCTCGGCCCAGTTGCTAAAGTCATGATCATGGGAAATTCAAATAGTAGTAAGTAGATTTTTATATGTGATGTTAGTTCTGGCAAGCTGCCTTCTGACTTTTTACAGGTCAAGTCTCAGAAATCTCATTCTGCTCCTGCAAACTGCTTTATTCACGACTTTGAAAATGCCAAGATCAAAAGGGGGTGCATTCAATTCAATTCAATTTGTTCAAGTGGACAGAAAAGATGTTCTTTTATTCAAATGACAAGGACATTTGATCCAGAAAATCTGTATTACTTCATTCTTGAAGAAGGGCATACACCTTGCTTTATGAATTCTGTTTTGAGAATTTCTTTGTTGATCAGTTTAATAGTCTGATCTAAATAACAGTCTAAAAATGAGGCAGTTAGCAAGTCCTTTGTCCAAAAAGAAAAAAAGATGCATTTCATTATCAACAGCCAATGAGCATAAGGAACCATCTCTGGGAATCTGTTTCTCTGAAAACCTTGGGCAGCATCAGTGGATCCCACATAATTTCTGAGATCTGAAAGAAAAAAATTCACAAAATGCCAAGAAATCTATCTAGTTTATTTATCAAAGGCCAGAGTACTATCCTAATTACCATATCTTGGGACCCAAATAAAGGAATCTATAAATTCATCTACAAAACAGTTTCCTAGATAGTACCTCTGCCATTGGCATTTTGCCAAAATCTAGGACAAATCTTAGTCTTTCTTTGCTTATAAATGAGCTGTTTGTTTTAGTGGTACTCACCAGTGCTTATGATGAAGCAATGTGATAAAGAGACAAGGGGGCTTGAAAGCATAAAGTAAAGTAAAAGTTACATTAAGGGGTGTGGAGATCATCATTCCTTTAGAGCAGGGCATTTGGGGAAATATGGGATTTGATACAAACATGGGACTCCAAGGAAAATATGGAGGTCCCATTTCAACTTACCTGAAATTTGGCACCTCTCTGTCGCCCTGATCAGCACCTGACATTTCAGCCCCACTAAGGAGAGAGTCCAGGATGTGGGACAGGGTTCTCACCCTTGCTTGCAAATCAGTATCTCCTGGAGAGCTTTTAGAATATGTTTCTGTCTGGGTCTTTGTGTGTGGGCCCCAAACATTCCCAAATGCACCCTAGTGTCAGGAATCACTGATTTCAGGGGGAAATATAGGATTTTCAAACTGGAATGGCAAATTTAGGACATATAACAATTCAGGAAATATAATTATGAATATCTTTTCTCTCAGGACTTACCTGACACGTCCTAAATTCTGGATACCTTATTTTCTGTCTGGTATTTCCTGGTGAAAGAGGAGCCACATTTGTACATTACTGCCATTCCATGCTCTCTCTTTCCTCTTCTGCTAATCCAATCCAGGATGGCGTAGCAATAAAAACAATCATTTCACTCTTATGACACTGACAGTAGTCTTCATTTCTAACCAGTTTTCTAAGAAAGAGGGCTACAGTATTTGTTAATGAAAACATGGAACTTAAGTAAACTTGACCAGACAGATATTTGGAGCTTCAGAGTCTTTGAGATCTGATTAACTAATACTGCCTGCTGCTTTGCTGATTTCATCCTTAGAAATAGGAACCTGAGTTTCAGTGGAATGGCAGAAATGCTCTGATGGTTGGGTAAGCAAGAATGCCATAAAGCAGAAGGCTTTACCATCTCCAGGGTAAAGAAACACCTCCTATGACAAAGTGGTTGGCAATTAATGGTCAATGGTGATAAAAGAGATCAAAGAACACTATTCAATCCTCTCTGTGTCAAGAGACATACTATTACAAAATACAGCTTCTGTCTATTCTATCTGTTCATCACTAAACACATAGGCAGTGTCAAAAGAATGAAGCGCATAGAATTCACAATGATGGTGTGACTGAGGCAAATTATAGTATTTCCAAAGAATACATAAACTAATCCCTACAGAGAATATCGCTCAAATTCATATATATCATTTATGGCCAACCTAAAAAAAAAAAAAAGTACATATGTTGCCTTTTGTTAGTCTCTCAGTGCAAATTCAGAGGTAGTGGTGGAAGGACGCCAAAACTTGAAGAAACTTATCTCAGTGATGACTAATTTAAAAGTTGGTGTGAGGTCTTTATGGCATTAAAATTATTTTATGATAAAAGGACACAGGAATACTTGAACTCTGCTCCAGGCTAAAGGTAATTATCTTCACTAAGTTGCCCATAGAGCTTAACACAGAATGTCTGCAAAAGAAATGAAAGAACACTCTTTATTGTTTGGGCTCAAAGCAGATGTCAGGAAGGCTGAGCTAGAGAACATGACCCAAGTAAGAAGCTTTCTGTTACTTGAGTTCAAATCTGAATCTCAGCTGTCATCACACTTTAGAAGATAACTGTATTGAAGAAATAGTAGAAATATATCTGAAACTAATATAACTTTGTGTGTCAACTGTGCTTCAATAAAAATAAGTAAATACACACATATATACACATACACATACACACATATATCAAAGAAGGAAATAAAAAAGAAAGAATAGGGAAAGAAAAATGTTAAGGAACAGTCCCTCTGTCAGTTTGTCTGGATTACAGAGAGAAAAGTGGTGAATTTATTTATTAAACTTTTTTCAGTTTGAATTAACTGTAGATTCCCATACAGTTATAAAAAGTATACAGTGGTCCTGTGTACTCAGGATATTGACATTAGAATTCACCATTGTACTCTACTTGTGTTTGTGTGTGTGTGTGTATGTGTGTGTGTAGCTCTGTAAAATTTATTACATCTGCAGGTTCATGTATCCACCAACAGAGTTAAGATACAGAACAGTTTTCTTCACCACAAGGATCCTTCATTTTGCTTTTTTTGTAACACACCTCCATCCCTTCTTGCCAAGCCCACTTCCTGAATCCCTGGTAACCACTAATAAGTTCTCTACTTCTAAAATTCAAGAATGTTACATAAATATTTTCGTACAACATGTAACCCTTTGGGATTGGCTTTTCACAGGTATCATAACAGCCTTAAAATTCATCCAAGTTGTTGCATGTATCAATAATCTTTCCCCTTGGGGCACCTGGGTGGCTCAGTTGGTTAAGCGACTGCCTTCTGCTCAGGTCATGATCCTAGAGTCTTGGGATCGAGTCGCACATAAGACGCCCTGCTCGGCAAGGAGTCTGCTTCTCCTGCTGACCTCTCTCCTCTCATGCTCTCTCTCTCTCTCAAATTTAAAAAATAAAAAAATAATAATAATAATCTTTCCCCATACATTGCGGAGCAGTGGTCCATGGTAGGGATATACAAAAGCTTGTTTAACCACTCATTTTTGAAAGGGCATCTCCATTTTGGCTATTGCTTATGGAGCTGCTTTGAACAATTGTTTACAGGTTTTTGAAGGAACAGACTTTTCATTTATCTGGACGAGATGCCCATAAGTACAGTTGCTGGTTCATGTGGAATTTGCGTGGTTAGTTTTTAAATAAACTCCCAAACTGTTTTCCAGAATGGCTATACTATTTTATACATACATTTTATAGCAATGTATGAGTGATACAGTTTCTTCACATCCTCACACCCATGTGGTATGTTTTATTTTAGTCATTCTGATAAATAGTAATATCTCATTGTGGTTTTATTTTGCATTCTCCTAATAATGGCTAAAGATGTTGAACATTTTCTAGTATGCATATTTCCCAACTGTATATTCTCTTTAGTGAGACATCTGTTCATGAGTCTTGCCCATTTTTTTAATTGGATTACTTGTTTGTTTTAACTGCTGAGTTTTGAGAGTTCTTTATATATTCTAGATATTAGCTTTTTATCAGATGTGTGGTTTGCAAATATTTTCCTCCAATTTTTAGCTTATTTTTTTGTCATTTTAATAGGCCTTTCCACAAAGCAAAAGGTTTTAATTTGGATTAGGTAAAATTTATCAATTTTGTTTTTGTTTTTTTTTTTACTTATGAATCATGTTTTTGGTGTCAAGTCCAAGATTCTAAGGCTTTTGACTAGTCCTAGATCCCAAGACTTTCTCTTATTTTTCAAGAAGTGTTATAGTTTTATATCTTACATTTTGAATTGATTTTTGCAGAAGGTGTAAGGTTAGATCAAGATTAAGTTTTTTGGCGCACCTGGATGGCTCAGTGGGTTAAGCCTCTGCCTTCAGCTCAGGTCATGATCTCAGGGTCCTGGGATTGAGCCCCAAATCGGGCTCTCTGCTCAGCAGAGAGCCTGCTTCCCCTTCTCTCTCTGCCTGCCTCTCTGCCTACTTGTGATCTCCCTCTCTATCAAATAAATAAATAAATAATCTTAAAGTTAAGTTTTTTGTCTATGGACATCTCATGACTTCATAATTAACCATTTAAAAGACCATCTGTTCTTTCATTGTAATTACTTTTGCATCTTTGTCAAAAATCAGTTGTGCTTATTTGTGTTTACCTATTGCTACCTTCTTTGTTCTGTTCTCCAGCACAGGGACTGTAGTTGCTAATAAACATGGCCTGATGCCATGGCAAATGCTTA
Organism: Lutra lutra; assembly: GCF_902655055.1. NCBI lineage: Eukaryota > Metazoa > Chordata > Mammalia > Carnivora > Mustelidae > Lutra > Lutra lutra. The sequence goes on along the minus strand of NC_062280.1, from coordinate 34,669,787 downwards.
CCAACTTTCCCTGTTGAAAATAGAATGGGATAGGAAAACATTAAGGGCTCTTGAATGTCATTCCTGATGAAAAAAATCCTAGTAATGTTTGTTTTGTTTTGTTTTATTTTACCATTGCATTAACACACACAAGTGTAACTAAGGAATTACAGTCCCTCTCTTCCTTTGACATAAGCAAGATTAGTGAGTTATCAAGAAATTCCATTTCACACTCATATGATCACTTCCTAATACAAGCCCCTGTTCCTATGTATCCACTGAGTCCTATTAGAAGGCATCTCAATCCCTCAGTGTGTCTAGACATTATGACAAGTGATAGATCAGGATACTAAATAATTCCTATTCACATCTAGTTCTTATTTACTACTGTGCCCAGGTATATTGTATAAACTAGATTGCCAGATATATATCATAAATTGCAGAATGCTTAGCGGTATAACTAAAATGCAATGAGGTAGGCAAAACCAAATTACCTAACTTGAACAATTTTAAATAAGTAGCCAGAAAATAAGAAAGCCAATCTAATTTGAGTGAAGCTAGATACAAGGTCTCAAACAGTACAAAAGTCAATCTTTCACTGTTTCTCTTTTTCATTGTCTTTCCATTAAATCTACTAGAAACAATTTGATGAATCTGGCTTGCTTCCCATGCTCACTCCCTAGATTAATCCCTACAGATAATGCATGAGGTTCAATGTCTGGCCAGACTCAGGATGTGTATTGAGATTGTCAGACCCACTAGAACAACATGGGATCAGAAAGAGAAAACTTTTAAAAATTTTATTTATTTATTTATTTATTTATTTATTTGAGAGAGAGAGAGAGGGTACAAGCAGGGGGAGCAGCAGGCAGAGGGAGAAACAGGGTCTCCACTGAGCAAGGACCCCCTCAATGCGGGGCTCAATCCCAGGACCCGGGATCATGACCTGAGATGAAGGCAGACAATTTCCTGAGCCACTCAGGCGTCCCAGAGAGAGGAAAACTCTTGAATTAAAAGATAACTGAGTAGGCACAAATAAGAAGTGGCTATCTCTAAGATGGATGAGAAGTCGGAACTAGCTCCCTTGTCCCACTTGCATCCAGTGGAGTCTCACTCAAGTGTGTGCCTATGTCTAATTACTTCTTGAGAACTTACACTCCAGCCATCTTCTATGGGGAGTATTTTAGCTTCAGTTTCCCAGATACTAGGGGGAGGGGGCATCTGCTTGCCTCTAACTAGGAAACACTCCTATATTCTTGTAAACTGTAGAAATGAGGACCTGAAGTCCTCAAGTTTTCTTTGACTTTCTTCCTTTTCTTTGGTCTCAGTCCTATTTAAAACAATGTACTGGTTATTTCCCTTTGGACCCTGACTCTGTGGCATCTGGCATGGGCACCTTAAGTTCATAAGAGGAAATTCTCCAAGCAAAGTTCACAGCCAATGTATCTCTAGTCATATACCACTCTTCCCAGGTCTCACCTATACTCAGAATTTATTTTCTTTTCTTGGACTTGAATAAATCATGCGTTATTTAATTGTAGCAAAAACATTCTTTTCTATGGTATTTTTCCTGCACCAGATGGATATGTCTCTATTTCCTCCAGGGCTCCATTTCTATCTCCTTCTGTTATTACCATCTCCCTTCAAGCAGATCTTAGCTGAGTTTTTTTAAAGTTCAACCTACATCTTCAATTAAATCCAATTTCTCTTCCACATTTGTAAGCTAAATATTCATTAGATCAAAGTACTCTCTTCTTTATTTTTCTTTATTTTCCCCACAGTTCCCATTTTTCCTGCAAAACAAAACTTAAGTGTTTTTGTTTATTTGGTTGGTTGGTTACTCAGCTAATATCACTACTTGTGTTCTGGATAGTCCCTCCGCAAAGCCTAGGCAGTAATTCTCTCTTCACATAGTGGGCAATCAGTGCAGTTTGTACAACAGACAGGCCCTGAAATCTCAATGACTTACCACAATAAAAGTTCATTGATTGTTCAGATGATAATCAGAGGCTGGGTGAGTGTCCATCATCCACATTGTAGTGTGCCATCTGGACCACATGGCCTCCAAGTCATCATGGCAGGGAAGAAAAAGACTGAAAGACTTCATGGGATGGTTTTAAGGACCAGGCTTTTAAGTGGCTTCCATAAATTTCCCCCACATCATATTGGCTAGAAATTAATTACATGGTCTCAGTTTAACTTCAGGGGAGTCTGGAATAATTGAGTGAATACATTTATGAATAGATAGGCTGTACGACAAGCACTAATGGTCTCTGCTAATATTCATTCACAATTCTTCTCATGCTCACATTTATTCCCTATCTCAGAGCAATGGTGATTGAACACTTGGCAGGTCTGAACTGAGATGTGATTTGAGTATAAAATATATGAATTTCAAAAACAGTACAAAAAAGAAACATCTCAATTTTTATGTTGATTACTTGTTGAAATGGTAACATTTCAGATATATTTGGTTCAATGAAATATATTACCAAAATTCATTCTGCCTGTTAATTTTTGTTTTTACTTAATGTGACCAGTAGAAAAATTTAAAATTTCATATTTGGCCAATATTGTATTTTTATTGGATGACACTGCTCCTGTGATGTCCTTTCCAAGACATAGGCTTTTTAAAAATTGTGTTTAATTGTGGTTTTGCAATGATTTTCTACCTCTAAACCCAAGAGAATGACATACCTTCTTCTAATAAATCTCACCATTCTTATTTAGTCATCTTGATTATTTCCTTCCCTTCACTATATATAAATCTGTGAAATCTATAACCTGGATAAGGACTTATCCAATAAATACACAACTCAAAAGCAAACTTTCACCACTGAATATATGTTAGTTGTGGACTTGGCATATATGGCCTTTATTATTTGGAGTCACATTCCTTCTGTACACAGTTTGTTGCGAGTTTTTATCCTGAAAAGATATTGAATTTTGACAAATGCTTTTTCTCCATCTATTGAGGTCATAAAATTTTTGTCTTTCATGTTTACCAGTGTGATGTATCATATTTACTGACTTACGTATGTTGAACTACCTTGCGTCCTTGATACATCCCACTAAATCATGCTGCATGATTTTTTAAAGATTTATTTATTTGAGAGAGAGAAGGCGAACATGATGAAGGGCAGAGGGAGAGGGAGAGAGAACTTCAAGCAGACTCCACACTGACTATTGAGCCTGACTCAGGGCTGGATCTCACGACCCTGAGATCATGACCTGAGCTGAAACCAAGAGTCAGATGCTTAACCAACTGAATCAACCAGGCACTCCCGTATGCTTCTTTTAATGTATTGTTGGATTTGCTAGTATTCTCGTGGGAAGTATTGCATTTATATTAATTAGGGGTCTTGGCCTGCGGTATTCTCTTCTTGGAATGTTCTTTTTAATTTATTTTTTTATTAACATATAATGTATTTTTAGCTCCAAGGGTACATACAGGTCTGTGAATCATCAGGCTTATACATTTCACAGCACTCACCTTAGCACATACCCTCCCCAATGTCCATAACCCCACCACCCTCTCCCTAACCTCCTTCCCTCTGGCAACCCTAAGTTTGTTTTGTGAGATCAAGAGTCTCTTATGGTTTGTCTCTGTCCTGATCCCATCTTGTTTCACTTTTTCCTTCCCTACCCGGCAAACCCCTGACATTGCCTCTTAAACTCCTCATATCAAGGAGATCATATGATAATTTTCTATCTCTGATTGACTTATTTCACTCAACATAATACCCTCTAGTTCCATCCACATCATTGCAAATGGCAAGATTTCATTTCTTTTGATGGCTGCATAGTATTCCATTGTATATATATACCACATCTTCTTTATCCATTCATCTGTTTTTTTTTTAAGATATTATTTATTTATTTGACAGATAGAGATCACAAATAGGCAGAGAGGCAGGCAGAGAGAGAGAGAGAGGAGGAAGCAGGCTCCCTGCTGAGCAGAGAACCCGATGTGGGGCTCGATCCCAGGAATCTGGGATCATGATGCAAGCTGAAGGCCAAGGCTTTTACCACTAAGCCACCCAGGTGTCCCTATCCATTTATCTGTTAATGGACATCGAGGTTCTTTCCATAGTTTGGCTATTGTAGACATTGCTGCTATAAACATTCGGGTGCACATGCCCCTTTGTATCACTACATTTGTATCTTTTGGATAAATACCCAGTAGTGCAATAGCTAGGTCTTAGGGCAGATCTATTTTCAACTTTTTGAGGAACCTCCATGCTGTTTTTCAGAGTGGCTGCACCAGCTTGCATTCCCACCAACAGTCTAGGAGGGTTCCCCTTTCTCCACATCCTTGCCAGCATCCGTCATTTCCAGACTTATTAATTTTAGCCATTCTGACTGGTGTGAGGTGATATCTCATTGTGGTTTTGATTTGTATTTCCCTGATGCCAAGTGATGTGGAGCACTTTTTCATGTGTCTGTTGGCCATCTGGATGTCTTCTTTGCAGAAATGACTGTTCATGTACTCTGCCCATTTCTTGATTGAATTATTTGTTCTTTGGGTGTTGAGTTTGCTAAGTTCTTTATAGATTTTGGACACTAGCTCTTTATCTGATACGTCTTTTGCTAATATCTTCTCCCATTCTGTCAGTTGTCTTTTGGTTTTGTTGACTCTTTCCTTTGCTGTGCAAAAGCTTTTGATCTTGATGAAGTCCCAATAGTTCATTTTTGTCCTACTAAAGAATGAATGGGTCAACCAGGAAGTTAAAGAAGAATTGAAAAAAATCATGGAAACAAATGATAATGAAATAATAATAATGAAATAATGATAATGATAATGAGATAATGAAAACACAACTGTTCAAAATCTTTGGGGCACAGCAAAGGCAGTCCAGAGAGGAAAATATATAGCAATACAAGCCTTTCTCAAGAAACAAGAAAGGTCTCAAATACACAACCTAACCCTACACATAAAAGAGCTGGAGAAAGAACAACAAAGACAGCCTACACCCAGCAGGAGAAGAAAAATAACAAAGATCAAAGCAGAAATCAATGAAATAGAAACCAAAACCAAAACCAAAACAAAAAGAGTAGAACAAATCAATGAAACTAGGAGCTGGTTTTGGTTTTTTCAAAGAATTAATAAGATTGATAAACTTCTGGCCAGACTTATAAAAAAGAAAAGAAAAAGGACCCAAATAAATAAAATCATGAATGAAAGAGGAGAGATCACAACCAACACAAAAGAAATACAAACAATTATAAGAACATATTATGAGCAACTATATGCCAGCAAATTTGAAAATCTGGAGGAAATGGATGCATTCCTAGAGATGTATAAACTACCAAAACGAACCAGTAAGAAATAGAAAACCTGAACAAACTCCCAGTTAAGAGATTGAAGCAGTCATCAAAAAATCTCCCAACAGGGGCGCCTGGGTGGCTCAGTGGGTTAAGCCGCTACCTTCGGCTCAGGTCATGATCCCAGGTCCTGGGTTCGAGCCCCACATCGGGCTTTCTGCTCGGCGGGGAGCCTGCTTCCTCCTCTCTCTCTGCCTGCCTCTCTGCCTACTTGTGATTTCTCTCTGTCAAATAAATAAATAAAATCTTTAAAAAAAAAAAATCTCCCAACAAACAAGAGCCCAGGGCCAAACTCCTTCCCAGGGGAATTCTACCAAACAGTAAAGAAGAATTAATTCCTATTCTCCTGAAACTGTTCCAAAAAATAGAAATGGAAGGAAAACTTCCAAATTCATTTTATGAGGCCAGCATTACCTTGATCCCAAAACCAGAAAAAGACCCCATCAAAAAAGAGAATTACAGACCAATATCCTTGATGAGCACAGATGCAAAAATTCCCACCAAAATACTAGCCAATAGGTTCCAACAGTACATTGAAAGGAGTATTAAGCACTACTAAGTGGGATTTATTCCAGGGCTGCAAGGTTGGTTCAACATCCACAAATCAATCGGTGTGATACATTAATAAAAGAAAGAAAAGAACCATATGATACTCTCAATAGATGCTGAAAAAGCATTTGACAAAGTAAAGCATCCCTTCCTGATCAAAACTCTTCACATGTAGGGATAGAGGGTATATACCTCAATACCATGAAAGCCATCTATGAAAAACCCACAGCGAATATCATTCTCAATGGAGAAAAACTGAGAGCTTTTCTGCTAAGGTAGGAACACGGCAGGGATGTCCATTATCACCACTGCTATTCGACATAGTACTAGAAGTCCTAGCCTCAGCAATCAGAAAACAAAAAGAAATTAAAGGCATCCAAATTGGCAAAGAAGAAGTCAAACTATCACTTTTTGCAGATGATATGATACTTTATGTGGAAAACCCAAGAGACTCCACTCCAAATCTGCGAGAACTTGTACAGGAATTCTTCTTGGAATGTTCTTATCCAGCTTTGGTATCAGTGTAATACTAGTCTCATAAATTTAATTTGGAAATGTTTTTCCTCTTCAATTTTTTGAAAGATTTTGAGAAGGATTGGCATTAATTCTCTAAATGTTGGTACAATTTGCCAATAAAACTATCTCGTTCTGGGCTTTTCTTTGCTGGCAGATTTTTTGTTACTGGTTGAGATATCTGCTCTGATTTGTCACCTCTGCCAGCAAGAATGCAGTCTACTGAGATCTACACACTCATTGCTGTGAGCCGCACCCCAACTTTTGTCTCTAGCTAATTCCCCCAGTGAGCTCCATGAAGCAATATCTAAATGAGCTTCCCAAAAAGTATCCCAGGATTCTGGGGCAGCTAGATGCTTATGTTGGGATCTTCTTTTCCCACTGGAGAAACTGTAGGCCCAGGGGTACTCCTTGGTACCAGCCTGGGAAAGGGTAATGCAGCCAAGTGAAACCATTCCTTTTACTCTCCTCATGGAATTTTTCTACTTCGGTGGCCCAAGGGGATGCTTCAGCTTCAGCCCCAGATTTGGAATCCTTACAAAGGCATCATGTCTGTGGAGATACACACACACACTCATACACACACACACACACACACACATACATACTGAGTTGTTTTTTCCATATGGGGCACCAAAGTTAGGAACCACTGATTTCAACCATCTTGCTGAAATCACTCTCCTTTACCCATAAATCTTTATCTTGGAGGAGATGGGAATTGAAATAAGATATAAATAGGTGAAGAATATCATTTTATAGACACTATTTTTATAAGCACTATAACGCAAATAAAGAGAATTGTGTTCTGTAGAATAACTTGTAGTGTGCAGGAACAGGTAGTTTGGGGTGGCATTGATTCAGATGGTCCAGAAAAGTCTCCCAGAGAAACTGATATCTTATCTAAGAGTGGAAGGATATAAAGGACCCAGGCATCTAAAGAGCCAGAGAATGTGTATTCCAAGCTGTGAGGGTAGCACTGTGCACTGAGTAGTCCCCAGGCAGGAAAATGCTTACAGTTTTTGCAAGTGAAAGTTAGGGAGGTATTTGGTCAAGTAGAGCATGGATCAGCAAACTTTTTCTGTAAAGGACCAGAGAACAAATAATTTAAGTTTTATAGGCTGCATCTCTGTTGCAACTATCCAACTCCCGTTGTAAGCATGAAAGCATCCATAGTTCTTATATATTCTAACAAAGCTTTATTTATCAAAGCAGAATATCACCACAGGCTGTAGTTTGCTGACCCTTGAACTAGAAGGATATGATAGAAAGGATTAAGGAGGTAGGCAGAAGTCAGAGCCAGTGAAGACTAGAAGGGATGTAATACATCAACTCTCTCTCTTTGTGTAACAAACCATTTTAACTCTCTGTGTCTTAAGTCAGCAGCAACTGTCCATTTGCTCATAATTCTAAAATTCGGGCAAAGTTCACTGAGGATGGTTCCTCTCTGTCCCTCACACTGTTGACTGGGATAGCTGAAGTGGTCCTAGAGATTCTAAAACAGTTCACTCTCATGCCGGGTGGCTAAGCTGAGGCAGATGAAAGGGTCAGGGGCTGTCTGGGCTTCTTTTTTTTTCTTCATAGTCTCTCAAATGCCAAGACCCCCTCCCCACATGGACTTCTTCTGCACTAAAGCGCTAAACTTCCTTTGTGGTTGGCTTTACACAGTGCAACGCCCCCTGAGGTGCAAAGCCTGGGTCTGGAACAGGTCCAACATCATTCTGTCATATTTTATTGATCAAAACAAGTCATAAGGATAGTCCAGATTCAGGAATAAGGAAAACAGATGCCACCTACTGATAAGAGAAATTGTGGAGAGCCTTATTTGCAGGCTAGGTTGATACACAAGAAGAAGTTTAGGGTTTTTTTGTTTTTCTTTTTCTCTCTCTCCCTTTTTCTTAGTTTATTTTTTAAGGATTTTGTTTTAATTCCAGGTAACATACAGTGTAATTTAGTTTCAGGTGTACAATATAGTGATTCGATAATTCTATACATTACTCAGTGTTCATTGCAACAAGTGCCCTCCTTAACACCCATCACATATTTCATCCATCTCCCCACCCACCTCCTTTCTAGTAAACATCTGTTTGTTCTCTATAATTAAGAGTATGTTTCTTTGTCTCTCTTTCTCTCTCTCTCTCTCTCTCCCTCCCACCTCATTTGCTTTTAGTTGTTTGTTTTGTTTCTTAAACTCCGCATATGAGTGAAATCATATGCTGTTTGTCTTTCTCTGACTGACTTACTTCATTTAGTAATATACCCTCTAGGTCCCTGCATGTTGTTGCAAATGGTAAGATTTTGTGTTTTCATGAGTGAATAATATTCCACTGTTGATAAACACCACATCTTCTTTATTCATTCATCTACCAGTGGACACTTTGGTTGTTTCTATCATTTGAGTGTTGTAAATAATGCTGCAGTAAACACAGGGGTGAATGTATCAAAAAAAAACTAGATTATCAGCTTTAATTATCTGAATATTAAAATAACAGGTATATCAGAAACAAAAATGTTAACTGTCATGCTTATAAAACACCTATAAGTGAAAATGTTGGTTGAATACAATATTAGTTCTTTCAGTTATCTTCTTAAATAAACATAGCTAGGGGCACCTGGGTGGCTCAGTTAGTTGGGCGACTGCCTTCATCTCAGGTCATGATCCCGGAATGCTAGGATCGAGTACCACATCGGGCTCCCAGTTCCACGAGGAGTCTGCTTCTCCCTCTGACCTTCTCCCCTGTCATTCTCTCTCTCACTCTCTCTCAAATAAATAAATAAAATCTTAATAAATAAATAAATAAATAAATAAACGTGGCTATACAGTCACTCATCCATTTTATATTTTCAATTTTTAATCAGATATTTTTATGGACATTGTGTTATAAACACTTTTTGTGTTTACTTATTATATTCTTTTGTTGGAGGCATAAGTATCAATTTGACTTTAGTCCACTTTTAACTGTGATATCAATATTTATTTATTTATTTATTATCCCCCTCCCCACTTACACAAAAACAAATGTCTCAGGGGAAATTTACAGTGAACAATAAAGGGACCTAGTCTCTGTAGTAGGTGTGTTTTCTAAAATGAAAATAAAAAGCATCAGACATCAAATCACTTGAAGAGTCATTAACGATAATGGAAATTATACAATGGCCTAATTTCTCTGCCGTTGAAAATAAGGCAAAGAATTGTGCTCTAAGAGAATGATTTGAGAACAGTCTAAAAGTCGAAAGTATCCAACCAGCTATGTTCCCTAGATAGTAGAAGTAATAACACAATTTCTTTCCTGTCATAGTATCAAGAGAATAGAATAAATGTGTTTCAAGCATCACCTGAAAGGGGAAATAGGAACAATTTAAAAACATTCTCATTAAGTTTAGCATGATTTCATTGTCCTTCGGCAAAACGTATTTCCTATCAGGGAACTCCATTTCACTATTCTCTTGAAACTGGCTTAGGGAGGGAGGCTTGAACAGCTTGAATAATTTCCTGCCAGCTATATGCTATTTTCTTACTATTGCTTCTCAGATTATGATACAAAAGCAGACTTGGTTGGCTTTACCTAAAATTTAGAGTGGAGGTATTATGTTTATGAATTGAACCAGGATCAGCAATGAATGATTTTTAAGAGAAGCTTATTAAACTTTCTTTGTAAGAAAGGAATCCTTTTTAATACAAATGAGGGGTATTTGATTTATTTACTTTGGACTTGGAGCAAGCTAGAGAAACTCATGCAATAGGTAGAAGGAACTGATTGAAGGTTTCTACAAAGAATGAGAATGACAAGAGAAAAGGAAGATGGCCAAAGGAGCTGTAGAGGCAGTGTTTGAAGAAGAGTTTGCTATATATATCCCTGTTCCCCAATTCTTACTGAACATGGATAACTTGTACATTCCTTCTAAAAGGAGTGCAGGCAAAACCAACAGAGTTATTTACACTCTGATTCACAAACAGCATCTCTCAGTATCCATGTACAAAATTTGCTATTAGTTCCAAGGGAAAGAAAGGAAAAAGTGATTTTTTAAAAAAGAGTTCCAAAGGAAAGAAGGTAAAAATTTTTGGCAAGGACTCATGTAATTTCATATAACAAACTGCCATTCTGGTAACTCAAAGGCTATAGCACTCATTAAAGCCACTCATTAATTATGGGACATTCCCATCAGAGGGCAGGATTGCCCAGAATGGCAACATGAGGTTGGCCAGCAGAGATGATGTTATCTGTACTACTCAAAGAATAGTGCCCTTACCTAAACTCTGTGCAGTTCATGAAAGGGGAAGAAAATGACACTGGAGCAGCAGGCAGAACTTGCTTGTCAATGTACCCAACAGCATATACATGACCAGAAATAACTGAATGGTCACTTTAAAGAGTGGTAAAGTGTGTATGAGAGAACAATTGATGTGTTTCTAGTCCTCTAGCATCCATTTCTCTCTTAGCTAATAGCTGCATGATTTCCCTTGGTGAATTACATCTCCTGTACATTGTGTGTTGTCTTCTGCCCCTGGTAAATCATGGTGACCTCTCACAATGAAAGCCAAAGGGAACCCCAAAGACTTTGACAGATCATAGTTCTTCCTGCCTAATAGAAGCCAAGGAACAGAAACATGACAGGAGTGATAGCAATTGGCCTTTCTTCCCAGCCACTTTGAAATTTGAGCATAAAGAATTAAACATGGAAGAAATAAAGGCAGTTGATTCCTCCAATGAAAGCATTAGAACCCTAATGTCAGATGATTTATATACTGAGATTCCCTAAACTTACTATTCCAGGTTCCTGTTTTTCCCAATGTTCTGCTTTTCTTTCATTCCTGTGAGTTTCTGTATATCCACCAATAAATTCACTTTATGCTAGAGATAGAATTTATTTCTTGTGTTTGCAATAAAAACATAGAAATGGAGTATTATAAATTATTAAAGTGAAATAAGGTTTATAATTATCATGTGTTCAGAAAATCTGTCCAATTTTGTACAACATAGTTTTACTAAAAACCAGATTTTAGATGGATCATTGCTCTATCAAGCCAACAGTCTTAACTGTGGTGTTTTATGGGTCTGTGACTGCACCTCTTTCACTCTAGACTGGGTTTCTGGGCCAGTGTGTGGTATTGTATATCAAAGACTCTGCCAGTGGGTCAAATACTGTCAGTCTTCAAATAATGGCCATGAAAGCATGAAAGACATATCCATACCAGGAATATGTACATCTCCAGTTGAGATGAATCACTGTCCATTCCAGGATTGAAGGAATCCAGTGTGATCAACTTGTCACAAAGTGGTTGACTTGTCACTTTGAGGGATGGTGCCATATCCAAAGGACTATTATCTGTTGCTCTCATGTATCTGCTGGACCTTCAGTAAAGGCAGTAGTTAAATAAGCTTTGATGAATGGGAACCCTGACTCCTATTCCATCAGTAGGTTCTGAGTCTGAAAAATGAACCATCAAAAATAGATTATAACTCTCTATTACCCTTAGTTTTCTTACTCCTTATCGTTTATTTCTTTTGACTCTACGTACTGAATAAGACTTTTGTCTGCCCATCTATTTTGCCCTAAGCAAAGTCATGTTCTACTCTCCATCTCAGTAGCTCTCTACAAGCAGGCCACCCTGGCAGTTGCTTCAGCTTGGCTGCCCATTATGATACTTGTGCGCAACTTACCTCTGAGTGCTAAGTGCCACCACCTGCCTCTATTATTTTGGAACTATATCACTCCATTTTAATCAGAGAGCACCGATCTGCTACAGCATCTCTTTCCATCTCTCTTGTTTGCAGGAGACAATCTGTAGTGGTGTCCCTCTCACCAACACATTCTTTATTGATAAATGGAGTGTTCCCTGGGCCCACCACAGAACGTAGTTGATTCTCTGGCCTTACACAGTATACCCACCTAATGTGCCTACACTCTGAGTCTTGTATTTCTTCCTCTATCATTTGCATAGCAGTTTTGCCTTTTCTCCTTCACTAAATGCAAGCCTTCATTTTCTCCAAGCTTCAGAGAGCCAATGGAGCAGCAAATTTGTGTTGTTTCCAGATTCCTTGCCAGGGTATAAAACTTTGTACCAGAGAAAGTGTTAACATTAACACTCCCTTACTATACTTTGTATTCTGCCTCTCACACATCCCCATAGTCCAGCACCTCAGTATCCAGGCCCATATATATATATATGTTCTTGGCTCCTGCTGTTATAGTTAACTGGTTCTCAGCTTTTTCAGGAAATGGCGCTTCCACCCCTCTAGCATAATACACTAGAATATACCAGTCAGGTTATCTTGTGATAACCCCAGTTATTAGTCTATCATCCAGGAGAAGAGGTGGAAACAATAGCTTCTATGTCCTCAAATAGGTTGGAGAGGATTTAACTGGTAAGAGTGGACCAGACTCAGTGGATTCAAATATCTTGATGTTTCAAAGTTCTGGTACAATCATTTCAGGTGTCCCCATCCCAGTTCTCAGGTTCTAGGCCTCTCAAACCATGACCCTCACCTTGGCAATTCCAGACTTGCTAAAGATGAGAATTTAACCTTGTCTGAAGCTCTGTTACTCTTATCATTATATCCTGGTCCAATGCTCAGCTTTTTCTGGACTCCACCTGCAAAATGTGGGACTCTTTATATGTTGCCAAATAGGCCTTTTGATTTTCACATTTTGACCTTAAATTGTTGATGAGTCACCATCAGCCTTTCATTGTCTTTGTCCAATGCATCAGTGGTATTCTGATTCCATTGTTTCTATAATTGTTGCTTCCCCAAACCTCTCAAACCTGTGATATTTTGCAGCAACCAATGTGTGGCCTTCCCTAGCATCTCTTTCCAGTTCACCACCCAGGAAGATTTTACAATTATTATTACAGCAGGTCAGATGCCAGCAGTGCTCCACCTACCAGTGTTGCCTGCTGGCCAGGGTTGATCCAACTCCATATTCCTCTTTTTGAATCTGTTTCCTTAGGACCACTCTTAGCAATAAATATGTGAGGCTGGGCCCCCCCCCCCCCCACACACAGCACACATATTGTAAGACAAAGAGCTGCATGCAGGACCTCCATAGGGCACAAGAACAACACGTATTAAGGAGGGAGGAGAGAATATTTGGGGGAGGATGAAGTTAAATGTAATGCATTTGCAAAAAGACCCCAGTAGTCTAACTAGGATGACTCTAGAGGGTTGCTTGAGCTAGGATGGCCTTTCAGGGCAGTCCAAGATTGAGGCCAGGGGTGAGTCTGTACCCCCTCCCCACATATTAACAGGTATTGGATGTGGGCTGCCCCTGGGGTAGGGCTATAACCTTTGTGAACCAGCTTTCTCATGCCAACAATCCCCAGAGCAATTGACAACGTCCTTGGGATGGATTTGGGAGCCAATACAACATCTACTACATGTGTACACATCACACTAGGGGAGATTTATGGCTTTGAGGTTTTACCAAAAAAAGCTCAATTTGTATCTTAGTGTTACCAGTGATAAGACAAATGATTGGGCAAGATATTTAACTTGTCTTAGTCTTGGTTGTCTCTCTTGAGGAAAAGAGAGACTTACTTTCAACCTTATCATGGTTATTCTCATTTAACCATTCTTTCAAATGTATTGTAGATTTACCTTGCTAAAACCCCACTAGTATCAAATTCCATTAGTACTTTAAGTGAAATAAAATAAATATATGGATTATTTTGGAAAATAAATCTTTTCTCTTCTGGATTACTGAATTCCTTTCTTTATTCCCTCTCTTTGTCTCTCTCTCCATCTCTCCATCTCTCTCTCTTCCCCCCATGTGAGTTCTCACTCTTGCTCTCTCCATCTTTCAGACAGTGTCTTAGTTCCAGCTGCCATAACAAAGTCCCATAAATTATATGGCTTATAAATGGCAACATATTATGTCTCATAGTTCTAGAAGCTGGACACCTGAAATCAGGGTGCCAGAGTGGTAGAGCTCTGGCAAGCACCCTCTTTTGTGCTGGGGGTTAAGATTTCATCAACTGAATGACGGGTGGAAATATAAACTTCAGTCCATTGCAGAGAGCCTACAATTAAGTTTTGGTGTTGTGAATAGGCATTTCTAAAGATTTCTTTTAACTATTGTAGCGGTATATATACTCTTTTAAATTTCAATTTTTAATTTGTTGACATAGTACATTTTTATTTTTTGATGGGATCAGAAAAGTGTTCACATTTTCTAGGGAGAGATTTTCATTTATTTCCTTGGTAATACTACTTTGTCTTTTCAAATTATCAGGACTGATAGCAAGATAATATTTTCTTACATTTAAAAACTTCATCTGAAAAAAAAACTCATCTATACTGACATTTAAATTCTTCAAATTCTAATTATATTTTATTTTGACTTTTTCTTTTACTCACTGGTCTATTTAAAGGTTCTTAAAAGATTATTGGATTTATTTCAAAAACAGCCTTCTTCATTTATTTATAAATTCAGTTGTTTTTCTATTTTCAAATTCTATCATTTCTAACTTCTTATCATTTCTTATGATTTCCTTAATTTTTCTTCCTATCTTATAAGTTAAATATTAATAAACTTACATTGCTTTTTTTTCTTGTTTAATAATAAAAGCCACTAACTCTTCTTAGAATTTAGCTTAATTTCCTTTGATGTATAGTACTGCCATTTTTATCATTTACTTATCGAGAAGATCATTCATTAGAATGGTAAATTTCCAAATGGCTAAAGCTTTTTAAACATTTTAACTTTTATATTAATTTGAACTTCACATTTTTCTAGCTTTATAAAATTTATAAATTTCTAAATATATCAAGATTTTTTATGACAATAGAGTACAGTCTATTTTAAAAATAAACATTTATTAAATAAAATATATAAATTTTGGTAACAAATTTCTTTAAATCCATTTTTCTCTAATCCATCAAAACTTTGGGCTTTCACTGTTTCCATTATCTGTTTTATGATACCTTACTTATCACACACACAAAAAATCATGACTATTGATTTTCTATTGAAGTTTGTCTCTTTTATCTTTATCGAATGTCATCTTTTTGTCCAATCAAGCATCTTCTTAACCTTGTCAGCCACTATCCACATGCTTTTCATTTGTGGTTGGTAGATATTCATTACCTATTCCTGCAACAACTTGCTGTGTTATAATTTTTAAGTATTCTTCATTACAAAGAGCAAGAGATTTGTTGTTTTGCATTTAATACAAATTAACATTTTGTAACTGAGGACTTAACCCATATTTATGAAAACTGATGTTTATTATTACTACTACAAACCTTTTCTTTCCTTCCAGGTTATTTTTTAACATCTGTATTTCCTAGTATTCCCTTTTATGTAGCAATTTTCTAATATCATCCCACATATGACAAAAGGCATCACTTTACTTGATCTATCATTTTCTTAATTTTGTTTATTTACTTGACAGACAGAGATCACAAGTAGGCAGAGAGGCAGGCAGAGAGAGTGGGGAAGGGAAGTAGGCTCTGAAATCATGACCTGAGCCGAAGGCAGAGGCTTTAACCCACTGAGCCACCCAGGTGCCCCTGATCTATAATTTTTTACAGAGATTCTAAAGTATTACCATATTATTCTTTAAGTAGTACATATGTTTATATTTTTCAAATTAGACTTTCTGATGAAGAGGAAGAGTGACACACAGACCTACTGATTTCTTCCAGTGAAAATACAAACATTTCCATATGTTTTTAATTCCTATACTTTACCTCCTCACATCCAGAAGTTTTTCTGGGACCTCAAAGACAGTTCTGAAGGTTGAACATTAAAAAAATTTAGAGCATGACATTTACATTGAAGGCATCAAAGATTCATATATATATATCATGGTGGAACGTTTCCAGCAGATAGCAGTAATGGGTCTTGTGATAGAAAAATCTGTCTATTATTTCAAATTCTTTAAGGATAAAAGTAAAAGGTTCTTATGCAAGAATGTCTTTTTTGAATTCACAAGAAAGCACCACATGAACTACTCGTGACTCTGTTAAATAAAATGTGAGGTATGTTTATTATAATTTTAAATAACTCTTCTCTTTCAAGCATTGTTGCTAATATTTTTCTGAAATTTTGTATCTTCATTAAAAACAGTATAAAGAAAAAGCAGAAGAAATTTTGCTCCCAACAAAGACAGAGTAACAGGGAGCCACGTTATCTTTCTGCCTTAAACAAAGAGAAAGCCAAACAAAATAGCAGTAGTTTCTAGAACTACTTTCGGACAAGTAGGTTTTGAGTGACAAGCAGCTCTTGTTAGTGATCCTTGGGGAGGGGAAGCAAACATGGAGAGCAGTCTGATAACCCCACATCACTGTCTGGAGTGTGTATATACTGAGGGGCATGAGAGGAAAACCAAAGTAGAGACTAGGAGTCTCTAATTTGAGCAAACCAACCTAAGAGCTGGGTGAACCCAGGGCAGCTGGAAATTGTGTACAGGTGGGCAGGTAGAAGCAGCTATGGGGACAGAAGAGGGCTGCCCAGAGGGCTCTGGAGACATGTGGAGGGTTTCCTTAGTTTTTAGCATGCTAGTGACCAGCCCATGCATGTTAGGAAATTGAGAGGCCAAGGTAAGAACCACCAGATATACAAAAGCTGGTAAAATTCACACCCAGGAGACCTGCATCACAAGACAAGATGAAAGGACTACTTCGTGCAGAAGGGCAATGATACTCATGCTCAGATCTTGGTTTCATTCTAGAAATGGCTGATTTTAGGACTGGGAAACAAAGTGCAAGATGAACCTTGAACATCATGTAGTACCAGAAAGAGAGGAAGTTCTCAAAACACAGGAGGATGGAAGCATTTCCTAGGGACACTGGAACCAGGAACTAATCTGACAGAACTTCCAGTGGTCAGAATAGGAATGATCTGTGCAACAAAGTAATGTAGTACTGGGTTATAAGCCAAAGTATAAAATAAATATACCTAAATCCACACAGATACAAATAAGTAATTGAGTAAATAAATAAACGAGAGGGGGAAACAAAGGCAAAACTCCCTTGGAAGAGAATTATAAATAGCATAAGACTTTATGTAATGTAGGGGTTATCCTAAGAGTTTTCACATACTATCTGAGAAAATTTGGGTCACTCGGTACCCTATGCATGGTGCAAGCCATGCCCCAGGCCCATGGAAATTTGGGTGGCATATGGATTTGCCAAGCTCCTTAGTTACCCAAGTAAGCTTAATAAAGTCAGAAGGAAAAGAAAGATTATTGTCATTTAAGTCCCTGGGCAGCACAACTGGAGAGAACAACAGTGCTCCTGAACCAGCCTGACTCAAGGTATAAAAACCAGAGAGAATAGCAGTGTTATAGAGTACTATATGATATTCTATAGGGTTACTTTCCTCAATTAAACGTGAATGTTTTGAGGTGGTTCTTTTAGGCATGAACAACTTCCTGGAGACAGCTCAGCAAGGATCCATTTTAGTTGCCTTGAAGGTTGGCTGAGGTAGTAACATCAAGCTAACAGTCAATAATCTGCAAAATCTTCCCTGTGAAGGGAAATATAATTAGGAGTATATAAAACCACTGTCAAGAATCTCTGGCGGGCTAACATTAAGAGGAGGCTCTTGGGAGCTATTGCTTTGAGAAACTATTGCCAACGAGAGCCTGCACTGCCCTGAGGAGCTAACACTGGACATGGAAACAATTGCTGGGCATTACTACGAGTGGCCAGCAATGAGAAACTGCCAAGAGGCACTGAGCACCCACCCTGAAGCCCTCCCAAAGCATATACTGTGTCTCAGTGTGTTGTCTTTTCGGCATCCTTGCACAGCACCTTAAAGACATGTCAAATTCAGCAATGCCCTAAACCAAAATCATAGCCTACCCTTAAATCAGCCACCCTGCCCCAAACTGGCTGTATGCTACTATTCCCTACCTTAATGATTGACAATATAAACCAACAGTTCTCATAGTTTCATCATCTACATCTCCCAAGACCAGTCTACATCCATGTCCAATTACTTTATGTCCTAGGTAACTCTTAATCTTGTCGACCTGTTATATCTCCATTGCCCTACCCAAATAGATGGCAATCAACTTTCTTCTGGACTAAAGCTGTATTTTTCCCAAACTGGCTTTCTTTTGCATCCTAAACTCTGCACTCAAGTCAAAGATTAGCAAATGCAAAATGATCATACCGCACCCTTTTTAAACCTGTCAACATGTTCCCGTTGCTCTTGGAATAAAAACAAAAATGTTTAAATTTTCACACAAGGCTTTTCATGTTCCAGACTTTGCTTATTATTTCATATGGGCCAATAACAACACATCACTACCACCCCCTTCCAAAAACTTTCCTGTGTCAAAGAAGAGAATCCAGGAACTGCATTTCCAAGAGCACTTTTGCATGTGTAGAGTTTGGGGATGACAGGCACTTATACAAGATTCTGAAGGCAGAGCCCATTGTTCTCATGTTGTGGCAGCAGAAGCATGAGTTGCTGTGAAAGTTACGGCAGCTTCTTCTCGAAAACTACATGTACTGCTGAAATCCTTGACAACGGACATATATTTTCCCTGTTTTTCAGAGGTGTTTCTTCAGTAGCAGGTTTCCTGAACTTCTACAAACTTTACTGCTTCAGCCCTTCCCGTGGATGCATATATCCCTGTATTTCCAACTCACAAAAATAGTGTTTTCTGTTTCCTTAACCAAATCCTGTCTGAGACCAGTTTTCATCCTGGAACTGGGCACAAAACTTAAAGATGGAACTCCAGGTTTGGTTTTCAGGTCTGATTCAATTTAAGGCAGTAATGACCTCATTACCTGTGGACATGGGTGTCATTGTTTGGTTTCCCCCAAAAGGAGACCCTGAAACAGAAATTTAAATGCAAATGGTTGGGCTCCTGGGTGGCTCAGGCCCTTACGCATCTGCGTTCAGCTCTGGTCATGATCCCAGAGTCCTGGGATCGAGTCCCACATCAGGTTTCCTGATCAGTGGAGAGCCTGCTTCTCCCTCTGCTCCTCCCCACACTTGCGCTTGCTCACTCACTCTCTCTCTCTCTCACACACACACAAAAATAAATAAATAAAATCTTCTAAAAAATAAAAATAAATAAATGCAAACGGTTAATCTGAGAGGTGGTGTCAGGGAACACTGGTTAAGAAACTGGAAAATGAGAGAGCAAGGAAAAGAAAAAAATCACTTATCTGGGCATCATTGCTGTGAACAACTGGGACTCAGCAGTGCTAGACAACAGTACAGGACTATTACTCCAACTGAGAGGGGAACCTGGACCTTTTCTCCATTGACTGACTATCCATTTTTGGTCAAAGAATACTCCCAGGGGCATGGATTCCCCAATCCACTTAGCTTTCCCTGTATGCAGATTGAGTGTGTTCCTGTGGTAGAAAGAGAAACAGAGAAGTCCTCAAGCAGAGATCCACCACATTGACAGTAAACAACCCGCAGCACATAGAGATATGGTGGCGGCTCCAAGGAGACATAGGCAAGTGGGCACAGAGCTATTTATATTATAACCTGTAGTTCCTGCACAAGACAAAGCTTTTGAAGACAAAGTAGCTACTCCATAGATGCACTTTATGTAAGTGCACTGGAGAACTAGAGAAAGAAACAGACAAACTCAAGGTTTTATATTCTTAGTCCAAGTCACAGAGCAGAGTACTCCAGAGATGATATGACTTCCTGGAAAGAATTCCTAGTATCTGAATCTACAAAGTGAGATTTCTGAAAACTAAAGTTGTAATCTTATGGGTGGTTGAAATTATAAGACAAATTGAATTACAGCATTGGTAGGGCTCTGATGTTAAAGTTATGGCATTGATAGAAAAGGAATGCAACATGAAGAATTGAAATGGGCACATTACAATGAATCTAATTACAGTGACCTACCCAGATTTTTCTGAGTGCCCCTTAAGAACCAATGCAGCCTGCCCTTCCCTCCCCTATTTGAACTTATCAGCCTCCACTTGCCTGAAGACCATATAATTACCATGTCTGACTGATCAGCTTGAGGGTTATGCCGAACCCTTACCACCTCTTATTATTTCCAGATTGATCAATATTCTTCTGAGGGAGGATGCTAGAGCTTCTGTCCACTAACTGTGCATTCATTGTTGGTCAAAGGCTGCTTCCAGGAGCATGAAAAGAGGTTTGGGAAAATACACAGAACATAAAATTTACCACTTGGACTATTTTTCAGCTCTCAGATCTGTGACATTACGGACATTCACATTTTGTACCATTATCACCTTCCTTTCATTCCTTCCATCTTCAAAGATTTTTCAGTTTCTTCAGCTGGAACTCTGTACCTATTCAACACTAACCTGCTTTTCCTCCTCCCACCAGACTCTGGCAACCACCATCATATACCTTCTGTCTCAGTGACTTTGACTATTCTTTGTACCTCGTGTAAGTGAAATCATACACTATCTGTCCTTTTGCGACTGATTTATGTCACTTTGCGTGTCTTCACGGTTCATCCATGTAGTAGCCTGCGTCAGAATGTCCTACCTTTGTAAGGCTGCATAGTATTCACTGTGTATATATTCCACATTTTGTTTATCTGTCCATCCACCGACGGGCATTTAGGTCATTTTCATCTTTCCACTGCTGCGAATTATGCTGCCTTGTACATTGTTGTGCAAAGAACTATTCAAGTCCCTGATTTCAATTCCTTTGCATCCAGTGAGCTTTTCACAACTGCTTGTTTCTGTGCTTTAAGCTTCAGTCTTTGACAGAAGCTTTCCTGACATTTGGTGTTCACACTTTTCATAGTTATTTCCCTCCTTTTCCGTGTTATGTATGTCCCTTTGTACCTTGAATACATAGAGTGGTTTCTGTTTTTCTGGCTGATACAGCCACCTTTCACGTTTTGTGCTCTCTGCCACTCACTCTGTGCTACAGTGATCATGGCCTTCATGTTCATTTTACCAACATGCTCCTTTCCACCTCAGGACCTTAGAACCTGCTCTTCTGGGAGCTTGGGTTACTTTTGATATACCCATCTCCCCGCAATTAGCTCTTTATCTTTCAATCTCAACTCAATGCCACTTCCTCAGGGGAACATTTCTCTTCTCCCCCGATAGCTTTGAGTACCATGTCCTCTTCCTTTAGAAGACTTAACTTGGTTTCTGATTTTACATTTTGTACTTATCTAATTAACATTTCTAGTATCATCCAGATGTTAAACTCCACATGAATCTGAGCTCCTGTGCTCACTTTATTCCTAGCACCACCTTGCTACACTGAGTAGCAGTCACTCTCTATGATTTCAAGTCATTTTGGATGCCTGTTAAAGCACTGTGAAATGTAGTAATTTCTCTGGAGGGGGCATGGAGGGACAAAGTGGAGCCAAAACCAGTTTCTTGGGCTGCTGTTTAAGTCAACAGCTGAAAGCACATGTCAGAGCTAAGAGCATACTCATTCCTATTGTCAGTGGCAAATAGGGGATGACTCTGGTTAAGGGGATGTCAGTGTGTCTTTGTCTAGCATGATGGAGATTCGGGACTTGCATTTTAGATCTCTCTGAAGAAAGAGAGCACTGACTTCTCTATTTAAAATTTGGAAACTTCAGAAACACACGAACTCTGGAGCACCCACAGCGATAGAAAGAATTCAAACCAGACCCCAACATTTGTTAACAGGGAGTACAAATGGTTGGGAAGAAGAATTAAGTGTGTCTATTTCGTTCATATATTTTAAGCCTCTAGATCTCAAATTGCAGACTTCAGAGATCAGAAGGAAAACACAAGTGCACAGAAATGGAATAAAAGGAAAAACACAAGTATGCCAATAGGAGACAAGTTGTTTGTTTGCCTTAAGTAGTTGAAAATGATAGATTGATTGTTTCTGCTCTCCTTATGTAAACTGCAGATAATTTTCAGAGACCATTCTCCAAATTTGACAAAGAGTTTCAGTTTGAAATTCTGTCCCATATAAGTAAGGATAAGGAAAATACAACAATATACTCCTGACTTAATCATGTATGTAATTATGTTTACATGGCTTTATGCATATGCCCAACCAACTGTAAAACTTGTGCTTATACAAAACCTAAACCCTGAAAACTTCTTCTCTCCAAAACTGAGGACTAATTCATTAGATTGCAATTACAATTGTACAAGTCTAACCATGAAGATGGGGGGGGTCCAATTTATTTCTTCTAGATGTCACTCTAAAGAACTTAATTGGAACTACTAACCTACTAGTTTTTCTCCTGATTCACTCAAATTTCTGAAGTGACTAATGCTTAGATGACATTGAAAGTTATTCTAAATAATGAAGTTAGTCAGTATCTCACAAGGCTCTTCTTAAGTAAAACAAACTCCAATGATAAAGCCAGTACATGATGATTGGGATTTGACTCATGGCAATTCAAAGCTCTGCAAGGTTTCATTCTTACTATAGTGACTAGGTATCTATGTTCTAGGTTATGGGTGGAAATAGGAAGAGAGTGTAGCACTGTGGGTATAGCTTGAGGGAACATCACATGAGCTGATGCAAGGACTAACACCAGAGTTAGAAGCCTGATCAATAAGAGAAAGACAAAGGCCACAGGTATTGGAAAAGAGGAAGGCCAGAGGCAGCCAGTCACCCTTAGCAAGCTGCAGACTGTCAGAACTTGAAGGAATACAGGAATGCAGGGGCAGCGGGGTTAGAGGGTCAAGCGACTGGAGGCAACCTGTAAATGAAACAGTTGATGGTTCAGTGCAAGGTAGGCAAAAGTAAAGATTCTGTAGAGCAGTGGTGACAAGGAGAAGATTCAGATTCGGTGGCAGCTGTCTCTGTTTACCTCTCACCCTGAGAGAGTTGCTTCTGAGTGGACCCAGCCTACAAAGTTGGAAGCGACGATAACAGAGAACAGCTGGTGACATAACGAATGTATGTGTGGGGAACACATACAATTCTCTGGCAAGCAGATGTTTCCCTGAAAAACAGAGTTTCCCTGTAATGTTATCCTCAAGGTCCACATAAATGGTCTATGCTACAAACAAAATCATGTTATCATGAGTACCTATGTGCACATTCTCACAAACTCAAAACATCCTTGGAGGGAATTCAAGTTTGGCCCAATGCTTGATTCTAGCCTTCCATATTTCATATTATGGTATAGTTCCACTCTATGAATATGAAATCCTCAATGGAACCATATGAAATAATCTTGTAGCACGCACATGACATGAAAGTTCTGTTTATATGACACCAAAAACAGGAAAAATGAATATCCCATCTGCCACCTGGATATGTGGGCTCTAGGAACTACACAAAGACTATCTGAAACTTAGACTCCTTTTCACTCCAATACATTTTTGTAACCTAGATAGACCTTAAATTAAGGTATGGAAACTGGATTTTTGAAAGACATTACTCTTGAGAACCTCAAAATAGTTAATCTACTCTTGGGGATAAATTAAGCTTAATATCTATAGTGGGAGAAGTGAGGGGTAGTATACGCTCCATCTGGTCTCTGGGTTTCTTGCATTCATCAGCTCCCATAAAACAGTGTTGGTCATGATATATGAATGCCCAATGCTACTAGCACATTTGGCCATTTTCCCATCCCCAGACTAACTCAGAAAGGTTCAGAAACAAGAATAGGGAGAGGGTAGTTATGGCTGGACTGTCAAGGATGTAACAATGAAATCACACAATTGTACCAAGTTGAGATTCCCCAGTCATAGTCAGAACACCCTCTACATGAATGCAGGTGAATAGCTTTGCTCTGTAACCAAGCTAAGTCCCTCTGCCCAATGCACAGCAAAGCCAGTCTCTGAGAAGGTATCCAACAAGGAAAGAGTTTATTCAAGAGGCAGCCAAAGGAAGAGATGAGAACACAAACCTCAAATCTGCCTTCCCAAAGGGAGAGAGAATAAGGTTTTGATGATCATAGGGGTTGAGATTTCACACACATTGATTAAAAGGGTGGAGAAACTTAGGATTATCCATGAGGAAAGATGGGGCATGCACATTGAGCAAATATGTATATGTAACATACATCCCATGTTCACTTTAGAGCAGAGACTTAACATCAGAACAAGGCAAAATTCAACTCCTGACACCAGGAGGTTGTTGTAGGACAAGAAGGGAGCTATGGGCATGCTCCGAGAGCTGGTAAAAACTGAATGGGGACTTGAGCTTGTGAACTTAGGTAAGGATGGCAGGATCTTGCTTGTTCCTAGGCTGGAACCACAACAGTTGACCTTGAGTCCAGGCTTCTGCAGAGATAATGAGTTTCTTAGTGGGGGTCTAAAAAGCTAGTTAGGGGGAAAGAGTTCTCTGGCAAACAAGCTTTAAACTTTCTTCTTGTTTCAAAAACAAACAAACAAACAAAAAATCTTTCTGCTTGTTTCAACCTCATTAACTGAAGATCTACTGAAATCATTCCTCGTACTGTAAATTCGAAACAGGTACTTGTCACTCCACCCAAAGCAAGAACACTCTCTAAAAACTCATTACTAGTTACATTGAAGTAATCAAATAATTTTATAATGCACAATCCAAAGTATGACTTTATCCAGGTTTGTTTTCAGTTATCAAGACTATTGGTGGAATCGCTAAACAATCACTAAGAAATCATTGCTAATGTCTAGCCAAGGCATGCCCACCAAAAAAGAACTTCCCAGTATTACCCCCTGAGTACACACCCTGTACTCAATATTGAATTTGATTCATGAATCTTTCCATATAAGAGCTACTAAATTTTCACAAAAATGCTATCATGGTCCATGGCAGTTCCTCAATGGACTCGAAGTTATAAACAAATGAGAATATGACTGTGATGCAGATTTATCTGTAGCAGATAATCTTATATAAGTGAAGTGCTTAGAATATATGACTTAAGGGGAAAACCACCTGGAAAAAATGTTTTTCCTTAAGACAGTTCTATTTTTAGGTTGAGTGTCCTCCTAAGTTATGTATAAGATAGCCATCTTTCTCTTAGATGCAGGTCAAATTAGACATTATCCAAACAGCATCAGCAGGGAACCCAGTTGGTGGAAGGAAGGCTTTACAGACTCCAGTGGCCTCCCATGCTATTTGGAAATCAGTACAGCACTGGTTGCCCAGTGCAGCTGTGGTTGCTATAGGGATGGACTCCTGTGAGTATTCCATCTGCTGCAAGAGGGACAGCTTGGAAGTCCCTCACAGGTCTTAAGAAGAAATGAAGCAAACAAATGACTCATCTGGTTAGGAAGACTGGTTTGACTAAGTAGCTATTTCAGCATATTTCAAGATTATGCATGCTATGAATCTTTGGTCAAACCAGAAAAATCTTAAATTTCAAAATTAGTTGCAAAAATTATCCCATTTTCAATCAATTGCTTTGAACACATTCACGTTACCTAAACAATGTGTTGCAACCTTTTTTGTGTTAAATTTAGCAAATGCACTTTTATTTAAGTGTTTAAACCATATTTTCCAGAACAATTAATATTAGCTTCTAAACAAAGTGAAGGGCTCATTTAACAGGCTCATTTTGGAGAACACAGCAAAAACAGACTTCTGTGATGAGTCCATATGGAATGTCAGGGTCTCACACATGCTGGGAAAAATTAACTCAAAGTTGTCTGAAACTATTTTTAGCATTGTCCCTAATCACTAAATAGAGAGATTGATTTAAAAATCTGGACATGTACTAATATTACTTTTAAACTCTTAACATCTATCCAAACTCACAGAATTAAACAAGGTCCAATGTAGTGCATTTTGAAATATTAGGGGAAAATCCCTGTTTCTTGGATTCTCAAAAAGAAATAAAATATCCTGAACAGAAATTGGGCTGTTGGACACTGATATCATGAAGAATATAAAATATTTGAAAGTACGAGTGACAGTTACAGTGCATTTTTCTATTAAAATGAGGTTCTGCAAATTTATTTGGTGGAGAAAATATAACATCTGCTGAATACTGTAGTTTTCATTTTACATAAATTTAAAATTATATGATATTGCTAATGCAGCAGAACCATGTTTAGATAAACTGGATACTTAAAGTGTCTCCTATGGAAAGGCATATCTGAGTGAAATGTGATCTTTTAGAAATTGCCCCTGAACAGCCTAACTATTCAAATGTGTCACCAGAAATTAAATATTATTCAAACATTCTATTACTCAAAAGGGTACCTCCGTAGGTGTACCTACCAAACTCTCCCTAAACAAAATGACCAGTGTGCCCTGAACGATAGAGAGCTTAACTTCAGAGACTCACAGGAAAGGCAGAGGAAATATATCGATGGTCCAACATTCTTGTTGAATAAAGAAAGACTATTAGCAAACAGGTAAGTTTCCATATAAAACTGATAACACACTCTTACTAATCCCGAACTGAGTGTCTTCAAGTGATTGCTTCTTCTCCTTCTCCTGAAGCTCCCCTTCTGAGGTTCTGTCTTGTCATTGCTTTCACAACCATACCCTCCCAACTTCCACTGCCATCAAATTTTGAGCCATTTTTCTCAATTCCCCATGGAGTTCCCATGTTAACTAATTTATGCTAAGCTGTTAATGACTGATAATCAATTCAAATGGCATCTCTCCACATGCTGTATTTGAAGTTTTTAGCAGAAACCTTGCTTTTTTTATGTTATTAAATAAGAAATGATATATTTTGGGCATTAGGTAGAAGTGGCTGGGAGAGAATTTGGAGCAAGCTAAGGGTAGAACAAGGGAGATTTTTCAATCCCTCTGATTTTTATCACATGTGAAAGGGTCTATTCTGCTTCGGTGCAGGACTGGATCTTTGCTTACCCTGAATACAATGTATTATAAAAAGACCAAAAAGAGTGATTTTTTTTTATACTG
Organism: Lutra lutra; assembly: GCF_902655055.1. NCBI lineage: Eukaryota > Metazoa > Chordata > Mammalia > Carnivora > Mustelidae > Lutra > Lutra lutra. The sequence continues at coordinate 34,642,685 of NC_062280.1, read as the reverse complement.
AAGTAATTTTGATATCATTAAATATTCTCTAAACACCATTATACATACATTTTACATAAATGTAGTATACCTTTTGTTTTATTCATTCTCTGAAAATTCGTGATCCACTGAGGACAGAACAAAGCTTAATCTGTTTAATGGCATAGAAAATCAGAAAGACAAGGCTTAGGATAATCGGGGACTGGCCAAGTCATTGGTTTAACAGATTTACAAATATGGAAGGGAAAGACTAAAGAAAGACAAAGTAGACTAACAAGGAAACAATTAGTGAAGACATCAATTTTGTAAGATTTTATTTTAGGCAAATATATTTGATCCTCTTAAAAATTCAAAACAACAAAAGTCTCTTAGTAGAGACTTGACACACCAAAGCAGAGCAAGCAAAGATTCATGTATCTCAAGATTCTAGAATCAGGGTCAAAGACCAGTTGGATATAAAATCTTTCCCCTTCTCCTCCACTTCTTCCCCCTCTTCTTTTTCTCTTCCACTCTCTCTCACTCCTTTCTTCCCTCTCTCTTCCTTTCTTCCTTCCTTTATTCAATAAATATATCTCTAAGGCAAACCATTTCAGATAATGAGAATACAGCAGTAAGCCAAACAAAATTTATTTCTCCAAAAGTGTATTATAGTTGGAGGGGACAATTAGCAATCTGTACTGTGGTGATTAGTGCTATGAAAATCATGGATCCAAGTAAGGATATGGAGTGTTGGAAGAGGTGGTTCCAGAAAGAATCTCCCCAGTGAAGTGATATTTGGAGGGGAGAAAAATGAATTGAACCATAACATTAGGACGAAGCATCTGGGATGCAGACTGTATGGTACATTCAGAGACCTAAGCAAGTATGCCTGCCTTCTTGAGGAAGAGCCAGGAGATTGTAGTGCCTGCAGCAGAGTCAGCAAGGATAGTGACCAGCAATGAAAAGGCACAGGCCACTGAGGGATATATTGGGAGGGCTTTCTCAACCAGTCTAATAGCTTTTTTTAAGGAAGTGATAAGAGTTTTAAGCAGAGAGAAATCATGCGCTAGTTTACATTTTCAAGGGAATTTAAAATGTTTAACTACCATTGAATCCCCAAATATATGAATCTAACGTCTTAGAAAAATATCAATTCAAATAATTACTTTCTTGAAATAAGATATGAAAGAGAATGTCACAATCTGCACAACTGGAAAGGTTCTGGAGAAATTATTTTTAAAAAATCAAGACCTAGACCTTAATAAGCAGCCAAACTCAGACCATTTCAGGGTTTTGATGTTGCAAGGATCCATCAAGAAGGAATCTATAGATGATGGCCTGATCTAACACTCCCATTTCACAGAGAAACAGAATCCTTGAGACACAGAGAAACAAAGGCAGAGCTTAGATAAATACAGAACTCTTCATTTCTACCTTGTTTCTCTTCCCAAAACATTCTATTATATTTTAAATATCCTGAACATGCTAATAAAGGATTCAAATGTAAATATCCTGAACACATAGTTTGGAAAGCATGAAATAGATAGAAATTAAATTGAAAGCCAAACTAAACAAGGTTGTTGAGGGAGATCCACCAGGGAGGACCTTAAATTGTTCTAGTAGAACCCAGTTACTAGGTAGAGCATTTATTTGTTTACTTTTCGTTTGCTTGTTTGTTTGAAATGGAACCAATCAGTAGAAGCCTGGAAACCAAGGCTTTGGCTTTTAAGCCTTTCCTGGCATCTGTACTTAATTAATAGCAGACACCCTTTTTTTTTTAGAGATGACATTCAAGAATCTGTATGGAAAAACCAATAATCAAATGCATGCATGAGACTACAAAGACCACGTCAAAACTAAAAGAAAAAAAACTGAAAGGAGAATACAATAAGGGCATGATATTTGAAATATTTGAATACAATAAGGAAGCATGATATATTGATGCATAATTTTATTTATTTTCATTTAAAAGAAAAAGTTAAATATATTGATGGGGAATAATTAAAAATCCATTTAAGAGATCAATAGTTGCAGCTATTTCTTTAAAATCAGATTTTAAGAAATCACCAGCCAAATCTTAAGGAATAAGCATGAATTTTGTAAGCTTTTTTTGTAAGATAAGATGTATATTATGAATAAAAGATCAAATGTCACAATAAGCTATCATTTTTCACTTGAGTGCACATTCAGAATCTGAGCACAGGACGGCATAAAGAACATCCAATTATGGACATCAGCCAAAACTTCAAAATTACATTCAAAATTTTATTTGTGCTGATGATTAGACATGACAGCGAACCCACTGACTTCAAGGTTTTGAAGCTGGTCTTCCAAATATTTAAAAGCATATGATTTTCTCAGAACATGGATTTAAAGAAAGGTCATCTAAATTTGCAAAATATATTAAACTCATAAAGATTCAGGGAGTATATGCTTTTTCTAACTATTAATCTATTGTTTTTTACTGATTGTGAAAATGAAAATAAAATCAGAAATAGTCTAATGCTAATTACATAGTATTATACACTTACTAATTAGGTATGTACTAATATATTATGCATTATGTATTATGTTTGTGCCAATTACATAGTATTTACTATTTTTCTAAGAATGAGAGGAAAACCCATTGTTTTTAGACCAAGAATTTACTCATCTACAATCCTGTGTTTGGGGGATAATGTGCTCAAGCATTTCAAGATTTCAAATAAATGTTAGTATAACTCTAAAATGGGAAAGCATTTACTAACTTTCAGATCTGTAGTCTTTCAGGAATTATTTTAATGTGTATGGCTCACTTATGTTGTAAGTAGAGGAAGGAAATGATTTACAGATATCATCATAAAATAGGAGAATGTAATGTTTGTTCTGTATCATCAAGGTTTCAAGCTTATGTTTATGGCCTTGATTATATTTATACAATTATTATTATTACACTTTTGTTATAATATTGAATAAATTTGTATGGCTATTAAGTCTTAAAGTACTTTTGTACATTTGATCTTTGTCCATTTGATCTTTAAAACAAGACTTTTATTAAGAAATAAATATTACTATCTCCCTTTTCCACATGAGGTTCTCGAAGTTGAGTGAGTAATTGGTTGAGGGAAGAGTCAAAGTGAGAGTCATAAAACTGTCCTTTTTTGTGGTTGTTTAATGGGAGTTTTGTGATGACTGTAACTTATGTGGGAGTACAGATATGTAATCCACAGCATCTGTATTTAAATAATTTATAATAATAGTTGGGAAGGATGTGCCAGAAATCCATTTGACTGATAAAGAGTATACTCAATAAACCCATTTAAAACCTTCATAATCACTGATTATAGCAAGATTTCAGGATATAATGTTAACATATGAAAGTCAATTGCTTTCCTACAGGCTAACAATAAGCTATTGGAATGTGAAGTTAAAAACACAATCTCATTAATACAATAGCCCCCAATAAAAAGAAAAATCAAGGTGTATATCTAACAAAAATATAGAGGATCTACTTGGGAAACTATAAAACTGATCTAAATAAATGGAAAGAAATTCTGTGTTCATGCATTGGATGACTGAACATTGTTAAATTGTCAGTTTTTCACTAATTAATCTATTGGTTCAATGAAATCCTAGAAAACCATTTTGTGCACATGGGCAAACTAACTCTCAAATTTATATGGAAAGAGAAAAGATTATAACAATAACCAAACAATACTAAAGAACAAAGTTGGAAGACTGACGGACTTCAAGACTTAGTATAAATCAAGACAGAATGGTTTTGGTGAAAGAACAGACACAGATTAAAGCAACAAAACAGAGCATTTTTCCTCTTAGTAAATGATTGTACAAGTGAATTAAAGTAACTTGGCAAATCATTATTTTTGCTCATTCTAAAAATCGTTATTTTTTTTTTTCACAGAAAAAGGACACAGAAGAAATTCAGTGGAGAAAAAAAAAATTATTCTAATCACCATGCTACCCTTTCTAAAATATGAATTACTTTGTGATTCATTTCTATAGTTCATTATGACAATGACTCTTCATTTCTACTGAACAACTGTTCCCATTCCCTTTTGATTTTCCTTGGGAAATTATCCCTTTCCCCACCTCATGTGATTCTAGTAACACCAGGACATAGAATGCCCACTCATTCCCTGGGTAGATGGGTGAGCATGTTAACCAAGTCTTGCCAATCATGGCACCGGTTGGTTCATTGTGAATAACACAACCAGCACCAATCACAGAACTGCTACTTTATATTATTAGCCTTAAGAGGAGTTTCTCTTCCTTCCTGATCTCACATTGTGAAGATGCAGACTTAGGGCTCTCCATAACTCTCTTTCCTCAAGCATGAGAGAATGAGGTTAACCTGTGACAAGCAAATCTGAAAATGGGAAGAAAAAGATCTTTCATAATGTTATTTGATTGAGCCATTGCATCAGTCATGCTTAGACTTCCTGGCTACGTGAGACAAAATCTGTGGGAGTTTTTGTTGCTGTTTGTGGTGGTTTTGTTGTTGTTGTTGTTGTTGCTGTTGTTTACTTAAGCCAGTTTGAGTTGAGTTTCTGTCACTTCCAACAAAAATTGTCCTTAACAAAACATGTTTTTCCTTGAAAATATGACTTTTAAATGAATAGTAATAGCAAGATAATAACAGAGCTATAAAAAGTTAATTATAGAAGAAATTCAGGATTGATTCTGCATAGTTAAATGGTCACTAAGGCCCACCTGTATTCTAATTGGTCAATAACTATGCCCAACCAATCATTTAAATATTTTGGATATCATAAAGTTGAAGAAAGAGAGACCAGAAGGACTAGGTATATGGAAACAGAAATGCTCAATGAAATATAAAATGCTATAGAAATATTAATTGTTAATGATTTCCTTCAAATAGTCCATGGAATTTTGGTCTTTTTCATTCACTCAGTGTTTGATAAGGAAATGAATCTCTGAGAGGACTTAACATTTTCTTACCAAGTCTTACTTGTTCCAGTGCATCAACCAGATGAGTGAATTCCCCAAATGTTGGTGCCAATCAGATGAAGACAAGTAGGAAGCCTCTTTAATCCAATATAGGACTATTGACAGCTTGTAGCTAAAATAGTCTAATGAATTTTTCTATATTCTGCTCTTTGAAACATACCCTGATAATTTATCACTGTCCAAGTAATATCAGGGAATTTCATGCTTTCCATGAATCAACTTTTAATAAACAGTTCATTGAAGTCACACCTACTTTCTCTTTCTGGATTTAGTATGTTATTAATATATTTTTTCATATTTGTATGTTTAATTTTGGTAACAGTGCCATATTTTTAATGAGTTCTATTTCTATACATAGCTCTTTTTTTTAGATTTTTTAATTTATTTTAGAGAGAGAGTACATACAAGCAGGGGGAAGGCCAGAGGAGAGGGAAAGAATTTCAAGCAGACTCCCCACTGAGTGAGGAGCATGGTGGGGCGACTCAATTTCATGACCCAGAGACCATGACATGAGCTGAAATTAAGAGCCAGAGGCTTAACTGACTGAGCCAACCAGATGTCCCTGTACATAACTTTTATACATTGGTGCTTATATGTGTAATCTTCATATTTCTAAACTATAAGATAAAACCAACTACATTTTTTCTTCCAAATGATCATTTTAATCAACTATGTATTTCCTTTGCTTCTTATATTTACATATGAAAATGTCCTTACATTTTGCTTTTCCTGCAAGTCTTTACATTGCACTTTTACCCTATTTTTACATTTCCATAATTTCTTATGTGAAGTCTATAATAACCTTTATACAAATTGATATATAACCCTAGATTTTTAATGATTTATAAAGGATAAAAATAATTTAATACTTTCTCATGAGGTTAGCACTATGTTTTCTAACATTCTTTCCTATTTCTAATGACTGAGATATGATATGGCTCCCTAATCTTTTGTTCATGAAGATAAATACCATCTTTAAGAAATTCAGTGTATTTTCCTCTTCAAATATTATCCAGCTGTAAATATTTTTCTAATATATATCTATCTTCTTGGGGGTCCTTCTGCTCAACTTGGAAGATTGACAATAATACCACCTGAGCCCTGTCTCATCAATGGTCAATACTCAGCTGGGTTTCAAGCGTAAAGAAACTGAAAATCAAACATATAGCTTTTAAGGTTTTGTATATGACACCCAATGGCAAGAGAGTGAATAAAAGCTCCTCATATTGCACATAAAAGCAAAATAAAATGAAATGAATAAAGGAGGTTTCAAAGACTTCTTTTTTTTTAATTAGGGCAATATAATGATCCCAATTCTTAGGCACTCTAGCAGAAGCTTTGATTATCATAATCACATAAAAGTGAGGCCATGGTGGGTTTGTGTATACAAATTTCTATTTTGCCTACATATGAAACCAATGGAGTCAGGTTCTCTTCCCACTACCACTCATGCTGTTTTTCCCTGCAGAGACAGAAAGCAAACATTGAACCATGGGTGATTTATGTTCCTGGACCTTCTAGTTGAAAATAACCCCATGCTACCTTTAAGTCATATTGTAGGAAAAAAGAGAGATTTCTGATGTGAGATACACTAAGGCTACTCTACAAAATATTAAAACAATTAACTGATTAAATGAAAATTTTCCTCAATAATTAATTGATTAAATGAAAAATGGTTGTTTTGTATAAGATATCAAGATATAGAAGAGCATTTGCAGGGGTGCCTGGGTGGCTCAGTGGGTTAAGCCTCTGCCTTCAGCTCAGGTATTGATCTCAGGGTCCTGGGATTGAGCCCCGCATCAACCTCTCTGCTCAGCAGGGAGCCTGCTTCCCCCTCTCTCTATGCCTGCCTCTCTGCCTACTTGTGATCTCTGTCTGTCGAATAAAAAAATAAAATCTTTTTAAATAAACCAAAAAGAAGAGCACTTGCATAGGGACCTTTTTAAATAGCACACACAGATTTTATGTTCTATTTCCACCACTAAACTAACCTTTTCAAGAAAAGCCCTATGTAGGACATTGTTTTTCTATTGCCCATATACCTAGCCTGGTTGAAAGTAGTCTAGAACTTGCTGTTGGATGAACGGATGGATGAATGAATGAGTGAGTGCAATGCTGCTCTCCTGTACCTTACTATTAGTTTAAATTTCATCCATATTTTTGTACTTAATGCCAGTTAAGAATTCTTATAATAGGACAGTATGCCCAGAGACCAATATGCTAATGAGTCTGGGTAACCATTTTAAAGTGATTCAGAAAGTGAATATCATTATGAAGGAAAAAATTTAACACATTAAACATCACAGTACAGGACACACTTTTTTTTTTTCATTAACAATGAAGGGAAAGGGAGAAGAAAGCATTAAAAGGCTCATCTTCAAACAAATAAAATATGAGATGTTCACAAGCAATCTATTTAAAAAGGAAATTGTCTTCTCTGACCTTTGCAGTGTCCATGAAAGATAATATACTCAAGGCACCAGAAAGATTAAAGGTGTGTTTACTAAGAATTAAGACTAGTGGCAAAGCACAATTTTACTTTCAAACTTTGTTTTGTAAAAAGACTCTTTCACTCTGACTTACAGAACACTGAATTATAAAATACTGCACCCGTCTTTGACCATCAAAAAGGTCACACAATGCAAAGGATAATAACTTATAAATATGGCATATTTCAGAGAGAAAAGAATATTTAAAAGATAATCAGCAAGTCTGACCTTTTGGAACTCCCATTCATTTTTTTACAGTTTAAAAGCACTGATGTATACTTACTTGTCTTTTCACTTATCTGGAATCTTTCTAATAGCCATGAGAGAAGAGAGCACTTCCCATTCCTTCCAAAACTAATAGACTTTGTCCTCTTTCTCTGTGTGTTAATACACACACATGCACATGCACAGACTTTAAGAAATAAAACCTTTAATTCTCTAAACTCAAAGTGATAGTGAGATTTCTCTCTTCTAACAAGTCAAAGCTCCTTTAAAATGTGGATACACCTTCTATCCCACCCCTCATGTTTTCCATAACTCATTCGTTCAATAAATGTTCATTTTGGACCTACTCTGTGCCAGAAATTATTGTATGTGTTGGGAAATCAGCAGCAAGTAGAACAGACAATCCTGAGACATCTTGCATTCTAGTGTGAAGGAATTAGACAACAAACATCATGAATAAGCAAAGCATGTAGTACATCAATTCCATGGATGAAAAATAAATCACAGTAAGTATATCAAAGCTTTGAGTGAGGTAGCAATTTTTAATGAGATGGTTAGAAGATGAGCAAACACTTGATGAAGGTAAGGGATTTAGTCAAAGGGATAGGGGATAGTAGAAGGATCTAGGAAGAGAGAAGAGCCAGTGTAAAAGCCATAGGGTACAGTGTGTGTGCCTATTGAGTTTGAGAAACAACAGAACACCAGTATAGCCAGAGGACCAGGGCAAGGGGAAGTGTAATAGGAGGTGAGGTTGGAGAGGGTAAGAGGGCACCAGAACATGAATAGCTTTGTAGGGTTTTGGAAACACCCATTTTAGAGGATTTTTAACACATGAGTGGCATAATCTAACTTAAAATAGAACTTTAAAAAAAATTAAATATTTGCTCTGTTAATGCTTCAGGTAGCATTTAATGCATAACTTAGTAGCTTAAACCAATAAATGTTTTCTCAGGTCATAATTTTAGTGAGAAAATACTTTGTGCCTTACACTGTAGTAGGTGCTGTGAGCCTCCAGAAGCTGTATGAATTATAGCATTAGACCAAAAAAATAAAAGGTTTAAAATTTGGATGGAAAAAAAAGTTGCAGAAAAGTAAACCAAGTAGTAAATGACACGGGAAGGAGGTGGGACTCCAGCCCTGAGTATTTATACAAATGACATGCAAAAATTCATTTTCTGAATTTAAGTCATTCCTGTGTGCAAATCAGCATAATGTGCAGATGTGATGTTGTGCATACACTTTTATGTCTTTGAGGAACATGGAGGTCATCATGACAAGCTTTGGTGAACCTCCAAACAATGCCTTTTCCTTTTCCAAATCTGACATGTGGCCCCACCCTTATCCTTAGGAGAAGTAAGCATCAGAAAGTGTGAATGAAACTTCCCCAGTCCACCCTGCCATTAGTTTCAATATTAATCATCTCAGGAATGAAAAGGAATTTGTCTCCACAGATGACTCGAGCCCTTTTCAGGATGGGTTGTAGGGAATGCCATCTTTTTGCTGACTGCAGTAGTACTTTTTCCAGATATGAACACCTAGGTATGTCAGTATAAGTGAATTAAGATTTGAAACACTTTCTTTAAGGCAACCAGATAGCTTCAGTGCCCAGTCAGTACCAAGTTCTGTTTCTAGAAGTTCCTTCACCAATGCCCCCACCAGCACTACTCTGCAGGAACATGAACAAAAGAATAATAAAGGAATCCCTTAAATCTCTTTGTCCAAACTCCACAGGCTTCCTGAATGACTTATAAACATTTCTCAAATATGCATCCAAATCTGAAATTATAAGACCATCTATTTTGGTTCACAAACTATCCAATGAATAGGTCTCTCTGAGCAAAGAGAATAGTGGACAATGCAAACCTAAAATGCTACAATTACATGGTAAATCATTGCTTTCCATCTTTTTTCATCTTTTGAATCCACAGGAGGGAGAAAGACCATAATAGGTGTTTTCAGAAGAGGTGGTTGCATTTCCTGGGTGGAACCCTCTCTGACTTCAATCGTGCCCCTATATATAGTCATCCTGGGAAAGGGGAAGGAATAGACAGACTTTAAAGCCTTAGGATACCCAACAATTTACAACAAACTACATCCCATTAAGCTGTAACACTCACCACATTAGTGTGAAATCCAGGGTCTTTTAGGTTAAAATCTAAAGCAAGGTAATATGGTACACTTGAAAAATCCCAGCTTCTGAACCCAGGCATAGACTAGCTGTGTAAATTTCCCACTCTCTGATCTGGGTTTATTTCATTAAAAATCAGCTAATCTAGCTGAGTTGTTGTGAAGTTCAGTGATAGGATACAAAATGCCCAACACAATGTCTAATATTAAATGGCAGTTGCAATTAGGAGAAATAATAACTGATATGTCTAAGTGGTAGGCATCATGTTAAATGCTATTCAAAGATCATCATATTTAACCTAGTAAGAACCTTTTGAGGTAGGTATACCTGTCATCCTTGGGTTGCAAGATGGAATCCAGGATGCCCAGTTAAATTGAAATTTCACATGCCAAGCAGTGTCTGGGACATACTGAACATTTAAAAATTTGTTGTTTATCTAAATTTAAATTTAACAGCATATCTATATTTTTATTTGCTAAATCTAACAACCTTTTATTATTCCCATCAAATGTAGTCACAGAGTACTGAAGACACTTGTCTAGCGTCACAAAGCTAGCAAGTTGCTGAAAAGAGATTTGACTCCAAGAGTGGCATGGAAATCCAGGGCCTGAAATATTATGTTATGTTATTATTATTATCAGTACCATGCTATGCAGCAGTAATAAATTCAGGGTGCCTGTATTACAGTGCTCTCTGACTTGGGAGACCAGAACAGTGAATCTATGCTCTTCTCAGCCCGGGATTCCTGACTTACAGGTTTCCAACAGGAATCCAGACAGTGATACCAATGAATAGAACAGGAGAGATATGTGGGGAAGCTTCTACAACATTTATTCCTTACACTGACTTGACCAAGGCCAGCCATACAAGGAAACTCTTTATCCTTTACCTGAAATTCCAATTCCCATTACCTACTCTCACTTTATGAGAACATCAAATTTGCCCAACACCCACCACCAGGTAAGTTATCAAATAATAGGTCCCAAACGACGCCATATACTTGTCAATGAACATTGATCTGGAATATCCTTCTTCAATTTTAAGAAACACAGCAAGAGCCAAAAACACTTAGCAAGTATTTTTTTTTTTAAATACATGATAGTGGGTTCCATCCCAGTCCATGCCCAATACTAATGACTTTAAAGTAATAAATGTATCTGGAAAGCTTTCTCAGTGGCTAAACTGGGCTGGGCTAAACTGACACATAAAATGTGCCATCCCTGTGTCTTTCTGTTAAACCTGAAGCAAGCAGTCTTTGAGGAGGAGGCAAATTAAAGCATGATATTTTACTGAGGCTGCAGTAAATTGCTCTCTGACCCTTCTTTGTTCTCTTTGCCCTTTACTTTGCTCAGTAAAGCAGCCTATGGGGGTAACCCCTCTCACTTGGCTGGTGCAAACACCTAGTGGTAAGGGCTTCCTTTGTAATGGAGAAGGTGAGTGATTAATGTGGCTTGTTTCCTTGACCTTGAAGGAAAGAGGAAATCACTAGTGTAAAGAAACAACACAAAACTTTCATCCACAGGAGGACAGCTGATTTGTACCTAATTGTGATTAGGTACAAACTAACAGAAAGGGACTGGATATGGAGAAAATGCCAAGAAAGCTTCAGACCTCATTCTATGGCTTGTTCGGCCATAAAGGCGAAATAACCATTTTTTTTTCCAACTTTCTATATTATGTTCTCTTGCTACAGGTAAAATCACAAGCTAGAGCCAACACAAATATTCCTGTCCATTTCCTATCATGGTCAGTGTGAATTATAGCAACTTCATGCAAATAATTGGCTTGTATTGAGACAGTCCTTGAACCTCCTAAAGGACTTCATAATTACGGAGTAGACTTCACAATATCTGAGAAGCAAATTATGCACCAAGGTACACTGAGAGGTAGTATCCATTCTCAGCACTTGATAAGAAGTTGGCGGAATTGCTGTGGTCTGAGATCTTTCCGTACTGGTACCTGTGCCTTCTGTATAATCTTGGACAAGTCATTTATAGGAACTTCTCCAGAATGTGTATATCCATACACAACATGCATATCTTCCCTAATTCTCTGTGTTCATTTGTGTCCCCCACCGAAAGATACACTGAAGGACATGTGAATGAGACTTTAAAGTCTTTGCGGGTGTAATTGAGTTATGATGAGGTCATATGGATTAAGGTGGCCCCTAAATCCGATTGCTGGCATTCTTATAAGGAGAAGGCCACACAGAGACACACAAAACAAGAAGTCCATGCTAACATGAAGCCAAGATTGGAGCTGTGCGGCCACACACGGAAAAGTCAAGGAAAGATCCATCTTCAGAGCCTTCCGAGGGAGGCTAGCCCTGTAACACCTTGATCTCAGACTTTTGACCTCCAGAGATTTGAGAGAGGTCACTTCTCCTGTTGTAAGCCACCCAGTGTGTGGCATTTTTGCTTCAGCAGCACCAGGAAAAGAATACAATATGCACCCACACATATAATTCTGGGGAGGCGTGGAGAAGTCATAAAGAAGAATAAACTGTCTCTTGTCTACCATCTTATAGAAAGACTAGGTTAAATTAGCAAAACCACCAGCAACAGTACGCCGAAGTAGCATCGTGTGCCAGATTTTTATGGGGCAAATTAGAAACATAAAGTATGAAATTACTTTTTCAAAAGAGGGGCATCTGCGTAGCTCAGTGGGTTAAAACCTCTGCCATCGGCTCGGGTCATGATCCCAGGGTACTGGGATCGCACTGGGCTCTCTGCTCAGCAGGTAGCCTGCCTTCCCCACTCTCTCTGCCTGCCTCTCTGCCTACTTGTGATCTCTGTCTGTCAAATAAATAAATAAAATCTTTAAAAAAAAATATTTTTTCCAAAAAGAATGATTTAGTCAGCATATTGCATGAGCTAAAATTTCAAGCACTTCCTTGATGGCTTGAACCTCACAGGGCTCCAAAGACCTAACCAAGAGCTTCCCAGCTCTTACCAGATATGCCTATCACACATGAGGAGATACTCCCCACCCACCTAGTACCCATGTTTTCTAGACAGTCTGTATTTCACCTTGTCCTCAACCTAAGGAGACTCACTTTCCCACAAGCCCACACGGTTACTCAAACAAGGCAATCGCATCCTCCCACAGGTACCTGACATTCTTGGTGCAGCAAAACCTGCAGGCTCACTCGGTTCCCCAAGGCAATCCCCATGTGGCTCCATGTGGTGCTCAGTGTCCTTCTCCCCAGGGCTGTGAGTATATGTGACTCACAATTATATAATAAATTGTTGTCCATCTCAGCTGTCCAGTGTCACATGTCCTGGTCCCTACAAACCCCAGAACCCCAAGGCAGGAACATCTCCTTCACCAATGGAGTGAAGAAGAGGCAAATAAAACAGTAGGGAAGATCATTCTTTAGGGAGATAAGACTTCTAGGTGAGGTATGTTTGAGCTGGATCCTGAAAAAAAAAAAAAAACAAACAAAAACACAACCACCACCACAACCAGTAAATGACCATTTGTGAAGAAAATTTGGAAAATAGAAACATAAACATGTAAACAAAAGAAGAAATTAGCAAATTGAAAACAGAGGTGTCCATTCCAGTGATGGATAGCATAGACCAGCTAGAAGTGGTCGGACTAGAAGGGTGACACAGAGCCCATTCATACCAATCCACGAGAGAAGACACAGCAGAGACCCAGGCCCAGTGGGGTTATTTTTCAAATAAAATGTCCCAGACCATATCCAGAAATGGAATATGTCTGCAACTAAGAACTATCAGAGAAAATTAATCTAGCTTTTTTCTATTGGGACACATGAGTTTCCTTTGATTTTTATATGTTTCCAGAATTCTACAAACATCTACCCGAGATAAAACCAAACCAGTTTTGAAACTCTGCAGATGGCCGTTACCTAAGCCCATGAAAAATTTGTCTGCAGGCTAGTATCATTTTTGCCCAAAACATGTTCTCATGAGACAAATAACAACAACAACAAAAATCCAAACCTTACACTTCTCAGTTTCTTTTCAAGAGAAATTAGACAGCATTTCACTTATATTTTCTTCCTCCATATAACACTGAAATTTTCTACAGTTTTAACAAATTTGATTTACTTGTATTTTATCCAGGGATTGGGTCCAGTGCTATTGATTACCTTTGCTTTTTCTACATTTGAGGACAGTAAGGATTATAGTACAGTTTTCTGATGTCAATTTTTGAGACCAGAGGCAAGATTTCTTAAAACATCCTTTTAGGCAAATGAATGATCGCAGTTTCTAAAAAGGAGAAAAATGGACTTACTTGAATATCTCTTGCATTCTGTCTCCCATTTTTCAAATGTGTTTTATGAGAATGAGTGAGGTGGTTACAATAGGAGCAGCTACAAGAGAAGGAAGAGAGTTAACAGAGCTGATTTACCCTAAATAATTACTTCCCAGATAATTTTTGAATATCAATCTTATTGAGGTATAATTTACCTCCAATAAAATGGATCCATTTTTTAGTATAAAAAAATAAAAAAGTAAAATTTCTTAGATCTGCCACCCAGAACTTGTATTTTTAGATTGTATGTGTATATGTTGTATATATATTTACAACCTCAGGAGTTTCACTTGCCTGCCAGTGCACATAATTACTCATAAAAAGTATATACATACCACATGTATATATTACACCACACATATATATTACATCATTTATAATGATACAATACATAACACTAGATTTTATTTTAATTTTTTAAATTTTTATTTTTTAATTTTTATTTTAATTGAATATAATTCAATATAATTTTATATATATTATATATAATTTATATAAAAATTTATACATAAATTATATATAATATAATTTGATATAATTAAGTTGATTTAATTCAATAAAAATTAAAAATTAATTTTTAAGATTTAAAATTTAAGTTTTAATAAATATAAAATATATAATATATAATATATAAAAATAAAATTTTTGATTTAAAAAAATTAATTAAAAAAATCCAAATTTTAAAAATTTGGAAAACATACATTATTTTAAAATTACTAATGTATAGTTACACAGAACATAAGACATATAATATTATCTGTTATATATAATCGAATATTTTGTAACACAATACATAATGAAATTATATGTATGCACATATGTATGTGTATACAATATATATATATAGAGAGAGAGAGAGAGATGAAGACATGTATATATATTGTACCTAAGCATACAGCCCTCTGCTTTTGAGGGTATTGATGATTGATGACCAATGAGATATAACAAAGGTTGTGAAGAGCACAGTGCTGTCCCAAGACAAATATAATTTTATCTTCAATTTTCCATCTTCGACTCTAAAATCTCTAACATCACAGAGATTATTCCATTCATTTTCACATTATGAACTGGAGAAGTTGTATCCCTAGAATTTTAAGGGAGGAGGGTCAGTCCTCAGCTAAAATGATATTTACTCTCTTCTATCTATGCAGTAAAGCAAGGGGTTTTTCAAAGATACAATGGACATTTTATGACTAGTTTCCACAATTGACCTGATCAGTTGGAAGCTTATTATCATCAAGAACATGACCTAAACCTCATATGGTCTAACCTTTGTTTATGCCCTATTACATCTCATTTATTTTTTCCAATTGTTCTCACCTTTCAGAGGTTATAATATTAATGACATGCGAGAAGAAGCTTGATATTAATTATCAACTGGTTTGAAAACTCCAGATTTGCTGACATTTGCATAATGGCTTTCTTTTGTTCCTTTCATTCCCAGGTAATTGAGTTAGAATATCTCTGTTAAACAAAACAACCTTTCAGAAAGACAATTGGACTTCATTATAATCCTTGGTGAAGTAAGAGGTGTTAACACGGTAAAGGAATGTTTCTTTTCTCCTCCTTGGAACATAAATTCTAGAGTTTAGGGTTTCAAAGTTGGCACAGGAAATTAAAACAAAAACAGAAACTAAAACACCGTATTGTAATCTATTGGGGGAATTGAACAGACAAGGGACAACAGTGACAGTCGTGTCTGTGTATGTGTCTGCAATAAGGTTCCTGCAGCTCCTCCACCCCAAGCGGATGTGGGTGGGAGAGTGCTGGGGTGGGATATGCGCTGATTTTACTGGCCACATTTGTTCTATCTTTCTAAGGTTCACGTGAATCCTGCACAGACCCCAAAGAAAACACAACTCCCCAGAAACACTCTAGCCCCCGAGCCATCCACGATGGTCACACTGTTTTCATTACTTAAATCTTTTTTAAAATTCTAAAAAGTGTGTAATATCTTGGAATAATTCTAGGTCATCAGCTCAAGGCTCACATTTATCAGTTCATTTTCTCTTCTTCTTTTAGAATACATTTCTTTTTATATTGCTGTCCTGTTGATTTTCTCATAAGAAACCACAATACCGGGTGCCTGGGTGGCTCAGTGGGTTAAGCCGCTGCCTTCGGCTCAGGTCATGATCTCAGGGGTCCTGGGATCGAGTCCCGCATTGGGCTCTCTGCTCAGCAGGGAACCTGCTTCTCTCTCTCTCTCTCTCTCTCTCTCTCTCTCTCGCTCCGCCTGCCTCTCTGCCTACGTGTGAATCTCTCTCTGTCAAATAAATAAAATCTTAAAAAAAAAAAAGAAAGAAACCACAATACCTTTTACCTTCAGCATTTGTAATTTTACCGCATCTTTGATTATCCTGTGTTTGTCATTCTTTTCTAGTGTTAGTCATTTGTTTTGCTCCTTCCTAGATGGCCCTGTTATTCTCATCCTGTCTCTAGACTTCTCAGAGTATCCTCCACAAAAGGTTTGTGAGGTCTCCTGCTATGTTAACCAATTACACTTTTAATCGATTTTCATTTGTTTTTCTGATTTCAGCATTTCTTTTTGGGACTAGGAGTCTGGTTGATTTTAGGATTCATCATTTCCTTCAGACTCCTGCCCCACTGTCACCTTCCTTTCATATTCTGGTCAGCTGTCTTAAATATTTTTATACCATTTAATGTGTAAACTACCTTAATCCACTAATCTCTGGTAATGTTATGCTATTCCTTCTCTTTTTCTTTTTTTTATTAACAAAGATATTTGCATCAACTATTAGTCCACTCTACCGCTGAAAGAAGAGCATGTAAATACAGTTTCCAATGAAAAATAGCATTATAAAACCTAAAACAGAAATCGAATATGGGTTTTAAAACGCTGAAAATAAAAAAGAATACTAGACGCGTGAGAAAGAGGGGACGAAACAAATGGGTCCCATGAAAATATGTTATTCTATATCAAAATGTGATTTTGCTGTATACTTTAAAAATCCATATGTTCCAACAGGATTCAAAAACAAAACAAAACAAAACAAAGTCATAACATATGGATAAATGGCCATATGATTTAAGATATTCGGTTTCTGGTTTTGCAAGCCATACTGACCACACTTTTGTGGGCTTGCCATAGGAAAGATAAACTTTTTCCATAGACTTCAAGCTGTTACTATTCAAATGAAGTGGCTCTATCTTGTATTACCACTTCCCACAATGATGATTCCATACAATAAATTAATGGGCTATATTACTTAAGGTTTTGATTCATGTTTAATTATAGGTTCCCTCATTTAATTACGAATTAAAGACAATAATCAAGCCTCCCTCTAAACCACTGTCTGAGACTAATGAATTTCCTATTCGTCACAGCGGGAAGCTTCCCTAATCTATTTCCTCACCCTCAGACCAGGTTGAGTGCCTTTCTTACATGTTCTCATAACACGATGTTTTTTTCCTTCATAGCCCTTAACATGATCATAATTATTTCAGAGATCGATGCAATTAGCAGCTGAACTCTGTCTTCCCTCCTGTCCCCTTCTAAGCCCCACGTGGGCACAGACCCGGACCCACCCTGTTTAATGCATGCCAGTGATAATGGCTCAGTAAATATCTGTGGACCGCATGTGAAATGAAAGCCAGGGTTACATCCCAAAACTAGTGCTACAAAACTTCTATTACAGAACACTCAAAAGTTTTGTTGCTGGTCAAAACCAGCTGAAGAACTACCCGTCTGTGAATTAAATGTAAGTTCAAAACACATCCCACTTAACAATAAACACTCAACTGCAAATAGTAGAGCAAAAAGTCAGCACTTAGGATATTTTACCTGTACGCAAAGTGTTTGGGAAGCTTAGGTTAATGCTTTTGCGTAGATGGAGTGAATGAACGCACTGAAAAGAAAACAAATTATGGCTTGGGAGTTTGTTTTAACTCATCACAGGGACCAAGAGTGTGCAATTAAAGATATTAATGCCTCACAGGGAAAGTAGTGTTATACCTTGAAATACATGACTTTTGAATGGTGATCCCATTATGGAATAGAAATCGAGCCTTACAGCTGGTCACTCTACAAAGATGTTCTGAGAGAGATTCATTAGTTCTTTTGTACGGTTTTGCAGTGGGCCAAGCACTATTTGAGATGCTTTTCTCTCCCTTTTATGTTATGTGTGTACGAAATCTCAATGTAGATGCTTATATAGTTCACTCTATAAAGCACAGCTGTGAGATTATTGCTTACTATTACATTAAAGAAAGAAACACAATCGAGAGGCCTGGATACAGTGAATAACTGATGAGAGCTATGATTGAAATGACTTTTTCCACATTTCCAAATGTAGTAGCAAAAAGGAGGTCATTTGCATATGCTATGGGAGTGGAATACAATCTTAAATAATTTGTGTATTTTAAACGAAATCTGATTTTTGCTATTATTATCTGTGTTAATCAAACTGTAAATTCATAATTTCCTGTTGTTATTATTCTAATCTCCATCTCTTTATTTTGAAAAATTAGAAATTGAGTATCATTGACGTTATTTAAAATCAAATGTTGACATACACATTTCATTACTGAGACAATTCCTCCACTTAACAAAACAGAGCCAGTTTTAGGAAGAAAGAGAAAGGAGAAGGAAAGGGAGGAAAAAAGCAAGAAGAGGGCTGAGGGATGGAGGAGAAAGAAAAGGAAGAAAGGAAGGAGGGAGGAGGGAAGGAAAAGATCTTAACACCCTTAACATGCTAATTTAACGCTAAAGGTAGCCCTCTGCTGCAGCCTGCTGGCAGACTGGAGAACTACAACTGAGAAAACTGCTGGCAATAAAAAAATTATTATACATGCTTCGTTTTAAATCCAGCAGTCTCAAATAATTTTACTACACATAATCCAGTGGGATATACATGAAACAAAACATGTTGTTTCTCAATTAAGAAGTGAGCTAACTCTGCAAACGGATATATAAATATCGTAATATACTTCCTTACAATAGGACACAGATTGATATTCCAAATTAGAAAGTAATAACCAGATTCCTAGCCAAACTGCATTAGTTAACCGCTCACTTCAAAGAAACTCATTTTTTACACAGATAAAACCATGACGGGGACAGAGCACTGTATAAGGAGAGACTGTGCCGAACATCATTTTTGAGGATCCATATTCGACCACAAGTTCTGAGACTACATCTGAGTATTTAAAATATCAGAAGGCTTTGTAAAAAGGACAAAGCATATATTGTAAAATGTCCAGAAATTTGTTTAGTGGAATTCCAGGTGGAAGCAGACAGGATGAGGTTTAGGGTTAAACTCTTTCTCTATTTAGGCAAGGCTCACTGGTGAACGCTCTTAGTCAAAACTCAAGAACTCACCCACACATCAGACATGGGTGAGGAAGCCATGGGATGTTAAATACATGTTTAATGATATAAGGGAATTTTTAATTTGGAGAAAAAGCTTTCTGTCAAGGATACACGTACACATCACAAAATTATTTTATGACACTATGTTTTTCTTATTTGGTTGGAGGATGGGACTTTAGAGCTTCTGGGACAGGGAAAAAGAAGCATTGAAGTAGAGAGGCTAATGTTGGTTGCAAAGATCTCCATGTAGATGATGATGACCCAAGACAAAAGGCACTGTGGGAACAGTGACCTGACCCTGAGTTAAGCTTTCTTTCCTTACTGCAATTCTCTTATAATATCTTCAAATTTTCAGTTCAGTTTTAATCACTTCAACTAGTTGAAGACTTGGCTTCCAGAATTAAAAATGAAATCCCTCAGAATAAAAATTTAGAATAAAAATTTTAATGTAATAGGTTGTGCACAAGTTCTGAATTTTTCTTTGTCTCTCAACATGCAAAGTATGCAGGAAATTTTGAAATAAATGAGGGTGTCATGGATTAGAAGTTGAATACAGAATGACTTAATTTCAAGAGAATCATCTTTGGTGTGTGAATGGAGAAAAATCTCTCTTAGTAACAAAGGAGCAGTTCTTGGTGACTGTGGAGAGGGAACATTTGAATGAGATTTTAAAACCTTCCTGTTCTAAAGAATTATAATAAATCAATACCAACAATAATATCATTTAATAACTAAGTGGTATGTCCATGCTAGAACTAAATTCCTAATAATCCTCACATTTTATGAGGTGCCCTTATTATATTTATAAAGACAAAAACCAACCTTGAAGTGGCACCACTCATGCCTTACCCATGGTATCTCCTCAGCAATGTTTCCTGTAGTAAGGTAGGAGCCATACTCTTTGGTTCTCGAAACAACAGGGAGTCATTCTGGATTTTCCATAAGACACTATCATCTCAAGCCCCTTTTTAAAAAGTAGGGGGAGGGATGCCTGGGTGGCTCAGTTGGTTAAGCTTCTGCCTTTGGTTCAGGTCAGGATCCCAGGGTCCTGCGATCCAGTCCTGCATTGGGCTCTCGCTCAACAGGCAGCTTGCTTCTCCTTTTGACCTCCCCCCTTATGAACTTTCTCGCTCTCACTCTCTCTCTCTCTCAAGTAAATAAATAAAATCTTTAAAAAAAGGAGAGTGAGAAATATATGTAATTTATATATATGTAATATATTTTATATATATACATATATATATATATAATTTCTTCCAACACCATTTGGGATAAGGATGTGATATATAAATGACTATAAATCTATAAATGGTTTATGGTACATTGACTAAAACACTATAACATGGCTACAGTTAAGCTTTAAAAAGAACTACATAACCATTAGTCAAATAAATCAAGATAAAATGGTAAGAAACAATTCATAACCATTTTTAAACAACAATTAATCATCAGTGAGGTATTATCATTATATAAACATGAAAAAGAGATGGAAGGAAATGGGCTAATAGTTTTCTGGTTTCTTCCTCAAAACGGTGTTTGATGTTATCATGTTTGTGTGATAAAGAAATGCACGCATAGGCATCCATTCAGAATCTCCAGGAACCAGATGCCAAGACAGGATTCGGCACACCCGGGATTTGTTGGGAGGAGGCCCAGGAAGGATGAGGATGAGGACTCAGGGAAGGCAAGCAGGTCCGCAGACAGCCTTGCAATCCCAACCACCTGTGAAGGGGAGGGAAGGGATGGAGGAAAGGTCCTGCATCTCAGGCTGCTGTGTCACCATAAGAAAGTTTGGACCATGCTAATGGGGAGCCCTTAAGCTGAAGCCACCGCTTAGCAGAGGCCTATGTTTGGCAGGAAGAGGCCATAGGTGTACCTTCTCTTGCAGAAGGTGGCAAGGGAATAGCCCTGGGGAAGAGGGGCTTCAGCATGAACACAGTGAGGGATCCCAGAGGTTCCTGGGGCTCTCATTCCATCCCCCAGGAGCCGGTCGGGGCTGTGCTGTCAGGGCCACCGCAGCGTGCACATACCTCATGAAGTTTGGGCTGTTTCTTCCAGTGTCATGGATCCTGGATCCATGTCCACCTGGATCATGGTCTGCCCCAGTTGTTCTGGGTTTTGTCTTCTTTCTCCCACAGTTTAATTATATATGTGATTCCCACAGAAATTTGTGTACCAGTGACTTCTTTATTCTCTCCAGTTATTTTTTTCTTAAGATTTTATTTATTCATTTGACAGGGAGGGATAGAGAGAGAGATAGAGAGAGAGCTTACATAAGCAGGGGGAGGGGAAGATGGAGAAGCAGGATCTCCTTTGAACAGACAGCTCTATGCAGGGCTCAATCCCAGGACCCTTGGATCATGACCCCAGCGGAAAGGCAGTCACTTAAAGGCTGAGCCACCCAGGTGCCCCTAATTCTCTCCAGTTTTTATCCCGTGACCTGGTCTCTCAATTGAAATGGTATGTTGCTTACTAACAATGACAATTTTTTAATTCTATCCATAAGGACTTTGGGTGCGGGGTCGGGGTGGGGAGGGATGCCAAATGAACTTGAAAAGAAAAAATCCATAAAAATAAAAAGCAAGAAGTGAAATGGAAATAACCCTTATTGGGATGCCAGTGTAGCTCAGTCATTAAGCGTCTGCCTTCCGCTCAGGTTATGATCTCAGGGTCCTGGGATCAAGCCCCACATGAGGTTCCCTGCTCACCGGGGAACCTGCTTCTCCCTCCCCCACACCCCCTCCTTGTATTCCCTCTCTCACTGTCTATCTCTCTCTGTCAAATAAATAAATAAAATCTTTTTGTAAAAAGGAAATAACCCTTGTCAAGGGCTTAGGAGCCCCTAGTGTAGCGAGGAAAGCATCAGTCCCCTCTTATATTCCAGCTCTCATATTTTTGGTTTGCAAGTGGGAGAGAACTCCCGTGTTTCTTGGATTCTGTAATAATCTCCTGCCGGTATTACTGGTTTTAAGAAAGTACATTACATTTCACAAATTATTGTTTCCTTAAATCTGATAAGGCAGCTCATTTGCATGCACACTGTTTCTCTTCTCCTTTCTGAATAAGGAATCGTCCATAATGGATCTAAGCTTTCTAATATAAAACTCATCTTAAATACCTTCCATGTACCTTAAATGCTAAATGGAAAAAACAGAGTTAATTTTTTCCTCCTTTTAATTATTATCCACTTGAGAGGAATATTTTCTGCTTAAAATAATTTTAAGAGGTAGCCAGATGAAGAGCCTTCCTTATTAGTTGAATTGTAGCAAATAGAGAATAAAAAGAATTCTCGGGCAGATTTTGATGGAACAACTGGAGTGGCCATTGGCCAGAGACTCCTCTCTAAGTTTACTGAAGAAGAGAATTTGTTAATCTTGAGTCCTTCATATATTGGTTAAGGAAAAACAATGGTCCAGACAGAGATTTTAAATTTGTATTGTAGCAGACGTACCGCTTAGACTACCTTTGACTGCCTGATTAAAATGGATCAAGCAATAAGAGCAGGTTAATAATTCTCATCTACAAAGTCAGAAACAGATTGTATCCGGGTCCACTGAAAAATCGTTATGTCATAGCCCTGAGTTGCTTCTCCTCACCTTCATCTCATGTTATTAAGATGATTCTGCCCATGGAGACAGGCCATCCTCATGTCCAATGATGGAAGGAGGGAACAAAGTTCCCTCTTTACAATTCCCTCTTTGAACTAGGGAGGAAAATCTCTCACAGAAGAATCCCAGAAAACATCTATCCTTTTTGTATCTCCTTCACAATATCTGGATCGTTTGGCAACATCAGTCCCAATTCCTTGCAAAGTAGGGTGGGAGTACCCCAATTCATTTGGCCCAATCGTGACTCATTTCTTTTGTCGGTGAGCATTGCCCAGCAATACCAGTGCAAAATGGAAGTTCTGGTATCAAAGAGTAATAAAGTTGGGCAAACAGCAATCAGTGTGGGCAGTGAACTCTGCCTCCCACAGCAGAGAGCAAGTTTTGGAGTATCTTGCAGATGTTCCAAATACAAAATGCACAATATGTGAAACAGATGAAAGCAGGGGGCATCAGTTTAAGGAAGAGTGCTTCACTCCTCTGCGCACTTCTTTTCCCTGCTGTGACTCCTCAGGTACCTCTGCTCAAAGCTTAGTACATTTGAAAACCACTGCCCTAGAATTTAAATAACTAGACAAACAATTAAATGGAAACTACACTGTGACCAAATAGGATTCATCCCAGAATGCAAAGATGGTTAACTTAGAAAGTGAAGGAATGGGGGCGCCTGGGTGGCTCAGTGGGTTGAGCCGCTGCCTTCGGCTCGGGTCATGATCTCAGGGTCCTGGGATCGAGTCCCACGTCGGGCTCTCTGCTCAGCAGGAAGCCTGCTTCCCTCTCTCTCTCTCTCTCTGCCTTCCTCTCCATCTACTTGTGATCTCTCTCTGTCAAATAAATAAACAAAAATCTTTAAAAAAAAAAAAAAAAAAGAAAGTGAAGGAATGTACCTTGCTATATGTATGAGTAAAAAATAGAAGGATAAAAACAAACTCTTAAATAGCATTCCTTAGTAGAATATATATAATTGGAGTCATCTTTGCAACGATTTTTATGCTTTCTATATTATATATATAAAACCAGTGACAAAAGAAGATTTCGGACCTAAATGTTGAAAGAGAAGAAGAAGAAGAGGAAGAAGAAGAAGAAGAAGAAGAAGAAGAAGAAGAGGAGGAGGAGGAGGAGGAGGAGGAGGAGGAGGAAGAAGAAGAAGAAGAAGAAGAAGAAGAAGAAGAAGAAGAAGAAGAAGAAGAAGAAGAAGAAGAAGAAGAAGAAGAAGAAAGGAAGAAAGGAAGAAAGAGAGAAAGAGTAGAAGTATTCCTATGTATTCCTATTATGTTCAGGAACAAGAGAAGAATATTTGGTATCAATTAATCTAGAAAACTGAACTCTACATTAAAAACAGTATAAGTATATATACATATATATGTGAAAAAGGCAAGGTGTATAAATATATATATATATATATATATATGGAGAAGGCAACTCTACATTAAAAAACAGTATAAGTTTATACATATATATAGAGAGAGAAAAGCCTATATATATATGGAAAAAGCAAATTTCATCATCTGTAGATGACATCAGATTAATATTCATGTTAGTGCTCTAAGAATAAATTCCACCTGAACCATGCATGACCCATATGAAAGAATCCCCTTCCTTAGTCTTTAAGCTCTCTTATTTTATCATCTCATTAGGCACTCATAGGTACTCAGTTAAAAAAAAATGAATTAATTGAATGAGTGGATATTTCTATAGCAAGACCTACTCAACCAGCTGCTAATAGGCTGACTTCTGGGTAAGCAATGGCATTTGAGCTGAAATTTTTGGAGGTTCTTGCTACCATTGGGACAGTGCTAGAGTGATAGCAAAAGAGATGAAGGGAGATCATGAATTCAGGGTATATTTTGAATATAGTTTCATAGTTTGTCCCCAAAGTGTACTCTAAGACAAAGATTCAAGTGTAAGTAGTCTATCTGGGAGGTACAGGGCACACAAATGAGGTGGGGAAGTAAAACATGAAAGGAGGACAGTGAGTAATAGGATGTGATTAAGCCAACAACTACAATAGTCAACCAGAGCTTACTCTCCTGGGGAAATTCTGGAAAACATTTCAGAGTTATTCTACCCAAGGAGTCAGGATCTGGAGTACTTATACACCAATCCCTGAGAGTCATTGGTTGAGATCTGCTGAGTGGGAGATGGGGAGGAGGGATGAATGGCAGTGCTAATTCCCCAGGTCCTCCAGCTACTTTTTGAGGGTGGGCAGAGTGGATGTCTATGTTCAGGGAGAGCCCTCAGACTTAGAGAGGCAGATACTCTAGCTCTGGGATTTAGCAGAAGCATGCTGAAATGGCTGAGATGCCACAGTTCTGAGAGGGGTGCAAAAGCCCATAGGGATTCGTGACAAATTGGACTGGGAAGTGTGGGGCCAAGAAAATTCCAGGGTTACTCCCTGGCTGCTGTGTGACTCCTGGGTTGGTTATGCTGAGATGGGGAAAAATTGGTAGATGATCAACATGGGACAAAGAAATTTGATAGAGGGACAGTCAAGTGGGGCTACATTCACATGAGGCAGCCCCCAGGAAACTCACAGACATTTTTGTTGGCACTGTGAGAAGCCCCAAGGTTTAGTGAGGTTATGTGTGGTCTCCATTCTCATGACTGGAATATTATTGGAAATATCAACTCATTTGCAGCTACCGGGAAACAATACCTAGAAATACGATTTACAAAATAAAAAGATTGCTGCAGTTTACAATCTTCAGAATTCTATAAACTGTGCAGAGAAACTAAGCATGAGCATCCATAAAATCAACAGCAACATTCAATCTTTTTGTTAAACTGTCATCAAACCACATGACAGTGGCCCTCAGATCTTCTTGGCTTCTCAGCAATCAAATATTAGATTTGTCTTACTTAATGGTCACGATATAAAATTAGATTAAATCATTAAATCTAACAATTTCAGTTCACATTTTGTTGGGTTCACCATTGTAAAAAGAGGTAATCTGGAGGGTTGCAAGTCTGCTGTTTTACAACTTTTCAAATGAGGCAATAAAGATCATGAGGTTGTCAACCCTGTCTGAAATATAAGCCATTCATAGGCTGGAGAAAGGAAAACAAAGATTCTTCTATCTCATAAAAAGAAAAATCCTTACCCAGTCTTCCTAGTCATAAAACAATCCAAATTATAAGGAAAATAAATTTAAAAGGAAATATGACAGAATTTTCTAGCAATATCTTCACCATAACCTTGAAAACACTGTCTCCAGTTACCATCTCCTTTCCTTCTCTTCAGTATATCAGCTGACAGCTAAAATTGGCCACCATCCCCTCTCATTTGACTCCTCTCTGACCCGATTCAGGCTTCCAAGTGGGGTAACACAAAAGCAAAGCCAGCACTGGGCATTTGTTTACTTCTTTGTGTCTCAGCACAAACGATGATACCACTAGAAAGAGTCTGGGGAATAATGTTTCTTTGTTATGGTGCAGCCTGCACACCTGCGGGGTCAGTGCCTGCATTGTTTTGTGGGTTTCTCCTATGCCAGACCAGATGAGAAAGCAATTCTTGTTGTGGCTTTGTGATCCAATATACCAACTATTTTTATTTCCACAAAATGTGGGGTAGAAATATGTACACAACTTAACTGTGTACTTCAAAAGTCTGGGAAGTTATTAATTTTTTTCTGTTTTACATTTTCTAACAGATGTTGATTAGGGAGATTCTGGACTGAAACGTTAATCAAGATACTATGAGATCTAATCAACAAGTACTGGTTTCACCTTTACACTATGAAAAATTGCTTCTATGAGAAAATTATTTGGAGAATTTTAATGAATTTTCCACCATTCTACCAAACAATTTTTTTTCCATTTGGTTGACCAAATGGAAAAAAAATTAAGCTGTAACAAAATTATCTGGAAAACAACTATTAAATAATTTGATTGAAAAAGTTATTAATATATTCATCTCATGATGCATTATATATTTTAGACAGCACCCTGGCATATATGAGTACAAATTTATTACCCAAAATAATGCAATTTCTACTGAAGCTCACTCGATATGAACCAATTATAGTTAATATGCTGAAGGCATTAGTGATAAATAAGAATACAGAATTACTGTATTTCTGTGGATAATGACATAGTGTTCTACAATGCCATTGTGATGGTGACAGGGCACAGTGTAGGGTTCCAGTGGAAATACACAAGAAGAATCTTCCAATCTCACCAGCAGTCAAAAATTAAATTTGGCTACCAGACTTGAGATACAGTCTTATCCACTCTTAGATTCTGCACATTTCTTTTATGGGTTTGATTTCTGTGCTGTAAATTCCATGCCTCTTGGGAACACTGAGAATTAACAGTTGTCATTTTTTGGCAGTTGGGGACAGGCACCAGGAAATGCAGTCTCCCATCATCTAGCTGGACTGCCAACATTTATACGGAGCACTTATAAACAATGAAACATCTATTTCATTTGTGCCACTATTAGATAGTCTTGGACCTTAGGGATTTCTGAATTACAGATGGGACAGAAATCAGATTTCAACAGCTTTTGAGATCAAAATGTTCCTCTACACGGACAGAAATTCCTGCCTTGTATTTCCATAATTCCTTATGAACGTTTTAAAAAAGAATTAGCAATTATTTGATTCTGTTAGGGATATCTGCTACCTATGTATACCTATGTCATACCTAGTACGACAATCTACTGTATTGGGAATTGCTCTGTTGTTTTTCTAATCAAAAGCTCCATAAGACGCAGCAAGGGAAAGGATTTGGCATCAGAGAGAACAAAGTTTAACTCTAGGTTCTCACATTTAAAAGTGTTTATCTTTGGGGCACCTGGGTGGCTCAGTGGTTAAAGCCTCTGCCTTCAGCTCAGGTCATGATCTCAGGGTCCTGGGATCGAGCCCCACATCGGGCTCTCTGCTCACAGCAGGGAGCCTGCCTCCTCCTCCTCTCTCTCTCTGCCTGCCTCTCTGCCTACTCATGATCTGTCTGTCAAATAAATAAAAAAAAAATCTTTAAGGAAAAAATTATTTAAAAGTGTTTATCTTTGAGCAAGCTATTTAAACTTTCAAAATTTTAAAAACCTTCCAGGTTTTTAATCTGTTTTTTAATACATAACAGATTTTAAAGGATGGTCCAATAACAATATGTGGAAGTATCTAGTGCACTGAAGGCATAAAGTCCAATGTAAGGAGTGACAGGAATCTAAAGGGAATGTGCACATGCGCGAGTAGGTGCGGCCAGCCCGCTACCATTTCTGCCTCTGGGGAGAGGACTGATGCAGGTACAGCTGTTGCAGGTAGGGAAGGTGGCCCTGCCATGTAATCTGGAATGTAAAAGTTAGAACAGAGGGGCCTGAACTGTACCATACAATTCAGTTTATAGAAAGAGGGAAGAGTCTTTTTGAGCTCAATATGTTAATTTCATGTTAAAAAAAAAAAAAAGCCTTGGGGATAGGCCTGCTGGAGAGATAGGAGTCAACAGTGGGGAAATGATGAGATAAAAAAGGAATGGGGCTCTGCATGAACCCCAAGGCAACCAGAAGTAGGCCTGGTGTAAGGGATGGAGGCAGCCGAAATTAAGGATCTCTCTGTGATGCAGTTCAATTTTTGCACCTTAGAAACAATATCCAATGATGTTTCCATTGTGTAATGTAATGCTCTGCCACTTGCCACCCTCTGGTATTCAGTAAAGGCTTATCAACCGCTAATTTCATGCTGATCTTCCAATAACATAACCAGAAGGATTAAAGAGAGGGGGTTATGATCATGTGGGGCCAGAGAGAAGGGTTCAGAGAAAACTGGATCACCAGGAAAACACAGTGACGTGATGCCCAGGTACTTCCAAGGAGACTAAGAACACCTGGAATCCAAAGTTCAGTGTCACAGACCACAGACATAATATGAAAACAACATTGGAAATTTTCTAGCAATACAAAATTCTTCTAGTCTCCTTTTATCAAGGTGAGACTCCTTATTTTGTACATTAAAAATAAAACTCCCTTGGGGCGCCTGGGTGGCTCAGTGGGTTAAGCCTCTGCCTTTGGCTCAGGTGATGATCCAGGGTCCTGGGATCGAGTCCCGAATCGGGCTCTCTGCTCAGCGGGGACCCTGCTTCCTCCTCTCTCTCTGCCTACTTGTGATCTCTCTCTCTGTCAAATAAATAAATAAAATCTTTAAAATAAAATAAAATCCCCAATTCCAGAAGTTGAGAACATTTCAGTCTTAGAAAGAGTAAGTTGAAACTTATACAAATAGCTTGAGTTTGTTCTAAAGTAAGAAACTTTTAAAATTCTACAATTAAATTGATTTAATAAGCTTCATTTGGCGTTACTCAAATACTGTTTTTCAAGAAGGAAACCAAATGACATAGAACCCCCTATCTGCGCCAGGCACCTTGAGTTATCTCATTTTGTTCTTGAACCACTTCTACCAGCAGAATATTGTTTCCATTTTAGAAATCAGACTGCTAATACAGTGATCGGCTAAGCAACTTGCCTCAAGGAGTCATTCAGTGGTGGCAGAGCAGGGATTAAATCCTTGGTCCTAGGGGTGCCTGGGTGGTTCAGTAGGTTAAAGCCTCTGCCTTCAGATCAGGTGATGATCCCAGGGTCCTGGGATCAAGCCCCACATCAGGCTCTCTCCTCAGTGGGGAGCCTGCTGCCTCCTCTCTCTCTTTACCTGCTTCTCTGCCTACCTGTGATCTCTGTCTGTCAAATAAATAAATAAAATCTTAAAAAAAAAAAAATCCTTGGTCCTTTGACTCTCCTGCCCCTCCCTGCCTGTTCCATGTCTCCCCAGCTGACTGGCAACTTCCCACACAAGGAAAGCAAGGCTGGTGCCTCATCATTGCAAATGCACACAAATACTTTTAGTCTATTATAATTGCTCCCAGGAAGAACGAGAGTCTGACTTCATTTAAGCAGCTTTAATTCTCTAGGAGCTACTTAATATCACCGCTATATGAAATGTAATACATTTTCCAGCTTAAAAACAGTGCTTGATCATTACCAAATGCATTAGAAAATATTTACTAATATCTGAATTGCACAGAATAATGATAAATTTATTGAACACTTCTAAATGCCAGACACTGTGGGCGCCTGGGTGGCTCAGTGGGTTAAGCCGCTGCCTTCGGCTCAGGCCATGATCTCAGGGTCCTGGGATCGAGTCCCGCATCGGGCTCTCTGCTCAGCAGGGAGCCTGCTTCCCTCTCTCTCTCTGCCTGCCTCTCTGTCTACTTGTGATCTCTGTCTGTCAAATAAATAAATAAAATCTTTAAAATAAATAAATAAATAAATGCCAGACACTGTACTAAGTACTTTACATAGATTACATCATTTAACGCTCACAAAATCCACAAGGTCGGTATTACTGTTTTCTGCATTTTACATTCAAGGGCATTGAGACTTAGAGGAGGTAATTTGCCAAAGGTCATGCAATTTGATCAGGCACGCCAGGTGGTACCCTTCCACTTTTAATCAACATGCTAAAGCTTCTCCAACGTAAAACTTTACCAGGTGCAGAGCACAAGCCCTAACCTCTATCTTTCTTCTGTAAAGCAAAATTCACACCAAATAACAAGAAAATTATACATTATCAATATTCACAAAAACCTAGGGAACAGAAAAAAAACAAGAGAATGTGAGGCATCTGAGTTAGTACTGAGTTCTGCTCTACCCCATCTGTGTTCCTTCCCTCCCCAGCCACCAAAGAAAGCAAGACAACTGGTGGGGTTAAATAACTTCCCAGCTACCCAGAGCCAAGTGTCCTGACTTTTAGGCCAAAGAATCTTCTAGCACAAACCTCAAGACCTGATAGAAGTTAGGCTACATCTAGGCTAGAAGTTAGGCTAGAAGTCAGGCTGAAGAAATCCAAATAGCAAATTATGCTTTCAGAATTATCTTATTTTGAAGGTAACTTTGTTTTAAAGAAATTTCCAGCAACATCCTTTTAGAAAGATTTGTCAAAGAAATTATTGATTGATGGGGTCATGACTTTCCTACATACCTTAATAGGATAATTCAAACTTTAGGTCTTGCATATGAAAATGAACAAGCTGTTTCCTTTCTTCTTTTTCTCCCCCACAGGTGTGACTTTATGATTCCAGTCTCTATTATCAACCCAAGGCTCTAAAGGGTATCATTGCCTTGGAAAAGAGAAAATTCTATATGGAGTTACATATTTATTTCTAAATATGGGATAATACTTTGATACAAGGTTTGATTAAAATCTCTCCATGGTATGTAATCTTTGGCACTGAATCTTTGTTGCTTATTTATTTATTAATTTATTTATTTTTAAATTTATTTATTTGACAGATAGATCACAAGTAGGCAAAGAGGCAGGCAGAGAGAGAGGGGGAAGCAGGCTCCCTGTTGAGCAGAGAGCCTGATGCAGGGCTTGATTCCAGGGCTCTGGGATCATGACCTGAGCCGAAGGCAGAGGCTTTAACCCACTGAGCCACCCAGGCGCCCCTTTGCTGCTTATTTAAAACTTGTGTTCCAGAGGGTTTCATCTGGGGTCCGTGGATCATGGAGTCTCTTTTCATTAATGGAGCATCAGAGAGTTGTTCAAGTTGATCCCACTTGCAGAGCTTCTGCACATGCAGTATAAAACCACCAGTAGTATAAGTATGGATATATATAATAACTGTTAGGTATGATGATCACTAACTAAACTTCCAAACTTAGCAAACCTTGTATTTTATTTCTTTGCATCTCCTACATTTCTTAGCAATTACAATCCAATCCACACAGTAGGTTAAATATTCAGTAAGTGAAAAAATAAAAGATATACCTCAATTTGATGAAGATATTTGGTGTCTCTTTGGGAAAGTAGACCAACTACCCTGTCATGTCAACATGGTAAAGACTGCTAATTGTCATCTCAAATTCATTCTCTCCTTCATCCAGAGTAATAAAGTTTAAGACTGTCAATTTAGAAATCATGTTTATCAACCATCCCCAAAGAGATATGTAATCAGATGACTGCATTAAAGCCAATGGGACTGAATACAAGTGATGTTTGCAATGTGTGGGTATTTTTCAGTTTAAAACACAAGCCACTTACCTCAGAGTTCTTCTCTTTCTCCTTTGTTCTGTGAAATAGACACAGTTAGGACCCAGTCTCAACTATGCAGGTGAAGAGAATGTCTAGGGGATGGCCAAACAACAAAATTGTGGAAGTAGGTCCTAGGAATAGAGCCACCCTCCCAATCAAGACCATTCACCCCAAAGAAAGACATATTTGCTCTGTGTTTGAGGTCCATTTGTTATGTGAACTTAGCTTCACCTTAACTTTAATGACTGCTCCCATCAATAAAGGGCTAACTCCTGATTCCTGTGCCCAAGGAGGCTTGTACAATAATCACTATTTTTATTATTAAAAATTAATTATAATCACCTTGTGTAAAGTTTTGTTTTATTTGGCATTGTTAAGTAACTGCATTCCCTACCATATGTGAGGGATTAAAATGAGAGCAGAATGAACTATATAAAGTTTATGCTGTCATAAATTCACTTTTTCAAACCACACTAAGGCTTTTACTGTCCACTGATCTTCCTACTCCATGTTAGTATAACAGAAAGGCTTTTCTTTTTTTAAAGAAGAGAACAACGGTACTCAGTAAATGCACTTAATTTTTCATACTGAAGTCAAACAATTATTTGGACAAAAAAAAAGAAAGGGAGACCTGTGATTACTTCTAACTATTAATACTTATTTTTAAAAGGTAAGTTCACAGTGACAGATTTTATTGAGGCAAAAGCACTTGAAAAATCATCATTCAGGTTGAATCACACGAAGGTCTGAAAACTATGCATATAAATCAATCAATGCACCTACCAATTTAGGGAAACTGGAGTAGGACAGAAAAGTTCTACCAGTCTGTAGTGCTGAGTTTTGTTAGGGGTAAAAGTTACCACTTTTCTGCCCGTTTGCCTAAGAAATTACTTTTGTAACTCTATACATTTTAAGAAATCAGGTGGGTGTTATGAAAGTAACTAAGCTTCAACAATCTGCAATATTGATGTCATTCCGTGGTAAACATTCTCCAAGAAAAAGTCTTGCTCCCATGGTATCACAGGATTACTTCAGGGTTAAAGTGACTTGTTCCATGTGTGAATTTCAAAGGAAAAAATAAGGTGTGGCTCCACTCACAAAGTGCCTTGTCAACAAAGTACTAATATTTCCTCCAGGGTTTTGTTTGCTTTTTACCTCAACACACGAATCAGTTCACATGACTTTAAAATAATTGCTCGCTAGACAAACCAATACAGTTTTGAATTCAGGAACTCTCAAGGGGACCCCTCAGTTTCTCACACCTTGAGAGTCTCTGCCTTAGGCTAAATGGTAAGTATTAAATAAATAATAGAACAATGGAGGTAAGATGAGTGCAGGTTGACTTAATTTGCTGGCTCATTGATGTAATCAAGAACTCAGATACTTTCCATTTTTACCACTGTGCCATTCTCAGAGGGTGTGCCTTTCCTTCTTGGCTGGTTTCCTCATGGTCCTAGAGCTGCCATAGTGCCAGACATCAATAATAAAGACCAGAGACAGAAGGAAAGTTTTATTTCATGAACAGTTTTAAGAGTTAAAAATAATTTTAAGATTTTGGGTTATGCTCACTAACCCAAAATGAATAATGTGTTTTCTCTCACCAATCAACTGGATGGAATCACCATGCTTAGTCTTCACACACACACACACACACACACACACAGATAT
Organism: Lutra lutra; assembly: GCF_902655055.1. NCBI lineage: Eukaryota > Metazoa > Chordata > Mammalia > Carnivora > Mustelidae > Lutra > Lutra lutra. The sequence goes on along the minus strand of NC_062280.1, from coordinate 34,609,008 downwards.
ATATACAGATATCTTTCAATATGTGTGTTCCCTTCAAATTTACAATTCTACTTTCAGATATTTTTTCCTAATGCAAGTATCAGACATGTAAAAATATTAATGCTTTTTGATATTTTACATGGCATTTTTATGTTAATGTGTAATTTTAAAAATTCAGTGGCCCAATCATAAGAAATTGGTTGAATAAACTTTTTGTGCATCTATCAATGGAATGCTTTAGAATCATTAAAAGTGATGATACAGAATTACACTTATTAGTATGGAAATCTGCTCACAGCATATTGTTATATAAAAAAGGAAATTTACAGAATATGGTACATAATGTGAGCCTGCTTTTATAAAATATATCCGGTGAGGGGTGCCTGTATGGCTCAATCATTTATGCATCCAACTGTTTTTTTGTTTTTTTTTTTTTTTTGGCTCAGGTCATGATCTTAGGGTCCTGAGAATTGAGCCCCCCATCCAGCTCCATGCTCACATGGAGCCTGCTTCAGACTTGCTCCCCCTCCCCCCTCCCCCTGCTTGCGTGCTCTCTCTCTAAAAAATAAAATAAAAATAAGTTAAGGATAAAAAAATAAAATATATCTAATGATGTGAGTAAAACATGTCAGAAAAATCATATATGAAAATAATCCTAGTGGACATCTTTGGGTCATCATATTGCAGGTCATTTCATTTCCTTTTTCATACTTTCCTGAATTATCTGATTTGTTGATAAAGGCATATTGTTTAATTATGAACACATTATTTTATAATAATTTAGCAAATCTATTTTATCTTGAAATAAGTGGATGCAATGCAGAAAATTTTCTAGTTCACTAATATCATTTAAATATATTTCAAAGGCATTTTAAGAACTAATTATTTTCAATAACTTCCTTTCCTTCTCAACAGAGAAAAGATGTTACAAGTTTTTAAAAAGTTATTATGTATATACAATTGTTAAGTAATTTAATGGGACCAATTTTTATTCTGCATGATTTCACAGTAGTATCAGTGTAAATAGAAATCATCAATCACATTTGAAAGTCTTTCTGGTCCACATTTCCTTAAATCAAAATTAAGATTTGTCTAAGTTCTATAAAAACTGTAAACTATGCCTTTAGTCCCTCTGTAACTGTATGGAAAGCATAGAAATCACAATTTTACTTGAGGTCATGTGTGAAAAGGCAGCTGTTTGTGGAATTATGAGTTTAATATCAAATATAATCTTTATTTTTTATTTGAGTGTAGTTGACATATAATGTTCCATTAATTTCATATGTAAAGAGTGATTAGACAAGTTTATGCAAGTGTAGCTACCATCTGTCACCATACAATGCGATGACAATGTCATTGACTCCTTCCTTCTGCTGTGCCTTTTATTCCCATAATCTTTTCACTTAATTTGAGCACTTGCAACACCCTATTCAAGACCTGTTGCTTTAATTTACCTATTTAGAGGTCAAGATAATGTCTATCTGCAGTTTTACTCTTGATTTTTCATGTCTAGTACTAACATTGTCTAGTATTATTCATTCATTCATTCCCTGAAATGACTGACTACCTAACATGTCCTGAGTAGAGGATGGGCCCCAAGGGTACAAAAATAAATGAGAGAAGTCCTGCTCAGACAAATGTAAGAGATGGGGCTGATGACATTGTCTTTTTGTTGTTGCTTACCTGAAATAAGTAAGCAACGATGCGATAGGAGCCAGCTTGTGGAAGGAGAAGCCGATACTCGAGGAAATAAATGTCTGAGAGTCTATTTGCTCTGTAAAGTGGGAAGCAATGCCCACAGCTGAGGCCCGGCAAGGATTATGGAAGAGGAGGCAGGCGCATGCCGGAACCCAGGAAGAGAGGGATGAAAGCAGGAGATATTCTCATGGGGAAAAGTCAAAGAAATGAACCAGTAACAAGAAGACAGATAGCTGGGGGCACCTGGGTGGCTCAGTGGGTTAAAGCCTCTACCTTCGGCTCAGGTCATGATCCCAGGGTCCTGGGATCGAGCCCCACATCGGGCTCTCTGCTTGGCGGGGAGCCTGCTTCCTCCTCTCTCTCTCTCTGCCTGGCTCTCTGCCTACTTGTGATCTCTGTCTGTCAAATAAATAAATAAAATATTAAAAAAAAAAGAAGACAGCTAAAATTAAATTTGTCATAATTTCAAAACAACTATGGGGATAAATAAGTGTGATTATGCCAGAGCAGAAAGCATGAAATGAAAATAGAAAGCAAAATAAGAAGACAAGGACAGACTTGAAAACAGCGGAGTTTGCAGAGATCTGTGACACTAATACCATTTCTGAGCTCAGTGCAACAAGTAGAATCAACAATCATCAACGTGTCATTGTATGATTCTCTGTCCCTTTTCTACTTTGTATTTGTGCTCACATCTTCATTGATGTGTCAATAATTTATGCTAGCATTTAAATGGAAAGCATAATTTAAGAACAAACTATGATTATGTGATGTGTCATTAAGTAAATTAGAAAGTGGTGGTTAAACTAAGATAAGTAGTGAAGACAGTAGGCAAAAATACCTGTAACATTAATCACACAATAGAATGATGTTTTGCCGAGAATATAAATGTTACCTTAATGTATTCTGGTAATTATGGATAAGAATTAAAAATAGCACCATGTTCCTACAGGAAAAAAATTAGATGTTAATATTAAAGTTTCAGAAAGTGATAAAAAGAAGACATTTTAATAAAAATTCAAAATTTCAGTCTTCTAAAGCAGTTGTTTATTTGGGTACAACTAATATATGAAATGGAGATAAAGTTTTATTTTGGTGCTATATTTTTGTGTGCCCTGCATTTTCCACCCCATGCTCGAACTTAAAGAATCCTGAACTTCATTCCTGTCAATGAATAAATGACAGACAAATAGCCTGAAATGAAATGCTTATGTATCAACAGGGAATGGACCATTATGTAATGATGTAAGAATCCATAATCTTTAGCCCACAGATAGCAAAGGTCGTGTTTTGAAGGAAGATCCATTCACTCACAAAGTGACTGAGTCTATTAGTAAAGTGAGTCTTCAGAAAGCACAACTTTAATAAAATTCTCTTCTCATTTTGCTATGTTTTCTAGATAGTCCATGGAAACATGAGCACATGTCACTTCAAACTTGATTGAGGAAATGACCCAGTTTGCCAAGGACAGGACTTCCATGCCTCAGGACATGCAGTTTTAAAACCAAGACAGCCGTGGGCAGATCAGAACAAGTTGGTCACCCTACCTAAAGCTAACCACCTCCCAGTAAAATGATTAGCTCTTCAAACTCCCAAAAGACAGAGTATTGACATCCTTTAGCTGTATTACCCAACAGGGCACCAGCAAAGAATGGAAGCCAGAGAATACAAAAATGTATAAGAAATTATTTGGGGGGTTAAATAAAAAAGCACTGAGGTAGTCAGTACAGAAAATCTTAGAACTTTGAATTTGTTGGACTTCCTTATGCTATTTACGATGTGACTTGATTTTACTTTGACTTAGAGATGGCTGGATGGGGCCACCAAACTCTGGATGTTATCCTTGGACTCAGTCAAAGCCAGAACATTTCCAATTACACATGATGTCATAATCTTCCTTTGAAGCAATGGGGGATGATTTCAATAGAAAGAAACATAGCAATATGTGTAATAAAAAAACAGAGAACATTTCTTTCTCAAATTACTGTTCTTTCCTCAATTCATTGATGAACATTTAAAAAGAGTACTTTGATACAATAATAAGTGCTAAATTGGTAACCTACATGTTCTCTCATGGTTAAGCCACGAACATCAATCTCTAATACAGTTAAGCTTTCCAAATTGAAGGTAAAGTGTAAGTTGTATTATTGATTATATCATGATAAAAATTTTAAAACCAAAAAGTCATTTCCGGTTCTGTTCTTTTGGAGGATACACATGAGCTTATATTAGTATTGACTTAGATGATTAGAATCTTTCTTGGTCCAAACACATATGTAAGTCTTTTTATAGGTTTTTAAATGATAAATAAAATTTTATTGTATCTTTAAAGAGCTTTCTTCCCAGCTGACAGTCACTAATTAGAAAAAGTTGTAGATGCTCTCATTTATCACAGTCACTGTTAAAAATAAATAACATGAATTTGAATCTAGCTTGTTTATGATCATTATTAGCTCAATTATTTTAAAAATCTAGTCATTCACAAACTCTGGACTCAAAATACTCTGACATTTAAAGACCCACCATTCTTGATCCTTGTCTGCATTAACAGTACTTTTCTCTTATTTTAAATTTTCAAATATTTCTAAAGGTTAATTACATGACAAAGCCAGATATGGTTCAAGGAAATTTATCACTAGAGGTAAGAGTCTGGTGAAAATCCATTATGGCGTCTTACAAACACACACACACACAATAGTAATTGTCTAAAGTTCAGACAGTAAACAACCTAATAAGTTAAAAATCTGAGTTCTAGTCCCGATTCTGTAGTAAATGAGCCTTATGATTTGGGGAAAACTTAAACCCTCTGGGTTGCATTTTTAATTTCTATCTAATAATAAGTAAATTTTGGTATGTATAAAAATGTTAGTATATTCATAATTTTTAAATAAACTTTTTAAAAACATATGTAGTTTTTAAAAGGGAAAACTATGAGTAATATTGTTTTAAAGGGAAACTCCTTATAATACATAAACATACACATAATTTCTCAATCTATTTAGTCACCTAATTTTAATTGTGTAGCTGGATTGCTGGAAGGCTTACTATTAGATGCTGACACATTTGTTTCTGAGTAAGGGATAGTTTCCTTTTATTTTTTCCTCTTTTTTTTTTTCCTTTTTTATTTTTTCTGTTTTGGGATGGTTCAGAATCACTTGAATATTTTAAACTGACCATCTTTTTTTCACTAAAGCAATAAAATTTCTTATCTAAGAAAGATAAAATTTCATCAGCCATAAAAAACAATTAATACTTAGAAAATATAATTCTGATCAAAGTAATACCTACAAAGAATTGAAAAGCCAAATAATGACAAAAAGCATATAATGAAACAGAGAAGTTTCTTGCTTCTCCTCCTTACTGGCTCCTCTGTGAGGAGCTCACTGCCTCCTCCTTCCTCCCATGGGCAACCACTTTCAAGTCTTTTAACATCCTAACATCTTTCTAGTTTTTACCTCCGCTGACTCAGAGGAAAAAACTTAGCATTATTTGTAGCCATTTGTTTAGCGTTTTAGTTGAGTCATTTCCCTACTCACTTCTCATCCTCCCAAAAAATAGGTATTAGTTTTTGGCTAAAATCCTATTTGGATCCACTTTTAGTGTAGAAAATTCCAAGAGAGTCTATTCCTATTCTAACCACAAGAGGAAGCTAGGTAATCCACAAAACCTGAATACTTGTGTAAACCTGTCTGAGAGCTGACATCTCAGGGCAGCCAGAAGACCGGAACAACAAAGGGTACAAGGCCCTCCAAGAAGAAATGCCAGGGAATATTTCACCTGAGACAGAGCAGAATAACAAGAGAGGGCAGACATAAAAGCAGGTAAGAAGAACAAACTGAAATTTTTTAAAGGCTGTGGGCTAAAGGGACAGTTCAGAATCCCCAGTAGTCTGAGTCATGCTCTTTCTCCAGCTCTCTCCCACCAGAGGGCAGGGAAGTAGTCAAACATTATATAGTTGACATTCTTCGAAACTATTACACACACACACACACACACATACCACTTTTGATCAATAAAGCAGTTAAGACAACCTCACTCAGTGCGGGCCTACATTTTAAATGTATCACACAAGGAATATTTTAAAAATAAAAAATGCTAAACTTGTAGTGAAAAGGGTTAGAAAGAATGCATGAACAATTGGGGAATTAAAAAAAAAAAACTACAAGAAGGGGTCAAAAAGTCAAATGGAAATGCTAAAAATGAAAATCATGACATCAAAGATGGCAAATTCCTTAGATGGGCTCACCAGCCCACTGGACACAACAAAAGAACACCAGTAAACCTGAGGGTACATCAAGACAGAATTATCCTAACTGAATTATAAAAAGAAACGATGTGAAAAAAAAGTGTGCCAAAGATCTATGCACCAATATTGCACAAACACTGACATAATTAGACTTCTCAAAGAGGAAGAGATGGAGAATTGAACAGAAGAAAAATTTGAAGACCTCATAATCAAGACACAATTTTCCAAAATTAATGGAAGACAAAAGCCACAATTGTAAGAATCTGGAAAAAAAAGCTTAGGCATAAGATATAGATAGATAATAATAGAAATAGATATAATAAATGTATATTTATTTAATATATATCTATATATCTATATCTCTAGATATCTAGATATACATCTATATCTCTATATCTATATAAATATATCTATATATCTATATATATAATATATATAATTTATGATTATAGATAAATATATATCTATAAATAGATATAATAAATAATAGAATAATAATAAACACACATATATCATCACAGTCACCTAAGTAAGAAATAATACATATTTTACACAGAATCATCCCATTTTAAAGAGGAATATTTCCTAACTCAGGATAATCCTTCTAAAACCAGAAGACATCACAAGGATGGGTATAAAGTTACAGTTATTCAAGATGAGTAATTTCCAGTGATTGGCTAATTTGCATAGTGCCTACAGCTAACAAGATGACACTGTGTACTTAAAAATGTGTTAATCGTTTTACCATTAAAAACAGAGAAGGACCCAGGGATATTTCTGGAAGTGATAGATATGTTTATTACCTGTATTGGTCACCTGAGTGTATATATTGGTACTAAAGAGAAGGAAAAATTCTTCTCTACCCATCAAGTTCTTCCAACTGGACTAAGAATTAAATTTACATGAGACATAAAGTTTTATTACATGTGCACAGAGGCCCAATAGTGAAACTGAGACATAATGAAGTGATCAAAGTTTTTATACTTTTTAGACAAAGAGAGAATATATTTGTGAGGAATTGACAGGACAAAGGAAACTTAACTTTGGGAAATTTAGTTAGTAAGGAATTCTGACAGGATTTAGGCTATGGTAGTAAATTAGTAAAAAGTAACAAAAGTTGTTTATACAGCTTCCTCAGCCCTGAATTTTCTTTCTCTGGTAATAAGGATGTCTCTTTACCTCCTGGTACAGGAAGGCTACCTCTCACATGGGAGATTTGTTTCCTGCTTGTGGGGGGACAGAGTAAGGTCTGAGTGTCCCTCTTGAATAGCTGTCTCTCACATATCTCTTATTTAAAATAATCAATATGCCAAAGTGGCACACTTTGGGGCAACCTGCCCTTGGCCCCTAGAGTGTAAACCCACCAAGTATATAACCAAGTTAGATGCACTAATTATGTGCAGTTTGGGAGAAGGAGACATTATATGAAACCCCAAACAAACATTAACTGAGATAAAACATATGAGTCCTTAAAATGGTGTGTGGCATATAATAGGTCCTTAATATTATCAGTTTTCTTGGACTTAGATATCGTCTTTGTTTAGTTTCTTTAAATATACAACTAAATCTTTGCACACGCTCCATTCATTTTGTAAAACTTTTTCTTACTTTACTTTTATCTTTTATAGTATCCAGTGACCACAATTCCAGAAATGTGGGGGGGATCTGAGGGGTAAATAACCTGACTTTTTAAGAGTTCTTTCTCCATTATTTGGTTTGACTTTTGGTTTATTTTTAGTTTGATTTTTATTAGGTTTCTCTCATTTCTTTCCTCAAACGTGGACATGTGAATTGTGTACTCATATTTCTTATTACCCTTTTACTTTTCTTAACTTTATTTTTTCAGTGTTCTAAGATTCATTGTTTATGCATCATACCCAGTCCACCATGCACTACATGCCCTCCTCTATACCAACCACGAGGCTCTCCCAACCCCCCACCCCTCTCCCCTCCAAAACCTTCAGTTTGTTTCTCAGAGTCCACAGTCTCTAATGGTTTGTCTCCCCCTCCGATTTCCCCCAACTCCCTTCTCCTCTCCATCTCCCAATGACCTCCATGTTATTCCTTATGCTCCACAAGTAAGTGAAACCATATGATAATTGACTCTCTCTGCTTGACTTATTTCACTCAGCATACTCTCCTCCAGACCTGTCCTTGTTGATACCAAAGTTTGGGTATTCATCCTTTCTGATGGAGATGTAATATTCCATTGTATATATGGACCAAATCTTCTTTATCCATTCATCTGATGAAGGGCTTCTTGGATCTTTCCACAGTTTGGTGACTGTGGCCATTGATGCTATAAACATTGGGGTACTTTTGTATGACTTTCAAGAAAACTAGAAGGTGGACCCTTTCATTGATTAAAAGTGTCTTTTTTCAACCACTGCATTCACACAAGAAGGGGGGAGGACTAAAAATCATTCACAATCCCACCATTCCTACCATGAATGCCTAGGACATCAATACAGAGTAATGATGATATTGGTATAGTTTTACTGAGGTTTTCATTGTTGTTGTTGTAACTTACCACTGCATCATAAATACACCATTGATTTTGAAGAACCACTCAAAAAATCAAAAGGGTCCTCATTTGCACCTCTCTGACATGACTATCCCCCTACCTACATCACCCTGATGGTAAAAAGGAGTTTTTGACTATGGTTCTTAGCTCTTTATTATAGTTATACTTATGATGAAAAAAATATGAGCATATATCTTAAGTCCCTTTCAATCATTATTATCAATTCTAGCTCTTTTTCCCTTTCTTCAGACATCATCCTGCTATAATTTTGTATGTTTAATGTGTATCTTTTGTAGTCTTTCTCAAAGATGATAGATAGATACATAGATAGATATACAGATAGATATCTGCATATGATACACACACACACACACACACACACACACATATATATATATATATATATATATATATATATATGATGCATAGTACCACTTTGAGGATTATAATTCCTTCTCCCTGTATATGCCTTCTGCAACCTGCTTTCTCACTCAAAACATGTATTCTCAATGTGCCCATTTATCTGCATATTTGTCATCAGTAAGCTATAGCACAAGACTGGGTGGATGGTAAAAAAATTCAGGCAGACAGTATGTTTGATCTCCATCATTATATTTTGCCAAAAAATCAATGTATTTAAAAATCTTAGCCTATGCCCATTGAAACACTATTTCTAATAACAAAAGGCTGAAAAAATATGAAAGAATAAACCAATCCAAAATAAACAAAAAGTCACCTTGAAAGAGAGGGAAGAAAGAGGAGGAAGAGGGCAGGGTTGGAAACTTGATCTCTATAAACACCTTAGTTTTCCAGTTTGACTTGGTAAAAATAAAAACCTGTTTCATAATTTTTTAATTAAAATCTAAAACAAATGAATCCATCTGAATATCAAATCAGGGCATGAACACATAACGAAAATTTTTTTTCAAATGATGTAAAGCACATATTTTGACTATTCAGCCCTTGGGGGCTATGTCCTAAGGCCAAAAGAACTATGAAGAGATCTTTCAACAGTTTTTGTTGGAAAAGATTTGGGTATTATTATTTTGAAATTATTCTACATACTTTGCAAGATTAGGCAACTGGGAAATTGTTTTAGACTGAGTTCCTAGAAAGCTTAAAGCAAAATATTTTGTGTAAACATTTAATCTGAGCGCGCAATCCTGGGAAAACAAGAATGAGGGAGTGAGGCAATGAAGTTAGAAAGGGGAGCATGAATATGAGAGAATGTATTCCAAAGTCAGACAGAGCTTTAGGACATACTACTTTCTCGGTCTTGTAGAGCATCTTTAAGAAGTCATTGGGAAACAGGGTGCCTGGGTGACTCAGTTGGTTAAGCCTCTGCCTTTGTTTCAAGTTATGATCTCCGGGTCCTAGGATGGAGCTACACATTGGGCTCTCCGCTCAGTGGGGAGTCTGCTTCTCACTCTTCCTCTCCCTCTATCTGTCTCCCCTACTCCCACCCCCGCTCATGTTCTCCTTCTCTGTCTCAAATAAATAAAATCTAAAAAAAAAAAAAAAAGAAGAAGAAGAAAAAGAAGTCATTGCTAAGCAAAAACAAGTGGGATTATATCAAACTAAAAATTCTGCGCAGCAAAAGAAACAGTCAGCAAAATTAAAAGGTGACCTATGGAAAGGCAAAATATACTTGCAAACTATCTGATAAGGGGTTAATATCTAAAATATATAAGGAACACATACAACTCAACAGCAAAAAAAAAATCTGATTAAAAATAGGCAAGGTACTTGAATGCACATTATTTCCAAGGCATACAAATAGCCACAAAGTACATGAAAACATGCTCAACATCACTAATCATTAAGGAAAACAAAATCAAAACCACAAGGAATGGCACACCTTTAGAATGGCAATTCTCACCCCTGTTAGAATGGCAATTGCCAAAAAGACAGGAGATCACAAGTATTGATGAGGGTGTAGAGAAAAGGGAACCCTTGTGCACTGTAGGTAGGAATGCAAATCGGTACAGCCATGGTGGAAAACAACATCCACAAACAATTAAAGATAAAATCTTCTTACAATCCAGGAAACCCACTTCTGGGTATATTTCCAAAGACAATGAAATCACTTTCTTGAAGATATCTGCACCCCTATGTTCACTGCAGCATTACTCACCACAACCACAACATGGAAACAACCTAAGTGTCCACCAATGGATAAATGGGTAAAGAAAGCATGTGCAAATGCACATATATAACATATATTCTACATATATATGATACATGCATACATACATATTACATGCATTATATGTGTGTGAGAAATGGGATAGTATTCAGTCATATAAAGGAAATTCTGCACATGGATGGACCTTGAGGGTGTTATGCTAAGTGAAATAAGTCTGACAGAAAAAGACAAATACTGTATGTTCTCACGTATATGTGAAACCTTAAAAAGAACTCAAAGATATAGAAAGCAAAATCGTCATAGCTTGGGGGTGGGAGAAACATGAAAGTGTTAGTTAAGGGCTACAGAATTTCTTTTTATCTCTCATTGGTCAAAGTCATTCATGGAGACCTCACACTTCCTCACTTCCATTAGTAGATATTAAAATTCTATCCTTAATTGCTAGGCATGATAATGGTGGAAAAGGTAAGCACTTTTTAAAAGAGATTTTCTCTGTGAAAGAAACCTAATTTCTGTGTAATATGATATGACACCTGAAATTGGCCTTAAATACACCAAGGAAGAAAGTAGGATTGGGACAAATAAGGCAAAACTGGCAAAATGTTGTTAACTGTTGAAACTGGAAACGACTTATTATTCTATCCTCTCTAGTGTTGTGTAGGTTTGAAAATTTCTAAAATAAAAATTCAATTAGAAAGTTTTAAATGTAGGGGTGCCTGGGTAGTTCAGTTGTTAAGCTTTGACTCATGCCATGATCCCAGAGTTCTGGGTTTGAGCCCCACATCGGGGTCCCTGCTCAGCAGGAAGCCTGCTTCTCCCACTCTCCCTGTTTGTATTCTCTCTCTCTGTCAAAATAAATAAAATCTTTAAAAAAATTTTTAAATGTAAACATATATATTGAAATTATTTTTATAATACATGGTCATTTCAGATTGAATGTCTTTATAATCCATATGGTCATAATCTTTACATACAAGGGTAATGTTCAGTTAACTCCAACCCTTCCGTAAGAAGGCTTCCATAAGAATCTTGCATAATCCTCCATACAGGACATAAGATAATGCTTATCTCAGCTCCATCCTCATTGAGGATACATATCCTGGCTTGTAGGTCCCAGTCCTTTTTTGGGTAAGTTTATGCAATCCATATTCATTCAGTCTCCAATAGAAATTGCGGTTGACGTGGGCATAATGAAAATCCATAACCAACAATAGCACAACCTATGTTTCACTTTGTCAGCAGCCTCATATATGGAGCTGTCAGATCATAGTTGGAAAAGAAAACGTAGCTACTATGGCTGTTTCCTCTACAGGTAACGATAGTGTTAAATTTCAGTGCCTGAGGGAATTCCAACTTGAGAAATGCTACTATGACTAGCAATACTGAATGAACTTTTTCTTATTACTCATCAATTCTATAAAAGCATGTGCAATTGTAAAGTGACATTTCTATGTCTCTGAACAGAGGTAAGCAAAAATAAATATCCTTAAAAATATGTTTATTAAGAGGGACACCTGGGTGGCTCAGTTGGTTAAGCAGCTGCCTTCGGCTCAGGTCATGATCCCAGCGTCCTGGGATCGAGTCCCACATCGGGCTCCTTGCTCATCAGGGAGCCTGCTTCTCCCTCTGCCTCTGCCTGCCATTCTGTCTGCCTGTGCTTGCTCTCTCTCCCTCTCTCTCTCTGACAAGTAAATAAATAAATAAAATCTTTAAAAAATATATATGTTTATTAAGAAAGTTATACCAGATTCTAGTTTTCAGCCATGCATGGTCTTATCAACTGTCCAGTTCAATGACAATGACTGTTTAGCCATGCATGGTTTTACCATGTAATAACACACATGTCTTGCCATTTGGTCATTCTCTACCATTTGGAAATCATTTGTAAGTGGTGTCAAAAGAAAGGGAGATGAAAGTGGAAGATTTGTTCTCAGTGACTCAGTTTAAAACAAAATTCAAATAATTGTTTATTTCCGTTCTCTTCCCAGGTTACACATATTCACCATGTTGGCAGAATTAAAATTGTATATATTCACCATAATTGAACAGGAAGAATAAATATTCAAAGCCTAGAGAGAATTTTCTAAACATGCTCTCGGATATTTGATCCCTCTTTCTTTTTTTTTTTTTTCCGGATTTTATTTATTTATTTGACAAAGAGAAAGATCACAAACAGACAAAGAGGCAGGCAGGGGGAAAGGGAGAAGCAGGATCCCTGCTGAGCAGAGAACCCAATGCAGACCTTGATTCCAGGACGCTGGAATCATGACCCAAGCCTAAGGCAGACGCTTAACCAAGTGACCCACCCAGGCACCCTCACCCCTGTTTCTTTTATTTTATTGTTTCTCTTCAAGTAGAAAGGGATATAACCAATGTTGGCCAATTATTCTAGCAGTACATATGGGTCAGTTCCAAAAGTTTTAATGCATACTAAAAAAGAACTTTACACAAAAACCTACTTTTTACTACTTTTTTCATTTTTTATTATGTTCAGTTGACCACCATATGGTACATCATCAATGTACTTTTAACAAATAATTGAAAAATGAGACCTCAAATATTTAGGGTTACAAATATGTACAAATTTAATTACCCTTTTAATAGCTAGCGACAAAAAAAAAGAAAGAAAGAAAAACTCATGATTTTAAGGTGACTTAGTCCTTATTGAACATTGGAAATCTCATCATTTGTCTATTTCAAAGCATTGTAAATGAGAAGCTAATATTGAAGTCACTGCATTTGGGAAGTGGAAGGAGTCTTAGAGGAAAGCATCAGGTTCTGTCCAAAAAACAGGGCACTCACATTTGTCGTTCCACAGAAAAAAAAATTAATATGTACAACCGGTTCAGTAGGTGTATAAAGAGCTGAACAAACCAACAGGGGGAAGGTAAGAAAACCCTGAGCAGAGCAGCTCCGAATAGTTTCTTTACCATTAAGACAGCACAGCCAAAGAAAGGAGATCAAGTTGAGTCTAGGAAGTGACCTGCAGAGACCAGCTCGGCAGAGTGGGGACTACCCTGGTGGGGTTAGAGCAACCGAGACATACAACTCCGGCTAAGAACCACACAAAGTATAATTAAAGGGGAAGATACATGCTGATCTCTCTCTCTTCCTGGTCTCCAGTTTTTCACTGGCATTTCTTCTCCATAAAACCTAATGAGAAGTTAGCTGTCAAAGGAGTTGGGAACATGTAATATTTACAGACTAGTCTCCTCTAATACAGTGCAGAGCAAGGGAAGCACAGAAGATGAATCCAAGGATGAAGAAGAGAATAACTAGTAGAGATGCCAAATAGCTTGGATTCACATCCTGGCTGTGGCGCCGCCCCTATGATGTAGGGTGAATTATTGAACTTCACCAAGTCTCATTTTTTTGAACTGTAAGATGGAGACAATAATAACCTGAGTTCCAGTGAGAATTAAATGATAAAAGTCAAAATCCTAGTTGACATAAAAGATCAGTGGCAGAGAGCACGGGCCATGTCTTGGTAGTTCACTTCAGCTATTCCCGACACAATAGTTGAGTGAATGACGGATGGTACAAATTATATTGTAGACCAGGTAATAGGAAGCTATTTTAGAAAAACGATTCTCAATTCTAACTTGGCCATCAACTTCCAGAGGGACTGAAATTCCAGCTTACAGCCATCCGAAGAATCTACAGTTTTCACTGATAACAGATAAGCTGTAGTGTAGGGATTCAGCCAAGCAATCTATGCCATTGAAAATAAGACACTTCATAGGAAGTTTAGGTTTTCAAAGGCGTGAAAATCTCAGTGTTGTTTTTCTCCAGATCTGAAAGAGAAAATGCACTTTACGCTTCTTTAGCAAAATTGGCATGCATTTGAACTTGTGAATAATCATCAAGGATTTTATTTTCAGAGAAAGGAAATGATCAGAAAAGTATCCTGATACATAACTACCTGCTTCCTGATTAGAAGGCCCTTACGAATGAGAAAGCACTTAAAATGGAATTTCAATTTTATTTAAAAGTAAAGTGCCATTTCTAGGTAGCAGATTTAAAAATATGAGTTTGTGTTCCCTCTTACCCAAAACACCACTCAAATAACAGGAACATTCCAGTTCTTTTTTTTTTTTAATTTTATTTTATTCATTTATTTATTTGAGACAGAGCACAAGCTGGGAAGGGGGAAGAGCAGAGTGAGAAGCAGATTCCCTGCCACAGAACAGGGGCCTCCACAGAGGGTGGGGCTCCAGGATCAATCCCAAGACCTCAAAATCATGACCTGAGTCGAAGATGGACACTTAACCCACTGAGCCACCTAGGTTCTCCCAAACATTCTAGTTCTAAAATGGAAAAGTTGAGAAAACAATTGCTTTTGCCTACCCCACTCGCAGCAGAGAGATAGAGAATAAGATAGAGAGATGGAAGAGAAAGAGAGAGAGAGAGAGATTGAGGGAGAAAATGAAAAGCAGAAATGCATATTCTATTTAAAATGACACTGGATCTGTAACTCCAAATGACAATATACAGAGAATCAGTGACAAATTCAGTAAAGGAGAAACTCAGATGTGGGAAGATGTTAAAAAAAGAAGACAACTGCACTGCAGATCTCAGACAAAGCCGACAGCAAAATTACCTCAAGTGTTATCAGCAATCCTGGAGTGGCAAATGCTATAGGTTGGCTAACTTAGCAACCATGCCAACCTCCTTTGCTATCCTCCAGCGTAGAGGGCAGAAAGCAAGGGACTCAATCCTTCACCCCTCAGAGTAAATAGAAAACAATAGAAAGAAGGGAATAAGAGTATCAATCAATAGGGGCTATAGATACAGTTTAAAAGTCTGATTTATACTGAGGTGGTTGATGGCTGAGAGAGAAGGAACTATACATAAGAGAGACTGGGAAGTGGTTACTGCTCTGTGCTGGGGAAAGATAAAATTTGACAGATGGGAGTGGGAGTAAGGATGGGCCTGAAGACCTGGCTGTTAGTGCCCAAAGTCTGCCTACTGAATGGGCTTTCCCTACTGACCCACTTCCACTTCCCCTAAAGGCAGGAAATGAAGCTGTCCCTGTGGCGTTGGGTCCCCAGGAGGGAGTCCTCGGCTCAATGTGCAGCTTTCCTCTTGCTTGCAGAGAGCAAATTCTAATTGTCAAGAAGACCCACCCCTGTTTATAGAGCTCAGAATCAGCCTATAGAACACAGATCTACCTACACGGAAGCAAAGGTTACCCAGATTGGCCACTGAGACATTCGACATTAAATACAGAAGGACAAACAATGATCCATAGCAGACATATGAAGAAAGCCAGAAACCAGAAAGGAAGAACTCAAGGTAAATAAATAAATGAGCCTAAAGGAAATAGATGAATCAAATCAGGGAATAGAATAAATCAATTAGAAAATTATTAAAACTAATTCCAGTTACTGGAATATGAAGTTAAAGATACCTAACATAATATGTCTTATGCATACACAATTGATATATATTAATAGATTTCACTATATTTAATGTAATATAAAGTAAATATATAGATATGCTTTTTTTTTCTCATGAAATTTTAAGGACATGGCCTCTGTAACCAGGCTGCCCGGGTTTTGAATCCTAGCTCTCCTCCTTACAAAGTACATTTAAAACAATGTAGTGATTTAAAATGCTAACCTGATATAGCTGTTGCAAGGATTAAGGAGTTCCTCCATGTACACATTTATGACTTCACATCTTCAGCTCTACGTAAGTCTGCTGTATTACCGTAGCATTTATGTCAACCTCCAAGACAAAAACAAAATGGCAGAGAATGAGAGAACAGGTCAACAACATAAAGGATTGTATCTGAACATCTAACCTCCAATTAATAAGATGATCTTGTTCATCGTGAAATATTTTGAATGTTCCCCTGCCCCAAGCAGAGTGATGGAATTTAGGAGACAGAAATGAGAACAAAAGCAGAGGAGAGGGTGGGCGCCTGGGTGGCTCAGTGGGTTAAGCCGCTGCCTTCGGCTCAGGTCATGATCTCGGGGTCCTGGGATCGAGTCCCACATGGGGCTCTCTGCTCAGCGGGGAGCCTGCTTCCCTCTCTCTCTGCCTGCCTCTCTGCCTACTTGTGATCTCTGTCTGTCAAATAAATAAATAAAATCTTAAAAAAAAAAAACAGAGGAGAGGGTAAGAATACTGATACCTTCAGCTTCCTTGGTAAGGTGACAAATGTCCATAGAACAAGACATCTAGGTTAAATATTCTATTTTAAAATAAACAGGTAACCAAGAGAGCCTGCAAATATTAGAATTATAGAAAATTGGAGAGGGATGGGTAGTAAAACTACAGCTTTCATTTGGAGGAGTTGAAAGCCCAAGAAGTTATAGTGTAAACACAATCACTGTGAAGGGAGAAACCTCCCAAGAGAATAAAAATTGGAATGATTAAAACGGTTTGCCTCTAATTAATGGAAAGAGGTGGGAAAGTTGAGGTGGGAAACTGGTTTTTTGTTACTAGTTCCTCTGTATTCTTTGCTTATTTTCCCTTGCATCTCTATTATTTGATATAAAGTATTATAAAAGAGAAACGTCCTTTTGGCTACAAACTTTTGACGGCAAAGTGTGGGTCTTATTCCTTTTCTTTTCCATCATAATTTTCTTTCTAATCTTGAAAATGCATCTTTAAATGGTTGTTTTCCATTTCCCCCCCAATGCTATCATTAAAATAATAAGCAATTCTGTGGGTAAAGAATAAATCATTCAAGGGTTGAGACACTGGAATGAAATGATTAAATCACCAGGGGAAAATTAAGGCTCTAATTTAGCTGCTATAATATGCAAGAATATCCAAACTTTAAAACCCTATGAATTTTTAAAAATTATTTATGGATTTCACTGAATTAATTACAAAGTATTGCTCTTGATGAGAGAAGTGAGTCTGTGTTATTTTTGTCTTATTTTTTCAACTCAAGTGTAAATGTTGAGGGATTAATATTTGAGCAGATACAAATAAGACTATTCAAAATCCACAAAATAACATGTTTATGTTAAAATAACACATAGATGTCCCTTCCCCTTAATAGATATCTTCCTAAAACTGATCTCTTTACCCTCCTCCATTTCTTCTTCAGATACGCAACCCACCCCCCCAACCCCCCCAATGTTCTCTAATTCTCAAGGCTTCCAGTGAGCTATTCTTTGTTTGGTTCCTTGTACTCTTATGTCTCTCAGCATTAGACACAATTGGCCAGCCCCCACTCCTCCATCCTTCTCTCAAGACATCCAGCATGATTCAATGCTTTAGACAGAATGACTCACAGGGTACATTCATGGTGATTCACACATTTCCTCAACTTCCAGATTCCTGCTTGACCAGACCACAATTCCATAGCTCCAGATCTTTCCAGATTTTAAGTTCCTCAAATATTCAACTTTGCTTCCCTTCCACATGGTGACTAGAACAGTACTGGATAAATAATAGATCCATAAGATATTGCTTTTTATTTTAAACTTTATTTTAAACAGAATCCTGATATCTGTATTCTAGATCAATATTACAGTCCTGGCCAACCTAAAGCAAATGTGATAACCTCTATTTTGGTGCAATTGTTTTCTCCTATTTTGAGTTGTTTTACTTTACCTGTAGCTTTTCCCAGTAACCCTAACCTTTTCAAAAATGTGATATTTTTGTGGTGTATTTTTTGTTTCAAAACATCACCTAAAGCAATATGCAATGCAAGTCCAAAACACCAACATATAAATTATCTTATAATAGTCTAAACTTTTAAAATTTGTAATATATATCCTCATCATATCTTCAAAAGTCTCTGAGGTCACTGCCATGAAAGACTGGTATCTAGTAATGTTATTTAAATGAAATAAGTTTCAGAAATCCTTACATTTCACACCAAATATCTAATTTGTATTCTTCTGGCAAAGGCAAGCTTTGGCTTTTCTTCTTTAGCTTGGAAAGAATGTGACAAAATTATCATTTAGGAAAACTAGCTTTTTGGTGTTAAAATATCTGTCTCTGTATCTCTAACTAGTGTAATGAGGAGTTTCAACTTGGGGTCTAAACAGGAAAAGATTTCATTTTTCTAGTAACTGTTCTCAAATTGTGCTAGTATTCATCCCACCTTTCCCACTGTGTGCTTTAATGACATTTTGGCAAGATTCTGTCATTTTCCACTTAATTTCGCTTATTTGAAAAACCTCATTTTCAGCAGTTAAGAGTCAGGACTCCAGCAGCTTATGGTTAAGGCTGGTGGGGGAGCAACTGGGAGGACAGCTATAGGTAAAAGGAAGGACTTCTTTGGACCTATCTCTCCTTCTTCCCTGTTCCAGGCACAAGCTAGTCCCTCATGCTGGGTTGGTAAGGAGGCAGTGGTGAAAAGGTAAGCTTCCCTCTCCCGACTGAACAGAGAGCATTCCTCCCCTTTGGTCGACTGATACCAAAGTCCTTCATGTCACTGGCTCCCAAATGTTGCCCACTCTTACATGAGGGGCCTTTGTAGAGGCTGCTACGCTAAAATAGGTACTTATGGCTCTGGATAGCCTTCTTCAGTTTAACACTTCTTAACCCCCCACCAAAAAAAAAATCTACTCACTGTTTGTGCATGGTGGGCTTTTCCTTATCCAGCAAAGGACTTCTTGCCTGGGGTACCAGAGTAAAGACTAAACAAAGCCCAGCCATCGGTAGTGTCCATTTGACTTACAGTGAGCTTATGTTTTCCTGCCATGTCCCTCCCAAATTTCTCCTTTACAACCTCACTCTTTCCCTGTGTTCTGAGGATGCAAAGAAAAGTCAAGTCTCCTTGCTGAGCAACAAGGACCACACTGGAACCCAAGTAACCAACAAGTCGGTGGTGGGCTGGAAGGAAGAGGACAGGTTTTTGACGTTAATGGACTATGTTTTCAAAATTTTCAGCCTCACTAGAGTGTAGAGAAAAATTGATGAATGGGGATAGACAAAAGAGGAAATGAGTTCAATCAAAGTACCAAAAAGTAGCCATCCTACAGGGATATGATGAAAGTAGTCATCCTAATAGGATATGATGAGCAAATAATGAGGCAGATAAGACAATAATAAGTCATGAGAGGAAAACCATATTTAGGGTAAAACATGAAAGCACAGCTTGCAGATGGGAACCCAAACCAGAGAGGTGAGTGATTTGAAGCTCAGGACATAAGGCATTTCTCCAGAAAAGGAACTGAGCAGGAATCCATGCTGGTGGAAAATCCAAAGTGTGAGATTAACAGAAAAAAAAATGCCTCTAAGAAGTCAGAACATGTCTATAACACGAAGGCTATGATATTAGGCAATAGTGCCTGCCTCTAGTAGCAGTCTCCCACATGATTCTAGCTGGAAAAGGAACCACATCCAGGATGTGGCTAACTCAGGAAGCACAAGAGAGACAAACTGCCGTGCCTGCTGTTTCTGATAGCATGCATGGTGTCATCAAAGTTTCCAAGATCATTAACAGAAACAAGGTGAAAAAGAGAACTCTGCAGAGGGGCATTGTTATCATTCATAATTACACATTTTAGATGTTTCAAACTATCAATGCATTACAGCAAGGAAATTATGAGGCTAAATTAAGGGTTTCTCCTAAGGAGAATGAGGATAATGAAGTCTATGTTGAATATAAACCAAAACCAATTAGCTCTCCAGCACTGCTACGCAGATTATAAATTCTACTGATGCAGTTTGAACCAGCAAAATAAAAAATTCTATAAACTTATTTATTAACACTAAAACAAGTCAGTCATAAGACAAGCAAGCTATCTTAATATTTAATGGCACATCAAATAATAAATCTTTTGTTTACTTTTGTGTTCTGATGATAAAAGAGGCAAATTGCTAATAATCAGATCTCCAGTGACCACTCCAAAGCTTCATAATGATCCCCCTTCCCCTAATATAAGTCTACCACAAAAGGGAAGCAGGAGTCTCTAAATTTTTGTAAGAGATAATTGTGACCTCACTGACAAACTTAGGAGACACCTCCTGATTTATTGGAACTACTTTCCTCAGCTCTTACTTTGCAAAGTTTTTGTGGGGCCCTACTATAGGATGCAAGGCCAAAGCATATGACCTCGGACTAGACCAGTTAGTATATTTCTTTATGCTGGTTGGCTGAAGGATGTAAATGTGACCCAATATAACCAGAGAAGGAGCGAATACTTGGACGTCTATGGGAACTATCCAAAAAGACTGTTCAACTGCACTTCCCGTTGGAGCAGTGAAGTTAAGGCACCTAAGTTAAGGTCTGCTTGTGACACCAGGTTCCAAACCCTATTGCTAATGGAGCCGATATGGAAAAAGAGCTGAGAGATGGAGAGAACATGGTCTGAAACCATGGACTTTTCAGTTACATAAGTCAATATTTTCCTTTTTTCCCTGCTTCAGTTTAAGTTGGTTATTCTGTTACCTGTCTGAGGAAAGTATCCTAATTGACATGGTATTCAATTCTAGTGAAAATGCCTAACAGACATTACTCTCACTTATCCCATTTACATAGTACCTATTATCCATGGACATGGTTTTTGATCATAGGGTCTCAAACCCAGTTAGGGAAGGGCATATGTCATATGGACTAGACAACAACATAAGCCGGTATGGGGTAAATGCCAAATGAAATCCACCAGCAGTGTGGTGAACACCAAAGTAACAAGAGAGTGCAACATAGTGCCTGTGAGACAGCACGGCCCTTTGCCATCAGATCTATTAAAGTTAGCAAGCCTAACTGTAATGTTTATCTTTATTATCCATGAGATTTTTTGTTTTCTGTATTTAGGGATAAAAATAGATCAACTATTAACTCCCACTCGTGTATGCATAAAAATCACAATTTATAATCTAAATCCTCTTAACTCAAGGCATCTTAAAACTTCTAAAAATAACCTAAAGCAAAACAGAGAGCAAAGGAAAAATGACATATAGTAAGGGACTTGGGTTTCACTTCCTTAAATTCCACTGAAATTTTAACTATCACAAATGGGAAAATTATTTCTTATAACCTATTATTCTGAAATAATCATAGATTCAGAAGAACTTGTAAAAAAAAATAGTGTACAGACAAATCCCACATATCTGAGCCTCCCAGAATGACGATATCCTGTGCAATTGGAGTATAATGTCAAAACCAGAAAATTGATAACCCCCACAATCCAACTCAATCGGAATTCATCAACATTTCATGCATGTGCTTGTGTGAAGGGGGTGGGGGAGGGTATAGCTCTATTCTGTTTCATCATCTGTGTGGATACAAGACACAGAACCATGCTGTCACCATCCTCTACAGCCACAACCACACCTACTTCTGTCATCAATCCCTGGCAACCACCAATCTGTTCTTTATTTCCCAATTCTGTCATTTTCAGAATTCCATACAAATGGAATCATACAACACATAACCCTCGAAACTGACTTTGTTCATTCAGTATAACTCCCAGAGTTTCATCCATGCTGCCACAAGCACCATTGGTTGTTTCCCCCCTATAAGCCATATTCCCTGCTACAGAAGCACCTCTGTCTCTTATGTCATTCACCCATTGAAGGACATGTGGCTTCCTTTCAGTTTGGGTCCATTATGACAAAGCTGCTATGAAATTTCATATGTATTTTGTTGCCTATTTTTGTGAGAAAATGAATCTTCATTTCTCTGAGATAAGTGCCCAAGAATGTAAGTGGGGAAAGAATTTTGACAGATTAAATCTTTTAATCATCCTGAAGATCTCCCTGCTCCTGCCTCTGACATTCTTGGGCTATAAAAGGCAACGTCAGAGCTGGCCTCTTTAAGTTCTACCAAACGCAACATCTAAACCTTGGCTGAGCTGAGGGAGACAGCCTGTTTTTTTCTGATTTTGAACTCAGTATACTGAACATTTGCTGAACCTACTGCCTAGTAACGAACAGCTGAGAGTGGAATGATCAATCTTCGCACACAGAAAAGCTTGAGGTGCCAGCTAGGCCCACTTTAGTGGCTAGAAACAGCCACCAAGCTGGGATTCTTGCTTCACAGGCTGGTAAGTAGTTCATAACATCACAGGCGGGTACGTATTTTTGAGGTCTCATAACCAAACCACCACCTACTACTTGAATTCCCAACATAGTATAAGGCTGGTACCTGGTAACCCCAGCTCTTTCTTTGTCTTGCGTTACATCTCGCAAAACCCATACTCCTGAGGAAAGCAGCAAGTCACTGACACATGACTGTTGTTGAATTTCCAATGAATTTCCATTCTATCCCCATATTGATACTATTTGTTGTTCCACTGAGAGACAACAAATTTCACTTGCATTCCAGGGGAAACACATTCAATAGGCAAGGGAGGAAGAAAATGTATTTCTTGAAGTGTGCATTGAGTTTCTATTTACTTTATTAACAAGGCAGAGATTGTCTCTCTCAATCCTTGTTTTCTATGCTCGTGTCTGATCATAAGCACATCCATCGTGGGCCCCTGGGTGAGGACCCATGTGGGGAACTCTCCACATTCAGATACATCTGCCCAAGTCCCAAATCAGCAATATCCCCAATAAGAAAGGAGGAAACATAGATTCAACCACTTCTTCCACAAGGGATGATTGAATACTTAAGATGTACGGGCCCCATGATAAATGAGAGTGATTCATAGCGGTGAACACAACAGATAAAACCGGCCTGTCTGCAGATTAGACAGGGCTCCATGTTGAGTGTTCAGATATCCAGAAACAGAAGGACCGAGTGCTTTGGCTGCATCGAGAAGACACACAAACTTGAATTAGGCAGGTGAAGCCTCCTGGAGGCCCGGAAGGGTTAACTGACTCCTGGGAGATGAGTAGGGAATGGCTAGGTGAAGGGAGAAAGATGGGGAGAAAGATGCCTCCTTCAGGCAGAGGATGTAGAAGACTGGAAGGAGGAGCTTTTTCAGCAATTGCTGGAGCAGCTGTTGCAGGACAAGGAGTAGGGTGGTCTGGGAGGCAGGTGAGAACAGATTAAAATCTGTTACCCAAGGAAGGGCTTTTTTGGTTTTGTTTTCTGTTCTTTTATTTTTTTTATGGTTGCATTTTTTTTGTAAAACATTTTCCTTAAATATATCTTTAGTATTCTATAAAAATAAAACATATTTACTGAAAAATCCAAACAAGATGAAATATTGTTTGGTTGTCAGTTTTTGGTTTAAAAATCAAAGATGTAAAGGACAAGAAAAAAAAATCCACTGATCAAGCTCTTTCAAAGCCAAGTCCCCTGGGACTCTGTGAGCATCCTGAACTCTGCATGCCCTTCCACATCCCCAGATGCACACTTCCCTTCCCACCTCCATCTGCCTTCCACAGCAGCAGTTCCCCTCCCCCTCAGCATCAATTGCCCCTTTCTGTGTACTTCCAAAGCACTTGAC
This sequence comes from Lutra lutra, assembly GCF_902655055.1. Lineage (NCBI taxonomy): Eukaryota > Metazoa > Chordata > Mammalia > Carnivora > Mustelidae > Lutra > Lutra lutra. The sequence continues at coordinate 34,585,099 of NC_062280.1, read as the reverse complement.
CCACTGTTATTAATTAATATAATATAATAGTAGTACCTATATTAATAATTATTTGCATAATCCAATTATTAATGATGGTTATTGTGATAATATAATAATTAAATGTTTTAATTTATAAATTCATGATAGTTGTATTAGTATTGCACACATTATCAGAAACTATTACAATGACTTCTTGGTGTATCAGCTTTTACTGATAGCTGAACTCCTTAAAGAAAGACTAGATATGTATAAGTTCTGGGTTTCTATCCAATCACTCCTTCATTTATTCATTAATAAATATTTATTGAGAACCTACTATGTTCCCAGCAATGATCTCAGTTCAGGGCATGTATCAGGAATATGTAGTCAATACTCCCTGCCCTGTTGGAGTCTACAAGAAGCACACAGTTCATAGCAGGAAGCTTCAAAAGGTGTCTTTTTCCAGGATAGTAGCCAAGAGAGCCTCCCAGTTGTCCACCATTTCTGGGAGGAGTTTCTATGAGGAACTTTGAGTCTACACACCAGTATTCTCTTCAGTCTACACAAAGGTCCTTTAAAAACTGATGGGCTCAGGGGCACCTGGATGGCGGGTCAGGTAAGCTCCCAACTCTTGGTTTCAGCTTAGGTCCTGATCCCAGGATCCTGGGATCGAGCCCTGCATTGGGTTCTGTGCTCAGCACAGAGTCCACTTGAGATTCTCTCTCTCCCTCCTTCTGCCTTTCCTGCTCCTGTGTTCTCTCTATATATATAAAATAAGTAAACCTTAAAGAAAAAAAAAAAAAAACCTGATGGGCTCCCTCACAGGGAATAACTCTCTAATCCCCATCAAACACCCCTTCCCCTCCTATTCTTCCCCTGTGAGAAGTGAGGGTTACATCTCTAAAGCTCTTATGGAGTTTGCTTGGTCTGGAACTAAAATGGGCAGTGGGAGATACTAGCACACATTTCTCCTCAGCTGTAAATTGCCTTCCCCGCTAGCAAAAATTCTGTGCCCCCATCTAAGTCTTTAAACTTGCATGCCAAACTGATCAAAGTTCTTTGGATTCTTTTGAGCAGCCATTTTGTTAGTGACCTTGTCTACCCATTGGGAGGCCTGGAAAGAAAGGGGTTTTAGTGCCCATGAATTTAGAGCTTAGCCATTCTTTCCCATTTTAAAGTCTTTAGATCAGTGCATGGACCAGCACACTGATCTCTCTTTTGACCTTATGATAACTTAATTTTAGAGGCCTAGTTGCCATTCTGAGCTACTAGCCTTGTGAAGGGCCCATGAATTTACCTCAGTAAGCCTACCTAAATTCTAAGTCTCCTGTTTGAGAGTTTGGGAGCTCACCCCTTCACTCTAGGCTTCTGGATCCTTATGCAATTTCATGTGACCCCTCCCCAGAGCTCCATATTGTACTGGGAGAGACAACCTTTGCTCAGACCTAAATCAATGGATGCCAGCTTCCTTTGTCCTAAATAACAAGAGACATCATCCAAAATACTCCTATTCCAGATGAATCTTCTCCAAGTGGGACAGCATTCTGGATCTCCAGATATCAAATAGATAAAATAGTTGTTTTCTTCTTTAAAGTCCACCTCATCATACATCCTACTACGATTTTCAACCAGTATTTTTAAAATCTGTCTAATGATAATAATCACCTAAGGCACTTTAAAACAGATTCCCAAACCCTTCTGTATTTAGAAAATGGTTTACTAAGGTTTTTTTTAATCATTTTTTAAAATTTATTTTCAGCATAACAGTATTCATTGTTTTTGCACCACACCCAGTGCTCCATGCAATCCGTGCCCTCTCTAATACCCACCACCTGGTTCCTCCAACCTCCCACCCCCCCACCTCTTCAAACCCTTCAGATTGTTTTTCAGAGTCCATAGTCTCTCATTGTTCACCTCCCCTTCCAATTTCCCCCAACTCCCTTCTCCTAACTCCCCATGTCCTCCATGCTATTTGTTATGCTCCACAAATAAGTGAAACCATATGATAATTGACTCTCTCTGCTTGACTTATTTCACTCAGCATAATCTCTTCCAGTCCCGTCCATATTGCTACAAAAGTTGGGTATTCATCCTTTCTGATGGAGGCATAATACTCCATAGTGTATATGGACCACATCTTCCTTATCCATTCCTCTGTTGAAGGGCATCTTGGTTCTTTCCACAGTTTGGCAACCGTGGCCATTGCTGCTATAAACATTGGGGTACAGATGGCCCTTCTTTTCACTACATCTGTGTCTTTGGGGTAAATACCCAGTAGTGCAATTGCAGGGTCATAGGGAAGTTCTATTTTTAATTTCTTGAGGAATCTCCACACTGTTCTCCAAAGTGGCTGCACCAACTTGCATTCCCACCAACAGTGTAAGAGGGTTCCCCTTTCTCCACATCCCCTCCAACACATGTTGTTTCTTGTCTTGCTAATTTTTGCCATTCTAACTGGTGTAAGGTGGTATCTCAATGTGGTTTTAATTTGAATCTCCCTGATGGCTAGTGATGATGAACATTTTTTCATGTGTCTGATAGCCATTTGTATGTCTTCATTGGAGAAATGTCTGTTCATATCTTCTGCCCATTTTTTGATATGATTATCTGTTTTGTGTGTGTTGAGTTTGAGGAGTTCTTTATAGATCCTGGATATCGATCTTTTGTCTGTACTATCATTTGCAAATATCTTCTCCCATTCCGTGGGTTGCCTCTTTGTTTTCTTGACTGTTCCCTTTGCTGTGCAGAAGCTTTTGATTTTGATGAAGTCCCAAAAGTTTATTTTGGCTTTTGTTTCCTTTGCATTTGGAGACATTTCTTGAAAGAAGTTGCTGTGGCTGATATCGAAGAGATTACTGCCTATGTTCTCCTCTAGGATTCTGATGGATTCCTGTCTCACGTTGAGGTCTTTTATCCATTTTGAGTTTATCTTTGTGTACGGTGTAAGAGAATGGTCGAGTTTCATTCTTCTACATATAACTGCCCAGTTTTCCCAGCACCATTTATTGAAGAGATTGTCTTTTTTCCACTGTATATTTTTTCCTGTTTTGTCGAAAATTAACTGACCATAGAGTTGGGGGTCCATATCTGGGTTCTCTACTCTGTTCCACTGGTCTATGTGTCTGTTTTTATGCCAGTACCATGCTGTCTTGGTGATCACAGCTTTGTAGAAAAGCTTGAAATCAGGTAACGTGATGCCCCCAGTTTTATTTTTGTTTTTCAACATTTCCTTAGCAATTCAGGGTCTCTTCTGGTTCCATACAAATTTTTGGATTATTTGCTCCAGCTCTTTGAAGAATACCGGTGGAATTTTGATTGGAATGGCATATGGTTTACTAAGTTTGCATGGGATCAAAGAACCCAAACTTTTTAACAGGTCCCAAAGTGATTATTACCACCATGCCAGTTTGGGAAACTATCTTAACTAGTCATGTGTTGATTTAAAGTGTTGGTTTAAAGTTTCTAATGAGAATGGAAGTTTCTAATGAAGTTTCTAATGAAGAATGTTTATACAGGGCACATTTGAGTTTAAAACATTTAACAGTTCAGATTTCTCTTCAAAATACTGATTTTGTATATACACCCAGAGATGGGATTGCTAGATCATATGATAGTTCTCTTTTTAATTTCTTGAGGCATTATCATACATTTTACATAGTAGCCTTACAATGTACATTCCCACCAACCATGTACAAAGTTTCCCTTTCCTCTATATCCTCATCAATGTTCATCTTTTGTCTTTTTAATAACAGCCATTGTTGTAGGTTTAAGCTATATCTCCTTGTGGTTTTAATTTGCATTTCCCTGATGATTAGTCATGTTGAGAGTTTCTTTATATATCTGTTAGCTATTTGTATGTATTATTTTGAGAAATGTCTATTCAGGTCTTTTGCTTATTTTTAAATCCAGTTATATGTTTTCTTGCTATTTTCTTATATATTTTGGATATTAACCCCTACCAGATGTATGTTTTATAAATACTTCCTTTGGTTCTGTAGGTCATATCATCACTATGTTGATTGTCTCTTTTGTGATGTGGAAGTTTTTTAGTTTGATGCAATCTCATGTATCTATTGAGAAGAAATTTCATGATATGTTTCCCAAGTCTTCAACTTTTGAAGTGGGGATGTGACAGAAAGTGCAGGGAATTTATATTTAGGAAAACCTCGATTGTTGTTGTATGACTTTATCACCAAACACTAGCTTCCAAGAGTTCATGGTTCAGTAAAAAGGCAGAAAGTAAGCAGCTATCACTATAAAATGTGCTAGGTGCTGGAATGAAAGTATGCCCTGGTTTTACAGTGCTCACGGAGCAGTTTATAGGTTGTGAAGATTAAGGAAGTCTTCTGGGAAGAGGTAATGTCTCAGTTGACTCACTGGATCTCTCTTCATTTTTTGCATTCCGTAAAATGGAAATAAAAGCTTTATTGCACAGGCTCGTTATGCATATTTAATAAGTTAACCTAACACATTTTTGGTACTCAACAGGTACTAAACAACCTCCCATTTTCCTTTTGGTTATAAAATCCTAAAAACCATCAATGAAAAGGAATACAGAGAACATAACATAGAGAGAAGTGTCTCCAAGTATAATGAGGTATGAAGCAATAATAACTAATGTACCTTAACCTTCCACTCTAAATATAAAACAAAATCTCCCCTGGTGCTGCTTTCTCCATTTGGTCTTCATTTAATTGCACATTATTTCAGAACAAGAATCATCTCTTCTATGTTCTGTGCAGTGCCTTGCCCTGTATCCAATATGCAGTTGGATGGGACTAAGTACATTTTATTTAAATTAAATTGACACACATGCACAGTTTCTATTTTGCAAGTCATGTATAATCATTAGTCCAATCAAGAGCCCTGTGTGGAGGTTACATTCCTCTCATTTAATTATCCTGGGTTTATAATCCATGGTCGAGGAAATCCGGAGATCGAAGCCCTCTTTTTGGCTTAATCAGTAGCTAATGAAGATTTAAATGAAGTCTTCCTGACTTCTTTTCCTTTAACAGAGATGCCAGACCATTTTTCCAGTTGATGACTAATTTATTAAGAAAAATCATTTAAAGGACTTAACAATTCCTAGTCTGCCCTGACAGACACATATTACACATATTTCAGAAGTAGACCTTAGATTGCTTTATGTAATAACAATAGATTATTTTAAAATTTGCATACTGAAAAACAAATATAGATTTTTAAGTTGCAAAAACAAAAAAACCCTTTAATAGGATAAAGTCTGTTTCTGTTGTTTAAAATTAAGTGATTGATTTGTTATTTTTAAGCTTTTGAAGAGGCTGAAGATTTTAGGTAGTTGAGGATTTTTGGTATCGTCTGATGTTTTTGTTTGTTATTTTTAGTTTTTACGTGTGACCATAGTTGTAAAAGATTCCATTGGGGATAAAAGAAACACATTTTAAAAATATTTTTAAATCAAAATTTGCCAATTTGTTATAAAGCAAACACACCTTGGATGAGCTGGAGCACACAGTACACTTGCAATGCATTGAGGACAACGATCACTGAACATTAGAGCTGATAGAGACCTCCAGACTCCCCAGAAGTCACCAGGGTTACCTTGGGATACACACATGCTACCCATACAGAGTTCTACAAAGACTTGATTGGTTCGGAAACTTAAGTTTTGGAGGTTCTGCATCAAAGAACTCCAGATTTCTAACTTCTCATGAAAAGTATCTGGATCTGGCAGCACAATGCTCCAATTGTGCACAATCACTCTTATCTGCAGCTGAGTGACAGTTACTTTCTTCAGAAGAGGTATGTGAGAGGGCATCAAACACTGTCTTCTTTCCCTCCTTTACTTTTCCTTGCTGCCCTGATGGCAATTGGAATTTGGAATGCCAGCCCTATTCTGACACCCGCATGTTGTAGAAGAGATTTATCCAGGGTAAACAGATCAAATTAGTTCTGTGGCCCTAATAACACTGCATAATGAACAACCTAAAAGCTGAACAGCATAAAACAATAAGCACTTGTTTTGCTCACGTGTCCAGGGATCAGCTGGGCCCTAGTAATGTAGGCTGGGTTTGGCTGGGGTGGTTTGGCTCTGCTCCAGATGTCACTTGTTCCCTTCCGCCACCAGCAAAGAAACTGGGACAGCTTCTTCTCACGAAAATGGCAGAAATGGAAAAGGGCAAGGGAAACACACAAGTCTTTTTAATGTCCAGAGTCATAACTAGCAAGGTCTCATGCCCATCTCTCTCAAGTGTGCAAAGCAAATCACACACTGAACTACACCAAAGAATGGGGAAATGCAAACTGCCCTGTTAATGGGGAAGACTTCAAAATCACAGCGTGGATGGGAGCAGGGACAAGGTTAAATAATTCAACCCAGCAACCCGATTGACTGTTGAAGAAGTCTTTAATCACACATTGCACAGTTTCCATCAAGCCTAACTTCACTCATTCACTTTCCATTTCTGCCCAGGAGCCATAGGATCTGGGGACAGCTGGTCTAATCTCACTATAGGACAAGGAAACTGGTGCAGAATCCCAAGGAGAACATGCCTCCTAACCCGCTGTCCTTTGCGTTTCAGTTTGATGATGAAGCGCTATGATCTTACCTGAGTGAAATGACATGGTCACTCATAGTTTTGCCAATAAAATTTCAGATTTTGAAAGTTATATTAAAGCCTGAAAGGCAATAGAGAACTGAACTACAAATCACTCATTAAGATGAGTTCTAAGTTCTCAAAGCCATCTGTTCCTTAAGAATTCTCATAGTCTAATTTCACCTTATAAAATAATATGGAAATATGGCACTAGAGACCTCCCTTAGGGAAGCACAAGCTTCCAACAAATTAAGAAGCATTGTTTATTTTAGGTTGGAAAATCTCAACAGGCTCCCCTTTACTTTCATAACTGTATTTTGCCTTGTTCTCTGCTTCTAAGACTTGATACTTTTAAAAAACACTATATATACTCAAAAAGCCAATAAACCACTGAATCTCTAATGAATGGAGAAAATTGAAACAAAGTTTAGTAAATGAATTTTAAAATGCTAATTTTGACTGTCACCCAAAAATTACCATTGGGATTATTTAATTTCTTACAAGGGAAGCTCCGGTCAAACACAGGCTCATTTTTTTCTGGACTGAGGATTCCCCAAAGGCCTGCAGAGCTGGGTAAGCAGTACAAAAGCCCCAATCTGAAGGATTGCCCCAGAGCTCTGTTAGCTGAGCCTCAAACCAACCCCAAATGTCAGGTCCCAGTGCCTTCCTAGCCCCCACCTGTATAATGTTAGCTTTCTAGAGGCACTGTTGTCATCCAGACAGAATCTACCTTCCACCTTGCAAAATGAAGAGGTACAAATGTGGAAATCAAAACCTCAAAGATGGCAGCAGTTCAAAAGCTCCAAAACTCCCAAAACTTATTAAAAGTTCACAATACAACCTCCCTCCCTACAACACACATGTCACAGTGCTCAAATCCTCTCCATTCTTTGACCTAGGACCCCTTCTCCCTGGGCTGGTGTTATTTCTGTGGAGGAAGGGAAACTGTGAAGGAGAAAAAAAATAATAAGTGGGAGTTTCATGTCTCTCCCCTCCTTCCAAGCCCAGAGTAAATGGTTTTTCTCTTTCTAAAATCCTTCCTATCTATAATACACATATTTTGATGACAGCGTTGCTAGTTCAAGTCTTTCCCATTAGCCAACCAGCTGCATGATGGCTAGATGGCTCCATGGCCCTTGGTCATATCTTCGTATACGATGAGAACTTTGTGTTTACCATGACTGTCCCCCAAAGGGAGTGAAATGAATAGAGATACTACATTTATGTAAAAGCTAGATATTAAGGAATTCCATAAAGAGCATGGACCTCCATGGATTTCAACATATCCAGCAGGATGAGAAACAGAATTTACAGATAGAGCACTTTATTATATGTTTTCATGGATTTAAAGTTGCTTAAGTCCACACAAGTACAGCCATGCTGAAAGTTCTCATTTTCATTTTGTGAGTGGGGTGAAGGGAGCTAACTGTTGAGAGAGATGACATCACTTTCTCAAGGTCACACTTAGGAGCTAGCAGAGCTATTGTCGTGGGAGTGGAGCCGTGGGGCATGAGAAGACCTTGGACACACTAAGGCCTCTTTGACCTTAATTGAATACTACAGTCCTAACTCTTTTCAGTTCTCTTTCCAGTGCCTGTCAATAACTCATAAGAAATACAATGAAAGTTATCTTCCCCACAAAATAGTTGATTTCACCATTACAAGCTTATAGTGGTGCCTATTTGTGTCTCTGTGATGGTTTCTGAACATATTTTAAAGATATTTGGGAAAGCATTAATACAGCCAGGCTTCACTTTCCTTCAAGAATTCTTTAGGACAAATCAACTGACGTGAAGAAGAATAAAATCCAAGACCAGAATAAGTTTCCAATGTCTTGGTTTTAGATAATTCCAGAAGTTGTGCCAATGAGTATAAAACCTGCCTTCCTTATCCAACTGTGAGAGAGATAGACAAAGGAGAGGTTGAGAATGTGTGTGTGCAAGAGACAGGCTTCAGAAAGGCTTGCCACACATGCTTTAGATTTTCATTTTTTCCTTGGCCAGGGTGACCAGGGAAACCAATGACCAAACTCTCCTGGGCATAACTGCAGTAAAACTTTCACCACTGCCTTTCCTACTTTTTATTTTTTCTTCTTCCATTAAAGATTAAAAATATGCAGGGAGAGTAATAAAATCTAAAATTTTGTGAATTCAAGAGACTTTGCTCTAGTTTTGGGTTTGATGGGAAGTCTATTCTAAAATCTAATAACTGTCTCTAAATCTCTGACACTTACTTAGTGTGTTCTCTGAACTTCCTTGCATTATCTGGATGCAATAAACAGGCTGCTTAATAAGAATGGAAACACATCATCATAGCCATGCTGCTGTGTAATCCCCACCCTTTGAGTGTGGGCTGGCCAAGTGACTTTCTTCTAACCAGTAGAATACAGCAAACATGATGGGATGTCACTCCCATGATTACTTCACATAAGACAGTGATTTCCATCTTGCTTGCAGACTCTCTCCCTTTTTGACTTTGACAACGCAAGAAGTCATATTGGAGAGACCCATGCAGCAAGGAACTGATGACTATGAACGAACAGGAGCTCTCAGTCCAACATCCTGAAAGAGACTGAATCCTGCCAATAATCATGTGAGCTTAGAAGTAGATATTTCCACAGTACAGCTTTGCAATGAGGCCCCAGTCCTCATAACATCCGGATCACAGCTTTCTTAGAGATTCTGAGTCTGAGGAACCCAGCCAAGCTACAGCTGGATCCCTGGCTCACAGAAATTGGAAGATAATAAATGTGTGCTATTTTAATCCAGTAAATTCAGGAGTAATCTGTTAACACAGCAATAAATAACTAACACTTAGCCTTAAATACAAGGGACATATCAACTATCTTTTGAACCATTAAATAGTTTGTAGTTTTTCTATACTGGAGTTTCTCTAACACTCCCGAGAGGAAAAACAAAACTAGTGGAATTGAGTAATAGATGGAAAAATGGAGACACCTGGGTGAGGCAGAAATGTTTTAAAACATTGACAGCAGTAATATTTGGCTGCAAAACTTTGGTTTAAATCTACTCTCTGGACATTGAGCTGCACTTGGGAAATGCAATGTGAATTTTAGGACCAACTCCCTGCTAATTTGAAGTGATATTAGTGGGTCTCTGATGTAAATTTTTTTCTGTAAATAATGTTATTGAAAAATAATCCTGACCCTTATACTCCTTGAGAAAAAAAAAATTGGAAAGAAAAAAACAAATTTCCCTCAATCTTATTCAGTCACAACCTAGAAATTCTACTCCTCCTTAAAGTTAAAAGTATAGATAAAAATACCTTGTTGCTTAATGACCTATATAAATTAGGATGAATGAACCCAAAGATGTTTGAATTCTTACCTACGGATTCAATCGATGGCTCTGGACCAGCTTGTGACAGAAAATTGTATGCACCTATTCTCAACTTTGTGGTTAGTGACTCCATGTTAGCTTGAATTTGGCTGTAAAAGGAGGATATGTGAAAGGCACAGCAGAGAGGAAGAAAGAGACTGGATCCTAGAGAATACCTCTGAACCACAAAGTTACATCAAGCCTGGAACCTGCTTTATATCTGGACCTACATCCAATTGCTGAAACAACTTTTGCAAATTTGAGTTGAATTTTCTGTGTCTTTTTCTTTTTAAGATTATTTATTTATTTATTTATTTGACAGACAGAGATCACAAGTAGGCAGAGAGAGAGAGAGAGAGGAGGAGGAATCAGGCTCCCTGCTGAGCAGAGAGCCCGATGTGAGGCCCGATCCCAGGACCCTGGGATCATGACCTGAGCCAAAAGCAGAGGCTTTTAACCCACTGAGCCACCCAGGCGCCCCGATTTTTTGTGTCTTAAACTGAATACATCTCAACTGGTACCCATCTGGAAGGAAAAATTGAAGATGCACTCTACTTCTAGTTAAGTTCCAAACCACTACTTGCTCTGTGCAGCCTGCCTTATTAATTGCCTATTCTAGGATAATAATGTCACTCTAGTTCACAGTTTTGATGAAAAACATTAAGGCTACATATAAAACATGGAATCAGAGTTGTTTTCAAAAATAATAGACATAATTTCCTAGTATTGAAAAGTAGTAGAGTATTGGCTTGGCACAGGTGTTTTCACATTTTTTCTTCATTCATAATACTTCAGTACTCTCAAAGAAATGAGTAAACAAGATTCAGGACTAGACAGAGCAAATCTATCCCTTTGAGAAAAGAAACTATAGACCTTGGCCTTGCCATGCTTTATGGAAGGAATTTATGAAAATGATAGCTGTCAGTCCCATATTCTAAATGACAGCATGATTACTGACTTTCACTGTTATGTAGCTGGCAAAAAAACAGACTCTTGATCCTCCTCCAAGAGAAGACAAAGGGAAGAAATTTCTTACTAAGGAGTTATATTAAGCAAGAGAAAAATTTGAAAAATAATTAAGAATACTTTTTGAAATGACAAAATAAAACCTAATGGTTGGGTTTCTCCCAAAGCCATAAGCATACACAGGGGGAGTAAAGAGATATGTGGAGGTAGATAGGCTGAAAAATGTCCTCCCCCCAACCCCACTCTTCATCAAAAGATACCCATGTTCTGGGGTGCCTGGGTGGCTCACTGGGTTAAGCCTCTGCCTTTGGCTCAGGTCATGATCTCAGGGTCCTGGGATCGGGCCCCACATCGGGCTCTCTGCTCTGCAGGGAGCATGCTTCCCTTCCTCTCTCTCTGTCTGCCTCTCTGCCTACTTGTGATCTCTGTCTGTCGAATAAATAAATAAATAAATCTTAAAAAAAAAAAAGATACCCATGTTCTAATCCCCAATACCTGTGAATATTACCTTACTATAGGAAAAGTGTCTTTGCAGATATGATTATGTAAGGGATTTGTGAGATGGGAAGGTTATGCTAGGTTATCTGGATGGGCCCTAAATGCATGGCATATTCTTGTAAGAGAGAGGCAGAAGATTCCAAACAGGGGAGAGGAGAAAGTGAAGCGCAAATGGACCAGAGAGAGCTTTGAGGATGCTCCACCCCTGGTCCTGAAGATGGATGAAGAGGACAGGAACAAGGGAAAGCAAGAAATGCAGTTATGGAAACTGGAATAGGCAAGAAAGTGGAGCCCTGCCAAACCATAAGTTCAGCCCAGAGAAACTGACTTTGGACATCTGACCTCCCTGAAACCAAAAGGGGATAAATGTGTGTTGTTTTAGCTAGAACTAGAAACCACATTAAGTTTGTGACACAACAGCCATAGAAAACTAAGAGATATATAAAAATAAGTTTCCAAATGAGTTTTTTTCTAAAGGCCCTTTTACTACATCTTGAGATTGACAGCACCTTACTCTTCAGGATCCCATCAAGCGACTTCACCTTACCAGAGGAGGTCACTAATCCCCTGGTTGGGCAGAGAAGTAATAAAATGTTTGCCATATGTCATTCTAAATCCTCAAAAATATTTCTTCATGTGATAGCACTCTCTGCCTTGCTGGATTTAAAGTAATGGATCAGAAAAGGTGATTTCTTCAAAAACATCTTTCCATGTATTCATCCTTGATTTTTGGTTCTTGACAATGAGACATGTGAACTATCAAATTTACAGCGTTGTTGATGTTTACTCTTTTTTTAAGATTTATTTATTTGAAAGAGAGAATGCACATGTGAAAGTAAGTAAGCAAGTAGGGGGTGGGGAGGCAGAGGGAAAGAATCTCAAGCAGACTCCCCACTAAGTGAGGAACCTGAGCTGGGCTTGATCTCAAGCCCCTAAGATCATGACCTGAGCCAAAATCAAGAGTCACGTGCTTAACCAACTGAGTCATCTAGGTGCCTCTCTTGATATTTATTCTTAAACCACACTGGTAAATATCTAAATCATGCCCTAAATGATTCATTTCATTTTCAAAGATTGTGATGCAGCTAACATTCTTAAATGATTGAATTCTGAAAGTTGAGAATATCTTCTCCCATGACTCTACTTTTGCTGTTGAATGGGAGCTTTGTTTTTTTTACTCCAAAGGGGGTGCCAAACTCTTGATTTCTGACTCCCAAGAAACAAAGATACAAGCCACCCCTGACTTCACAGGAGACAAATTCAGTTTCCACTACAACACTCTTTTAATACTTGACAATTCTCCCTGACCATGCTTACCACAATTACAACTAATAATTAATAATAAATTATATGTTGTCTTCCTCCCTCAATTAAGATGGGTCCCAGGACAGGAGGATATACCTCCTAGAAGGTAAGTGAGATAAACTGTCTATACCCAGAAGATAAATGTATCTCCTGTGCCTTCTAGCTCCAATGCCTACCATTGCCTTGCTCATAAGGAGTATCTGTTGAATGAATGGATACATTAAATATATTGTATTATTTTTATTGTGCTGTTATATGACTATTATTTTATATTATTGCATAAATAAGGATGAGAAATTTACATCATATAGCATATACCCTGCTGAAAATTATGTCAATCTTAATAATACATTTTAAAATAGTTTATTTACATTCCTTGAATATTATAAGGAGGATAAAGTCAAATATATTGGGAGTAGATATTAAACACATTATCAGGCACCTGGGTGGCTCAGTTGGTTAAGCATCTGCCTTTGGTTCAGGTCATGATCCCAGACTCCCAGGATTCAGTCCCCCATTGGGTTCCCTGCTCGACGGGGAGCCTGCTTCTCCTTCCCTTCTGCCAATCCCCCTGCACCCTTGCACCCCCTTTGGAGTAAACTAAAATTACTCTAGGTGGAACTGTTTGAGAAGTTCAGCCCTGGGGTACTAGTCTGCTCCCCCAACCTCCTCCCCATCTCCTTTGTACTCCTGCCCCTCCCTACCCTGCCACCTCCCACCAACCTGCCAGTGCTAGATAATAAGCAGGGTCTGTTGGTTTCTTCAAGGAATACACCAAAGGAAATCATTGGCTTGTGCTGTGATTTGAATGATGGTTTGAAGTAAGATAAGCAGAGAGGAAATTCCAAGCCAAGGAGATGACTTTGAAATAAGCTACAGAAATGAGTAGAAATCACAAAGCAGATTGAAAAATGCATAGGCTTCTGGGACCATATATCTTAGTAAGGATGTACAGCATAAGCTATTGAGAAAACTTCTATCCTGTTTAAAGACCTATTTCCCCTTCCTGCCCCAAGGAGTATATAAAATACTTTTAATCTTTCAGAGCTGGCTGTGAAGAACAGCTCCACTCATGCTATTGAGGGATGGGGCTGGGATTGCTCCACATTGAAAAAACTGGATGAGAAACAGCACTCTGTGTTGCAAAAATGACATGCGATTTTTGCAGGAGTCCAGTCCTGTGAGGTAAGGAGCTCAGTAACTGCTCTCATGCCTCTCCTGAAGCCTGACCACTTCTGCCTCCTTTTCAGTCCTGCTATGTACCTACCTCCTTTGTACCGTGGCTGCCCTTCTCCCTACCCCACCAGCTCCAATTCTCATCCCAGCTAAACCATCTTTGGAAGACCTTGTATAATTTTAGAATTATTTCTTCTTTGAAAGTTAGAACTGCTCAGTGAAGTCATTAGACATGGAATATTATTTTCTCTTCTTCTTTCCTTCTCCCTTTCTTTCTACTGATTCTATGAGGCCAGCATTACCTTAATACCAAAATCAGGAAAAGACATTATAAGAAAAGAAAACTCAGACCAATATCTCTGATGAGCATAGATGTAAAAATCTTCAACAAAATATTAGCAACTATACAGGAAAAAGGAAAAACTATGGAGACAATAAAAAGTCACTGGTTACCAGGGATTAATGGAGAGGAAAGGATAAATAGCAGAGCACAGAGGATATTTAGGGCAGTTAAACTATTCTATATGATCTATGATCATATACTTGTGGATACATCTCATTATATATTTGTCAAAACCCATACAACACCAAGTGTGAACCCTAATGGTAACTGTGGTCTTTGAGTAATAACTATGTGTTAATGGAGGCTCATGGAGGCTCATGGACTATAAGAAACGTATTATTGTAGTGCAGGATACTGACACAGTGGGGGACGCTGTGAGTTGATGGGGACAGAAGATATACAGGAACTCTTCATACTTCTCGCTCAATTTTGGTGTGAACGTAAAACTGCTTTAAAAATAAGTTGATGGGCCCCTGGGTGGCTTGATCCATTAAACATCTGACTCTTAATCTCAGGGTCATGATCTCAGGGTGGTGAGATCAAGCCAGCTCAAGTTTCAGCATGGATTCTGCTTGAGATTCACTCTCCCTCTCCCTCTGCCCTTCCCAGTCGCTTGTGCTATAATTAAATAAGTAAATAAGTAAATAATCTTTTAAAAAATTAATCTATAAATTAATCTATAAAATCTATAAAAATGAATGTATATTTTGATCACTTCAAGTTTGTAGGTCTTCTGTTGATTATGTTGTTCAAAACTATATCCTCATTGACTTTGTGTCTGTATATTACAAAATAACACACACACTCACAATCATATAGTTTAACTTGATTTTCCAGTTATCCTCACTGTCGATTATGCATCCCACCACCATTGGAAGCAGAGGTTTGTGCGGTGACACTTTCTTCAAATTTTATGACATTCCCCTTTTCCTTCAAACAAATCTATTCATCCTCTCAAATTCCTACCAAGTCTTCAAGACCTTACTTTAGGGTGACTTTTCCTGGTCTGCTTTCCTGAGGGCTTAATGGAGATAGTGACTTCCTCTCTGTGGATTATTATATGCGCTGTAGAGTATCATTTCTCTCCTCAAGGGCATAACTTTTCTACAGCAAGCACCAAGAATGCTTACTTTAAATAATATATATGAAACAAATGTTGGTAGCACACACGGATGATAAAATTCGTTTTGCAGAATTACAATGGGAAAATGAGACATTTTGTCTATCTCCTACCTGAATCCTTTCTCTTCTTGATGTTGATTTCGGATTTTTCTGTTTTCTGCTACTTATATCTCTCCTACTTAAATACAGAATTATATGATTTCTAGCTTGGGTAACTCATAGCAGTTCTCGCTTCCTGCTCAGGTTAGTAATTAAAGCCCGTGTGGAGAGAAGAGCCACAGGGCAAAGCACCAGAGTGCCTCAGCAGACATGTGAGGCTGTGTCAAATGTTCCAGGTTCAACAGAACTTTTAGCTGAACACAGCCACATGAGTGTCCCCAGTCAATCATGCAAAGATAGAAGATTCTAACCAACCCCAGAATCATGATAAATAATCAGTCATTGTGTTTTCAGTCCATAGCTGTAACAATAGATATGGGAAATATCATTATGTCACTTGAGGTGTTTGAAGCCAAGAGAAATGTCATAAAAAATGTAGTTTTACAAAAGCATTGGGAAGGGAAACCCAAGCTCAGGTGCTCCTCTTGGACCATCAAGTCTAAGGATATGTGTATACCTCAAAATTGTGATCCAGATGCCAGAAAGCTTTGGAGGCTGTTACCACAACTGCCCCTGAAACCTCAAAGCTGGTGACTGGCTCTGGATCTTTGAGTCTGTCCTCTCTGACTGTCTCTACATACTCACATTCCCACCATCTTGCTTTCCAGTCACCACAACATCTGGAAAATGGCCAGCAATGTTGCCAGTGCCTCCAGATCTCACACTAGTGTTTCTAACTGCATGCCTTGTGTCATCTCCAGGATCCTGAACTCAATGAAGTTCTAAAATGTAGGTTTTAAAGATGACTGGGTGGCTCAGTCTGTTAAGTATCTGCCTTCAGCTCAGATTGTGATCCCGGGGTCCTGTAGGGGTCCTGGCATAGAGTCCTGCATGGGGCTCCCTGCTCAGCAGGGAGTCTGCTTTTCCCTTACCCTCTGCCCCTTCCCATCCACCACTCACATGCACTCTCTCTCAAATAAGTAAATAAAATCTCTTTCAAAAATGTAGGTTTTAGCTTTTCAACCTCAGAGGCCAACAGAGAAATATAATGAATCATGAAGGAAGTCTAGTATCCATGGTCACAGCCCTCTGATTCTGAATTTAATCAGTATGACATGTAGGAATGACATAGGAATGGGAGCCTGATAAATGGGATTTCCTATCCTAGTAGGTGTCCGTCCTTGGTCAAACTACTTAACCTATCTCAACTTCAGTGTCCCCAACCGTAAAAATGGGAATACTCACAACTGATTCAGAGGGTTTTTAAAGAACTCACCACAGATTTCACAAAGTTCCTGGTAAGATGCCTGGCACATTGTAGGTACTCAGAGATCCATGGCAATTATTAATGGAGAAAGAACTAGTGAACAGAAAACTACAGGACGCAGGGAGTATTATTTGATCTTGCAGAAGGGACAGCTAACAGATTGCGAAGGGAGAAAGGACCTCCTTAAGAATGTGATTTCTGATCTGAATCTTGAAATATGAGCAGGGCCAGGCAAAAAATGGGGGGAAAGGTAATTCTAAATATTGATGTTTCTCTCTGGTCCCACTGCTGTCGAAAACTGACCTCTGTGCTTCAGACCCAAAATATAACTTGAAGACAGAGTTTGGGATAAAGAGGAAAAAAATATCTTTATTGCTTTTCTGGGCCAAAGAGGCTGCAGCAGGACATGACCTTCAAAGACTGCAGGCCACCCAGAGGGAGGGGCTGGAGGTGGGGGTTTCTAGGCAAATACAGGATCTAGCCAGTTCTGACAGGAATTGTGTATTTGGTACCAGCCTCCTTTATCATGTCTGTAGAGTGGTACCAGGTTCTTGAAACAAAAGCTAAGAAAGGAGGAGAAAAGTTTGGCAGAAGAAAGGAAAAATGTTACATAGTTTAAAATAGAGATTCACTGAAGCAAGAGGGCACCCATTTTGATTTTTGTCTAATTTTATGCTTTCACATGATCTATACCCATGATATAGGTAGGAACAGGACTCCAGTGGCTTTGTAAATCTAGAACACTTTATCAGAATGGTCTTTAATTTAAGGTCACGAGCCTCTGACTTTTCTCCCTTTTGTCTTGCTTCAACACGATACACTGAAATAGAGATTGAACTAGCAGTATATGTGGGTAGCATTCTTACCTTTGCCACCAGGTAGATTTCACCAACGATCTGATCTTAGGTACAACCCTCAGTTTCTGGTGGTCTGCTTCCCCTTCCGTAAACAACAACACTAACAGAACAATAACAAAATAGCAAAACAAACATGACTTAGATAATTTCCGTGACCGTTTCCAGCTTTGGCAGTATCTGAAATGATTCAATGCACTTACACCCAAGCGTGGCCCAGCAGCTGTTACCAGTTGACTTATCATCCGTACATCAGACGCTCCACCCCTGTGCAGAACGGGAATCCAACAAGAGAATGCATATTCAACAACTGAAATAAAGCCTATTAAGGAGATTTACATACTAACCAGTAGGTCTGGCCTTCACAGATATACTTCAAACTGACCAACATTGGTTGGAGAAATCTTGGAACCAAGGAAAGCAGAGAAGGGTAGTATAAACCCGGTGCCTTTATGGAATATTTTATTGGGCTTTAAGAATCATCCTCATATGCTTTCAAATAGTTCCCATCTAACATTTCTTTAACAGAAGACAGGCTATGTGGCAGGTTAGAAGGGCCTCTTGTTAATGTGAGCTTGGAGCTCTGTCCACATGATAATGCCAGTTGCACCCTTGAAAAATGTACAAAAAGTACTTTGATCATATTAGGATTTTTTAAACTAGTTGTCTAATAACTCTCCCATTGCTTTTAAAATTTCTATGAAAGCAGTGATTTTACTTCTTTTTGTCCCTCTAGCAAATAAACAAGTAAGGAGAAAGGGGACAATATTCATTTTTATCTTAACAACAGCAACACATTTTAAAGCCTACACATGAGAAATTGGTAGAAGATAAAGCTATGAAAAATCCTACTCTAGTCTCATATTAATGAATTCTTTTTTTCAGTATTAATAAATTCTAATGATCATTCTGGGAAGAACAAAAGCCCACTAGCTTTCATTTGAATAGACTAGTCTATTGAAAACACTAGTCAATCTGCCATTTTTGCTTTGGGCTTCAGAAACGCACGTGCAGTTTGTATTGCTTTCCTTCCTCAAAAAGGGAGCTCTGTGCCATGCTATTATATTTTTATTTCACTTCTTTTTACAGCAGCAAGAGCAGAGGTGAACAGAACATATGCACAGGAAATGGTTAGCGCAAAAGCAAGCTAACACCAAAACCACAGGCCTGAGAAAGGGCTGGGACTACAAAAGATAGTTTTTCTCAAAAGAAAAATTTCCTGAGAATAAAATCACTTGTTTTTATCAATTAGATCTGCCAAAAACATTTTTCTCCAACTATCTTCTGCCCACTTAATCAGGGTATGGAATTAATGTTTTGAAAAGCTATACGCATAGATTTGAGTATTAATATGCTTCTTGTGATGTTGCCTATTAGGAAAAAACACCCTTAATATCTCTTTTGGAAAATAAATAATCACTGGAGATTTGTTAAGTATATATCTAGTGTACCATTCTGCTCACTAATGTCATGATTTCTGAGTACTGTTAAGAAGGTACAGTAGTAAAAACAACAGATTATATAGACACACATATTTCACAAAGAATTCTCCCTAATTACATAAGTTGCCTGATGGATTTTTTATTATATATTTTGCCATAGTGAACTCTTAAGTTTTAATGTATTAAAATATTACTATTTTTACTTCTTTGATATATAGGATTCCTGTATTAAGAGGATATCACCATATCAAGGAAAAAACTACTAATAAAACGTAAGCAAACTAATAAAACCCCAAACCAGTTCCTTGAAAAGACTAATACAACAGATCACCCCCTTGAGAACCCAATTAAGGGTGAAAAAAAAAGGAAGAAGTAAAAAAAAAATCTCTGATTAAAAATAAGAAAAACCTTTAGATAAAAAGGAACAAATTAAACGTCAGTAAGAAAAAACAAAACCTGTGGAACCCTGGGTCTTTTTAACCAAATCCACTACCAAATGTGGGGGGGAGGGCTTTGAATTAAAGGCTTAAGAGACATGACAAGCAAAACAATGTCTTCAGTGATTCAATTCTGGATTGATGAATCAGCTATCAATAAAAGGTATTTGGGGGGCACCTGGGTGGCTCAGTGGGTTAAAGCCTCTGCCTTCGGCTCAGGTCATGATCTCAGGGTCCTGGGATAGAGCCCCGCATCGGGCTCTCTGCTCAGTGGAGAGCCTGCTTCCTCCTCTCTCTCTCTCTCTCTCTCTCTCTGCTGGCCTCTGCCTACATGTGATCTCTGTCTGTCAAATAAATAAATAAAATCTTTAAAAAAAATAAAATAAAAAATAAAAGGTATTTGGGGAAATAGTTGGAGACGTTTGAATGAATTGAGTGATAAAACTTATTAAAAGAGTTTTGTTAATTAAGTTCAGAATGTTAAACGATATTGCAGTTATGTAAAAGAATGTCCTTACTTCTTAGAGATAAATGCTGAATTATTTAGAATTGAAGGGTCATGACTCGTCTGATTTAAAATGATTAAATATAGCTAGGTGTTATATGGGAGTTCACTGTATTATTTTTGATACTTTTAAGGAATGTTTAAAATCTTTTTATAATAAAATTAGAAAGAACACATACGAGGGGAAAATAAATAAATCGATGCTCCATACAATTCTAAGGGAAATGTTTCTAAAAATGGGAAAATGGGTGATACCCTCCATAAAATATAAATTATGAAGAATTATAGGAAGATGCGTAAATCTTGAGGAGGCCAATTACAGTAGAAGAGATTTGAAAGTGACTACAGATCTCCAATTAAAAAATGCTCCAGGACCAGATGATTCCACAGCTGGATTCTATTTCAACCTTTGGAGAACAAATGATCCCAATGTTATTTAAATTATTAAAGGCCATGGAAAGGAACAGGAATTGAACCAATCCACTTTAGGAAGCAAGCAAATCTTCCTGACAACATGTAAGAGAAAGTAGCCAATCTCACTCATGCATGTAGATAGAAAACTCTCAATGAAATGTTAGAAAACAGATTTGTTTTTATGTTGCTTTCTTTAAAAAATAAAAGAAATAATTATAATTTTGTTATATATCAAGGTGCATTTGTGACAATAGTGGATGCCTGGAGTTATTAATATCTTGAGATGCCTGGAAGAGTAAAGTAAGTACAGTATGTAAGAAATTGAAAGTAAGTATGTAAGAAATTGAAAAGTTCCCATTCTATATTTATTAATCATTTTCTTCATCCTCATATCAAGCCAAAATCTGCCGCTGAATAATGTTTGCAGATGGAGAAATAAATGTCCCAGGACATTAATTCCCTAAGGCTGACTACAAATTAAAGCCAAAGCAGGAAGGAGAATTCAGAGACTAGTTTCTGGTTGAAACTGATCTTTTCTCTCAACTGTGTGCCTCTCTTTGACATATGTGCCCCTCCCCACGCCAACAAGGATTCCAATGGATTAATAGTGCTAGAATGTCCTACTGCATGTGGATTGTGGGCACAATACATAGCCAGGCAGAAAGCTTCACATTCACATTCAAATCATTACCTTCAGGGTAATTTTCTCCCAAGGAGTGATCTATCTTGTAAACATAGTAACCAATCCATATCAAATTTGATACCATCACCCATAAACAACATGGAGGTACTCAGCTTTGTCAAATGGCTCTGGCAAGGACGAATGGATTTCCACATATATCACACTTTTCAAATCCTATTTTTCTTGTTGCTTTATAATATTCCCTTGGTGAGGTGAAAAAAATTTATACCATATTAAATAGCATCCAACAAAAAAGCCACTCTATGTAAATTGAATTGTTTTATTTTTTCTAATATTAAAGAAGAAAGAAGTGTTTGCAGCAAAGTATCTTCTGTCTTGCTGAATAAGATAAGTTGTATCCTTTTAATAGCCAAATTCAATTAATTTAATTTACCCACCCCAATTAGAGTAGTACAGTGTAGGATAAATCACCTGCTTCTTTGAACTTCTTTTCCTATTATAAAGAAATAGGATAAATATGCTTTTCCCTCAACAGGGAATCATGAAGGAAGGCTTGATATCATGTCAGAAAATCATTTTAACTTGAACATTTGTATTCTTATATCTTTGTCCTTTTACTAATAGCAAAATCCTCCTCCTTCTTATTTCCATGTTATTAAATTCTCTCTCAACTTTCTCTCTGTAGAGTGGAAGAAATAATACCTGCGCATTATCTGCCCTTTAGGATGAATGATTTGAGAATCAAATAACATTATGGGTGTACTTTGTAAATTGTGTGAATTAAGCAAACTTGAAATAGCCAAGCCTCCGGATAAGCTGATGTCCAGGCTGACCCCCAGGATACACTGGACTTGCTATCACTTTAGAAAGGAGGCTTAATGCCATGGAATTAATGCAAGAGATATTTGTTTCTACAATCAGTGAGTATCAAGACTTGAACTGACACCCAGGTCTTCAGATTCCTAAACTAATCACTTAATTTTCACATCATTACACCACATATAAGTTTATACTTATTTGGTTAGGAAAAATTTCCTTTCTTTAGTCATAATACCAGTGTAATCAGCCTTGGGCAAAGTCATAGAGAGGATGACAGGTGAGAGTTATGGACAAGTTCTTTTTTTTTTTTTTTAAGATTTTATTTATTTGACAGAGAGAGATCACAAGTGGACAGAGAGGCAAGCAGAGAGAGAGAGAGGAGGAAGCAGGCTCCCTGCGGAGCAGAGAGCCCGATGTGGGACTCGATCCCAGGACCCTGAGATCATGACCTGAGCTGAAGGCAGAGGCTTAACCCACTGAGCCACCCAGGTGCCCCGGACAAGTTCATTTTAAAGAATCGAGGGAAGGAAGGAAAGAAGGAAGGATGGAAGGAAGAAAAGGAGGAAGAAAGAAGGGAAGGGAGGAAGGAGAAAGAAAAAGGAGGGAGGGAGGGTGGAAGAAGAAGAAAATTCCATGTTAATTTGGCCATTCTTTTTCCAATATTAGAGACATAAGAGTATAAAACATAAAATGCAAACACAAGTCCTATCTGATAGATTCCATCTCTAAAATCTTACCCCCCCCACCACCAACTAATATTTTATAAGTCGGTTTCTCTATTTCAAATTAAGCCGTTTGGAGGTAGAGACCATGCATTTTAGCTCTAGGCTTGCATAGTTTGGGGTGAGATCTTGTCCATAGTTGATAATCCATAAATGTCTGTTGAGCAGGTTTATTTCTTTCTGATTGAGTGGTTGGTCCATGTCAACCCAAATAAAGAGAAGAATGAGAACTTGATAATACTTGATTGCAGGCTACACTTCTAAATACTAGAAAATACAGAATATAAAAGCTTAAATTTGAAGTCAGGGAACAAAATTGGCTGCCACTGTCCCTAAAATGCCTCTTCTGTGAACTTTGGGAGCTTCCTTAGTGATCCATCTAGACTTACACACAATGAGGCACAAGATCAGTAGGTTGAACAACCCCATTTTACAATATCTTAAAATGCAGGGGCACATGGGTGATTCAGTCGGTTTAGCATCCGACTCTTGACTTCAGCATATCTCATGATCTCAGTGTCCTGGAATCAAGACTCATGTCAGGCTGTAGGCTCAGTTGGGAGTCTGCTTGAGGATTCTTTCTCTCTCTCTCTTTCAATCCCCCCCGTCCCTCCCCCACTCACTTTTTTTTCTGTCTCTTCCCCCTCTTCTCTCTCTCTCTCTCTCTAAAGTAAGTAAATCTTAAAAAAGAAAACAATAAATTAAAACACAAGTTAAATAATATATTGTGAAACTGTATTCCAAGCTGTAGCATACTATGTTATTATTGGATATTAATATTGAACATTTTTACATGACAGTGGATGAATGAATATTATAATATACAGATTATATTATTGTTCATGAAATTCCAGAATCATTGATTTGGGTGAACACATTGTTTTCAGAACGCCTGGATGTCCATGATCTTGCCTGTACAATGGCATTCTGCTCACTGCAGAGGTTCTTATGAGAATCAAATGTATCCATGTATGATTAAATGTATTAAATAAACATATCAAATTGTTACATGAAATATTTAAAAATTCCTAACTGCTCTACAACTCTAGTAACAAAACCATTCACTGTAGTCTCCATGCTAGGTACTTTTTAAGAAATTTGAACTCACCTCCATAAGCCATGTCACACAGGTGCCCACCATTATCCCTACTTTTCCAAATAGGGAAACTGGGGTTTAGAGAGTTTCTGTAACTTGCTGAAAGAAGAAGCAAAATTGTGATTTAAACCCAGACAGTTGGAGTCCATAGCAAATGCTTGTAACCAATACTCTCGATATCAGACACCACTGAAGATTCACTTGTTTCATTAACTGACTGTTCTCTGAGAAATGGTAATCAGGATGGGTATGTTTCTGTATTGGTATCTCTTAAAATGAAATGGTGCAGGTACAGAAAGCAGAATGCAGCCGAGTGAGATGACTGAAATAAAGTGGGGGTAGGGAAGATGAAGTCCAAGCAGAAATATGAGCCAAGAAACCTAACAGACTTCATGACTTTTTTTTTTAGTTTTGAATTTTTATTGAATCTGTAGCTATGACCCTTTTCTCACTCCTAATTTAATTTCTTTATAACATATCATTCTGTTTGTAAATGAATTATTGTAGTGTTATACAAAATTCAATAAGCACACAGTGTGTATAGTATAATACAGGGTATATAATATGTTATAACATATGTACACAGTTCTGTCTCCCAGCCACCAAGTTCCCTTTTCCAGAAGTTACAACTGTAATCTGTTACTTGTGCAACCTCCACCACAATTAATTTAGGAACATTTCATCACCCCCAAAAGAAACTTTGTACCCATTAGCCATCACTCCTCATTTTTTTCCAAGACAATGTAACCTTAGGCAACCAGAAATCTACTTTTCTGTGTCTAGATTTGCCTATTCTGGATGTTTCATTAAAAAAGGTATCTGAAATATGTGGTCTTTTGTGGCTAGCTTCTTTCCCTCAGCAAAATGTTTTCAAGGTTCATCCAGGCTGTACCACATAACAATGTTTCATTTTTTTAATGTCAACAAATATCCCATTGATGGGCACACCACATTTTATTTATCCTTTCATCAGTTGATGGATGATATCTGGATTGTCTCTACTTTTCTGTTGTCAGGAATAATGCTGCTGTGAACATTGTTGTAGAACTCTTTGCTTGAATAGATATTTTCATTTCTCTGGGAGTGAAATCACTGGGTCATATGGTTACTCCATGTTTAACATTTTGAGGAACTGCTGAACTGTTTTCCAAAGCAGATGCACTATTTTACATTCCTACTGCCAGTGTACGAGGATTCCAATTTCTCCTCATCTCCCAACACCTTTCCCCCCCATGTTTTTCATTATGGCCATCTTCTCTGGTGTGGCATCTCACTATGATTTGGATTTCCACCTGCCTGATGACTAATGATGCTGAGCACTGGCCATTGGCATATTTACTTTGCAGAAATGTATGTTCACATCCTTTGCCCATCCTCCCAATAGGTGATTTGTCTTTTCCTTATGTTACATTGATTCTCTCCTCTCCTCTTATCCATAGTCTTCCCCATTATCAACATTTCCCACCAGAGCAGTAAGCTTGTTACAACTGATAAACCTACAACAACACACGAAATCACCACAAATCTATAGTTTACATTAGGGTCTTCATGGTGTTTTCATAGATTTGCCTTTACAAAACATCTTAGCCAAATCTCTCCAGGGAAGTGAGAGATAGGTGACCAGCAGAATCAGAAAGTTCCAAATGAGCAGACCTGCAAGTCCTGTTTCTGCAGCAAAGAATGTGTGTGTCCATGCTGTGGCCAGGGGGAGACATTCAGCTCTTTTAGGATAACTAAAACCTACATGACTGTCACAGGCTGAGGAATGACCCAGTGATCACTGTTATCAACATGTCCCGAGTTTAAAGGCCACTTACAGATACCTTCCTTCTAATGTGACCCACGAACGGACATCATACAGAGGATGATGTACTATCTATCATTCAGTATGATGTACCATCATACATACAATGGACATACATCTGTCCATTCCTCTGTATGGACAGAGGAAATAGACACTTGTTCCTCAACTTTATCAAGTCTCACACCCATGCTCCCAGTGACCCCCTGAAGCTAGAGAAAGTAAAATTTGTAGTAATAAAGCACGAGTGATTTTTCTGGTGCTTGATATGGTTGTGGTTGAAGAATGGGTCATGTGGGTTGTTACTCAATGTTTTGGATCAGTGAGCAAGATGCTATATGTAGGACACATTCTGGAGTATTTTTGATAATATGGCCTTCCTTTCCAGCATACCTTTCTCTCCTTCTTCTGTCTTCCCAGTCCTCAAGCACTCTGAGCTCTGGGATGGCACCAGCCCATCAAGGGCCTCGGGAAAGTCATCCCTAAACCAGTATTTATTGTCTACCATGAGCCAGGCAGTGTTCTGAAGTCAGGGACAAAGACTAGACATCTCTACTTGGAAAGTTCAAGTTTATTTAAAAATACTTGACACATTATCTCTCTAGAAAAAAGGTGCATTTAAGGGGACCAACACTGAGCACCCTTGTCAGAGAAGGGCTTGGTTTAAGGAGTTACTCCTACAGAGATCTACATTTGTCACCACACAGGCAACCACCTACTTTGCTTACCCTTAAGGGTGACCCCATTCCCATGTTGCCTAGCAATGTGAAAGCATATAATGTAAGACCAGTACTTTGTTATGAAGTGTATCTAAAACCAACTAATATTTCAGATGGCTCTTCCCCAATCCGACCAAGCCTCTGCCTATCTTGATTTCTAGAATGTGCTGAAATGATGCCCAAACAGTACCTCTGATTAACTGAATCCCAGATAACAGAAAGCCAACTCAAGAACATTTTTTTCATCTTTTAAATTTATTAATTTATTTTTATTTTTTTATTAACATATAATGTATTATTTGCTTCAGGGGTACAGGTCTGTGATTCATCAGTCTTACACAATTCACAACACTCACCATAGCACATACCCTTCCCAATGTCCATAACCCAGCCACCCTATCCCTCCCCTTCAACACCCCAGCAACCCTCAGGACTCAAGCACATTTATCAGCTGCTCAAGAAGTTTTTATACCCAAGGGCAACACTGTGTTAAAACTACATATTGGCTTTGGAAAAAATGTCAGGGTCACAGATTTATAAAAAGCAGTTAAGAAAAACCTAGAATACTTAGGAGTGGTTGTCCTGGATCTCTCCAGACTAGTATCCTGGGGGGGGGGGGACAAACTGCTCTTCTCCCCAGCCAACCCCCCAAACCACCCTGGGTGTGACTCAGGAGAATTCTTAGTAGACTTTGATCAGCTGGCTGGAGACAAAGTGCAGACCAAAGGGATGCGTGGTCAGAGCAGGAGCAGAAAAACAACACAAGTGTAAGTCATCCCCGTATCTGACTCCCCCTACCTGGTAAACCCACAAGTCAGTTCTAGTGCCCTCACTCTATCAGATACACACCCCAAGCCTCTTACACCACTTTACCCTGGTTTACTATTCTTTAGCTTTTATTATGCGAAATGTCCTTGTTCACATATTTGAATTCATTTGTTTAACATGGTAATTTGCTGCCTCCCACCCCTAACCCCAAAAATGTACCAGGCCTACACAACCTTAAGGAAGGCCTGGTAAGTTCCCCTCCTTATCCCGGGTTTCCAGAACAATGTGAACTGGTACATGGTGGGCGCTTAATGAATGAATACCGGTAGAAAGCATTTATGACTTTGGAAGCTTAAGAAGACTTATAAAGCCTGGCTCTGGCGATGCAGGAGAGATCCCAGGCACCAGACTCATAATTAGCCTCTGATCTCCTCCTAAGGATGGAAAGACCTACTCAGCTGAGCCCGCGCCCATCCGCCTGCCTAGGAAGGTAGGGGGGTAAACCGGCAAAAGCGGCCAGAGAGCCAGACGTGCGAGGAGCCTCCAAATGGGGGCGAGAGGCGTGGGTAGGCCCCGCCCGGAGCTCCGAGGCTGCCGCCCCGAACCCTCCCCTGCGGCCGCCGGTCCCTGGGGCGACAGGGACAGCCCGGGCCGGCCTACAGGAGCCGCCCCACGCGCGCCCTCCAGCCCCCGCTGCCGAGACGCCGCCGCCGCCAAGCCGGGGCCGCTCACCGAGTTGGCTGCGCGCGCCCGGGGAGCGCAGAGTTTGCAAAGTCGTCGCGAAGCTTCGGTGGAGGGAAGGGGGTGGGGGAGTGGGGGTGCGCGAGAGAAAAACCCGCCTCTTGCGAGTAGAGCGAGGAAGAGGGGGGGAGAGGCTCCGAGTTCCGCTTCCTGAACGGCGGGTGGGTAGAGAAGGTTGGCGCGGGGAAGGCCGACGGGACGCGCGCTCCGGGCCCCCGCGCGAGTGGCGCGGCAGGCAATGGCCGGCGAGCGGACCCGCAGGTTCACCCGGAGCCTGCTGAGACCCGGGCAGGCGGCCGAGCTCCGGCACAGCGCCGCGTCCGCCGCCGCGGTGGCCGTCAGCAGCCGGCAGCAGCAGCGGGTGAGTGTGGCGCGTTCTCCGCGCCTTCCCGCCCTCCCGGGGCGCCCCGGGCTCCGAGCCCGGCCTCCCGGAGCGCCCAGCGCGTCCCTCCCGTCCCTTCCCGCGTCCCCTCCGCGAGACAGCGCCGCCGACGCTTCCTGTCCAGGGGAGCGCGGGGGGAC
Source organism: Lutra lutra (assembly GCF_902655055.1). Taxonomy (NCBI): domain Eukaryota; kingdom Metazoa; phylum Chordata; class Mammalia; order Carnivora; family Mustelidae; genus Lutra; species Lutra lutra. Next base: position 34,556,966 of record NC_062280.1, on the reverse strand, counting down.
CGGGGACACTCAGAAGCGCAGAGCGTGGGAGTCGATGTGTGTGGGTTTGGGGGCTGGGGAGGTGGCAGGAATGCCTCGAGAGTCACATCGGCACTAGGTTGTGGGGTGCGAGCGACCCGAAGGGTGGGGGATCCGCGGGAGCGGAGCCGGCGGTCCTCTGCGCTCTCCGTCACCCCTGGCGACTGGTGCGCAGCGAGGAGACGATGTGACCTGAGGTCCTCCGGCTGAAGCTGGGAGCCCCGCGTTAACGCTATCGCGGAAATAAATGTCCTTCGCACCACCCTCCATCCACGCGGTAAAAAACTACAAACCACTCTATGCTCCTCCAGAAAGGGACCGGGGAACTGTTTGGAAGAGACGTGGGTCATTAAGTATCCAAGGGTTTCTGGTTTTTTTCTAAGATGTTCGCGGGGTTCTCCCGCCAAGATCGCTTTATTGGTTACTTCCTCGTTATAACGCCTTCTAAGTTCTGGGTGATTTCCGCGGGAAATCCCTGGGGGCAGCAGCCAGCCATTCCGTCTGATGCCCAAATCATATCCCTGTGTCTCCAGATGCTCATAAGTTCCAGTAGGTGTCACACTCTGGGGTGTAAGTGTCAGGAGGGGAAAAAAATCAACTCTGGTGGGAATGGGGAGAGAGTGGGAAGAGCGCTACAGTCAGACGTGGGCTCAACAGCCTCACTCTTGGCCTGTCTCTGCTGGACCGGAATCCCACGCTGTGGGTTTCATTTTCCTTATTGCCAGAAATATCATTAGGAATTAAACGGCTTCTTTTAAGGGTGTCAAAGAAAGTGTTACTCTTGCCAGTCACCCATGAAGAGGGAGCCAAGAGCTGTGCAGAGCCAGTTCCCACAGCCAGGACTTTTCTCTAAAGCCAGAGGTCGGAAAGTTGAACAGAACGGAAGCTAATTGCCTGGCAGAGGGATGAGGCATCAGATGCCCAAAAGGGCGGGGGTGATTGGAGTGTGGCCAGGGTTGGTGGCCAGGGTGCCTTCTCTTTTACTTACCACTGGCTGCGCTCCGCAGTTACCCAGAGGTGATTTCAACTCTTCACCAACCCTGTGCCAAGGGTTGCCCATGGTTGGGATATCAGCATGCACTATTTCGGGGCAGGAAGGATAAACTGTCAGAAAGGACATTGGGGATGGGGGGGGAAGGTTCAATTTGAGTAAAAGAGATCATAAGAAAATCTTCAAATATACATAGAAAATAAATTTCACTTTGGAATGATCAGTCGGGTTTGTGGATTTGTTATTCTCTGCCATTTACTTTACAGGAACTTCATTGTGCAGTCGATTTGTTTTATTGAATCTCTGGACTGATCTGTTGGAGAAGTGCAGAGATATAAGTAGCATACATTTGGAATAAACAGCTCTAAATGTTGTTTTTGATTTTTTGTTTTGTTTTTAAGGGGATTCTCCTGAGTTTTGTAGTGCTAGAATTTCTATAAAGAATTTGGATTCTAGATAGGCGCCCATTACTTTCTTTGAATTTATGTCAGGCTTGAGATCCTAGGGTATCTTGTCAAAATGAATAAGCTCAATGTATTAAAAAGAGTCTGGGAGGGGGCAACTCACTGGCAAAGGTGTCCCTCCTCCCTCCCCTCACTTCAGCACCTTGGCCAACACTCCTGAATTAGCTTTTGCCAAGACATTTCACTGGATCTTACACATCTAGTCAGGCAGTTTGGGCAGCGATCTTGGCAGCAAGAAGACACGTGCTTTGAATTTCATTCTATCAGGGAACTCTTTAAGGGAAACAGGAAGGTGATGAGTTCTCTGAGTTGGCACCCACACTCAGTAGGATTCTGTGGGGGCAGAGCATCCCTTTTGAACCTAAAACCTTCTAATTGGACTATGTGTGGAGACTAATCCTAGCTTATGTGATCCAATCCCTTAAGATCCTTTATGTTTGTTGCTTCAACTCCTCAAATCCTGGTTGTCAAGGGAGAATATTAATAGGATAGGGGAAGAAGATTATGGGTAGCCCACTTCAATACAGTCAAGTAGAATTGTGTATATTGGAGCAAGCTGTCATACACTGAAGAACATTTGAGAGATACTAGAAGGTTCTATGGAGAAAAACTGACTTGCTGCTAGATTCACATGATGCCCTTTCTAAAAACCCTGTTTGGGGGACCAAAATCCTCCAGAATGTTACAGAGAGATTGTCGTAGGATTGGAACTCTGCTCTATCCAATAAGAATAGACAAGGTTGTCAGATTAACAAGGTAGTTATGAGTTGCAGACTCTGAGAATGGGATATGTGTGTATATACACACTCTTACACACATGTACATAGGACAGGAAGGCTTCAAAATGTGTGTGATTTATGGAGAACACAGGGCAAAGAGATGCTGAGTGAGAGCAATTGACTAGGGGGTCAATTTTGAGGGCAGTTACTGAAGTAAGTAGAGCTATAAGCCAGAGCAAACTTGATTTCAGTTTTAACCCAAGGCACTATGGCAGACTCATGTGCAGACAAACTTATTTTAATCCCTCTTAAGAGGAGGGGATATCCGCATTCCCATGTTCACTGCCACATTTTCACAATAGCCAGGATACAGAAACATACCTTAATGTCTGTAGAGGGATGACTGGATAAAGAAAATGTGGTCTATATCCCAACCTTAAAAAAGAAAGAAAACCCACCATTTGAGACACTGTGGATGAACCTAGAGATGTTATGCTGAGTGAACAAGTCAGACACAGGAAGACAAATACTGCATGAACTTAATTATATATGGAATCTAAAATAGTAAATCTCATAGAAGGAAAGAGTAGAATGGGGGTTACAGAAAGGTAGGGAAGTGAGAGGATGAAGAGATGATGGTCAAAGACTACAAAGTTTCACTTAGACAAGATGAAGGATTTCTGGAGATCCAGTGTGCAGCTTAGTTAACAATACTGGGTTGAATACTTGAAAGTTGCTAAGAGGATAGGTTTTTAGTAGTATCTTTGCAATACACACACACACACAGTGGTAACCATGTAGAGGTGATGATTAAGTTATTTAACTTCATCCTGCTGATCTTTTCACAATGTAAACATGTATCAAAACATCAAGTTGTACTCCTTAAATGTATACAATTTTTATATGTCACCGCATTTCAATGAAGTTCTTAAAAAGGAAAAAATCATAATAATATATAACAGTTATGAACAAAAGCCATATATTTTAAGAAGAGAAATATTTGCTCCTTAGTTATTCTAAAATTTTTCCATGGAAAACAAATGAATCACAATTCATGTCAACGCCCATCTCAAGATCGAGTAGAGTTTAAGTAATTTCCAGACATCCCATTCATGCTCACAAAGCAAGCCTTTTTAGAGCAGAATCTCAATTGAAAAATGATTGGAAACATTTCTTCCATGTCAGTGGGCAAGTTTTATTGAGTGTTTTATTACTTTGGTTGAATATACATATGATGTTGGCCTCAAAGTTGTAATGCCACTAATTAGAAATTCTTTACAGGAAACTATTCTTTTAGAATGTATGAGGTGCTTTTGTATTTTTGTGTGAATTATTTAATTTAGAGAGTTTTCTATAATTCGTGCTATAAATCTAGGATTTGCACACTTTTCTGCATTTATATTCAATAGCATTTCAAAAGAAAAATACTTTTAAAGAAAGTAGAGATGACTTTTCTGTTAACATCACATTAGGGCTGTCACTTTGAGAGATATAGATCTTTATTTATGGAACGTGATGGCGTGAGTCAGAGAAATGGAAGACTCTGAGGAATAAATAATCATCTGGTCAATTTTTGCCTGAGGCCTCTTATATATTTCCCAGATGGGAACCACTTTATTTATATGTAGTGTTGAATGCATTTATGACATTTACTCTGTTGTTACACAAAAATTCCTCTGTAAGTCATTGTTGCATTGTAACTAACTTTATTAGCTTCTTTTATTTATTTTTATTTATTATTGAAGTAAAATTGACACACAGTGTTATATTCATTTCAGGTGTGCAATACAGTAATTCTGCCATTCCACACATTACTCAGTGCTTTCCATGACAAGTGTAGTTACATTTGTCACCATACATAATTACAATACCATTGACTATATTCCCCATACTGTACTTTTCACTTCTGTAACTTATTTCCTTTATCACTGGAAGTTTGTGCCTCTTATTCCCCTTCATCTCTTTCATCCATACAACAACCCAACCACAACCACTCCTCTGGCAACCACCAGTTTGTTCTTTGTATTTAAGAGGCTTTTGTCTTTTTGTTTGCACATTTGTTTTGTTTTTTAAATTCCACATATAAGGGCGCCTGGGTGGCTCAGTGGGTTAAGCCACTGCCTTCGGCTCAGGTCATGATCTCAGGGTCCTGGGATCGAGTCCCTCGTCGGGCTCTCTCCTCAGCAGGGAGCCTGCTTCCTCCTCTCTCTCTCTGCTTGCCTCTCTGTCTACTTGTGATCTCTCTCTGTCAAATAAATAAATAAAACCTTTAAAAAAAATAAATAAATTCCACGTATAAGAAATCATAAGGTATATTTGTCTTTTTCTGACTTATTTCACTTAGCATAACACCTGCTGGTCTATGGCAAGATTCCTTCCTTCTTTTTATGGCTGAATAATAGTCCACTATACACACACACACAGACACACACACACACAGACACACACAACCCACATCTTCTTTATCCATTCGTCTGTGGGTGGTTGCTTGGATTGCTTCCATATCTTGGATATTGTAAATAATGCTTCAGTATACATCGGGGTGCCTCTGTCTCTTTGAATTTGGGTTTTCATTTTCTTTGGGTAAATACCTGTAGTGGAATTAATGAATCACATGATATTTCGGTTTATCAATGTCTTTTAAAGAGGAAACGTCCTCCCAGAAGTGATTGTACTTACCCAGTACGGGCATAAGCAGAAAGCATAAAGGGTAAGTGGTTGAGAAAGGACACTATTGACTTCTGTAATCACAAAAATTCCATAACCTCACTTTCCTTTGACATTTTGTAACATCTTCTGTCCTCCAATGATACTACTTTTGATACTCTGAGGAGCTCTGAATAAGAAGCAGAACCTCTGACAGACCCAAGATCTTTGGCTGAGAAGTAATGTCTGTAAACATGTTGACAGGAGCAGAAGGAAGAATTTCCTCTCCTCTCTGAACTTTATGATATGTAAATGGTTAAGAGTAGGAGGGGCTTCAAACACATGAGTGGGAGATACTAGAATTTCCAAAAAGTAGTATGCTAGGAATGAAAGTGAGTGATACATGCAAAAAGTGATACTGAATGGAAATAGAACAGTTGTGTCTCTGTCTGCAGCTCGGGTTCAAGCAGGATGCGGAGTAAAGGCCTGTTTGTTTGGCGCCCACAGCATAGTCTGGTTTGGTTTGGTTTGGTTTTGACAAGGTTCTTCATAACAAGGGTGTTTACACTTTAGCAGAAATCATAGTCTCACAGCTTATGTTGATGGTGTTCCTTCATGAGGAAGGTACCTGGCATGGTGAAGAAGTCAACACAAGCTTAGTTTACAACATCAAGGTTGAATGTTACTGATTGTACCAACTACTGTTTTTTCTTACTTTTCAAGCACATTGCAGAAGTGACTTTGAAGATAAACGGTAGCAACAGGGGATCCAGACAACTTCTAGATGGGTCCAAAAACAAAGTAATGGGTGTGGTTCTTGGCTCTCTTCTCCTTTACAACAATTTTCCTTGAAGCCTCACAAAGAAAAAGAGCGGCAATGCATGTGTTAGGATAAACCATTGAAGGAGAACCCACGAAGTGCCTGGCATGCAGTTCAGTGTGTAATTCTCAGAGCCATCCTGAGGATGTTATTATTGTTACAAATTACAGAGGAAGCCACTGAAATTCATAGGGTAGACCTCACTTTAGGTTAAGGAACCTCTCTTGCACCCTGAAGAGTAACTAGCAGAGCGTTACCTTCCAGTTCTGTAGTGGCTTTCAGCAGCATCTCTAAATTGGAAAGCACGTGGAGTTGAATTTGCCTGATGTTGCACTCTAATTGTTAGCTCTACCTAAGGAAGAGGAACTCTGTCCTTCCCACTGATAATTCAGAATATCTATCACTGCCCACTCCAGCTTTCCTGTGGGGTTAGAAGCCAAAGCAAAAGCTGTTCCAAGACCCATAATAATGTTAAACCCTGGGGGGCTTGAGTGGCTCAGTCATTAAGCGTCTGCCTTCAGCTTAGGGCATGATCACAGGGTCCAGGGATCAGCCCTGCACTGGGCTGCCTGCTCCGCAGGAAGCCTTCTTCTCCCTCTCTCACTCCCCCTGCTTGTGTTGTCTCTCTCACTGTGACTCCCTCTGTCAAATAAATAAATAAAATCTTTAAAAAAAGTAATATTTTAAACCCTCTTACAGCAACCAGAGTTCAGTTGTTAAGTCCTTCAAATGTAAACTTGCTCAGCCATCCTTATGCTATCAATCTGGCAAAGCCATAAGCATATTGTGAAAGAGGGTGGGGTTATTTCTTCTCAAGTCTACTTCTGTCTAGCACAGCCTGCGTCTCCATCTCAATCACTTCATCCCACTCCAGCCAGTGCCTGAAATTTTCCAGTGCCTCATGTGTCCTTGAGCATGTATTTTCATTTATCTAGGTTGTGTTGTGATTCTTTTTTCATGCACTTTTTTATTCAAAGGAGTGATTCGAAGTGTCTTACAAAGATGCCTATAAGGCAACAATAAAACATGTAGTGAGTAAAGGGTAAATAGCAATAATAGCAACAACAAAAAAGCAATATTAGGAAAGTTAAACATTGTCAAGAGTAGATTAATGGAGGAGTATTAGTGAATACAACTCATAACCATTAACTCCTTCCTACAGTCTTGCTAAGACTGTTTCCTAGTGGCCAAGTCTAAAAGGAAAACACGATCAGCCATGAGATTAAGAGGTCTGCAATATAAAAGAAAATAATTTGCTCTGAATGTGTTCAGCTTTAACTTATACTGAGACTCAAGAGACAAGACATTTTTTCCTGTGATTTTCATTCAGGGCAATATAGATTCCCACCACTTAGAATGTCCATGGGCTAGCTGCTTTAGAATCACCTGAAAGCTTGTTAAAAATGCAGAATCCCAGTCCCCATGGCAAATCTACTGGAAGAGAACATGTATTTTAACAAGATCCTCTGGTAATTTATATGCATACTACCATTTGAGAAACACAAAAAATAAGTTACAACTATAACCATAATTTTGCAGTATATGGTCAGTCAGACAATTGGGTGAGGGTCCAATACAAGACAGTTTCTTCCATGACTCTTTGAAAGAGTTGCCTGAGGCAAAAATAAAGTTTAGATCACCTAGAAATGTATGAAAATGGATTGGTTCCTTGCTGATGACTTTGGAAATTGCCTTGATAGTTTCCGTTATAGTTTCTCCTTCATGCCGCATCTTAACTGTAGTGTAATCTTACACTTCCAGGCTAAGCAAAAAATTCCATAATGTATATAAAATAGGCACAATCTGAATCTGAAAAAGTCCTGACCTGGGTTACAGCCCTAAAGACCAGCTCCAGGGTGCGGCTGGTGTTACTCTGCTTACCAGAGAATTTTTATTTTTATTTTTTTTTAAACATACAATATATATTTTTTTAATTTTATTTTTTATAAACATATTTTTATCCTCAGGGGTACAGTTCTGTGAATCGCCAGGTTTACACATTTCACAGCACTCACCATAGCACATACCCTCCCCAATGTCCATAACCCCACCCCCCTCTCCCAAACCCCCTCCCCCCATCAACCAGAGAATTTTAAAGCAGGAAAACTAACACTCTTGAAGGACACTCAATAATGACTTTTTGTTGTTGCTTTGTAAGACTTATGTTGCTATCATTGAAACCGTTAGTGATTTGAAAATAATTGGTTATACCAGGAAATCTGATTGCTATAATCAGAAAATCATGAAAGGTTTCTCTCTCTCTCTCTTTCTCTCTTTTTTTTCTCTTCTAGTCACTGAGTCTCAGAGAAACGTGATGTCTCTCCTTCACATAGGAATGTTCTCAGGATGGAATTCTCTGGAGTTAAGGTCTAGATTTCCCCACATGTTGTGACATGGTCCAGGATCCCTTTGACTGGCTGTCCTTCAGCTTGTTTTGGGGTACTCTTTCCTCTCTTCCACTGTCCATGAACACTTTGAGCAATCTGGCCAGTTTGGGAGTTGGTGCAGGGAACCTCAGAGCGTGTGAGTCTGGAGAGCAGAATTCCAACCCTGGCCCTTTACCGGGTCATGTCTCCTTTTGCAATCTCCTGTTTTCTCATCTGTGAAATTAGAAGATTACACAATTGAGTCCTTCTGTTGGCCATTCCTTAGCCCTAGAGTTCTCATGGCTTCTCCTTCTCCTCTGTTGGGTTCTCAGATGTCCCCTTCTCAGAGGGATCTTCCTGGGTCACCAAGTGGAAGCTGGTGTTCCTCAGCCTTCCCTCCACTGCAACCTTCTGTGTTCCATTCCCGGAACATGTGTTCCATTCATTTTCCTCATGGCTCCAACCACCACCTGAAGTAGATCTTTTTACTTATTTAATTTCTTGTTTCTCTTTCCCAAACTTCCTCCTTTCAAATATATATGCCATTGAGAAAAGTAAAGGTGTCTGTTTCACTACTTTTATACTTTATTTACTATATGAAAGTGGGGGGGGAGTCTCCCTTTTCACTGCAAATGAGGTACTAAAAGCAGCATCAGGAGAGCGGGCTGGTTGTGCACCAGTGAGTGATGGTAATGGAATTATGACTTGCAAATGGCCAGTTTGTCCGTGTCTGCTAATCATGTTCCTTGAGTCATCTTCTTCACAGTGTACTCAGAAAGAGAGTGAGCGTGTCCTATGTGCCAGGGACTTGACTCATACAATCTCTTTTAATCCTCATGACAAGTGCACAATAAAGGATTTTTATTCCTATTCTAGAGACGTGGTGGGAGATGCGTTAAGGTCGGGCTTGCCCCAGATCCAATGACTAGTCATGGATTGATCCCGGAGTCACAGGCAGGTAGCTCAGTTCCAGAGCCGGTGTTCTCCACAGCTGCTCTGTCCTGCAGACCAGTTGCCGCAGGCAGGCAGGCAGGCAGGCAAGCCTCATTACACATGCAGTCAGCATCCAAGCGAGAGAGAGCAAGGACAGAAAAGGAAACCCCAGAGAACTTGCCACAGGAAGAGGTTTTGAAAAGGAGCTTCTTAACAAGAGAAGACCTGTGGCTACTTCTGCTGTGCTCAGCCATTCCTTATCCATGACATCTCAGAATGCAGGATACCAGGAGAGACTCCTGCTTTGGACACTGTATCCGCGCTCGGTCGTTTGCCTAGGAATGACCAGCATGCAGTGGGTTAAGCTTTGCAAACAAAGCCTCCTTCAACTCTGAAAGGAGCATCATTTGATTCTTCTCTATAGAAATCCATTTCTGGCACGATAAGCATGGAATAATTGGGTTGCAGCATTACATCTGCTACATTGTCTTCTGTAGTCTTGATTTTGATGCTCATGTTTACAAATGAGAAGAATTTTTTCCACTAAAGTGAGATTTGTTTGCTCTTATCTTTTACTGCAACATCAGTCAGCTGGAAAGAAATGCTTGTGTTTGCTGGACGCGACATGTTGACCTACATTAAATGATGTAGAAATGATAAAATTTAATGAATGTGACTGAGTTAGTGGCATACAGAAAAATACTTGCTTTTGAAAATGTTAATATTTTGCAATTAGATTGAAGTGGAAACGCCTCTGAGACTAGAAGAATTAATGGACCCAAATTAGGCAAAGTTCCTTTAATTGTGCTGCTAAATGTGAAAATAGTCAGTTTTTCTAATTCAATTTCAGCATACCACCTCTCCTGACATGGAATTGGGGAAGCTTGGCAACTCTTTAAGCTAAAGACCAAAATGGCACAGAGTTTAACAATAGGATCTGGAGGGTGGTCTGTTTAAAAAGATGACACCATTTATGATGGCACAATGAGCTTTTCTTTATATAATTATTCTAGCAATTACCAATTTAAGTGACTAATTAAGTTTGTCAAAATAGCCAATGGCTTTGGACTTTCAAATCGCACATTCTATATAAAGAACACAGGCGTGAACATTTGATGTGGCAAACAAGCAAACAAAAAACTTAAATAAAATTTGCTACTCAGTGAAATGTGATAATTAAATTATTTTTGAACATCCATTATTTATTCAGTTAGCTCTAGAAGTCCTTTCGTCACTGTTCTTTAGAACGAGAAAATGGAAATTGTTTACAGCTGAGTAACTTTCATAAAAATGAAGAGTGATATGAAAGCTCAGTGACTTTTTTGAAGAAGAAAATTCAAATATGGATTTCTAATATTTAAAGTTATTTATGTTTATTCTTTTACATTATTTATTTACAAATCAGACATTTAAGGGTGGCTCAGTCGGTTAAGCATCCGACTCTTGATCTCAGCGCAGGTCGTGATCTCAGGGTCGTGGGACTGAGCCCTGCGTTGGGCTCTGTGCTCCACATGGAGTCAGCTTGAGAGTCTCTCTCCCTTGCCCTTCTCCCTGCTCTCAATTTCTCTCTCAAACACATAAATCTTTAAGAAAATAAAAATAAAAATCTGACATTTATTCAAAAGGGAATTTATTTTCCAAATGAAAAGTATTCCCATTTGCTTTAAAGCATATCTATATTCATAACCATAAGGTCTCTCTATATGTGAAAATGCTAATAATAAAATTTATTGGCATATTGATATGGACAGAGAGGTTCTTTCAGGACCTTTCTGAGTGCTAACGTGAAAGGTTCATTTATCAATTTCAATTTTTGAAGTCAAAACCATTATGTGGCTGCTATCCAATCAATTTGAAAAAAAAAAAGTATCTTTTTGTTATTAGGAAGCAATGGCTTCTAGGCTGTGTAAACTTGACCAAGGCTTTATGCTTCTTTGGGTTTCAGTTTCCATGTCTTTAAAACAAGAAGGTTGGACACTGAGACCTTTAAAGATGTTTTAGTCTTAAAAATCTAGGGAGTTCTCCTTTTAAAGTTTTTCATACAGGATTAAAATATACTTTTTTTCATCTTAATAACATCATTATTGATTAAGATATCTGATTTTAGCAACTGGAGGAACGGGCTCAAATAGGCTACAAGCAAATTTGGTTTTCAGTGATGAAAATGGTAGAACCTGGCTATTGGAGGATGTAATGGATGAAGTGGCCGTTCATATACCCAAAGGACCGGCCAAGGGGGATGAGAATTGGCAAAAAAACAGTCAGCAGTGACAAAGGTGTGTGAGACAGTTTCTTCCAACCTGGAGAGGGGGACTCCAGTGCAAGGTTGCAGTCTCATTTCCCTCTTTGCCTTCCTGCTGAGAATAGAAAGACCCATCTGCGTTAAGAGAGGGAGCTTTCCACTTCTAGCACCCTGGTCTTTGGCTTACAGGCCTGGCCAACCTCCTCCCAGCCCCCACAGGTACAGAATACAGGTGAGTGGTAGGGAGAGTCTGAACTCTCCCCCAAGCTTCACACCTCTCTGCCATCAAAAAAGCAAGAACTCTCTTGCTAGTTCTGTCTCTGTTTTTTGCTTTTTGTTTTTTGTCTCTGCCTCTATCACTGCCTTCTTACACCTGAGAAAGGTAGCATTGTCTGTCTCTGCCCTAGTATGATTTCATAGGCATTAGAAAGACAGCAGAGTCTTCTTTCCCAGATTGTTGACCCAGAAGCCTGATCCAAAGCAAGGTCTAGGGTATTTCATTCAGCAGTTGGACATCAACCTTAAATACACGAGATCACCATTGACTTAAATTCAGGCCAAAGGGAAAATCCATTCCTTGGCAGGTGTACCTTGGAAAAGGCCTGGATCCCTTGGGACAAAAGGACGTAGAAATGGGAGACTAGTGGTCTCATCACTAACCACAAACTAGCGATTTCATCACTTTATTGGTAGCTAGTCTGATCTCTCACACGGTTAACCACGGCTTACATGACCCTGGTCCCTGTTGCCTCTCCTGGCCCAGGAGGACCTAGTGTGGTCTGCAACTTTCCAATACCCAAGAGGCCTTCAAGAATAGGCAGTGTGATTACTGTTTCCATGTTCCTGGGACAGCAAAATGTCTGGCACATAGTAGATATTAACTAAATGCTTATGAAGTGTAAGAAGGCATGCCCCCCTTGGACATGGCAGAAGTACAGTTTGGGTATGCAAAAGGAAATCTAAGTGCCTGGTTTGCAGTAAAGAAGGTCCTGGGTCCTTTAGAGAAGAAACACTTAGGCGATTGAGTATCAGCATATAGTGGCTGTTCCATGGGCATAAATTGAATTGAAGTAAACTGAATGGAATCAAATTTAAGATTCCCAAAGAAAGCTATTCAAAGACCCCCCCCCCAAAAAAAAGTTAAGTATTGTTTGGCATGAATGTGTACTCTTGAATAAATAAGATTCAGCTGAGCAGGTGTTATCATTGTTCCAATGCCAGCTCCTTCCCTTGTGGGCACCTCGCTGGCACACACAGGCCTCTCTGTTTGGCCAGCGACCCTGTGAGCAGTCACAAGTCTGGGGCAGAATGCAGCTCTGCGCTGGGTGCAGAAAAGGATGGATTAAAATTCAGGAAGCGTGGGCGACAGAATTTTGACGGCAGTCCATTTGCAGTCCCATGATAAACAGTGGTTTATATTTTCAAGAAACCCCTCCTATACCACTGATGCTATATGATCTTATCAGTGAATGTTCATGCTATTTTAGTTCTTTTTTTTAAAGATTTATTTATTTATTTATTTGACCGAGAGAGATCACAAGTAGACAGAGAGGCAGGCAGAGAGAGAGAGAGAGAGAGAGAGGGAAGCAGGCTCCCCGCTGAGCAGAGAGCCTGATGTGGGACTCGATCCCAGGATCCTGAGACCATGACCCAAGCCAAAGGCAGCGACTTAACCCACTGAGCCATCCAGGCGCCCCGCTATTTTAGTTCTTAAAAACTCTGTTTTTTCCTTTAGGTCAGGGAACTTTCCTGGCACTGTATTAAGATACCTTAATAACATGCTCCATGGTTTTTTTTTTAAATTCCAATTTTCACTTAATAGTCTCTTTTTACATATGTACTTTTTAAACTCACATGGCTTTTATTAAATTAGTAACTCAAAACCTAGAAAATAATGAAGAAAAAAGCTCATAGTAACAACTAGTAACAACTTCTGGTGTGTTTATTTGGAGCATTTTTCTGTTGACAGAAGTATTCTTTGACACACATTTAATCTAATACTGAACATTTAAATGTTTAATGGGCATTAAGTAATTCAAGCTCAATTTTGTCCTGAGGATTCTTTCTTCTGGAACTCACGTCTACCAATCTCACATGAAATCCATGTTCTGAGTGAGGGAAGAGAATTGGTACTACATTTCTTGGCATCCTACAGCTATAAACATTTAGAACTGAAGGATAAGTTAGTCTAAAGCAGAAAAGAAAACTGAATCACAGAGAGGTTTCAGTGGATGTGGTCAGGGTCACAGAGCAAGGCCACGGATGATCTCAAACCTATTGACTTTTGTCCTTCAGGTCATTGTACCATCTGCAGCCATCAGTAGAATTTATGACCCTTAGATGAAAGTCCAGAATTTTGCTTATATCTCCACTGGCCTCTCCAGTAAAAATGATTAAGCCTTTGACCCAAATAGAGCACTGCTTGCAGAGAACTTTATATAGTACACGTGTGGTTTACTTCTTGAGTGTACGAGGTCAGTATTACCTGTTGCTTGTCGAGACTCTGTGATTTACATTTGGCTGCAGATTGAAACTGTGTGCCTCTGGTATGTGAGTGTCGGGAAGGGTGCAGCTGTGTCCTTGGGCTTGTGTAATTCCTGTGAGCTGGCACGATGACTTTTGTTGCTGCCTCCAGTGACCTGAATGATGGCATGTGATCTCTGGTGTCCTAAAAAGTGATCAGAACTTGACTCAGTCTGGGTCTCTGTGATTTTGTAGAGATACAAACACGGTCACTGGATTTCCATGGCTGCCATAACAAGGTTACCACGGGTATTTCACACAGATGTATTACTTTACCATAGTGCAGGTGAGAGGTCTGGTAGGGTTCTCACTAGACTAAAATCAAGGTATTGGCAGGGCTTTATCCCCTTTTTGCAGCTCAAGGAGGAAAATCTGATGCTTGTTCACTTGGGTTGTTGGCTGAATTCAGTTACTTGCAACTGTAGGGCCAAAGCTCTGGTTTCCTTGCTGGATGTAAACCAAGGGCCATTTTCAGCCTGTAGAGGTCACCACATTCCTTGTTCACGGCCCCTTCCATCTATCTCCAAGGCCAACATTGGTGGGTCAAGTTCTTCATGGGTTGCATGTCTGCCTTTCTCTTCTGCTGTTAAGGACTCATGTGACTAGATTGAGCTACTTGGATAATCCAAGATAATCTCACCATCTTGGTGTCTTTCACCTTAATATCAGTGGCAAAGTCCCCTTTTCCATGAGAGTTGACATATTCCCAAATTCTGAGGATTACAATGTGAGCATCTCGGAAGAGTCTTCCAAAAACGCTCCCGGGAGTATTATTAAAAGGAGCAAATCCTCCCCAAGTACTCTTTTCTGATTCTACTATGAAGTGGAGGAAACAGTCTATTGTAGGAGATCAGAATTGAGTTCCAAAATGCTTTCTATTTCTGTGAACTTGATCAAGCTAAAAAACCTTAGTTTTTCTCCTTGTAAAGTAAGGATACATATAGTTTTCATGAGGATTAAATGATAACACATGTATAAATTCCTTAAGCTACATTCATGTTCATTGTCATAGGTGCCACCCGTCTAAGGAAAACATTACACATCAGCTTCTGTGCCCTGGTTCCTAGGAATGGGCATCACTGTAACTCAGCAGACAAGAGCTATCACCAGATATGACTGTAATGGGGTCTGCTCTGGGCATTCAGGGGAATCTGAACTCTGTCTGAAACCTGCTCCATCTCTGCCCAAGCCTCATCATTATGAGAGTAGCTTGATCTGTAGGCAATCTCAAGCCTAGCAGACCCTGAACTTCCTTCTCCATATTCTGTCTGGTATCATGTGCTGAGAAGCCTGGTAGGTGAGACTACATACTCTGCAGGTCAGAGCCAAACAAGCTGCCTACAATTTGGGTACATTGGCTTAATGATTATGACTCAGAAAGATAGGCTGAAACTATCCTTTATCTTTTATCATTTAATCTAATAGCTAAATGAGTCATTTAACACATGCAATTTTATTCAAAATGACATCTTTGATTCACTAATAAGGAGAGATTCAAACTCAGTACATGCTTTGGTCGCAGAGAATGGATCAAGTGTTCCTTAATATATTGTCAGTTCTTGAGATATCTTAAAGGAGAAGGGACCACTTACTGTTGGGGTTCACCAGGGATCTAGCCTTAGACTTTCTTCTCTCTGTGTTTCCTGAAGAACCTCCCTACAGGATTCATCTACTCACACAGGTTCAGCTCTCACCTGTGCACAGAAACTCCCAGTTCCATCTCCACCTTGTACTCTGCACCTGAGCTCTGCCCCTTCCTGGCTCAGCAGCCCCTCAGTGACTTCAAACTCAACATTTCCTTGCCTCATAAATCTGTTTTTCTTTTGTCCTGAGTTTCATATCTTAGTTGATCCAGTTAATCTCACACCAAAACCGTACTGAATCCTGCCCCCCTCCCTACTACCTCACATCTGATCATACTCCCTGTGCCGGCAGTGCTACCTCCTGAATCATTCAAATATCTCCCTGACTTCAGTGATCTAGGTTAGTCATTCACGATTTCTTTCCCAAGTTGTCTTTGGGCAATATCTTTGAGGGTTTTATTCCAGACTTCTAACTAGTCTCTGATCTACTCACACTAGCTGTAATCCACCTTCCACACTTTGCCTCTATTAACTTGTGAGCACGCAGCTTGGATGTGATTCATTTCTTCCGAATGCTGATAGCGCGCATGATTACTGCCCCCAGGGATCAGATCTCACTTGGTTCCAACCTACCTTTCCAGCCTCGATTTTTATTAGATTCTATCTTCAACTTCTTCCACACTAAGTCTGCTCAAGGTTCTGGACATTTCCCACGTAAGCCATGAATGTTACCAGATGCTCACAGCACGCTGCCTCTCTTTCTTGTCTTGTTCAATTTCTGTTGCCTTCCAGATCCAACTCATTTCTTCCTTCACCTCTTACCCTCTCCTGAGGCCACTGACAGATAGTCCCTTCCTCTTACACATTTCCATAGCACTTCTTGACCATGTTGATTATTTTTTGTTGTAATTATTTAGTTCTTGTCTCAGCTCATCAGACAGTTACAGCATTTTATTATAATATAATAAATGACTCTTGGTTGGATGGATGAGAGATGCATGTGCATTTTTATAGTTCTTTGACGTGTACTTACCAACTCCATGTCATTTTCAAAAGGGAAATGACTGGCAGATATTGTATGCAAGAGGAGAATATGGCATTACCTTTCTCTTCCTTTCATAGATGCCTAAATATTACTTAGCTTTGGAAATAATAGCCCAGCATTCAGATCCAGTGCTTTCGAGAAAATGGAACAGGTTCAGAGATTTTTTTTTTTTAAGGACCCATTTTAATTATTGCCTTTCAATGACGTGATGTGACTCTAAGGTAACATTGCATTTCAATTTGATTTCTCTATATTTTATTTTTTTTAAAGATTTTATTTATTTATTTGACAGAGAGAAATCACAAGTAGGCAGAGAGGCAGGCAGAGAGAGAGGAGGAAGCAGGCTCCCTGCTGAGCAGAAAGCCCGATGTGGGGCTCGAACCCAGGACCTGGGATCATGACCTGAGCCGAAGGCAGCGGCTTAACCCACTGAGCCACCCAGGTGCCCCAAGATTTCTCTATATTTTAAAGTGCACACCCTATCATTGTTCACTGGAATTTTTAGCTCCTGAACATTTCTACCGGTTCTAAACATTTTTCCTAGTTACACAATACATTGTACATTAAATTTTTATGAATTATCCAGTTGCTGGAAGAAATACAGAGACATTAAATTGCACCATTGCTAACATGGAAAATCTTTGATTTAATAGCTCCAAACCCCAGCATCCTCTTCCTGCTCACAGGTCACTTTTGAGCACCTGGCATGCAACATGCACCTGTGAGCCGTAGGCTTTTGTGTTATTCTTCCCCAGCCCAGAAAGCTCTTTTCACCATTCTTCCTCAGCTGCTCACTCCCTCAGCTCCCCACTCATCATTTCTTCAAGGAATCCTTCCCTGATCACCTACCAGAACGTGGTCACTCTGCTTCTCTTCATCCCAAGCTCCTCCGTCCCTGTAGGGAACCCCTGCACACTGTGTGCTTATCAGTTCCCTGCTTTGCTTTACCTTTTACTTTCTTTATTTTGAAGAACATTCAGATTTACAAAAAGAGTTTGTAAATACATTTTTAGTGTAAAACAATATAAAGAATCTCATATACCCTTCTCCCAGCTCCCTTGAATATTACCATTTTATCACAATTAAAATTAATCATTTCTCACATTCTTTCTGTCTCATTTTCTCTCTCTTATTCTCTCTCTCTAACACAAACACACATACTATTGTTTTTCTGAAACATTTAAGAAAAATTGCATACATACTGCCCTTTTAGCTCAAAGTAGTTCAGGTATATTTTCTGAAAGCAGTTCTCTTGCATACCTATAATATAATGATTGAAATCAAGACATTGACATTGACACAATAATAATATCTGATTCATAAACCTAACTTAGATTTTGCCAATTGACCTACTATGTTTTTTTCCTGGTCCAGGATCCAAGGATTACACTGCATTTAGATGTCATATCCCTTTGGTCTTCTTTGACCTAGAACAGTTTTTCAGGCTTTCTGTGTCTTTCTTGAACTTGACCTTTTGAAAAATGCAGGCCCCTTGCTTTGTAGAATGACCCTCAGGTCTGGTTTTAGACGGATGCGTTTTCTTGATGACACTCCAGCTACGCTGTTTGGGGCACATATCCTCAGTGCAACCTGTTGGTGTATCCTCAGTGCAACCTGTTGGGAGGACATGATGTCAGTTTGTCCCACTACTGGTCACTTAGTTACGATGGTGTCTGCCAGGTTGATCTTCTTTAAAGTTACTAGGTTCCTGTCTTAGTCAGCAGGCACTGCTAGAACAAAATACCATAGGCCAGGTAGCTTAAATAAACATTCACATCTTTTAGTTATGGAAGCTGAAAGTCCAAAAGGAAGGTCTACACAGGTCCAGGGTCTGGTGAGGACCTCTTATTCTTTGACAGAGGGACATCTTGGTATATGCTCACAGAACATAAAGCAGAGAGAGAACCAAGCTCTGCCTCCCTTATAATGACATTAACCCCATTTGTAAGGGCTCTACCTTCATTATCTAATTACTTCCCAAAGGCCCCATCTCCAAATACCAACCCATTGATGGATTTGGGGTTCAACAAATGAATCTGTGGGACACGTGTTCCATCCTCTGGAACTAACCAGTTCCCTCTGCAACTAACCAGTAACTTGTGGGGATATCCTCTGAGACTCCCCTGCTTCTTCTCAGAATTTGCCACTAATTTTAGCATCTGGAGATACTTTCCTGAAACAGCTAATGCAGTGGCTGGACTTTTAGGTTTTTTCCATTGTGTTTTGTTTCCTTATTGGCTCTTACAAATCCAAGTGGAGAGGATTCTGGAGGACTTGCCTTCCTACAACTTCAGCAATGCTACCAGACTTTCCCAAAACACTGTGCCCTGTTCCTCAGTCACGCATGCTTCCTTGATACTACACTTATTTTCAGACTTTTTCATTTCTGTTGGTTTTCTGGATGTAAGATAGCAACATCGTATTGCTGTTTTCAGCTGCATTTCCCATTTTGAAAGTAGAGCATCTTTTTATATGTTTACGAGCTATTTTTGTTTCCCTTTCACACTGACAATTTAGCATACATTTGGGAGATTTGAGGTCCTGTCAGCAAGGGTTTCAAAAATTAATGGTAGGATGATGATTAGAAGGGTTTTTTGTAGAAGGAACTTTGTTGAATTTATTTAAGTTGCATTTTGAAGTTTTGCCAGCATTTTCTTAGCACCACATTGGTAATTAGGAACAGCGCCGTCCCATCATCCAGCTTCTGGCCTTCTTTACTCACTACGTGAGTATCCTGTAGAATATCCTCATAATGAGATTCACAACAATCAATGCAAGCAGATGTCTCCACATAGGAAAATGCCAAGTATTTGAACTTTGCCCAAATCCAGGCACAAAAGGGTTATTTGGGCCACAGAATGTTCTGGCCCAAAGCACTCTTTGTGTAAGTGTTTCATTTAAATCAAACTGAATTATACAGCATAAAAATGTCTAGTTCATTCCATTTGAGTTGTGGTAAACACCCAGAGTGGAAGGCAGAGAGAAATTTCAAAGTCTCTCTTTTTCCAGGCACAAATTCTCATGGCAGCATGTAAGTTTTTAGACGATTCTTTTTGATTTTAGGTTAACAGCTACAGTCTACGCTTGTAGGAAGCTACATGGTTGGGCAAATGAGTTTGACATAGAAGAATAACTCATTTTTACTGCCACAGGGTTGCTACCGCTCAGGGTTGTGACTCGAAACTGGGTGTGGGAATGCAATTGCAGGGATTCTGGTGGGCAAGTGTAAACCATCAAGGATTTATCAACAGACACCTACAGAAGCGGAGCAGGCAGCTCAGTGTGACCCATCAGGAGAGACAGGTGAGGCATGGCCAGGTGGCTTGCTCAAGGTGAACTTCCGACTGACTCAAGTGTCCCGAAGGAGCTGCATGGGCTTTGTTATACTGACATGACTGTTTATCTTGAGGAGCGGCCTTAAGAAGACTGAAGAACACACACACTCAAGTTTGTTTGTGTTGGAGGAGAGCTTGGAGGGAAATCGAACAAACAAAGCCACCACATCAAATCCTCAAGACTCTTTCTTCTATGCTCTCTCCCAACCGAATTAGGGAAATCAAACTGCAAATTCAAGAATCCTAAAGTGGATCGACATATGGGATTGTTCCAGAACTTGCTGCAGGCATTTGCGGTGTCCACCTGGACCCAACGCGGGATGAATTTCCACCGAAGAGGGTGCATGGTCTTGCCTTCATGGACAAGTTCCTCCCTGAGTTGATCTCTCCCCCACATCTCTGCCACTTTGTAAACAAAAGGATTGGTTAAAATACACAATCAAGGACAGTTTTGAATGGGGAAATAATAATAAATCGGCATCCTGGAGTGAGGACGTAGGGTCCTAGATTGGTGCAGGGAAACATTAGTATCTGCTTAGCTTTGGTAGAAATGAAATAAGGAACTGATGATTTAGTCTACTACCTAGTGGTGCTGTCAGGTTTTCTGAAGGCTGGAGGATATGCTGCGGAACAGGACACTTATGGCGCCCACCACAAAGGTTGTTCAACATGAGGGAAAGCTCTCTAACTCTCCTCCCCTTTAGCAAACTGCCTTTTTTTTTTTTTTTTTTTTTTTTTTTTTTTTTGCCCAGCTGTCCCCAAAGTGTAGTTCTGGAAACAAAATGCTGATTGTTACTTCTTTGCAGATGTGTTTAAAACCAACGAATAGGGGTTCCTGGGTGGCTCAGTTTGTTAAGTGTCTGACTCTTGATTTTGGCTCAGGTCATGATCTCAGGGTCCTAAGATCCAGTCCTGAGTTAGGTTCCACACTCAGCAGGGAGTCTGCTTGAAGATTCTCCCTTCCTCTCCCTCTTCCTTACCCCACACTTGTGTGCACACACTTTCTAAAATAAATAAATCTTAAAAAATAAAATAAAACCAATGAATATAAGTAATATATTTCTATATCACACTATGCATTCCATCACATTTATTGAATTATTTTCATACACATGCAAGAAGGATGTGTGTCTGAAACCCAAGGTTCTTGGGAATCTAAACCAATTTCATTGTCCTTACTAGGAGGAAATACTCTAGTGTGTGACAGAAATTGGATTTCTGGGGGTGGAGATTGTCCTAAATGATAACAAGTGCTGCCTCATTCATCTCCTTTTGAGATGTTTGACACACAGTTTTAGAAAATTACATCATCTCATCATTGTCATTAAGTTGATAAATTGTCTTTTAGAGTCTTAAAATAGCTACCATTACTCAGAGGAGAGAAGCCCCCCAGAATAGATACCAGCAGTCAAAGTCACTTTTGTCCATCCAAATAATGTCATAAAGTTTGATTTTTTGGAGACCAATCAGAATAAACAAAATGTAGGCAGAAAGAAGCTTTTAAAATATCCTGTCTTGCTGGGTTAAGTTGTTTGGCAGAAAGTAGATTTTTGCTTCAGGATTAGCTCATTATTCCTCCGCTGTTTTGCCAATGTGCTCACCATATTTTATCATGGTCTTTGCTGTGACTCATTTGTTCTGCTCTATAGGCTGTATTGACAACAGACGAACATAAATGTGTGTCTTATTCTCAACAAAATAGCAATGGCATATGGTTATAATTTTTATGACTCCCCTTTAAAAATAATATATACTTTGATAGTGATTCAAGTGATTCAATTCATATTCACTTATGAATCATTACTAATGTGAGTATTCTAGAATGAGAGAGAAAAATAACATGAAATTGTCGGCCATTTCAGATTATGAAAAGCCGTAAAGGGAAGTGCTCTGTCTATCTAAGCAAAGAGTTACATGTATGTTGAGTGGGTATCTGTGACTGACTAGATCCACAAGGAATCAGGTCCAAGAACAACATATGGATGCAGATATGTTTGTAACTGACACCCGTGTCTTCGGACTGTAGCTTGTTGGTTCAGCTTTGTCAGTTGGTCACACAGCTTGACTGAAAGCATGGGAACTTGCCTAACTTATACTCAGATTTTGGCTGCTGATCCTGAGCTTAATAGTCATGGAATCAGTAGACTGTGCTTTGCAGAATAATAACTGAACATTAAAAACTTTTAATCTTTTTGTTCAACTCTCACATTCCAGCCTGATACCCAATACCAGAGCCGAGGGCTGTGTCTGCAAAGGAGCTTCCAGCGATGAGAGGATAAACCCTCCGCGTCGAAATGGAGGATCTGGTGTCAGATGAATGTGCAGCAGGCCACTGTGTCTGACAGAAAATAGTAGGCATTGAACAGCTGGAACCAAATGGGAGCCAGGAAGGGGGAGATGCCAGGACAATCAAAACTGGGTATAAAGAAGAAAACCAGGCAGGAGCGTGGGACACTGAAGTGGGTTGGCCTGAGGATTTGTATCTTGGCCAGGGGGAAAAAAAAATTAAACCACGATCTCTTGAGCTTTGAAGTTACCAACCTCCAGATTCACAGTCTTCTTCTTTTTAGTTAACCATGAGAGTCTGTTTCCGATCTTGGAAACCCAGAGCCTGTATTAGTTGGAGAGTGTGGTATTTCTCCATATCTGTTCACATTGTGTGGTCAGGGTGACAGTCTTAACTGGTTCAAATCCCACATATAACAGCAGAGATCCCGAGGCTCTGGAGGGCCGTGCAGGCAGACAACCTGAGGGACAAAATGTTAGACAACTGGTCTCCACTGGGGCCCAAACCATCAGGCTGTTTTCTTTCTTGGGTAATCACCAGCATGTTCTTAACAATTCAGAAAGAAAGGTTTAGAAAATGTACAACCATTCAAAAATAGATTGTTGCTAATTGGTAACAGAGCTTTACATACATTTACATGACATCTTGGAGAGGCCTAGAGCTCCCCCAGCTTTAATGTCTGCTGGAAGTTGCCCTTCTATGAAACCAGCTAAAACCTCTGTCCTAGAGAGAGAGCTAGGGTTAAGATGAGGTGCACGTTGCTCATTTCCCTTAGACCCTAATTCAGTCCTACAAGGATCAGAGGGTCCCTCCACCCCAATCCCTGGGTCCATGTTTCTCCTTGCCAGCTCTTCAGAAGCAGAGATAGACAAGTTAGTCCCAGTGATTGATATAATACACAGGATAGAATAAAGGAGACAAATACTTTATTAAAAATAATGCTTATGAAAAATGTCTCTTTGTGCACTGTATTTTTCTTTGAAAATGATGAATACTACATTTGGAAAGAAGGTGTCACATTGGTATCGTAATCCTTAAAGCTCACTTTTCTGTTATAAAAATCCAGTCAAACAGGAGTTGTGGGCAGCTCCAAGCTAGGAGGCCACTCGCTCCCATGACTGTGAATTCATGTTATTCCAACAGAGTAACTGACACTGAGAGGCAGGGAATGGGGGCTGGCAACCAGACGCTGGCCTCTGTTCTCTGTTGGCAGAGAGAAAGAAGAACAGATGCAATTATAAATAGAATTATGGCCCAAACCAGGATTACTTGGATAACTCAGTCAACACAGGGTTTTGTTTGATTCAATTTTCTAGATGAATTCATCAATGATTAACCTAACTTTGTTAGTGGAGATCTAAAAGGAAAGCTAGCTTAAACATATTCAGCAGGGCCAGCATTTACTTTTTGCTTTTTTTCAACAGTAGGAATATCTCCAGTTATTGGCTTCTTTGGCTAGACAGTACTATCCACATTTTTTTTTTTGACAAAGCAGAAAAAATTACTAAAAGACTCTGTTTAGAAATCTAAAAGAAAATGGACAAACTGGAAAAGTATTCATGCTGAATAATTAATTTGGCTGTCTACCCCAAATGGCATACCAGGTCAAACTGCCGCATCCGTCAGTCAGTCTGTGTCTGTCTCTCTCCATCTTTCTCTCCTCAATATCATTTTATTTCTCTTTCCCTCCACATAAGTCTTTGCATGAATAGCGAGGTTTATTTTTTGCCCCCGTGGCCCAGCTAGTTTCAAAAATAAAAGTTGAATGGTTGATTGCATTTTAAATTGACCTCTTTGACTTATCAGAATGCATGGCCTTTGGCAGTGCACATCAAAGACCCAAGCTGGATGGAATGACATATCCATTCTTGTCATTTCTTAAAAATGAAATTATTGGATCACAGATTTGATTAGGAAATTCCTTCAAAATTTTGTCTTAGTTTTAGTCTTCTTTGGGATTGGGCTTGTAAACTTAAAAATGTCAGTATGAGGATTTCTCATTTGGAAAAGAATCTTTATTTCGATAATGCCACCTTCTAGATTCCTAATAAAATATTTGCCTTCTCATATCAATCTAAATATGAAAACTGCTCTTTTCTGATCAAAACCTTCTAAACAGATACAAATTATAATCTATTAGTAAAAGTGGATCTTGTTTGAACCTGAAATCTAAGAAGTTTCCTATATGTTGTAAAGTTCAGATAAAAACAGAAAATCTTGATATGTAGCCAACTATTTTAATTTTCATTTTTACTTGCATATTTTATGTCAAAAAGGTCATAGTAAGATATTTAGCAGGCATGGGTGCCAGGTGGCTCAGTCAGTTAAACATCCCAATCTTGATTTCAGCTCAGGTCATGATCTCAGCATCCTGAGATGGAGACCCCCGCATTGGGCTCCATGCGAGGTGTGGAGTCTGCTTGAGAGTCTCTCTCCTTCTCCCTCTGCCCCTCCCCCCACCCCACTTGCATTCTCTCATGCAAAAACAAACAAACAAACAAACAAAACCAAATTACATGCTTGGGAGAAATCTTTTAGCAAACCTGTCCTGTCCAAGCTACCTGACTCTAATGAAGCAGCCATGATAGCCAAGATTATTAACATAAATATAACATGATGTTTTGTGTCTTTATAGTTTGCGAAGTAATTTAAGATATGATTATCTTAAAACAATCCTATCTCATTTAAGCCGCTCAGAAACTCTGTGACGGGAACACTGAAGCTTAAAGAGTTTGAGTGAAATTTCTGGCCAAAATTTTCTTATTTTAGCTGATTATTTTTCTTTCTAGTGAGTGGCATTTTGTTGCATTTAGTTGACATTTCAAGGATTCCCCTCCACCTTTCCTATCCCTACCAAGTGTGAAGATCTTTTTAAATCTTTTGAATAAAAATAGAAACGAAACAGAAACAAAAAGCAGTAAAGGGGATTTGAAACAAACAGTTAGGTGTCAGGGATATTGTTTCTGAGCAAAGGATACCGAATGTACTCAAGGCAGGCATTGGAGACCAGGCTCAACACTGGAAACCAGGGATTGGAATGGAGAGCCTGTGCCTCTAAAAAGCCCTGGGAAGAGCTGCCACCCATGCCATTCCTGATAGCCATATTCCCAAAACACAGCCTCCCAGCCGTGGCCAAGCTACCAAATGGCCTGGGTCTTGGGTCTGTCCAGTTACCTCGTGATGGAGTCACCAGGCCAGGAAGGAAAGTGGGATGGCCCTATCCTCTGGCTCAAGATTCATCTGCAGACTAAGATTTTAGCACATATGAGGAAGATGAATGCTGAAAGGAGTGCCCCCTTCAGTCAAAAATCAGAAGGTGAATGTGGTTCTGATTACGTGTGAATAATAATGCAAGCCAGAAGAGCTTTGAAAATGCACTAAAACACGCCATCATTGAAGAGCGGTGATTTAATAAAAGTTTGATCACGTAAACTGCCATGTTGAATTATTGTGAAAATAATGAAATAAATTTTGGCTGTCTTCCAGGTCCTGTTGAAAAACGGTTTCTATTTTTATATCTTTAGCTATTGAATATATTAGTAAGCTTTTTTTTTTTTTTAAGCAGGTGATTACTACAAATTTTGTACTATACAGTAAGTGAAGAAAATCTCAAATAATTATAAAGTGCTCCCTTCTAAACGCCACCTTCGGGACGCCTGGGTGGCTCAGTTGGTTAAGCAGCTGCCTTCGGCTCAGGTCATGATCCCAGCGTCCTGGGATCGAGTCCCACATTGGGCTCCTTGCTTGGCAGCGAGCCTGCTTCTCCCTCTGCCTCTGCCTGCCACTCTGTCTGCCTGTGCTCACTCTCGCTTCTCTCTCTATGACAAATAAATAAATAAAATCTTTAAAAAAAAAATAAATAAATGACACCTTCCCCTCGACTCCCTTCTCCCCAGGAACCAGTGCTTTTTATTCGTCTTTCAGATGAGAACAGGCAGATGATAGAGATCAATCACCAGTTATATTAAAACCACATTGAAGTATTTTGCATCCCCTTTTAATGGAGTTTACTTTAGAATCTTTAAGAAGTAAAGGAAGAAGTAGTGACCCTATAAAGAATGAAAAGACAAGAGCAAATGGAAATTATAGAAATGAAAGTGATGTCCCCTGAAATTAAGGAAATAAACTTCAGACTTAGACTCAGTTCAAGAGAAAATTAATGTATTAAAAAGACTGAATTCCCACAAAACAAAATTCAGAGAAATTAGGAGATTTAAAAATATGAAAGATAGGGACACCTAAGTGGCTTAGTCAATTAACCGTCTGCCTTCGGCTCAGGTAATGATCCCAGAGTCCTGGGATCGAGTCCCACTTCGGATTCCTTACTCAGAGTGGACCCTGCCTCACCCTCTGGCTGCTTCTCCCTCTGCTTGTGCTCATTTTCTCTGACAAATAAATAAATAAAATCTTAAAAAACAAAATAAAAATTTAAAAATATGAAAGAGAAAAAACGATGAATTCAGAGAAAGTAAAATGAAGAGGAGAAATAAAATGGTGAATTTCTAAACAAACAAGAAAAAAATTTAAAACATCATTTCAACTGAATAATAGAAAAATCAAAAACCATCATTAGTAGATATCTTAAAATAAAATTACAGATACTAATCTAAATACATCAATAATCAGTTACAATAAATAGGATCCGATTAATCTCCCCCACTACAAAACAGAATATACTTGGTAATTTTACCAATACTATAATGTACTATGATATAATGTAATATAATATTATGACATTTTTTGAATTTTAAAAAATGCTTTCTGTGGCGCCTGGGTGGCTCAGTCGTTTAGTGTCTGCCTTTGGCCCAGATCATGATCCCAGGGTCTTGGAATCAAGCCCCACATCAGGCTCTCTGCTCAGCAGGAAGCTTGCTTCTCCCTCTTTCTCTGCTTGTGTTCCCTCTCTCACTGTGTCTCTCTCTGTCAAATAAATAAAATCTTTTTAAAAATGCTTTCTATTTTTTGTAATGAAATTTTCTTCCACTTAGTTAGAGTTTTTCAGCAACTAAGCTTTTTCTCAATACAGAAATACCCAAAATGTCATCTCGAAAATGTTCATTGTTTCCAAAAGATAGATAAGAAAATCACTCTGGCTCCCATAATATCTAGTTAGCCTGGGAAGGAGGTGATATCATTTAAAAGATTCCCAGAGGCAAAATGTGGGTTTAAAAATCTACATTTTGATGTAAAGATTTTTTATTTTGCCGTAGACATTTATTTCTGATGAATTTTTAAGTTGTAGTTTTAAAAATAACTTTTACAATTTAAAAATAACTTTTATAATTTTCTGCAATTTTTAAATGATATTATCTGCTTCTTAGGGTTATGACATATCATAGTTACCCTAAAAATGCTTTTCTCATGTATCTTTTGGAGACATTGAGAAATTTTTGAAATGATATTTTGGGTGTCCCTGTGTTGAGAACAGCTTAGCTGCTAAAAATCCTAATTAAATGAAAGGAAATTTCCCTACAAAAAATAGAAAATGAGTTTATCCAAAAATGTGAAGATGGAGAGGTGATGCCCAAATATGGTTTAATTCTGCAGCTTGATACCATATAAATCATATTTAAGGAGGAAAGAGACCCAAGTACATCTACAATTCTGAAATGATGATTTCTCGGTGACAGATGTCTTTAAAATCACATCATTATTACCTTGGAAGATTCTTTCTAAAAGAAAAACTTTTTTCTGCAAGGAACCGTGAGGTCCTGGAGGAAAAGGGGGACATTCATTTCCATTAGGAAATCAAAAAGTGGTTTCATTTCTGTGCAATTTGGGGAACCTCAGTCCGGGCTCCCTGCCAGGCCTAGGGGTCCCCCATGGGGTAGGACTGAGCCAGTGTCCTATAGAGCTCCCTGTGGTTCTGTCATTGGGCACCAGTGGTACATCACACCCTGGGCTTGCACAACCAGCATATGAGTAGACTTCAACCAGCAGGGATGAGTCTGAGAAAGAAAGGACAGTTGCACAATGTGCTGGTAAGAGGAAATAGACAGGGGTCTTCCCTAAAGATTTAAAAATTATGGCTGTTTTATAAGTAACAGTTTGCTAAAGGACACAGAAAGGAGAAGGGAGAAAAATATGTAAGACTCTTAAATGTTTAGAAAACTCAGTATCAGATACCTGGGTAGCTCAGTCACTTACGCGTCGGACTCTTGATTTTTCAGCCTTGGTCATGATCTCAGGTCGTGAGATGGAGTCCCAGGTCGGGCTCCCAGCTGAGTGTAGATCCTGCTTGGGATTCTCTCTCTCTCTCCCTATCCTTCTGCCCCTCTCTCCATTCATGCTCAATCTCTCTCTCTCTTTCTTCTCTCTCAAGAAGTAAATAAATAAGTAAATAAATAAACTTTAGAAAACTCAATATTTCTTGAGCTACTTATTTACTTTTCCTCACCTGCTAATTGCCTGCTCTTCCTTCTCTCTCCCTCTTTCATCCTCTCCTTCCCTCTTTTTCCTCTCTCCCTCCTTCCCCCTCTCTCTCTCCTCTCTCTGTCTCTCTTTCTCATGTGTGTACACACACACACACACACACACACACACACACACACACACACACACAGCCTTGCAGCCTGTGCTGAATCTCCTATCTCAGTTCTATGACATCGTTGGTGGTCCTGGGGAGTCAGTGGTTGAACGGAAGAGCACCCCAGGAAACAATAAGTTCTCCTTTCAAACACTGACAATAAACACATGTAGGATGCCACCTTTTTTTTTTTTTAAAGATTTTATTTATTTATTTGAGAGAGAGCAAGCAAGCGAGAAGGAGCATGACCGGGGTGGAGAGGCGGTGAGGAGAGGGAGAAGTAGGATTCCCTCTAAGCAGGGAGTCTGATTCGGAGCTCAATCCCAGGATCCTGGGATCATGACCTGACCTGAGTTTAACCAACTGAGCCACCCAGGTGGATACCACCTAGGATACCATCCTTGGTTCCTGTTCTTTAATAATGTCAGACACAGATAGATTAGGTTGCCCCAAACCAAGCACAATGACACATTGGAGAGTTTATGATCTAAGCAATTTGAGACTCTAGCTTAATTGATGCACATGTCCCGACTCTCCACTTTAGCTGCAATGATGGGACCTACATAATGTTATTCATATCAGAATCATGAACCTCCTGTTCATGATCTCATCAGTTAGAAACACAGATTGATGAATGGGGTTTTACTATATTCCTCATGGAACAGTTTCTAACAGGTAATACTTTAAAATACACTAAGCCTCAGGGGTTTCTGGATGACTCAGTCCATTAAACATTAAGTTGCTGACTCTTAATTGCAGGTCAGGTTATGATCTCAGGGTTGTGAAATTGAGCCCCATGCCTGGCTCCATGCTCAGACAGGGAGTCTGCTTAAGATCCTCTCTCTCCCCCTCCCTCTGCTCCTCTACCCCTCCTCCCACTCACTCTCTAAATAAATAAATAAGTAAATAAAATCTTTCCTACAAAATAAAATACACTAAGCCTCACCACACTTTTCATACCAGCACACCTAAAACTTCAAGCACCAATATATGTCCTTTTGAGTGAGCGATCAGAGGTCTTTATATTCAGGAGGTTTTGCTAATGCTGTTATCCCACATGTAAATGATCATTTCTCTCAATTTTTTTTTTTTGTATACTGAAAATTCCGTGTATTTGCAGTAAAAGGGAACGCGATTTGACTTTAACAAGGAAATTATCTGCCTACTTTCCTTGCTGTGAATGAACTCAGAGTATTCATCAAGACTGAATCATTATTTAACTCTGCTGTAGCTAGTAGGAAACTGAGTGTCTGAATGTTTTGATATGCAGTGAAGGCTCAGGAACAGTAGAGTCTGTGTGACCTGAGACAACTGACAGAACCTTTTTCCGAGCTTCAGTTTTCTCTTCTGTCAAAATGAGGACATTATCACACTTGCCTTTTGGAGTTTTTGTAAAGATTGATTTTGTTTAAAGCAAGGATTCTTGATATTTTATCTTTTATACAGTGTTCATAATTTGTAAGCAGTATTATTATTTGGTTATTAGTATTAGTTATGAGCATTCAGTGGGATAGAGTTTTCGTGAATGGGAAGCACCTTGTCACCTCTAAGGGGCTGTACATTTGGGTTTCGTTGCTCTTGCCTCCTTCTGAGATCTAATGCAAAAGCCAACTTCTCTTGGCACTACAATTGTGTGAAAGCTGAGTATAAAGCTGAGAAAACAGATGTTGTTACACAAGTAGATAAAAGGATTTGGGAATTGTCTTCCTCTGTTTTATTTCAAAAATAAAGTGGACGCAGATAGAATTCAGCGGGAAATTAGTACTGGAATAAAATGAACTTGGAAGTCTATTTTGGATGAATTATGTCGTTCATGCGTCCAACTATTTTCCAGAGCTTCTCATTTCACAAAGAGATAATTAAGAATACGTTTAGCCTTGGGGTCGTATGAAAGGATCATGGCTGATTACTGTGCATTGCTGTCTGGTCCAGAGCAGTCAAGCAACCCAGAAGGAGAGCCTTGGGCTTTGAGTATAACCTGTGTGGGTTGAGCAGGCCTCACCGTACTTCTGGTGAATTCACGGATGACATTTGCGCCCCACTACTGTGGATTTCGGATTCTGAATGAGTGGGGCCTCATTTTGAGAAATCTTCGGACACATCATATATTGAATGGTTACTGATAGCTGACAGTACTGTGTACATCATTTTCAAGTCCTCCTTCCTCCAGAAAGAGCTTGCGAGGCAGTTGATTTTTCTTCTCCTGGGTAGTGCAGGTGAACTACTTTTCCTTGCGAGGCGGGTCTGCCCTGAGCTTCCTCCAGTGAGCTGTTCTCCGTGGGGTTCGTCTCAAAAGCCGCTTAGGCTATATTGACTTTTACGTATAAAAGCTCATGCTGTGGTTGAAAACAGCTAGACTTTCCTTTGAAAGCCTGACATTTTGGGTGCCTTTTTATAATGCCTGTGCCAGTTTGCATATTGACATGGCCTCCCTACCAGTAGCCAGATGTCCCTGAAAGCCCCAAAGGCTTTCTCTCGCTCAGCTCCACCCCGCTCTGGAATTGACTCGGCTGATCATCTCTGCTGAAGGGCAGGAAGCCTTCTGTCTTCTTTACTCTTTAAAGATCAGGATTAAATGAATGCATTTCATTTTAAGAACTGTCATGACAATGTTGTTATATGGGAAAGCCATACATATACAGGAGTTGTAACTGGGGACCTCTGTTTACTCTCCTGTTGACTGGTGACCTTAATCTCAGGATTTGGCACGCTTTAAGAGCTATGTTAGATTAATTTTCAGTTGTACTTTAAGCTAACTTGATTTTCCCACCTCTTTCTTCTCTGGCTAATGACAGGCAATCACTTTAAGAAGCTGAAAGTTCTGGGGATGCCTGGGTGACTCAGTTAGTTAAGCAGCTGCCTTCAGCTCAGGTCAGATCCCAGGGTCCTGGAATCAAACCCTGTGTAGGGCTCCCTGCTCAGTGGGAAGCCTGTTTTTCCCTCTACTCCTGCCCCCTCTCAAATAAATAAATAAAATCTTAAAAAAAAAAAAAAGCCGAAAGTTCTGGTGTGAATATGTTTAGCAGGTTTGTTTGTGTGGCCGATACGATACTTTTATTTAAATTTCTTCCCAGAAGCAAGGAAGGAATATGTTACCTGTGGCTTCCCTACTTCCCATATAAACCCCAAGTTCTTTCTGGCAGCTAGTGCAACATCGTCTTTTTTTGTTTTGGTGTTAATCTTCTTTAGCACCTTCTTTAAACCCAGTCATTAGACAAGACTTGCGTGTTGTGCCAGAATCTGGACTATACACCCACATACGCTATGACGGATACCATATCAATATTTTTCATCACCACTTAACTTTATCAGAAAAAGCATGTCCTGCTGTTAGGCAGAGTGAGTCACAGTCAGGCTTGCTTCTAAAACTTGAAGTATTTCACTGATTTCCTTCAAAGTATGTGACTCGTCAGCTGAGAAGATAGAGGGCTCTTTCCTCATGTTGGGTTTGATTTAGCCGTGAGGATGCTGGGGTCCGTGGGAGCCTGCGGCGCTGTATCGCTTACTAGCTGGTCCACTTAAATACAAGCTCGAGGCTTCTTTGCAAGAAACGTCTCACGGAATTTAGTGCTATGAACTTACTGTTCCTGAGCCTGGTTTCTTGATGCTTCTCCTATAAAACACTTCTGTCCTCTTTTTATTATCCATTTTTCAAGACTGAACCATTATTCCCAACTCCATTCCGTTCTTTAAAAATGTTGATTCCTGCTCCCAAAATTTAAAAAGTAGAATTAAATAAAAAAATCAACATGGGGACTCCCAAGCCTGTATGAACCGTCTCACTCATAGCAAAAGGCAAAGTGCCTGAGCTGATATTGAAGCAACTAAGTACTTGAAGCCTCTTTCTGGACATTCCTGGGCTTTTGTAGCAGTGGTTCCCAAAGTGTGTGCCCCACTACCCCTTCCCGCAGTAGCAAGGGCATCACCTGGGGACTTGCTACAAGTGCTGGTTAGCAGGTCCCACCCATCGCCTCCTACTTCAGGAACACTGGGCAGGGTCCAGCAATGTGTTTTCTTGGCAAGGCCTCTGGGCAATCCTGGTGAGTAGGAAAGTTGAGAGCAGTCAACTTGATTATACCCTCCCTGGATTCCCCTTCTGAAACTTTCTTTTGCTTTCCTGGTCCTCCTTCCCTTTTTCAAATTCCACTCTTCAAAAGAAACTGCTGTCTAGCATGTACAGCAGCGACTGGTACCTTTGTCTGAGGTACTGGCTGTGTGTGACTTACTTCTAGTTGGACCCTAGACGATCCTGTTCCCTGTCCTGGCAAATTGCATTTACCTCCCTTGTTCTTCTTGCTTCCTTCTATCCAGGGTTTTGGGGGGAACCCGCCTCTGCTGATTCTGGTCTTGGTATTCTGATTCCCTTTGGCCAATGTGACACACACACAGAGACTGAACAAACTCTTGGGTACCTCTGCTTCCTATTTTGTTCCTCTGTTTTTGTCTTGGGAAAACGCCTGAGCTAGCTTCTGGAGGAGGAGACTTGTGGAAAAGAGGGGAGTCTGCCAGGGGTTCTCACAGCCGCCTGGCTGACCTGTGCCCGACTGCAGACACAGGAGTGAATCTCCAACCAACTCATAGCCTCCTTAGTAATTAAAAAAAAAAAAAAATGGTCTCTTTGTTTGGGAAGCCACTGAGTTTTGTGGTGGCTTGTCATTCAGCAAGAGCGAACTAACAACTACACCTGTTAAAGCTGTCTTACTGTCTCAACTAAGAGGAGGAGGGCAATACAGAGGTCCTTCTCAGGCTCTTAGAAATCATATCCATCCAGCTGAGGGACTCGACCACATCATGAAGTATGTAGAACCCAGGCATACTGTTGAGTCAAAATGAACATTCGTGGGTGGGTCTTTTAAATGGACAGTTTGAATTAGTTGCTGCTGGAGACTTTTCTCTTTTAAGCAAACTCTGAATATCATTTTCCTGACTTTTTTGAAACCCCAGGAGTTGCCATTGTCCCTGGGTCCATGACACCCTTTCATCCATATTTCCTCTCTGTAGACATTCTGCTGACTTTGCCAAAAGCCACCCGGGTGAAATGAGATTTGCCGGGGTAGTAATCTATCGGGGTATATCAAACAGATCTTTTATAGGAAGGATAATTGCAAAAATAATCTCTTATTTGGCTGAAGCAAATAAATGGATGCAGTGGATATTTTCACTCCTGCTTTTGAAAACTTAAAGAGGAAAATTCCCTAAGCATACTCACTGAGAAGTTCAGCTAAGATTATTTTATTTTTCAGACCGCTTCCCTGCCTAGGTTTCTCCCTTTAAATGGCTTAACATCCACTATTTTTAACATTGCCATTCAGCGACTGGCATTTTGTATTTGGTTCACAGAATAGTATTGCTTAAGCTAAAAATCTAATACTTATTTGAATGGAAAACTTTCTATGGTGACATGAAATTTTAGCTGGACTAAACTCTCTGTGACCCATTATTTAGGAATGGACTTGGTTTTTCAAGCAATTCTCCCTAGAGGGCGCCATATCCTCACTTCCTGACTTGGTCCTTCTAACGTTGGCGGCTGGCCCCATAGCATCATGTGAGGCTTAAGTCATTTAGATTACCAGATTGGAATCTGTTAGCAAATCTATCCACAGCGGAGCCTTCATTTTAGCATGATAAATGCATACTTCCCGGCGTGCATTTTGTTTAAGCATTATGGCGAGGGAGACATGGTTTATGCATGGAGGCAATGATGTTTATTTGGCATGGTGGTAGTTGTTGAGTTCAGCTTAGTCCCTCTCTGTGTCAACATGCAGTGGTCTGAGGAACACTCTGGACATCGGGTGGAGTACCAGATAGAACACTAAGAATGGACTCAGGGGATCTATGCTTTCCCTTTGTGTACGTCGACACAGAAGTTACTTACCTCATTGCACTTCTGTTTCTTTCTTTGTAGGATTGGAGGACTGGTCTTGATTTTTGTTTTTTTTAATTCATGATCCTACCAGCTCTGTGATACACTCTTTGGTACATAATAATAGTTCTGTGCAGTTCGAGAGAGGAAGTGATGCCAGTGCTCCTACTGCTAATTCTAAGGAAATTTAGGTAGTTACCCAGTGAAATTTTGGTCAGCCTAAAGAAGAAATCTTAAATTTTGAGAAAAAAAATACAGCTGATTGTTGAAAACTATAAATCCTAATAGGTACATTTTAATGTATCTTTTAAAAATAGCATAAAATCAGCATAAGGTATTGGCTTAAAATACTGGCTCATGGGAGCAAGTGTCAGTTACCCAAGATCTATCACTGTGCCTAACAAAGAATCTTCACTCAAGAAATAGTTGTTGCCTCTGCCTTTGGCTCAGGTCATGATCCCAGGGTCCTGGGATCAAGCCCCACATCAGGCTCTCTGCTCAGCAGGGAGCCTGCTTCCCCCACTCTTCTCTGCTTACCTCTCTGCCTACTTGTGATCTCTCTGTGTCAAATAAATAAATAAATAAATAGAAATAGCTATTGAATGAATGGCAAGATGGCAAATTCCATTTTTGGCATAAAATTTATTTCTAGAATATTCTTTATTATGTGGAGTTAGAATTTATCCCTCTGGGCTTTAAGCAGTGGCTTTAAATGTACTCCTTTGGGTTATATCGAGCGTATTGTTTTTGCTGTACATGCAGAGTTATTTTTATTTTCCCATCCCACTACTAAAATAGATGGTAAGAATTTCTCAAAGCATGAGATGCATATCACTGGCATGCTCTTAATTAGGCATAATTCTTTTTACATGGCCATTTTTAAGTTTTTTATAAGAATTCTCATGCCTGATATAGTCTTATATTTCTAAATCTAATCACCACTCTTTAGAACTTCCTTATGCACGTTGTGCAATGTCCTCAGTACTCTCTTCTGAATGGGTCATGGTTTTCCTATATCCTTCCTCCTCTGTCACAAAGACCTGAACACCATTTTTAGCATTTTATCAATGCCCAGAAAACCTGGATTACCATCAGCTTTATGCTAAATATGGTTTTTCTGCCAATACAACGTAACTACGTGTTAGTTTATACTAATACCCAAGTCTTTGTCATGAAGGCGCAGGTGAATCACATCTCTATATCATCATGATTTTTTAAAAAACTTAAATCAAAGGGCACCTGGGTGGCTTAATGGGTTAAGCCTCTACCTTCAGCTCAGGTCATGGTCTCAGGGTCCTGGGATCCAGCCCTGCATCGGGCTCTCTGCTCAGCGGGGAGCCTGCTTCCCCTCTCTCTCTCTCTCTCTCTCTCTGCCTACTTGTGATCTCTGTCTGTCGAATAAATAAATAAATAAATCTTTTAAAAAAAGAAACTTAAATCAAGATCTGCTTTAACCTTCATTCAAGTTGATCTTCTTGAACTTAGCCTGTGTGTGGGAACATCTTGGGATTCTGGATACATCAACCGATTACTTACTTCTGCTTTTACCTTTATGTCAGCTACAACAAACCAGCCCCATGACCTTGTCACATAGTCCATTCATACATGTGTCTAATTCAACAGAGCCAAGAGAGAGCAGTTAAGATTCACTGCTAGAAACCACCCTCCAATGTGTCTACAAAAACATCTCTGGGGTCTTGTCGAATGCCTTTATAAAATTCATATAATCATCCTAGCTCTGGCTCAGGTAAAAGGAGACAAGATTATTGTGACCCAGTTCAATGTCAGTGATCTGTAGAGACTCTTCATGACCAAGGTTCCCTTTCCCAAGAGCTGACAAACCATCCTGTTAATGTGCATTCTAGAAATTCGTTGGAAATAAACATAAAGCAAGATGAGGGATTACAGAATCTGTTTCACTTTCTTTTTTATAAATTCTGTGATGCATTTGTGCATCTCAAGTCTTCTGGCCTGTCCGTATACTCTCAGATCCCCAACTGCAGGTGAATGAGTCTTGCAATATACCACAATGTAATTTCATGGGCTTGGAGTTTGAATCCTCAGGGCAGCAAGGCCTCTGTTAAAACTGGGGGATTTAGGGGCACCTGGGTGGCTCAGTGGGTTAGGCCTCTGCCTTTGGCTTGGGTCATGATCTCAGGGTCCTGGGATGGAGCTCTGCATCGAGCCCCACATCGGGCTCTTTGCTCAGCAGGGAGCCTGCTTCCCCTTCTCTCTCTGCCTGCCTCTTTGACTACTTGTGATCTCTCTCTCTAATAAATAAATAAAATATTAAAAAAAAAATTGGGGGATTTATTTTCCCCTTTCCAAGCTTTGCTTAACACTTTTTGAACACAGGATCATTGACGTTGAGAAGATACAAACAGTATGAGATGCCCATTTTTATATCCATCAGTGTTTTTCTCCAACCTTAAGTGGCCGGTGTGCAGCTTCCTTGATGCTTTTCTTTCTCTGAACAAAAATTAAAACTATCCATACAAATAACAAGTACACCCAAACAAGTCATATCAGACAGTCAGTGCTTGATGGGTATAGTGGAGAAAATAGGAAGGAATGCAGAACAGAGGAACGGCTGTGATCACAGAGCCTCGGCAAATACGGTTTTTGAGCTGGTCTTTGAGAAACCAGTGACGTTTTGATTGGAAGCACTGAGAGGGACTCTAAGTGCAAAGTGGCAGGAGCAAAATGCAAATGAGTGAGTGCTTAAATATTTTAAGACATGGCAAGGAAACTCCTAGCTTACCTAGAAGTTAAGAGTTGAATTAACCAAGGCTTTGCTCCTCGTTTGAATCATCTGATAAACTTAAGGAAGGTTTGGAAGTTTTCAACTGAAGTTGTGAAATAAGTAAATTTGTAAACTTAACCTAAAAGAGGAATATTGCGGCGAGAAAGGCCATTAGGAGATTTTACAGTGAAACATGCCATTCAAGCAAAGATTGCAATAAATGGAAGGTGTAGAAACAGTCCATACAGTCCAAAGGTGGAGAGAAAAAATGAAGCTGGATTTTACAGTAATCACATTTT
Organism: Lutra lutra; assembly: GCF_902655055.1. NCBI lineage: Eukaryota > Metazoa > Chordata > Mammalia > Carnivora > Mustelidae > Lutra > Lutra lutra. Next base: position 34,519,563 of record NC_062280.1, on the reverse strand, counting down.
TAAGGTGTACATAGATTATATGTGCTGTGTTTTGCAAAATTACCTTATCTCCCTTCCTATCCCCCCCCCAAAATTAGTACTCTCTCCCAAAGTGCGAACTGCATACTGCTGATCATACCCAAGGTTATTTCAGTGGTTTCACACACAGCTTTAAATAACATGGACCCCTCCCTCACCACCCGAAAGAACAAAAACCAAAAAAACCATTGACTCACATTGTTAAAAGATGCTTTCTTTTTTATTCTTTTTCAATACTCTTGATTACACCAATGATAAAGTCTCTGTTTGGATTCAGTTTGGCTTTTCCACCTGCCTAACATTTGCTTTACTCCCCCTTCTTACAAAAAGAGCGCGGGCTTGGGCTTAGACTTTGGTAGATAGAATTAGTGGCGTGGGGGAATGGGTAGAATTTGGTAGGTGCAATCAAATAGCAGTGTTGACTTAGTTTTGTCCTTCTATTTTTAAATTACTTTTCATTCTACTTTTGGCAACTGACACTATGTCACCTGTGATCAAGGCATACAGTTTTAATTAAAAATAAAACTTTATAGGAAAAAATTAAGACACTCATCCAAAGGACTTAGGTATATACGCAGGGGTGGAGTAATTTGTTAAAAATCAAGTACCATTCAATCAACACTGTTGTACTGAAGGTCCAATTGGAATTGCCAGAACTTTACATGTTAAAGATCTTTTCCCCTCTACTGAATTTACCAGTGATTGAAATCCTGTCCTTGTGTCCTTGAAAGCCTGCCAGTGGCCAATGGAGAATCACATGGTGTTTGCTTCCTCTCCACGAGGGGGAGTAGGCAGCCAGGGCCCATTCTCCTCAGACACAAAACCGCTACTTTGACTACTAGAACTTATAGTTCTGTGGCAACTAACTGTACACCTCTGATGTAAGGTAATAAAAATTCTGTCTCAAGACAGAAGGTTTTTCTGAAGAGAACATGAAGTCCCATTTCTCTGTTCACTTCCACATTGACTCTAATATATCTAATGACCCCTTTTCTAAAATTAGTTTCATGGAGGGCGTGATTGATTTCAAGCTCTTTATAGATTTAATTTAATGTTCATTCCCTCTTGTATTGTTGCCCAGCTTGAGTAAAGATGATCATCTGTAAGATTAGAGAAATAAAGCAAAGCCAGGACTGCCCCTTCGAGGGCCAAGTGCACAACTGCCTTATCCCTGAGCTGGGAAGCAAGGCCACGTGAGGTATGAACTGCTAATGGATAGACCCTAATGGCTTTTTTAATGCAAACAATTGATTCTGGAGGCAGGAAGTTGCTGCAAGGGTCTGCTCTGAAACTCTGCATCAGCATACCAGGTCTTCTTGTTTTTTCACTTAGGGAAATAAATGCTCTCTGGACTTTTAAGCCAGACTGGTGATTTTATGCTTAGAGCCCGTATTCTTGAGTCAGAAAGATGAGTTCAGATATGACTCTACCGTATATTAATACCAGCTGTGTGGCCCTGGGAAGTTATTTACCCTCTCTGAGCTTGAAGTTTCTTAGCCTTAAAACGGGATGCATCTGGGGCGCCTGGGTGGCTCAGTGGGTTGGGGCCTCTGCCTTCAGCTCAGGTCATGGTCCCAGGGTCCTGGGATCGAGCCCTGCATTGGGCTCTCTGCTCGGTGGGGAGCCTGCTTCCTCTTCTCTCTCTCTGCCTGCCTCTCTGCCTACTTGTGATCTGTCTGTCAAATAAATAAAATAAAAATCTTTTAAAAAAAATAAAATAAATAAATAAAAAGGGATGCATCTGTTTGCTAGGGCTACCATAACTAATTACCACAAACTGGGTGGCTTACAACAGAAATTTATTCTTTCACACACCAGAAAACTTAAATCAAGAAGGCAGCAGGTCTGCACTCCTTCTGAACATTTTAGGGGTGAATCCTTCCTTTCCTTGTCCAGTTTCCAGTAGCTCTAGGAATTCCTTGGCTTGTGGCTGCATGACTCCAATCTCTGACCCATCTTCACATGGCCTCTCCTCCTCTCTCTGTGTTTCCCACCCTGCTTTTCTAAGGACACTTGTCATTGGATTTAAGGCCCACGCAGATCATCTAGAATGGTCTCATCTTAAAATCCTTAACTTAATTACATCTGCAAAGACTCTTCCCAAGTAAGGTCACATTCACTGGTTCCAAGAATGGGGAGGTGGACGTGTGTTTTTGAGGGTATCATTTAACCCACTACAAAGGATCGTATATGTGTACATCACAGGTTAAATGAGAAAATGCTGGACATGCTCAAGCAATGTTAGTCTTCATCATTTTTATGATTATTAAATACTCCCTTGGTTTTGGTTATTATGATACTTGCACTTGATAGACCTAACTGACTTTAACAGTGTTACTGTAATTAGACCAATGAGGAGAAGATAGAAGACTCCAGTGGCCTTTGAGCATTTCATGCAAGAAAACATGGCTTCTTTCCCAAAGGTGGCTTTGGAGTCATTGTCCTTATATTATCACAAAAATTCACATGATAAAACTTGAAAGGGATGATTTTTTTTTTTTTTTCTGGTTTTGGCAGGCAGTGAAGGCCACTTACAATAAAAAATGCTAATGATATACCAACAACTGCATTCCATAAAATTTGGAAAAAGGACTATTCTTAGATAACACTTTCATTTGAAACTAAAATAAGTGAAAACTGTTTCTGTGGCTTTGGCTGTTGTCACTTTTGAATAAAAGTTAACAAAATCAATGAAGCCTAATTTCAGGATTGTGGGTCTTCTCTCTGATTCTGATTAAGAAAGTTGCCCTTCCAGTGGTAATTCTCCTCCTAAGATCCATATCCTGGTGGAATGGTAAAGTAAAAGCCAACCTCCCACTAACAGGGAGTTCAAACTCTCTTGGAGGAGGTACGCCACAAACTCTACCTTGAAACTCTAACATCCTGAAATTTCTTTCCGTTCTTACATAGAGATGATATTTTCATTTCTCAAATTTTTCACTGTCATTCGTTCGTTCTTACCTGTCCACACCAAGGCAGGCCATACTGATACGGTTCATACCAATTCTTTGATGTGTACTGAGCATCTAACAATACTCCAGGCACTTTCTGGAAGGCATGGGTAACAAGATGCCATCTTCCAGTTTCTTTCCTTCTGCATAGGATTTTTATGTCCTTCTGCCTGAGCTTATGACCAACTCTTTGGAATGGGCTGGTGTGGCTATTGCCATACTGTGATAAGGAGTCACTAAAAACCTTTCTATATCCCAGTACACACCTAAGTTAAGGACAACTAGATAGTTAACCAAATCTCAGCATCTTAGGGCAAAGAAATGAATGGAAATAACTCTCTTTATTGTCTGTCATCAAAGGACTCTAAGAAGAAAAAGCTGGTTTACTTCCATTTAAGCTCATGTGGAAAAAGCCTTGTGTTGTTATTTGCACTCCTGGGTCTGTGAATGCTCTTCTACACCATGCCATTTAGAAGCAAAAATCTAGAATACTGATGCTATGATTAAATGATACTGAGGATGACAGTGTGGTCATGTTTATAAAACAATATGGCAAAGAGGCTGAATGTTTTCGCTTGATACCTCTTTCACAACAGACACCAGGGGGCGACACTTACGCAGGCATATCCCTGAGATCATGTAGGTTTCAGATCTCTGCAAGGAAGTGAATATTGCAATAAAGTGAGTCAAATGAATTTCTTAGTTTCCAATGCATATAAAAAGTTTTGTTTGCATTTAACTGCAGTCTACTAAGTGTGTAATATCATTATGCATATATATATATACACACCTTATGTAAAATCTAACTTATTGCTAAAAAAAATGCTAACCGTCACCTGAACTTTTGGTGAGTTGTTAATCACTGATCACAGATCACCATAACAAAATAATAAAAAGGCTTGAAATAGTGCAACAGTTATCAGAATGTGACACAGATGAAGCTAGCAAATGTTGTTGGAAAAATGGCCCCAGTAGACTTGCTCAGGGCAAGGTTGCTACAAAGATTACATTTGTAAAAACAAACAATAAAAACCAGTATCTGTGAAGTTCAATAAAGCAAAGTAATGCCTGTATTCAGAGATTTCGACATTTAGCAGCGACGTGGCATCTGCCTCCAAAAGTGGGATGCCATCATGAGGGACATAGTTTTGTATGTTTGAGACGCTTTTCCTTACTTCACTTCCCAGGTGTCATTTATTCATCTTTCACAAGCCAGCTCAAATACTTCAGCTTCTGAGAAATCATAGCTAACTCCCCTGGCCAAATTAACTACCTCTGTCTTCCCTGCCATAGACTTTGAACACAAATGTATTGTAGGAACTCTGCTGAACACTATTGCAAGCCTCTGTAAGCCCCACCCATGACTCACCAAAATGTCTGGGACCTACTTACTGGTTTGTCTATACTTGTTAGTAAATGCACATACTAGGAAAGACTGCTGAGTCTACCACTATTACTTCTGTTACTAGCTAACCAATTCCTTTAGTGATAATGACTTTAAAATACTGGTATCACTGATAAGATATCACTGCCCATAATAATCCTTGGCGGCCCATCATTCACCCAAAACAGCACTAAATCATTTGATAGGTTAACTCCTTCAATGTCAAATTAACACACCAGTTTCTAGTAATGATCTTCTTTCTAGTAGCTAGAGTTTTCTTTTGGAAGCCTTTTTTCTAAAGGAAAGACAGGTTAGCTCATGGAGTCACCATATTTAACCCCTTCATCTTACCCTGCTGCTGATACCTGTAAGACTTTGGGAACATGTTGAAATTCTGGTGGCCACCTAGCAAGATTGGCACTATTCCTTTCTATGAGCTGTGCACAGGATATACTCAGTCAACACAGATTAAACGTGGCCTGAATTGTTCTAGAAAATTAAGCCCATTTAAGAAAACAAAACGTAGGCCAGGAGAGGGTAGAAGGGGATCAATGGGTATTGTTTCAGTTCTGCAAGGTGAATGAGCTCTAGAGATCCGTGGTACCACATCATGCTACAGATAATAATACTGCAGTATACACTTGATAATCTAAAAGAGTATATCTCATGTTAAATAGAGTATATCCAAATACCTCGTGATAAAAGAGTATATCTCATGTTAAATGTTATCACCTTACACCAGTTATAATGGCCAAAATTAACAAGACATGTGTTGGAGAGGATGTGGAGAAAGGGGAGCCCTCTTTCACTGTTGGTGGGAATGCAGGTTAATGCAGCCACTTTGGAAAACAGTGTGGAGATTCCTTAAGAAATTAAAAATAGAGCCACCCTATGACCCTGCAATTGCACTATTGGGTATTTACCCCAAAGAGACAGATGTAGTGAAAAGAAGGGCTATCTGTACCCCAATGTTCATAGCAGCAATGGTCACAGTCGCCAAACTGTGGAAAGAACAAAGATGCCCTTCAGCGGACAAATGGATAAAGAAGACGTGGTCCATACATACTATGGAGTATTATGCCTCCATCAGAAAGGATGAATATCCAACTTTTGTAGCAACATGGACGGGACTGGAAGAGATTATGCTGAGTGAAATAAGTCAAGCAGAGAGAGTCAATTATCATACGTTTTCGCTTACTTGTGGAGCATAAGGACTAACACAGAGGACATGGGGAGATGGAGAGGAGAAGTGAGTTGGGGGAAATTGGAGGGGGAGATGAACCATGAGAGACTGTGGACTCTGAGAAAAAAACTGAGGGTTTTGGAGGGAGGGAGGTGGGGGGTTGGGTGAGCCTGGTGGTGGGTATTAAGGAGGGCATGTATTGCATGGAGCACTGGGTGTGGTGCATAAACAATGAATTCTGGAACACTGAAAATAAATTTAAAAAGATATATATATATATATATATATATATATATATATATAAATTTTTAAAAGTAAAAAAAGAAAAGTTATTACCACAGTGAAGAAAAAAAAAAAAAAGAAGGGAGAGGAGGGAAAATGTAGGTTGTTTCTTCCTTTGTGAAATCACTTAAGTTTTGGTCCTCCAGAGGTGGAAAGCACAATTTCATTAATGACTGTAAGAAAGAGAATACATATCTCCAGACACTAGGAGTTCCCCAGAGATCATGGGTTTTTCCTTGTGTTTTTAAGAAACCAGCAACACAAACCACTAGAAACTGTAGTGACTGTGCAAGTAGTTGTGTGTGTGTGTGTGTGTGTGTGTGTGACTTGAGTGATCCTAGTGCTTTATTATAAATGATAGGACATAACTTTTGTGGCCTCAGAAAACTCACCACAAATCTGTTCCTGGATCCAGCTGTATTTATGCATACGAGGTGAATGAAATGAAAAGTCACATTCTCTTATCCTTTGATACATCGTCATCTGCTAATTTGAGGTCACTTACCAATTCCACAGTGACTGCTTCAGTGCTTGGTGACATCAGTAAAGAAAAATGATCAGGGGGAACCTATTACATCTCACATAGTAAAGCTTTCAATACATCCCTGAGCTTTTCCAAGACTTGGCATGAAGTAAGGTAACTTGCAATGTTTCCTGTTGCATGTTTTTAGGTTGCAACTCTCCAGCTGGGAACCTTAGGAAAAGTTACATATTTGGACTTAATTTTTCTTATCTGAAATTACCAGTGTCAAACCAGACAATGCTCATTTTAGGCTAAAGAATCCACCAAAAATACCTTTATGGTGTTTATAGATCATATTTTTGAAGAGGGAATCACATTTTATTTGCGATTTAAAACAGAATACAAGCTCCAAAGGGCTAGTTCTTTGGTCTTTGTGTTCATTGCTCTGTCCCTAGGGCCTGGGGTAGAGGCTGACACAGGCTGGCCTCTGGTAAATATTTATTAAATGGAGAAATATTCATTAAATGGAGAAAACATCTTCCTTTTCTTTCCCTCTTCCTTCCATCCCTTCTTCCCTCCATTCCTTCATCTCATGTTTACTAGGAAGGAAAAGGAGGGGAGAGGAAGGAAAGTTGACATATTAACACCTCATTAAACTGAACCTCATTTCCTAGAATAACCATGCTAAAACCACCCTGAGGAAGGTTTTCACAAGGAACTTCATATACACTGAATGAGATGTCAAGAGCAGCACTTTTGTAAGAGAATGAAATACATCAGAGAACTTCATCCATCTTTTTTTCTTATAAAAATCATAACACAGGGCTGATTGGTGACCCTTGGATGGGCGGGTGCAGTGGCATGAATGTGAACCGTCAGTCACTCTGGGTCAAGAGCAAGCAAGAGAAGAGGAAGGAGGGAAATTGGGTCTTTCTTGGCCTCTGAGAGCAGGCGAGACGGTGCTGCGGCCGTGAGGATTTCAGGGCTGAAGGAGGTTTTATTCTTGTTTATTTAATATGTGGGAGAAGTTTTCATGTTGCTGAAGGGGAAAAGCCAGTGGAGGGGAGAGGAACGGTCCATGGAGCAAGAGGCTGGAAGAGAAGATCCGATGAGGGAAAGCTTCCTTTGCTCTGACACCAAGGGAGCGTTAGGAGGATGCGGAGTAAATACTTAAAAAGAACAACAATAATACAAACAACACCAAGGTGCTGAGCCAAGAAAAACCAGATGCTTCTGAATCACTTTAGTAAGTTCACTGGCTACTTATTCATTCATTTTTATTCATCTGCTTGAGCTGACTCAAACAGCGGAAGAGGCACATATCAAGGAAATATATGGAAAACTTAACAATCGGCAGAACTCTCATAAAGAGATCAGCCTTTTTCAGATCATTTCATTTCAGATCCACTCTAGTAAAGAGATTGCCATTCCATTTCTTGGAATACCTTGAGATCGAAAGTGCTAAGAACCACCAAAGGGTGGGGTGGCACTAGGAACTGAAATACAGGAACTTGTTTACGAGTCACTAGGAGAACTGAGGGTTCAGAGCCTCACAGCTTTTTGAATCCACATGGTGGTAAACAGAGGCAAGAGACAGCTGGAGCGATGTGTTTGTTGAGCAGAATGTTGGCCCTGTCCCACGCCTACACACTCATATCCTGCTCGCTCTTCTGGAGCCTTTTTGGGATCTCCATTCTCTTTTGGACACCAGTCTTCCTTCTGAGGATCTGTCTTCAGATCCAACATTCCCTCTGTGGCTAGGGACCACATTGCATGTCAGGAAATGACTCTCTCTCTCTCTGGCTTTCCCTGGCTTGTGAGCAGCTCTGGACTTTACATCTTGGGCTCTCCGTTCATGAGATTAGCTTCCTATGACATCAAGCCCCAGGTCACACAAGTGTTCTCAGTACCAGCTGCTCTCTGACTCCTGTCTGCCATCAGCAGGTGTGTGTGTGCTTGTGCATTGTTGCCCATCACAGGTGGATGGTAATGAAAAGGGAGGCAACAGAGACCACCCCAATGTTGGAGGGGGGAAATGGGCAACTAAAAGCAAAGGGAGAGTAGCATGGCAGAGCTGGTTCAGAAACGAAAGCCCAAGGGCAGTGAGGCATTAGTGGGGAGCAGACGCTCTAGAGGGGAGCAGACTCTCTAGAGAGAATGTGAACATAGGCTTTTGGGGTTGGAGTAGTTTTTGAAGTTGGAAGTGAGGATTTAGGGATCTCAGGTATAGAGCAAACCAAGTTCGTGGGAAGCCACATGAACACGGAGAGGGAACTCTCCTTTGCTTTCCATCTGCCCCTAATGTGAAGTCAGTGTGGCTGGTGAAGCTTCAGATCCTATTCCTGTCCCTCTCTCCAGCTTCTCTGCAGGAGTGCAGCCTGATCTCCATCTGCTTCTGCCTGCTTCAGCCTCACCGCACCTATCCTGGAAAGTCACCTCAATACCTCCGTTCATGTCTGTGGCATGCATCCCCTCCCATCCTGAAGTGTGATCTACTCACAAGCCAGCCAACCTTCATGCAGAGCCAAGTTTGAAAGCTGTTCAGAGTTTTTTACTTTTGCATTGTTCAGATTGGACCCCTTGACTAATAGCCCCACTCACACTGCTAACACTTACTGACACTATTATGCCCAAATTTTGGCTAATTAATTTCACATGGATTGGCTTATTTGAGTTTCACAGCAAACAAAGACATTAGAAAATATTACCAAAATCACCCTGCACCAGTATTGTCTGTGCATGGCTCCTATTTATGCCTGCTGTCTTACCGTAATTCTTGATAGCACCCTCTCTCACCGTCAGAGGGTCCTGGTTCGGACAATTATATGATCAGCCTAACTATTACTGCACTTACTGTCCTCAGCTGACAGATGAGACACAGAGAAGTTAAGTCTCTCCCCCACTGTCACATAGCTGATAAATGTCTGAGCCAAGACTGGGTCACAAGTATCAAACCTCACAATGCCAGCATGGAAATCACTGTGTTTGGATCCATGTGTACTACTAGACCCTTTGAAGTTTTAATGGATGCCTGGGCCTTAAGGTTCACTTCTATGGCTAAATTAGTTCTGCTATTTAGTTCTGGTATTTCTGATATTCTGTAGCTTATCATCTCTCACTGCCATTCCTACTCACGGTAGCCACCAGGCCCCAGGGTGCCTGATTGGAGACACCAGATAGAAGGGGAGCTTTCTCCACATGGGGCTGTAATAGAGAGGTGAGGTGCTTGCTTGAGTGGATAGGAGATATGAGAGAAATTTATTTTTAGGAATGGAAGATGTGGGCAGCTTAGTGCAAAAGACTTGCACAAGATTTTTATTAAAAACAAGAAATGGTTAAACCAAGTCATGGCCTAGCCATGTATTTTGGACAACTTACCAGTTGATTCAAATTATGTCACAATCGATTCCAAAGAAGAAAATGGTCTTGATTTCATAACTGCCTAAAATGCCTCAGAACAGCTGTGCCATGTACTATGTTCATCTGATACCAATAGACTCGGTTTTTGTAAAACTTGAAGTTTGAAAAATCAGTGGTGTCCTTTTCATGCTAAAGCAAGTTTACAGCCAAGAGTATAAGCAATACCTGTTTGAAAACCTTCAATCTGATGGCAACACATTTATCTCAAAAAAAAAAGGTAAAAAATGCAGCCACCCTGACTTTTCACATCTTGCAAACAATGAATTAACTGAAAGTCTCACAGTTTATGTCTCATTCCTCACCCATGTATCAATATCCGTTTCCCTCTCATAACTGAAAGTAGCATGCCAGCAGACTCCCCTGATTGCACACCGTCTTGTCCAGAGTTTGTCAAAGTGTGTGGGTCAGCCTTTAAACAGAAATAGTAGTAACCTGAAACCATGGCTTTACATCAGTACCAGGTGATCTCACCTTGCAGCAGTGTTCCAGAGTAGCTATTGGCATACCAGGTATGTACTTTTCTTTTTAAGTTTTTATTGAAATCCCAGCGAGCCAACACGTAGTGCAATATCAGTTTCAGATGCACAATATAGTGATCCAGCACTTCCCTACATCACCCCGTGTTCATCACGACAAGTGCCCTCCTTCAACCCCATCCCCTATTTCCCCCCTCCCCCCCACCCACCTCCTCTCTGGTGCCCAGCAGTTTGTTCTCTATAGTTAAGAGTCTCATGTCTTGGTTTGCCTCTCTCTCTCTCTCTTTTGTCCACCTTTGCTTTGCTTCCGAAATTCCACATATGAGTGAAATCATATGGTATTTTTCTTTCTTTGACTTATTCCACTCAACATAATACTCTCTTGTTCCATCCATGTTGTAAATGGCTAGAGTTCATTCTTTTTTATGGCTACATAGTATTCCATTGCATATACACACCACATCTTCTTTATCCATTCATCAGTCAGTGGATACTTGGGATGCTTCCATACTTTGGCTATCATCGATAATGCTGCTAGAAACTTTGGGGGGCAAGTATCTCTTTGAATTAATATTTTTGTATTCTTGAGGTAAATACCTACTAGTGCATATATACTTTTATGTGTATTGCCTCGCTTAATTCTGACAACAGTCCTTTGTGGTGGGTTTGAAATCAGGGGATTATATAAATTGCTGAAGATTATCAAGCTAGTGAGAGACAGACCTGGCTCATAACAAGGCTGAAGTTTTCCCTAGTCCTACTGAACTAGTACATTACATGTACTGCCTCTGATGACCAAGTTAAACTTGATTTTCCATCTTTCATCATCATGAGCTCCTACGAAGGTGGTCATAATATAAATTGATAACTTTAAAATAAATTGTATAGTGCTCGCTTCGGCAGCACATATACTAAAATAAATTGTATACAATGAATTGCAAACTGATCTGAAATATCAGTACCTTTATTCGTAGATGTGTAGTAATAAGTTGTGCTTTAAAAGTCAAAGTATATTCATAGGAAATTCCTTCTCTTCATCCCTCTGTTGGGTAGGAGTTAGACCTTTTGCAAAATTGCATTAAGATATTTTGCATTCCCTTTGAGGAGTCTAATAGAATTTTATCCTGATCACACATGTATTTCTAAAGCTCTAAGGGCACGTGAGGTTGAATTTGAGAAATTTTGTGTATGGCCAGGTGCAAGAGCTTTTCAAAGCTCTTAAACACCACACAACACCAACACGATGGCTGAGGATCTCAGCCATAATCCAGCCGCCCTAAGGAAAATCACCATTCAGACTGCACCTTTGCCCGCCGGAGGCTTGGCCACCGGAGCTGAGCTACTTTACTTCTTGCTCCAGTAAGGAATGTCTAGTCTGGACTGGTGGGAAGATGGTCACAGGCTGGGTGGGGCATTTGTAGCCTGTCCCTCAGTGCAGGGCAGGGCTCTGGTGTTCTTGTTGTGTGGGGGTCAGAGTAGGCTAAGGGGAGGGAGGGTTACATTCTGTAGTTAAAACTCAGTTCCTTTCATTATGAAATGTGAGTCCCCCTCTTGTTCCTTTCTGCTCTTGAATAGAAAACAGGATGACAACACTTTGCCTGAAGGGTAAACATGAATATCCTGTATTCTGTCTTGCATTCTTCTGTTCTCAAATGCTGGGAGCTCAGAGATTTCTTTTTCTACAGGAGGGTTTCTGCCTTCCCATGACACTAACGCCACCCAGCAGTGAAAGGCACTTTTGGGTCACTTGACATATAACTGTCAACTACGGAAGTTCCCGAGTTGAATTCATAAACAATAGAGCTTTGCTATTTGTATGTCTCAGGCACAAGGTTAAATGCTTCGTTCAGATTATCTCATTTACTCCATCATTATATAAGGTAGGAATACATTTTAGCATCCCCCTTTCCCTGAAATGGAAACAAAGCTCGAAAGGTCATTTGCTTAGGGTCACAAATCCAGGTAATGACAAATTCAGGTCTGTTACACAAAATGATCATACCTCCAAAGAACTACCTATGAATCCTATGGTTACCATCCCAGCAATCTGCTCCTATTCCGTAGAGCTTTGCTTTGTACCCGTTAGAGCTCACTGGAATGATGATGTTATCAGTTGGTTGGATCAGGGCAGGGAAGCTGCGGGATAAAGTCCTCCTGGCTTCTTTGGCAATGACTTGAACTCCAAGAAAAGGAAATGAGTTTGGTTGGACCTCTTTCCCCTGCCTCATTTCTAATATTTTCCTTGCCCTTCTAACTCCTCAGAGTGTTTCTACCTCTTTTTCATCACTGCTTATGATGTGCAGTATTGCCTTAAAAAAAAAAAATGGTGAGAGGTGTGAATGTGGTATATACCAGCAACAACCCTTCCTACCCTCCCCTTCATTCCAAAGTTCAGACATCAGTTGGTAGTCTTCTCTCCGAATCTTGTGGTTAGATGAAGCCACTGGACATAGACCTAGAAGGAGCCTGGGACTGTCTGTCCTAACTCTTGAATTTTATGGACAGGCACACTCAGATCCAGAGTTAAGAGAGGTGACAAGACTTGTCTGAAGTTGTAATTCGTGTCAGATCAAACCAACTCCAACCACTGTTTTTCCCATCGATATCAGGCTAGAATGCGGGGTATAAGGGTCCTCTAGCAGAACTGCCGTAGCCTCATTTGTCGGGAGCAGAAACTGGAGCTAATAGGAACACAGACTTAAAGAATTCACTTGGTGCAGTTTAGGGTTTAAAGAGAAGCTGGACATTATCTTATCAAGTTAATCCTTTGACTACAGCCCTGCCCTTCCTACTCCTGCTGGCTTTAAACCTTGCTTTGTCCTCGTTTCTTGCAAAACACTGAGCCTGGGTGCATTGTAGGGACCCTAATACGCCTTTCCCCAGAGTCCTGGTGAAGAATGCAGAGTGGAGATTAGCTCAGGTTGACAGCACCCTTTTCATCTTTAATGATTTGGGAGGCACATTTGCAAATGACTTAAAACACTGCCATTTTCATGTTTGGAAAGCAGTTCGTGATTATTGTAAACTAGATTTAACTTGGAATGTTTAAGATGTGGGTGGCTAATTCCTGTCACTATTCAAAGGGGAAAAAATGAACATAGAAAACAAAATAGAACAAGTACTGAACGTACAGTTAACGGCTCATTTATTCAGCCTCTGCTGAGAATATTTTTTACATAGTCAACTTGTGAAGATAACCAAATTTACCCCCATTTAATCATAAACTTTCAAGAATTGGAAGTGGTCAGTGGAAATGAACGTAACATGTTTCTTAGCTTGCTCTTCCATTCGAAACTGTGGTCACTGGGCATCATTTGACTTTCTCTGATGCATCAGCATACTTGCTGGGATCACTCATTATTGTCAGAGCTTGAACACCATGCAAATTACATCCTTTATGGTGTTAGAGCCCCCAACATCATTTGCCCCAGATATTGTGGATATTGATTTCTTCCCTTTATTCTTGTCAGACTGTCTTTCATGTGTCCCTTTCTTTTGTGGCAGGGGTCGTAACCTAAATTAATCTGGCCTGACCCCGTACCCTGGACACATTGGCTGGTGAAGAAGAAACAGTGATACTTCCTGCCTCACATGGCTCTTGACCTTGACATTTCAATCTAGTGCCAAGGATGTCTTCTTTGTTTGAGTTGCTGTTTACATATGACTCTATTAGCCTCAAACCTTGATTTGTGTGACTATTACTCACCCTCATTGGCGCTTTCTTAGAATAACGACATTTATATTAGTTTTATTAATATTAGTGGCAAAGGAATAACTAAATGCCATTTATATCAATATTTTATTTTATTTTTTTAAGATGTATTTGTTCATTTATTTATTTGACAGAGAGTGAGAGAGCACAAGCAGGGGAAATAGCAGGCTGAGGGAGAAGCAGTTTCCCCCACTGAGGAGGGAGCCAAACTCTGGGATCGTGACCTGAGTCGAAAGCAAACGCCTAACCAACAGAGCCACCCAAGCACCCAGCCAATATTTTATACATAGTGTATTTTGTTACAATAACTCTGCAAAAGAGATCATCTTAGTTCCACTGGACAATTGAGAAAAATAAGAGTCAGAGAATTCAGACTCCATTCTCCTCAGCTCCAACGCTCATGGTCATTGCTCTGAATCACTTTCTAGAAACCAGACTAGAATAATACACCCTCATTCCTGTCCCCCAACACAAGCCCCCATCCCCATCTGGTGGCTGAGTCTCGGTGGGCTGGTTTAATGGCTGGGCCCACCACAGTCCTTTGAAGAAGTCAGACAACTGTCTATACTCCTGACTTCAGCAGGCACATCTTTCCAGTTCTAAGTGGCTACTCCCTGTTCCCACTGGACCAGGACAGGTTGGAATTATATTGCTTCTGGTCAAAGGCCACTGCAAGCTTCATTCAGAGAGCTCTTTAGAGTCCTGCAAAAGGTGGCTGTAAATGGTGAATGTATGAAGACTTCTTCTGCAGACTGCCCCCTGAAGCTTCATAGACTCATGAATTGGGTGCCTCTCTTCCTGGCTCTGAAAAAAATTTTGTTGTTGTTGTTGCTTCTCAGGACTTGGTTGTGATCAGAATAGTTGAAATTGTAAAATGAATGGTCTCTGAGTAAGAGAGGTATTATTATATTATTTCAAATTTGTTTGTTCAATGAAGGGGACTGAGAAGGGGTTATGGGAATTGTCTCACATTATCATGGGAGCTCACTTCAAAGCATAGAGGAGACATTCGCACCACCCCCGGTTGCTTGATCATGCAGGGAACATTGTGTGTCCCTGAGCAAGAAGGAGTCAGGAGACTTTTTTAAAAATACAATTTGTGGAAAGGGTAGGGGAAAAAGCAAGCAATATCTGAAAAATTTTTTCTAATGTAACTAACTGATGTGCACTGAAGACTTCCATGGGTCTCTTACTGTGACAAGCACTGACACAGACATTACATCCTCATGAATACTCATCCATTTAACAGAAGAGAAAACTGAGGCTTCACATTTTGCTTAGAGTCACAAAGGTCCTAAGTGATTCAACAGGGATTTGAAACTGGCCGACTGCTTCCTGAGCCTTTGCCTACCTCCTGCCCTATACTACCTTCTATTAAGGATATGAACGGTTTATTCTGACCCTAGAAGAGTTCAATCAAACTTAAAGCCCGAGAAATGCGAGCTATAATATTAATGGAACATTTAAACTATCCTCGCCGGCTGCAGAAGGCCGTTGATGGGGAAGCTGCCTTAGAGAGCACCGAAGGATCATTTCCTGATGCCTCTAATGCACCAACAAAACTCGTCTGCTTTGAGCTGCGCCAGTGCCCGAGGTAGGAAAGGGAAGATAAAGGGGAACTTGGCAATAGCTCCTGGATTTTTGAAATGGAAGAACAGTGCACTTGTTTCCAAAGTGATTAATTGTACAACTCAATAAATGTCATCACGTGGGAAAGATGCCTCCTGTGAAGAGGGGGCACTCTAATTAAGTGAGAATGAAGAACAAGACACTGTAAGAAGTGAACCCTTCTGAAATCATGAATACGGGGAAAAGAGGGCAAGGGTCACTATCAACATAGATTTGTGCCCCAAGTTCTTGAGAAGAGGCACCAGGAGAGGCAGAGACACAAGCTGACAAAGGCCTTAAGGAGGATCCCACCACTGGGTTGTGTTTGCCATTTTCTTAGCTAAGAAAGCACTGATAAACTCTCTCCTTACCGTTGGAGTTTCTATGCCTGAGGGGGCTTACCCATCTGCAAATGATGCAAGGAAGAAGATTCTCACTATTCCCTACCCTGGAAAATGGCCAAGCCTGCTGACCAGGTTTTCCTCAGTTTGAGTGGGGTACATCTGCAGTTGCCTTTAATCTATGGGGGTTCTTCTCCTTTGCAGTCACTTTCTCTTGGGAACAATTTGTGAGCCTCTGGGAAATTTACAGAGAAGCCCAATAAGATTCAGACTTGATGATGATCATGATAGTGGGCAGGAGGAATTAGAGGGGGAGCTGATTTTTATCACATGTTGACTGATTCATTCCTTCCACAAATCACCGAGTTCCGGTGGAAAAAGATGCGTTACCACCTAAGGAGCACGTTGGGCTTTCTACCCCCTGTCTTGGCCTCCACTCTTTCCATGACTCTGCAGAGATGACCTCTGGTGGTGGGGAAGGTTTGACAAAGCTCTTGAGGTAGCTGCAGTCTGACCAGCTTGCTAGTCACCACCCTCCCCACCCCCACGGTGCTCACGCTAGCCCAGACCTGCAGGTGGCCTGTTCCCAGTGCAACAGTGACGTGTCCAGGCTGTCAGCCTCCAGCAAACTCAAGAATGAGTGGCAGCCACCTTCCTCTTTGACATGTCCAGGCACAAAGGACATCCTGGAGTGATGGCTTCATTCTTGTTGGATGTAAAATAACCCCTTTTCTGAGCAGGGATGCACATTTCGGTGCTAACCAACATCTTACATCAGGTAAGGATAGGTGATACACGAAGACGTTACAAAGGGATCCAATCATGTTTCCAGGTCACCACTATAGGCTTTTATAGCCAATTTGGATAGATGAGTGCCAATGAACACTTCACACAACAAATACGTTTTTAAATTCTTTTCTTATCAAATTCATTACATTTATAAATGTTTCAAATTCCTATCAAAATGCAATTTAAAGGATCACCCCAAAACAGTCTTCTAAGACTGCTAGCTACTTTCTGAAAGTCTCATGCCAGGAAACATCACAGATTTTCCTATGACAGACATACCAACCCTCAAAGGGGATTTTCTAAGGTTACCTCACTACACCCTGCCATGTGCTGAAGTTTTTTCTGGTTATTTTCCACCTTTGGAAGACACAAGGCTTACTTGGCATAAGTGGGACATTTGGAGTGGTTAAAAATTCAGACTCTGGAGGACCACCTGGGTGGCTCAGTTGGTGAAGCATCTTCCTTCAGTTCAGGTCTGATCCCAAGGTTCTGGGATTGAGCCCCACATCAGCCTCCCTGCTCAGCGGGGGTCTGCTTCTTCCTCTCTCTCTGCCCCTCCCCCACACTCATGTGTACACACACACTCTCTCTCTTGCTCTTTCTCTCTCAAATAAATAAATAAAATCTTTTGGAGACAAACCATGAGAGACTGTAGACTCTGAGAAACAATCTGAGGGTTTTAGAGGGGAAGAGGGTGAGGGGATGGGTGTGCCTTGTGGTCAGTATTAAGGAGGACACGTATTGCATGGATCACTGGGTGTTGGACATAAACAATGAATCTTGGAACACTGCATCAAAAACTAATGATGTATTTTATAGTAACTAACATAACACAAAAAATATATTTACTATATGAAAACTATTTTTAAAAATAAAAATAAATAAACAAATATCAGTCTACTTAAAAAAAAAAAAAAAAAACTTAAAAAAAAAAATCGGACTCTGTAGCCAGACTGGCTAAACTCAAATTCTAGTTCTGCCACATAGTATGATTCTCTGAGCAAGTCACTTAACTTTCCTGTGCCTCAGTTTCCTTAGCTATAAAATGCAGATGATCAAAGCATTACCTTGTAGAGTGAGGTATAAATAAATTAATATATGTAAATTGCCTGGCACATTATAAGTACTATAGAAGGGCTTGCTTCATTATTAGTATCATCATCATCATCATCATCATCATCATTATTCACTTCATGGTAAGCACCAGGCATAGAGTGAACCAAGTAAGTATAGCCCCAGCTCTTACAGAAAGGGACAGACATTGCTTAAAAATTAAACCCATCATGGGGCACCTGGGGGGTCAGTTGGTTAAGCATCTGACTCTTGGTTTCAGCAAAGCTCATGATCTTAGGGTCATAGGATCAAGCCCCATGTTGGGCTCCCTACTCAGTGGGTAGTCTGCTTCTCTCCCTCGGCCCTTCTCCCTGCTCACATTCTTTATCTCTCTCTCAAATAAATAAATAAATCTTTTTTTAAAATTAAACCAGTCAGAATTTAATGTCAGCTTGTGTGTTAGGGGGGAAACCCACAGGGCACAGTGATAAGGACCGAGGTTCAGGGCTTTCAGGTAAAGCCTGTCAGGGGAGGCTTCTCCAAGGCACTGTCATGTGTAAGCTGAGCCTAGAGGCTGAGAGTGAGAAGACCAGCCTCTGCTGTTACCATTAGGGGAGGCAGCATCACACCTGTTCCCTTAATGATTACTATGGGTCAGGCTCTGTATTGATCTTCTCAGTTACGCGTAAGCATATAGAATTAGCTCCATTTTATAGGGAATACTATTGAGACTCAGAGAGGTTAAGCAACTTTCTCAAGGTCACACAGCTTACACATGGCAGAGCATTGACCACAGCACTCACCATAGCACATACCCTCCCTAATGTTCATCACCCAGACATTCACTTTCAGTCTTTCAGAAATACTTCCAGAAAACTCTCATCTACTGTAAATGTTCCCGAGCTTCACCTTTTCTTGCTCTTGTAATCAATATGTTCCCTCTTATACTGCCTTGTAATGTCATTTCATTTGGACTTGGGGAAGAAGAGAAGGAAACAAACATACTTCATTCAGACTCTTGAATTTGAAGTCAGCCAACCTACACTCCAAATATGGTGGAAACCACGTTCTACCGGCCTGGGACATGCAGATGCAATGAGAAGCAAGTCCTAAGTGGCTTCAGAACCTTTTTGTTTGGATGCAGGCAGAAAGGTAGGTTTAATTTAACCTGGGGTGTGGAGTTGAGAACCCATCTCTGGGGGGTTGACAATTCACTTGAGATGTGATTGTTGGAATGTAGTTTTTGTAGACAAGGTCTTCTACTCTCAAAATTCCAACCATACATTTCTGTTCATAAGTGAGATCTAGTCATGGCCCTATTCACCTCTTTAAATAGTGACCAGCGGCTCACAACAGTTTAAACACGAAGCTGGGCAGCATCAGGGCTATCCAAGAAGCAGCAGTGAAGTTAATCTTCACTTCTCAGCTGAAGTATTTTCATCTGAGCTTCTGTTTGTTTTTATAAGACAACATATTATTATCAGCAAGAGCTGTCAGTGAGCTTGACACACGAAGATGACAGAAAACCTCACTCCCTCCAAATAGATCTATCACTGAGCCAGAGAGGACTCAGAGGCCTCAGGGCACATTTTGGGTGGGAGAGGTGTGTCACTTCACCTCCACGGTGCCTAAGCACACTCCAGTCCAACCCGGCCTACATCTCAAGCTACATTTAGACATATAGCTCTTGCATAATTTAATGAAGCTGAGACAGTCCAACACTCTTAATAGGCATCATTTATTTAAATTAAATATGGATTTTCCTTTCTTGTTCTCAAAAGATCTTTGGATGTTTTCTTCTAACAGCAGAAATATCAACATCTAGAATCAGATGATTCTTGGTCCAAAAGATTTTCTAAAACAGGTCTAAAAATGAAATTCATTTGTCAGGACTTTTTAATTTTTTTATTTTTTTCAGCATAACAGTATTCATTATTTTTGCACCACACCCAGTGCTCCATGCAATCCGTGCCCTCTACAATACCCACCACCTGGTGCCCCCAACCTCGCACCCCCCACCCCGTCAAAATTCTCAGATCGTTTTTCAGAGTCCATAGTCTCTCATGGTTCACCTCCCCTTCCAATTTCCCTCAACTCCCTTCTCCTCTCCATCTCCCCTTGTCCTCCATGCTATTTGTTATGCTCCACAAATAAGTGAAACCATATGATAATTGACTCTCTCTGCTTGACTTATTTCACTCAGCATAATCTCTTCCAGTCCCGTCCATGTTGCTACAAAACTTGGGGATTCATCCTTTCTTTCTTTTTTTTTTTTTTTACAGCTTTATAAACATATATTTTTATCCCCAGGGGTACAGGTCTGCGAATCGCCAGGTTTACACACTTCACAACACTCACCATAGCACATACCCTCCCCGATATCCATAACCCCACCCCCTCTCCCAACCCCCTCCCCCCATCAACCCTCAGTTTGTTTTGTGAGATTAAGAGTCACTTATGGTTTGTCTCCCTCCCAATCCCATCTTGTTTCATTTACTCTTCTCCTACCCCCTCAACCCCCCATGTTGCATCTCCTCTCCCTCATATCAGGGAGATCATATGATAGTTGTCTTTCTCCGATTGACTTATTTCGCTAAGCATGATACCCTCTAGTTCCATCCACGTCGTCGCAAATGGCAAGATTTCATTTCTTTTGATGGCTGCATAGTATTCCATTGTGTATATATACCACATCTTCTTTATCCATTCGTCTGTAGATGGACATCTAGGTTCTTTCCATAGTTTGGCTATTGTAGACATTGCTGCTATAAACATTCGGGTGCATGTGCCCCTTCGGATCACTATGTTTGTATCTTTAGGGTAAATACCCAGCAGTGCAATTGCAGGGTCATAGGGTAGTTCTATTTTCAACATTTTGAGGAACCTCCATGCTGTTTTCCAGAGTGGTTGCACCAGCTTGCATTCCCACCAACAGTGTAGGAGGGTTCCCCTTTCTCCGCATCCTCGCCAGCATCTGTCATTTCCTGACTTGTTCATTTTAGCCATTCTGACTGGTGTGAGGTGATATCTCATGGTGGTTTTGTTTGTATTTCCCTGATGCCGAGTGATATGGAGCACTTTTTCATGTGTCTGTTGGCCATCTGGATGTCTTCTTTGCAGAAATGTCTGTTCATGTCCTCTGCCCATTTCTTGATTGGATTATTTGTTCTTTGGGTGTTGAGTTTGCTAAGTTCTTTATAGATTTTGGACACTAGCCCTTTATCTGATATGTCATTTGCAAATATCTTCTCCCATTCTGTCAGTTGTCTTTTGGTTTTGTTCACTGTTTCCTTTGCTGTGCAAAAGCTTTTGATCTTGATAAAATCCCAAAAGTTCATTTTTGCCCTTGCTTCCCTTGCCTTTGGTGATGTTCCTAGGAAGATGTTGCTGCGGCTGAGGTCGAAGAGGTTGCTGCCTGTGTTCTCCTTGAGGATTTTGATGGATTCCTTTCTCACATTGAGATCCTTCATCCATTTTGAGTCTATTTTCGTGTGTGGTGTAAGGAAATGATCCAATTTCATTTTTCTGCATGTGGCTGTCCAATTTTCCCAACACCATTTATTGAAGAGGCTGTCTTTGTTCCATTGGACATTCTTTCCTGCTTTGTCGAAGATGAGTTGACCATAGAGTTGAGGGTCCATTTCTGGGCTCTCTATTCTGTTCCATTGATCTATGTGTCTGTTTTTGTGCCAGTACCATGCTGTCTTGATGATGACAGCTTTGTAATAGAGCTTGAAGTCCGGAATTGTGATGCCACCAACTTTGGCTTTCTTTTTCAATATTCCTTTGGCTATTCGAGGTCTTTTCTGGTTCCATATAAATTTTAGGATTATTTGTTCCATTTCTTTGAAAAAAATGGATGGTACTTGGATAGGAATTGCATTAAATGTGTAGATTGCTTTAGGTAGCATAGACATTTTCACAATATTTATTCTTCCAATCCAGGAGCATGGAACATTTTTCCATTTCTTTGTGTCTTCCTCAATTTCTTTCATGAGTACTTTATAGTTTTCTGAGTATAGATTCTTAGTCTCTTTGGTTAGGTTTATTCCTAGGTATCTTATAGTTTTGGGTGCAATTGTAAATGGGATGGACTCCTTAATTTCTCTTTCTTCTGTCTTGTTGTTGGTGTAGAGAAATGCAACTGATTTCTGTGCATTGATTTTATATCCTGACACTTTACTGAATTCCTGTACAAGTTCTAGCAGTTTTGGAGTGGAGTCTTTTGGGTTTTCCACATAGAGTATCATATCATCTGCAAAGAGTGATAGTTTGACTTCTTCTTTGCCGATTTGGATGCCTTTAATTTCCTTTTGTTGTCTGATTGCTGAGGCTAGGACTTCTAGTACTATGTTGAATAGCAGTGGTGATAACGGACATCCCTGCCGTGTTCCTGACCTTAGCGGAAAAGCTTTCAGTTTTTCTCCATTGAGAATGATACTTGCGGTGGGTTTTTCATAGATGGCTTTGATAATATTGAGGTATGTGCCGTCTATCCCTACACTTTGAAGAGTTTTGATCAGGAAGGGATGCTGTACTTTGTCAAATGCTTTTTCCGCATCTATGGAGAGTATCATATGGTTCTTGTTCTTTCTTTTATTAATGTGTTGTATCACATTGATTGATTTGCGGATGTTGAACCAGCCTTGCAGCCCTGGAATAAATCCCACTTGGTCGTGGTGAATAATCCTTTTAACGTACTGTTGAATCCTATTGGCTAGTATTTTGGCGAGAATTTTTGCATCTGTGTTCATCAAGGATATTGGTCTGTAGTTCTCTTTTTTGTTGGGATCCTTGTCTGGTTTTGGGATCAAGGTGATGCTGGCCTCATAAAATGAGTTTGGAAGTTTTCCTTCTAATGCTATTTTTTGGAACAGTTTCAGGAGAATAGGAATTAGTTCTTCTTTAAATGTTTGGTAGAATTCCCCCGGGAAGCCGTCTGGCCCTGGGCTTTTGTTTGTTTGGAGATTTTTGATGACTGTTTCAATCTCCTTACTGGTTATGGGTCTGTTCAGGCTTTCTATTTCTTCCTGGTTCAGTTGTGGTAGTTTATATGTCTCTAGGAATGCATCCATTTCCTCCAGATTGTCAAATTTGTTGGCGTAGAGTTGCTCATAGTATGTTCTTATAATTGTCTGTATTTCTTTGGTGTTCGTTGTGATCTCTCCTCTTTCATTCATGATTTTATTTATTTGGGTCCTCTCTCTTTTCTTTTTGATAAGTCTGGCCAGGGGTTTATCAATCTTATTAATTCTTTCAAAGAACCAGCTGTCAGGACTTTTTAAAAAGAGATGTATGGCCGGGTGAACAGTTGTCCCAGACAAGAGCAAGAGTGATCCTAGTGTCCAGGGATATTCTGAAAATGTTTTCACTTCTGCTCCTTCATTCATTCTTCCTTTTGGTTCTCTCTTCTCTTCTCTCTCTCTCTCTCTTTCTCTCACACACACACACACACACACATACACACACACATCCTTTACTCTCCAAAGCTACTTACTTTGTCTTCCTACAGTTAACTTTCTATCAATAAATGTAAGTATAAGCATAATCTTATCAATAAGTATAAGTATAACCTTACCAATAATCACCCCCACTCCCTTCCACTTCCTATCTACACTAAGGCTATTTCATACATAGATAAGCTATCATCTCTACTTTGAAGCAAGAAAGCTTTTCACTGTACATGCTTTTAATATTTCATGAGTGCTGAATGAATGAACACATTTATAAAATAACATATGTGTATACACACACACTCATGTATGATGTTTTATGTGTGTGTGAAATCTAGTTCCCACCACTTATTTGGAAAATTCAGTCTTACAGATGTTAGTGACATTATGTCCTTATCTATGACAATAAGTTAAAAAATCTTGCTTTCCACATTTTATATTTAATAAACATCTTGGTGAATCATAAAATAAAACCCAGTTAGGAGAAGGAGGTAGACGAGCGCAAAGAGAGTCTCTAAAAGTTATCGACTAGTGAGGCTATGCACATTTGATGCTTGAGAGCCAAATTAATGATTTGTCTTATTAATACTTCAAATGAAAATAGCAGACATCTGTAAAGGATTTCCACCTTGTTTTTATTAATTTTTTAACTTAGAATTTTACTTATTTTTTGTAGATAATTTTAAAAATTCATTTAATTTAATTTTTTCAGTTTCACCTTGTTTGTAAATATTTCCTGTGTATAGGGGTGCCTGGGTGGCTTAGTTGGTTAAATGTCAGACTCTTGATTTTAGCACAGGTCAGGACCTCAGGGTCATGAGATGGGGCCTTCCTCTGGTCTCCCCATTCAGCACAAAGTCTGCTTGTTCCTTCTGCTCTGCCCCTCCCCCGACTCTCAGGCATGGGTGTGTGTTCTCTCTCTCAAACAAATAAATCTTTAAAAGTATATATTTCCTGTGTATAAACATGAATGCCAAATATGAAAGGGTAGGAGTCTGGTCTTCAGGTTCATTTTTATCTCCTCCTGACCCCACTTAATTTACTATGTAAAACTTAGAACTCAGAATTCAACCCCTTCTGGCAACGTTGCTACACGTTTAAAATATTTCATAAGAAAAGTTGGGCTTATATGTCTGCTATTCCTTATTTTTTGTCCTGATGGTCCCTTGTCCATTGGGTAACTGTAGTGTGTACTGAATTCCCAAGAAACTCGTTTTTGGAGGCTGCCTTTCCCTGATGATGGAAATTGAAAGACAAAGCGAGACAGAGAAGATTGAAAGCCCCACAGCAGTCCATCAATATAGGGGTGAATCCCTCAGAGGCAACAAGGGGATCGATGAAAACAGGACTCTAATAGCTAGAAAGCATCTCGTTTGCTTCCCCCAAAGACTTCAGCATCTGCCAAAACATCTGACTCCAAAGCCACCCCCGAGGAGAGCCAGATTGAGAGAGAGGTGCCTGGATAGGAGTCTGGGATGTGGACTTTCCCGTCCCCTCCAAGCCTGTGGTGTCCGGCAGAGGATCTCTTTCCCACTGCCGACTACAGCTAGTGGAATGTTTAAGGATCTCCAGTCAGTACCTTGCTGCATCCAAACTGCTCGTTCCTGAGCAGATGACCAGACCCTAAGGGAACAACTGGAGAGTCCCATGTCATGGGTGTGGTAGTGGCGGCACAAGCACACTAGGTACCTGGAGAAGCAATTGTATCATATTGGAAAAGACACTTTCGAGGCACCTGGGTGGCTCTGCCATCGTTGAGAATCTGCCTTCGGTTCAGATCATGATCCCAGGGTCCTGGGATCACGCCCTGCAACAGGCTCTCTGCTTGGTGGGAAGCCTGCTTCTCCCTCTCCCATTCCCCCTGCTTGTGTTCTTGCTCTCACTGTGTCTCTTCCTGTCAAATGAATAAATAAAATCTTTGAAAGAAAAGAAAAAGAAAGAAAAGACACTTTCATAATCATGGAAGCCCACTTCCTGCTTTGTTTCTGGTAGACACTATATATATATATATATATATTTTTTTTTTCAGTGCATACAAGCCAGACAGGCTACATTGTAGCCTCTCTCCAATAAATGTCCCAGTTGTTCGGAGTAGAAATGGTTTAGATTAGCAACCGGGCACTCTGACAAAGGTCCAGAGGGGTTAGGGGACTTGCCAGCACCATTAGCATTTTTTTCTTCTTTTTCCAGCAGCACTAAAATATGTTTGCACAAAGCAGAGGGAGATGAAAAACTACTGGCAGCCAGTACCTCTTAAAAGAAAAAAAAATGTTTTACTTCTCTGGCAAACATACCAATTAAATAATGCTGTGTTGTGACAGATTACTGAGCAATTAATGCCTAATTGAGCATCATGCAAGACGCTTCTGTGAAAACGACTTTGCTGGAGCTGGAGTGGCCACGCCTCATAGCAAAACAAACCTACTGCAAACTTCCTGCAAAATACCCTTTGCACTGAGGAGCCCAGAAACCAAAGAAAACATTTCTACTTTGAATCCCTGAGAGTTACACTGGAAGGATTAGCTTGACAGAAAGATCCCGACATTGAAAATCCTACTGGGGATTTCATACTTTCCTCATTTGTAAGCAAAATCCATTTGCTGTGAGATATTTTTAGTGCAAGCATCCTCTGTTGTCCTATTCTCTTACAGTATACCATTAGATCTTGAAGCCATTCCAAGCAGGTCACATGATTTCTAAGCATCTCTTTGGTTCCCTCCTAAGTGACTAGTCTCACAGGAATCAGGGAATACTAGACTCTTAACTACCGAAGACCTCAAAGTCCTTCCCGAAGCCTTGAATTCTTACTGTGAAGATGCTTTACAACTGCCTTTTCTAAGAGGTCAGCTTGGCAGAACTCACCAAGTGACTTCAGTGATAAAGATATTTTCAGCCCCACAAGCCGCCTATGTAAATATAAAAATGTATTAGGCTGCAGAACTGTGTGTGTGGGAACAGAACAACCATACTATTGAAAGGGACTCACAGGGGTAACTCTGGTGTCACTCACGTGGGCTTGGTTAATGTGTGCATGCTTTTGGTAAGTCGTTCTGATTCGGCAGGCTCGGCATCTCGGATGAGCCAATTTCATTTCTGGAACTTAGGAGCTACGAAAAGTAAAACCCCCATCACTTTGTGAGGTGTCTAACAAAATTTCCTTGCAGAAGTGCTTACAGTTAAAAAGAAAACAATCCTTTTCACTCTTTATGGGACCCCCCATTTGCCTTGAGAAATTGTCCATGTGGAGCTAGATTTTCAGTTGCTTAGTCTGAAAAAGAGTGATTGGAGTGTCTGAGGGGAAAAGATATATTTATTCAGACCTCTGAAACTGGAATCGGAGAGAATCATTGTAATGAACAGGAAACATGTTCTTGAAATGAATTGAGAAATAACTCTCCGGGTGAAATGCTCTAATATTCCTGAGCATGTTCCGTTTCAGTGGATCAAATCTTTCCCATCTCTGCATCCAAGCTATTTGGCGGTGATCAGATGATCAGAACTCAAGGAAGTGATTGGAGAGTGAGCTGGCTGCAGCTGCAATGTAGGCTGTTTTCAGGGACAAGGAGCCACTGTTTCTCAAACATAGCATCAACATAGAAGTTATTTTGTGGCTCCAAGATGCAGCAATGGGCTGCTCTGCCAGCATTGTTCTGCTTCAAGCTTTCCGCTCTGTGGTCCAGAGGAGCTGTCCACATATTTGTAGACGACGCCAAGAGGAACCATCCCACGAAATTTTGCCTCTGGAAAGTGACGATGAAATGAGTAGACCCAGAACCCTCATCATCATGGTATGGTATTTGTGGCAAAGCAGCCTTAGTGGATGGAACTGTTGTTATAGAGATGAGGTTGCAATTTAGGGTTTGGGGTGTTCAGCTTGAGATAAAGAAATGTGGGACCCAGAGTTTACTACTGTGCTTTACAATGTGGGGGAAATCTTTAAAACTACTTCCATCATTCAGAGCAGATTAGCCTTCTCTTAGATCTGTCATGAAAGGTGCAATTTATCGGTCTATTAGAAATTCTCTTCTGCCTCACATTCTGTGTGCTGTTATTTGCTTCTGTGCAGAGAGAAAAAGAAAACTTGGGGAGTTTGGTCTCAGTGGATTTTATTTTCTTTCTTTGAAAGAAGAGCCCCAAACATAATTTTTGATCACATGCAACCAATCCAGTTGTATAGGTGTCAGGAGCTAAATGGCTTAACTTCCAGGTATTTGGAACTTTCATCTCTGACCCGGCGATGGGAATGCCTTTAAAAATGCTTAAGTTAGGCAAAAATCAGAATAAAGTTTTTGAGAATTTTGTGGAATGCATGGTGTTTAAATTAGAAGGCTGTCTCTTGCCATTTGTCAAATAACACTAACATTTCTGCTGTGCTTTGCTTATACAAGACAATGTTACTCCCTCTGTGCACCTATTTTATCAGCAAGAAAAAAGTAGAGGGTAGCGTCTTTTCTTACTTGGGCTCGGGGAGAGATCTGCTTAGTCACTGGAATCGCATGTTTGGATGGAGGTGGTGTGCTAATGTTTCAAAAATTGGGGAGACGTTGCATGGGTTTCAGCACAATCGACTTTTTCCTCTTAGATTTCAGCGTTTATCTATCAAGGATGTAGTAAATAATGAATGAAAAGTACCTGTTACACTAAAAGTTTTTAAATGAAAGTCATTTGATTTGGGCTGCGCCTCTCGGAGTGACAGAATACTAACCTATACCATTCTGTGGCAGCTTCTCCAACAAATCACTATTTGATTTTCAAAGGGCAGTACTATTCTTGAACTATCGGGCTATGATTTTCTCTAGGAGGAAATACTATGTGGGAATAATGTCATACTTATTAGTCCCATAAGTTTTTTACAAATTAAGTTTAAAAGAATTTGAGATTCTTGCTCCCAAGTTTAACTATTACTAATGACAGTAATATTCTATAGTTATGTGTATTGCTTATGCATCTCAATCATTAAACTTCCTACCCCTCCCAGTTTTACCACTTCAGCTATAAAATTTGGCAGGTAGAAATTTTTTTTAAAGATTTTATTTATTTATTTGACAGACAGAGATCACAAGTAGGCAGAGGGGCAGACAGAGAGAGAGGGAAGCAGACAACCTGCCGAACAGAGAGCCCGATGCAGGACTCGATCCCAGGACCCTGAGATCATGACCCGAGCCGAAGGCAGCGGCTCAACCCACCGAGCCACCCAGGTGCTCCTGGCAGGTAGAAATTTGAGAAAAAAAAATATAACAATGCCTTATTTTTTCAAGGATCCCTTTAATTTATGTAATAAGTTTATGGACATTAAATAGAATGAGGATCAATTTACTGGTAAAGGAAATGGCTTCAGAAAGATTGAATATCTTATTCACATCACACAGCTACTAAATGCTACACCCTCAAGTCACACTTAGATCAAGGATTACAAAAGGCAGTATAATTTCTACTCTGTTCATATCTCTAAGGAAATAAGGACATAACTGAATTTTTATGAGAAGTCTGATGGAAATCTCCGACACCTCAGAGTAAAATATGCTCATACAGAATCATTGTGCATCTTAAGAGCTTCCTCTGGGCCTCTCTAAATTAATGCATTCAACAGCTATTAATTGGTGACCCACTATGCACCAGCCACTGTTCTAGGCATTTGGAATCCACCCATGAACAAAACCACCAAAGATCCCTGTCCTGAGTTGCAAAATTTTACGTTGACAGTACATTTCCCAAATGTTGTTGCTATGGAAATGCCATATTAGCATTGTGATGTTTAGTGTACAAATTTAAATCAATGAAATTATTCCTTATCTTCCAAGATAGCAGTTCAAAAACTTTAATGTGCTTTAAAATCACCTAGGAATTCTTATGTATGAACAAATCCTTGGGCTTCTGGACCCAGAGACTCTATATACGAAGGTGTGGAGTTCAGCCTGGACATCTGCATTCTTAGCAAACACCTCCAAGCACTTCTTTTTTTTTTTTTTTAAGATTATTTTATTTGCCAGAGAGAGAAAGGAGGAAGCAGGCTTTCCACCAAACAGAGAGCCCTATGGAGGACTTGATCCCAGGACCCTGAGATCATGACCTGAGCCGAAGGCAGAGGCTTAACCCACTGAGCCACCCAGGCGCCCCCTCCAAGCACTTCTGATGGAGGAGCCCCATGGATGACATCCAGAGAACCATGGCTCTGGAAACTGATAATCTGCACTCTTCACCTCCTGTCCTTCTTTATACTGATAAGCTAATCATCTTCTTACTCTGGCTCTAAGCTTCTGAACAAACTGATTTTTTTTTCTCTTTCATTTTTGTTACCCGTTAGACACCAAATTTCTATGTTGCATGTGCGTTTGCATGTGACGTGTGTAAGGGGTGGGTGGGGAGAGGGAGGGAGGATGAGAGAGAGAGTACAGACTTGGGAGCCAGAGCTTCTAGGTTGGAATCTTGGCTTCATCACTTATCAGCTATGTGAGCTTCCCCACATTATTTAACATTCCTCTTTTTCTCATCTGCAAGATGGAGGTAACAGTCCCATTAACCCAGAGCTGGTTTGAGGGTTTAATGAAGTAAAATATATGTTAAATGTTTAGAATCACGTCTAGATATATTAGTTAAGATGTTCGTTAAGGGAGATAATTCAATAACTAAAAAAGTGACATTTGGGGAAAGACCCAAAGTAGGTAAGGAAGTGAATCATGCCACTGTCTGCGGGAAAATGTCTAAAGCAGAAGGACAAGCCAGGATGGAAGTTGCTAATCTGGGAAGACACTAAGGGTGTCTGGGGCACAGTGAAGAGGCCAGTGGGGCCAAGCAAGGCAAAGAGAGGTAGTAGAAGGTGAGTCATTGAGGTAATGGGGGACAGATCATGAAGGCCATCATGAAGACTTGGAGAGAGCTTTCCCAAGAGTGAGAAGGGAAGCCATTGGAGGGAGGTAGCCCAGAAACCAAGACCCTGGGCCAGAATGTCAGGCCTTGAGCCCTGTCTGTCCGACATGCCAGCTGTGTGATCTTGACAAATGACTTGCCCTCCCTGTGACTTTGTTTCTCCACTGATAAAACACAGAGAGTAATAGTCTGTACAGTGTAAAATTCTTGTGAGAATTCAGTAATACTTGCAAAGAGCTTAGATCCGTGTCTGGTAGGTTGTAAGTGCCCTCTGATCTGAAAGCCTGTTCATCTGGATGTTCTTGATTGGAAGGGTGACAGGATCTATGGTTGCAAAGGGTCCAGGGTTGAACTAGGGTCACCATTAATCCTGAAGCTATCACGTGATCCCAGCAGAGGCCTGAATGGTAGTTGTTGAGGTTGCGAGATGTGGTTGGAGTCAAATACATTTCAAAAGTAGGGCCAATAGGGTTTGTTTACAAATTCAACAGAAAGTGTGAGAAAGAGAGAGGACTCAGGGATGAATGTGGTATTTTGGTTTGGGTTTAGGTTTGTTTGTTTTTTGGCTTTAACCACCAGAGGACTGAGTTGCCTTTCAGATGGGGAAGACTGCAGGAGAAGATTTGGCGAGAGAATTTAAGTTCACTGTAAGACATGTTAAGTTTGAAATGTCCATCCACATAATGTCCTTATATGGAGATTTCAGATAAAAAATTGGGTATACAAGTCTGAGTTCCAAGGCACAGTCTACAGAGGAGATATAATGTCTGACACAACATAAATACCAATTAAATGATTGATGAATGAATAAATGATCTCTTTTCTAGTTTTCTGTAATACTTACAGTGTGTATTTGCAGTTAATCGTATCTTGAGCTATTCATTGAACTCTTAATTACTTATTTTTATATAGTATTCATGTATTTTTCTTATCTCACTGGTAGACAGCAAACCTCATATAGGTAGGAGCTAGGTCTGCTTTATGCCTCAGTGGTGCCCAGCTCAATTCATTTTATAGACTAAAAACTGAATATAAGGATTGTTGATTCTTTGAAATTTTTAAGTAATTGATATCAAAAGCTCCATTGATAAAGCTGTCTACTTAACTCTTCATTGAAATGTCCAGAAGTAAGTTAAGGATGGAGAAAGCTACTACAATAAATAAATAAATAAATACAAAGTTGTGAGTGTGGATACTCTTGGGAAGGCTTTGGCACTCGAGATGTTCATTATACAAAAGAATCTCACTCCTTTAGTCCAGGTTCTGAATTCATACAGAGATAAGTTTTGGGCTGGCATTGACTGTAGTTTGGCTGTGTGGTCCAAAGTGGAAAGGGAATGCCTTGGGAGGCATCAAAATAAACTATTGTAGGTCTTTTGCATTTACAAGGAATGCATGAATCCTAACCTCTGAGACTATTAAAATGGCCTATTAAAACGCAATCAAGTTTAACTGGGGAAAAAAAGAAGAAATTCTTTCAAACCTGATGTATCTCTCACTCAAAATTTTTTGCTCTGATGGGAGAAGTAACAAATCTTTTTGTCAATTATTTTTTAACTTCCTTTATATTTCATTTCATTAAAGGTCTCAGACACTAATGAAGTTGATGTAGATCTGCCGTTTCTTAGGCAGTTGGCCTCCATTTTAAGTCCTGTTCCCCTATTCCCCACTCTGCTCCCCCTCTCTTGCAAAAGAGTAACTATCTGTTCACATACTGGAAGGTAGACTTGACACCAGAAGGGAGGGCAGGAAGCTAGTGCCAGGCAGGCTGCTGGTCTCTCTCTCTCTCTCTGCCTGTATAACCAGCTCCTACACACAAGACTCGAGGTCTCAACTTAAAAGTCAAAGACTTTTAAAATCCATGAGAATTTTAAGTAGTAGAAACCATTACACATAAATTTGGGAACACCAAAGATCTAGTGTATAGAGCAAGTCAGACATGGCTTTATTTTTAATGTTAGTTAAAGACAGGGGGAATCACTTAGCCTAAACTTGTGGTGAGTCAAAGAGGCAAAGAGGTGAAATCTCTTCTGTGAGCCAAGGATGTTCACTTATATGATAAACATTTCAGAGCCAGGGAATTTCAGTTACTGCCCAGAGATCTGCATTACCAGTCATTAGTTGGTGCTCTGGAATGCCAGGTCCAGGGCCCTGATCAGCTACGGTGCCTGGGTCAGATCCTGCCCTCAGTCTGTTTTTGTATGGCTTGTGAACTCAGAATGCTTCACAGTTGTAAAATTTTATAAAACAAAAAAGAAAGAAGACTATGCAAGAGAGACCGTAAGTGGCTCCAAAAGGCTGAAGTAGTTACCCTCTACAGAAAAAGTTTTCTCTGGTGGATGATGTAGGTTCAGCCAGAAAGGAAACTCACTGGTTTGTACCTTTGATTTGCGGTATATTTGCTCTTCTGCCTAACTACATACAAAGGAACTCAGGCTTTTCCTGGGCACTTTCCATTCCTCCAAATGTCTGAAAACTGCTGTGATTCAATGATGAATTCAAGATTTAGACTCAGAAGGCCTGTGTCAGCCTTAAGTCTCTCTGGATGTGTTGATTCATTGAGCTAGATTTGTTAAATGGAGGATACTATCTATCCTGTCTGTTGGAAGAACTGGAATGTTTATTTTTATGGAATCATTTTGTAAGCTAGTGAGTGTTATGTCAAAGCCAGAGGCTTATAGGTAGACTGGCTAACTTAGAGCACCAGAGATCCACTCTGGTTTGGTGTGCTGATGAGAGATCTTTATCTTCTGGGTGACCATTTTAAATCAGGGTTTTACTGGGGAGCCTGGATGGCTCAGTTGGTTAAGTCTCCCATTCTTGCTTTTGTCTCAAATGTCATGAGATGGAGCCCCGCATCAGGTTCCATGCTCAGTTTGTAGTCTGCTTAAGGTTCTCTCTCTCCCTCTACCTCTGACCCTCCCACTCGTGTGTGCTCTCTCTCTCTCTCTCAAATCAGTCAGTCAGCGTTTTACCTTATTTGTTCCATACCTATCCCAAAAGGGTGGTACATTGGTTAGAAGAGCATGGGTGGGTATGGCCAGAAGAGACACATCAGTGAGGGTCCTATGAATAAAGAACCAGAGAGAAATATACTCTGGGAATTATTTCCAAGGAAATAAAATGATCTCTTTTCTTATTCTATAATAAATATACTAGTTTAATAAAACTTTATTACTGAAGGGATTTTAACGTTTGTCCAGTGTCATCTTTTTGAAAAAAATATGTGAAGAAGAAACAGCTTCCAAACACTTTTTAAATCTTGAATTAATGTTCTGATTTCATTTCAGTGTGGTTGAATCTTGAGTCTACTAATATAAGATTCCCTGGGGAAAGGAAGCTTGTGAGATGAGTGTGATTTTAAAAGGTCTGCATGGATGGTGTAATGTGGATCTTAAAAGCACAGAGAATCTTTAGCAGTTATTTTTCTTTGTGACCTAGTTTTGAGTTGAATTTCAAAGACGCAGAATATGGACAAATGAATTGAATGGCTTCTCCATGGGTATAAGAATTAATTAAATGTAATCAGAGGCTTACCAATTAGCAACACGAATCTTTGAGGCCAAGGCTTACTAAATTCAGATTACATCTGGTATCAGCTCATCCAAAGGATCTTGCATCTTTCTAGTTCCCTGAATGTGATGCAAATTTAGAAATAATAAGGAACAAAGAAAAAATGTATGGGATCTAAAAAAGTAATGTTTAAAATTTAAAGGCACCACAATGGCAAAGAAAAGCAGGAAAGCAGGTGTGGTGGGGTATGCAAAAACTTTCACCAAAACACAATTAGCAAATTTGACCATAAAGAGATAGGTATAAATATATATTAAAAATATAGAGAACATTATACTCTTAGTGGCTCTGAGTGCTTTTGGAGAGGCCATACCTTGAAGATTAAAAAGAGTATATTACCAGGGAGGAATATATAGGCATATGACTAGAAAAAGCATAGACTCAACAAATCAGCAGTCATAAAAAGTCCCTTAACTTTGAAAAGTAATCAAATATATAGAAGCCTGGTTATACTTGTTTTTGTTTATTTCTTTGCTCTCCAGAAGAGTACATTTAAAGCTTATCCCCAAGTACCAGGCTTTGATATAATGAAATCTTGTGAACACTGAATAGTACAGTTAAGGACAAAATGCATCTTTTGGCAAACTGATGATGAATACAGCATTTTCCCATGCTTCAACAAATTTCTTCTGGATCATTGTTGTAGTATCTCAAATTTTATTTCCACAGAGCTGATTTTTTTTTACTTAAATAGGGGCAAACGTTTAGGATTTTGAAGTTCATTTCAAATAATCTACTTTATCCTGCTGAAATGTATTTCATTCTTTATCCATGTTCAACAAATTCAATATGCTCAAGTGAATTCATCATGGTTACATGGCCTAAACATCAAAAATTCAGTAGACAACTGAGCAACAGCTGGCCCTTATGTCTGACAGGAGTGAATAGCAGCAGACAGCCGCTGCTCTGCTCTCATGGAGATTACAGTTTGCTGGCAGAGACAGAAAGGACTGGAACAAATGTTAAACTGTAACCATAATAAGTGTTTCACATGAAAGTTGGGTTCTACCTTACCACTTTTATCTTTTGAGCATCCGACCTCATCAACACAGTCAAGGAAAGTTTCCCATAAGAAGTGGCAATGGAGCTGGAGCTTGAGGAGTAAATAGATGCTAAGAAGAGAGAGAGGATGCCATGTGTAACCTTGACTTTATTTACTTGCCAAGGGTTAAAAGCCAAACAACATTGGCTTTCTGTGTGATCTCTGGATTAATTATTTAAATTCTCTATGCCTGGGATGCCTAGGTGGTTCAGTTGGTTAAGTGTCTGCCTTCAGCTCAGGTCATGATCCCAGGGTCATGGGATCAAATCCTGCCCCAGGATCCTTGCTCAATGAGGAGCCTGCTTCTCCCTCTCCCTCTGACTGCCAGTCTCCCTGCTTGTGCTCTCTCTCTCTAAAAAATAAATAAAATCTTTTGAAAAAATAAATTCTCTATGCCTTGGCTTTTCATAAAATGGAAACAAAGAGGGTACCTATCTCTGTCAGTTTCCTATTCCTGCTGTAACAAATTACCACAAACTTAGTAGCTCAAAGCAACACACATTCATATCTTACAGTGCTGGAAGTCAGAAATACAGAATGGGTCTCATAGGGCTGAAATTGGCAGGGTTGCATGCCTTTCTGGAGACTCTAGGGGAGAATCTGTTTGGGGTTTTATTGTTTATGGTTTTTTGCTTTTGTTTTTTGGCCCTATTCCATCTTCAAAGCTAGCAACAGCATGGTATCTTCAGACATCTCTCTCACTCTGAGCCTGGACTCTCCTACCTTCCTCTTCCACTTCCAGAGGATCCCAGAATTACATTGGACCCACCTGGACAATCCAGTATATTCTGTCCATCTCAAAGCCAGCTGATTAGCACCCTTAATTCCATCTGCAGCCTCACTTCCCTCCTTGCCATGTAAATAACAAATTCCTAGATTCTGGGGCTTTGGACATGGACACCCTTGGTGGTTGGGGGAGGGGTGTTGTTATTCTGCCTATCATAGTATTTCATAGGATTATTTTAAGAATCCCATGAATGAATATAAGTAAAAGACCTGTAATAGCTCCTGGAACCTTGTAAGGAGTCACTTTTTTAGCTGTTATGATTTCCTTTATTGTCTTGTTGAAACAAAGAAAAGTTCACAAATGAAATATACTCCAAGGAGTTATTTTAGGAAAAAGAATTAAACTGCTTGAAGGAAACCTAATTTGTGCTTCACGGAATGTAGGGAAATAGAAATTTAAAGTTTGTTTATTTCCTGGAGCACTGTGATACTTACTGAATAGATTATTCACACAAATAGATGGTTGAAGAATGTTTGTGTGTGTTGAGATTTTCTTCTGTGTTATCCACCAACTGCTACTCTTCTGACATTTAACTTTGAGTTTTTTCTTGTTTCCCCTTCCATCATTTATAAAGGAATATTGCATCTTTCCCATTCTCCAAATTATGCCACATTTAAAAATGATAAGGAACAAAAATATATACATGATCTTAAAAGAAATTACTAGAATTTAAAACCACTACAATAATAAAGAAAAAGAGAACATGAGGTGTTACTGAGAGAGTAAGAAACTGATTTTACGTTCAGTAGGGAGATTTGACATTATTAACTTAAAGATGCAGAAACCTGTATCCTCTGTCAATTTTTTTCTTTCAAGATTTTATTTAAATTCAAGTTAGTTCACGTCTAGTGTAGTATTAGTTTTCTTATTTGTCATTTTAAAGTTATTTCAACATTTTTAAATGTCAGTAGATTTTCTGTTGCAGATTATAACAGGTAAAAAAACTTAATAATTCCAAATTATGGAAGCTCAATTCTTCTAGAAATAGATGCTCAGGGAAAGGTTTGATGAATAAATGAATGAATGCATGTACACCATATCTTACGGGTCATAAAGCTTACAAAATAGAAATCTAGCAAGTGAAAACAAAATATGGATTTATTTGGTAAGTTATCAGCAACCCTATCATTGATACCTTTGTGTTATCAGTGGCCTTCTTTGTTTTCATGCACTTGAGGGGAACAGATTGACTATCCCACAGAATATCATCAAATTCTCCTTTTTATGTCAGAGGAAGTTGGAATGGAAATAGTGTTCACAAAATAATAGCTCTTTAGTGAGTACTTCCAGTTCTTTGTCAGACAATTCACTAAGAACTTCGCACAGTTACCTTTTCTTGTTGCCACAACAACCAATGGAGGAAATTGTTTTTATTCTTGTATCATTGAAGAAGATATTAAAGTGTGGCTTTGTACAACTGAAATATAATGCAAGAGACATAATATAAAAATTCCTATGAGCTGTATTTTTTTTAAAAATTTTAATGAAATTAATAATACATTTTATTTAACGATGTCCAGACTATTATTATTTTAACATATAGTCCATTTAAAATTATCAATGAGATATTTTATATGTTTCTATGGTAAGTCTTCAAAATTCAATATGTACTATTGATTATAACACATTTCGATTTGGAGACTAAATATCCCAAGTACTTGTTCAGTATTTAGATTTCATAAAATTTACTAGTTGAAAGAGTAAATTCACATATCTCGGTTATTTCAAAGCTAGTTGGACATTTTCAAATGACTAGATAGAGAGTAGCAGTTCTTAGAGTTAAATCAAAATTAATTAAAATTAACTATCATGAAAAATTCACTTCCTCAATCACACTAACCACAATTCAAGCACCCAGCAGCCTCCTATGGCTAGTGGCTGCTGCCTTGTACAGTGCATGTAGAGCAATTACTGACCTTGCCCAAGGTCACCCATTCAGTAAGGACTTTAACTGGGATTTGAACCAGAGTCATTGCCTGTACCCATTATACCACCTGCCTCTCTTAAAACACCAGAGTGATGAGTGGTGCACGATTCTGCCTGCCTTTATCAGTGTATGCTTTATTGCCTCTGCATGGGTGTTTGTCTCTTTGATTAAAACAAAACTAAACTACACAAAATAAATCATTTAATTTCTTTAAAGCATGTAGGGAGGGGCAGTGGAAACAAAAATATCCACTAATAAGAAGATTTGAGGTAAATTAAAAATGTATGTGCATAAATGTCATCCCTCTCAAATTGGCAAATGAGTCAAACAGACAAAAACACAAAAAATAAAAGTGAAAAAACTACCCAGGCTAGAGATGAAGTCAGGGACCAGCCCAGTGTGGCTCTTGTCAAACCTATAACTTCCCTGCGGCCCAGGCATGCCCACTTCTTCATCCCCACCCTCCTCTCCTCTCCAGCAGCCTAGACTTGCTCTCCTTTCCCACTGGACCTGCCTGCCCTCCTGGCTCTGTTGACTCAGGTCTGAGATCATGTGCCTGGACATCCTTCTGCTCAGTGTCCAATATTGCAAACTGTTTGGGTCTTTTCTTAAAAATCCAGGGTTTTCCATATAGATTATACAGAGAAATGAAATATTAGGAATTGGCGATCATAGAATTTTCGCCTCACTTGAAAGGTGGAAGTCAGGGCGAAAGAGACAAGTTGACATCTGTGATTTGTATAAGAGATGGTGGTAGAACAAGGACATTGCCTCGGTCTCAAAAGGAGAGACACACACTCTTTTTAACTACATAGTATTCCATCCACATAATCCAAAGATGATGTAGTTCCAGAGTATATGCGCAATTTCAGCTAAAACCACATATATGCTGACTGCAAAATACTAACATCAGTAATAGAGCCAATCTTATCCAGTTTCTGCTTTTTTTTTTCTGATTGTTTTAGAGGAATAAATCTCTGCAGGGATGAAACAATTCTGCCATTCTATAAATAAGGGACTCTTGCTCTAAACTAGTCTCTAGATCTTTCTTTAAAAATTAAATACAACGAGAAGGAGTTCCAGTTAATCTGTAGAGTTAAAAATAAAATAGGCAAATCACTTTCTTGTAATCTCTTTAAAGAGTTTACAGAGTTCTCTGTGGGGAACAGAAGTATATTTCTGACTCCCAAATGCTATGCTGTAACAGAAACAGAATTGTTAACCTGGGCTTCGGTGTCAGACTTGTGTCATTTGAAAAACTTGGGACTATGGGAGAATTCCTTGCATTCTTTGAAATTCAGTGGCCTGCCCTGTAGCATGGTAATGGATCCTCACAGGCCTGTTGACCTAAACGAATAGTAAGGAAAAGCAGGCAGCGTAATGCTCACTACACTGAGGCACTGTGCCTCTTTCTCATGTGTAAAATGAGCAAAATACCTACTGCCCACCTGCCTCATAGAAATTAATGACTTCTTTACATGAAAATATGCCCTATTTATTATTTTGTGTTCATTCTAAGGAGACGTTTTGGTATGCATGACGGTTCTTCACTTCTCTACCCGATAAGGAAGTTAGAATGTTAAGAAACTCATCAAGTAAAAAAAAAAAAAAAAAAGTTATTCAGAAAGGGGACTCAGTGAAAAAAGCCTGTGAACCAAGACATTCTCCAAATGAAAGCTCCTGGAGGAAATCAGTGAACCAAAATGCAGAGATGGGGATCAAGGACAAAGAGAGATGTAAGCGAGGAAGGGGCTCACTGAGCAGGGAGAGAAATGAAGTGTGAAATGCGTTTTTTTCGCTTTCAAATAGAAGTAGCACTGGGTTGTTAAGAGGTCTTTTTGTAAGGACTGCTTTAAAATGAGTCTGCTTTTGTACTCTAAAACAAGGGGGCATTCCCATCTGTGTCACTTTCGTACTCTAATTTTTATTTCCTTAAATCTCTCTGTTCTTCATAGGTGCCATATTTTGTCCCATTTTTGCCCACGCTGTTGTGGGCAAAGAATGTTGAAAAAGAATGCTGATGGGTTTTGAGTTAAAGATGGTATATAACCATGATGTTCTCTGAGCTCTGAGATTATTGAATAGAGAGTGGCAGGTCTATAACCGAGGGAACTGGGGCGGAATCATCCTCAGGGTCTGACATCCTCAGGCAGGGGAGGCTTTTGTCGGGACAGACAGGCAAATGAACCAATGAACATTTCTATAAATGTTGTCTTGACCAACAGCCCTGAGACTCATTTGCAAAGAAGTGGGGAAGAGAGAGTCTAATCCCAAGTATGTCTTTTTGGGTACAGCTAACACGAAAAGATATTACAAACTGTGCATGGATTAATCACAAAATACTAAACACCTTTAGGATCACCTAAACTATCTTTCAGGTGCTTTCCGATCTCTTATTGAGGAAAATATATTTCACTACAGATGTGTTTAAAATTACTGAAAAAAATCATCAAGACTTTAGATGACTTCTTCGAAGATGGAAGGATTGAAAGGAGAAACAGGATTGTGGAGATTTTCACTATCTAAATTAAAAAGTACCAGAAGAAGCCTCTGCCCTCAGTGTGGGAAAACTGCTACTTCTTCAGACAACTGCTCATTGAGAAAACGCTCTGGGGAGAGCAGAGAACACAATCTCAAACCGAGAGACCAGGAGAACTAAAGAAATGGCAGCTGGAGAGTTTTGTACTGGGGTTCTGCTGAAGACACTGGGCCTCCCTGCAGGCTTTACCGCCGGCATTTGCCAAGCCCTGCTTTCATTTTACCCTCCCAACCTTCTAGCTCAGTATGATTGAGGTTTGTGTGGGTAGATCTGGAGGTACATGTGTGTCTCTGGCTCCGTTTGTTCTGCAGTCAAAGAAACTTTGTAACCTTGTGTTGCATTTAAACACAGGGAGCCATTGTAACCATACAAGCATAGTTCATGATTACATGGATGCATGCCCTATTGGCATGAAGTTGGGTATAGACTCAGCTAGGGTATTATCCATTAGCCTGGAACCAAAGTTTTAAATGGAGCCCTGTGTGTATGGAAAAAGTAATCTATTATCTTAATTAGCCACCCAGCACTGAATCTGTTATTTTACTTAGAACCTTGTGAGGATAAAGCTAGTGAGGACAAAATTTTTGTGGTAAAATTCCTAAATCTTGGCAGACAGATTTTCATTTAATCTCTTACCTTCTAGCAATAAATGTCGATTTATCACTATTTTACAGAAAATACCAAATCTTCAGTACCAAGTGGATTTCTCAATACCAAGTAGATTAAAAGAAGTGATGTGCTCAAGACCACAGAGGAAGCAAGAAATTGAGAATGGGGGCTGGGTAGGTTACAGGAGGTTAAGACCTTTGGATGGAGGTGAGCCCCGGGCTTCACACTTTGGTAGCAAAACCCTTTCTGGCAGAGAAGGGCTTACTTACTTAGTCCCAGAACATGCCTTGCCTTGGATTCTTTTAGGCTCAGACTCATATTCTTACAGTTTAACGAATCCAAAGCTTAAACTATTCGTAGTTTCTAGAGGTTATTTTCTGGCGCTCTTCCTGAAATACCACATGGGAATTATTTCAGTCAATAAAAATACTAAACATATCATTTTCTGTTAGCTTTCACCTTGCCATTTTTGTTTCACACATGCTTGATTTCCTAACAAATACTATTTTTTAGGTACATGGTCATGGTCATAACTTAACACTGTTCTACTTTCTTGGTGGCTACCTGACTCCATGTTCAATGGGGCAGATTTAGATGAATCCACTCAAAATTCAGCCAGTGGTTCTCTTAAGATCTTTGTCCCAAATGGATAATGAATAGGTATTAGAAAACAGCAGTTGCAGAAGAGAAAAAACCAAGACTGAATAAAGCTTCTTGGTTCTTCTTTTTTGTACTTTTTAAATTGTAAAAGAAGTAAACGCTATGCAAACAGTATTACGTACTGCATGTCAGTAATAAGATAAACAATGACAATGTTTCAGGGGTTTTACTCAGACTTCTTCCACACATTCCCTCACTCCACTGCAACCCTACAGTCATTAGTAACATCTATTTACAGTTTTCTCTTTTTTTTTGTAACAAAATATGAGGTTTTGGCATTATATAAGACTGATGAACCACTGAACTCTATCTCTGAAACTAATAATACACTATATGTTAATTAGTTGAATGTAAATTCTAAAATTAATTAATTAATTTTTAAAAAATAAATGAAAATAAAAGTTTTTTCCACCCCTCCCCAAAAAAGAGAGGGATCTTTCTAATCACAAAGTTCAACATGATAAAGACCCAGGATGTGTGGGCACAAGACAAAATTTTTATTTAATTCTCTATTGTAATTTGATAAGGAGACCTATTAAAGTTACTGATATAAGGGACGCCTGGGTGGCTCAGTTGGTTGGACGACTGCCTTCGGCTCAGGTCATGATCCCGGAGTCCCAGGATCGAGTCCCACATCCGGCTCCCAGCTCCATGGGGAGTCTGCTTCTCCCTCTGACCTTCTCCTCACTCATGCTCTCTCTCACTGTCTCTCTCTCAAATAAATAAATAAAATCTTTTAAAAAAAAAGTTACTGATATAACCTACTTTCTGTCATAGTCACCAAATAAAATAGCAATTTCAGATAACTCATTATAAAATCATATTTGGGGTACATCCTAGCAGATGCCAAGCCATTGGGCAAACACTGAAATTTTTACTTATGTAGCTCATCAAGTCTATAAGGCAAATTTTCTAATATTAGAGAAGGTTAGAAGGTAGGTTGAATTTTATCTGTTTGACCCTAATGATTCATGTCCAATGGACTGGATCATTTCATGATCTCCTACTTGCTTAAGGACCTACAAGATTTTAGAGATAATGGAGTTTCCAAACATATTGATGATTCCTGCCTCATTTATCACAGATTTGGTTAAATGTGAGACTTTATTTTTTACTTGAATATCTGCTTTAGGGTGATATTTAATTTTATATCCATGAGCTAGCTGGCATTGATGAGTTTATTCATGTTTTTTTTTTCACAGCCTCAGTAAAACATAATTGGCCCATAAATCCAGCAAGTGTTAAGGTCTAGTCCAAAGAAACTTGTTACAGAGACAGTTATATTCTTTGTCACATTCACATTTTTATGCATCTTTTCAATGAGAGTTATTCTGCTTTGTCTCAGGAATGCTGTGTGATAACTTCTCAGATTTATTTTTTTTTCCCAAAGATTTTATTTATTTATTTGACAGAGAGATCACAGGTTGGCAGAGAGGCAGGCAGAGGGAAAGGGGGAAATAGGTTCCCCACTGAGCAGAAAGCCCAATGCGGGGCTCAATCCCAGGACTCTGAGATCATGACCTGAGCTGAAGTCAGAGGCTTAACCACTGAGCCACACGGGGCACCCCAACTTCTCAGATTTAAAGCCTATATGATCAGGGGATGCCTGGGTGGCTCAGTCGGTTAAGTATTGAACTCTCTCTCTCTCTCTTTTTAAAAGATTTTATTTATTTATTTAACAGAGAGAGAGAGAGAGAGAGAGAGGGAGGCTGGGTGGGGGGAGGAGCACATGACCTGAGCCGAAGGCAGACACTTAGCTGACTGAGCCACCCAGGGACCCCAAGTGTTGGACTCTTGATTTCGACTCAGGTCTTGATCTCTGGGTCCTGAGATCGAGCACCCAGTCGGGCTCCACACTCAGCAGGTAGTCTGCTTGAGATTCTCTCTCTTCTCCCTCTGCTTCTCCCTCTGCTCACACTCTCTCTAAAATAAATGAATCTTTTAAAAAAAAATTTAAAGCCTCTATGATCAGTTTTATGATTCACATAGCAGAGGCAGTAGTCTTATTGATATCCAGAAGGAGGAAATAAATACCTAAGATTTCTAGAAAGTAGGAGCAAAGCCACATTTCTCTTTTGTTGCTCCAAGAGCTATATTCGGGAACTGACAGTTGTAGAAAAATGGAAATTCAGTGTTACGTAAACCTTAAAGGGCCATGTAATAGTTAACTTTGTATTTCAAGACAACATGTGTAGAATGGTCCCAAGGCGAAGCGGCCATGCCTTCGAATCTGGCTATAGTGAGTCTTACGCAGAGAGCTGGAGATACAACCTGGCGTCATCCGTCTGTGCTTCCCTAGCTGCTCACGTAATTTTTACGGCTCAGGAATATGCAGGCTCTTCAGAAATGTCTTTTAAAAGAATTTGGAGGGAAAGAGCAGGCTGAGAGTGGATGACGTATAGGCTCGGCCCTCATTGTTTGCCAACTATCGGAAGGCGTCAGAGAGTCTGTTGTGCCCACTTACGTTTTCACAGGGTAACATTAATCAATTAACTCAATTCTGCCATAGATAGTAAGTAATTACATTCACTGGAAGCCACAACTACATGATTAATAATACATTCCAATTTCCAAAATTAGCATTTCATTTGGCACTTAAAGATGGCTCTTTGAAAAGTTTTTTTTTTATATATATATAAGAAACATGGTTAGATCAAAAATTATTTCTCTGAAATAATCCTGTGAGAAGGAGAATATTCTAGTTTTATATGCTGCCTGGGGTCCTTCCTGTGTATATGAGTACAATTCAAGTTTCTTCTTTAAGCCCTTTGAAATACATTCTTGAGAAATGGTGCTTTAGACTTCAGACTTAAACATATTATATGGAAGTTTTAGAGCAGACTGTTAAATTCTTAATAATCATAGAGCACCTGCTACATGAGAGTTCTGATACTATGCTCTCTCAAGGATAGGAAAGTAATTAAGAAACTATGGATCTAG
Source organism: Lutra lutra (assembly GCF_902655055.1). Lineage (NCBI taxonomy): Eukaryota > Metazoa > Chordata > Mammalia > Carnivora > Mustelidae > Lutra > Lutra lutra. The sequence continues at coordinate 34,475,486 of NC_062280.1, read as the reverse complement.
GAAGATAGCCCCAGCAATAGGACAGTTGGCTTGTACTAAGTGAATACAACCTAAAGAGAAATAGGTAATTGCCCAAGGGTAGCACAAAGCAAGTGCCATGAGATTTCATCAGAGAGAAACGGAAGACAAGAATCCATCCAAGCAGGGTTGCATTATGGATTATATAAGGATCATATTGGGAGATGAGGACAGAAAAGCAAATTGCAGACTTGAGTCTGAACATTGAACTTGCCATGGAAAAGTGCTTAGCAGTACCTCTTTTTAGGTATGCAATTAGCAAACATATACTTTCATAACTCCTATATGCCAGTTTCAGCTCCATCTTCTATACAACAGGAAATTTGAGCACTTTTGGGATACTGGCTAGGTCTCAAACTCTGCCTACTGTGAAGTTAAAGCACTTGGCATTGGATAGGCCATTTATTCCATACACTTAGAAGGTTGAATGATTATATTTTGAGGAAAACGCACAATCCAGAATCTGATTTTTTTTTTTTTATTTGACAGAGAGAGATCACCAGTAGGCAGAGAGACAGGCAGAGAGGGGAAGCAGGCTCCCTGTGGAGCAGAGAGCCCAATGCGGGCCTTGATCCCAGGATCCTGAGACCATGACCCAAGTCGAAGGCAGAGGGTTAACCTACTGAGCCACCCAGGCCCCCAGAATCTGATTGTTTTTTTAAAATCTGATCTTTTAAAAAAATCAACCTAATAATTATTAATATTGTTCTAAACAATTAAAAAGTTGATTAGTAAAAGTTCTTGTCTTGGTTCCCTTTATCTGATGCAGTAGGATTGACATGACCCATCAGGGAGAAGTACCTTTGCTGTGGACATTCACACTAGAAATAACTTGGCAATAAAAGTGAACAGCCTTATGTCCATCTACTTAATTCTGAATTTCTCCCTCTCCTAGTCCTGTGTCCGTGAGGTATAAGTTTTTATAACATTGCTATTCTTCCCTCTTAAGAGAGAGGAAAAAGAAGAAAGAAAAAAAAATAAAAGGCAGGGGTTTCTGCTTTCTTTTTTTTTTTTATTAAAGATTTTATTTATTTGACAGACAGAGATCACAAGTAGGTAGAGAGAGAGGAAGGGAAGCAGGCTCCCTGCTGAGCAGAGAGCCCGATGCGGAACTCGATCCCAGGACCCTGAGATCATGACCTGAGCAGAAGGCAGCAGCTTAACCCACTGAGCCACCCAGGCACCTGGGATTTCTGCTTTCTTGAAGTCATATTTGTGAAAAAGGAAATTTAAATGTTAATTTGTTGATGATATTCACAACCAATAATCATCTTTCTTAGAAGTATTTGAAGGCCAAGATTTAAACCTATGGAAAAATCATGTTTGATTCTTGGATCCTCGGTTCCTAGGTTCCCAGAAGTCCTCAAGAAAGAATTATTGATGAATCAAGCGTTATCTATTTCAGAGAGATTTTGTTTAAAGATTAAGCTATCTTAAAGAATCATTTGCATTTAGAAAATGAATGACATATTAAATTTTGACTGTTTATCAAATATCTTTTGTATTTATAGCAATTTATCATTTAAAGAGTTTTTCTAATTTATTTGAAATTCAGTGACGTATTTTTAATTACATCTGCCTGAACACAGGTAGTTCTCTCAATTTTACCAAGGAAAACACCCACAAGAGGTTTTATGTCTAACCCTCAGCATCCTGCATTTTAGTCCTTTCAAACATAAACTTGAAATAGATGCTTTGAAAATGTAATATGGAGGAAATGCCTCTTTGAATTTCACACCAAATTGTAAAAGCATGATGATTCTGAACCAAATAATGTTTAGGTCCCTGAGACCCATCCAGCTGGATTTCACACCAACCATACACAGACATCTGAAGTGCCTCCTTGCCTTCTTGAACATCCCTGTCCCATTTTCCTTGGCTACCAATAGGTGTGAATGTTATATTATCTCCCAACATTATTTAGACATTAAACCTTGCTTCCCAGGCATTATGAAAGTAGTAAGTTTTGGATTAAGATGCTAGATACCTTCCAGAGCCAAATAGTTCTTTCCTGAAAAAAAACCTATGGGAGTGACCTGTGTTCCCAACGTGCAAGCCCAACCTAATTAAATTTTATAGTAATAGGACTAAATCCAAGCTGGAAAGTTGCTAATTGTTCCCCTTGTTAATCATATCAAAATAATTCAGGGAAAAATGGGCTTGCACCTACACTGGAGAATTACAGAAATTCACTGTAACTTTGTCTTTCTCCCTTCTCAACCCCTCCTGTTGTTAGTGTTATTGATTTTGAAATAAAAATATCCCATTCAATAGTTACACTATTTCAAGCTATTTTAATTACTCATCTTTCACAGTTTGAGAGAAGCTGGGAGTAAGGCCATATTCCTCCTATATTCTTCATCTTTTCCCTGATTCTCTACATTTTTTCATTCTTCTCTTTTTCAGAGAGCAGAATTTGGTGTATGGTCCAGCTGACTATTGGAACAGTGAGGCTAAGCTATAAGCATTTGTCATTTAATACAAAAGATGTCAGCAAACAAAGTCTTGGCATCATATTTGGACTATACTCCTAGGACAGTTTAAAAGTTGTGTGGTTTAATGTTGAGATCAGAGGCCAGAAACGTAGTTGACTGAGATAGATGAGGACATTAGGGGTGATTCTCTGCCCAATTTTAACCATTCTAGCAGGGAAACCCTGACTGTGGAAATGATGGAAAAGCCAAGAAAATGGTGTAGGTACTTTAGAAGAAGGATTCCGGTGATAAGCCTATTCCTAAATAATCTTCTCTGACACTAGTAAGAAAAGTGTCACTATAACTGCATGTTGCTAGAGAGTGTGAAGTATGGCAGAATCCTCTCTTGACCATCTTTCAATGTGAAGAAAAATGTGGTCATAGCATATCTGGAAATAGTACTATGAAATCACTAAGTTATTTGAAATTCTCCTGCAGTCTTTCATCACAACTTAGGTAATTACCAGTACAGGGAGGCTGTATGAAGAAAAAGCAATGATATTCTCATAATTTTCCAAGGATAAATGGAGAGAAGAAATGGAAACATTTGTCCATCTTTCATAGCTATACTCTTCTAACATAATAGGGTTTTGGAGTTATCAAGTGTCTTTAAGATTATTTATAATCTGCCATCCTTATTTGATTGAACAAGGTACTGACTTTCTTATCCAGATCTGATATGTTCTAAAAATGCATGGTGGGGATAATTTTAAATGTATAGATAAATAACTAAGAAATATCATGATAACCTCTTATATAAAGGCTTTTATGATTTTTCATCACTAATATAAAATTGCTACTTAAAGAATGTTTGTTTCCTCTTCTATTTTTTTAAAGATTTTACTCATTTATTTGAGAGAGAGAGCATGCACACACAAACAGGGGAGAAGGGCAGAGGGAGAAGCAAACCTCCTACTGAGCAAGGAAGCCTACACAGGGCTATAGGGCTCCATCCCAAGACCCTGAGATCATGACCTGAGCTGAAGGCAGATGCTTAATAGACTGAGCCACCCACACGCCTCTGTTTCCTCTTTTAAAACAAATATTTTGTTACTTCTTAAAGGTTTTTTCTTGGTGTCATTTTCCCATAACTTACATAAAGAGGTGTTGGACCATGCCATTAACTGCCACACCAGTTTTTCACACAAGCCCCAAAATGGTTCTGATTTTGAAAAGTTAAGGAAGAAATGTAGTGTACACTCATCCATTTTATGGCTTAACTAATGCCAGAAATGTTCTCTTGTCAAATCACTCAAGGAGGGGATGTTCTGGTAAGAATGTGAGAACAGAAACACAATTTTATTACTACATGGTATTAATAAGATATTGGTGCATATTCCCATTTGGAGAAACCCCAGGAATAAATTATTCACTCATACAGACCTGGATTAACTGCAAATATACTGGCCATAGAAATCTTTAGGCTTACTTGTTAAATGTAGAGATCTGGATCAAGTAAGGCTTAGACCAGATTCCCAGTTACAACAGCCTTACTGAAAGATATGATGTTGAATGTGACTTCAAGTCAAGGGCTTTCAACCCAAACACTTTTGGCACATACAGGCTAGACAAGGAGACAGATAGGAGCAGTGGGGATCATGGTAAATTAAAGAATGCATGGCCCACACAAACGGTGTGGTCACTGTTCCATTTGGGCATTGTTCCCATGTCCAAAGGTAGGATCAATATCATCAGATCTTGAATTTTTTTTTTAAGAGAAGCCAGTAGGCCAGAGATTTTATGTAAAATCTTCTTTTTTAAAATGCTATCAACTAATTCCAATATTTTAACACACGAGTGGGCAAAAAACCCCAGAAAACATTAGTGACAGGAAAACTTCAGTGGGGAACCAAGTTGAGTCATTGCCTGTCTGATCGTCATTCTCCTGTAAGTTTTTATGAGAGCTTCCCTTTATTTATTTATTTATTTGTTTGTTTATTTATTTATTTATTGAGAGCTTCCCTTTAATTCAACATTCCAGCTTGAGCCAGTGAGGATTCCACTTCCTGCAACACATGACAGCATGTTTGAGTGACAGGAGTGGCAAACGATTCTGACGTTAATGGAAGTGTATGGTTAAAGATCATACTTAGATTTCAAAAAACGTGTACTCTGACTCTTAATTCAGAAAGATTTCCATAGGTATAATTAAATAATACTAAATCAGACTATCCTTTCTTGGCTATAAAAATATCAAAGGGGAATGTGGTCATGAATATCCGACCCTTAACTTAATTTTCAGCAACATAATGCAAGCCGAAGACGTGGAAACTAATGCATCGAAAGCAATAAATCCTTGCAGAACTCTGCTTACAAACCAGACCAGAGTCTCACCAGCTACTGCAGGGTTGGAGGAAGGATTCAGATGTCCCATATTTTCACCATAACTGGGTCATGAATTATTTTTCATGCCGAGAACAGTGCTTACTCTGTGCTTTCTATACAACCATGAAAATCTGTCCCTGCCTTATCCTATTAGGCTGAGATTTCACGGAGGCCCAAGAAACCAAAAGCCACGTACATAAATAGATACTACCTTTTGTCCAGTGTAAGCAAATTATGTCAGTTATTTAAGTTATGTGTCTCCCTCGCAGCCGTGCACGAGTATCTTGGTTATGCTGCTCTGAATTGTCATTGCTGGTCTCCCAGGTGGGTGACACCTGGCGCCCACTCTGAGGCAGGAGCAGAGCCCAAACCGGCAGAGATCCAATGATCTTACCCCCAAGGCCACAGTCTCCCTGGCAACCAGCCACCATGCTGCCTTCCTTTCCTTTTAGCACCGGTGCAACCTCGCATCTGTCCCAGTTCAGACCTCTTCACATAAACTCCTACAATTTCCATCTATCCTGGAAAAGATGCCAGTATCATCTTGTCTTTCGAAAATATTTTAGAAAGGAAAAAAAAAAAAGGAAAGTATTTTATATTCTGTCTCCCGGGTGTCTCACTGCATTTGCAGCGTTGCAGAGACCATTCCCCAGACCATGTGTCAGGGAATATGAGGCGTTCTGTAAGAAAATGTGTCTATGCAAAAATCCGTGTGGGAAATATTGGCTAATACACCCGCCTCAAGAGATTCACACTGCATGTTGGAAATGGAAAGCCCTGGGCCGTTCTTTAGGGAGGACACTGGTTTGGCTTTGCTCAAGCCACTGTTTCTCAAGTTTATTTGACATTGGATGTCTCTTTAAAAGAAGAAGCACTGACTCGCACATCAGGAAGCTCTAGAGAACAGCTTGGGAAACACTAATGTTGTCAATTGGGTAGCCGGTTTAAGACTTCTGAGCCTGGGAATGACATGGTCGAACCTGGCGTCAGGTAGGAAAATTACTGTAGTGACAGGAATGCTCAAGAGAAAATATATAATCATCGAAGTTAGTGATGGGCTGGTTATGCAGATGAGGAGTAAGGGAAGTTGAAAATGGGTACCCTGTCCCCAATTTTATCACCCAGGTAAATGGTGATATTAACCTGAAGATAAGGTCATGTGGAATGGTGTGTGGAAAGAAAGGTAAGGAGCGTATTTTTTTATGCGTTGCCTTGTTTGATTTTAGTGCTTAAAAGAATGCTTGGGAGGGGCACCTGAGTGTCTCAGTGGGTTAAGTGTCTAACATTGGCTCTGGTCATGATCTCAGGGCCCTGGGATCAAGCACTGCTTCAGGCTTCACGCTCAACAGGGAGTCTGCTGTCCCTCTCCCTCTGCCCTCCCCCAAACTCATTCTCTCTCTCTCTCAAGTAAATTTTTAAAAATCTTTAAAAAAAGGATACTTGGGGGAAAATGAGATTTCTATCTTTTTGATTTTTAGTATTTTTTAAAAATTTTATTTATTTATGACTGAGCGAGTGAGAGAAGAAACACAAGCAGGGGGAGCTTGAAAAGGAGAAGCAGGCTACCCGCTGAGCAGGGAGCCCCATGTGGGTCTCAATCCCAAGACCCTGGAATCATGACCTGAGCGGAAGGCAGACAATTAATGACCGAGCTACCCTGGTGCCCCTGATTTTTGTAGTTTCTAATGCAAACCTTCCATTGCAGCACTTGCCAAACCCTCTCTTTTCAGTTCTATAAAGACAAAGAAATTGTTTTATTTTTCCAATGATCCTAAATACTTAGCACAATATCTTTACGTATTTTCAGAGTAAATAAATAAGTGGTTGCAAATGTAACATGGTTGCAAAGAGAGAAGGGCTTTGCCTCAGTCAAGAGGAATGAAATATGAAGGTGGGGAAAGTCCATCAGACTGAAGGCAGAACCCAATAGCAGGTCTTAATCAGCACAGGAGGGAGAAGGTCCCAGGAACCACAGAGTGCAGGACTTGGTGCAGTGATTGATATAAATCACATTTTCTGTCTTTGGGTCCTTCTTCTCAAGGCTCCAGCCCACGCAGAGTCAGAGCCCCTCTTTGACGTGTTCTGGAAGGTAAGGGATAGATGAGATGTCCCCCATAGGAAAATCAAGGAATATCAGTAAAACAAGTGGGTGTGAAAACAGTGCCAAAATTCTTTTCAGTGCTGTTTGTAAAAGATGTCAAGGACAATATCATCTAGTGAGAAGGCACAGCTGTTTACTTCTGAAATGTAATCTATCTGGGAACCGGGAGCAAGGGACAGGTAGCCTCTCTCTGGGTTTGCTATCTGGACTGGATATGGAGAAAGGCATCTGATTGCAGCTTATCTTTCTTTTCCAAGTGGCACTTGAGGTAAAATATAAAATTAAATTAAATTAAAAAATTAAACAAAAAAACTCATTTTCTCAGCCTAGTCATTAATCTGTCTGAAAATGGATAATACAAATTGTTTTATTAAACACACACACACATAGAATTTTAGAGATTAAAAAAAAAAAAAAAAAAAAAAAAGCTTAAGGACACTGAGGTCCAGAGTGGTGACTACCTTGCCCAAGGTACTTGGGCTATCAGTAAATGGATTGATTCTGGAACACAAGCCTCCTGTCTGTCAACCACGCTCTTCTCACGGTGAGTACACATGCACTTGGCCAGAACAAAAGAAATGATTTACAAACAAGTCTCCACTCAGTAGTTACGGGCACCAAAAGATAAGAAGTGAACACAAATTCAGAACTGCTTACTGAAAATATAACCCTGAAGGTCGATCAAAGCAAGAGAGATGCCAATCTTCAATGCCACCAAAAGTCTTTTGATACAATCTAGGTAATGGTTCTCCCTCCTAATCTGTGACACTCTTGCAAAAGAGGGCGAAGTCAGATTAAATGTCTCCTAGTCAGTGTACTGCAATACCTCGCTGTGGCCTTAGAAAGTTGTGGAAAGAGAGAGACGAAGACAGAGAAAAAGAAAGTACAGTGCCCTTTTCTCCTGTTCACAACATCAAATTGGTAATTATAATGTTGGTATTTGCCACATGCCAGTAGCGGACCCGGCGTAGTGCAGACATAAAGACGATACTGTTTATTGCTCTGGGAATTTACAGTCCTGCTTCGGCAGAAAAGTAACCATGAAAAGATAAAAAAGCGTATGATAGTGGTTAAATCTTGGCTTTCTTAACTTCCTTGGCATTTGGGTCTTTTGTGTGGGATGAAGGAAGATGACAGAAATAGGATAATTGGAAGCTTTTGTAGTTGTGCACAGTGGGGATTCTAAAATGAAATGTGCAGGGTTGCCAGGCACAATGAGAACAAAGGAGTCAGTTGTGAAGGATCCAGTGTGCATTGGAAGAGGGGCCATTCAGCCTAATTGTCCACATCCAGGCCAACAGGGTCTTATGGCCACTCCCTTCATTTTGGAGTGTCTTTTCCCTTTCACTGCTACTTTTAAAGCTGGTATCCTTCTCATCCTCAACCCCCCACTCTTTCTGCTGTTCAGTACACAAACATCTGCAAACATCTGCAAACATCTGCTCCCTGAACATGGTGGCAGCTGGCTATGATCACTTACCCCCTAAACACAACTGCCTCCTCATCAAACTTATAGCTAACAACCACCGAGCATTTATTCTACTCCAGGTACTGTGTTCAACTCCTTATAAATATTCTTTCATTAAGCTTCACAGCACTCACTGGGGTGGGTGCTGTTGTTATCCTCGTTTTACAGGTGAGGAAACTCAAGTTCAGAGAGGTTGTGTAACTTGTCCAGAGGCCCACAGCAAGTGCAGGGGGAGGTCAGGAACCACATAGAGGTCCACAGACTCCAGCCTAGTGATCATACCCACAAGTGCAAATACAACACTCCCAACCTTATCCCTCATGCTGCTGAAATATGCTTGCGTTTTGGGCTCCACGAAATCCGAGTTAGTGAAGAGGATAATGGCTTCAGATCTTTTCCCAGCAAGTGATAGCTGTGCTTTGATAAGGACAGCCTAGAACAGAAACAGAAACCCAGACCCAAATTAATTGCAGGAATGGCTTGTTGAGGTATGGAAAAGTGAGACAGGGGACTGACTGGAAAGCCAGTAGCCCTGAGGTTCTTCCAAACAAATGACTGTCAACTTGGCTTTCAAGAGGAGCTAGCCCTGGTCTGGAGAGCAACCTCTGTTATCTGCCAGAAGGTCACTGGACCTGAAAGCCATAATCAAGGAAATTAGGATTTAGACCAGGGATTTTTCAAGCAGGAGTGATTTTTCCTCCTCCCTTCAACCTCCAAAGGACATTTGGCAATGTCTGAAGACATTGGTGGCTGTCACAGTAGATGGGGTGGGGGATTTACCGGCATCTTGTGGGGAGAGGCAGAGGTGCTGCTAAGCATCCTGCAGGGCCCAGGACAGCCCTCTACAGAATGATCTGGCCCAAAATGTCCATCAGTATTGCAAGTTTGAGGAAACCTTATTTGGACAATAACTAAGGGACAAGTATGATCAGACTTATAAAAGTCCAAGAGATGGCCAATAAAGAGGAAATGAAATGAGATGGGAACCATCTCTGGCCCAGTTTTCAATGGCTGGTTTCACTCCAGGGTTTTTTCTCCTTGGTCCCCAAAACATTCAGGGTGATGTAGCTGGTTAGTTAATTCTGCCTGACTGAGTATACATAAGGGAAAGAAAATATTTTATTTTTTTAAGATTATTTTATTTATTTGACAGACAGAGATCACAGTAGGCAGAGAGGCAGGCAGAGAGAGAGAGGGAGAAGCAGGCTCCCCGCTGAGCAGAGAGCCCGATGTGGGGCTTGATCCCAGGACCCTGAGATCATGACCTGAGCTAAAGGCAGAGGCTTTAACCCACTGAGCCACCCAGGTGCCCCAACATTTGATTTTATAAATAAGATTTTAGCCTAGTGTAAAGAACATTGCACTGGGACATGGGCCCCCAGAGGACACTATTATATGATTTTCTACCTAAGGAAATTATTTAGGTGGACCAGCTTCTAAATCATGGTTTCTCAAAGTGTAGTCTGCGTAGCATCTTCAAATGAATCACCTGGATGTTAGTTACAAAGCCAGATTACTGGGGCCCCACCAGGCCTCCTGAGGTCCTAGAGAGGGCTCAGGAATCCATATTTTTAGCAAACTTCCCATGTGATTCCTGAACACACAAAGAATCTTTCTTAGGGTTCGCATAGTGGTAACTTTCAAAGTGCTACCATTGCCCAGGCTTGGCTCATATCCCCATGGCCGTGTGGCCTCATGTTCTGGCTCCTATTCTTCACTTGATACCTAGATTCTGTCTTCTTATATTTCCATAGATTGTTTGATGTGTACCACCATCTCTCACGGGGACTGTGGATTGGCAATCTGTCTTAATTGTCTATCGCTCATACCTGACATGGACCAGGACCTAGAAATATTTGACAAAAAATTGGAATCTCTCTGCATTTGCTCCCATTCTTATCAACCAGATTAAATATTTACTGGTGGCCCTGTCAGAGCTGTCCAATGCTTGTTTGTTTACTATTTCAATCCTTCCTGGGCACCTGACAAGAACAGATAGAGGAAGGTTAATCTGTCCTTTAACTGGGGACCTTGACTTATCATACATCAAAAGGTCAACAATTTACCACAGTGCATATAGCTATACAGGCAAGCCCAACAATTAATTCTCTGCAAAATAGAAAGAAGCCTTTGATTGGAAAAGCCGAGACTCTGCCATTATTCTCCAATATCTACCATGCAAGGCATTAAGTGGTTAAATCAGTCTGCTATTAGCTTTGCCTCCTCCTGGCAGAGGCCCTAGGAGATAAGAATGCACGGCAACATCATTAAAGAAATGGTTTGTGGGCAGACTGGTTGCAGAGAGGTCACGTAGGCTATCAGTCAGATGGACCAGCAAACAATGTTGGTCTGAGTAGTTGGTGACATGTATGCTCTGGGTTTGGCATTTACATGACAATTTGTCTCCTTATCAAAATTGCTTAGGTAAGAATGCTTCATTGCCTTCTCTTTGTAAAGACACATCAGCCTGCAGTAAAATGACCACCACAAGAATAAAGTACATGTGATGCTCATGTTATATAAATTAACAAATGTTTCCGTTAGAGAGTCACAACTTTGAAAGACCTTGGCCCTCTCCATAAAAGTTGTGTACAATGTGATTTTCAGGATAATTATTAAACAGGGGGTGACAGTCATCATGAAAGCAAGGTCATTAGCAATTGGAATGACTATAGGAGGCCAATTTTGGGTGCTTGCTTTATTTTAAAAGAAATGACTCTAGTTTGTAGTTAACTTTGCCAGCAGTGGGAAGCCGGCATGGGATCCAAGCCAGCCAGCAGAGAGAATGCCTGTCTCTGGGGGAAAAGGCTGTTGGGCAGTAGTCCCTATGATCAAAGATAATAGCATTGATTCAGAGTCCTTCTACTTCCATTTTCTGGGAGGCTATGTTTGAATGTCTTCATCTGATCATTTGAAAGGGAAATCATCTGCCTCAATCCAGAATACCTTTCAGTCTTCTTTAAAAGATAGAAGAAAAATTGTCCAGTAGAAAGTATGTTAATTTGAGGTAGATTATTTTTTTTAATAGGAAAAGAACATTAGGTGAAGAATTAGCCACATGAATTTAAGATTCCAGCTATGTGTGTGTGTGTGTGTGTGTGTGTGTGTGTGTGTGTGTGTGTATAAATATATGAAACATAAGCCTAGAGCATCATATAATATGTTTGCTTTTGTTACTGTCATGCTGTTATGCTCTGGCTCTGAGTAATGTGGCAAGAGAGTGTAAGTTAAGGCATGGTCTCCATAAAAATGAAGGCTTGCCTCTTAGGATCTCCCAGCTTTGTAACAGACCAATGAGCGTGGCTGAGTGTCTTAACCATAAAGCAGAAAAAACTTTGGGATGGGTGATAAATACCTAAATACCCAACAGGACATTGAGAAGAGGGCAAACACTAAAGCTAATCTTCCCCATTTCCTATATAATGTATTAAGATAGTTATTGGCAAGGAGTTTGAATACCTCTAGGCTGCAGTGTTTCTCCTGGTAGAAATTTGTGAGTCAATGATGAAGTCCACAATTGAGAAGGAAAAAGCTATCACCCTTTCACTGATTGCTGTTAGATTCTAAGATGGGCTCACGAGACTTTGCAAGCAATGAGTTTTTTTTTAACCCCCCTTCATTCCCACATCGAATCCTGATTAAGTGGGAAACTTTACCCCCAAGACTTATTTAAATTCAACAATATAAACAATATCATTACAACCTGATATATGTTTGAAGGGCTATGAACTGAATACTATAAATTATTTCAATGCAATGAAGATCATTTATGCCTACATACATGCACAGACACACAACATGCACACAGTAGTGCACATACACACACACAAACACACACACAACTGCTGTCTGTTTCTATTTTTGCCATGTCTATAGTCTCCCTCAGTGGTTCACACTGCATGGCACCCTTTTTTTCCATGAAATTTCTCAATATTTTATACTAAAACAAACACTGAAAAAAATAAAATTTAAATGAATAAATAAATAAAACAAATGCTATTTGAAGTGGAAGTTAGAGGATAGATAGAACTGTTGTATTCCACAGGCATTGCCCCCTGAAAGATTTACATTAGAAATGGGTTTTGTAAAAAATATATATATATAAAAAGAAAAGAAATGGGTTTTGTTTTGTTCCCTTTTTTAAAAGATTTTGTTTATTTGTTTGAGAGAGAGACCTTGGGCCAGAGAGAGAGCACAAGCAGGGGGAGTGGCAGAGGGAAAGGAAGAAGCAGATTCCCGGCTGAGCAGGCCCCCCACCACCCTTCCATGCAGAGCTTGATCCCGGAACTCCAGGATTCATGACCTGAGCCAAAACAGATGCTTAAGGGACTGAGCCATCCAGGTGCCCCTGTTGTGTTCATTTAAACCCCTCAAGGCTCTCTCAGGGTGACTCTGAGCTGTTCAGCAGGAAGTAGCAAACCTCAGTAAAGAGTGCCGCTGCCTAGGGCCAGGCTCAGGAGAGACCACAGTGAAGAAGGAAGTAGCTACCTGTGATTAACTTCCTCTAAACGAGGCCGACGGTGGCGAGCTGAACCAAGAGACAAAGCCTTGTTTTGTCCTCTGTGACCAAAGCCATGTAGCACACAAACCTGAAGGCAATGGGGAAATCGATCAGAAATGGAAGAGAAAAAATAAAATGACTTATCTAAATACCCTCTAACAATGAAGGATTAAATGCAGCACATGGTGAAGAACTTAGCAGGGAGAAAAAATTGGAATCAAGATAAGATGGAATCAAGAGGCATCATGAAAGCGGGTGGAAGTACACAGGAAACTGCTCCACTGGTTGCTCAAATTAGGCTTTGCAGATTCGAGCATGACATCATGTAGCTGTCTAAGACTTAACCACCAAGGTTTCAGTTACTCTGTATTCTCAACGGTACTTTTTGGATCATTTTTATCAAGATGGCTCAGATGCAGTGTCAATGAAACCCAAGTTTCTGTCCTCTGGTTTCTTAGGTTCAGTGAGGATATCATTTGCCCATCATACAGCCTATTCAAATATTGTGCAAATAGAATTAAACATTTTAAAGGTGACCTCATAGTGGTGCCTGGGTGGCGCAGTTGGCTAAGTGTCTGATTCTTGGTTCTGGCTCAGGTTGTGATCTCAGGGTTGTGAGATTGAGCCCTGCATCCAGCTCCATGCTCAGTGGGGAGTCTGCTTGAGATTCTCGCTCCCTCTGTCCTTCTCACACAGGCTTGATCTCTCTAAAATAAATAAATAAGTCTTGAAAAAATGACCTTATGATTTGTTGCCTTAGCTTATTGCTTCTGTTTTCTGTGTTTATATATCTGATTACTTGTCCACCACTATTTGTCTTCCAAATTTGTCTCTTTGGTTCTGCTTTCCCTCCTCAGAGCTATAATTGTTTTTCTCACTCATATCTCACTACTGGTTTTTCCCAGGATGGGAACTATAAGGCAATTTTCTGTCTCCTCCTACTAATTTCTTAGGTCCACTGCAACCAGTGGAAAGGACACTCAAAAGTCAAATACAGACCTCACATAAACCTTTTTTCTCAATACATTCATGATGTTAAACTTGTTTTTAAAAAGCTTAAGCCCAAAAGCCAACCTGTAATCCAGAATACAACTCTGTGGAGATGGTTTTCTAAAGATGTCGTCCCAAGACTCTCTGGTTGTTCAATCAAGCCCTTGTCACTAGCTCAGAAAGAGACCATGAGCCAGAGAATGCAGGTAGCCTCTAGACACTGACAGTGACCCCTGGTTGTCAGCAACACAGGGAACTGAATTCTATCAATAACCTGAATAAGCCTGGAACCAGGTTCTTCCCTAGCATCTTCAAAAAGGGACACAACCCTGCTGAAACCCATATGAAGCCCCAAGCAGAGAATCACATTGTACCACACTGTACCCAGATTTCTGATCCACAACAGCTATGAGATAACAAATGCATATTGATTTAAGCCACCACATGTGTGATAAGCTGTTCCAGGAGCAAGAGAAAATTAATGCAAACAGAACTTTCCTCAAGTATCTATCATCTTAGCATTCAAATTCTTATTTCTTCTAAAATATGGTTAATATTTCCCATCTTAACTAACTTCCAAGTATCAAGACTCTTATCTATTGAAAATTGCAAACTTATTTTCTCTGTCTGGGCACGATGGAGCCAGACTTGAAATAATATATATATATATATATGTATGTATATATATATACATATATATATATACACACACACACAAGTATTCATGTATTTTCTATGTATATGTATATGTATATATAGGTGAGTCCATACATAAATACAACCTATATAGACCTAATAAATACTCACCATATTCAATAAATGTTTATATATATATACATATAGGAATTATGTGCATATATGTAAAATACATATATTTTCCTCAATGCCAGGTACTAACACTTATTATTTTATGACAATCTTATAAGCTGTATACTTACCACTCTGTTGAATATATATAAAAAAACAGGCAGACAGAGGCCAAGTAACTTGCCAGAGATCATCTAATAGATGGCTGAAGAGAATTCAAATATAGATCTATCTAGATCCAAGACTGCAAGGTCCTTTTTTTTCATCTTGCTTATCTTTCATGATGAATCTTTTTGGACATTCTAGGTCCTACATCCATCTCTGCTCAGATGCCATGTAGCACCTTCCTTGAACTCCCCACCCAGTGCATCTGGATGCCCCACTTCCCTGGTCCTTTCCCCTCCTTTATCTCTGTGCCTTCTCAATGTCCTAAATGGCCTTCCATTTATCATATGTAAAAGAACTTCAAGACTGTTCTCAATGCTGTGCTACTCTGTTCTCCAAAAATTCAGTTTACTTCTAGACTTTTCAATTTTAACTCTTCTGGTGACTCTCCGCTTCAAATCTCCAGCACTGAGTCTTTCATGAGTTCCAAGCACACATACAACAACATTGCTGGACATCTCTGTTTTCCTGTCTCCTTCACCCAAACTTCAACATGTCTACATCAGCACTGGTAAGAAAAGAAGTCCTCTGTCTTTACTACCCTACATCCCTCGGTCATATTATCCATCTCCTTGATGGCAAACTCAGAAACCTGCTGGCAACTTTGAACCTCCCTTCTGGTTAAAAGCTTGGGCTCTGGAACTGGACTGACTTGTCTGAAATCCCATCTGTGTTACTTACTTTCTTCAGACTTTGGACAAATGGCTTAACTTCCCAGGGCCCAAATATCTTCCTCTGTAAAACTGTGGTGGTGATAACAATAATAATAATACCTAGCTCACAGTGTCACAGGTTTAAGGAGGGTGTTATAAACTTGGGTCAGCATCCAGCACCCAGTACTTGGTCAGTAAGGATCAACTACCATTGATTTTCCATTTAATTGTCAGGTCTCATTTATAATCCCAGTGAAATATAAGATTATGTTTGTGTTGCCATGTTTTCTACCCTCCACCATTCTACGTTACTATCTGGGTTAATATTGCTGCCAAATGAATCTTCCAAAGGCACTATTTTAATTGTAATTCAAAAATCTTCATGTTTTTCATGCCTTTCAGGATACAATAGAAACCTCCTTGTCTTGGCATTCAAAGCCTTCCATGAACTGGCCCTTGGCTTCTATTTTCAGTTGTTTCTACCACTCCTCTTTTTCTCAACCATGGTATAGACAGGACAGACTTCCTACTATTTCTTAAACACTCTATTTTGACCTGCTTCTTAGCTTTTGTAATAAGCAGTCATTATGCTTTCTACCTACTAGACAATATGTTGAAAATTTTAAGTGCCATCTCATTTATTTCCACAAAAACTCTGAGGTGACTACTGTGCTATCCTTAGTTTATGAAGGATGAGCAAACTGAGCTGAAAATATACAGTGAGGAAGAAATGGACCCAGGGTTTGAATCCAAGCTGATTCCAGATCCCATGATTTTAACCATTCTATCTTATGTCTTCATCATGCTACATTCCTCTTTCCTGGAGCATTCTTTACCTTTCTCCCACCTATTTAACTCCTACCTATTAATCAAAGTCTGCCTTAGGCTCTGTCTTTACTATAAAGCTTTCCTAGATTCCGTCAACTCTAGTGAACTCCTTTGTCAGGAGCAAGCTTCTTAAGGCTAGCTTCATATCTCACTAAGCCAGCAATGTCTTGACTATAGTGCCTAATAAATTCTAGATGTATTGGTACCAGATCTCTACTAATGAGCTTGACAATGACTCCTGGTGATTGAGCCAACCAATTTCTAATTTCTGTTTATCTCTATTCTTGCCCATTGTCCTAGGTAGGTTTTTGTTTTTTTTATTTCTAACACATTTATGAACTTAAGCAAGAAAGGAATTTATTGGGATGGTATGGAGTATTACAGAATGCTGGAGAAACAAACTTGGTCTGAAATCAAGGAAGGCACAGCCCAGTGGAGGTCCCCAGTGGAGCCGTCCCATGCAACAGCATACTCCATGCTACAGGATTTCCTCCTCCTTTGCAGTCACCCCAAGTTATGCCTATCGGACATCCCCATATGTGGCCTGGAAATGTCTTGTTCTGCCAGTATTTAAGAGAGCTGCAGTCAACAGCTAAGCAAGGGGACAGATGAGTCATTCTCACTTTGCAGAAGTCAAGGAGTGGGAGGGACTCCAGGATAAAGAACTGTGGTGCCTAAAGAGGAATAGAGGAGAGACTAGATGCAAATTTTAGAAAGAGAGGAAGTCACACAAGAATTGCTCAATATTACTAAATGCTTTATTACAAGACAAATTACTATCTCCTAAAATCACAAGTTGGGGATTTAGGCTACCATGGATAAGAAGGTCCATGGAGGGGTGCCTGGGTGGCTCAGTGGGTTAAAGCCTCTGCCTTCGGCTCAGGTCATGGTCTCAGGGTCCTAGGATCGAGTCCCGCATCGGGCTCTCTGCTCGGCAGGGAGCCTGCTTCCTCCTCTCTCTCTGCCTGCCTTTCTGCCTACTTGTGATCTCTGTCTATCAAATAAATAAATAAAATCTTAAAAAAGAAAGAAAGAAAGAAAGAAGGTCCATGGAAGGACTTCAGAGATTTGAGACCTCCAACCATGCATGCACATTTTCTGAATACTAACATCTTTCTGGGAGTGAGTCTGCAGATTTTATTGGATTCTCAAATGGGTCCATAATCTAAAAATGGTTGCAAAACACTATTTTCAGCTCTTAAAATAGAAGCATAATCTTACAGGAAATCAGGTGACCAGAGGCAGACTCTGATAATGTCTTAAAAGAAACAAGTTAAATCTGAAAATTCTGCATGTGTCTGCTCATCTAACAGATGCCAAAGAATTACTTAGAGGGTAAAATCTTTTCAGAGCTGGAGACATATATTGCTAAATATTCAGTGACCATGGAACAAAAGGGCTTCTGCTGTGTGGAATCCTTGTTTGCCCAAGGTAATTTTAAAATGATGATACAATTTACCTCCCCACTTCTTATTTTTATAGTATCTTGTTATTTTTCTCATAGTTCCTGAAAGATGCTTCCTCAGTGTCCACACTTTGACAAGGAATAATCACTATCTCTTTCTCCGTCTTACACAAATCACTGCCTGACAAGGTAGAGATAGATGATGAGTGCCTCAAGTCTGGGGTGTATGGAGGTGCTTCAACTAAGTCTGGTTATTACTGGGGCAGAGGGAATGGCCTGTGTTAGTAAACAACAACTGTGATGAAGGGGGAGGCTTATTAAATAAGCAAATGACATCTACTTGGTCCATTGTAGTTTGGATGAGCTGGTTAAGTGAGAGTTTTCCTGAAGATCATCACCTTCAGTACAGAATCCAGAATTGTGTTTTCAAAAGTGACTTCTCAGAAAGGCCTTCCTGAGAAGGCCTTTTCTTTTCTTTTCTTTTCTTTTCTCAGAAAAAAAAATGTCTTATTCTATTTTCTCTATGGCCAAAAAATTTTTTTAAAAATAAATAAAGTGTTGGGGGAGAAGGCCACAGTTTTAAACTGATGGTCAAAGGAGGCTTTCTGAGGAATAGACACTTGCTGGAAGGAAGTTAAGGGAAAGCCACAGGATATCTAGGAGCACTCACTTCTGGGTTGTGCATTGCATCATTCAAGGCAGCCACCGTGCACCTGCACCATTAAATGTGTTGAGCAAAGGAATGAGAAGACAGGGCTCTGAAACAAAAGTCTCCACAAAAACCACACTGTATTTGCTCATAGTCCCACATTGCCCTAACACTCCCTCTTTCTGGCTTTAGCTTAATCCTTCTTCCAGCTAGGGCATGAGCAAACTGTGTGAGCTAGTTAACAGCCTGGTTATTTTTCTTTCTTTCTTTTTTATTTTATTTTATTTTATTTATTTATTTGACAGACAGAGATCACAAGTAGGCAGAGAGGCAGGCAGAGAGA
This sequence comes from Lutra lutra, assembly GCF_902655055.1. Lineage (NCBI taxonomy): Eukaryota > Metazoa > Chordata > Mammalia > Carnivora > Mustelidae > Lutra > Lutra lutra. The sequence goes on along the minus strand of NC_062280.1, from coordinate 34,456,759 downwards.
GAGGGAGGAGGAAGCAGGCTCCCTGCAGAGCAGAGAGCCCGATGTGGGGCTCGATGTGGGGCTCGATCCCAGGACCCTGGGATCATGACCTGAGCCGAAGGCAGAGGCTTTAACCCACTGAGCCACCCAGGCGCCCCTATTTTTCTTTCTTAAAGGTCAAAACTCACAGCTTATTGAGAACTCTTTGCAAAGAAATTGCTCTCCTGGTTAAGTGTCTTGTCTATATCCACAATGTACCCATACTGTGCTTTATACAGGGGTGCCTTTGACAAATATCTTTTTTTTTTAAGACTTTATTTATTTGTCAGAGAGAGAGAGAGGGAGAGCACAAGCAGGCAGAGCAGCAGGCAGAGGCAGAGAGAGAAGCAGGCTCCCCACTGAGCAAGGAGCCCAATGCAGGACTCGATCCCAGGACCCTGGGATCATGACCTGAGCCGAAGGCAGCGGCTTAACCAACTGAGCCACCCAGGCGCCCCTTTGACAAATATCTTAAGAACTGACCCTACCTAATATAAAAATGGGTATAATTACTCTCTTCATAGTACTCCTTCTTTAGGACTTCCATCCTAGGAAGTTGGCAGGGCTTTCTTCTATCTTGGGGTCATAGAGATCAGTCCTCAGGGGAAATACTCCTTCAATCATCTCCGTAACCCAAATAGTGCTTCGTGGACAATCAGTGGTTCTTTTAGCACCTTCATCAAACTGGTGCGCAGCGCTAATGACTAGGTCCATCCTCCAGGTGAAGAAACAAAATCTTCAACTAAACAGCCATCTCACACAGTCTTTTTTGAATCAATCTTTCAAATGTTTCATCTTATCAGTGAATTCCTAGTCCTGTGGTCTTCAAATATTTCTTATCTCGTACACTTAGTAGAAAAAGCTTGACCACACTCCCATAGTCTATGTTTATTTATACAAATTAATACAGTTCTTATCAATAACTAATATTTCAAAACACAATATACATAGGGGACTAGGTTCACTGTTAAGCATAATAAATTTAAGTCCCTCATTCATTTTTTTTTAAGATTTTATTTATTTGTTAGAGAGAGAGAGCACGTGGGAGCAGAGGCAGACAGAGTGTCAGGCAGAGGCAGAGGGAGAAGCAGGCTCCCTGCCAAGCAAGTAGCCCGATGTGGGACTCGATCCCAGGACCCTGGGATCATGACCTGAGCCGAAGGCAGCAGCTCAACCAACTGTTGAGCTCAACTCAACAATCTTTTTAATAAAGATTTTATTTATTTATCTGAAAGAGAGAGAGAGAGACAGCGAGAGGGCATGAAAAGGTATAGAAGTGATGGCAGAGGGAATGGGAGAAGAGGAAGAGGGAGGGGAGCCTCCCACCAAGCAGGGAGCCTGACACGGGGCTCCATCCCAAGACCCTGAAATCATGACCTGAGCTGAAGGGAAGTGCTTAACTGACTGAGTCACCTAGGCACTCCAGTCCCTCATGTTTTCTTACATTAAACTTAATAGTTGTATACTGAGAAACTTCTGGATGCCAAGCACTGTTCTCATCACAGAAGACATGGTACATGAAACTGACAAAATTTCCACTCTTATGGAGCATAGAGTCGAGTGAAGGAAGACAAACCATGAGTAACATAAATAAGTAAAATGTCTAGTAGTGTCACATTCTAGAAAGTGTCATGGAGAAGAATAAAACAGGAAGGAGAATTCAGGTAGGTTTGAAATGAGAGTTGTAGTTCTAAATAGCCCCCCAGAAAAAGTGAGTACAGATTAGGGAATTAACTATTTGACTGTTTGTAACAATTTGGCATAGGGAATCAAGGTGTCCATGTCAATATTATATATATATATATATATATATATATATATATATATATATATATATCAGTAGAGTACAATTTATTTAGATAACCAATACGAATGAAATTCTAATTTCTTCTTGTGCCCTAAGTGACCATCTTGGAAGACCACTAACTGAATCTACACTCATATGAGCAATTGCTTGAAACAGACTCCTCAGATCCCAGGTATATTATGACAGCTTCTCTTTGGGATCCACTCAGGATGGTGAAGTCTGGTAGCTGTTTCAGTGGCAGACATGGAGCCCTATAGTAAATCAGCTCTTTAATTCAGTCTTGACTTGGTTCCATGGGTGATTTTACATCCCATGATTTATTTACTTATGAGCTAAATAAATGTCCAGATAAATGACTTAAATGTCCAAAGCCATTTTGTGTTTTTGTCATACTCTAAAGCAGGTGACTAGGGAGAATACGCGCACAGAAGCATATCAGAACAGCTAGTAGTGACAGGAAGCGGTAACTTGTTGGTTTTCTTTTCCTTTCTGTTGAGTTATGGTAATATAGCATGAGCATTTCCCTTTTCACCAGAGAAGGATTTGTTCAGCCTGGTGAAGCTTCAGAAGGAAGGTGTTCTATGAAATTTGTATTTTTTAAATATTTTGCGACTCAAATAACAGGATACAATGAGCTTCAGAGGAAAGGTTTTTAAACGGGAGGCCAGTGAATTTTGGAAGAAGAGAAGAACAGTGAGGAGAATAAATCAAGAAGAAATCCACAGATTAGGCTCTGTAGGTATCCAAATGTCAATGTTTGTTTCTAATCTTTTCTTCAATACTTAAAAAACAGAGAGAGATTAGCCGTGGGTGGTGTTCTAACATAGGTGCTGGGCAAGGTCCTAGATGGAACAGAATATTCTATTTGGCTCATAAACATCCTCTTTTATTTACATCATTGTTTTTGAATTACATAATCTTTATTTTAAAATGTATTGAGAGAGAATTTAAAAAGTTAAACTATTACTAGAATATTACTAGACTATTTTCATTTTTAAAGAAAGCTTACAATCACCTCAATTATGACCTCAATTGATGACTTGTATGTAACTGTAGGTTTTTTTCTTAAATTACTGCTCTATTTTGATCATGTATCACTTGTTTGTTTTAAAATTCTTCAAAAGAATGATCTACATTATGAAAGTGTACATAAATATTTGATTAAATGAGCCAAGTAAAAAAGTGAAAAATAGTAAGTTTTAAAGGTTAAAAAGATTTGGTTTCTTCATGGTTAAAAATGTTTCTGCTTTATTATTGTTGCAAACAAAATGAGTGCTCTGGAAATATGTACTTATTCTAGAATTCTAGACATCTATGTACAGGAACTACCGTGGCTGAATATCAGGGCCTCTTGCTGGGGTACATCAGTGACTCGCACGTAACGTGGAAGGTCCATGTTATATGGTAAATGGCTGTCACCACATCATCAGGCCACTCTTCTTACAGGAATGTTCATTTTACTGAGCGGTTCAGGGTTTGCTTGCTTTCTTCAGGGCAGGGGTTCTCAGCCTCAGCACTATTGCCATTTTGGATCCAAGCTATCCTGGGCCAGGCTGTCCTGGCCATTGTGAGATGTTTAACAACATCCCTGGCCTCTGTGCACTACATGCAAACCCTCACTCCTGGTTGTGACAATCAAAAATGTCTTCAAATGTTGTCAAATGGCCCCTGGAATAGGGAAGGTAATTGCCCTGGTTGAGAACCCCTGCTCTAGGGGTAGAGAATCTTCTTGTTCATATAAGCATCCTTAATCTAGAAATAGAGTAGCTTTTTAAAAATTACATATATAATAATGATTATTTATGGTCATTTATTGAATATGAATAATCAAATTAATGAATAGTCACTCAGCCCCTGATAGGCCAAAGTCAGGTACAAGAATATTCTGTCTTGAGTGATAGTAATTCTGTTTACACTGACAATGTATTTGATGGTTATTTAACGTGAAAAGAATTTATCAGAGGTCTGGCTCACAGGACTGGTGGCGTGTTGTTATTGGTCGGTTTCTGTCTCAGTATCTCGGTGGTGTATGTCTCCCATTGGGAAGCACAGCCAAATGAGCCCTTCAGCCTTGTTCCCATATCACTGCACCCAGCATTTCATAAATGGAATACACAGAGTCCTAAAACCAACCTCTTGGTCCGGATGTGTCCACTGTGGATCCCTACTTGTGTCTTGTCTACTGACTTGCAAGCCCCTCATCCACTATTTACTATGAGCCTGTTAAAGAGGATAAGTGCTTGAAATGCTTGGTTGGTTTGGGATGATTACCCTTTAGAACAGTCAAAAAATATATAATTTCCCAGTTGCCTTTAGAAGTTCTGTGGGTGACGTTACTGTGAGATTGACTTCTAGTGACCACTAAGAGAGAAACAGGCAGGAGAAAATCTGCCTATCTCAAAGGGACCACACATACAGCCTGGCAATAGGACAGTCCCCAATGTCGCACCATATAATGAAGCTAATCATTCTAGGAATTATCTTAATTGAATTTGAAGGTATTGCTACTGAGCACTATGGGAAATGCAGCCAGTAAAGAGGGAGTTTTCCCACAGCATTCAGTAGCTATGCATTCACATTTAATTAAGATCATTCATACTGTGATTAGCTTTCTTCTGTGGAAGGCACTGGGGACTTTCTGCCACTGCGGCCTGCCTTGTTCTTCCTGAGATAGGCGTATCTTCTTTCCCAGGTCGTCTCTTCTGTAGAGCAGGGAATTGCTCAATCCATCCGAAGTATTATACAGAGATGTGGGTTTTATTTTTGGAAAACAGAATCCAAAGAAGTGAAACACATCATTAAAATGCCGGGGGGTCATTCTATCTGACTGTCTCACCTTCCCTCTGTATGCCCTTGGGCCGATTACTGAAAGCACTCTGAACCTTAGTTTACTCTTCCATAAAAGTATTCACAGCAATACCAGTCTGTCTTAAGATGGTTTATTGGAATTCAGTTCGATCATGGTCACCACGAAGATGATTGGCGGGGGGGTAACAAATGTTATGTTGTGTTAGTAAAACCAAGTAAAGTGTTTCCATTTCCAAGGGCAAGGGAGGAGGGATGTAATTGTAGTGGCGTTGGCTTCTCAGTGATGGTGACTGAAGCCACTGGACTGTAGAGGTGACGCCTTCCTCCTGGGAACCTTGCAAAAAACTGGAGTGACAGAGTCACTCAGGAGACAAAATTCTGAACTGCATCAAGATGGCACTCAGGGGGTCCCAGATGGCTCTATGTGTTAATGAGGTTGCCTTAGAAATGACTAGTGGCTTTTTACCCACACCTTATCCAAAGTACCCAAAGCCAGACTCTACTTTCCATAGCACTATTATCTAAGCTTCCCAAAACTAAACCAATATCTCTAGGCAAGCTTCAGAGATGACTTGATAGGAGATAAGGAAGAAGCAATTCAAATGACAAAATACCCAACACATGAGGACAAGGCTTAAGGTTATATCAGGGAATATAAAATACTTTCTTTTGAATTTTGGGGTATACGCATAGCATAGTGAAAGGAGAGAAGATGATTGTGGTAGATAATTATGATGGATTATCTGTTTTGTTGTGATCATGTGCATTTTGAATTCGAAAAATCAGTTATTGTTTTAAGGCAAATTTAGAAATGGTTTCATTCCACAGTAATCTGGAATGCTTAACTAGAACACAGTGATTTCCTAAAAGGCATACAACCCAAACTTGATACTCTCGTGACACAAAGACCTACCATTTTGTTTATTTCATTTCCTTCAGATGCTGTTTGAAGCTGTTTATTTAATTCTGTTGGAATTTTTTTTTAATTTATATATTTGACAGACAGATCACAAGTAGGCAGAGAGGCAGGCAGAGAGAGAGTGGAGGAAGCAGGCCCCCCTGCTTAGCAGAGAGCCCGATGCAGGGCTTGATCCCAGGACCACTGATCCCAGGATCATGACCTGAGCTGAAGGCAGAGGCTTTAACCCACTGAGCCACCCAGGCTCAGTGCCCCTCTGTTGGAATTTTTCATTGTTTTGGAATTTTATCAATCCAATTTTTAAGGGTACTATCTAGAAAGCCCTTGATATATTTTAATCCACCTGTCACAGTTGATATACTGTAGGAGAGAGCAACTGCATCATAAGAGAAATTCAAGGAAAATGAAACTTACTTGTTAGATCATCAAGTAGAATTACTTCTCTTAATCTGTGGAGTGTGTATGGTACTCTATGGTTGTTTTTTTTAAAAAACTGCTTGTCTATTTTTATTTTTTTTTTTTAACCAATCATCGGTATGATCTCTAGTGCATAGGAAGTCAGTAAAAAAATAGTTTCCTCCCTAAGTTGCATGTCCTGATTTGGAAAGATTAAATACACGATCAAGTTGAATTATTATATCAATTATCTGTACGATCAAGAAAAAGATGCAAAATGCACCTAAATAAATGTAAGTTGTTATTTTTAAGTTGCTACTGGCTTGTGGACCATTAATCTGCAGGATTTGAAAGTATTTGGAAAACTTTGTATACACGTGAAAATTCTTGCTCTGGTCTTTCATAATAACCTTTTAGCCCTTTAGTAGAAAAGTGAAAACTATAGAAAGAAAATCTAATAACATCTTTAACATACCTCTCACACACATCATTTTATAAAATATGTTGTGCTATTGTCTTTTAAGTCCATTTTTAATCTATTCTTTGACGTTTGTGGACAGCCTTTCTCCCTAGTTATCTATGCTACCTTCTTACTGTTACCCCTCATTTATACAAACATTCACAATTACTTATTTGAGCTATTTCATAATGAGCCAGTTAGCTGAAAGGAAGCACAGGTAAGGGTCTCAGTATTAGGGGTGCAGATAGCAATGAAACGGGACCAGATTCCAGGTTCAAACAATGGAAAGCAGTGCTGAGAGCTATAAATAGATGATTGGAGAAAGCAAAGAAACTGAAGTAATGGGGGTGGGGTGGAATCTGAATTCAATCTTACCATGTAAATAGAGAAGTGTAAATTAAAACTTGATCTGACCCAGGAATCTAGGCAGAGGACTCTGAGGGTAGCAAGAAGGAGCAGCCAGCTCATATGCCAGGTAGATGCAGAGACGACGCTTTTAAATGGACCCAAGAGAGGTGCTTGCGACTTAAGCAAAAGTGAGCTTACTCTCCTCAAGACCAACTGCCAAAAGGAGGAGAGGCGTTAAGCCAGGAGGGAAGCAAGTTGGAGGAGAACTGCCAATGTGGCAGAGTCAACTTCATGATGATGCCCTTTATTACATCTGAGCAGGAGGTGGACCGACTGTCAGGGAGGGCCATGCACAACATACGGGAAGTAATGCCACTATCCTAATAGCTCTTCTTCTTTCCCAGATGGTGGTAATGGCACAAATCTTCGTGAATGTAGAGATTCCCCAATTAGTGGCAATTTCCGTTGTGGATTTTGACACATTCATTAGCTAGCATTCAATGTACATTTCCTTAATATACCTTTTATTTCCTTTTCTTCATCCTCCTTACTCACTTAGAAATATTATTTGGTCCTCTTTCGACCACTGCCTTCCATGAGGTGCCCAGGGACCTCACACCAGCCTCCAGAAGTCTTTCACTGCAGAAGCTCTCAAAGGGAACAGAATTTGTACTCAAAACGATGGCTGTGTTTCAGCAGCTTCCCTGCAGTGGCAGGGCATGCGGGGGAGGGGGGGAAAGTTTTCTGTTTTCTATTCCTGCAACGCTATGACCTTGGCTGGTAGAGTGGGGAGGACCATAGGTCTTTCACACTAAGCTGGGTTGAGATATCAGTTCCTGAGGAAGTCCCCAGAATCCACATTTCTGGATCTATAAAATAAAGCAATAATGATCTCTTCTATGTTTCATAAGGATACTCAGTGAGAGAAAGTGTTACCTACTTATCATGGTCCTGGGTGAGTCTGATAATTAAAAGGATCCTGCTTAGGTGATGGTCCAAGGCATGTGATCCTAGCAAGGTCCATTCAATACTTTCCACCAGCATCCTGAATCTTGAGCAGAAAGAGGCCAGATTCCCACACAACTGTCCATTAGTTGCACACTGAGACTCACCAAGACCTGCTCTACTGGGGGTGGGGAGAGAAGTCTACAGAGGCAAATAAACTGCTAGTACAAAAAGAAAGCAGGGTGGATGTTGCCTGGGCCAAAAAAAAACAACAGATGCCCAGACTACACATTCAATCTCAAGTAACCAAAAGTAAGAAAGGAAATAAAAGAAGGAACTAACTGTCATTATGGAGAGATTTACTGAACACAAAGGACACATGTTGTTGACAGAACTACTTACATTTTTATGTGTGTGGCATGTATGTGTTTATGTATATATATATTTGCACACACACACATACACACACACTCCTCACACTCATCCTGAAAGTTCATTGGTGTGATGGTTAACATATTAAAATAGTGTTAGAGGTTAAGCCAGTGGCAGCTTTCATCACAGATTTCATATAAATTAATCTAAATTTCCCAGCAGTTGGCTCTGAGACATTACTTTGTCTGCTATCAGGCAGACTTGTAATTGGGTTGTGATGTATTTTTAATGATATTTATTATCTTTCAAGTGTTTCTAGAAAACCGAATTAGACATATAATTAAATTCGATTCAGATCTTCTTGGACATTTTCTACTTCTTTATAAGCACCAGTGTTAGATGCAGAAGCAACTACTCTTATTTTCTTAACCATCATTTGCTACACGGAAGTGTGAGAATTTTGTTGTGCTGCTAAAAGGTATATATTGTCAAATTTCCTTATTAAAGAAAATAAGACTGAAAAGGTCAGTTTGAAAGTACACCTTCTATCAGAGATTCTAAAAAGCTCATTGGCGTGCTTAGTTTTCCCAATGACTTTAAGGGTTAACAAAATGGAATGTTCTGATTTTTCTAACTATAATGTTTGTGTTGAATGTGATGACTTTATCTTTCTTTATATTTGTAAAGGGCTTTATAATTTACCAACTTTAACCTGCTTCATTTCACTGAAATGGACTAAGACATTTTAAATGTTACTACTGGTTGATTTCTTCTGAGATCTATGTCCGTTTTTGTTACCAAGGGAACCATTTCCAAATTCAGCTTAATCTGAGCCTGCCCAGCTGTACAGTTCTTAACTTTGATTTAGCTAGTGTTTTTCCATTCTCATGAAACTGTGTACTTCAAGACAGAGAGAAGGTTAAAAGGTCAGCATGAGATGGCTTATTCCTTACTTAATCATTTCCTTTTTGGTAAGGAAAGCTAGTCTTGTTTTCTGAAGCTCAAACATTTGATAGGTTGTCCAGTAAAACTCCCTTTGATGAAAGGCTGAATTAATCTGTCACACAACCACTGGCTGACAGCTGTGGACATGGATACAGCTGTGTGGACTCTCCAATTTTCTCATTTATTTTAAACACAGATAGTGTGGAACTTGGTTCCGTTCCAATTGCACTAAGGCCAAAGGGTCCTGGATTGAGTTAAGGTCTCAAGAATCCATGTGTCATTTGTATTTTTATTTCCTCTAAGAAATTCAATCAGTTATCTTGATAATGCTTAAATTAGTTAACAGCTGTGTTGTTTCAGATTTGTTTTAGATATCTTGAGATTGGAATTCTTTTTAGGGTTTCTCTAAAAACCCTGTGGATCTTCATTGTTAGCTTTTTGCTTGTCTGTATGCCAAGATGTGAAGAGGATGTTTAAATAATTGGAAAGTCATGCCTTGATAGAGTCTACTGTATTGTCTTGAAGTAAATATCAACTTTTATTTGTTTGTTCTCCTGGATTACTAGTCAAAATGAATGGTTTTGTAAACTGAAAAAGGCACTCAGATGTAAATTAATTCTGTCATGAATATTCAAATAAGAATAAATGTACAGATATCTGGAAAGGACAAGGCTGATTGAGGAAGACTGAGAAAGTCTCAACTAGCATAACAGAGGGTTTGAATGTTACAGAAAGAATATAAAAGTTCTCAAAGGCAGGGTGGACAATCTTTTTTTATAATAGTGTTCCCTGAAAAGATCAGATTTTTTGAAAAGGAGGACCAAAGGAATAGTACTAGTTCAGATCAACAAACTAGAGTGACCCTCACCCCAGTGGTGAGTAACCAAGGCTTAGCTCCGTAATTGTACTTAAAATTTAGAATACAAATATGTGGACTCCCAAAATGAAGAATTTACTGTTGCAGTGGTTCTCCATTCTTCATCCCACCCAACCACTTTCCCTGATTAGTCCTTAGCGATCCTATTTACTCAGAGTGCCAACAAGCTTGACCTACATGAATATAGCTTAGAGCTACAGAAAGAAATTCTATATCTACAACCTGATTGTACTCTAGGTATTTATATTCACAAAGCCAATGAGTTTAATACTAAACTAATTTTAATTCAATAATTTTTAATCCAGAAGTATAAATAACTGAAAATATTTTCTCAGCTATCTCTCAAGGAAAGTAAAAGGTAGAATTTCAAAGTCACCTTCATGTGTTGATATATGTGATTTAGGTAGATTTCCTTTTTTTTTTTAAGATTTTATTTATTTATTTGACAGAGATCACAAGTAGGCAGAGAGGCAGGCAGTGAGAGAGAGAGAGGAGGAAGCAGGCTCCCTGCCAAGCAGAGAGCCCGATGCAGGACTTGATCCCAGGACCCTGAGATCATGACGAGAGCTAAAGGCTGAAGCTTTAACCCACTGAGCCACCGAGGCGCCCCCCTTTCTTTTTCCTTTGAGGGGTAGAGCAGCCAGACTTCAAGAGATTCACAGAAAAGACATTGCCCTTTTTTTTTTTTTAAAAAAATGTCAGTGTTTTCCTTATGTTACTACTTCTTTTGCTTCCACAGAATCACTAGAAATTAAGAGCTTTTTTTAAAGGAAATTTAGATAATAAATATAGAAACATGTACCACAGTTTCTCGTACATGAAGACAAATTTAGTGTAATGAGTTTAACTGGTTGGTTGGTTTGACTTGTTTTTTTGTTATATGCTTTTGACTAAAACTTGTGGGGTAATTTTCAGTCCTTTTCAGTAAAGACAAATCTCTATATTTGTCTGGCATTTAGTGGTTCACTTACTCCCCCCATCCCCATACTTCATCTCCCTGATCCTTGTAATAACACTGCTGCAAACAGGAAGTTGCCCTTTGACTCATTTAAATCAACCTCACTCAAGCACAACTTAAATACCTTGTCCCAGTTACATAGCTGGTAGGTAAAACACTGTGACCCTCCAACTAGAGATTCTGACTTCTATTCTTTTGCACAATGACCAATGCACAGAGATGTTTAAGTAACTTAGCAGATGTCTGAGGTTCCCTACAGAGCTCAAAATACTTTAGTTAATACATTGCTAATTGTTCTTCTCTTTTTGCTGACATTCGATTCTAGGACCACATACATAATCTGTAATTATTTTCCCCAGTCTTCTTTCCCCAGTGTTTTATATATCTTCTTTAATTTCTTGAAGCTGTTCCTAGTTGAAATTCCATGTGAAGTCCCCATTGTGATTTTTTTACTTTTCCTCTCTGGTGGATCTTCCAAGGGCAAACAGTTTTAAAATCAAATAATTCCCCAGTGTTTCCATGGAGGCATGATAGTTTTGAAAGACCTAGTTCATTTTTTCACCACAATGAAAGCAATACATGTTTGTTACAGAAAAAATTGGAAAATTTGAGAAGGCAAAATAGTAAAATCCTAAATGTCATCTCCCATCCAAATATAAATAACTAATAGCATTTAGAGCTATATCTCTAATCTTTCTTTAAATTGTTTAGATATTATGCAGATTAAGTTTAAATTCCAGTGTACAATATTTATTCCCACTTTTATTTAATAATAATACATAAGCAATTTTGCTTCTTATTACCAACTTCCCAAAAGTCCAGTTGTAATGTCCATGTACTGTTTCTTAGAATGGATGTACCATAATTTCCTAATCATTCCTTAGCCTCAGTGATTTATTATTTCCCATTTTTAGCTGGTCTTGTCCTTCAGACCTCACTACCTCTTAGAGACTGAAGTGTTTTGGATTCAGTCTTTCAAATCACAATATGTGTGCATCTAGAATCATTGTTTCTCCTTTTGTAGACATGCTTGTCTTCTTGGACATCTTGATCACAGACTGCAGCCTTCTCACATTTTCCCCTCGAAAGCCAAACATATTCAAAACATCATTACTACCTTTACTAAATAATTGAAGAGTTACAAGGAGGAAACAAAGGAAGATACTACACAATCATTCATTAGTATGTTTTAATCCACATCCTATTTCCAATGTCCTTTCCAAAGACCATTACAACAGTATTACAACAGTAAGCCTCTGTCCACTACACACAAGTCTGAGAAATATCAATCACTGGTTTTAAAATTTTTTTAATTTAAATTCAGTTTAGTCGATATACAGTATATTATTAGTTCTGGGGTAGAATTTAGTGGTTCATCAGTTACATGAACACCCAGTGCTCATTACATCAAGCACCCTCCTTAATGCCCAGTTACCCCTTCCCCTCACCAACCTCCCCTCCAGCAACTCTCAGTTTGTTCCCTATAGTTGAGAGTCTCTTATGGTTTGCCTCCCTGTCTGTTTTTATCTTATTTTTCCCTCCCTTCTCCTATGATCTTCTGTTTTGTTTCTTAAATTCTGCATATGAATGAAATCATATGGTATTTTTCTTTCTCTGACTGACTTATTCTGCTTAGCATAATACCCTCTAGTTCCAGAAATGTCATTGCCAAATAGCTAGATTTCATTCTTTTTGATGAGTGAGTAATATTCCATTGTATATATACACCACATCTTTATCCATTCATCTATCTGTGGACATCTGGGCCCTTTCCATAGTTTGGCTATTGTGGATATTGCTGCTAGGAACATTGGGGTGGATGTGCCCCTTTAGATCACTATGTTTGTATCCTTTGGATAAATACCTAATAGTGAAATTGCTGAGTCATTGGGTAGTTCTGTTTTTAACTTTTTGGGGAACCATTGTTTTTGAGCAACAGCTCTAGTGTCTTCACTTTGGGGATATGATCTCCACCATCCTGCCTGCCTTCCTTATCCCTCTTGGATTAAGGTCGATATTTTTTCTCCATCTTGTTCCAAAGATAATATTGCAAAGACATACATTTATACGTCTTGGCTTGTATGTGTAGTTATTTCTTTAAAATACAGTCTCAAAAAAGGAATTCCTGGGTGAAAAGATGTAAACTTTTTTACTCAAATATTTATTGAATGCCTCCTCTTTGCTCTTTACACATTAAATTTACAATTTAAGTGCTTTAAATTCATGACTAAGGGAAATTTAAACTCACAGACTATACTTAACACTTATGGAATTAGTACTATGGGTTTGGTGCTATTCTAAAAGTATACCCTATATTACCTCATTTAATAATATAACATAGCTCCTACTAAGATGTCCATTTTACAGATTAGAAACTAAGGCACAGAGATTCTAATTAACATGTCCAACATTCCATTGCCCAAAAGCAGCAATTCCAGAGCTAGAACACCAAGGGTTCTGGTTCCAGAGTAAATGTTACACTCTGTTCATCTCAGCATAAAACACTTATAATCACACTCCACTTTTTACTTTGGACTCCCCTGAAATAAGGCTGGGTGGTCTAGTTTATTTCTTAGTTAAATTGCACTTCTATTCTGGAGAAAAGTCTAGGTTGATAATTTAGTTATTTTACTTGTCATTGTTAGACACTTTCAAATGCTGAGATCTTCAGTCATCATTTCTTCACCCATTTGATTTTGAATTATAATTATGAAATTAATTCAGATCCTTGCAACAGTATACTATGTCCTTGAAATTTGCATCTTTAGCTAAGGCACAATCTGCTCCTTCAAACCAAATTAAATGACTCTTGACAGCCTGGGTTATTACTAAGATGGCAGGTTTACCAACTCTAGGAGTTAGATATTGTATTGACATTCCATGAGAAGTTGTAGAATAAGAAGAAGGAAGGAAAGCCTTTGTTTTTGTGACAGGAGCCCATTCTTCTGCTGAGAAGTTGAATTGGAGGAGAGCTGAGGATTTGAGAAAGTAGATCAAACAAATCCCTCAATATTTATGAGAAGAACAGGGCCCGTTACCACTGCAGTGCAACACAGCTCCACTGCATGATAACAGGTATTGGTGGGTGCCTTTTCCCATGCCTGGAGCAATTTTAGAACAGCTAATGAAATTCATTAGTCATCTGAGAGAGAGCAGGAGTAAAAAGCACTATAAAAATCCAATCCAATTCAGGGTAATCTTGGCACACGCCTTAGCCCAGTTGGTGTATTTCCAAAAGAAAGAGGCACATTAAATTCAGGAGGGACAATCCAACTGTTCTAAAGCTATAAATCAATGCTACTTAGCTCTCATTTTTGCTCAACATCTCTGCAAGGAGCCATAGTGAGAAATTAACTGATTCCACCATGCTCATATACATGTGTCTCTTTGACCAAAACACAGAGAGTCAGCTCTCTTGCTCCAGAGAGAACTACTCATCACATGATCTAAACCCTCACCATCACAGATGCATAAAGCCTTCGTGCTAAGCATAACCAAATCCCAGGCCCTAGGTGCTACAGAGTACATCATTGTTATTTTCATTTTAAACCTCATATCTACAAAATTATGAAACACCAGATTTTTTTTTTTTTTTGACAGACAGATCATGAGTAGGCAGAGAGGCAGGCAGAGAGAGAGAGGAGGAGGAGGCAGGCTCCCCGCTGTGAGCAGAGAGCCCGATGTGGGGCCCGATCCCAGGACCCTGAGATCATGACCCGAGCCGAAGGCAGAGGCTTTAACCACTGAGCCACCCAGGTGCCCCGGAACACCAGATGTTTTGAATGCCGCACCTTGACTACACATTTCCTGGGAAGATAGACCTTTACTAATCTGTCCCTCAGAAGTCAAAAAATTGATGCATGATTTGAAGCAGCTCTGCTAGGTTTTGCAGCCCTATGACAAAATAAGCTAAGCACAACATTTAAACAGGAAAAGCTTAATAAATGTCATCCACTGATTGGCTGATATGTCCTAGCCTTAAATGATTTAATAAAAATATACCTTCCAGCAGAAGTTTTTAGGCTATGCCTTTTATTAGGTGCATCAAGGAGAGGTGGGGATTTAATTTCTCTACGGTTTTATTAACAAACCTGTGACTTGCGAGCTCTGATTTTCCCACTGTACTAATTGAGGTGGGGCTAATTCTAGGTAGAGTGTGGGCCCCCCCGAAACATCTTCTCTGAAGGTCTTCTTGACTCCGGCTTGATATTAATGGTCACATTGCAACTAAGGGAGATAAAATTAAAAGGAGAGTGAGAACAGGATGGAAAAAGGCCCCTGAAAACATATTCTGTCATTTGCTTTTAAACCCATAAATTGCAACACATACTAATAACAAGTGACACTCTCACAGTCCTGTTCATGTCGAAATGAGGACAGCGAGAAGAAAGTCTTGGTAGTTACATTAAGGGCTATTGGTATGTGAGTGCTGAAGGGCAACAACATCCGTAAACTGGAGAACCAGTGAGGGAAAGGGACATAACCAACCAAATCTATGGTTCATTTGCTGCATTTCATGCACAAACACAATATTAAAAGAAGGAGGGAAAAAATAGAAGTTCCCAAACAAGCCACATATTTCAGACTTGAAGGTCTGAGGGAGCAGCATGTGACATTACAGGGTAAGAGATCTTAGAGACAGAGCACTGAGGTCCGTAGCTGAGCTCCACTGAATCGCCACTACTTGACATTCAAAGCCAACTAAAAATAAACTAAAATAAAACCAAATCTAACATCTGGAGCCTGCATTTGCCTCATGAGCCATGAATCTGTGGTCCTTGAGATCAACCTTGGCCTGGGAAAATAGGGAATCAGAACTTAAAATAAATCTACATAGAAGAATCAAGTCAAAAGGCAGGGATTCTAGGACTTTTTTTTAATTACCTGATTCATGCCATAGTGTCTCTGTGTCTTGTGCTACGAAACAGTGAACACTTCACACAGCTCTTTACCTAAAGAGGTTGTATGGGACAAATAAACATCTTTCCTCCAAAAATTACATGGAGTCCTGTGTTTTTTATTTGCTAAGTCTGGCAGTCTTACTCGACGGGCCACTCCAGAGAGAATATTCACCGTACATCATCTTTAGAGTACTTAAGCATTGTAAAATGGGTTTGTTCTGTTTTGTTTTAATGCTGAAAGTACATGGAAGTTCTTCTTAGTGGTCCACGATGTCACATCTTGTTTTTGATTTTGTTTACATTTGGAAAAAACATCGATTGCTACTTAGAGGAACCAGTTAGCAATTATTAAAATGTTCGTGGAAGTTTCTAGGGCTTCACCAGCAGAGATCTTCCAAAGGAGGTCTTAGAAATCAAAACTAAACCTCTGTGCTCTGCAGACTGGTGAGGGGTGAGGTCGACAGGAAACTGTTGATGGCATTGACGTGATAGAGAAAAAAAAAGTTTTTTCCATTTACGAGATTCCTCCTTAGCCTCCAAAGTTCATGGTGACCACTCCAGCTCCTTACAGCCCCCAAATAATCTCAAAGACCATCCCTTGTCACTTAAGTTGTACACATATTTCATCAAAGGGCAAGGGAATTCAAGACTGTGTCCTTGATTTTCTGTTTTGCAATGTTTTATTCTGTATTTGGGAACCCATTTTTCTCACGTTTGGAGTAAACACATCAACCTTGTAATGCTACCATCACACCTTTTTCCCCTCTGGCATTCATCATTTGGTGCTATAGGCCATTTCTTTGAAGGAAGTGCCTCTCATCTTGGCTTCCAGATTTTAAGGCCATGTGATCATCTGGCTAATTTTTCAGACTCTTCTCCATTTCCACCACAATGCATCCATAATAGCTGCATTGTTCAACCCTGTTAGAGAATTACCCAGTTTCTCTCTGTTGTGGCAAAGAAGCAGAGAGCCAAGCAATTAATCCTGACACAGGATCCATGCTTCAGGGACAACGAAGCCAGCCCATGATACTTTCCTTGCTAATGGGGAGCCAACATTTTAAAATAGATCCACGTAAACCTCACAAGGAAGGATCTAATTCAGCAAAACTGTTGATGATCATAATACTATAGCAAGCAAGCAGAGGACTTTTCTTCAAACTGACAAAGATAAAGTTCACATAATTCAGCGGGTGTGTTTGGCTGAATAGCACGAGCTTTGGGAGCTCAGTGAGAACAGATTGAATTACTGAGCAAGAAGTCAAGTATTTCAGGATCTTTTCATATTATTTCGGATCTGGAAATAACAGTTATGTGGCTTTGCCCTAAATGCCTGGAGTCTCTGTGACTCTACTGGAAGGACTGCATCATGTCAAAGCCTTGGTAGCTAAGAAGCGAAATTCAACCATGCGTTGAGAAGAAGCAAAATTATGTGTGTCAGTGGTTAATGTCATATTTTCTTTTTCCACAGCACGAAAAGCCCAGGCTCCTTGAGCCTTTGGATTATGAAACTGTCATTGAAGAACTTGAAAAGACCTATCGGAATGATCCCCTTCAAGATCTTCTGTTCTTCCCCAGTGATGACTTTTCAGTAAGTGTTATTCTTCCAAGCCATCTAAGTTTGGGACGGCCCCAGAGATTATAAAAGATCCTCTCCAGTCGGGTCACTGTCTTCCCTTATAGATTCAGGTTGGGTGGTACTCTTTCTTGTGGCTACCGTACATCATAGTCACTGTAGTGGGAAGCCACATCCGCCAATAGAGAATGCCCGAGGTCTTGGCATAGCTGAAATTTCCACAGTGGCCTTTGGGGTGGGAGATGCACAGGGTACTTCAGGTTCCAGGTGGTACCCGTGTCCATACCAAAGTCTGGGTACCTAGCCTCACAGACCACTTCTTCTGTCGCCCATTTCTATCTGAAAGCTTCCAAGCGAGTGAAACCAGCCAAAGGCAGAGGGAGGAATCTCTTGGCACAGAACATGCAATTCTTAAAAATCACCCTTAATCTTGGCTGTCCTTTGGTAAGGGACTGGTAAGGCTTGCGGGCAAAGAAAGAGAGGCCAACACATCTTCATGGAAAGATTTGTGATCTGAAGACAGTGCTTTCTGGCATGTGGAATGCTCCTGAAAATCGTAGAGGGAATGAATAAAAAGGCAGTTCATTGTGGAATTGGAAACAAACACAGTAAATTTATGGCTGATGAGCACTCGCATGTCTCCAGCGTTCCATTTGTGGTCATCTCAAACATTTTTACATTGTTAGGAAATATCTGTGTAAATGGAGATCTCAATGAGCAGATGGTGACCTTTCATGTCTTTTCCTAAAAGAATGGTGTTCAGATATCACAAATAAATATCTTAAAGCCAATGAAAAGGTAGCTCCAGGGTAACTCTGGGAAGTAACCACTGTCCATGGGAACCTCTGCTGAGTTTCTGGGGCCTCATGCTCATGCTTCTTCAAACAGCCTCACACTCCCATTCTTTCCTCTTACTTTTGGGGCAGATCTGGCTTCTAGTTTCTAAGGTTAATTATTTTCACCTTCTTCCATGGATTACTAAAAAAGAAAGTAGATGGAAGTTCACCATTTTCTGTTCCAAGTATAGAGAATGATGGAAGAAAGGAGATAGATTCATAGGAAGGAAAAAAGGAACTCTCCCAATTTGTTTTTCAGATTTTTACACAGGTCCTACTTTACTGGTTGACACACTTTAAGAGAGGCTGGGCTCATGCAGAAATGTCATTTCCGTGGTTTAGACCACCAGGGCTTGAACTGCAAGCACAAAGTTGAGCCACATTTTATTTATTTATTTATTTTTTTACTTCCACACCCTCACTTTCTTTCATACTGAAGAAAAAACTTTATGAACAGACTCTTTCTGCCAGACAATACAAAAATCCTTGAAACTTGGAGACATTTTCTTCTAGCTCTGTCATCCAGATATATGACAAAAGCTACTCCAAATTCCCCCAGTTTCAGAAGAGAGTGGATGGGATGTAACAATTGCACTGAATTTAAATTCATATTCTGGCATCTTTTCACAATCATTTAAGCTAAAAATTGTCTGATTACTCTAGGACCTTTGTCTTCCTTAATGGTGTGAACAGAGCATATAATAGCATACATGCTTCTTTGTTTTCCAGAAGTGAATATTCCAGTAAAAACACTGAATTCTTTCCTCCTCCTGTCCTTTGCTCAACACCCTCTGTGGCCACCCCCCTTGCCTTCAAAATGAAGGGAAATCATGTTAGGATTGCTCAAGGGTCTTTCCAGAATCTACTCCTTGTACATCTCAAGGTCATAGTCTTCCTCCCCTGCTCAAACCCTAATGCTGTCATCACAGGCACCTTCATTGTCAATGGGTAAAATACTAGCATAATCCTCAATATAACATTCTCTCATCTCTCAGGCTATTTTCTCCATTTATTCATTCACCAAATTTGTAACATATGATACTGAATGTTAGACACAAGTCTCAGACTGGGGAAGGAAGGAGCAGTGATTAGACAGAAATTGCCTGGTTTTAATGGAGCTTACCTTTCAGTCATATGAATCAGGCAAAAATAAGTAAACAAGTTAATTAACCAGATAATTGAGATGAAGACCAGTTCTAGGAAGAAAATCAAACAGGACCAGTTCATAGAAAAGAGGTGACATGTGAACTGAGTTTGGAATTTCCAAGGAAGACCAACCATGCTAAAACCTGAGGAAATATGGCATGTCTTGGGCTGAAGGAAGTCTCTGCAAAGGCCCTGGGTGGCTCTGGACAGAGAGAGTGGGCAGAGAGGAGACAAGGTCTGGCAAAGGCAAGATGAGGCACTTGTGTCTTATTCCAAATGCAAGTGGCAAGTCATTGGACTGTTTCAAGAAGGACAAAAACTAACTTGGTGTATGTTATTGAAAGCTCATCTGGTCTCTGCTTGGAGAATATAAAACAGGGTGTGGAGGAAGCTAGGAGACCAGCTGTGGGAGAGTAGTTCTCAATTAACAGGTGCTCAAGAGATATTGGATGCCACCTCGTCCTTATTATCAGAAAATGTCATATCATATAGATGTGTGTATCAAACATCTGACAAACAAATGAAGTTTTCAATATTATTACCACATGAAGTTGTCAGTTTCTGAACAAAATTTGGATAGATTGTTTTCCCTCATTTCTCCTCTACAGTTGATAAACCATGGCCCATGGGTGGCCTGCCACCTATTTTTGTCTGTCCCATGAATCAAGTATGGTTTTATGTTGTTGTTGTTTTTACACTGCCTTATTATATTTTCTACACAGAACTGGGTAAATCGTTGAAGGCAAAAAAATATTTTGTAAGCCATGAAAATTATTTGAAATCAGGTTTTATTATCTATAAATAAAGTTTTATTTGAACACAGTGATGCCCATTCTTCTACCTATTGTCAGTGGCTGCTTTCATGACACCCCACAGGATTGTAGCAGAGATAGAGGGCCTTACAAGATTTACAACCTGACCCTTTAAGGAAAGAGTTGTAGCAGCTCTGCCATCACGAATGAACCTGGGTTCATTTGTGGGGGGTTTCATCTCCCTCTGTATGGAGTAAAGACCCTTCCTTAAACGTCCTCTGCCACTGTCTGCTAATCCACAGCCCATGTCTCCTGTCAAGAGTGATGCTCGCCAACAGAAAGCTCCCTGTTGAGTATCATTTCCCAGGCTTCTTTTTGAGCAATGGGTAAGGATTACCTGGGATGTGTGTGGACAGTCTCTGCTCACCCAGTGGGAAGTGGTAATAGAGTGATCACCCCCACCCCTGGGGCATCACAGAATGGAAGGAAGGGAGAAGCTCCAAACTTCCCACCCTCCCTCCAAACACCCCAAGCCCAGCTGTGAGAGAATCCAGCTCACTTCCATGTTTGTATGTTACCAAGCACCCCCACTTGAGGCAGACCTGATTCATTACTGGCTTTGTTTAATCAAGATTTATTTTGTACCCACGAAGCACTGAATATAGAACTGCACTTCCCAGATAAGTGAGGCAGGCAAGAAAAGCAAAAGCCCTGTATTTAAGGAGTGTGTGCCCTAATATGGATGAAAATAAAAGCTGATTAAGAATCCTGGCTTCTTATGGTTGAGACATACCAAGAAACAGGGGCTTCCACTGTTATTTAATACACCTTACAGGAAATTATTTTCTACCAAGACAGGATTTGGGCAGTGTTTCTCCCTACTCACCCTGCTGACCCAAACCGCCACATCCTTTTTTGTCTAGATCCCCAAAAGTAGCTTTTAACCAGTCTTCCTGCCCTCTTCCTTTGCCCTCATTTAAAGGAAGTTTTAGAAATACAAATCAGGCAATGAATGCCACAGCTCTAGTTAAAAATTTCCAATGGTTTCCCATTGCGTTCGGTGTCAAACCAACATGTCGCCATTGTCCCCATCACCTGGTTCTGCATGACCTCAGAGCCTTTATCTCCCCACCCTGTTTCCCTTGGTCACTGCATGGATACCTAGCATTCTCTAAGGTTCCCTGAACTTGCCAAGCTCATCCCCTGTGTCAGGGCCAGTCTGCTCTCTTGCACGATGGATCCCTATTTTTCATTCATAATTCAATTCAAATGCTACCTGTCCAAGGAAGCATCCATGACTCCAACCATGTAGTATCCCTTTATGACCCCCATTTTTCTTTTCTTTCTAGCCCTGTCAAACCTAGAAGGACCTCAGTTTGCTTTTTCTCTCCTCTGTCACTCGTTCCTCACCCATGAGGGTGTATGCTCGAGCAGGACGGAGATGTGTTCTGTTTTGATCACTGGGAGACCCCCTTCCCCCAGCAGCTAGAGTGGCACTTGGCACAAAGCAGGTGGAAAATTAACATTTATTTCATGAATTATCTTTCAGAAACATGTGGATTGTTATTTTAGAATATACCTTTAATTCTTTGAGTACTTTTAGGAACCAAAAATTCCAAAGTGGAATTTTAGTATAAAGAGAGTGAAGTATAATTGGTTTTGTTTGATGAGGAGGAAAGTGATCATTAATGTGATACTTTCCTCTTCGACACAACCCAGCATATCACCTTAGGAAAACAGCACTAAGATCATGATCCCCTTCTCCAGAAGCTCATTCAGCTGGTACAGTGCCTGCCACATAGCCACTATCAACAGAGGCTGATTTCTTTTCTGTACCCCATAATGTACCTGCTTTCTGTTACTAGGCATGGGAGAAATCAGTTTCTATCTGTATTTTAAGTACCCAACACAATGTGAGAGTCGTGAGCTTTCATGAAGATTATGGAACATTGAGTTAAAAATCGTCTTCTTCCTGCTAAAGGAACTGAAGTAAAAGCATTTCCCATTTTCTTGGCACATCCAGTGCGTGGGTCCTGGGAGCAGGCATTGTGATCTTTGGGACATTTTGCATCATAGTGAATCACTAAGAATAAACAGTCTTAGGTGGATTTCTTAGCTCTTTCATTTGAAAAACATGAGCTACTTCATTCATTGTATTTGGGACTCTTGCTTTTCTTATCTTTCTTTCTGAAGCAGTTAGTAATAGAAACTTAGGACCAAAAAAATAAGGAACTCAGTCTCCAAATTGTGGCTTCATAAAATAGGCAAGGAGACTAAGAAAGGAAAAACAAGAACTAAAGAGCGGTTTCAAGGACACAGTGAATCATAGTGTTGAGTGATTCAGTTTGAGGAAAGACTGATTAAAAAAAAAAAAATAGCAGAACCAAAAATGAGAAAGCCAGGAATGAGTTTCCTGTTGAATAACAGATACAGAATGCCTGATGTGGAATCACCTCCGGACTTACAAAAGCTTAAATAAGAAAGTTCAGAGGTCTGCAAGCTACCACACTGTGGAGGGCCACTGGATCGCCTGCATTTCAAGACTGCCCATGCCAGGAAAACTGCTCTATTTCAACTCAGCACCATGGCTTACTTTCTGTGAGTTAAGCTGCATGTATCAAGGGCAACAAAATGAACAAGAAACAGTGCTTACACTTGAAAGGTTATGCTTTTGACACCAGGAGGTGCCACTTTCAAAGTCAAAAGTCTGTGTTGTGCATGGGAAATGGCCTGCCTGAAGAGTTACACGATCTTCTCAAATCCCCTCTTCATCTCAGTAGTTCAGAATTAGTGTCTCTGGGTTCCCCAGTGTATCCTGCAGTTTTCATTGGCTTATTATTATTACTGAGTGAATCATGAATTCTTGATGTACCAATGGCTTTTTCTTTCCATAGTATGTTTTTAGCTATAAAAAGGGGATTTCCAGACTCAACCACATGGGTCATTTTGTTGATAGGAAGCAGAAAGACCCCCACATCTTTTAAATTGAAAAGCAGAAAGGTCCTGAGTCATTAGTGTTTGGTTTTGGTTTTTGTTCTTCTTGCTTTACTGAGACACAGCTCAACATTTTATAAAACTCTCAACCTCTTTCCAGTTTTTGGCTTCTGAGACTAAAAAGGCTTTAAATGGCTCACAGTGTTGATGAAAGAACAATTGTAATTGCAATTTAAAAGGTAAGTGACAGTCTTTGTCAAACTAGGTTATTTCTAAGTTTTAATATTCCTCTCATTTACAAGCTAATGAGGTTGAGACTTTCAAAGGCTCTTGTTCAAGGATGTAGTGTATCTCTGAAGACAGAAATCAAACACGAGCACCTTGACTTGTAATTTACATTTCTGTCTACACAGCATGCTTATGGCCAGCAGCTTCTTAGAGAAATAAGATGCATTATTTGAGGAAATATTAACTCCCTGAATCCCACAATGGATACCATCAGGAAATTGGTGTGGTAGTGAAGAATTCTGGAGGGCTTATTTCAGTTGAGTAAGAATATGTGGAGACTTCTCTGGGCTTGATCAGACTAGGAACATAGACACAAAAAATGTACATAAAGACTGGTACATGAATGTTCATAGAAGCATTATTCATAACTGTTTCCAAAGTGGAAACAGTGCAAATGTCCATCGACTGATGAATGAATAAATATACTGTGGTCTGTCCACACAATGGAATATTACTCAGTCATAAAAAAGAATGAAATAACTGATTCATACTGCAACATGGGTGAAAATTGAAACCATTATGCTAAGCGCAGAAGCCAGTTACAGAAGACCACATATGGTAAGAGTCCAACTGAAATGTCCAGAAAAGGCAAATCCATAGAGACAGGAAGTTAGCAGTTGCAAAGGCCTCAGAAGAAAGAAGAACGGGAAGTAACTGCTAGGAAATATGGAGTTTCTTTTGGACATGATGAAAATATTCCAAAGTAAAAAATGATGATGGCTGCACTATCCTGTGAATATATATGTATGTATATATATATATATATACATATATATATATATATATATATATGTATATATATATATACCACTGAATTCTACATTTTAAAAGGGTGAACCCCATGGCATGCCAATTATGTCCTAATAGCACTATTATTTTTTAAGAAAGGATTTTTCTAGACATTAATGTAAGGGTAATGTAGATGGTCAGAGATAGGGTGTAAAAAAATCATAATACGTGTCTATATTCAAGTACTTCACTCTTTTAAAGGAATAAACAGGTGTACTAAAGAAACAATAAAGAACATGGGAAAGCATTTCATTTATTGTTATCTTTTATTTCTAATGCAGATTTAACATGTCTTGCTTATATATCAGCAATATACATATAATATTATATATATAACCAGAAATATATGTATATATAGGGGGGAGAGAGAGAAAGAGAGAGAGATGTTGAATTAATTACTAGCAGAGATTTTGAATCTAAAATATTCCAGAATGGAGCTGCAGACTTCATGTATGATACAGACAATAAACTTTAGAGATCAGAGCAGAGAAAATGTATGTTGGATAAATTAGAGAAGATTTTCAGAAGGAGATGGCACTTAATACTTAGCCTCAGGTTAGAAAAGAACAAGAAAAAGCAAGGACTTTTCTGAGAGGAAGAGGAGCATGGACAGGGCTTGTGCAAGAATGAGTCCAGTGCGGAAGAAGGAATGTGAGCAGCCATATGCAAAGATGCATGTTGGGATGGCTGTAAGCAGGTTAGCTGGTGGCAGGCCTTGCCCGTCATGGGGCCATGTCCACAGGCCTCACACCAAGCAGGCTCGTTCTCTGTGCCTCCCTGGAAAGAGAGCTCAGACCACAACTTCTGAGCACTTGCCAAGGGAAGGTGTAATAAGTATATTGTTGGAGCACTGTGCTCTATGAATGTTCACATTTTCCCATATGTAAAATGTATCATCCCTACCTCTTCAGAGGAGACAAGACACATTTTGGAGCCTGCAAAATGAAAATGAATCTCTCTCTCTCACACACACACACATACACACACACACACACACACACACACACACACACACATGAAATGAAATGACTTGCTCGGTGGTTTACCAATCTAAGAGTAAAAAACTTGAACCAGGTCCCCAAACTTCCCTACTTAAAGTCTTATTACTTGAGAGATAAAGAAAGAGAGCAGAGTGGAGGGGCAGAGGGAGAGAAAGTCTTAAGCAGACTTCGTACTAATAGAATTCTCATGTTGTCTCCCTGGGGTTGATCTCGTGACCCTGGGATCACGACCTGAGCCACAACCAAGAGTCAGACAATTAACCAACTGTGCCACCCAGGTGCTCCCTACTTAACTTACTAAATACTGTGATAGATAAGTTCTAGCTTGACTTGGCTAGATGATGACAACTATCCAGTTATGGGCAACTGCTCACTATTTGTGCATTTCCCATACAATTTAACTTCAGCAAAACAAGAAAGTCCTTCCCTTAAAGCACAATGAATGAGTCAACAATGATAAAAGGTTCAGCATAGGGAATATAATCGACAGTATTATAATAGTGCGGTGTGGTGACAAATGGTAGCTACGCTGAGCATAGCATAACGTATAGAGTTGTCAAGTCACTATGTTGTACTCCTGAAACTAATGTAAATTGTGTATCAACTATATTCAAATTTTTAAAAAATAATAAACAAATGAATGAATAAAGAGGAAATTATCGAGAGGGTGAGCACAACAAAGGTATTAAAGTGATATTCTCACATACTTAAATAAAACAAAAACCACAACAGTACTCTTCTGAATGTAATAAAAGGTGTTTTTCAAGCAACTTGCAAAGGCTCCTGTTCAAGGACAAGTGCCTGCTCTACCAGAGTATAAGGCCATATCAGTGCCTTGAAAAATTTAGGTGAAGATCACTTTTACACACATTTTTAGGTGGAATTGATTGTGAAATGTCTTAACTATAAGGCTTGTTGAATTCTCCAGTTTCAGACTGATTGAATACTATAAACACCATCATTTTTGTTCTTTTTAAGTAGCTGGGATCTACAGTACTGTCAGAGGAGGCTTTTGCTCCAGGATAAGAAAAAGCAGCTTTTTTTTTTTTTTTAAAGACTTTGACCAGTGGCCTTTGGTCAATTGAGAAATGGCCGTGATGTGTTTCAAACAAAGTCTTCTGTGGTCACTGCAGCCAGCAGAATGGTGGCTGTGTCAAAGCCACAGAGACTACCCGCTAAAGGGTGGAAGGAATCAGAAAGTGTCATGGTGGTAGTTAAAAATGTCTAAGTATCATAGACCTGAAATTACAAACATTAGAACTGCATGCCTCATTGCATAAATAAAATGGCAGTTTTTATTTCCAAATGCCTAATCTCTGGACAGTAAGCCCCTTATAAAATTCTACCACCAAGAGGAGCTTGGCCGAGTTCCAGCTCTGTTTCGGATCCATTTCATGCAATTGAGCTCCACTAATTGTCGACCAGAAGGTTTGTAAAAAAGAACAGGAAGTCTTCTGTGGCCAAGACAATTTGTAGTGGTCTGAAAGCATCTAATTCTCAGAAAAGAAGTTCTTTGCAACCATATTAATACCCTCAACAAATATGACTGCATACTTCTCTTCTTATTTGATCAATTTATCTTTGCTTCAGTGGAGACACATTCAAGAATCGTGAGTGGAAAGGCCACAATTCTTAAAGCTGAAACCTTATGGAGGCCTTCTTTTTCAGCCAAATTCTCCAGAAGCACAGCAAAATATAACTGAGATAACTAGCATGTCATAGACGTTCATTATACATGTATGCCTTTTCTTATACCTGTGTATTCTGTGCAAATGGGAAATAATGCAACTTGTAAAATAATGGTTTAGATTTATCACACGATTACATGAGGGTGATTAAGACTCAGTTGTCTTATTAAGAACCAACATCATTTCATAACTAGAGGTCATCAGGAATCACTCCTAGCCATTATACCTATGGTTCCTTTTTTAAAAGCCCCAACCTGAATGAATTTCCAATCTCATACATTGCATAAGGGGCTCTATCTTTACTGTATGAAATTCATGAATCAAGTAGCTATGTGATCATTATTATTGGAAACCTGAATCCAGATATCAGAAACTTACCACTAAGGAAACAAATATTTTCTTAAACCAGCTCAGTCTTCACCTGGTGGTATCATACCATAGTGATCTTAGTGGGGCACCAGATACAGCTACAAAATAAGTCTGCATTTGAGTCGTGTTACTCTACTCTCAATCAGACATACAGTATTTGAGAGCAACTATTGTTTTTTATTTATTTTTTAATTAACACATAAAGTATTATTTGCCCCAGGGGTACAGGTCTTTGCATCATCAGGCTTGCACTTTTCAGAGCACTCACCATAGAACATACCCTCCCCAATGTCCAAAACCCAGCCACCCTATCCCTATGCCCCCGCCCCCAAGCAACCCTCAGTTTGTTTCCCGAGATTGAGTCTCTTATGGTTTGTCTCCCTGCCAATCCCAAGTTGTTTCATTTTTTCCCTCCCGAGCCCCCATGACCCCTGGCCTTCCCTCTCAAATTCCTCATATCAGAGAGATCATATGATAATTGTCTTTCTCTGGTTGACTTATTTCACTTAGCATGATACCCTCTAGTTCCATCCACATCATTGCAAATGGCAAGATTTCATTTCTTTTGATGGCTGCATAGTATTCCATGGTGTGTGTGTGTGTGTGTGTGTGTGTGTGTGTGTGTGTACACACCACATCTTCTTTATCCATTCATCTGTTGATGGATGTCTAGTTCTTTCCATAGTTTGGCTGTTGTGGACATTACTGCTATGAACATTCAGGTGCACATGCTCCTTTGGATCACTACATTTGTATCTTTTGGGTAAATACCCAGTAGTTTCTTTGCTGGGTCAGAGGGTAGCTCTATTTTCAACTTTTTGAGGAACCTCCATACTATTTTCCAAAGTGGCTGCATCAGCTTACATTCCCACCAATAGTGTAGGAGGATTCCCCTTTCTCCACATTCTCACCAACATTTGTCATTTCTTGACTTGTTAATTTTAGGCATTCTGACTGGTGTGAGGTGGTATCTCACTGTGGTTTTGATTTGTATTCCCCTGAAGCCGGATCATGTTGAGCACTTTTTCATGTGTCTGTTGGCCATTTGGATGTCTTCTTTGCTGAAATGTCTGTTCACGTCTTCTGCTCATTTCTTGATTGGATTATTTGTTCTTTGGGTGTTGAGTTGAAAAGTTCTTTATAGATTTTGGATACTAGCCCTTTATCTGATAATGTCATTTGCAAATATCTTCTCCCATTCTGTCAGTTGTCTTTTGGTTTTGTTGACTGTTTCCTGTGCTGTGCAAAAGCTTTTGATCTTGATGAGGTCCCAATATTTCATTTTGCCCTTGCTTCGCTTGCCTTTGGTGATGTTTCTAGGAAGAAGTTGCTGTGGCTGAGGTCTAAGAGGTTGCTGCCTGTGTTCTCCTCAAGGATTTTGACGGATTCTTGTCTCACATTGAGGTCTTTCATCCATTTTGCATCTATTTTTGTGTGTGGTGTAAGGAAATGGTCCAGTTTCATTTTTCTGCATGTGGTTGTCCAATTTTCCCAACACCATTTGTTGAAGAGACTATCTTTTTCCGTCAGACATTCTTCACTGCTTTGTCAAAAATTAGTAGACCATAGAGTTGAGGGTCCATTTCTGGGCTCTCTATTCTGCTCCATTGATCTATGTGTCTGTTTTTGTGCCAGTACCATACTCTCTTGATGATTATAGCTTTGTAATAGAGCTTGAAGACTGGAATTGTGATGCCACCAACTTTGGTTTTCTTTTTCAACATTCCTCTGGCTCTTCAGGGTCTTTTCTGGTTCCATATAAATTTTAGAATTATTTGTTCCATTGTTTGGAAAAAATGGATGGTATTTTGATAGGGATTGTGTTAAATGTATAGATTGCTTTAGGTAGCCCAGACATTTTCACAGTATTTCTTCTTCCAATCCATGAGCATAGAAAGTTTTTCCATTTCTTTCCATCTTCCTCAATTTCTTTCATGAGTACTTTATAGCTTTCTGAGTACAGATTCTTTGTCTCTTTGGGTAGATTTATTCATAGGTATCTTATGGTTTGGGTGCAATTGTAAATGGAATTGACTCCTTAATTTCTCTTTCTTCTGTCTTGCTTTTGGTGTATGGGAATGCAACTGATTTCTGCACAATGATTTTATATCCTGACACTTTACTGAATTCCTGTATGAGTTCTAGCCATTTTGGAGTGGAGTCTTTTGGATTTTCCACATAAAGTATCATATCATCTGCAAAGAGTGAGAGTTTGGCTTCTTCTTTGCCAATTCGGATGCTCTTTATTTCTTTTTGTTGTTTGATTGCCGAGACTAGGACTTCTAGTACTCTGTTGAATCACAGTGGTGACTGTGGACATCCCTGCCATGTTCCTGACCTTAGGGGAAAAGCTCAGCTTTTCCTCATTGAGAATGATATTTGCTGTGGATTTTTCATAGATGGCTTTGGTGATATTGAGGTATATAACCTCTATCCCTACACTGTGAAGAGTTTTGATCAAAAAAGGATGCTGTACTTTGTCAAATGCTTTTTCAGCATCTGTTGAGAGTATCATATGGTTCTTGTTCTTTCTTTTATTAATATATTTTATCACATTAATTGATTTGTGGATATTGAACCAACCTTCCAGCTCAGGAATAAATCCCACTTGGTCGTGGTGAATAATCATTTTAATGTACCATTGGAGCCTATTAACTAGTATTTTGATGAGAATTTTTGTATCCGTGTTCATCAAGGATATTGGTCTGTAATTTTCCTTTGTGATGGGGTCTTTGGTTTTGGAATCAAGGTAATGCTGGCCTCATCAAATGAATTTGGAAGTTTTGCTTCCATTTCTATTTTTTTGGAACAGTTTCAGGAGATTAGGTATTAATTATTCTTTAAATGTTTGGTAGAATTCCCCTGGGAAGCTGTCTGGCCCTGGGCTCTTGTTTGTTGGGAGATTTTTGATGACTGCTTCAATCTCCTTACTGGTTATGGGTCTGTTCAGGTTTTCTTTTTCTTTTTCTTCTTTTTTTAAATTTTATTTTATTTTTTCAGTGTTCTAAGATTCATGGCTCTGGTTTTCTCTTTCTTCCTGCTTCAGTTTTGGTAGTTTATATGTGTCTAGGAATGTATCCATTTCTTCCAGATTGTCAAATTTTCTGGTGTATAGTTGTTCATAATATGTTCTTATAATTGTTTGTATTTCTTTGGTGTTGGTTGTGATCTCTCCCCTTTCATTCATGATTTTATTAATTTGGGTCCTTTCTCTTTCTTTTTGATAAGTCTGGCGAGGGGTTTATTAACCTTATCAGTTCTTTCAAAGAACTAGCTCCTAGTTTCGTTGATTTGTTTTACTGCTCTTTTAGTTTTTAGTTCATTGATTTCTGCTCTGATCTTTATTATTTCTCTTCTCCTGCTGGGTGTAGGCTTTCTTTGCTGTTCTTTCTCCAGCTCCTTTAAGTGTAGGGTTAGGCTGTGTACTTGTGACCTTTCTTGTTTCTTGAGAAAGTCAAGTATTGCTATATAATTTCCTTTCAGGACCACTTTGCTGTGTCCCAAATATTTTGAACAGTTGTGTTTTCATTTTAATTTGTTTCCATGAATTTTTTAAATTTTTCTTTAATTTCCTGGTTGACCCATTCAGTCTTTAATAGGATACTCTTTAGCCTCCACTTGAGTTCTTTCCAATTTTCCTCTTGTGATTGAGTTCCAGTTTCAAAGAATTGTGGTCTGAATATATGTAGGGAAGCTATGCATTAGATTTAGGGGGTGTATTTTAATCTAGTAGAAGAAATTGTATCCCAAAATTTTAAGAAAAAAAATTGTATGTATATAAGAAATAAGTTTAAATACAATGAAGGGATAAAATATGACTATAACAGTGAAAATTTAAAAAGATTTTTAAAAAGGTACTGATAAGATAAAAATAGTTAAAAACGTTAAAATAAGAAAGAGGAAAATTTTTTTAAAAATAGAATAAGAAAAAAATAGAATTTAAAAATTTTAACTTTAAAAGACTAAAGGGTCATGGGGAAAAAAAACATGAATTCTATGTGCTGCTTTCCCCTAGCTCTAGAGTTCTGCAGTTCTCATAGATTGATGAACTTGTTCTTGGCTGGATGTTCTTGCTGACCTTCTGGGGGAGGGGCCTGTTGCAGTGATTCTCAAATGTCTTTGCCTGAGGCAGAATTGCACCACGATTGCCAGGGGTCAGGCTATGTAATCTGCTCGAGTTCACTCTCAGTAGCTTTTGTTTCCTGAACGCTTTCCATACAGCTTTGGAGGACAGGAATGAAAATGGTGGCCTTCCAATCTCTGGTCCCATAGGAGCCAAGAGCTTGGGACCCCACTACTCAGTGCACCCTCAGAGAAAAGCAGTCAATCCCTCCCATCTCCTTGGTCTCCGCAGCACTCTGTACTCACCTGGCCTGTGACCAAGTGTTTCTATATCTGGCACACAGCCCCGTTTGGAGTCTCCAAACCCAGCAGATTCCTGCCACACGCTCCCGCACCACTCCTCCTGGAGGAGGAAGGAGGGGGTCTCCCTGGATCTATTGCTTGTAGGGTCCCTGTTCAAAGAGCAGTGGTCTGACGGTGACTTGGATCATGGTTTAAGGTAATCCCGAGCTGAGAACCCACTGCTCAGCTCAGTTTCTGCAGCCAGCTTCCTCACTCTGGTACATGACAGCTCTGCCTCACTCAGACACCCCTGGTTCTTTCTGTGGCCCCAGTGTCTTGAGACCACACTGTCCCCGAGAGGGCTCCACCCCCTGCTTAGCCTCTGGAGTGACGTCCCTCAGTGGAGCAGACTTCTAAAAGTTCTGGTTTTGTACTCAGCTGCTCTCTCACTTGTCAGGCGCCAGCCCCTCCCCACCACAGTCTATCTTCCTGGTGCTTTGGATTCACTTCTCTGCACGTCCTACCTTCCGGAAAGTGGTTGATTCTCTGTTCCTAGAATTGCTGCTCTTCTTCTCTTCAATCTCCTGTTGAGTTTTTAGGTGTTCAGAATGGTTTGGTAACTATCTAGCTGAACTCCTGATGATATCTCAGTCTCAGACTCCTCCACCATCTTCCTCCCCTCACCTCCAGCAACTACTGTTTTTTAAAAGCAAGGAACTAAAAGGAAACTGCACAGGATAATGAGAAAGAAGAATGGTATTTTTGTATAAAAATGTATTGTAAAGTAATGACTGAAATATATAAAATTGTTTTAACTAGAGAGAAAAAAATCCTTAATCTTGCCAGTAGATTATAGTATGTAATGTTCCCCAGAAACATCAAGTTGGTGACACTGTTTATCCGAGAATTATCTATCCAAACAGGAAATGAGTTCTCCCCAGATAATTGAAAATCAAGAAAGAATCTCCAAAACTCAATTTTAGCATGGATTTTAATCTTTTACTTCAGACTTTCAATATAGTTTATGTACTCTTCATCTTCTAAGGAGTATACAACATAAAAGAAGCAACTTGAAAGAGGCAATTCAAAAGGAATCAAAAATGTAAAATCTAAATAATAAGTCCTAAATTGGCCCTATCTTATTTCACATGGTTGTATCTACACTTGGCTTGTATTGATAGCTATGGCCCTGTAGCACTTCTGGACTCTGTTCACACAACTGCAGTGAAATCCACTGATCAAGGAAACTCAGTCTACAACTGCATTTTAGGATGGGCATTGATTATTATCATGTGATGTATCTAGAATTTCATTTTCTCATTATTTTTTATCCTCTGATTTTGATAGATTCACATGACATTCTTCCTCTTTCACAGTGTCTAAACCCCATGCTCCAAAGTATACACATGCAGACATGCACACACACACACACACACACACACACTCAGCATACCCATTCATACATGCATAGACACACACATGCTCACACAGCACACACACACCATACCCACACTCACACTACACATACTTATACACACACTCAAATATAGCATACCATCATGCATCATCAATACCCATGCACACATACTCACAGACACACTCCTGTACTATGCCTAATCATGCACACTCATGCAGACACATACCAGACAGACAGACACACACACACACACACTCATGCACAGAACCCACATATCCATATTCACACACTCAACATACTTAACAAATAAATATTTAAATACCCAACTGGACACTGAGATTATAATAGTAAACAAAAGAAACCAAAGTTCTTGCCTTCAGGGAGCTTATATCAAGGGTGAAGCAAAAGGGTCATTTGAAGAAAATATGAGTCTTGGACTGGAAGAAAAGGTCTGATGATGCCCTTGGGGACCAAATTCCCTGAGCCCCTTCCCTATCCAACTTCTCCAAAACTCAAGAGGGGTTTTGAGATTCTCATCTGTTTCATTAATTGTTCTAGAAAAAAAACACACTTCATCTAGAACAATTCAAATGAACTTTAGTTCCTGCTTTAGAAATGCTGATGAGTCATTTGAGGATTTGGGGATATGCAAACGAAAAAACCCCAAAGGTTGGTGCCATGTATGGTAACAGACTCACCACCCCAGGGCCTCTGGAACCACCAAGGAGTACAGATTAAAGAAAGCTGCAGGTGGGTGAGGGAAAACTACCATTTTTAGGGTCTCCCACACTCCCCCCAACTTGATGGAGCTGAACACTCTATATGATATAAAGAAGAAACAACCTATGAAATTCTGTTTTGGATGTTTTATTTTAAGAGATCTTTTATACTTTTAATGAAAATAATGAGGCCAAAAGCATGAGTTATTTTTTTCTTCAAGATCCAGGTTTACTGAATGCCCTTGCTTTCCTCCCACCCCTAAAATTGTGACCACACACACACACACTCACAGCTTCTAAAAATGGATTAACTTTACCTTCAAGAAATTATTTACACTATGATTAAAATCATGATGCTTTTATAAGTTTTCTCTTCCACTTCAAATTTATTTTAGGAGCATAACAACAACAAAAGATATAACAGAAATAAGCTGGTCAGAATACACAGATGCCCCAACTATTGTTTCCTGCAGTGAAATGAAATAGCCTCAAACTATGAGCTCCACTGATAGAGAGTAATTTAATAGTGCTGGCATTGGCGAGCTATCGGAGGGTTGGCTTGAAAGTTTCTCTGTCTTCTTTTACTGTTAGGTAATAAAATTGAAGACAATTTTCTATTGTATTTTTGGTATGATGGTCTGCTCAGTGCTTCTAAGTTGGAGAAACTTAATTTCTCTTTATCGTTCTTCCCAGACGGCAACGGTGTCTTGGGATATCCGGACATTGTACTCCACAGTACCTGAAGACGCAGAGCACAAAGCAGAAAATTTACTGGTGAAAGAGGTAAATGTGAGCTTCCAATCATTTCTTTATAAAGCTCTGTTTTCCCCCTGGTAGTGCTCAGTACAACTTCCTATCATCATTGCCTCCCTTTACTTTTCAACAGAGAATTCCAGATGCTATGATTAATTGATATCTTTCAGCTGGTGTCACCTGTAGATTCTTTGTATTTTCCTGTTAATCATTTTTCAGTATCTGGTGACTCTTCAATCTTTGGACTGTTTTTTTTTTTTTTTTTTTTTGTTTTTTTTTTTACTTTTGTTTTTATATTGCTTAAAATCCTCACATTGAGGAATAGTTCTGTATTCTTAATGGAAAAACTTAATTTTATTTTGCTTACCTAGACTGAGTTGTTGGCAAGGCCATAGGATGTGAGAATTTTGGATAACAGAGTTTCTATTTTGAGAGAGAAATATTGGCTCAATCTGTTAAGCGTCTGACTTCAGCATAAGTCATGATATCAGGGTCCTGGGATCGAGCCCCACTTTGGGCTCCCTGCTCAGTGGGGAGCCTTTCTCCCTCTCTCCTTGCCCTGCTTATGCTCTCACTAACTCTCTTTCAAATAAATAAAATCTTTTTTAAAAGAGAGAAAGAGAGATACATCTTTTTTCAGTACTAATTATGGAAATAGTTAATGGTGAAGCCCTGTGGTTATGATAAAAATCTGTTGGTATAGCATTTGCTTGCATTCAGATGGTATAAGAGAGACCTACAAAACTGCTTCTTCTTCTAACCAGACCTAGAATGCTTTAGGGCAGCTGCTTAGAAGATGTTCCCGGAGTAAATAAATGACGCTAATCCTTCCTTTACAGAAAATGCAATGGGAAAATTTAGCATAGGTCAAACTGAATTCTGACAGAAAATGGTGTATCCCAGTTAGTATTTAATTAAAGCTATATCTCATAGCAAAACCCTTCCTCAGCTCTTAAACATATGTGCATGAATATAAGCTAGCTTTATTAACATACATATTAATATCAATCTGTATTAATCATACATACTTTATGTTATACACTTCAGTCCAGATCTTCTGCCATAAATTTATGGGTCTTTTTTTCCAGTTCCATATTTATTTCCCAGAGTTCACACTAAATTACACTACCTTGTAAGGAGTTAAAAAAAAGGAAAAAGAACAGGATCAGATAACATCAGGCTATCTGGGCATACTATTTTCGTATTTACTGATAAAAATAATAAATGTGACGTCAGTACCAAAATACTTTGTTTACATTCATCTTAGAGGAAGTTTTAATATCTGGTAGGGCATCACAGTTTAAAAAAGAGTTGACAAATCATTTTTTACACAAAAAAATCAGAATCTCTAAGACAAGGTCTACAGAAGTTCTGCAGCAAATATGTAAATAGGTGTTAACTTGGGATATGAAACATTTATGATATTGAATTCCTAACTGGGAATATTTAATCAGTTCTTCCTGAATGTTCTTCCCTAAAACATTGCACTTTTATGTAAAGATCTTTAACTTGCTGTTAAATATATTTCCAGGTACTTTATAGTTTTATTGCAAATGTGGGAATTTTTTTAAAGATTTTATTTTATAGAGCAAGAGAGAGAGAAAGAGATCCCAAGCAGGGAGAAAGGGTAAAGGGAGAAGTAGACTCCCCTATGAGCAGGAAGCCCCATGCAGGACTGGATCCCAGGATCCTCGGATCATGACCTGAACCAAAGACAGATGTTTAACTGACAGAGCCACCAAGGAACCCACAAATGAGAGAATTTCTTTAAAACAAATTCCTTTTCTTACTGTTCATTGCTGATATTTTTGAAAATATATTGACCTTTGGATATGTATAATCAGCTCACTAAATGTCCTTATCCTAATAGTTCTTTTGTAATATTAGTGTTTTTTTTTTCATTTTTACTTTTTTTTTTTTGCAGATAGAAAGACACCACTTATAGTTCTTATTTGATTTTTAAGTGTGTATGGTATTATCTGCAAACAATTAAAATTTTCTTTGTTCTTGCCTTTATTATCTGATATCTCTGAAATAATGTTGAATAATAATGCTCGTATTGGACATCCTGTCTTAATTTTGATTTTAGAGGGAGGCCTTTAGCATCTTTGATGTTTTAAGAAACTTGGTGTTATGACAGTTCCTGGCATAAAAAAAATGTGTAAGAAGGATCTTTCCTGGTCTCTTTAAGTGCTTCTAAAGATTGTCTACCCTATAGTGTGAAATTCATATGCAGTCTTCTGATATAAGAGCTTTATCACTTGAATTTAGCTCTGTAATAAAATTAATAGGTTTCTGTCCTGTGAATCTATATTTGTATTTCTGGTATAAACTTCCTTGTTCAAATTGTATTATTACCTTAATACTTTACTGAATTCAAATTGCTAATATTTTATTTCATACTTTTGCATTTATATTCATGAGTGAAATTAGCTCTAATTTTCTTTCCTCACCTTGGTATTAAACCAATGCTAGCTTTAAAAATCTGCGACACTCTCCAGATTTTTCTATCTTCTGGAATAAACAAATAAATCAGTGAAATGAAAGAGAGTATCTAGAAACATATCCAAATAAATATTATTACATAATAAATGACAAACATGGCATTTCAAATTCTCAAGTATCTCTCAGGAATAGATAATTTCACGAATACCACTTGGTTATTCATTCTGGATGAAAATAAAGTTAAGGTTCCATCTCACACTAATACAAAAATTAACATCAGGTCAATAAAAACAGTTTAAATTTTAAAAACAAAAATATTAAGACTATAGGAGAACATTTTTAGTCAGAAATTTAGGGGAAATGTACAGATTTAAGCAAATAAAATTCTTTAATTTTAATTTTTACATGATTAAAGGTGCCATAAATAAAGCCAAAAGAAAATATTTATTTTTTTAAAGATTTTATTTCTCTATTTGACAGACAGAGATCACAAGTAGGCAGAGAGGCAGGCAGAAAAAAAATAGAGTACATCTTAAAATGCTGCTAGAATTGGAGGCAACCCAAGTGTCTCTCTTAAAATCGTCTCCAAAAGTTAAAATCCAATTTTATTCTTTAAATCACTCATTAGTTGCCTTAAAGATTACATCAAATTTTTTTTATTATTATTACCATTTTACTTTGACAGTGAAAATATGCAGAATGATCAAAATCCCCTATTACTTCGTTTTACGATTCTACTTGCTGGCCTTGTCTGTTCATCATAGAAACCAATTAAGTTCATCTGATATAGTCCATTCATAACCACTTGTAATAGAACTCCTGTGGATTTATAAACATTTCCACAATTTTAGGAACTTTTCATTTCATGGTCTTTTTACCTCTTTCTGTGTACACTGGGTATTTGTCTATTTCTAGGTTTTCAGCAGTCTGCTTTAGGCTGTGAAAAATCACTCTCACATGAACCAGGGGTTCTTAGCGGCCTGCTGTGGGTCTCTGGTACCTGAGGCTCTGAGACCTTGGATTTCATGGCCAACCTGCTGCAGCCCTTGGCTCCTCACACTTCCTTGTTTTATTATCTGACATGCCTTCAAGGTAGGGCCAATCAGCTCAAATCCTAAATCTCAAGATGGATTCAGAAAAGCCTATCCCCAATTTCGGCATCTAATCACGGTGTCAAGTTTACCTACTTTCCCAAGGAAAGGACAACCAACCTGAAAAGAAGACCAGTACAACACTGGAGACCTCTGAAGATATTCTAGGTGTTCTTAGAGGTCTTTAGTTCTGTTGTTGCTTTCATGAACTTCTGTACCACAACTTCCAATGGCCGGCATGACCCCTGTCTTTCTGTAGTTTTCTGAGAATGTCAACTTTGGGGGAGAAGAGATTGGCCATAAAATTTGCCTTTGTTGTGCTGTTCCTCCTGGGGCAAAATTTCTGCCCTTTACCCTTTGTTCCTACCTTTCAGTTGCTTGCAGCCTGGGGTTATTTCTGCTTTTCTCACTTCTACCCTCGGCTTCTCCTTTCTCCTAAGAACTGCTCCAAGGAGAAGTCAAGTACAATGTCTTTTACCTGCGTTCCCAGATATCTGCCCAACTTTTATGTTGCAAGTTTCAGGACAGAGCATGTGTCTGGGCAACATGAATGAACCTTAAGCTTTTCTCAACTGCATGGATCTAAAGTAGAAAGAGGAAAAGAAAAGAAAGAAGAGGAAGGCTGGGAAGAAATTATTCTCTTCCCTGCTAATTTTTCTCCATCACTACCTGTGAAAACTGCCACAGTTTGCTTGGTTTTAAGGATGGAAATAAAGGAAAGCCTGTACTTACTGGATAGGAAAAAGACAAACTCCAGTTACAAATATCATGTGATAATAATAGACCATGAATAGTCAAGCCTGGAGACAACAAATAAAAAGAAATGGCCACCAAAGAGCTAGGTTAAGACTGAGGAATTATGCTGGCAAGAAGTCTTGACCCCCGTAGATAATAGCAGCTAACCTTTATCGACGACTTCCTTTGTGCCAGATACACTTCTAAGCTCTGTACTTGCAGTGATTATAAACATATGTTACTGTAGCAGCAGCAATTTGTAACGACGACGAAATTTTTATAGAAAAATTAAGCAAGTATTCAGCATCACAGAGCTGGGACAGATTCAGCATCCCTACCCTTGCCATGCAGCCACAGTGGCCTCTGGCCTCTTAACCAGGATGCTAAGTGCCCAGAAGATGCTTTACTACCGCTACCCTCTGGAAGGACTACACCCTTCAGTCCCCTCCCTGACAGGCCCACTCATTTTGGCCAGGTAACTCTGATGCCTATAGTTAATGGCTCACACTTCGAGAAACGCTGGTTGGATTTTTGAAACTGGATTAAGCCAGCACTGAAATGAATTCATTGATGTTTTGTAGAAACACATGTTTCCCTTACAGCCCCTGCTTCATTGCACTAAGCAACCTTTGTGGTCCTCTCTGCACTGAGTGCCCTATGGCTCCCCACGGGGTGGCAAGGACAAATACTGTGGTTGCTAGGCAGCAAACGGGCATGAATCTAATTTAAACACATCCAGTTCAATACTGATTTTGAATTATCTCTCACTTCGCTCTACCTTGACAATTCTCAGCATCTTTTGAAAGGCAGCAAGCATTCTTTTCTTTTTTTTAATCTGGAATGACTTCATATTTTTAATAGGAGTTTAAATAAAATGAACAGTCTGTCCCTTTTCTGTTTTTTCTGTTATTAATTCTCTTCCTTGTCAATTCAATAGAAGTCTAAATATTCCCCAACAAGAGTATATGTTTATTTCACTAAAGCACTTCACAAAGTTATGATAAATTATCATCAAGCCATCGGTGAACATGGTACATATATGTATACTTTTGATATCACATTCTGTGTGATAGGTCTCACTACCTCACTTTACAACCTAGAACACAGGTTCTAGGTTGATTGATTAACTTGTCCCACTTCACACAGAGCCATGATTAAGGCCCTGGTCTCTCTGACTCCCAGGCTCCATGTCCTTACCAATTTGGTTACCTCTGACCCCTTTGAGAAATTCCTTTAAACCACTCATTTAACAGCCTGACCTGATGAGGATATTTTCACTGTTCACAAATGTCCTTCATTTTGATAAACTTTTAACTTCCCTGCCTCAATTTCTTTATCTTTAAATAAGCATATTAATAATTCCAATATCCCAATAATTCCAATATTAATATTCCATATTAATAATTCCAATGTGTTTCTAAAAATAAATATAGCAATGATGTGAAAACACTTGGAGAATAACAACCAGGGAGCAGCATCTTTATCAGATTCTCATAAGTGGTTTAAAATCGACAACTATAACCATAAAAAAAAAAAAAGACATTTCCGTCTTAAAGCAAGCACCACCCCTCCCACTGGGGATTGAGAGAGCAATTAAAGAGCTCTATAAACAGGATGCAGACTTCTTAAGCAAAACTTCTATAACAAAGTTTTCATTTTAATATGCACATAAGAATAATATAAAGCCAGTAGCTTAGAAGACTAATTAAAACTAAGCTCTCAGTTGGGTCTCTCTTAACAAAGAGAATGAAAGCTGAGAATTGAGAATTGAGATCCTGTGGCCCAATAGGGAGCAATGGTCTAGGGACCAATTCAGCTGAATGGCTGAGAGAAATACTGACAAATACTTAGCTGCAGCAAGTTACTCTGCCAACAAGGCCTTCTCCAACCTCTGGAAACCCATCTGCTGCAGGAGTAGAATAATGAAGTAAGAAGTAAATCACAAATTTAAGAATCCAAGCCCCACTTTGGTCAAGACATATAACACTTGGGGATGTTAAGAGTCATGGAAACATTAAAAGAATAGAAGCAAATATCTATGTCTACATTTATTTGTTTGTTTGTTTGTTTGTTTGTTTTTGAAGTGTGGAGCCCAGTGCAGGGCTTGAACTTGCAACCCTGAGATCAGGAGCTGAGCTGAGATCAAGAGTTGGGTGCTGGGACGCCTGGGTGGCTCAGTGGGTTAAGCAGCTGCCTTCGGCTCAGGTCATGATCCCAGAGTCCTGGGATCTAGTCCCACATCGGGCTCCTTGCTCGGCAGTGAGCCTGCTTCTCCCTCTGCCTCTGCCTGCCATTCTGTCTGCCTGTGCTCACTCTCTCTCCCTCTCTCTCTGACAAATAAATGAATAAAATCTAAAAAAAAAAAAAAGAGTTGGGTGCTTAACAGACTGAGCCACCCAGGCATCCTTATATTTACTTTTATATATGAACACACACATGCGTGTGCACACACATGCACACACATACACACACACAGATTAGGTACTATCCTCATCCAGAAAGTATTGGGTTGTTGGGACAAGGAAATGTTCAGATTTTAAGCAGCTTCTAGACCAGAAATACTGGCTTCTCTGGGAAGAAAAAAATGATGAAAAAAGACCCAAGACTGAGCAGGAAATACAAATCAGATTCAAAGCAGACAATAAATGTAAAAATTTCTAAGCTTTGATAGAAAATCCACACTAAAAACCGACAGAACAAATGGTTGAGATCAGAGAAGAAACCAGTCTCACAGACGCATGGAATGTTCTGCTGAAAGCCAGGTCTGGGGCGCCTGGATGGCTCAGTTGTTTAAGTGTCTGCCTTTGGCTCAGGTCATGATCCTGGAGTCACGCAATCAAGTCCCGTATCAGGCTCCCTGCTTAGTGGGAAGTCTACTTCTTCTTCTGATCCTATTCCCCTAGTTCTCTCTCTCTCTCTCTCTCTCAAATAAATAAAATCAATCTTAAAAAAGAAAAGAAAAGAAATCCATGTCTGTGGGATGGCCACAGGACACACACACACACTCAGTCTTTAGCTTGCTAATATCCACAGAGATTATCTCAGAAGGGAATATAACCTATAGTATTTCCAATATTTATTTGACCATGGAGAAATTCTGTCCATTTTCCCAAAGTCTCTTAAAAACCCTCTTTGAGAAGTGCTGATGTGAATCTGAGGGAAGGAGATTATCAGAAACTAGGGACAGAGTACAACTCAACTGAAACAGAATCTTTTAGGTGAAGGGGTACCTGAGTGGCTCAGTTGGTTAAGTGTCTGTCTTCTGCTCAGGTCCTGACGTCAGGGTCCTAGGATTGAGTCCCACCTCCGGGTCCATGTTGAGTAAGGAGTCTGTCTCTCCCTCTCCCCCTGCCTCGCCCTGCACTGATGCTCTCTCTCTCTCTTCCCCCTTCTCAAATAAATAAGTAAAATCTTAAAAAAAAAAAAAAAAGAATCTATTAGGTGAAACTTGACATGCATTTCATTAAGGCAGATGGTGGTGAAGAGAACAGGAATATTAAAGTTCCCAAAAGATCAAATAAGTTATTTCTTTCTTTTCATGGACATTCTTACTATTTGTATGAAAAGTGTCTAAATTTGTCCAGAGGGTAAACTTGGAATACTAGAACACAATCTCAAATATACCCCACATATCATTGTTCTATGGACTTGGCTTCATACAGCAAATCACAAGTATATACAAGGTTAATTTCCAAGTTTGTAGTAAATAATAATGCTCATATGGTTCAGAATAGCACCTTTTTCAGCCTTAAAATTTCTCCTCTCAATCCCTTACCTAATTATTGAATTTTTTTTTTCTCTTGTCTGAGAAGCAAATGTGAACTCAGTGGCTTAAACAAGCTACTCCTTTAGAATTCAGTTGGGTGAAGCTGGTTACCCTGTCTTTACAAAGGGTTAAATTCTTCACATAGAAAATTCCTCTCCCACTGATTTATGCTGTTACTATGGATCCCATACAAAGTGTCTGCAGTAAAAGGCCTTGTCCACTGCATGAAAGACTGGACTGGGCTTATTATTCAACAAGATAGCACTTACTAAGTTGTTGATACCAAATGGACACAACACAATCCTCAAATTTAAGGAGCTCACCACCAGGCAAGAAATAACAGACACCCCCCCCCCATTGGATTTTTCCAATGCAATCTGACGAGGATCCCTGGAGTAGTACCATAAAATAGAGAAACAAGGTCAGGTTCACATGGAAGAAAAAATTAGCCAAAAACACACCAGAGAATGGGTTGGCTTGCTTGTGCAGGGGGATGAATAAGACAGAAGAGAAGCTGGACTCATAGAAGACTACTTATTTTAATAGTCCAGCTGGGCTAAAGACCTACACTAACATATGGCAGTGCAATAGTGGTGATAGTAAAGACACAGAATTGAGAGAAGTTAGGGAATGGAAAGAAGGCAAGGGAGAGGAATATGGCAGCGACTACTCCCACATGTCAGGGTGGGGCTATCAGTTGGATAGCTCTGTGGGATTTAAATAAGATGCTCAGAAGAAAGTAGAGATGGCTCAAGCAGGAAAGGATAAAGCAAATGAGATAATGTCACTGGCAAACATGCATGTAGAGACAGAGATGCCCCAGAGGAAGATAAATAGGTAGGTCTCAATGTAGGGGGAAGGCATGCGGGGGAGGGCAGTTGCTCTGCACTTGAAAAGTAGAAGCTTTGAGCTTGCAAGGTTTACCAGGAATGTCATGGGGACTTGTCTGGAGCTGAGGGGAAGGTCCTTGGGCTACACTCCCACGCAGGGCACTGGTAACGAGGACCCTGCTTAGGAGGTGGAGATGGAGTGGACACGGAGATAAGAAAGCAAGAGGAAATTGATTTCTCAGAATTAAAAAGGAGTCCATAGCAAGCATGAGTCAATGATATAAAATGCCAAAAAGTATCATATAAGAGAGGACTCACTGGATTTGGTAATCAGAGTCATTGGCAGTTCTTTTTTTATGTTATTTTAATTTAATTAATTAACATATAGTATATTAGTTTTAGAGTTCAAGTTCAATGATTCATCAGTTGTGTTCAACACCCAGTGCTCACCACATCACATGCCCTCCCTAATGCCTGTCACCCAGTTACCCTATCCCCCACCATGTCCCCTCAACCTGTTTCCTATAGTCAAAAGTCTCCCATGGTTTGTCTCCCTCTCTAATTTCATCTTATTTTATTATCCCCTCCTTTCCCCTATGATCCTCTGTTTTGTTTCTTAAATTCCACATTTGAGTGGAATCATATGATAATTCTTTGTCTGACTTATTTCACTTAGCATAATATCTTCTAGTCCCATCCATGCCATTGCCAATGGCAAGATTTCTTTTTCTGATG
Organism: Lutra lutra; assembly: GCF_902655055.1. Classification (NCBI taxonomy): domain Eukaryota; kingdom Metazoa; phylum Chordata; class Mammalia; order Carnivora; family Mustelidae; genus Lutra; species Lutra lutra. Next base: position 34,412,791 of record NC_062280.1, on the reverse strand, counting down.
GCTGAGTAATATTCCATTGTGTGTGTGTAGGTAGCGAGATACATAGGTAGATAGATTGATAGATAGATAGATACCACATCTTCTTTATTCATTCATCTGTCGATGGATAGCTGGGCTCTTTCCATGATTTGGCTATTGTGGACATTGCTGCTATAAACATTGGGGTGCAGGTGCCCCTTCAGATCATTACATTTGTATTTTTGTGGTAAGTACCTAGTAGTGCAATTGCTGGGCTGTAGGATAGCTCTCATAGGCAGTTCTTTAACAGAACATTTTCAGAGGCTGTGAGATCAACCTGATTACAGTGGGTTAAACTCTGAAAAGATGAGTTATCTTATCAAAGAAGGTGTTAGTACATTGTTATCTCTTTATCTACAAAGCACCTTGAGAGTAAACCCAATAAAAGTACTTGAACTCTTCAGTCAAAATACTCTATGCATACTAAAGTTAAAGATAGTTCAGTAGGCTGTTCCATTATATAATAAAATAGTGTTTGATTTGTTAAGGGAAATTTTATAATTAAATTTTATAATTAAAAATTATATATTTTTAAATTTAATAATTTTATAATTAAATTGAAAATTTATAATTATAATTTATAATTTATATTATAAATTACATTTAATATATCTGTTAAAATTAAATTTATATAAGTTAATTTATTTATTTAATAATAAATTATAAATTAAATATAAATTAATTTATTTATAAATTATAAATATAATTTATATAAATATTAAAATATAAATTAATTTATTTATTTAAAATTTAATTTTATAAATTAATTTATAAATTAAAATTAAAATAAATTTATATTATAAATTATAATTTTATAATTAAAAAATAATACGATCAAATGAATATAATATCAAAAAAGAAATTTCTTCCTCTGAGGCGCCTCTCTTCCTTTTCTGCCATTGGGACGTTTTTCTGCCATTAGCATTCAACTAATTCAAGATAAAATTATAAATATTCAAGGTAGAAGCTGCATCCTATTGAGAAGTAAAGGAGATATTAAAGAATTTGGATCCCAAACATGGGAAAGAAAATTATGGGGAGAGTTGGATTGGCTATGATTTAAAATGTAATTTATGGGGCGCCTGGGTGGCTCAGGGGGTTAAGCCTCTGCCTTCGGCTCAGGTCATGATCCCAGGGTCCTGGGATCGAGCCCCATATCGGGCTCTCTGCTCTGCAGGGAGCCTGCTTCCTCCTCTCTCTCTCTCTGCCTGCCTCTCTGCCTACTTGTGATCTCTGTCTGTCAAATAAATAAATAAAATCTAAAAAAAAAAAATGTAATTTATGCTGCCCATTTTTTGTTAACTAAAAGAAACATATCTAACTAGAATGAAATGTATCCTGTTTCAAGAAAATGAGGAATTCCATTTCTCGCTTTTATAATTAAAATAATTTTATGTGCTTCACATTTAATTTTAACTGCATATTACGGGCATTGATAAAGAAACCATTCTTTTAGTCAAAGTGCCTTTGTACTTTACGCAAACTGTGTGAATCTCATATGTAGGATAAGATGCACTCAAACTTACCCCGAAATAAAAATAAGTGTTTCAATAATGATTTGGGGCTTTTTTTTTTTCCGTGTACAAATTAAGTAAAAATGAATGCCGTTTTCTGATTCTGAGTCATTAGGCAGCAAAGGGAACCATTCTAATGCGTTCATTCACTTTCCGCCAGAGCACAGTAAGCACGATTTCCTCACTGTTGAACCAACTCCTTTGATAAAGCATCAGAACCACCTGCACAGTTTTAATTACTGAAAACTATTAGGGAAAATGTAACTTAAAAAAAAAATCTGGGAGGAGTCAAGATGGCGGAGAAGTAGCAAGCTGAGACTACTTCAGGTAGCGGGAGATCAGCTAAATAGCTTATCTAAAGATTGCAAACACCTACAAATCCAACGGGAGATTGAAGAGAAGAAGGACAGCAATTCTAGAAACAGAAAATCAACCACTATCTGAAAGAACTCTACGGAAAGCGGAAAGCGCTCAGGGAACAAAAGCTCCCAAAAGCAAACCCAGCAAACCCTAGCTGATTACTCAGGCCGACCCCAGGTAAGGGCGGTGAAACTCCGCCTGGGGCAAAGACGCTTGAGAATCACTACAACAGGCCCCTCCCCCAGAAGATCAACGAGAAACCCAGCCAGGACAAAGTTCACCTACCAAGGAGTGCAGTTTCAATATCAAGGAGAGCGGCGGAATTCCAGAGGAGAAGAAAGCAAAGCATGGAACTCATGGCTTTCTCCCCATGATTCTTTAGCCTTGCAGTTAATTTAATTTTTTTTTCTTTTTCAATTTTTTTTCTCTTCTTCTGCTAATTTTTTTTAACTTTTACCATTTTCTTTTTTAACGTTTTTTAAATAGTTTATCTAATATATATATATTTTTTTCCTTTTTATTTTTTTATCGGCTTTCTTTTTTTAATAGTTTTTTTTTTCTTCTGAACCCTTTTTTATCCCCTTTCTCCACCCTCACGATTTGGGATCTCTTCTGATTTGGCTAAAGCATATTTTCCTGGGGTTGTTGCCACCCTTTTAGTATTTTACTTGCTCCTTCATATACTCTTATCTGGACAAAATGACAAGGCGGAAAAATTCACAACAAAAAAAAGAACAAGAAGCAGTACCAAAGGCTAGGGACCTAATCAATACAGACATTGGTAATATGTCAGATATAGAGTTCAGAATGACGATTCTCAAGGTTCTAGCCGGGCTTGAGAAAGGCTTGGAAGATATTAAAGCAACCCTCTCAGGAGATATAAAAGCCCTTTCTGGAGAAATAAAAGGACTAAAATCTAACCAAGTTGAAATCAAAAAAGCTATTAATGAGGTGCAATAAAAAATGGAGGCTCTCACTGCTAGGATAAATGAGGCAGAAGAAAGAATTAGCGATATAGAAGACCAAATGACAGAGAATAAAGAAGCTGAGCAAAAGAGGGACAAACAGCTACTGGACCACGAGGGGAGAATTCGAGAGATAAGTGACACCATAAGACGAAACAACATTAGAATAATTGGGATTCCAGAAGAAGAGGAAACAGAGAGGGGAGCAGAAGGTATATTGGAGAGAATTATTGGAGAGAATTTCCCCAATATGGCAAAGGGAACAAGCATCAAAATCTAGGAGGTTCAGAGAACCCCCCCCCCAAAATCAATAAGAATAGGTCCCCACCCCATCACCTAATAGTAAAATTGACAAGTCTTAGTGACAAAGAAAAGATCCTGAAAGCAGCCCGGGAAAAGAAGTCTGTAACGTACAATGGTAAAAATATTATATTGTCAGCAGACTTATCCACAGAGACCTGGCAGGCCAGAAAGAGCTGGCATGATATATTCAGAGCACTAAATGAGAAAAACATGCAGCCAAGAATACTATATCCAGCTAGGCTATCATTGAAAACAGAAGGAGAGATTAAAAGCTTCCAGGACAAACAAAAACTGAAAGAATTTGCAAATACCAAACCAGCTCTACAGGAAATATTGAAAGGGGTCCTCTAAGCAAAGAGAGACCGTAAAAGAAGTAGATCAGAAAGAAACAGAGACAATATACAATAACAGTCACCTTACAGGCAAGACAATGGCACTAAATTCATATCTCTCAATACTTACCCTGAATGTTAATGGGCTAAATGCCCCAATCAAAAGACACAGGGTATCAGAATGGATAAAAAAACAAAACCCATCTATATGTTGCCTACAAGAAACTCATCTTAAACCCGAAGACACCTCCAGGTTTAAAGTGAGGGGGTGGAAAAGAATTTACCATGCTAATGGACATCAGAAGAAAGCAGGAGTGGCAATCCTTATATCAGATCAATTCGATTTTAAGCCAAAGACTATAATAAGAGATGAGGAAGGACACTATATCATACTCAAAGGAACTGTCCAACAAGAAGATCTAACAATTTTAAATATCTATGCCCCTAACGTGGGAGCAGCCAATTATATAAACCAATTAATAACAAAATCAAAGAAACACATCGACAAGAATACAATCATAGTAGGGGATTTTAACACTCCCCTCACTGAAATGGACAGATCATCCAAGCAAAAGATCAACAAGGAAATAAAGGCCTTAAATGACACACTGGACCAGATGGACATCACAGATATATTCAGAACATTTCATCCCAAAGCAACAGAATACACATTCTTCTCTAGTGCACATGGAACATTCTCCAGAATAGATCACATTCTTGGTCCTAAATCAAGTCTCAACCGGTATCAAAAGATTGGGATCATTCCCTGCATATTTTCAGACCACAATGCTCTAAAGCTAGAACTCAATAACAAAAGGAAGTTTGGAAAGAACCCAAATACATGGAGACTAAACAGCATCCTTCTAAAGAATGAATGGGTCAACCAGGAAATTAAAGAAGAATTGAAAAAATTTATGGAAACAAATGATAATGAAAACACAATGGTTCAGAATCTGTGGGACACAACAAAGGCAGTCCTGAGAGGAAAATATAGAGCGGTACAAGCCTTTCTCAAGAAACAAGAAAGGTCTCAGGTACACAACCTAACCCTACACCTAAAGGAGCTGGAGAAAGAACAAGAAAGAAACCCTAAACCCAGCAGGAGAAGAGAAATCATAAAGATCAGAGCAGAAATCAATGAAATAGAAACCAAAAAAACAATAGAACAAATCAACAAAACTAGGAGCTGGTTCTTTGAAAGAATTAATAAGATTGATAAACCCCTGGCCAGACTTATCAAAAAGAAAAGAGAGAGGACCCAAATAAATAAAATCATGAATGAAAGAGGAGAGATCACAACGAACACCAAAGAAATACAGACAATTATAAGAACATACTATGAGCAACTCTACGCCAACAAATTTGACAATCTGGAAGAAATGGATGCATTCCTAGAGACATATAAACTACCACAACTGAACCAGGAAGAAATAGAAAGCTTGAACAGGCCCATAACCAGTAAGGAGATTGAAACAGTCATCAAAAATCTCCAAACAAACAAAAGCCCAGGGCCAGATGGCTTCCCGGGGGAATTCTACCAAACATTTAAAGAAGAACTAATTCCTATTCTCCTGAAACTGTTCCAAAAAATAGAAATAGAAGGAAAACTTCCAAACTCATTTTATGAGGCCAGCATCACCTTGATCCCAAAACCAGACAAGGATCCCATCAAAAAAGAGAACTACAGACCAATATCCTTGATGAACACAGATGCAAAAATTCTCGGCAAAATACTAGCCAATAGGATTCAGCAGTACATTAAAAGGATAATTCACCATGACCAAGTGGGATTTATTCCAGGGCTGCAAGGTTGGTTCAACATCCGCAAATCAATCAATGTGATACAACACATTAATAAAAGAAAGACCAAGAACCATATGATACTCTCCATAGATGCTGAAAAAGCATTTGACAAAGTTCAGCATCCCTTCCTGATCAAAACTCTTCAAAGTGTAGGGATAGACGGCACATACCTCAATATTATCAAAGCCATCTATGAAAAACCCACCGCAAATATCATTCTCAATGGAGAAAAACTGAAAGCTTTTCCGCTAAGGTCAGGAACATGACAGGGATGTCCGTTATCACCACTGCTATTCAACATAGTACTAGAAGTCCTAGCCTCAGCAATCAGACAACAAAAGGAAATTAAAGGCATCCAAATCGGCAAAGAAGAAGTCAAACTATCATTCTTTGCAGATGATATAATACTATATGTGGAAAACCCAAAAGACTCCACTCCAAAACTGCTAGAACTTGTACAGGAATTCAGTAAAGTGTCAGGATATAAAATCAATGCACAGAAATCAGTTGCATTTCTCTACACCAACAACAAGACAGAAGAAAGAGAAATTAAGGAGTCTATCCCATTTACCCATTTTCTTTTTTACACTACATGGATAAAACTAAAGATAATAAACATGCAAAAGTTGGGCGCCTGGGTGGCTCAGTGGGTTAAGCCGCTGCCTTCGGCTCAGGTCATGATCTCAGGGTCCTGGGATCGAGGCCCGCATCGGGCTCTCTGCTCAGCAGGGAGCCTGCTTCCCTCTCTCTCTCTCTCTGCCTGCCTCTCCATCTACTTGTGATCTCTCTCTGTCAAATAAATAAATAAATAAATCTTTAAAAAAAAAAATAAATAAACATGCAAAAGTTGATAAAGGTAAATTCAAATGCATTTATTTTTTAGTAGCATTGGGATAAAATGTATAGAAAACCCTGATGAAAACAAAATAAGTTTTGAGTTTCACACTAAAGACCTTGAAGAAATTTATTGTCTTATTGTCTCATCACCAAAATCCCTAGAATAATAGTCTAGCTTCCAAATATGCAAAACTCTCCTGGTTCTAAATTGGCTTCCTCTTCTACAATAAAAATCATCCCATAACGTTTAGTGACAAGTGGATGGAAACACTGAAGTACAAGTCTGGAACCCTGGCATATAAAAATGTTTAAAATGAACCCATTTTAAGTTTGAACCTAAAAATTTCAATCACATTGAATTACAACCCAGATTTTATGCCTTACATGAAAAGAATGATTCTGATCATAATATTACAAAGGTTTTTAGTACTATCCATTATTCATGTCTTGACAAATTTCTTGTGAGATCTAGCTGGGAAATTAGAATGTACGTTCCCAGTTCAGGCATAGGTATGATTTATGAAAGTCCAATTTTACAGTTTGCCAACTGCCTTAATACAACACAGTTTACAAAAACAAACCAAGTATTTTGATTCATTCCCAATTTAGATAACAATTTAGGCTGCTCTATAATTCAAAGTAACAAAATAGCTGAGAAATGATTCTCATTTATGGTTGGCATTTGATAGGACATTCTGTTTTACATTGTACATGTATATTTATATCCATAGTAACACTATCTATGTTACTATGGATATAAATATCAAGCAATATTTTTAAAATCCAGACCCAAAACCCATTATTGTTTGGATTGTACCATGATTTCTGAAACTGAGTCATATCTATATTTACATTGCTTATTTTTGTCCAGACATTTTTCCTTCTTTCCCAAGACTGTAGTATAAGTGTTAAAAAAATCATTGTGTTCCACTTATTTTTGTACAGCAAAAATTAATTATTTCCTCTTAAAGGAATACATAGATGTGATCCAATTAAAGAAGAAAAAAAAACTTTCAGTGCCTTTTCTCTTTTTCTCTAAAATATCAACATATTGAATGACCCCATGTCCTGGTTGCAGGAACAGTCTCATGTTCTACCTGTGAGCCTGACTAATAGCCCCTTCTCTCATTTTGTAGTGTCTCAGTGTGGACAATAAATTATCCAGCCACTCTTTCAGTACATAATTTGCCTAAATTCACATAATTTCATGATGTTACATTTTCCACATTTATACAATAGGCATAATTACTTCTAAATTTAATAAAGACTGGCATGAATGTGAAATTACCACCATCATTTTACAAATACAGAATTAATCCCAGTGGTGACTCGGGGTCAAAACTAACACTTTTTGTAGTTACATACATCTTTCTGGCAAGAAACTGGCCATGTGATTAAATAAACCTCTATATCCAGAAAGAAAAAGAATTCTGCACCTGAAAAGCCATTTATTACCTGCTTATTCCTCTGTAGCCAGAATCTAATAATCAGTCCTTTTAAGAGATGGACAAATTACGTTGCCAAACCCAAATTGCTATTTGAGGTAAGTAACATGATTTGAATTGATTCTGATGATTCTCTAAAGAGAAGAAGAAAGGAAAAATTGAAATATTTTCTTTCTAGTATTTTACGGTGTCCTTTACAATTGCCCAATCTTTTCTAAAGTATTTAGATTTAGAACTTTCACAGTGTCATGTTTAGTTATTTCTAAAAGAAAAAAGGATATAGGTAATACATTCGTTCAAACAAATATTGAAAGTCCACTATAAATAAAAATGCCATGCTAGAGATGATATGTCCCCTGGTCTTTCAGCTGGAGAGTAACCTCAATCACTAGAGCTCACGGTATAAAGTCAGGACCCTGATAGTTTCAGTTCACAGACAACCAGCACAAGGACCCCATCGCCACTCCAGTGGAATGATGGATTTTGGGGCCTCATGAAGAGTATGATTCAGTGGATCTCATGTGGGACCCAGGAATCTGCATTTTAATTAACAATCCCTAATAATTAATGAACACGATGCACTTTAGGAAGCATTATCCTAATGGTATAAAAGCCTTCGAGCATGTTGACCTTGCTCAGTTTTTTGTATCTGAACACATAACAGCAGGGATAGCAAGCATAAAAGCTGAACAGGCAAACATAATAAATTAATAAAATGTGAATTGGGGCATTGCTGTTTAGAAAAATTTACCAGCTCAGCACACTTTTGCTGGATATTCAGTCTTCCTTTTTGAAGTAGGTGGTGGCAGCCTGCAAGGACAAGGAGTTGGCATTTTGAAACCCGTGTCGTGGGCTAGGGAGTTAGTAAAGGGGAAATGGAACACTTGCTATAACAAGCAGAGTGGTAGCCTGGAACTTTGAATTTGCAACAGGTCCTTTCAGCTTAGTTTTTGGACAAAGAGGAGTTGTAGTCATGATTAAAATAGTTCTTAATGAGAATGACTGTTTGGGCTGGAACAAAGAATAGAGAATAATTTTCTATGCATAACATTTCCAAAATGCCATTACTATGCAGGAGAAACATTTATGTGTTTGTAAAATGCACTAGCTGTCTCAGAATCCAAGAAATCACAGAATTAGAAGGATTTTTAAGGATCATCTAATCCACCCCCTCCCAATCTTCATCTGCCCACCATGAGATATGTGAAACATAGCAAATAAATTCAGAAGGAATTTAGTTAAAGCAGACTTCTTTGATAATCAGAGCTAATATATCTCGCCAAAACTGTACATCATAAATCAAGAAAAACTAGATGCTTTATCAACTGTTGTGAATGTGAATTATACACTGAGTCAAACATGCTGGAAAAACTGGTTATTTTCAAAGCAAGTATTTATTAAGTACTTACCCTATGTTAGATGCTTTATGGGAAGTATCTTATTAGATCCTTATGAAGTTGGTATTATTTAGGCAGATAAAAAAATTTAGAGATACTAAGTTACTTAATTGAAATCCCACAGCTAACACCAAAATGCAAAACCAGGTCTGTCTGACTCCAAGACAGAAGCAAAAATGCCACACAAACATCTGGAATGATGGTCCAGATGTGCCTACAATTCTATCATGTGTAGGACCTTTGGCAATGATCTGAGCCTCTCCTTGCCTCTGTGATTTATAAAATAGACATAAAATCTCATAGCATTCTCACTAATATCCTATGTAAAGGGGCACCTGGGTGGCTCAGTGGGTTAGAGCCTCTGCCTTTGGCTCAGATCATGATCCCAGGTCCTGGGATCGAGCCCCACATTGGGCTCCCTGCTCAGCCGGGAGCCTGCTTCCTCCTCTCTCTCTGCCTGCCTCTCTGTCTACTTGTGATCTCTGTCTGTCAAATAAATAAATAAAGTCTTAAAAAAAAAATCCTATGTAAAGCACCTAATAGTGTGGAATCTAACAATTGGGTGCCACTCCAAACCAGAAAACAAGTACTTCTTTGCTACTGTAGTAATATAAGAAAGCTCCACATTCATTTTGGGTCCGTGGGATTCAGGACGTACGTATCTCAGATTCAGTTAAGCCAGTGACACATTGTGTATCATTGTGACACATTATCACATGAAATACGCATGAAATATACATGTTTATGGGAGCTAAACATAGATACTTTCAGTAGCAAGAAAGGGTAATGAGTAAACCAGTGCATCTTTGTTCCATTCTAATTAGGGAGGGTAGAGACGGATATTATGGGACAGAGATTTCTCAATCCAATCTAATATTCTGGTTGTTCACTAGCTAAATCTGAGATCCTAATAAATGAAATGATTTGACCAAAAGTCACGTTGAAAGTCAATATTAGTAGGTTAGTTCCAGTACAAAAAGAAAGCTATGTAAATCCCGGTTCAGAGCTGTACCATCAATTTGCCTTTTTCTTATAACAAATGCACTTTGTTTGGGCAGGTTTGTTTGTTTGTTTGTTTGTTTGTTTGTTTGTTTTTACCAAGAATCCTTAAAATACTTTGAGCACTCTATCCTAAGAAAATAACCACAAATGGGTCAGACTTGGGGGAGGATGGGAAGACCAACGGCATGAACAAACACTCTGAATACCATGTGTTTTTTTTTAATTTTCATTTTTTTATAAAAGACTCATTTTTATTAAAAAAAAACTCATATTTTCTACAATGGCACAAAATTTGTAGAGCTATAATAACCATCTCACTCTGTCCTGTTTTAGAAGTCTTTCCTCAAATGTTAGCATCTCCACAGTACCCACCCTAAACATTCTATTAAATTGTCCCCCTTCCCCAACTCTATCTATACCCCTCTTCTGCTTTTTTCACATGACAGTTACCATTTTCCAACATATACACAATTTACTTATTTTGTGTTTATTGACCAGCTCTTCACAAGGGCATAAGTTTCAAAAGAGCATGCATTTTTGTCCTTTGTTTGCTGATGTATTCACATCACATGGAACAGCCCAGTAAGGGTTCAGTGATGTTTGTTGAATGAATGAATGACCTCCCAAACTAGGAGACTGGATTAGTAAATTTGGATATGATATTTTATTATACTTATTTAAAATGGTCATAAAATTTAGAAAGCCAATGTAAAAATATATAGAATATGCCATTAGGTGAATTTTAAAAAACAACATTCAAGTTCAAATATACACTCAGAGGGGGGCCAGGTAAAACTATGTACCAGAAAAAAAGTTTGAAAGGGAATGCCAAAAGGGAGTAGGTTTTATGCTTTTTGTTTTCCGTTTCTAAATATATTTCGTTGCATTTGAGAGCTATCGCCAGGAATAGGGAAAAAGAAGTAAGAGGAAAAAGAACTGTGATCATGAATGCTCTGTCCCCATGGCCTTGGGATGCCTCATGCCCATATGCTCCTTGCCTGAATCCTTGGCATCTTTATCTGAAATGAAGATGGAACTTTTTAGCCAAGGAGCCTATCAGGGCTTAATTTTCCTCTTATTTCCAGAAACATGCGATTTGCAGAATTGGCTCAGAAATCGCAAGTTAAGTGATTTCATTTTAGCTAAATAGGTTTAGCTAAATGTTCCCTTTCTCCTCCTCCACCCCCATCTCCTGAATTCCCCTTGCCACGTTCATTTGTCTTGCCGCTCTTCTCCACTACTCTCTGCCAATGTTCTCCTACTCCAGTCTTGGTCCCAGGCTCACGCCTTGTTTAGCCCCTCTCCCCCATTTGCGGGTGCTTCCCGGAACAAATAAAGTCGCGGCACCGAGAAAGTTCAAGGCCAGAGAAGTCCAGAGCTGCTGAGGACACCCAACTACTCTCCCCTCGCCCTGCCTCTCTCTGTGTCTTGAGCCAGTTGCCTGAACCCAGTGCTCTCCATCAACCTTTCTGCCGAGACTTCAGGGCCCTTCTCTCCCACTCTCTGTTTCTACAAAGACAGGGCCAGTGTTTCCCTTGCTTCTAACACTTCCACGCCCCAAGTGTTTTCTCTCAAACAGAACTCCTTGCCTGTCCCCTTCCTGGGCCCAAGAACCATAGATCTTTATTTCTCACATTGCAGGAACATTGCTCCTCATTTTCTCCACTAGAGGAGACAAGATCTCGTTGTAATCTTCATGTCGGCTGCTGAATCCCCAGGTTCATGTAGTTTTAGAATCAAAAGGAATCTTAAAAGCCACCTAGGGAGGGGTGCCTGGGTGGCTCAGTGGGTTAAGCTGCTGCCTTCGGCTCAGGTCACGATCCCAGGGTCTTGGGATCGAGTCCCGCATCGGGCTCGCTGCTCAGCAGGAAGCCTGCTTCTCTTCCTTTCTCTCTGCCTGCCTCTCTGCCTACTTGTGATCTCTCTCTGTCAAATAAATAAAATCTTTAAAAAAAAAAAAAAAGATGCTCTACCTACCTCTCCCTCTGACCCTCCCACCCCTCTACCCCTCACCCCCCCCTTTACTTCTCCACCTCAAGCATGCTCTAAAAAAAAAAAAAACAACAAAAAACAAAAAAAGACACCTAGTGTAACCCCCATTACTATGGTCAGTACATTGCTAGGTGCACGGTAGGTGTTTGGGAAATATTTGCCATCGGTAAGTACTGGAAAATCATCCATTTACATATCAAGTTTTGATCTTCTTTTATTCATATATATTTATAAAAATCAATGAGTAATCATGGAGAAAGCCAGCCCTGAGAAAACATTGAGGTAAAACTGAAAAACTGATTTCAAATTGACAACACTGCTGACACAGAGAAGAGAAAAGATAAGTTACTGACTCAAGAATGGGCAGAAATGGGCTAAAAGTACGATGAAAATATTACATAGAAATAATATCTTCTACCACTAAGAACTGTTAAATAATGGGAGGTTGCTAAGGAAAGCTAAAAGATGACAGTACTTGAGGTTAGCAATGTATCTGGGATGATTCATTGGGTGATTAAATTAAGCTTTCCTCGATGGCGTAAAATAGAATAAATATGTTCAATAGTTCCTCCTCCAAGAGTCTGGGAAAGGTCCGAGTTCTGTTTCACCCAAAAATATGAAATGGTTATAGTGAGCAAGCCCCTTACCTACCTTAAAATTGCTGACATAGTCACCTTAGTACTACCGCAGAGATTACGAGAACTGTATTCGCTGCGCTTTTTGCCAGGGCTGCTGAACTTTTTAATGGTAATTTTTAATTGTCATTTTTTTTTTCTTTCAGGCTTGTAAATTTTATAGTTCCCAATGGTATGTGGTCAACTACAAATATGAACAGTACTCTGGAGACATCCGACAGTTACCCCGGTAAGAACCTATCAAGAGTATTCCTTGGGTGTTTCCATATACAAAATGTGATTTCTGCTTAAGTTCTACCATTGTTTACAAATACATGTGTGTTAATCTAGTGTCCAGGTATATTTCATAAAATTTAAAAATAATTGTCACGATAGAACATTTTATTCAACAACATACAAACATTGTGTTGTGTATGCACAGAATTAGTTGTGAGATAGAAATTATTCTTATTTAATTTTTAAACAAAGTCTTAAAGCATCATTATATCACGCTTTTGTGAGCTGTCATTTCAATAGCAGATGTAACAGGACTAGAAAAGAACAGCTTGGACCAAAACATTTTTCTGACTATATTCTGTATTTAGCGTTCAGATTTGCCACTGGTTTCATGCGTTTTCATGCCGTGATATCAAAAGTCATGAAAATAAACAACTTCCACAGAAGTGATATATGTTTAAGAACAGCAAAAAGGGAAAATAAATAGTTACTTTTTTTCTGTACTCTGGGGAAATAAAGTGTTTAGGAGAAGGTGTCTTTGTTTTGCACCTGTTCAAATGTCACCTTCATGGACAAGCTTGCCTGACCTACTCCTGACCTAAAGTAGTCGTTTATTCAGGTTCTTTGTCCCCTGGTAAAGCAAAAATCCCCAAAGGGCAGGGACTTTTCTTTGCAGAATCCCCTACAGGCTGAGAGAATTCCTGGCCCATGGTCAGTGTGCAATGTCTACTTATTGGATATATAAAGTAAGTGAATGGCAAATTTTGAAATACGACATTCCTGTCTGGGATGGGAGTAGCTTAAATGAAAGAGCTGCAACGAATCAGAACCCCTAATGCATTGGGTCGTCCGACTACAATGATGCAAACAATCCAGAAAAACACTTACTCAAAAGGGAGGTGGTTATTAGCCCTTCCCTCAAGTGGATATGTCGGAAAGATACACATTACATCTAACTTTCTAGTGGACACACGGTTTAGATTTGGGCACTACAGGCCCAGATTTCCTCTGCCCCCCAGAAACAACTGCTCCAGACTTGGATACTTGGAAAGTCTGCTCTCAACTCCTGAATACAGAATTTGAAGGAGCTACATGGAATAGCTCAGAGAAGGTGCCACCTGAGCTCAAATATGAAGGAACAGGAGCTACCAGCACACGATCTTGGAAAGGAGTCCCAGAGGGAAGAGCAAGAGGAGTGGGCACCCTGGCTTGGGAACCAGCATGGTCTCCTGAGCAGAATGGGGAGGCTGGAACTGATGGTTAGAAAAGCTGGAGTAATATGAAGCCATGGAAGGACACGAGGGAGGTGGAAGGCCCCAGAAATGAGCTTGGATTCACTCTCAACACAACAGAAGCCTGCGGAAATTTTAACCTAGTGTGATGCGATCCAGTTTCCTTCTTTAAAATATCACCTGAGCTACTCTAAGGAAAATGGGATTGTAGCAGTGAGTATACAAAAAGAAAAAAAAAAAAAAAAGCAGAGGGGAAAGGGGCCATTTATTTTTCAATTGCATTACTAAGAGCAAAACAGTGTTCCTCCAAAACAGCAAAATCTTTTTTTGCAAACCAGTGAATATTAAATTTAACCAAGTCTCTGAACATCCCTTTAAATTCAGGTTGCTCCTGATAGATAACTTCCTCTAACTTCATGTTGGGAAGGTCCCACCACATGCTAGGCTTTCCTGAGTAATTACTGTATTTGGAATGTCTGCACGTTAGTCACACACTTTTTGTAGGCATAACTGAAAAGCAAAGCATTTTTTAACATCGAGACTTCCTCTTTCTAAAAACTGTTCTGAGAAGTGGTTACAGCTTAGAAGCTGTGTCCAAGTGGTTGGAGGACCTTATATGAATTAAGAGACTGTAGTAAGTGACATTTTGCTGCCCTCCCAAGTATATGCCTTCCTGCTGACTTCAGGACTATTGAAATCGTTGTTGTGTTGTTGTTGTTGTTGTTGTTGTTGTTGTTGTTGTTGTTGTTGTTGTTAAGAATTTATTTGTGTATTTGACAGAGAAAACATAAGAGGGGGGTAGTGAGAGAGGGAGAAGGAGGCTCCCTATTGAGCAAGGAGCTTGATGCCGAGCTTGATCCCAGGACTCTGGGATCAAGGTTTGTTGAAATCTTCAGTGGCTTTGTCCCCACACACCTTTTCTTATGTCCATGATGATCTCAAGCAAAATAAATAAATGAAAGATTTCACCTTCGTGGTATTCATCCTCTATTAAAACAACAGAAGAAACACCTCCTGTGACAACACAGCCTAGATATCATCGTCGAATTAGAATTCTCATGGAGCATGAGAAGAAACCTCAGGAGAAATGAGGCAAACATAACCGAAATACTGTTGAGAATTTCCCTTAATTAACTAGAGGAAGTGGAAGTCGATACCAAAAAGGGGAAGAATAATACTGCCACAAAGTAGGAGATTTTAATGAACTATGTGTATTCAAACTGAAAATAAGAAGTTTCAGAATATTATCCTCACACCTCCCCTGAAATGACGAAGACTGTAACACTGAATAGAAAAATTATTTTCAAAATGATTTTACAAAGCCTAAGTGCTCCCCATCAAGGACTACACATATTTAGGTCAGTAGTGGAAACATAATTTACTTGGTCTTCGGAGGCTACTAGAAGTAAATCACGTTCATGCCTCTTAGATTAAGAGAATTCTCCTATGTCTGCTACCAGTTTAAACTGATCCTTTCTTTTTATGGGTTGCTGAGGCTCCAAAATAAAAACTTGCAATTATGGCAGAGTAAAAAGAGAAGCATGTGTTTATATCCCTAATTTTTATTCTTTAAACTTGAAATTGTGTTATTATTAATTCTTAAGAACCTTGCTTTTTTAAGTGTCTGTTCATAGGAAGATACTGGAGAGAAATATTATTTCAGGCTAGAGTGTAAAATGTAAGCCTTCACCCAAAAAAATCAGCACTGAATTTGGGATTTGCAGGAGATAAGAAAGAAAAAAAAATACACGATGGCAGAGGAGCCATGAATATACCATGTGGAAGGGACAATCCTTCAATAAATGGTGTTGGGAAAACTGGACAGACACATACAAAAAAATGGAACCAGGCCCTATCTTACACTATCCACAAAAATTAACTCAAAATGGATTAAAGACTTGAATATAAGACCTAAAACCATAAAACTCCTAGAAGAAAATATAAATGGGGGGTGCCTGGGTGGCTCAGTGGGTTAAAGCCTCTGCCTTTGGCTCAGGTCATGATCCCAGGGTCCTGGGATCAAGCCCCGCATCAGTCCTTCTGCTCAGCAGGGAGCCTGCTTCCTCCTCTCTTCCTCTCTCTCTGCCTGCTTCTCTGCCTACTTGTGATCTCTGTCTGTCAAATAAATGGATAAAATCTTTAAAAAAAAAAAAGAAAAAGAAAATGTAGGTGGTAAGCTCCTTGACATCCGTCTTGATAAGGAGTTTTTTGGATCTGACTGCATTCAAGCAAAAATAAACATTTGGGACTACATCAAACTCAAAAACTTCACAGCAGCCTGATGATTTACAGACCTGTACCTCTGGGGCAAATAATACGTTATATGTTAATAAAAATAACTTTTAAAAATGTCATAGCAATGGAGACCATCAGCATAATGAAAAGGCAATCTACTGAATGGGAGAACATATTTGCAAATCATGTATCAGATAAGGGATTAATATCCAAAATATACAGAAAACTCATACAACTCAATAGCAAAAAATAAAATAATCCAACTAAAAGACAAGCAGAGGACACGAATAGACCTTTTTCCAAGGAAGACAGACAGTGGCCAACCAGTACATATAGAGTACTCATCATTAGGAAATTCAAGTAATCATCAGGAAAATACAAATCAAAACCACAGTGAAATATCACCCCATATCTATTAGAGTGGCTAGTATCAAAAAGGCAAGAAATAACAAGTTATAATGAGGATGTGTCAAAAAGGGAACCCTCGTGAACTATTGGTGGGAATGTAAACTGGTGTAGCCATACGCAAAACAGCGTGGAGGTCCCTAAAATATTTAAAAATAGAACTACCATATGACATAGTAACTCCACTTCTGGGTATTTATCCAAAGAAAATAAAAACACTAATTCAAAAAGATAGGTGCACCCCCAAGTTCACTACAGCATTATTTACAATAGCCAAGACATAGAAACAGCCTTAAGGTCCATCAATGGATGAATGGACAAATAAAATGTGAGACAGGTAGTTAGGTCGGTAGATCGATGGATCAATCACTGAGGAACATGGCCACTATTGTGATCCACAGTTACCAAGAATAAATGCCAAATTAAATAAATATATTTATAAATAAATGCCAATTGGTGTTTTGTAAGAAAGAAAAGAATGGGTACATCACGCTGGCAGAAGAAGGCAGAATATGAAGTTCAGAAAGAGAGAGCATAGTGTCAAGGTCAAAGGGAGACTAATAAGAAATAATGAGCATATAGCATAGGACCACCCCTGAGCTCAGTGTCGACATTCCACATTCAAGTTTGTCTTTGATACCTCTTCCTGTTTTCCCTGCACTTTCCTTTATGTTTCCTTGGGATGTTTTCTTAATACTCTCTTCACTGTCCTGCCATTATTTTAAGAATCCTGGAACATTCATGTTCTCTTCTCTGCAGACAGATTACTTGGAGTAATTGTTCTGAAATCAACCTTATGAATCTGCTCTGAATCTCAAGCAATGTGTTGAGTCTTGTGGATTGAGAGAAATAGGGAAGAGTTGTGTTTAGGGACTTTATTTTGCCAAAGTGAAAGGAACTACTCTTTGTTCAGGAATGTCAAGATATTGTTAAGGAGAAAAGGGATATTTTGGGGTACAACAGGAAAAATTTCCCACTGGTCTTAAAATAACACTGTCCTCTGCTACTGGGTCTGCCTTCACATAAACTTGACCCTAACCCAAAGAGGCAGAACAAGTTAACATTAAGGGCAATGGGCACAGTTATGCTTGAGTATCTCTAAAGCTCTGTAAGAAGGGGAAAGGAGTACAGGTACACCAGCATCCTTTGGAAGAGAACAATGGCTACAGTCTTGCTTAATATGCTTATTAAAGCTGGTTTGGATTAATTTATCCTACATACAGGAAGTAGCATTTTGGAAATAGGGCTTCTAGTCCCACCTCTTGCACTGTGTGTTTATGTGAGTAGCTGTTACAGATTTTGCTTTCTTCTCAGTACAACAGTGAGACTAGATTAGACTGTGTTCTGGCATTTGTTTACAAATGTCTGATTACACACATATATAATTTAATAAAAAGGCAATATGCTGTTTGGTACATATTTAGACTTCAGTACAAATGTTCTGTTATCTTAGAAATTTTTGAGCTTTTTCGAACTTGCAGATAAGTCATGGATGAAGAACGTTATATTAGTATATATGAATATGTTTCTGGAATTTGGAATAATGCACACCCATTTGAGTAAAGTTAATATACATCAATGAACAGACATTGATTACATGCTTACCATGTGCCAGAAACTATGGTGGAGATAACCTTAGAATACACATTCCCTACCACTGTTCTTTCAAGCTTCTGGTTTTTAAATAAGCCTGTTTCCATTTACAACTACTTACCTATGGGCCTTGGAATTTCATATCAAGACTGCACAACCCAAACAAAATAGATAAATAAATCAGGACTAGGGCTGAAGAGAGACCCCAGATAACATCTTTAATACCCAATGCCAACAACTATATACCCCAGAATAGCTTTATTTTTCTTAGTTATTCATTTTGGTAGCAAGTAACTTACATTAATTTGAATTTATGAGGTAAATTCACAATAGTAATAAGACCATTTTTAGAAACCTGTTTAACACATTAGAGGTGCATCTTAGGATATCGATCGCCAAAAAATGTGTTTTAGCATCACCAAAATGCTTTCAAAGAACAGTTTTAAATGCTACCATTTTGTATTCTTTCACTTATGTCATCTCCTTGTTCACCTTGCCTATTGTGATGCAATCAGCAAATGTGTATTGAGCTTCTCTAAAGAAGGGAAAGACAAAGCGGGGGGGGGGGGGGGTGTAAGTGGGACTTCAGCGAAGGCCCTGGCTTTAAGAAACATGTCATCTGCCTACTTCCTCCTCTCTCTCTGCCTTCCTCTCTGCCTACTTGTGATCTCTGTCTATCAAATAAATAAGTAAAAATCTTTAAAAAAAAAAAAAAAAGAAACATGTCATCTGGCATGCCTGGGTGGCTCAGTCCATTAAGAGTCCAGCTGTTGGTTTTGGCTCAGGTCCTGATCTCAGGGTCTTGATCTCAAGGTCATGAGATCTAGCCCCGTGTAGGGCTCCAAGCTCAGTGGGGAGTCTGTTTGAGCTTCTCTCTCCCCCTCTCCCTCTGCCCCTCCCAATCATGCACTTTCAACTCTCTCTCTACATTAAATAAATAAATCTTTTTTTAAAAAAGCAGAAACATGTAATCTGGTGGAGGGTAAGACAGGTGTGCAAGTAACAGCTTTGGGTAAGCATCACAACAGATGTGTGTCTGGCATCTAGAAGAGAGTCCTCATTTGTAGAGTCTGGGATGCCTTTGTGGAAACCACTTTGGGGGCATGAACACTTTTTAGACTACAGTGGAATATTACTTAGCCTTAAAAAGGAATGAAATCCTGATACATGCCATAACATGAATGAACCTTGAAAACATTTTACAGTAAGTGAAATAAGCCAGACATATACTGATACATATGGGATGATTCCACTTGCATGAGGTACCCAGAGTAGTCAAATACATAGAGACAGAAAGTAGAACAGTAGTTACCAGGGGTGGGGGGAAGGGAGAGATGCAGAGCTGTTGCTTAACAGATACAGTATCACTTTGGGAATGAGAAAGGTCTACAGATGGGCTGTGGTGAGGGTGGCACAATAATGTGAATGTACTTAGTGCCACTGAACTGGACACTAAACATAGTTAAAATCGTAATTTTCCTATTATGTATATTTTTACCACACTTGGAAAAAAGGCTCTTGTCAGGGAGAGAGACTGTGGCTCTTATCTCATGCTTTTCCAATTTTAATAATGAGGTCAGTGTTCTTTCTTTGCTCCACCTTGCCCAGCTGTGAGCCGGGAATGGACATGTTCAGGTCTTTCGCAGGGAAGGTAAAGAATATTTTGGACCCATCTGAATGTGTTGAATCCCTGTATGAATCCAGTCTGGTAATTTTATGCATGCTTTAATAAAGACTCATTGGTCATGCCCCTTTCTATCTAGAATACCATCAACATAGGAAAATATTTGTGATAGGAATAACTGAATGAGCACCCCTGGGATTTTTTTCTCAATAGATTCTGAGGTTGCTTCTACACAGTATAAATCACCCTGAAGAAAAGAAGTGTTCCACGCAAATTCTGCATGTAGGGTTTTCTAGCTAGGTGTTAAGGAGCGCTGGAACCTTGGATACTATTGATCACTCCTTCATTCAGCCCTGAGTTGTGAAATAGAATCAAGCCAAGGGAAGTTTATTTTTGTCCTGTTTCACCATTTATAGTACCAGGTGCACACTCTTGCTGCTGTGGGCTGGTCAGCCTTCCAGTGCTGCCAAGGAAATGCACCAAGGAAATGAACACAATTGTCTTCACAATTGTGAACACAATTCCACGAAGTTAGAGCAGGGTGTTCTTTGGTGGAGACCTCGGTTAGGAGAACAGCGCATCCTAGTGGCCGGAGCACAGACTGGTTCTCAGGAACGTGGTTTATCAAATGTCCATCTCCATACCCTTAAGGGCCCGTCATAGAAAGCAAAACGGAAATGAAAACATCGCTACTTCATATTCCACTGCAGAATGTGGACGAAGAAAAATGGAAACCACTAAACCTTTAAAACTGTCCTGCTTGCCTTCGTCTCCTTCAAGAAGATATGTGTCAATCTGAATAAATAGTAACTCCGTGGTTTGAAAATAAGAGATTTCTTTGCCAGAGATAAGATGTAATGGTGTAGGGGAACGTTAATACTTCCAAAGGAAATAGGGCCCTCACTTGATTACATTATTTTACTTAAAAAGCGCAAGAGTTGTTACCTAGGGAACGGTGGAAAACGAAAGCCATGTCTCAAATGACAAATCAGAAACTGTTTTTTGTTTGTTTTTCATACCAGAGCAGAATACAAACCAGAGAAACTTCCTTCACATTCCTTTGAGGTTGACCATGAAGATGCTGATAAGGATGAAGTAAGTACATTGTTGAAAGTGAAATGTTTAAAATGGGAGGATATTTAGTTCCTGTCTTTCACTAGAGCATTTCACATTCTGACCAGATTAACATAAAAGCCCTACTTGCATAAGGACTTTTCATCAAAATGAGTCACATTTGTTTTGAAATGGAACATGATTTTTTAAGATGAGCCAACGAGAGAAAGAGGAGGTTCATTTTTAAGTGCAGGGTCTAAGATCTGGGATTCACAAGATTGCAATCATGCCAATGGTGCTTCTTCTCCAGGATACCACCTCCCACTCATCATCTAAGGGTGGTGGGGGAGCGGGAGGAACCGGAGTTTTCAAGTCTGGCTGGCTCTACAAGGGGAATTTCAACAGCACCGTGAACAATACTGTTACTGTTCGGGTAAGGAGACATCAAGACTCATCTTTGTTTCTGCCAGTTTTCTTGACACCCCCTCCTTCGGTCACAGCACAGAAGAGAGTCATTTGCATTAGGTTTATGTTTCGTGTCATATTTTATTTATGAGAAAGGAGGATGCTGTTCTCTAGAACAGTGCCCTAGAAACGTAGCCCTCCTGAAGGAATTGGAAAAATTCTAATTTCTCAAATGGTGCACGGCAATTGGCACTACCTCTGTGTATTTTTTCCTTTATTTAGTCCTTCAAAAAGCGCTACTTCCAACTGACTCAGTTGCCAGATAACTCCTACATCATGAATTTTTACAAAGATGAAAAAATATCCAAAGAACCCAAAGGCTGCATCTTTTTGGATTCCTGTACAGGTGTGGTACAGGTGAGTGGAAATCCCTCCTCCTCCTTGTTTTTTTTCCCCCCCCTCTCAGGTTTTTTAATCAAAGAGTGCATTCATCCAGTCATCAGTCATTCATTCCATAAGAGTTTACAGACTATCTGATATGACCCAAGAACTGGTCTAGACCTTAGGATTCAGTGGAAATTAAGGCAGCCTCACTTTCTGCTTTCACAAAACTCACTTTCAATAAAAGAAGAAAAACATAAAATAAGCAAAGAAAAAAATCAACAGAATGGAATCCATTGGTGAAATCTGGAATAAAGTAAATAAATAGAGCTGGGGAAGGGAGAGAGACAAATGACAAGGTTGGAAAGCAATGTTAATGCTCCAGAAGTGAGGAAAAACATTTTCAAAGAGAAATTATTTGATCTGAAAACTAAAGAATGAACAGGGCAGCGAGTGCAAAGGTCCTGAGGCAAGAGCAAGTTTGGTGTGTTCAAGATGGGGGAAATGACCACCTCTGTAGCTACAGTGTAGAGAGCCACTGAGCTAAAGAATTCAGTAAGATAATATGTAAACCATATAGTTCACTATACTTCATAAGTACTATCTTTATTATTGGGTAATAATGGGACAGTAAATTTACAGTGTACATATACATCATCTTCCTTCTGAAGGAGGTTTCCTTCAAAGACAAGGATTACATTGATTCTCAAGAACATAATTTCAGAAACAAGACACAGTGCTTTTAATAGACAATGCTGTTCTGCGAACTCTTGGTCTTCAAACTGTCTTTCTTAGTATTCAATGTGACATGGACCACCGTGGCAAAGGAAAGCAGAATAATTCCATAGACCTCATTGGGACATCTTGCTTTCATTTATTCTTTTTGCTCTGATGAAATAAGTATCCTTATTCCTTCTTGCATAAAAATTAAAGCAACCAAATGTTATAGCAAACTCTTCTTGAATTTCACAGGAAGATGCTGGCTCATTGAGCTTGAGGACTGTGTTTCTGGTCCCAGGCCACTAAGAGCAGATCCTTCTCTTCCCACCAAACCACAGGCATTCACATAGCTTGCTCCATAGCTGGGATTACGTCTTGGATTAATACCATCGGCGCTTGGATCTGCAGATGCAAAAATGGAGTTTTCTCTAGTCTCTTAGGCCTAGCCTTTTTCTGGATGGTTTATCTATTAAAATCTGGAATTCCTCCAGAAAGTAATAATGCTGAACTTTAAAAGGAAAGAATTAATTAAGTGTTGCTGAGCACTAGGTTGGAAGTGAAAGATAATTGCCTTTTAATGCAGACACCAACTTTCCATATGGAAAGGGCAATAAGGGTCTTAATGGAGGGTGAAGATAGTTTTCCATTGTTGATCACAAAGGAAACTCTTTGGCTTTAGAAATATCAAGTAAAACTTTAACAGTAGGTTAAAGATCAACGATTACATTTTATAGACATTGAACTAAAAAATTTTAAATTTAATAAATAAAATTTAAATATTTTCTTTTCTATTTTTTCCTTCAAAGCTTGCTCTAGCAAATGCATTATCATCTTTTAGGAAGTATCACTGTGGCCCGGGCTACATATTAAGCTTGCAGAGATACATATTAATATGATATTGTTTCTTCAAAGAATCCTACAACTCCGTGTTGAGTTCACACCTTGGTATTCAGATCTGACCTTCACTATAGGAACCTCTTCTCCATTTTGTCTTAGACTGTGGTTCAGTCTCTGCTTAAGTGATGCCTTGGAGCTGGAGAGTGTCTCCTAGGAGAAAATACAGCTTGGGGTTCACACGGGTTAGCATTCAAATCCTGGTTTCAGCATTTACTGCTGGAGGCTTTGAGTAAGTTACTCAAGCTCTGAGCTCAGGTTCCTCATCGGTAAAAAGGAAAAAGGATCTAGGAGAGAGTGTGTCCTCAGTCATTCTTCCTTAGTCTTGTAACTAAACTAACGTGATTTCACTCCTTGGTGAATCACAGGTAGAAACACACCAGGTGAGCTGTGATGCAAGGGAAACTTAATTTGCAGCAAATTTGAACATAATGAGGAATAACTTACAAAGTTGTGACTCCCCAGCAAGGATGAGTGGGTTTCCTTTATTTAAGCTTAGGCTGAATGTTTAGAAAGGAGAGCCTTGTCAATGTAGGTCATACAAGTGTCATAAGGGAACATGCCTCTACAAACAATGTATGTTATGTAAAGGACATTATGCATTATGTAACTAATACATATTACAATTATATATTGTATATATACAATTGTATAATTGTAACATGTATTACATATTATATATGTAATGCATATATTACAATTACATAAAAATACATAAAATTACATAAAACATAATACATATTACAATACATAATACAATTATGTAAATGTAAATATACATTTTAATATTATAATGAGGAAAAAGTAATTGTTGGTTACTCTGTGGGTCACTCCAAGGTCTATCTGCACAGGTGGTGTTGGGGGGTCAAGCTCAAACTGGTCTGGGCTTTCTGGGCTCCAGGAATTCTTCATATAGGCAGCTACTACTTGAGGAGTTGTCTTGGCTTCCATCATGGGATGCTGTGTCCTTCAGGTCTTTTGCCTGAGTTAAGAGATGCCAGAAAGAAGAGCTTAAGGAAAAATGTGGGACAAGGTCAGTGATATGAGCAAGTGAGCAATGAAGGTCAGATCTAGCTGGTGATAGTCTTTTCATTAAGTATAAAGGTCACAACTTTGAGAGATAGTCACTCAACTGTGGAAAGGCCTTCCTAGAAAAACTCAGTTCACCTTCCTGAAATTTCTACCTAAATATGCTTACTTATTCATTTATTTTTTGTTCATTCATTCACTCATTCAACAAATTTATTTAGTCCCTCTGACATACTAGGAACTCTGCTCAAGCATCAGGAATTCCCTGCTGAAGTCATAATCAGAGAGAGACGCTGGCTCATTCCTAACTATTATACAGTGTCACAAAAGCTATAAAGGGTACCTTCTGTTAAATGTTCTAGGAGCACATAAGAGTAATGAACTCTTTTGGGTAAGCCAGGAGGAGTCCTCAAGTAGATTTTACACATTAAAGCACAAATGAATAATCCTACTTCATTTTCCAGGAGAGAGCCATTCAAGTATTTGAGAACATTTATTACATCTTTTAAAGAGTTCAGCTCTATACCTCCTCGTTTCTATTCCTTTTTTTTTTTAAGATTTTCTTTTTATTTATTTGACATACAGATCACAAGTAGGCAGAGAGGCAGGCAGAGAGAGAGAGGAGGAGGAGGCAGGCTCCCTGCTGAGCAGAGAGCTCGATGCGGGACTTGATCCCAGGACCCTGAGACCATGACCTGAGCCGAAGGCAGAGGCTTTAACCACCCAGGCGCCCCTCTATTCCTTTTTATTAAGACCTTGTAACCATTTGTGGGGGGAGGACCTCCAGCTTCTTGAGATCACTTTGGGAAGATAGACATCTGGGTTACTTATCACCTTGTATCCGGATCCTGGTTCTTACATATTTGCTTATAGCTCTTTTTGACTTAGGAGTTCTTACAACTGAAAGGAAGATTCTCAATGATATACTGCAAGATTAGTCATTGCTCTCACAAGCTCTCAGGTACAAAATGTCCCTGAAGATGAAACACGTACACACAAAAACACAGAACAAATGAATAATAGAATGAGTCAGACTTATTTTGTCAAGAATCATTATCCATTTCCCTTGAATAAAACAGAAAAGAGGAACAAAGACCTTACCTCAGAAGTGATACCTACCATCTGTCATTCTAAGAAAGTCCAGACTCCTAAGAGTCTTAGTAAACAAGCCATTTTCATTTGTTTCATTCACACCCAATCTGTATCATTGTGTTCTAAGAATAGCCCTTGGAATTCTGAGAAATATATTTTAAGGGTGACATCAAGTAGAGAAAGACTCATAACCAGTAAATTTCTCAGAGATTTTTGGTGATGTTTATGAATGGAAATTTTCTGGATCCTAGTTAAAAAAGAAAAAAAAATAACAGTAGTTTTCCACTATATAATATCATCAAACAGTACTATTAGATCTGTTTAATATGCCGTGCATTCCCAATCTGGGGTAGAACTTCCAGTTTTTGCTGCTTCCATTTTGATCTGATATGAAGGGATATTCAAGCCTCTATGATCTTATCTTGTTCCTTCAGAGTCTTCATACTCATTCATCCACTGGCTTATCCATCCATCCACTCAAGGTCCTACAGTTATGGAAGAGAATGAATGAATAGTCCAAGAATTCTGTCTGCTAGGTTTCCTACCACATATTAATAATGACTGATGTCACTTGATACAGGCTTCAATGGGACTGGGGCTACCAAACACTTCTTCTTTCCTCCCAGGTGCTGAATCTGCCACCTTGTGGATATGGATTCCAAGACAATGGCCTTAAGTCCCCTGGGTGGCTCAGTCAGTTAAGCATCCAGTTCTTGGTTTTGTGTCAGGTCATGATCCCAAGGTCATGAGATCAAGCCCTGTGTAGGACTCTGCACTTAGTGCAGAGTCTGCTTGAGATTCTCTCCCTCTCCCTCCCCTTCTGTCCCTCCCCCAACTCACACACACATGTGCTCTCTCTCTCTCTCTCTGTCTCTCAAATAAATAAATAAATAAAATCTTAAAAAAAAAAAAAAAAGACAATGGCCTCATGGGCTTAACCAAAGTCTAGAAACTCAGATACATTCTGCAGCTCAGGCAGCCCGCCACATGAGGGAAGTAGGTCAAGGTGTACACAACAGGGCACAGCTTGGACTGTGCAGATCTGGATTGTGCTCGTCCACAGAAAGGGAATCAAATTAGGAGGGAAAAATGAAGTGTACCTGCCAAGGGAAACAAATCTAGAAACTACGTATGACCTATAAACCTCCCATTAACAAAGTCAGGCTCTGCAGAACATCATTTCTGATGATAACAATAAAAACCAGAATGACACTTGTACTTTTCTTCATCTAATATGCTATTTGACAACAGTTGATGAAACATGCATGATTATTATCCCACTGGATTAAAATAAAACTCATGGAGCTAGAGTGGTTTTCCCAAACCACAGAGCTAGTAAATGGAAAAATTAAGTTTGAAGTGGAGAAACGTCCAAAAGCACCAAAAGATGCCCAAGGGGGCACCTGGGTGGCTCAGTCATTAGGCATCTGCCTTCGGCTCAGATCATGATCTCAGTCCTGGCATCAAGCCCCACATTGGGCTACCTGCTCAACAGAAAGTTTGCTTCTCCCACTCCTACCCCCACTCCTATGTTCCTTCACTTGCTGTCTCTCTCTCTCTGTCAAATAAATAAATAAAATCTTAAAAAAAAATTAGGATGCCCAAGGAAATGGTCAATTATCATACATCATGTGGGCATGCCTGCATACATACATCTATTTATCCTGCAAGCCACATAGACAGAAGAAACACTACAAAGATAGGCTCATGCATCATTTTAAGCCTTGAGGTTTAAGTGCAGGGTATATTTCAGCAAATATATATTGAAAATTTTACTGTGCAAGGCATTGTGGGAAAGCCAAATATGGATCAAATGCAACTCCTGTCTTCAAAGAGCTCCCAGCCTATGGGAGAGGATGCGCAGGAGAAGAAAAAAAAAAATACACACATGCAGATACAGTGAGGGACATATCTCAAACAATAGATTTTGAAAACATATGCAAGAATATAAATTGCATTTATCATGGCATGAGGCTTTATTATGTTATATACATAGTCATATACATATATGTAATGTATGCTGTATTTCTGCTTGTTTACTGACATTCTATACACTAGAATGTAAGTTCAGCGAGGGCAAGTGCTTTACTTGAATTTTTTTTTTTTTTTTACTTGAAATTTTTTAACGCTACGTCTCTGGTACATAGAAGGTGCCCAGTGCGTTTTTGTTGAGTGAAATTGAATAAATAAAGATGCAGAGAATGGGAAAGATTCTATAAATGGTATCCACCAACCCCAGTAATCTGTATGTGACATAGTGTGTTTCTTTTTAAAACCGTTCTTTTCTTCCTGCAAAATTCTGCAGAAGTTGCTAGTAACACATTGGAACAACGGCACGATGGAGAATTTTGTTTGGATAACTTCCTTTGACATTTGGTTCTCCATCGCCTTTGGTGGCTCTGTTGGAGTATCTATTCTGGAACCTTTCCAGATGAATATTGCAGAAACAGTGTGCTACCACTCATGAGACACATCAGAGCGTGTGTGGGCATATTCGCAGTTTCCTGTTCTTTTTTTTTTTTCTTTAAAGATTTTATTTAGTTGACAGAGATCACAATTAGGCAGAGAGGCAGGCAGCGAGACAGAGGGGGGAAGCAGGCTCCCTGCTGAGCAGAGAGCCCGATGCGGGACTCGATCCCAGGACCCCAAGATCATGACCTGAGCTGAAGGCAGAGGCTTTAACCCACTAAGCCACCCAAGCGCCCCAGTTTACTGTTCGTTGTCAAGCTGTGTAGATGAACTGTGGTGGGCTTGAGTATACAAAGTAGTTGCATCTACCACAAAGGACACTGTTTTCAGGGATACAGGAAAATTGGGGGAAGAACACAAAGAATGTATTTCTGGATTACCACTGTAATGACATAACAGTTGCATTTTGAGATTATTAAACTGTCTCAAGGATTTTTCTATTTTTGTCCTTTCTTTTTTGTTATTTTGTATGCCATTATCTTAGAGATCACAGAGAGTGAGATAGGAAACCACTTAGGGCATCATAATCTTCCCCAGCATAAACTCCTCTACATTGCAAGTAAGTAGTTCGATTTTGCCCTAAATAGAAAAAGATGATTTGGTTTTTGAGAAGCTGCAAATGGAATATTTATTTCACTAATAAAAATCTCTTTTTGAAAAACAAGGGCTTGGGCGCCTGGGTGGCTCAGTAGGTTAAGCCTCTGCCTTCAGCTCAGGTCATGATCCCAGGGTCCTGGTATCGAGCCCCACTGGATCAGGCTCTCTGCTCAGTGGGGAGCCTGCTTCCACCTCTCTCTCTCTGCCTGCCTCTCTGCTACTTGTGATCTCTCCCTCTGTCAAATAAATAAATAAAATCTTTTTTAAAAAAAAAGAAGAAGAAAGAAAGAAAGAAAAGAAGAAAAACAAGGGCTTGTTAGACTTTGCTCAAATTTTTACAAAATATTTTTTAAAATATTGCTGAAGTTGGCAACCATAATCAATTCCTTTGAAATACAGAATGCCATGTAGAAAATCAAGTTTTGTCCACGTTTTGTCATGTTTTCTTTTTTTTATTATTATTTATTTTATTTAACAGAGAGAGAGAGAGAGAGAGATCACAAGTAGGCAGAGAGGCAGGCAGAGAGAGAGAAAGGGAAGCAGGCTCCTCTCTGATCAGAGAGCCCGACGCGGGGCTCGATCCCAGGACCCTGAGATCATGACCTGAGTCGAAGGCAGAGACTTTAACCCACTGAGCCACCCAGGCGCCCCTTGTCATGTTTTCTATCTAGAATTCTTTTAGTTCCTTGTCATCTGCATTTGAAAGCAGGTTGCAACTCAATCCATTTTAACTAATATAATTAATGTAAGCGTTTTACATAGCTTTGCATCTCCCTGTCCACATTACTTACAGCATGAGATTAATTAAGCAGATTCTTTCATGTGTTTGTTTTCAAGACAACACTGAGATTTGCTTGCATTTTGCTGTACTTAGCAATATTCTAGCCAAAGCCATGTCCTGAACTCTGAGCATTCTGACTTCTTTTCTCACTTTCTCTTCCTGTTGTTTTGTAAAGGAAAACTGTGTCTTCTTTTATACTTACTCTCAGCCAAGTTGTCTTTGCCCTTAGACCCTCTGTGTCGGTGCAGAATGCACATAGCTTTATGGACTTCCTTCATCAGAACTGTAGACATATGTGGCAGGGTGTGCGGAGGGAGTCTGCCCACACCACCTGCAAAGATCATAGCTTCTAAGAATTTGCATTCTTAAAGAAGCTGTCTAGATGTTTGCTTTTGCACACTAAACTCTAGGGCCTTAACTGCCTTTCTGGCAACCTCCACTGTGTTTACACTACAGCCAAAATGGTCTAAAAATGCATCTCTGGCCTTTTATCAGTCAAAGTCAGCCTGTCTTCTGCTCTTACAGAACCCAGAGTGTCCTAGGAGAATAGCAGTATTCTCATGTTGCAATAGGATTCCTGTTCTCAAGAAGAATTTTTATACCTTCATTTTATACCTCATTTTCAACACATTCACATATCTTCCAATTTCACATTTGTGTAATTCACTGGTTGTCTCCCCTGTTCTGGCAGGGTAGAGACTGTCTGTTTTTGTCCAGTACAACACATGAACCCGATAGACACCTCTTTATGAATGAATGCTGTCACAGCACTGAGCACTGAGGATAACCAGCCAGCCTCTGCCCTTCTCCAGCTCACAGACTATTAAAAGAGCCAGCCAGCAAGTGAGTCATTACAAGGCAAAGAGATAATAATACTTGAAGATAATACAAAAGCATGAGCTGGAGCCAAGAGTTTGTCCTTGAAAGAATCTAGAAAGTGGCACTTAAGCTATGAAGTTCTACAGTGAGAATCACTGCTACTTTTTAAGCTAATTCTTTCTCCTTCAGGGCCTGAATTTTATTATTTCTTGAGCCATATGTGTTCCTCCTGTCTGTTCTCAGCACGTAGAGAATCCATGACATCCCAGGCCATGACTGTTTGGTATGCCCTTGGTTTGACAAGGAGGGGGCAAGGAAGGAGAATAGCATCTTGGCTCCTGGGTAACCTCAGTGGGTGTTAGAGTACGTAGAGGTCATTTCCCTTCTCTGCTACTTGTTACCTGCAGAGTCCCAAACACATCTTAATTTTTCTCCCCAAGTGTCCATGTCATTATATGTTAAATGGAATAATACAATTTGTCTCACAGAGTTGTTACGGGACTAGGTGGAATAATGGCTGTGAATGCTCAGCATGGTACCTGGCATCTAGATGACAGATGTTTAGTAAGTGTCATATTTGTGGTAGTAATCATGATACTGTGGAAGTGGAGGGGAACAAGCTATTTTAAGATAGTCTCTGAGAACATACCAAGAAGATATTAACAGAAGGTTATTAAAAAATTATTTTTTTCTTGCCACCAAGAATAGCAATCCTATTGTCAAAAAGAAATTTTTACTTTGATATTTAGCCACAATCTCACAGTATAGCAATACTCTCATCTTATCATTCTTCTCCTGTTTGTATTTTACTTGGTTATGTAGGCTTCACTCAGTTAAAATTGTGGGTCCCCTAATGGCTTCCTAGCAGTATGGATAAGAGGTGATTACCTGTATCAGAATTACCTGAGAGTGAATTAGAGATGGAATATAAAAGTGCTCTAATAGGGGCGCCTGGGTGGCTCAGTGGGTTAAAGCCTCTGCCTTCAGCTCAGGTCATGATCCCAGGGTCCTGGGATCGAACCCCGCATTGGGCTCTCCGCTCAGCAAGGAGCCTGCTTCTCCCTCTCCCTCTGCCTGCCTCTCTGTCTACTTGTGATCTGTCTGTCAAATAAATAAATACAATCTTTAAAAAAAAAAAAAGAAAGAAACACATGACACCTCCCTGAGAAGAGCGTTTAAAAAAAAAAAAAAAGTGCTCTAATAATTTGTTCCTGTAGTCCCTCTACTCTCAGTGGGCTTCTCCCATTGGAACAGTTCACTCTTTTGGCAGATTTCAACTTGGATGCCCCTTCCAGGGAAGAAGTAGCTACTAAGAAGTCTGAAGTACCTACTCAGCCCCTGAGCCCATTTTCATTCTCTGCACAGCACAGATCTCTGTTTTCCAGTTTGTTTATTCCTTTAATCTTTTGTTCATTCACTGTTCCCTACAAATGTCAGTTCCCCAAGAATAGGAACCGATCCTATTCCATTATAAAAGGTGACTATTTTGAGCCCACTTGGTCCTGAGCCCTACTGTACATAGCACAGGGTATAATGGTGAGCAGAACCAGCCCTGCCCTCCTAGATGCAGCCATGAGGGAAACACATGTTGGTCAAAACAAACAAATGAAAATAAGTAAGTATATCATTCCAAATTGGGCTAAGTGCCCTGGAAGACAAGAACCTTGTCCTAACTGAGGAATTTGGGAAGGTTTACTTGAAGAAGTATAACTTCATTTGAGATCCGAAGAGTGACTACGAGTACCCTGAGTAGATGAGGGGCAAACATAGTGCTGATTGTGTGCAAGCATACGGCATGGGGGAGGGGCTGCTTCGGGCCTTGTGACAGCAACACAGCTTGTGACAGGAGCACATTCAGGAACTAGAGCAAAGCCTCATGGGTTCATCACAAAAGGTAAAGTAGAGATGTGAGGTTGGAAAAAAATCTGGAGATTGATGGAAAAGCCAGAGCCACAGAAAGAAATGGAGTGCCCTGTCACGTAGATGTCATGTCTTTTAAAGCCATTGGACCAGATGAGAGAGAAAAGGAGTCTGAGGAAAAGCCAAAGTTAGAATTAGATGTCACCAAGTTAAGAAAGAGCCAGTAGAGATGACCGAAGGTGGTGGCCAGTGAAAAAGAAAGAAAACCAGAATTGAGTGTGGTCATGAAAACCAGACACAGACAGATTTCAAGAAGGAGGAATTGGCCACCATGTTAATTCAACTGAAAACTCAGGAAGATACAAAGAAGGAAATGTCCCTTGGATAATATAGCAGTATAGAATTTGTTAATGACCATGGCAAGTGCTGTCGTGGGGTATGACAGGGCCAGAAGCCCAAATGGAGTGAGTAGTGGACAGAACACAGGATGAAGAAGTGAAGGTAGAAACTCAAATCAACTATCTGAAGTTTAGAGTATATTCCCACAGGTACCGGAAGAAGAAATTTTGAGCCACCATGCTCATCCAATCAACAAAAACCTAAATAAAATATCTATCCGTATAAAAAGCCGTGAAAGAAACCAAACAAAACAATTCATACCCAGCCAAATTTTTTTCTTGATCTTTATGTTACTCTCCTGTATGGAAACGCTTTGGAAGCGTGACCTCATAAAAAAGGTCTTTCGCTCTCTAAGACTTATTATCTTGTGTTTTTTCTTTCTTTCTTCTTATACCACAGAATAACAGATTAAGAAAATATGCCTTTGAATTGAAAATGAATGACCTAACCTATTTTGTGCTGGCGGCGGAAACAGAGTCAGATATGGATGAATGGATCCACACCCTGAACCGCATCCTGCAAATCAGTCCTGAGGGGCCCTCTCAGGGGAGGAGAAGCACAGAGCTTGCAGAACTGGGGCTGGGTGAGAGCAGATGCCTCCACTTCCACTTCCCTTCCTTTGCAAAGTGTGACCCGTGCATTTGGGTTCATTTAAACTTCTAGTAACTGTGGTAGTTGTCAGGTCCCGCTTATCCATCCCTGAGCTATTTGCTCCAGAAAATCACCCCTAAATCTTGACTTTTACTGAATAGTGAGGGTCACCACACATAGGTATGATTTTGAGTTTACTGGCAATGATTTGAGGATGGAAGTCATTTGTCAGCAGTATTAAAATGTACCCAAGTGTGATGGGAGGTTAACGTAGATGGGATAGTTGTGTTTCATAGCATTTAATTTAATTTAATTTAATTAATTAAGATGATATTATATAAAGACAAACTTGCATTACATCCTTTTAGTTGAAAGATATTTAAAAAAAAAAAAAAGGAAGAAAGATATCTTTCATGAATGCTTTTTGACCATACTGAGGTCAGCTTATATGTGACAGTTCCATAAAGTTTGCACAGTACTCAATATCTTTATAAGATAACAAACTTTTCTTTTTCCCATCCTTATTACATCTTAAGATTCTAATTCATTCTACACAAAGAAAAGAGAGCAAGAGAGAGGAAAGGACAGGGGATGAGAAAGGTAGAAAAACAGGTCTCGGGCGCCTGGGTGGCTCAGTGGGTTAAGCTGGTGCCTTCGGCTTAGGTCATGATCTCAGGGTCCTGGGATCGAGTCCCGCATCGAGCTCTCTGCTCAGCAGGGAACCTGCTTCCCTTCCTCTCTCTCTGCCTGCCTCTCTGCCTACTTGTGATCTCTGTTTGTCAAATAAATAAATAAAATCTTTAAAAAAAAAGAGAGAGAAAAACAGGTCTCTAACTGCATCATAGACATGTGACCTGTGAAAGACAAATTCACCTTCAGAGTTGGTCGCTCCTCCCAAAGGAAAACTATTTTAAGTCTTTTTGCCCAGCACCATGGGATGTTAGAAACCAGAGTCTCTAAATTCTAGTAGTCTGAATATCATATGAAAGAGGCATGGGGTCATGAGGAAGAAAACTGAGGTTGACTTTAACACAACTACTATATACCATGGTGGGTGTTTTATATTCTTGATTTACTCAGTAATGATCAACAAGAATATCAATGTTTACAGAATTTTAGAGGGTTTAACTAACCAAAGCCAGAATGCAAGTTTGAAATTGATGGCCTGAGAGTCAGAACTATCAAAAATGTATACACATATAAGAACACTTCAGTATGCATTGATGAGGTAAGCCATGACAACCCCAGGTATAAAGGTAATATTAGAAGGATCAAGAGTTCTTATGGGCTCAGGATGGTGTCATGGAAAGAATCCCAAAATGACCATCAGGAGGTCTGATTTCCAGGTCCAGATCTTATAAGTGTATAAAGTCCTAGAGCCAAGGTACAATGAAGGCATCTGCTCACTAATATTCACCCCACATCCAGTTTTGAAATGTCACAGCCTAGAGTAATGTATGATTAATAAGTATTACTTGGTAACTTCTCTTGGTGTATCTTTTCAAGATTCGCTGGATAATTCTATAACTTGTGAATGCACGCCAGAGGAAACAGAGTCTTCAGAAAACAACCTACACCCAGACTTCGCAAAAGTAATAAAGCTGACATTTTGCTATGCAAATAAATTTGAATTACTTATTAGTTATTGCTTTCGTGGAAAAGATGGAAATGCTGTATTTTAAGATTTAGACTAAGACAAACAACACTTAAAAGCATGTTTGGTAAGATTTGCTGAGTGCTGATGGAGGATATTAAAACCGTGTAATAATAAGGAACAACTTCTTGGCCATGTGGATGGGGCCGGGCTGTAAGTATCTGGATACTTAGCTACCAAGAGCTAACACAGTTTTCTCTGTAGTACCTCACAGAAACTGAAGAGACTGTCAAAACAACTCGAAATATGGAGAGGCTAAATCTGTTCTCGCTGGATCCAGATATAGATGTAAGTCAGAATTCTTTCTAAGCAGATGTGAACTTGATCCACACACGTGTGTGTTATGATTTAGAATTCTTTTATTTTTTGTGATGGGTGTTTGTTGAGAAAGACCTTCAACATTTTCTTTCAGACCTTGAAACTTCAGAAAAAAGACCTTTTAGAACCTGACTCTGTGATTAAACCATTTGAGGAAAAAGCTGCCAAGAGAATCATGATCATTTGTAAAGCTCTCAACTTAAATCTTCAGGGATGTGTTACGGAGAATGAGAATGATCCGATAACAAATGTAAGTTTCCTCCTGTTACATCCTATAAGGATCAGCCAACATCACACCCCACTCTGGCCAAAATCTTTTCTGTTGCTGATAATTCCAGGCACTGAGTTCATACCCTCTGTTCTCCGAGGGAGTATGAGTGACAGTATTTTCCACATCAGAAAAGGGCACAAATTCTGAAGTGGAGTTGTGAAAATGTTCCCATAAAACGTTCTTCTTACTTTAAAGAAGAAGCATCAAAGGGATTGTCTTCTAGGGTCCTTTCCATTAAATCACGCAGTGGCTCACAGTTTCCTATGATATTATTTGTACTTGAGATGGCTTTTTAATCAGATTTCTTATTTTTGTATTTATATGCTTATTTGAATGTATATTAGAAAATAGTTTAAATGAACAGGTCAGCTCTGTGATTTCATAACTATTAATGCTTAAGACCAGGCTACATAGTGAATCAAGTGAAGTAATATTAGATAAATATTAAGTAATAGTAGAGGTGGTACATGGAAATGGGAGAAAAAAAGGTGCTTCACTGATATTTGGGAACCACCACAGTGCTCATTAAATCAACATGAGATTCCTGTTACTACTAAGTGAGCTATCTTGAGAGTCCTTAGGCTTCTAGGGAACAGTTCTATACCAGTTGTATCTGTATTTGTGGGAAGGGGGCATTTTGTAAGTGTAAATATTATTAAAAGTTGAACTATAAAGAAGAAAACTGGGACATCTGGGTGCCTCAGTTGGTTAAGAGTCTCACTCTTGGTGTCAGCCCAGGTCATGATGTCAGGGTTGTGATCTCAAGGTCAGGAGATGGAACCCCGCATTGGGCTCCATGCTCAGCAGAGGTTCTGCTTGGGGATTCTCTCCCTCTTCCTCTGCCCCTCCCCCTGCTCACTCACACACCACATGCTTTCTCTCTCTCTCTCTCACTCGCTCCCTCTTTCTCTCTCAAATACATAAATCTTTTTTTTAATTTTTTTTACAGATTTTTTTAAATTTATTTGACAGATAGAGATCACAAGTAGGCTGAGAGGCAGGCAGAGAAAGAAAGAGAGGGAAGAAGGCTCCCTGCTGAGCAGAGAGCCTGATGCGGAACTCAATCCCAGGACCCTGAGATCATGACCCGAGCCGAAGGCAGTGGCCTAACCCATTGAGCCACCCAGGAGCCCCTCAAATAAATAAATCTTTTTTTAAAAAAGAAGAAAATAAAAATCACACCTAATCCTATTATCAATAATAATCAATGTTATTTATTGGCATGTTCCCTTTCATTATTTTGTAATGCTTTCCACTCTAATTTTTCATGATTTAATTGTCATCTTTCACCTTAAAGAAGAAAATTTATTTCTAGATCCATGATATGAGCCATATTTGCTTTTAGAAGACAGAACAGATACAAGTTTTCTTTGCTTATTGAGTACATGCAATCCCACATACTTCTCTATATGTAGGATGCTTGTAGTTATGACTGTGAGTGGCTGGCAGGAGGGATAAACTCTTCCAGGAGACTTTCATACCTGCTGCCCTTGGGTCTACAGACAACACACCAATCCTCTGAGCCTTCTTTAACGTGTGTTAGCGGGATAATGGTACAAGCTATGGACCTCAGATTTAGTGAGGAGAACCAAGGGACCTGTGCCTCTTTGGGGTCAGAATGCCCGACCTTCTCCCCGATGAGTTCTGCCATGCTGGGCAAGTGGCTTGCCCTCACCCTTGTCTTCTGTAAATAGGATAGCAGTAACTATTTCAGATTATTGTTGTGAGAATTAAATGAAATAACATATGGAAAGAACTTAGATAATACTTGGTGGACAGAAAACAGTGATTGCGTATTAATTGTTACTTCAATATGTGGGAAATGGCTTTGAAATTTGTGAATACTATTTTGGGTGTTCCTTGTGAGAATCTTGTTGATAAATAAGCTAAAATTGAATCTTCCCCCAGAATGAAACTTTCTCCTATTTTATAACTGTAATTGTGCACTAGGTTTTTAGATAAATGTGATCATTCTGGAGGTCACGTTTATTTATTTCTCAGCCAATACTTAATCAGTATACCTCCTGGGAGACAGACTTGTTCAAGGTACTGGGGAACAGCGGGGAACAAAATAACAAGCCCTCTGCCCTCTTGAAGATAATTCTTTTTGGAAAGAACAAACAGTATATTTAAAAAAAAAAAAGACAAGTAAATTTACACAATAATTACATCTTGTTCACAGTTCTTTAAAATGAATCAGTTTGACAGATGCAATACAGAGGAACAGGGAGACAAGTTCTTCTGGGTGGGGTGGTCATAGGAGGCCTCTCTCAGGAGGTGACAGTTGAATAGAGACGTAAAGGGTGAGAAGGATAAAAGGTACAGGTCAAGGGAAAATATTCAAGGTAGAAGAAAGAGTAAGTGGGAATACCCTGAAACCACTAAGTCTTAGCAAGTTCTAGGAACACGAAGCATGTACTGAGGAGAAGAGTAGACCAGGACAATATGGGAGGAACAGTACCAAGTAAAATAATGTGAGGTACAGGCTACCTGTAGAATTTGGATTTATCCTGAGTGGAGGCTAGCGTGATTTAAAACACTTTCAAATGGTGGTTCAATTTCTGTTTGCTTTTTGTTTTTAAGATCCCATCAGAAAAAAAAAAAAAAAATGGATTGGAGGAAATACGAGTTGACTAGGGAGAGTAGATAGGAGGCTATCACCATAGTTCACTGAATGCTTTAGATTAGGACTGCAAGAAAGAAGGAGAGAAATGGACGGATTTGACTGATGTTGCATAAATTGAATCAACAGGTTTCTCTGATCCATTGGATATTAGGATAAAGGGAAAGGATGAGTCTCTGGTTTTTGCTTTGAACACTTCTATGCATGATGGTGCCATTTACTAAGAAGACTAAACTCGATGAAGACAGATTTGGGGGATATTGGCCAAGAATTCCATTGTGGGCATGTGAGGCTGGATAGGCCTACTAGATATCCAGTAGAGATATACGTTGGGCAGATTCAAAAACAAGTTTAGAGTGCAAGGGAGTGGCCATGAATGAGACATAAACTTAGAAGTCAGTAACCTGAAGGGACATATTTGGGGATTTCTGTGTGCATAGAAAAAGGGCCAGAAAACAAATATTTAACAGATGAATAGAGGAATGACCAAAGAGGCCTAAGAAGGAAAGGCCATTGAAATAGAGATAAACCAGAAGAGTGAGTCCTAATGCCAAGAGAGAAAGTGTCACCTGTGTGGAATGAGCTGAGGACCTGAGAGTGACAGCAAGCCAGAGAAGAGCCCAGCAGCTGTGGCCACATGGAGGATGCCAAGGACTATGGTGGAGAAATTTCCATGGAATGAAAGGGTTAGGAGGAGCATCAAAACATACTTTCGGGGTGCCTGGGTGGCTCAGAGGGTTAAAGCCTCTGCCTTCGGCTCAGGTCATGATCCCAGGCATCCTGGGATCGAGCCCCGCATCGGGCTCTCTGCTCAGCAGGGAGCAGAGGGATGAGTTGATTTGAGATGGTTTGAATGCCCATATTGTTTTTAATTTATTTTAAAGTTGATACAGATGTTTAAAAAATTAGAAAATGACTTGGTAAAAAAATAATTTCATCGTGCTTATAAACAATAATACAAAAAACTAGTAAAATAGTCTCACCTAAACTCCACAGTAATTTTTTATGTAATGGCATTGTCTTTAAACATTTCTGTATATTATTCAGTGACACTCTTTTGTTAATGTAGCTGTTTTTAAACTCATCATTTTTAATTCTGTGAGCATATTTTTAAGTTAATCGAAATATTTTTCCAGGTTGCCGAAGAACCAGCTCCTGTAATTAATGAATGAGTTTCTGAAAAGACTCCCTCAAAGAACTTTTCCATGATGAGGAAACAATATTTGACAGCATGTAATCTTTTAGTCAGTCCGTTGAAAACCAAATCCAAGTTGATGGTTTCTAGTATCAAGTATTTCTTTGAAAATAGCAATTGATTCCAAAATTCTGAACAAATAAACTTGCTTCACAGCAGAGTTACTTTAAAATTTTATGTTCTTCATTCTTTTAAGAAAATACAGAATTCTAAACATAAGAAGTCTATGACTTAATTTGTTAGGCTTTCAAGTGTCTGATTAAACAAATCCTTATTGAAAAGCCAGTTATTCAAAAAGTAAGATTTGACATTTAAGTTGAAAAGATGAATTGGAAGAAATAAATGAATCTCCGTATGAGCTTTAATTTCTTATGGATTACCAAAGTAGGTAATTTATTTTCATTCACCAAGAAGAAATGAAAATCAAAATGCCCCAATTTATGAAAAATAATAGGTTTTTAATATGTTTTGAGCTCCTACCTGAGTTATTTTCATGTAATTTTTGCATTTTCAACTCTTGGTAGATGACCACTATTACAAACCAAAAAGTTTTCTAAACTAAATTAAATTGGTAAAATATAAAACTTTTACTTTTAATTAGCTTATTTTTTAATAATTTATTGAATTTCATTTTATATGTGTCATTCTGTTTCTAATAGTAAGGGAGCTGGCAAGTACTGTTAATACTAAGGAATTACACTAATAGCCCTGTAATAAGCTAGCCATATTACTGTGTTTCAAAGCATATGAGATACCTATTAAACATTCAGTACAATCCGCAGCATGAGTCTGTACAGTGATGAACATAATGTGATTTTTGTATATAACCTGCTTATCCACAGAACACCTGCTGGTAGGCATCCATTCAAAATTAAGTAGCACAAACAAAAGTAAAAATGTTTTTCATAAGCATATTCCATTTTTAGAAGCCCGTAGTTAATTATGCATAATTAAATCTATTTGCATGCTTATAATTATATGAGTATATGTACATATGTATGATATGTATTTAATTACATGTGCATCTATTTACTTCAATCCTTGTTTCATTTAATTTCTGTTGCATTTTATGGTTATCTAGTTGAAAATCCCTTCTTTCTTGAATCTTTCTTTGATTTCTATGATACTCTGCCTATATGAAAATTGCTGTTTGCTCTCTTTAAATCTCTCCTTCTACTCCCCAGTCTCTTTTATAAACTGCTTTCCCTTCTCCATCTCAATCCTTTGCATGCTGATATTTCCCAGGATGTCATTCTGATTCTCTTCCCTTTATCTCATGGCTAGACAAGAGCCCACATACAAAACTGTCAAGCCCAGTTTCCTTGGCTGAGCTCAAAACTCAACTGTGATTGGAATGTCCTGTAGATGACTCTGTACGTACCATCCAGAACTCACCTCTGTACCTTTGTCATATATATTAGTGAATGACATTGACATCCACTTAGTTTGTTATGTACTCATCCACTTAGCTTCTTTTATTCACGTGTGCCCCTGTGAACACTTCTCTCCAACCAACCAGGACACCCAGTGGACTTCTGCATCCTTTGATTGCACCTCCTTAATATTCCTCAAATGCATCTCCTACAAATTCATCCTTTCATGTTCTTCATGTTCTTTCATGAATTTATGGCTTTGCACATGGCACTCAACCAATCATAGATGTCCCTTCTAATCACATTTTTACCAGAGGTCCTGGGATTAAGCCCCCCACCCCCACCCCAACTGGGCAAGCTACATACTCAGCAGGCTACATGCTCAGCTGGCTACCTGATCAGCTGTGAGTTGGCTTCTCCCTCTCCCTCTGCTCCTCCCCTCCACTGCTTCTGTGTGCACTTTCTCTCATTCTCTCAAATAAATAAATAAAATCTTTAAAAAAGAAAAACTCAACCAAGAAACTTCCCTTTCCTTCCCATCTTCCATTCTTCAAAATTTTCCCATTTTGTCTTTATTTCACATCGTCCCTTCTCTTCTTAGCATGGCGGTGAGAGGTGGAGGGGCAGTAACACAGAGATTTGGAGCATACAAGAACTCCACATGATAAGGGGCAGAAAGCTGTGTGAAGGCACAGAATCCTCGCACATGGTCTTGCCAGGATCTGGGACATTTGGCAGAGTGGTACAGAGTAGGCAATTAGAGAAGGCAGCTGTGGTTGGGAGACTGGTTACT
The DNA here is from genome assembly GCF_902655055.1 of Lutra lutra. Lineage (NCBI taxonomy): Eukaryota > Metazoa > Chordata > Mammalia > Carnivora > Mustelidae > Lutra > Lutra lutra. Next base: position 34,371,566 of record NC_062280.1, on the reverse strand, counting down.
TTGAACCAGTAAGTAAATTGATTGAACAAATAAGGAAATAGGCCAATGATAAGAAGAGCCAAATCTTTCACTATTAAAGGAAGGAGTTACATGAAATATGAATAGGGGAAAGACTCAAAAGAAGTCTTTGGATTTGAATTGGAAATACAAGTTTCAACATGAACTTACGAGTTTTTAATAGATATTCATGTACAGGTAGAGATAAAGTAATCATTGTAGATGTGAATGTTACGTGTATGGACACGTGCATGTGTATGCGTGTGTTTGTAGATGTGTATGTGTGTCCCAGTAACTATGAGCATAATGAGCCCTGAGATCTTGGTTTCTAAATGTCACCCTCACAAAAAGGAAGCAGAGCTCTATGGAGAAATGACTGGAGCAATGGAAGTATAAGATGAGCATAGAACATCTTATTGAATAAAGAAGTGTCCCCCAGAATTATGGGGATCCACCAAAAAGACACAGGAGCTACCTCTAGCCAAATCTGGGACAACTTGAGCAGTACTATAAATAATGATAGTAAGAGATTTAAATCTGTTGAATAAAATAGTAGTAGTCCATAAGTCTATACTTGTATAAATAAATAAATAAGAAGGGAAAGCTCATCATTATGGTAGAATGCCAATGAATAAAGGGAGAAGGAATGATGGAACTAGATAAATCACATAGGTAGCCATCAGAGTTGTAGTTGATTCTAGTGGGAGTGACCAAAGGTAGATTAGGTTTGATGAGTATCAGGACATAGGAGTAGTCTTAGAATATTTCTTTAAAACTTCTGATCACTTAACACTTGATATACGTTATGATATGAAAAATATTATGTCTTTTACCTACTGTTTTCTTAAATAATATACTGATGGGACAACTGCAGGTATAAGGATTTTATATCAAAACCACTGGTTCTTTGTTTTTCTGCAGATTGAGCCTTTTTTTGTGAGTGTGGCACTTTATGACCTCAGAAACAGCAGGAAGATTTCTGCCGATTTTCATGTGGATCTAAATCACACGGCCGTCAGACAGATGCTCTCAGGGTCTTCCGTGGCTTTGGAAAATGGAAACATTGACACTGTCACTCCCAGACAATCAGAAGAACCTCACATCAAAGGCTTTCCAGAGGAATGGCTGAGATTTCCAAAGCAGGTTGCACTTTTGTTTACTTGTGATGGCACCGAAAAGGGTTGTTTCATTGTTCTCACCAAAAGATTACATCAGTTTCTGAAATAAAAATTCCCTTCAAGCTGTCCCTTTAAAAAAAAAAAATTGAAATTTTGTTAATGTCTTCAATATGCTTCCTTAGATGCTTACTAGCTGTTTTCCTTGTACATAGGCTATATTTTCTGTAAGCAATCCGCATTCTGAAATTGTTTTCGTGGCCAAAATCGAAAAAGTACTGATGGGGAACATTGCAAATGGCGCTGAACCTTATATTAAGAATCCGGACTCCAACAAGGTAATGCATTAACTTTTCCATAAATAATTTCAATTGCTTTCAAAATATAAAATCACCTTGCCTTGAAGAATTATCAAGCTTGGTAAAATGTAAGTCTTGAAATAGACACTTCTTAGTGAAATGAATGTCCATTAGGAAAATTTGAAAGTTTTTATTCTTGGTTTATGTGTTTGACTGACTTCTGACAATCTATTAGTAGAAATAAACTTAAATGTGAATGAAGCTTTAACTCCAAGGATCAAAGTATTAACAATAATAAAAAGTTAGGATTAATCTGATTTGAAAACAAGTAGATACATAGTTTACTGATGATGAAATAAGTGAAAAAGTAAGATAGATAATTTTATGCCAAATTATTCTAATATACCTAAATGAAGAAAGAGGAAATACTAAAGTTCTTTGAATGGTGGGACTACGAGAAATTTTTTCTTCCTTTTTTCTTTATTTTAACTTATTTTATTTTATTTTTTAGAGAGACTGGGCACATGAGGCAGGGGGAGAGGGAGAAGGAGAGAGAACCTCCAGGAGACCCCGCTGAGTGTGGAGCCTGATGTGGGCCTCAGTCTCACTATCCTAAGATCATGACCTGAGCCAAAATCAGGCATCAAAGGCTTAACTGACTGAACCACCCAGGCGCCTCTCTTCCTTTTTTTTTTTTAATAACTATATTCTCTTTAATAATCAAATGTTACTATTTAATAGAAGATAAATGTTAAATGTCTGTATTTTTCACACAAAGGAAATACATTGGAGAAAGAATGCCTAAACATTAAATTTGAGCATGTGTAACCTTTTAAGGCAGTATTTAGCATAATTATGAGATTTGGAGCTTGGCAAACTACGACATGCCAGCCAGATCCACCTGCCACCTGTTTCTATAAATAAAGTTTTATTTACACAGTCACACTGATCCATTTATGGATTGTCTGTGGCCACCTTCCCACTAGAGAAACAGAGCTGAGAAGCTGTGACATAGACCATACGGTCAACAAAGCCCAGTATATTTACTGTGTGACCCTCTGCAGAACAAGTTTGCCAACCACTGCTATCATGAATAAAAGCATAACACGGACTGAATGCAAATTTGAAAACACTTTTCATTCAATGTTTTAAGGTCTTTCAAGTCTGGAAAAAGGGGAAAAAAGTTGGCATTCCAAGACAGGGGTACAACCTGTATTTGAAATTTCCAGGGTGAAAATTCCAGAACACAATATAGTAGGTCCAACATAGAGAACAGTGTTTGGTACTTTACAAGACAGAGTCTGTAGGCCAGTGAGGCAGAATTTCAGAGTTTCAATGTAAGATAATATGGAAAAGTATGTATTAGTATTTTACTTGGACAGTTTGTAAAGAGGTTTTCTAAACATATTTTTGTTTCTTTTTCCCTCAGTATGCACAAAAGATACTAAAATCCAACAGGCAGTTCTTCAGCAAGTTGGGAAAATACCGCATGCCTTTTGCCTGGGCGGTGAGGTAGGTTGACAGCTACAATCAACAGAAGAGTCGTGCATTTATAGTCTCCATTGAAAACTTCAGTTTGAACACCTCTCTGTTACCTGGTTTTGTTTTGTTTTGTTTTGTTTTGTTTTTAAGATTTATTTATTTATTTGATAGAGAGACTTGCGTGTCCACAGGCAGGGGGAAGAGCAGAGGGAGAGAGAGAAGTAGACTCCTTGCTCAGTGCAGAGCTCAACACAGGGCTCGATCTTATGACCCTGAGATCACAACTTGAGCTGAAATCAAGAGGTGGAGGCTTAACTGACTGAGGCACCCAGGTGCCCCCTGGTATTTTTAATATACCAACACCTAGAAGAATATTACTGTGGTCATCTTCATAAACAGTGCTTCCCAGAAACATGTGTTTTACAAGACAATTTAGCAGGACAGTTTAAAATAGATTGAAACTGCGACATGAGTGCAAGTGTGTGCGTGACCAGATACACTATGGCTTCTTGGTAGGATCGAAGTCATTACTTGTTTATTATGCATATTTGGTTCAATAAACACTTGACATTATATCAGTCCTGAGAGTTCGGTGTGCATAAAATTCAGATGGAAGCACAGATTTCTTATGCAGCTGCATATTTTCATCCATGTGCAAGGCACAGGGCTGTATCTGGATGTCCAGATGAAACCATCAATTTGATCATCAAAACTCTCTTTGATTTCACTAAATTTATCAGTACCGGTTCATGCTCTGATAGAAATGCTGAGTTATGTGGACACTGCGGGTAGAATCATCCTCCTGGACAGATAACCTCTGCATAAAGAACAAGAATTGCTTATGGATTTGGTTAAAGATCAATTCCTATTGTCCTCCTCAATCTCTTGGCCTCCTTATGTCTGTAGGAATTTCTTTTTTTTTTTTAATTAACATAGGATGTATTATTTGTTTCGGGAGTACAGCTCTGTGATTCATCAGTCTTATATAATTCACAACACTCACTATAGCACATACTCTCCCCAGTTTCCAACACCCAGTCACCCCATCCCTCCAACCCCTCTACCCTCCAGCAACCCTCGTTTGTTTCTGAGATTAAGAGTCTCTTTGGTTTATCTCCCTGTCTGGTTTCATCTTGTTTCATTTTCCCTCCCTTTCCTATGATCCTCTGTCTTGTTTCTCAAATTCCTCATATCAGTGAGATCATGTGATTAATTGTCTTTCTCTGATTGATTTATTTCACTTAGCATAATACCAAAAGAGGATCATAAGGGAAGGGAGCGAAAAAATAAAACAAGACGAAATCAGAGAGGGAGACAAACCATAACAGACTCTTGACTATAGGAAGCAAGCTGAGGATTGCTGGAAGGGAGGGAGGTAGAGGATGGGATAACTGGGTGGTGAACATTAAGGAGGGAACATGAGGTAATGAGCACTGGGTGTTACATGCAACTGAAGAATCACTGAACTCTACCTCTGAAACCAATGATGATACACTTATGCTAATTTAATTGAATTCAAATAAAATAAGATTTAAAAAGAGGAAAAGCCCATCACAGACATAAGGAAGAAAAGTTAGCAAGATATAAACCAAAAGAACTTTAAAAAGTTAATTAGTGCTACAAAGTAAGAGAGCCTTAAAAGTATCCAATGGAACAAAGACAGCCTCTTCAATAAATGGTGTTGGGAAAATTGGACAGCCACATGCAGAAAAATGAAATTGGATCATTTCCTTACACCACACACAAAAATAGATTCAAAATGGATGAAGGATCTCAATGTGAGAAAGGAATCCATCAAAATCCTCGAGGAGAACACAGGCAGCAACCTCTTCGACCTCAGCCGCAGCAACATCTTCCTAGGAACATCACCAAAAGCAAGGGAAGCAAGGGCAAAAATGAACTTTTGGGATTTTATCAAGATCAAAAGCTTTTGCACAGCAAAGGAAACAGTGAACAAAACCAAAAGACAACTGACAGAATGGGAGAAGATATTTGCAAATGACCTATCAGATAAAGGGCTAGTGTCCAAAATCTATAAAGAACTTAGCAAACTCAACACCCAAAGAACAAATAATCCAATCAAGAAATGGGCAGAGGACATGAACAGACATTTCTGCAAAGAAGACATCCAGATGGCCAACAGACACATGAAAAAGTGCTCCATATCACTCGGCATCAGGGAAATACAAATCAAAACCACCATGAGATATCACCTCACACCAGTCAGAATGGCTAAAATTAACAAGTCAGGAAATGACAGATGCTGGCGAGGATGCGGAGAAAGGGGAACCCTCCTACACTGTTGGTGGGAATGCAAGCTGGTGCAACCACGCTGGAAAACAGCATGGAGGTTCCTCAAAATGTTGAAAATAGAACTACCCTATGACCCTGCAATTGCACTGCTGGGTATTTACCCTAAAGATACAAACTTAGTGATCCGAAGGGGCACATGCACCCGAATGTTTATAGCAGCAATGTCTACAATAGCCAAACTATGGAAAGAACCTAGATGTCCATCTACAGACGAATGGATAAAGAAGATGTGGTATATATACACAATGGAATACTATGCAGCCATCAAAAGAAATGAAATCTTGCCATTTGCGACGACGTGGATGGAACTAGAGGGTATCATGCTTAGTGAAATAAGTCAATTGGAGAAAGACAACTATCATATGATCTCCCTGATATGAGGGAGAGGAGATGCAACATGGGGGGTTGAGGGGGTAGGAGAAGAGTAAATGAAACAAGATGGGATTGGGAGGGAGACAAACCATAAGTGACTCTTAATCTCACAAAACAAACTGAGGGTTGATGGGGGGAGGGGGTTGGGAGAGGGGGTGGGGTTATGGATATTGGGGAGGGTATGTGCTATGGTGAGTGTTGTGAAGTGTGTAAACCTGGCGATTCGCAGACCTGTACCCCTGGGGATAAAAATATATGTTTATAAAGCTGTAAAAAAAAAGAAAGAAAGAAAGAAAGAAAGAAAGAAAGAAAGAAAGAAAGAAAGAAAGAAAGAAAGAAATGATGAATACCCAAGTTTTGTAGCAACATGGACGGGACTGGAAGAGATTATGCTGAGTGAAATAAGTCAAGCAGAGAGAGTCAATTATCATATGGTTTCACTTCTTTGTGGAGCATAACAAATAGCATGGAGGACAAGGGGAGATGGAGAGGAGAAGGGAGTTGAGGGAAATTGGAAGGGGAGGTGAACCATGAGAGACTATGGACTCTGAAAAACGATCTGAGAATTTTGAAGGGGTGGGGGGTGGGAGGTTGGGGGCACCAGGTGGTGGGTATTGTAGAGGGCACAGATTGCATGGAGCACTGGGTGTGGTGCAAAAATAATGAATACTGTTATGCTGAAAAAATAAAAAAAAAAATTAAAAAAAAAAATTAAAAAAAAAATAAAAAGGCCATAAATAAAATCTGCCTATATATTAAAAAAAAAAAAAAAAAAGTATCCATTTGAGTATTGGTGACATTATCCCAGTGGTGGTAACTTTAAAATCCAGAAAGAAGACAGAATTTGTTACTTTTGCCATTTTTAGTTCTCCCAGTACCCAGGGATGAGTATAACTAGAGTGAATCCACCAGTATTTGTTATCCTTTTGAGGTTTTTCCTTGAAGTTGGGGACAGGTGGATGGGAAGGGAAAGGCAGAAAGGTCAGCAGACAGACTTAGACAGTCTCCAGGAATGAGTTTGCCCTCAGGCATCCCTGTCATAAGGGAGAAAGAGACCAGGCCCAGGAGTTGGACAGATGTGGTCCAAATCAGACCATCACTTAATGAGTGGTAACTTCAGGCAAGTTTCCTCTCCAGGTCTCAGGGTCCCATCCACAGAATGAAGCTGACAACACCAGCCTCATGGGCAGTGGGTGTTGTCTCAGATACGAAAGTATTTGACATAAAGTAGATCACATATAACTCTCTGTCTCTCTTGTGTGTCTCTCTCTGCAGGAATAGCTAATGTCATCATCTAATGCATGGAACAGATAGTATTTAAATATACTGAATCCTCTGTGTTGCATTTCATTGTTTTTATTTCTCCACTTATTCATATTGATAAGTATTCTTGGTTCCCAAAAGAAAACCCATTGGGGCATGTAGAGGCAAAGTTTCCCCTGGCAAGAGTGAAATATAGCCAAATTATAAGGGTGAACATACGTTCTCTTAAAGGATCCAGAACTTTTGTGAGGTTTTAGAAGCAGGTGTTTGAGAGCCAGAGCTGGTTTTGAAATCTCAATTCCACTTAGTTGCCAAGAAAACTTAGGCAACTAATCATAGTCTGTCCTTACCTCTGTTTTAATATCTAATTTACTGTTTAGGGATTAATGAGCACAGATATGTACCCAATAAAAGACAGCCATGGTTAGAAGCCACTATTCTTATATGATTATTATTAACTCACCTGTAGAGATAATATTTTCTGCAACAAATCCCTCTTCCTGGTAAATTTGGGGCAGTGAAGAATAATGTGGGGAAAAGAAGGGAAAGAATTACCACTTACCATAGAACAGTAAGGAGAAGAAGTAACAATTGTACTGTGAAGTTGCCTAGTAAAATATGCTGGAAGAATGACAGGTGAAGTTTCTAGGGAGACTGACAATATTACTGGCTATTGGAGTAATTATGTGCAAAACAGGAAAGCCAACAATACCACAAGCTCATGTTACATTAATGCCTGATGAGTGGTTTGGTTGTAGGTTGGGAAACAGGAGACACCACCAATTTGTATGTATAAACATACAGCTTGCATGTTCATAAACCTCTCTGCCATCTGAGAAAAAAATGGTTAACAGCACAATCCTGAAGATTTCATGTTAAACCACTTAGAACAACTAATCGCAAAAATAAGTACAAGATTCAGCCAAACAAGATTTTAATTTACTCTTCACACTGTGGAAATTGCTTCAAATGAATGGTGACTGAATCAGAGGAGGGCTTTTGGTCCCTCGAGCCATTTTGATATAAACTAGCCTGCTGACATATTTCAATCCTCTATCGGTACTGTTGGTTGTCTGGCCAGGTTTCTTCCTGCTAATCTTCTAAATTGCAGTTTGCCTAACAATATAGTTGTGAGTGTACCCTAAAACACGTTGGCCCTTAAAATTTAGCTTATGACCACATTTTTACCCAGATCCAACTCATCCCACCCACCGCTGCATGCACAGATGCTCATCACTGTCAACAGTTTCACTGTCAACAGTTTTTCTGAAATGAATTTGGTGTGTTTTCTTATTTTGGGCACCAGCTGTAATGCCATTTTATGGTTTAAAAAAAAAAAGTTATTCTTGGAGGAGATAAGGAGAACATATTCAGAGGGCTACAATGGGTATTTTACGCTCTTTGATTCGAGTTAGAGTTGACCTTTACCAATGTGTCTTATTGTAAAAGGGAACTCTTTCCATGCATATTGCGCCTATAATCATATGTGCCCAAATACATGCCAGGACTCTGATTTCTTTTAATCGCTCTTACACAATATTCTGAGTAGACCAGTGCACAATCCTGGATTTTCTTTAAGACTGAACAAAACTAAAAGAACAATTTCCCTCTTATATCTATATATTTACAGAAGGCATACACTGCAACAGCATCCCCAGCATATGGTCGTCCAACCGCTGAATACTTCCAAGTGACAAAAACTCAGGTGCATCCCACAGGGGCGCCTTCCATCATTTTATGGCTCAACTGATTAAATAATTCATTTTTAAAAAATATGTTTAAACTGCCTGACAATTACTTTCATGTTTTATCTTACATTAACCACAAAAAAATATGTCCTATTCTTTTGATGGGTCACAGCTATTCATGCTGCTTAGGAATGAGGCTCTCGGGGATACCTAAGCCGCTTTTCCTTCAGGCTAAACTGTGCATTTTCTTCAGTAATACCCCACGTGTCATGGTTTTGAGACCCTCACCTTAAACTGATCATTGTCCAACTGCAGCAGCTGGAATGAGGCACAACATCCCAGCCATCCTGAAGCCATCTGTGTAAATGAGTCAGTTCTCTGTTCTCTTGCCAGTTAGCATATTTATTGAGCAAGGCCTGTGTGTATGGCTCTGCGAGCAGTATTTTTCCACTGTGCTGTGCTCTTCATTCTCTTTACAATGTGTCCAATGTCAGTGAGCTCTTTCCAGGACAGAGCTGTGGCTAAAAGCAAAAATGAGTTATACAACTCACATCAATTGATACATTTGTAGTGACTGGTTAATTAAACACACACACACACACACACACACACTACTCAAGCTCAGTTCAACCTCCTGCTGTGTTGTAAATACATCAAGTTGGTTTCAACACATCATGCACACAAAAGCCTTAAATAATAATTAAACAAAAATACTCTTTGAGTTAAGTATTTTCATTCTGCTTGCCCAGTGTTATTTGAGAGGGGATCTTTTTCCCCTTCCCTGACTACTTAACAGAGAAAAATGAGCAGAAAGGTTGAAGCAGTCTAAAAATATCATTCGGGCCCGTTTTCTGTATTATTTGACTCTAACGCTCTATGATCAGATATCTATCTAAATGGCCACCTCAGCCTGTGTATTGAGGTCTTTGATTAATTTAAAGAATAACAAAATAGTCAAGTTCCTTAAGTTAAAAGAATAAAATTTCAGCAGCTCTCTAGCATTAAACGAAAAATTAATTACACACAGGTCTAATTTTTTCAATAGGCATGGAGTATGATTAGTTATAAGGAAGAAACACTAACCTTAATCATGCTATTATATGCCTGACATTACTGTACTATTTGGACAAAAATAATTTGTGTGTTCTGACTAAATCTATCTAGTTCCAATGAAATGGACCAGGGAAGAAAATAAATTACATTCATTAATGTAATACAAAATTCTGACTCAAGTGTTCTTCTCTTGATCTTTTTCTCTGTCCTAAAATTTAGGACATGGGCACATTTATCTCCAGGAAAGTGTTTCAGGAGTCTGGTCCTCTAGTCCCACACACACACACAGACAACCTTATTCTTTTTCCACTATTTGTAAATTCTGATGGCACCACCCAAACTGAGGTGGCCTTGGCTTGCCCAGAAGATAATGAAAAAAGGACTAACCTGGTTCTTATTCCTCCCCTAATATTCCAAGGTTTGATATGTTACTAATTCCTAAATAAATGTAGTTATAATATAAATGGGCTGCTCTCCCTGTAGATACTGAATTGAAAAAAAAAAGAATTAAAGATACCAAAGATAGTATTTGAATGAAACTTTTGCCTAAGAAGTTTTCTTGTCTTTTTTAGCTCATTAGTTCCTGCAGTTTCTTCCATTACAAATGGGAAATTGAATCATTTGTCACCTTAAAAACACAACTTGGTAAACAACCTGAACAACATGCCAACCTGAACAACTATTATTTTCTTTTAGATCAGTATTTAAGGACAACCAGGGAAATGTGGACAGAGACTCAAGATTTTCACCATTGTATAGACAAGAAAGTAGCAAGATTTCAACAGAGGACCTGCTAAAACTAGTGTCAGATTACAGAAGGTAGGATTTTTGAGTACTCTTGAAATTTACATGAATCAGCTACATTGCTACTATTGATTTATTAACTCTGCATAAACAGTATTTGATTACCTGATTCTCGAATGTCCAAACTCTTCTGGAAAGTAGATGCTTTACAGATGACCTCACTTATGCCTGAATAACACAACAAAAGTCAAGTTGCTAGAATTATAGGGAAAGAGTGTAAAACCATGTCAGTTAACTATTATTGCCATGTAACAGATCACCCCAAAACTTAGTGGCTTTAAAGAGTATCACTTACTTTCTGAAATCCATAATTTGAACATGGTTAGGTGGGGAGAGCTTGTCTCTTCTGCACATGGCATCAGCTAGCACAGGTCAAATGGAGACAGAGGATCCACATTCAAGATGGCTCATTGAATGACTGGCAAGTTGACCTGCACTGTTCACTGGGAGCTCAGGTGGAGCTGTGGACTAGAGACCCTGGTTCTTCTCCATGGGAACCTCTCCATGAAATACTATGGCTTCCTCATGGAAGGATAGCTGGCTTCTAAGAGTAAGTTTCCCAAGGGACAGAAAGTGATCACTACCAGTTTAAGACCAGGACCCTGAAACTGTCACAGTGACATTTCTGCCATAATATACAGTCAAGCTATCATACAGCCTAGATTCAAAGAAAGGAAACATAGACATGTCTAAATAGGAGGGGTGTTAAGGAATTTTAGAACTATGTATTGAAATTCCACAGAGAAATTCACTGCTGTGAATTCCCTAATTCATAGTATTTCTGTCATTCAAATGCTTTTGGAAAAGACAATGAAAGTTAGTGCTAAAAGAAGAAAAACTTTATAAAAGCCACAGCATTTCTTAAATGTATTACCATGCGTTCAACATCTGGTGATGATAAGATCTCTCAAGATAAGTGATTGACTTTAAACTGTTACTCCCCTGACAACCCACAGTTGGCTCTCACATGCTGGGAAGGGCTGGGTTGGACCCACCACTATAATTATTCAGGTAGAATTAGGTCTCCAACAAGGGATAACAGTTGAAACTGTTATCAGTTTCAAGAACTTTCATCTTACTACAAAAGAATGATAGGTCAGAAGGTTTTGGTAGACAGGGAGAGAACTGGAGTGAATGTGGAGACAGGGATAGGTGGTAAGAGGGTGTCTGCACACATTCATGAAGCAGGAGAATGGCAGAAGAACCAAGGTCAGGGAAAGGCTCCTTGTCCTTGGTTATTGGTGAAGAGGGAACAAGCAGACTGTCCACTTAGCAATTGTAGCCAAGACTACCCTTGTCCTCAAAACTTCTTAAAAGTCTTTAGAAAAGTAAATCACTTTAACCAATTCAAATACTAGAACTTTTTGTTAACAAAAAATGATCTATTTACTATATTTACTATTGTACTTGTTCGGCCATTTATATAAATGTTATCTGAAATAAGGAGCAAATAAACCTAAAACATTCTTCAGAATATCTGTAACTTGATCCCTCACTGATTTCTATTAATATAAAACCAGCTCAATGAAACCATTCACAAGGTTGTTTCAGGTTTTACTGTTTACTCTTATCAAAGCTCAGAATTACAGTTAACTCATTTTCTTGACGACTAAAATAATTCAGAGTGTGTGTGTGTTTCTGTTCCCTACTTTCACAGGGCTGACAGAGTAAGCAAAACACAGACCATCCCTGGAAGCCTGGATATTGCTGTTGACAACATTCCTTTGGAACATCCAAGTATGATGATGATGTCACGATTTACTTGTAGAGTTCTGAATAGTTAGTGGTCTTTTGGTTGGTTGATTGGTTGGTTGGTTCATTGGATAGTTGGTTAGATATAATACTTTGTGAGTTTTTTCTCAAATTTTGGGATAAATTGAATTCATTATCCGACAGAAATTTGGAGCTTTTATTTCTCCATTAAGACAGACTATCAGTTTGATAAGACAGGAACCATATTCATTGTAAACTAATATATATATATATCTGGTATGTACCATGCACCCTGCAAGGTATTAAATAATGTCCTTTAGTCCTCAAAACCCTGAAGGGCTGTAAATGAGGGGTGTTGGGTTCAGATAGACTCATAAACCAGTAATCATAATGGGAGAATTTATATTTCATCCAGTTCCTCTGACTCAATATACAGGGCTGGTCCCCCCATACTGTGTGCCAAAGGGTTGCTCTGAACACCATGGGTAGCCACCCAAGTGGTCACGTTGTAATTATCACTGGAATATTTTTAGACTCTCTTATTACATGGGGAGCATGTATCTTTTTCAAGTCAGTGAAAATTTGAATTTTAGAAGGAGCTTTTATTAACTTATAAATAAGAATTTTATAATTTATTTCATAAGTGACAAGATGGGTCTATTTTGGTTTTTTACTTCTGATTCTGCCTTTTCTGTGACTTTCTCAGTGATGCAAAGAATGAATAAAGGCATCCTAAAATAAACTACAGACAGAGAGAGGATAATTACCATAGGATATTTGAATTACCATTAGCACTATTAAGTTTTTCATTATTATAATTTTTTTACAAATAATTTTAATATGAAATAAAATGAGCATTTTAACCTAAGCCATGGTTCCAAATCTCTTTTATATTGATTGGTGTGGAAAAACAGAGAATAAACTAAGCCATTTCCTCTACCTGATTTGTGAGATGTGTCTGTCTTTTATTACCTACAGAAAAGAAAAATAAAAAAAGAAAAAGCTAGAATATTCTCTTTGAAATTACTATAGGACGTTAGAGAAATTGGAACATATAATAAAAATACTATAATTGATTTCAGGCGGGAAAGAAAACCCTATAATCTGATTCCCAAGCATATTTAGCTGACCGTTTTGCTTTTTTGAAACAGGAAAATTCCAGATGGGGTAAAAGAAAGTAGAAGGCCTTGCTGCCTTCCAGTGACCACAGCACAGCCCCCAAGCTATTTAGTGACAGAAGTTTTGATTTATAAACTTCAAATTGTCTTTTTTATTTTCCTTAGGCCGTTCCTACATGGCTAGGTTTTTCAAGATTGTAAGAACTGGAGAGAAAAATAGAATAAATTATATCAAATAATGCAGAGGGGTCTGCAGGCCTGTATTGTGAAATCATTCCATGGGGAAAAGTTACTATCAATCCATTAGGTACTATCCATAATAGGCTGATTGGACAAAGTTTTGTCAATAGCTGTATTATTTTTATAATGTTAGGTAAAGGTCAGTGGGTTAATCCTTATCTTATAATACCTGATTAGCTTGTTCAGAGAATCATCAGCTAAAATTTAGTTTTCATTATGAAGCTTAATGTAAAAAGATTGTAATTATAAATCCATCCAAAAGATTTACCCATTTTTGAGACATCAATTTTGATATTAAATGGCTTGATTATCTATCATCTCTACCTCCTACGAATTCTTCATGCTTGCATAATTTAACATAAATTCCTTTGCAAATATGGAATTTCTATTTTGAGTGAATTCATTTTAAAGTATGTTAAGTATTGTTCACCTTAAACAATCCCATTAAATGACAAACTCTTATTTTCTGATTTTTAAAGACTGTGTAACATCGTCCTTTATCCCTGTCAAGCCTTTCGATGTAACAGCTCAACTAGAACCCACAGTGGAGGTGGAAGAATTTATTTACGACTCAACAAAGTACTGCCGTCCTTACAGAGTCTACAAAAATCAAATTTACATTTACCCCAGGCACCTCAAGTACGATAGCCAGAAATGTTTCAACAAGGTATGGTATGTTTCTGAGAACTTGTGCTCCCTCTGCACCCTACTGAGATCATATTAAGACGGATTCTTGAAAGTTCAAATACAAATTATCATAGGTCAATACTGTGGAATAAAAATCCATTTGCAGATCATGCTTAATAAGGGGCAGTGATGAGTTTCACCTTCAAAGTGTTTAAGGAGGCACAATTTTATAACATATTAATAATCTTTTCTCAAGTCAGCCCTAAATTATTTTGTTCTAGACTTCTTTTTTTGTAGTTTCTTAAGATACTCTGAAAATAGCATATCTGCTTCCTTTTGATGTGAGTTTTTTCTTCCCTTTTAAATAATATCTCCAAGTCCTTCTGCTATTTCTGAGCACTATGGATACTGTCAGAAGAAAGTGTTGGGTATTCTACATTTTTCAGATTTAATTAGAAGCGACTTATTTTAGGCACTTGGATTGGTTGTGTGTGTGTGTGTGTGTGTGTGTGTGTGTGTGTGTGTGTGGTGTTATTTAACAGGAAATTACAATTTCCATTTTCCCCTCTCTGTAATTTCAGGCTCGAAATATAACCGTGTGCATTGAATTCAAAAATTCTGACGAAGAAGGTGCCAAGCCTGTGAAGGTGAGCCAAGTCCATGATGGGATACAGCATCCAAGGGGGAAGGCAGCGCTTAGGTTCTCCTCACCACCAAGGAGCCTTTTATTTGAGTGTGACTGAAGGAGGAGCAAGTCAATACATTTGTGTTAGATTTCCTAAAATGAACCTGATGTAATAGCCATCATTAACTGGTTCTATTAGAAATGTCAGTCTCATAGCTCTGCTTGGCTTTTCATGACTTGGAAAAAAAGCAAACCACTCTAATGTGAAATAAATGCAGATTCCCCTCTGCAAGACTCTGCAAGACCCTTTTCAAAGAGCCCGCCTCTCAATTCAGCATGTTTCATTTAAAATGTTACGTCCCAGCTGGCCCTCGTGTGGCCCATGCCGAAGGGCTGCAGCATACTGGCTAAGGGGCTGGGGCAGCGGGCTCGTGGGATGCTTATGTCCACGGAAGGAGCATGTGGCCCGCTGCCCGAGGAGCTTGAGAGATGGCTCCAGAAAGTTTGTCCCTGCTGTAAATCATGTGATTTAATAAAACCCGTAAGACTATAAGGTTTATATGAACTGTGCTTTTTAACCTCCGAAAGAGCAACTGGATATCATTTTTTTCAGAGTTCATCTCTGATATAGACTGTTTTTATTTTGGAGACTTGAAACAACATAGAGTAACCCATAAGAAGGAAAGGAAAATTATTTTTAGTGCACCTGTGGCCAGATCTTCCCAGTTTCAATGAATCAGAGGGATGGAATAGTAAAGCACAAAGCCCATTTCTAATTAACCCCCATGATTATCTGAGATAATCTCTTAATGCACTCTGTCAGGTACCAGCCATTTTCTCTGTAGCAAGAAGGTTCGTAGCATGATTCAGAAGAAGGAGCCTCAGTCGGAGTGATTGAATGAATCATGCAGGGGAGAAAGAGTTCTTTAAAATGGTCTTGAGCCACTGTCAGTCTCCACAGGTTCCAAGTTCTGCAGTAACATCAGTTATCATCGGGAAAGAAAAATTAAAGCAAAATGGAATTTTCAAACAAACAAAGGCAATGACCAGAGGGCAAGCACAGCAGGTCCACTAGTGCAGTGTTTGTGGGGAAAATTCTAACGAAGAGGAATAATAGCAGCTGTATGGGTGTCCTATGTCAGTGCATTCTAAAGGATCACACAAAGATACAGAAGACTCCAGAAGAGGCACCCTGAGCATTGGGCTAAGGAAGCCTTGAAACTGCATGCCTAGGCTCTACCCTATGACATCCCCTGGCTTGGTTAGGGGCTGGGATAGAAGAGTAATGCAAAATGGTGGAGCCTGGAACCACTCCTATCCTTCTAGTTCAACGTTCTTGGTTGGGAGCTGGCTTGTCAGGAGTTTGGGTCCAACCAAACCTCGTTGTCACCCAGGACTGATTGCCTTGAATTCTAAACCAGAGCTGGATACCACGAGCCCTTTCAAGAGGCCATCTTGCAGGAATCGGAATTGAGCAATTTACCTCATCTCCTGGTAATCAAAAGTTAGCTAACAAACTGATTCAGGTTGGTGTAAGGGCTACATGATGAATTAAAGCCTTCAGACTTTCTTTGGCAGCAAACTTGTATAAGAAATACAAGGAGCAAGTGGAAGAGGTTCAAGGTTAATTAGATATCAGTGAAGCCTGGCAAGTTATCACAAAATTCATCTTTGTTCTGCCATTGCTAGCTGAAGAGCTGTGACTTTTTTTTTTTTTTTTTTTTTTTTTTGCTTCGGGGTAATTTCAGACACTCATAATCATTCAACTTTTTAAACAGTGTATTTATGGAAAACCTGGAGGGCCTCTCTTCACCTCAGCTGCCCACACAGCAGTTCTACACCATTCCCAGAATCCAGATTTCTCCGATGAGGTAAGGGCCAAGCCTCTACTGCCCCTCCAGGAGCTCCTAAATAGATGAACGAGTGGGTCAGGAATGCACAAAGATAAACACTGTCTCTAGACCATGTCTCAGGTTGAGGGCATGCCTTGGCTGGTGTTTACTGAAGTGAGACTTAGAAACTATATTAATTGACAGTTGCTCTGAGAGTTCTGTGGCAAATCCAGATGTTTCAGTGCTGGATCACCCTTCAAAAATACTTACGTTTTGGGGCGCCTGGGTGGCTCAGTGGTTAAAGCCTCTGCCTTCGGCTCAGGTCATGATCTCAGGGTCCTGGGATCGAGTCCCGCATCAGGCTCTCTGCTCAGCGGGGAGCCTGCCTCCTCCTCCTGTCTCTCTCTGCCTGCCTCTCTGCCTACTTGTGATCTGTCTGTCAAAAAAAAAAAAAAAAACTTACATTTTTATGGTATCAGTCTTTTCAGTGAAAATTTTTTTCTTTTATTTCATTAATCAATATAATAAAGATTGTGTTAGTTTTACCAATCAATAGCCACATTTCATGTCATAGTGGAAAGAACATAGAGTATGAGGCAACACTATGCCTCATGATGTAGGTGAACTTGAGAGATGTTGGCTCATCATCTCTGACTGTGGCATGAGACATGACCTACCCTGGCCAATTCCTGAGACTCTCTTATTATGTGCCAGACACCATGCTGTATACTCCATATAGGCATCATCTCAATCCCCACAGGGTTCTCCAGAGAAACAGGGCCAATAGGAGGATGTATATGTATAGATGGATAGATTTATTATGAGATATTGGCTCACATCATTATGGAGACAAGAAGATCTTCCATCTGTAAGCCTGAGACCCAGGGAAACCAGTGGTATTGTTTGAAGACCTGAGAGCCAGCAAGGCTATGATGTAAATTCCGGTTCCAGTCTGAAGGCCGGAGAACAAGGGGCACCAAGGGTAGATGGAGAACATCAATGT
This sequence comes from Lutra lutra, assembly GCF_902655055.1. Taxonomy (NCBI): domain Eukaryota; kingdom Metazoa; phylum Chordata; class Mammalia; order Carnivora; family Mustelidae; genus Lutra; species Lutra lutra. The sequence goes on along the minus strand of NC_062280.1, from coordinate 34,354,022 downwards.
TCTAGCTCAAGTAGTCAGGCAGAGAGAGAATTCAACTTCCTGCCTTTTTGTTCTATTCAGGCCCTCATCAGATTGGATGATGAGCACCCATGCTGGGAGGCGGGGGAGGCATCTGCTTTACTCAGTCCTCAAATTCAAATGCTCATCTCTTCCAGAAACATCCTCAAAGGCACACCCAGAAATAGTATTCAACTGGTTATTTGGGCATTCTGCTAACCCAGTCAAACTGACATAAAATTAACCTTCCTGTTTTCATGGATAAGGAGACTAGGACTCAGAGAAGTAACTTTGCTAAGGGCATACCACTAATAAGAGATCATCAGAATTCAGACCATGCCACAGGACTCCAGGGCCTCAAGCTTCACCACCCTGCTCTAAGATGTGTGAAAAAAAGCAGTTGGGCCAATGGTAGATTACTCTGTGCATGTCAACTTATATTATAAAGAGCTTCAGACAAATAGCATTAGTGTTTAAATTTAATTTATAACTATAGAGCTAAAGTCTGAACCAATGCAACCTGCTGATATGGTGTCTGGGATTAAAAATATCACATCTGGGGCGCCTGGGTGGCTCAGTGGGTTGGGCCGCTGCCTTCGGCTCAGGTCATGATCTCGGAGTCCTGGGATCGAGCCCCGCATCGGGCTCTCTGCTCAGCAGGGAGCCTTTAAAAAAAAAAAAAATATATCACATCTTACCATGAGTTTCCTATTGCTCTGATAGTAAATCACCACAGTTTAGTGGCTTAGAAAAACCCATCTTCACTATCTTATACGACTGGAGGTCATAACTCTGTAAAGGGTCCCATAGGGTTGAAATCAAGGTGTCAGCAGGCCTGCATTCCTCCTGGAGGTTTTAGGGGAGGCCCCTTGCCTCATCTTTTCTAGCTTCTAGAAGTTTCCGCAGGCCTTGACTGGTGACCCTCTTCCAGAAGTTTCCTAACCCTGACCTCTGCTTCTCTTCTTGCATCTCTGACTCTGACTTTCCTCTAATAAGGACTTTGTTATTCCATTGGGACCCCATAATCCAACGTAATCTTTCCATTTTAAAATCCTTAATTTCATCACTTTCAAAAATCCCTTTTGCCCTATTCACAGATTCTGGAGATTAGGGCAATGAGGACATCTTTGGGGAGCTATTATTCTGCCATCATACCTTATTCTACATCAATCATTTCAAAACTAATTAAAGGAACTTCAGTGAAACCACAGACTTCCCTTGACCTTATCTCTCTCCTCCACATCTATTTAATGCTTTTAAACATTTTTCCCTATAAATTCAGGATAGAAGATGAAAAAATATTAAGGTAAAGGGCTATCACTATATTATAGAATATTTACTGTATCAATTGACCCCTTGGAAAAGCCCCTCTGAAAGATGTATTCACTGTAGACATTAGATTTTTTTTTTTTCAAAAAGAAAAAAAAAAAAGAGAATATTCTCACTGTTAACTCTGGCTTTTAATCTTTCTTGCTCACATATGTTTCCCAGAATTCTTATAAAAGCCATGGACTTTTCCATTGGAGAACATGTATGTAATGAAAGCCCAGTGAACTCTGCAGTGCATACTGAAAACTAAGGTTACATTAATTGCAAAAATTGATAGGAATTATTTCATGGTGCTTTTACATTGTAAATATTTGCAGTATTTAAGTGAAGGATGCATTCATAGTTAACTGGAATTCTTGAGAATTTATTGCATTCCCATATGCTCTTTATGTTAGCTAAGAAAAAGGAAATTTCTACCTGGTACATGGCTGATTATTGTATATTCTTAAGTATACATCAACCTTTGTTACCAGCTTAGCATACTGGGATATAAAGAATGTGTAAACTTGTAAACCATTCTAATTGAGAAGCTCTCACATTTTACCATTCACCAGAATCACCTGGAAGGCTTGTTACAACACAGATTACTGTAACCCACCCCAGATTTTTGGGTTCCAGATGTCTGGAACGGGGCCTGAAAATTGGCATGATACTTGTTGAACAAGTTTCCAGATGATGTTGCTGCGATTCCAGGCATAACATTTTAAATATCAGTGTAACAAATCCTTTCCTGAACGATGTGAAAATATGTGCTGGATAGATAGATGTAGAAGGAGTCTAATAAAGAAGCTGGCAGATAATCTCCTTGGTTTTCTAACACCTTATTGCTTGACCATTCTGGAAACTACCTAACTGCTCACATGGAATTGAAAGCAGCTTACATCCATGGGATCCTGATATTCCTGCATGAAGTAGTTATCAAAAAACATAGTTTCTCATCCTGGAAGATTCTATTACTGATTAGACTGCAAAACTCTTAGTGAGTCAAAGCCCTATACCCTCTCTCAACTCAATTCTTACCTTTGTATCATCCTCACACCTGACTCAACATGACACACAATGTATCATACCTTCACAACATATGTTTCAGAGGTTTGGAAACTGAAAAGCACTATACAATATAGAGGGTGTCAAAACATTTCTTTTTAAGAACATGGAGTAGGCTCCTCATTACATCTATTTTTGCCATGTGTCAACTTTATGTTTTATATTTATTTGGAAGCATTCTTCATGTAGCTACAGCATGATGTCATCACAAAATAGCTCATTGCTTGGTTAACACAATAACATGTTTCATCTATTTTTTGTTCTTTTTAAAAAGAGATATCCACGCTTCAGTTACATCATCCCCTGCTGCCATGTTTCTGAACACTGAGCCTATAAGTCACCTGGGATCTTATGAAAATGCAGATTCTGTGTCCACATGTCTGGGGCAGTGTCCTAGACTATGCATTTCTAATGAGCTCCCAAGCAATGCTCGTGCACTGTTCCTTGTGCACAATGGACCAGGCGATGATTCAGTTCACTCAATGTATGTTTCTTGATGATAGGATCTTCGATCTATGCCTTTTTGACACCCTGCAGGTAGTTGTGAGTGTGTGTGTGTGTGTGTGTTTAATCCATCCTCTACTAACATACATTATCAAATGAGAAATGCCAGTCATTCTAAATTATCATCACCCAACACAATAAAGAAATAAAAATATCAGCCCCTTAACACATGACTGCTAGCAGGACGGATATTCACTGAGAGTGAAATTGGTCCTTCTAACACTAAGAAATGTGGTACTCAGTTTCAGGGAAAGAATTTTTAGAAGACCAAGGCGTCTATGGTTTGTCTTACCCTGACCCAGGGCAAAAGAGTTTCATCCTAGTCTGGCTATTATCTCTCTCCTTGCAGGTGAAAATTGAGCTCCCAACCCAGCTCCATGAGAAACACCATATTTTGTTTTCTTTTTATCACGTCACTTGTGACATAAATGCCAAGGCTAATGCCAAGAAAAAGGAGACGCTGGAGACTTCAGGTACTGACAGGATGCGATCTGAGACAACGTTTCATGTCATCTGTGTGACTTGAACTGGAGAGTATTGTAAAGCTCCCATTTATTAAATTTTTTAATGAGGTTTTCTATTCATAAGTGACAAATAACGTTGCTTTTACCCCTCACCATGGAGGTTTGTTCTCAGAAGTTTTCTCTTTGTTCTTCCTTTGCACAGTTGGATATGCTTGGCTTCCCCTGATGAAACATGATCAGATAGCTTCTCAAGAATACAATATCCCAATAGCAACAAGCCTGCCTCCTAATTATTTAAGCTTTCAAGATTCTGCAAGTGGAAAGGTATTGAATGATATATAATTTTTTTTTAATTTTTTTTAATTTTATTTTTTATAAACATATAATATATTTTTATCCCCAGGGGTACAGGTATGTGAATCACCAGGTTTACACACTTCACAGCAGTCACCATAGCACATACCCTCCCCAGTATCCATAGCCCCACCCCCCCTTTCCCAACCCCCCTCCCCCCATCAACCCTCAGTTTGTTTTGTGAGATTAAGAGTCACTTATGGTTTGTCTCCCTCCCAATCCCATCTTGTTTCATTTACTCTTCTCCTACCCCCTTAACCCCCCATGTTGCATCTCCTCTCCCTCATATCAGGGAGATCATATGATAGTTGTCTTTCTCCAATTGACTTATTTCGCTAAGCATGATACCCTCTAGTTCCATCCACGTCGTCGCAAATGGCAAGATTTCATTTCTTTTGATGGCTGCATAGTATTCCATTGTGTATATATACCACATCTTCTTTATCCATTCGCCTGTTGATGGACATCTAGGTTCTTTCCATAGTTTGGCTATTGTAGACATTGCTGCTATAAACATTCGGGTGCACGTGCCCCTTCAGATCACTACGTTTGTATCTTTAGGGTAAATACCCAGCAGTGCAATTGCTGGGTCATAGGGTAGTTCTATTTTCAACATTTTGAGGAACCTCCATGCTGTTTTCCAGAGTGGTTGCACCAGCTTGCATTCCCACCAACAGTGTAGGAGGGTTCCCCTTTCGAATGATATATAATTTAAGAGAAAAAAAATACATGAGCTAAATGGCATGAGGTTACCTTCTGTCTGCTATTTAAATGAACCCAAAGACTGTAGTATAAGTAGCCACTATCATTATGAGTTGAGTACCTCCAATATTTCAAAGGTCTTGTTTCATTTATGGCCAGTGGAAATGTTCCATTAGAATGGCCCCCTGATATCACATTGGCCTCCCTTACCAATATTGCAAATGTATTTGCATCTTCTGTTTTGCCTCTCTAGAGTCATGTAAGGTGAGTGGATCTGGATGGCAAATTAACATAAGCTAAATAACCTGTTTATTTTCTTTTCTTCAGTTGCCACAGTGACAGTAACATTCTCTTTTTTACAGCACGGCGGGAGTGACATTAAGTGGGTTGACGGTGGCAAACCACTCTTCAAAGTATCGACATTTGTGGTATCCACAGTGAACACTCAGGTCAGTGTGTTGTCCTGAAATCTCAGCATCTGCTCTAACACGAAGAATTGTCAGGGGGCTCTTGTATTTAGACGAGGGGACTCACCATTTCCCAAGTTGTCAGAGGGGCAGGTGACTGAGAATTGCAAAGGAAGAATGTCTGAGATAACTTTATGCCTCTCCGAGGAGAGCTAGAATGCCCCAACCTTTCAGCCCTAGAACACCAGACACATCTATCTCAGGATGATACCCTCGTGGAAATACAGCTTGCTTCACTGACAACACCCAAGTATTAAAAATGGGAAAGGTCAAAATGAAAGATTTTTTATCTTTACCTCAAAACTAAACCTAAGGGATGCCTGGGTCGCTCCGTGTGTTAAGCGTCCACCTTAGGGTCAGGTCATGATCCCAGGGTCCTGGGATCGAGTCCCACATAGGTTTCCTTTCTCCCTCTCCCTCTGCCGCTCTCCCTGCTTGTGTGCTCGAGCTCTCTCTCTCTCTATCTATCAAATAAATAAATAAAATCTAAAAACAAAACAAAACAAGACAAAAACTTAAGTCTGATTCCAGGGCCTACCTGGTGCTCCTGATGGACAGGCCACGAGGTCAGCAGAACTGCCGTGGAGAGCCTCCTCAGCCACATTCTTCCGCAGTGATCCTGCACAATTTCCCTCACCCCTGCCGTCCTTATTTTATCAGCAGGAAAATGGCGACAGTACTATCTGCCTGACGTTGTGGGAAGGATCAAAATGAGAAATCGCACGGGAAAATATCTCAGGAACTGAAAAATGCTCTACAGATGTTGCTATTGCTGTTGCTAAATTACCACAGATGCACATCTTCCTCTGCAAGATAGCTGATTTTACATCAGTGTGAGGACTTTCATGATACAAATTATAAAGTACAAAGCAAATCATTAAGTACACATACTGTATTTCTCCTCTCTTAAATTCAGTGTGTTGCTAATACTCACTTGCTGAGAGAAAAGACATCTTCCAGGTATTACACACATATTGGTTCAGAATTTCTCTTCATAATCTCTGAGGCCTCAAGCCAAATTTAGCCCTCTTCCCCAGTCCTCTACCTAAACTCCTCAAGTCCCACAGAATGGCCCTTCCCCACCCAATCCTGCCTTTATATACCTCAGAATATCAGTCCTTCTTGCTCACACGTCCAGCTGCTTTCTTCCCAACAGACCAGGTGTCTCTCTGACTCATCACCACTCATCTTTCTCTGCCTCCGCTGCCACCGCCCACATGCTCTTTGCCCGGTGGGACACATTCGTCCTTCATCAAGCCCAAGATTCACCTCAGTGACCAAACGCCCAGGCCATCTCTAGCGCCATACCCTCCATCTGCTTAGCTTCCCCTTTCAAAACTCAGCCCTCTTTGCCAGGAAGGCAATCTCTCTCTCTTCCTCCCCTCCCTGCTTTGGCCTGGTCAGCTCCCACCGGTCCTTCAGATGTTGGCTCAAATGTCACTTTCTCAAAGAAGCCTCTCCTATTTGCTGACCCCTCAGACATGCTGTGTCGTCTTGTTGTATACCCACATGGCCCCCTGCTTTCCTGGGAAGCACTTACCTAACTATGATCAAGTAGGTGTGTGCTGACATGGCGGTATGGTACCTGTCTCCTTGGCATCATGGAAGGACCACAAAGGAAGGAACTGGGTTTTCCTGGCCCTCCACGCTGTCCTCCATGCCTGCCAAGGGCCTGGCACATAGTCAGCTTTCAAAGAATAATTGTCACATAGATGAATAAGTGAAATGAAACTGAAAATATAACACAAACACACACCCCATAACTGAGAGAAACCCAAATCACAAATATCCTTCCAGAATCAGTACACTCCAGAGAAATATCCAGAGTGTGTATCTTCACTAAAACTCTTTGTCTCACTTTCTGACTATATAATTCTGACCCTTAGCTCAGAACTTAGAGAATTTCTAAGGTGCCACCCTCTACAGAAAATAGCATTAAAGGGAAAATTAGTTTACTCAGGCTGTTGTAATAAATACCACAACCTGGACAGCTTACACAACAGAAATTTATGTTCTCATCATTCTGGAGTCCAGAAGACCAATATCAAGGTGTTGGTGGGGTTGGTTTCTCCTGAGGCCTCTCTTCTTGGTGTGTAAGTGGCCATCTTCTTGCTGGGTTCTTTCATGGTCTTTCTCTATGCCAGTACATGTCTGCTGTCTATTCCTGTGTCCAAATTTCCTCCTTAATTTTTTTTAAGTAGGTTGGTCTTGAACTCATGACTCTGAGATCAAGATCTTAGCTGAAATCAGGGGTCAAACACTTAACCAGTGGAGCCATCCAGGTGCCCCTAAATTTCCTCTTTTATGGAAACATCAGTCATTTTGGACTAGGTCCACACTAACTGCCTCATTTTAATATAACTATGTCTTTAAAGACCTTATCTCTAAATATGGTTACATTCTGAGGTCCTTGGAGTTAGGATTTGAACATGTGGATTACAAGAGAACACAATGCAGCCCATAACAAAGGGTACAAATCAGTTTTATCTCATCAGGTTAGAGTGAACGTCCTAATTTTTTATTAGCTCAGGCATTCTAAGTCTGAAAATATCCCTGTGCAAATTAAGAGTATATCTTCTCATGTGTGTTAAGAAATATATAAGAAAAATACATCAAAGTCTGTGGGAAAAAAAAAAAAAACAGGAAGATGAAAAAAGGCAATTAGAAAAAGGGGGTGAGAGAGCAAGAGAAGTGCTTCCCAAGCCACTGTCATGTGACTAAGAAGAAAAGCACACACTCGACTCTTTGATAAAGCACCTGCTTATCAAGGCATCTGTCCTCCAGAAATACTTGCCCTCTATCAGCACAATTGCTATACAGCTTATGTGTCATCAGATAAACATTTTATTTGCTGTTTCAGGATCCCCGTGTGAACGCATTTTTCCGACAGTGCCAAAAAAGAGAGAAAGATATGTCTCAGTCACCTACCTCGAATTTCATCCGCTCTTGTAAGGTAACATGAGATGCAAATAGTTTCCATGTTTCCAGGGCAGAAACAGGCAAAAGAGACCTTGACAGTTTCCAATGAGTAGCAAACTAAGAGATAATTTTTTAAATGCCTTATCAATTCAGAGAGTGCATGGTTATTTCTCAACTCCTAAACTGTTTCTGCCTGTTGTTTACAAAACAAGTAAACATCAGGGTTTTTTCCCAAAATAAAAATGATTGAAAATCAGAATCAATTGATTTTAAATTAGATAATTGCATATCAGGTCCTCGCAACTATGTCCCAATGCCACATGGCATGTTAAGTGCAGTGAAGAATAAAGCCAGATAGAGGTGAGCTAGAGGATTCATATTTGAGTTCTGAAGCACATCAGCAGAATGTGCTTTAAATTTAATCAGTGCCCTTTCTCTCCCAATAACTTACTACAGAACTTACTGAATGTGGAAAAGATTCACGCAATCATGAGTTTTCTGCCTATAATCTTGAATCAGCTCTTCAAGGTGCTGGTACAGAGTGAAGATGATGAAATAAGTACAACTGTGACCAGGTATCTCTCCCACGGTCTTAGGAGATGAGATCTTACTGTCTGTGAGTGCCCAAAACTGTGATGATAAGGAAATGGCCCCCCACTTGTGTATGCTTGCATTTCACTTGAACATATGTCTCAGATTTTAAGTATTTTTTCACTCTTGAGTTCTTGACTTCAAATCTGTTATCATTTGGATAAAGCTTTAGACCTCTTTTTTAACTTTCTCTTTTGTTTTTTAATTAAGCTTTCTATTTTGAGATCATTATTGATTTGCATGCAGTCATGAGAAATGATGCAGAGAGATACCCTGTTCCCTTTACCCAGTTTGCTGATGGTACCATCTTGCAAAACTGGAACGTGGTAGCACTACCAACATATTGACATTGATAGAAACAGAACATGGAACATTTCCATCACCACAGGGATCTCTCATGTTGCCCTTTATACAAAATTACTTCCCTCATGTCCCCAGCCCACACCCCTTAGCCCTGGTAACTACTAATCTGTTAAAATTTTAGATAGATACATAGGCAGACAGACATAGATGATAGATAGATAGATAGATAGATAGATAGATAGATAGATAGACAGACAGACAGACACATAGATAGGAAGGACATCTAGGTTTTTTTTCAGTTTGGGGTAGATTTTAGGTGAACACAAATTTTTATTTCTTTGAAGTAAATGCCTAGTGCCATTGCTGGGTCATGATAGTTGCATCTGCATTTTTTAAAGAAAATACTGAATTGTTTCCCAGAGTGGTTGTACCATTTCACATTCACACTAGATTTTTTAAAATGTTTAATTGTTATCTTTAAAATTTGTCTCTACTACATTCTTCCAACATTACTAATCTGTCTAGTAACTTTGATGAACCTAATTTCCTCTCTATAGAGATACTATTTTAAATTAGTTAAAAGCATCATATATGTCTAATGTTCATTTAAAAAAAAAAAAAAGCAGTCACAGAACTCTGGAAAAAAAATTGCTCTCGACATTGAAATGTGTCCAGAACTTTCACAAACCTGTAAGCATATTATTAACCTCTTTCAGAATGAGGGTCTTTAGTCTTGTTTTTAAAGTAGCACTCTGAAGCTCTGGAAAATTAAAGTATATCTAACAATCCCACCACAGCCAGTTCTAGACCCAGATTAAAAGTCCCCAACTGTGCCTTCAAATGAGGCTCTTTTCAGCGTGAATACACAGGTCTTCGTGAATAAGACTCCTAAATATTTTAACAGAGATGTGCTGAAATTCCCAGACATTCCAAAATGCTACAACCATGGAGTAGCTGGATGTATTAACATGAAAATAGTACCACCACTGCTGCTAGAAACACTTCACCAGCTAAGATGGGAAATAAAAGCAAAGCCCTGAATCTCAACCTAATGGCTTTTTACAAAAGTATATGTATTGCCGCCTTTTTGGAAGGGAAGCCCTCTTTAAAAGGACTATGATAATTAGAGGTTAAAAGTATTAAGTTTTAATGAGATACCAAAGATGATCCTTTTTCAAGAAGACAGTGTCAACCAACATGCCAGCCATAAGAGTCTCCAGTGTGATATCGCTGGCATAGATACTCCTCGTATCTTAATGTTTAGAGATTTCAAGGCTGGAGAGGGTTAACGGGTAATATAGATATTGGGGCATCTGAAGGGGGAGTCTGAAATTGGTTCCTGCATTCATTCGGTACCTATTAAATACCCAGTTTATGAAGCACTCCAGTGCCCAACCAAGTTGTATTTTCCCACCTTTCCCAGAAAGACCACTAAACAGTTTTGTTTTTCCAGGGTTCTGACCGACATTGTGGCCAAATGCCATGAGGAGCAGCTGGAGCACTCCGTCCAGTCGTACATTAAGGTAAAAAGTTGCCACTTGGACCCTGGGTGTATCCCCTTGTGCTGTGTGATTTGTCTCATTTCCTGTCTGCAGTAAGTGGGACCTTTCTCCCGTTAACTGGATGGGGCTCACCACGATAATATCAAGCATTCCCCTTAGCTACTTAGAATTCCATCTCTTTGCATTGATGGTCAAGACATATTATTTAAATGTATAATAACATGTACCTGTGCAAATGAGTATTTATATGGGAGGAAAGAGCAGAGAAAGAGAAGAGAAAATGAAAGAAGTATTGCCCTTTTGAAGTTCACATTACAAATAAATACAATTCTTGTGTAAAGTTACGGAATATTTTCCCTGTTGGTTTGTTGAATGCTCTGTGTTTCTTCGGTAATGTTTTCTTAGCTCTTTTTATTGTTTTCTCAGGCATTATTTCATTTTCCCAGTTACTGTATATTTGTACCTGCTTCTGGTATGTTAAGTCCTTTATCCTCGGGCATGATCCACTAGCCCATTCCATCCCTGTGCACTGCTTCCAGCGTCCTTTGTCAAGTGTTCACTTAGACATGTTCATATTCTCATTTCCAGTTGGCCTATGAACTAATGCCAGTGAACTTGTGATGATGTTTGCACACTAGAGTTCCTGCCTAAATGTCATCTTCTTGAATGAAAAGAAAGAATCCATCCAGAGATAAATGAGAGAGTCTTGTATTACTTTATGATGCATAGAGGAGCTCAATTTCTATTTTTTTCTGTACAGAGTAAACCTTTTTGAGACACAGAACTTTTTTAACTTAAAGAATTTATTCCATTAATCTATACCAATAAACATATATTCCTATGATTTAGACATCTAGAAAAGTGACTAGAGAAGAATGTGGGGGTTTCTGTGCTAGAAATGAGTGAAAAACAAAACAAAACAAAACTTCCCATGAAATTTCATTCTGGAGTGAATCCCTCTGAAGGACTTTTACATTATGGTTTTATATCTGTATAATTTCTATTTGCCTGAAATGTTAAGTATCTTCCCAAATACTCAAGTATGAGCATGTGCCCTTCCTTAAAATAGCCCATAGGCCAAAAATAGTTACTTCACAATAGTTTCCCTATAGTATACTTTTATCCAACACAATGTACATTTCAGTTGCTGAAAGACAGTTGACCTACAAATGCTTATTTTTCTCTCTGTTCAAGACAGAATGGTAGCATACTTTAATCTAGTACTGATGAATTTACATTCAACAGAATCATCAATGGAACTTTCTCTCAATGCTTAACTCACGTTTTCCATTTCAATCACCAAAGGATCTAAGAAGAAAACAATTCCCCAGTCCATATTACACAAAGCCATCTTCATTTCAACACAAGTATTTACCTCGTTCCAATGGAATCATTGAAGATTACGTTAAGAACCCACCGATGCTATGACTGTTTTTGTGACAGCCAAAGAAAGTTCCTTATGAGAACCTTAAATCAGCTCTCAGGCTCATTCTGTGATGCTCTTGAAAAGGTGTATTGGAATGCATCCTGGTATGGTCTTCATTTTTAACCAGGATGTTTGAAATCTCTTGATGTGACAATTTGATTTTGCAATATAAGAGATTGCTTATTTGGTTTGCTTTGAAGTGAGTGAAATCCAGAAATGTATACCTAAGTGGGATTTGAAGCTTATAACAATTCCTAAAGGTATTTCATAAAAATATTTTCACATATCTAACGTGGACACACCCTAATAAATATTATCAACCGGAATTTTACTCCAGAAAGAACACTAAACTAGCAAGTGGGAAATTAGACTCTAGTCAAGGCTAAATAGTTAATTTGAGTAATCAGCATCTCTGGACCTCATTTTTTTCCTCTGTGAAGTGAGAAGAGATGGACCTAATGAACATCTAGCTCTATGAATCTGTGATTGACCTCCTGTTGCAGTACATGGTTAACAGACTAAACCTTGACTAAAGAGTCTGATTTTTTTTTTAATTCCCTGTGGAAAAAAGTATTTTTTTAACATGTAGATGAATATTAAGACCTATATCTAGGTGTATAATGAAAACTGATGGGCTGGTACCAATACATGCTTTGATGTCCTTGAAAGATGTGATATATTCAATGGAATTTATATACATTCAGGAGCAAACTAAACACCATTTCAAGTTCAGTGGTGCTAAATGCTGCTAACTCACCCCATTTACAATATCCAAAATACACACATACACCATGTCTTTTGCAAAGATGTGTGTCTCAAGTCAATCTAATTAAATGCCATGGTTTATTGCAATTCATGGCACTGACATGATCCAGCCAAAATTTTAAAATAAGAATATCTCACAGCTAGTTTTCATCCTGTTGGTGTTAAATAACTACATGGGACCAGGTAGCTGGTAATGATATTACCCTCAGATGAGTTACAATTCATGAGGGGGGAAAAAAAGTCATATTACTCTTGATTTGGGCCAGTTTCATTATCTCTTAGCTTTGTCTTTCTCCTCTGCAATGAGCTTGGAGAAGTCAGGCTCCATCAGAGCAACTCAGGTGTCTATGAGTTGCAAAGTTCAAAGATACGATTATAAATCCTAATGTGAATGGGCTCCTGCTTTGAGTTTCTTGCCTGCCTTCACTCTTGATTATAGTGAAGTCTGGGTGGTGAATATTATGAAGAAATAACCTTTCTTGAGGCAAACCCAACTCATAAGTAAACCAGTATAATCAGGGATAAGAATTTTATATTTAAGATATGTGCATAAATGGGTACTGATACCCTTAAAATCTAGGAAGAAATACTGAAAATTAAAACTATTACATACATTCAGAAATGTACCCCAAAACCAGTCTTTCAAGAGAAAAAAAAAGTGAGCAGCATTTGTTATCTTACTGATGGCCAATGTTCATGAACCCTTTGTTAGCTGTGTCTGAGCATGAGGTGAAAGAAACTGGGCATGTGGGGAGCTCACCTACTGGCCTCTGGAAGGCACCTGCTTCCCCACTTGGCTATTTGAGTGGGTGCTCTACCCTTTCAGGATGAAGAAATGCTACCATGCCACCTGTTACCAGTGGAAGGAAGGAGAAGGGGAAATGTGTCCTGAGTAGGTGGGTCAAAGCCCTCCATGTTTCCTTGAACCCGCTAAATTGCTCTCTGGCTCTTTCCTTTGATTTCTGCAAAAAGAGTTTCAAGGAGAGCTTAGGTGAGCCGAGCCCTCTCTGTGCAAAGCCCTAAATAGGAACGGTTGTGTACTACTCTTATCATTGGGCCCTCATTGATTTCATGACAAAATTTGGCATGAGCAGATAATTGTGAAATACGAGTTATTCAAGTAACATAATTTTTGACGCTTTCTTTTCTTTTTTTTTTAAGTCTTTAACTTTTTTCACTTTCTGGGTTTCCTTCAGTTCGTGTTCAAGACCACGGCATCCAAGGAGAGAACAATACATGAGGAACTGGCTAAAAATGTGACTGGTCTTTTGAAATCAAATGACTCAACAACAGTAAAGCATGTCTTGAAGGTAAAGAATTTGAAACAATCCTTCAACAGCTAGCACAAGAGATCGCTTGCTCTCATCCCTGGAAGATAATAAGACTTATTGATTTCCATAGATCATTTCTCTTATAGTTTCTGGCATAAACATCATAAACTGTATTGAAACTGTAGTACATAAAAACATTAAGCAAAAGAGATCTGTGTCAAAGGAACAGAAAATATACAGTGGTCCCAGTGGAGTCCATTGGCCCACAGACAGAATGAGTAACTGTTAAGAATCATCTGAAATACTCCGAAGTGCTAACTGTAGCAAAAATAAAGTTTGTGGGGCTTTTAGGCACTGTAAGAGGAAATGTATCAACAAAAGGATTAGTGAGGTATTAATGAATATACTAACGGAGAGGAAACAGACAAAGCAACCATGGTTTGACTGCAGAAAGTTGAAACACATGCATTTGTAGGCACATAAAGATGGTGAGAAGCTTGTAAATAGATGACTAAATTATTATAGAAGAATGGACTTAGTCCCTAGTTAAATTAATTACCTATCATGACTTGACAGATGGATGATTGATTAGTACATAGCTGGAAAGTGAAGGCAGGATCAATAAACATCAACATGAGTTCCCTAAACTCAAATTATTCTAAGCCAAGCAGTGTGTTTAAATTAGTCTTATGAGTATATTCATTCTGTTCACGCAACAAAGATGTTCCAAGTGCCCCCCATGGGACGGGCACCAAACTCATCATTTGGCAGGCATCAGAGAATAGAATAAAGACCTCCACCCTTGGGAAGTTTGCATTCTACTGGAGAATAAAAACAATAAAGGACAGACATAGAAACAAAATTAATTAAATCGTGTATTAGAAAGTGAGAAGTGCTATAGGAAAAGAAAATGTTGAGCCAGAAAGGGGAGCTGGGTGCACTGGGGGTACAGAATGAGGTTTGCAGATTAAATAGAATGGTCAGGATAGAGCTCTGGAGAAGGCAAGCTTTAAGCAAAAAACGCAAAGGAAGAGGGGGAGTTGGCCATGTAGAACTGGCTTGGAGAACAGTAAAGGTAAAGGGGAGACATGTATAAAGTCACAAGGCAGCAACATGCCTGAAATGTAGGAGGGGCAGCAGAGAGACCAGTGTGGCTGGAGCGGGGGGAGGGGAAGGTGGCAATGGTAGGCAGGTAGTTAAGGCCTCCTGGGCCATTGCAAGGACTTTGGCTTCCACTCAGTGAAAGTGAGCTATTCGAGGGTCTTGAGCAGGAGTGTGACGTGAGCAGACCTGATGGTTGTGTAGGGAACAGACCTTAACGGGGTGAAGATGGTGTTGGAGTGCTCAGGGGGGTTGCTTGCCAGAGAAGCAGGCTTCTCTGGGGAGAGTCAGCCCTCAGTTAAAAGATGAGGTGAAGGGAACTTGGGAGAAATTGGACCTGCAGGAGACTTTGTTGATGTTGGACCATGCATTCCAGAAGGTATGGCAAGAGGGAGTCAGGAGCTAGGAAGCAGGGGCTGGGTGCACACAGAAAGGAATATGCGAGGCTGACAGATATTGGAGGACAGGAGGGGAGCAGGGTTTCTCTTATCAGAGACGAAGTGAGGCAAAAGATTTAATTTCATTAATCCTGGTGGACTCAAGATAAAAGGTAGAGGCAAGCCAGAGTGCTAAGAGGTGAGGCATGGTAAGTATTAGCTGCATTAAGAGGCAAATGTGGGGACATTGGGCATATGGTGAAAAATATCATTTCTGACAAGATGGGGAAAGGGGATTTTAACAATGTGCCTTGTGTTAATTATGAGTTCCATTTCCAAGATCAAGTGACCCCTTCGTTAAACCAGAGCTGTCTTGTTAGAATTCAGACCTCCTCTGCCTCTCCCCTCAGACAGAATTCTAGAGTTAGGGCTGTGTACTCAGGAGTTCTTAGCAGCATAGTTTGTCTCAGCTGAAATTGGATAGAATTCAAATGCCCGTCCATGGTAGAGCAGATACATAAAGTGTGGTCATGTATGTAATGCAGTGACAATACTAGACTCCCAGCTACGTGGCTCAACAGAAATGAATCTCAGGACAGAATCTGTTGAATGAAAAAGCCAATCACAGAAGATTCCATTTATATGGAGTTCAGTGGCAGGCAAAATTAAGTACTGCTTCCATGTATGAAATTGGTAGCAAAATTATGAAGTAAAGTAAGGGAATGATTAGCATTCATTTGAACAGAATTCAAAATTGTTATCTGTGGTGGAGAAAATGGGAGGGAGGCACATTCTTTAAACTGTACATAGACCACATATACTTTCTGTATCTGGATAGGAATGACCCTTAGACCTGAGAAAGAGAGACCTTCATGCAGGTACATGTTTTGATTTTCTCTAGCTACACACCTCCCCATAGGAAGAGGTGGGAGAGAAGCCAAGAGAAATGTCCATTGGGAACCCCTAACTCCCTTTCTGGACCTATAAGGATTCCCAGGAGACTCCCGCCTTAAGGGCTTACTGGCATATTCCTGGTTCTGCAAAGGCCTCTTTCCTAAGTCCATCCTTCAGAGGGGAAATCGTGATGCCAGAGTTTAAGTCCAGGCTGGAGGAAGAAGCACCTTAAAGTGGGAGAGAGTCACTGGTCTGTGGACAGCACTCAATTGTGCAGACTGGACGGTCATGTGTGCAGCTGGCCCATCCATTCCAAAGTACATTTTAAAATCAAGATTTATAATATTACATGTTGTAGAGCACAGAGTCATCATTATTTTGCTGTAACATAATAAATTTCTTACTGTCTTTTCTTTTTCTAATAGCACTCCTGGTTCTTCTTTGCAATTATCCTAAAATCAATGGCTCAGCACTTGATTGACACAAATAAAATTCAGGTAAGATCATAGGTAATACAATATTATCCAACAATTGTGCTGATGAATACGCTCTCATTAGTTCCATTTTTATTTACTTCGTAAAACTTAGCAATTTATGTAAATTGCTTTTTAAGTGAGAGAAATGATTGTGTGTGTCAGTACAGGTCCTTCAGAAGCCAGGACAAAATTAGAAGTGCAAAAAGATGAGGGGGAAGGACAAAAGGAACAGGAAGTTCTTCTTCTTTTTTTTTTTTTTAAGATTCTATCTATTTAAGAGATACAATGAGAGGAGAGAGCATGAGAGGGGAGAGGTCAAAGGGAGAAGCAGACCCCCCCACAGAGCAGGGAACCCCATGTGGGACTAGATCCTGGGACTCTAGGATCATGACCTGAGCCGAAGGCAGTTGCTTAACCAACTGGGCCACGTAGGTGCCCCAGGAGCAGGAAGTTCTAACACCTGTGGAAGGAGATGGGGAAGGAAAGAAGGAAGGTTGGCCAAAAATCACTCTGTAGTGGGAAGATTTTGGTTAGGCCAGTGTGCAATCTGAGAGCAGAAAATGTTCACTGGGAGACATCAGCATGGGGCTGATGGTCTGGTCTGATGTCTCTGCAAGCTCAGGTATTAACTTAAAGCAGCCTCGGGAGAGTGTGGCCTTGGCATGAGCACTTGAGTGGATCCCAAAAGTTAGCAACTATTTATGTTCTTCCTAGTAGATTTTTGTCTGGAAGGAACATCTGAGCTGTACATATCCATGGCTTCCACAGTCTTCTGTTTGGACCACGTGCTCCTGAACCTGCTCTTCCACAGTATATCTCAAGGCCCTACCTGATCTCATGATTTCCCTTCTCTTCTGTCCATTTTCTACCCCCTCACCCTCGGCCAGCACCTCTGAAGGTCTTGATGACTTACCACACTGTGGTGAGACCCAGCCCTCAAAGTGGTCCAGAGTGGTCTCTGCCTCTGGTAATCACACTCTACCCAGACTATTTGTAGTTACGATTGGGTAAGGAGGAATAAGAAGGACTCAAGTGGATTGACCACCTGAGTTCCACAGAGACTTCTCTACACTCCCATAGTGAGTAAGACCAAGGGGAACCTCTGACTCCACCCCTCTGCCACCAAGAGAGTAAATCAGAATACTGTTTTGGGTGGGGATGGTGGTGAACAGCGATATCATCTTTATTTTCACTCTTGGTCAGGAAGAGGCAGTGTCGGACCTTTCCACTAGGCCTTTTGCACTAGGAAAGTTCCACATGCCAAGCATCCACTGTAAGGTTACTTCAAATGCCAATTATGTCAATTATGCATAATGTATAAATACACATTTGCACCAGGTAAATAACTGTTGGGTGGATCTTTTGAGACCAGTGGACCCACGATTAACAGAATTATAGTCAGGACTCTTACTGGTCCCTGTAAGTTCCCACTCTAACAGGGTAAATGTCATGATTCTTTTGGCCTTCAGATATCAGTATCAACTCAGATCTTGTGTTTAATAGTGCTTGAAATATGTGAGTAATCCCCTCTCCTTAGTGTGGTCACCTGAGTAATTGCTGTAGGGTCCCTTGTAGAAGGATTGACAGAATCATGGCGGTATATGCTTATTGAAGTATTGCTGGGGTTGTCTTTTAGAGACTCCCTCTCTTCTTCAATCAGTGTGTATCAGATCAGAAAATTGACTCAGGTCCAGGAACAGAGAAAGGTATCAGGAATATTTTTTGGAGCAAGCATCCTCATCTTCTGACAGTCCATTCCTGCCCTCTTGGTGGATTAAACACTGTCATTGTTGGTTGCTGTATATTTTTCCCAGAGGGAACCCACACATTATTAACTGGCTCTACAACTACGTGAGAGTCTAGCCCCTTTGGCTGCCCTCCAACCTTGCCATCTGTTAGGATAATCACAGGCCTCTGGCTCCTAGAGATTAAATAACATCACATGGTCCCTGCTACTTTGGTGAACATCATCTCCATGGCTGTTAGTGAGACAGCACTGTGACTGCCTGTCTCACCTGCAGATGGGAGACCCCTGATCTTCTGAGGGATGTCGGTCCCACAAACTTCTTTATGGCTTTGGTGTGGATGGTGTGTCGTGGATGGACCTTCCTATAGAACTTGACCATCCAGTGGGCCTTCTGGTCTCAATATATGCATTCCTATATATCCACTTTCCTCTGCCTCTTTGTTCCTTCCTCTGTCATTTGCAAGGGCACCTCAAGCATTCTCATTTTCCTTTGCTTAGAATGTGCTATCTCTAGGGTTCTAAGAGCCATCCTAACAATGAGAACAGGATTAATTCATCCCAAGTCCTGATAAAGTGCCCCATGTCAATGAGTTTTAACTTATTCACTCTCCTTTATGGCCCCCTTATCAAAACACATTTAACATTCAATCTCAAAGGAATTCCCATGGCTCCTGCTTGGCACAGGTCAGCTACCTTTTAGAGCTCCTTGGGGTATATTCTCTGTCTTATCTTCTCAGGCACAGCAGGTTCATAACTGGGTTAAGCTGGGACTTAACTCCAGTTATTAGCCTGAGCTCCAAGGGAGAAGGGACATCTCCTGAAGGATTTGCCTACTGCCTTGCAGGGAAAGGTTTTTGCAATGTCTCCCACAGGGAGAAATGTGATCTCCTAGTAGGGAGGTATTGGGCACTTATACTAGTGCTGAGGGCTCAGGGAAATGTGCAGAGCCATCATGCTGAGGTCAACCACCCAGATTTCCCCAGCCATGCCTCCACACCACAGGTCTCTCCAGCCATGGCTTGACCCAAGCATAACAGATCTGCCTTGTCTGGACATTTAATCATCTCTGGAGCTCCTTAACTTATCCCTAAGGTCTTATATTTGCTTTTCAGCTGTGTCCACTCTCCCTCTTCCAGAGATAAAAACCTCCTGTCTGGAAGGAAAAGAAAATCTAATGTGAAGATAAAAATGATCCCTATCTCTCTGTTTTTAAGCAGTGTTGGAGTTAGGAAACTTCACCACAAATCCTTGCCCTACCACTAACTCGATGGATGATAAAAAAGACATTTAATATCTCAGAGCCTGTTTTCTCATCTAACAGGTAAAAAGAACAGTTTGGACTAAAATCCTTTCATTCCCATGAGTACATGTCTACTCAAATATGACACAGACATGCTTATGAACAGTTAAGAATAAAGGCATTCATCATGGGCCACGTCTTTGTGTCTAACAATTTATCTTCATTGATTCCAGTTGCCTTCTCACTGTCCCCTTCAGGGGCAACCCCACAGTCCAGTTTTCTTCCAGGGACCATCACCTTCCAGATTTCTAACCATCTCCCTGCATCACAGTAGGAAAGACCTGATATGATCATTTGACCGAAAAGCATTCATAATAAACACCTCTGAAGCTATCTGCTTTTTCTTTCTTTCTTTTTTTTTTTCAATTGGGAAGTGTAAGGTTTTTCCCACCATTAAAACAGTTTTTGTCATTATGGAGTGTGGGAGATTTGAGGAGGTCAGAAAAGATGCCTGGTGAAGTCCCCTGAGAGGCAGATAGCACCACACGATGACCTCTGCTGTCTTGACCAAGGCAAGCTTCTGTTTAAGAGGAACTGTTGGATGCCTTCTCTGCACTCATCTCTAGTGGCAAAAGGTTCATTGTACTGGCTAACCTTTTGCTTCCCATCAATGTCTTGTTCCTAAAAAACTGCCAAATGCCTGAATGTCAGCCCATGCATTCTGTGTCTGCTCCTGGCGACCTATGTAGTACCATAGTCCAGATTCTCCCATCCTGTTTTGGCTCTTTTGCTTGAGATTAGACTATGCCACCCCCTTGCCCCCTTTCTTCCTCTGTCTTGAGACAGAAATCCACAATCCTTGGAGCAGAAATTCTCCCACCTTGAGCTTTGGAGATATACTTCTGGAGAACAGTTAAAAATACTACTCGTGAGGGGAGGAGTCAAGATGGCGGAGAAGTAGCAGGCTGAGACTACTTCAGGTAGCGGGAGATCAGCTAAATAGCTTATCTAAAGATTGCAAACACCTACAAATCCAACGGGCGATTGAAGAGAAGAAGAACAGCAATTCTAGAAACAGAAAATCAACCACTATCTGAAAGGTAGGACTGGCGGAGAAGTGAATCCAAAGCGACTGGAAGATAGACCATGGGGGGAGGGGCCGGCTCCCGGCGAGCGGTGGAGCAACAGAGCACAAAATCGGGACTTTTAAAAGTCTGTTCCACAGAGGGACATCGCTCCAGAGGCTTAACTGGGGTGAAGCCCAGGCGGGGTCAGCGCGGCCTCAGGTCCCGCAGGGTCACAGAGTGTCGCAAAGCTTACCGGTATTAGAACAGGGAAGCCGGCTACAGATACAGAGCTGAGGAGTGAGCTCTCAGCTCGGGGTTACCTTGAACCGGTCGCAGGCTCGGTCAGCTCGGAGCGCGGCCAGAGGCCAGGGTGAAGGGAGTAATTGGGCGCTGTTCTCTAAGGGCACACTGAGGAGTGGGGCCCCGGGCTCTCGGCTCCTCTGGGCTGGAGACCGGGAGGCCGCCATCTTCATTCCCGTCTTCCAGAACTCTACGGAAAGCGCTCAGGGAACAAAAGCTCCCGAAAGCAAACCCAGCAAACCCTAGCTGATTACTCAGCCCGGCCCCGGGTAAGGGCAGTGAAACTCCACCTGGGGCAAAGACGCTTGAGAATCACTACAACAGGCCCCTCCCCCAGAAGATCAACGAGAAACCCAGCCAGGACCAAGTTCACCTACCAAGGAGTGCAGTTTCAATACCAAGGAGAGCGGCGGAATTCCAGAGGAGAAGAAAGCAAAGCATGGAACTCATGACTTTCTCCCCATGATTCTTTAGCCTTGCAGTTAATTTAATTTTTTTTTCTCTTTCAATTGTTTTTTCTCTTCTTCTGCTAATTTTTTTTAACTTTTACCGTTTTCTTTTCTAACGTTTTTTAAATAGTTTATCTAATATATATATTTTTTTCCTTTTTATATTTTTTATCAGCTTTCTTTTTTTAATAGTTTCTTTTTTTTTTTTCTTCTGAACCCCTTTTTATCCCCTTTCTCCCCCCTCATGATTTGGGATCTCTTCTGATTTGGCTAAAGCATATTTTCCTGGGGTTGTTGCCACCATTTTAGTATTTTACTTGCTCCTTCATATACTCTTATCTGGACAAAATGACAAGGCGGAAAAATTCACAACAAAAAAAAGAACAAGAAGCAGTACCAAAGGCTAGGGACCTAATCAATACAGACATTGGTAACATGTCTGATATAGAGTTCAGAATGACGATTCTCAAGGTTCTAGCCGGGCTTGAAAAAGGCATGGAAGATATTAAAGCAACCCTCTCGGGAGATATAAAAGCCCTTTCTGGAGAAATAAAAGAACTAAAATCTAACCAAGTTGAAATGAAAAAGCTATTAATGAGGTGCACCCAAAAATGGAGGCTCTCACTGCTAGGATAAATGAGGCAGAAGAAAGAATTAGTGATATAGAAGACCAAATGACAGAGAATAAAGAAGCTGAGCAAAAGAGGGACAAACAGCTACTGGACCACGAGGGGAGAATTCGAGAGATAAGTGACACCATAAGACGAAACAACATTAGAATAATTGGGATTCCAGAAGAAGAGGAAACAGGGGAGCAGAAGGTATGTTGGAGAGAATTATTGGAGAGAATTTCCCCAATATGGCAAAGGGAACAAGCATCAAAATCTAGGAGGTTCAGAGAACCCCCCTCAAAATCAATAAGAATAGGTCCACACCCTGTCACCTAAAAGTAAAATTTACAAGTCTTAGTGACAAAGAAAAGATCCTGAAAGCAGCCCGGGAAAAGAAGTCTGTAACGTACAATGGTAAAAATATTAGATTGGCAGCAGACTTATCCACAGAGACGTGGCAGGCCAGAAAGAGCTGGCATGATATATTCAGAGTACTAAATGAGAAAAACATGCAGCCAAGAATACTATATCCAGGTAGGCTATCATTCAAAATAGAAGGAGAGATTAAAAGCTTCCAGGACAAACAAAAACTGAAAGAATTTGCAAATACCAAACCAGCTCTACAGGAAATATTGAAAGGGGTCCTCTAAGCAAAGAGAGACCCTAAAAGTAGTAGATCAGAAAGAAACAGAGACAATATACAATAACAGTCACCTTACAGGCAATACAATGACACTAAATTCATATCTCTCAATACTTACCCTGAATGTTAATGGGCTAAATGCCCCAATCAAAAGACACAGGGTATCAGAATGGATAAAAAAACAAAACCCATCTATATGTTGCCTACAAGAAACTCATCTTAAACCCGAAGACACCTCCAGGTTTAAAGTGAGGGGGTGGAAAAGAATTTACCATGCTAATGGACATCAGAAGAAAGCAGGAGTGGCAATCCTTATATCAGATCAATTCGATTTTAAGCCAAAGACTATAATAAGAGATGAGGAAGGACACTATATCATACTCAAAGGAACTGTCCAACAAGAAGATCTAACAATTTTAAATATCTATGCCCCTAATGTGGGAGCAGCCAACTATATAAACCAATTAATAACAAAATCAAAGAAACACATCGACAATAATACAATAATAGTAGGGGATTTTAACACTCCCCTCACTGAAATGGACAGATCATCCAAGCAAAAGATCAACAAGGAAATAAAGGCCTTAAATGACACACTGGACCAGATGGACATCACAGGTATATTCAGAACATTTCATCCCAAAGCAACAGAATACACATTCTTCTCTAGTGCACATGGAACATTCTCCAGAATAGATCACATTCTTGGTCCTAAATCAAGTCTCAACCGTTATCAAAAGATTAGGATCATTCCCTGCATATTTTCAGACCACCATGCTCTAAAGCTAGAACTCAATAACAAGAGGAAATTTGGAAAGAACCCAAATACATGGAGACTAAACAGCATTCTCCTAAAGAATGAATGGGTCAACCAGGAAATTGAAGAAGAATTGAAAAAATTTATGGAAACAAATGATAATGAAAACACAACGGTTCAGAATCTGTGGGACACAACAAAGGCAGTCCTGAGAGGAAAATATAGAGCGGTACAAGCCTTTCTCAAGAAACAAGAAAGGTCTCAGGTACACAACCTAACCCTACACCTAAAGGAGCTGGAGAAAGAACAAGAAAGAAACCCTAAACCCAGCAGGAGAAGAGAAATCATAAAGATCAGAACAGAAATCAATGAAATAGAAACCAAAAAAACAATAGAACAAATCAACAAAACTAGGAGCTGGTTCTTTGAAAGAATTAATAAGATTGATAAACCCCTGGCCAGACTTATCAAAAAGAAAAGAGAGAGGACCCAAATAAATAAAATCATGAATGAAAGAGGAGAGATCACAATGAACACCAAAGAAATACAGACAATTATAAGAACATACTATGAGCAACTCTACGCCAACAAATTTGACAATCTGGAAGAAATGGATGCATTCCTAGAGACATATAAACTACCACAACTGAACCAGGAAGAAATAGAAAGCTTGAACAGGCCCATAACCATTAAGGAGATTGAAACAGTCATCAAAAATCTCCAAACAAACAAAAGCCCAGGGCCAGATGGCTTCCCGGGGGAATTCTACCAAACATTTAAAGAAGAACTAATTCCTATTCTCCTGAAACTGTTCCAAAAAATAGAAATAGAAGGAAAACTTCCAAACTCATTTTATGAAGCCAGCATCACCTTGATCCCAAAACCAGACAAGGATCCCATCAAAAAAGAGAACTACAGACCAATATCCTTGATGAACACAGATGCAAAAATTCTCGCCAAAATACTAGCCAATAGGATTCAACAGTACATTAAAAGGATAATTCACCATGACCAAGTGGGATTTATTCCAGGGCTGCAAGGTTGGTTCAACATCCGCAAATCAATCAATGTGATACAACACATTAATAAAAGAAAGAACAAGAACCATATGATACTCTCCATAGATGCTGAAAAAGCATTTGACAAAGTTCAGCATCCCTTCCTGATCAAAACTCTTCAAAGTGTAGGGATAGACGGCACATACCTCAATATTATCAAAGCCATCTATGAAAAACCCACCGCAAATATCATTCTCAATGGAGAAAAACTGAAAGCTTTTCCGCTAAGGTCAGGAACACGGCAGGGATGTCCGTTATCACCACTGCTATTCAACATAGTACTAGAAGTCCTAGCCTCAGCAATCAGACAACAAAAGGAAGTTAAAGGCATCCAAATCGGCAAAGAAGAAGTCAAACTATCACTCTTTGCAGATGATATGATACTATTGTGGAAAACCCAAAAGACTCCACTCCAAAACTGCTAGAACTTGTACAGGAATTCAGTAAAGTGTCAGGATATAAAATCAATGCACAGAAATCAGTTGCATTTCTCTACACCAACAACAAGACAGAAGACAGAGAAATTAAGGAGTCCATCCCATTTACAATTGCACCCAAAACTATAAGATACCTAGGAATAAACCTAACCAAAGAGACTAAGAATCTATACACAGAAAACTATAAAGTACTCATGAAAGAATTTGAGGAAGACACAAAGAAATGGAAAAATGTTCCATGCTCCTGGATTGGAAGAATAAATATTGTGAAAATGTCTATGCTACCTAAAGCAATCTACACATTTAATGCAATTCCTATCAAAGTACCATCCATTTTTTTCAAAGAAATGGAACAAAGAATCCTAAAATTTATATGGAACCAGAAAAGACCTCGAATAGCCAAAGCAATATTGAAAAAGAAAGCCAAAGTTGGTGGCATCACAATTCCGGACTTCAAGCTCTATTACAAAGCTGTCATCATCAAGACAGCATGGTACTGGCACAAAAACAGACACATAGATCAATGGAACAGAATAGAGAGCCCAGAAATAGACCCTCAACTCTATGGTCAACTCATCTTCGACAAAGCAGGAAAGAATGTCCAATGGAACAAAGACAGCCTCTTCAATAAATGGTGTTGGGAAAATTGGACAGCCACATGCAGAAAAATGAAATTGGATCATTTCCTTACACCACACACGAAAATAGACTCAAAATGGATGAAGGATCTCAATGTGAGAAAGGAATCCATCAAAATCCTCGAGGAGAACACAGGCAGCAACCTCTTCGACCTCAGCCGCAGCAACATCTTCCTAGGAACATCACCAAAGGCAAGGGAAGCAAGGGCAAAAATGAACTTTTGGGATTTTATCAAGATCAAAAGCTTTTGCACAGCAAAGGAAACAGTGAACAAAACCAAAAGACAACTGACAGAATGGGAGAAGATATTTGCAAATGACATATCAGATAAAGGGCTAGTGTCCAAAATCTATAAAGAACTTAGCAAACTCAACACCCAAAGAACAAATAATCCAATCAAGAAATGGGCAGAGGACATGAACAGACATTTCTGCAAAGAAGACATCCAGATGGCCAACAGACACATGAAAAAGTGCCCCATATCACTCGGCATCAGGGAAATACAAATCAAAACCACCATGAGATATCACCTCACACCAGTCAGAATGGCTAAAATGAACAAGTCAGGAAATGACAGATGCTGGCGAGGATGCGGAGAAAGGAGAACCCTCCTACACTGTTGGTGGGAATGCAAGCTGGTGCAACCACTCTGGAAAACAGCATGGAGGTTCCTCAAAACGTTGAAAATAGAACTACCCTATGACCCAGCAATTGCACTGCTGGGTATTTACCCTAAAGATACAAACATAGTGATCTGAAGGGGCACGTTGCGCCTGAATGTTTATAGCAGCAATGTCTACAATAGCCAAACTATGGAAAGAACCTAGATGTCCATCAACAGGCGAATGGATAAAGAAGATGTGGTATATATACACAATGGAATACTATGCAGCCATCAAAAGAAATGAAATCTTGCCATTTGCGACGACATGGATGGAACTAGAGGGTATCATGCTTAGCGAAATAAGTCAATTGGAGAAAGACAACTATCATATGATCTCCCTGATATGAGGGAGAGGAGATGCAACATGGGGGGTTGAGGGGGTAGGAGAAGAGTAAATGAAACAAGATGGGATTGGGAGGGAGACAAACCATAAGTGACTCTTAATCTCACAAAACAAACTGAGGGTTGATGGGGGGAGGGGTGTTGGGAGAGGGGGGGTGGGGTTATGGAATTGGGGAGGGTATGTGCTATGGTGAGTGTTGTGAAGTGTGTAAACCTGGCGATTCGCAGACCTGTACCCCTGGGGATAAAAATATATGTTTATAAAAAATAAAATTAAAAAAAAAATACTACTCGTGTATTTTCCAGTCAGAGCACCTTTATGTTAAGAGTGGGAGTGGGCCTCAAGGGGAGTCTGAGAGGAAGAGAAAAAGAGAGTGAAACAGGGAACATCAAAGTCCACGGTGTCAACACGTGGCCTTGTGTGAAGACAATGTCGGTGCTGGTCTGCTTCATGCATCTTAGAGAATTAACAAAAGGAAAAGAGGACATCTACAAATGTGCTTTGATTATTTAAAAAATGAATGTTGCTTTCATGTAGAAGAATTATTTGCTCTTATTTCCCAAGGTATACGGAGCAGAATGAAAATGATGCATGTAATTAAATTCCTTGGGTTTATTTGTTGTTAATTTAATTTAATTTTCACACTAAGTGTTAAGTATGCATGGAGGGTAACCATAATATCCCAAAACTCTATATAGCAGGGTCCTGGTAAGTTGACTTAAAAAAAAAAAAATCCAGTGCACAAAAGCACCTGAGGGCCTTGACTTAGTTGAAAAGAAAAGAGGAGAGGAGAAGAGAAGAAAAAGGGAAGGGAAGGGAAGGGGAGGGGAGGGGAGGGGAGGGGAGGAGAGGAGAGGAGAGGAGAGGAGAGAAGAGAAAAGAAAAGAAAAGAAAAGAAAAGAAAAGAAAAGAAAAGAAAAGAAAAGAAAAGAAAAGAAAAGAAAAGAAAAGAAGAAAAGGAAAGAAAAGGGCAGTTGTAGACCAAAGCAGCCTCCCATAGTGGAACTTATGTACATTCTAAGTGATTCCTATAACTTCATCCTCCATGGTTTTTATTCAGCAGCATGGCAGGCTGGGTGCAGAGAATCTTAGAATTATGTAGTTCAGTCTATCTCTAAATTTTGTGTTTCTATCTATAGTGAAAATTTAAGTCTAATTTTAAAACCAACTTGTCAAGATGAATCAATTTTGCCTATCTTGTCCAAAGGACTGAGTAAACGCATGAACTACAGATAGATGGGAAAACTTAGCTGCCTGAAATTCCCCCACCCTGTGCAGGAGGTCCAACAGGAGGAGAAGATTCCTGGACCTGAGGGGTGGTCCTTGGGGACCCAGTGAGTTTAGGTCCATACATGTATCTGGTGACACATCTCTTGACTATGAGTTCTCACTGGCACCTGCTGCAGCATATGCTGGGACTGTGAGGTTAGGACCACCTTGTACAAACTTGCAGCTTCAAGATGAAGAAGGGTTGAGGATCTGATGTAAAACACGATGATTATAGCTAATAACAGTGTGTCGTATGATTGAAATTGCTAAGAGTAAAACTTAAATGTTCCCACACACACAAAAATAAAGATAAATATGTGAGATGATGGATATGTTAATTAACTAGATGGAAGGAATCTTTCACAGTGCACATGTATATCAAACACCACAATTTTAGGGGCACCTGGGTGGCTCAGTCAGTTAAGCATCTGCCTTCAACTCAGGTCATGATCTCAGGGTCCTGGGATCAAGCCCCGAGTCTCCCTGCTTCTCGAGAGCCTCCTTCTCCCTCTCCCTCTTTCGCTCTCCTCCCCTCCCCCTCTACTCCTCTCCCTCTGACCTCGCCTCTGCTTGTGCTCTCACTCGCTCCCTCTCTCTCTCTCAAATAAATAAATAAAATCTTTTTAAAAAAACACAATGTATGCTTTAACTGTCTTACGGTTTTATATGTCATTTATACCTCAATAAAGCTGAAATCAATTTTTCAGAAAAGATTACCTGGAATTTACTAGAGAACATTTCAAGCCAACATCTGTACTCACTCAGTTACTCATTCATTCAACTTTTATAGTTGGGGCATGCCTAGTCTTTAAAAAGTCAAAATAAATTATTTAAAATTAAATAGAGAACTATGGGGTGCCTGGGTGGCTCAGTCGTTAAGCGTTTGCCTTTGGCCCAGGTCGTGATCTCAGGGTCCTGGGATAGAGTTCTGCGTGGGGCTACCTGCTCAGTGGGAAGCCTGCTTCTCCCTCTCCCACTCCTACTGCTTGTGTTCCCTCTCTCACTCTCTCTTTCTGTCAAAGAAATAAAATCTTTAAAAAAAAATAGAGAACTATGTGTTAATGTAAATCTAGAATAATATTCATTATAATTATTTTTTAAGAGGGAAGGGAGGGGAATTAAGATGTGAGAGGTCATAGAACATGTTACACTTCTACACTGTTTGAATAGTTTGAATTAATATGTATTTTACTTTTTAATGAAAAAGTGAAAAATTCATTGGGCAAAATAGAAGGAAAGATGAAATGGAAATGATGGAAATCATTATCTTGAAATTAAAATGACTTCTATTTTATTATCACTTTCAAGTTTCCAAAAGCACTGTCTTTGTTTGATGTTATACAAAATGAAATCAGTCTTCCAGTTTCTTTTTTTTTCCAGGCTTAGGATTTGACATGCCACATTATAAAGAAATGATCCATTTTTTTCCTTAGCTTTCTCGGACTCAAAGATTTCCTGAATCTTATCAGAATGAGTTGGACAATCTTGTCATGGTCCTATGCGATCACGTGATTTGGAAGTACAAGGATGCACTTGAAGAAACAAGAAGGGCAAATCATAGCGTTGCCAGATTTCTTAAGGTACAGTTCTAAAAGTTTGCCATTCCGTTCAAGCCTTCATGATCTTGGATGTGAGCTACTCCAAATGTTAATCAATCCACATCTCCATTTATGATAAAAAGTCAAAACTATCACTATTAGGTGAATACTTCTACTGATGCATCATACTTTCTAATATTTTTTTTTCCAATTTGGAGTCATATAGAACAAAAACCAAGTTTTAATAAAAGTAACCATCTGACTGACTATTGTCAAATCATAGTATTTCTAAACATTGGTAAAGATAAAAATGAGGTTTTTAAAGGAAAAGCTGCACTGTGGCAAATGATCTTGGGCATTTCTGCCCTTGATTGGCTATAGTTCCAACAATGATGTCAAATAGCTGCTTTGGGAACTTTTGGTAATTTGACGTTTTTGTTATGCACTAATCACATTTTTAAAACAATCAAAGTATTGAGAAATTACTTACTAAACTCCATACACACACACACACACATAGTATTATAGTTATGTTTCTTTGGATTAGAGATGGAATTGAGAAAAAAAATATGCTTAGTCAAAAAAAAAAAAAAGCAAATGTCAAATGAGAGTATATCACTAAAGAGATAATACATCAAACTAGAAAGTTGTGTCTGGGTGGCTCAGTCTGTTAAATGTCTGCCTTCATTTCAGGTCATGATCCTGGGGTCCTGGGATCAAGCCCTGCGTCAGGAGCCTGCATCTTCCTATACCTCTCTCTATCCCCCTACCCCCTTGCTCTTGCTCCCTCTCTCTCTCTCTCTGCTCTCTCTCTTGAATAAATAAAATCTTTAAAAATATATACATCCAACTAGAAAGATAATGTTCTTCTCTTATTCCTTCTTTTGCCCAACTATTGACTATTGTAAACTTGATGAAGCCACTTTTCTTGTATCTTTATGATGCCCATTGGAACATACTGGATAAGTGTAAGAATACATAAATTAATACTAACTATATAAAGAAAGCTAAGAGGCCATGGAGGTAGATATAAAATTAGACCAAATTATCTTTGGTGAGTTTTAATCCAGTTAAATCCATTTTTAATGTATTAAACATCATTTCAAATTATACACTCTATGTGGTCTCATCTAAAATTCACTGTTTTTCTTCAAAATTTTGTCTCTTCTTTTTGCTTTTTTCCTGCTTTTGAAAGAAAAAGGAATGGTCAGAATTAGTGATGAAGAGAGTAAAGAAGAAAAAAATTAGTTTTCTACCACATTTTAAGACCTATGGGAATAAAGTTGGTTACTATGCCAATAGTTTATTTGAGGTGTTTGATAGAAGAAGAAATTTGAGAAAAAATGATACTTTCTAATTTGTAAGCAAATTATGTTTAAGAAACATCTGCAGTATTCTTCGCTAAATTGCAAAGAATGATGAAT
Source organism: Lutra lutra (assembly GCF_902655055.1). Taxonomy (NCBI): domain Eukaryota; kingdom Metazoa; phylum Chordata; class Mammalia; order Carnivora; family Mustelidae; genus Lutra; species Lutra lutra. The sequence goes on along the minus strand of NC_062280.1, from coordinate 34,323,347 downwards.
AAGCAAGTCTTTTAAAAAGAGAAAAGACCTTTATCTACCCTCCTTGGTTTAAATGCTCTATACTTGGAATAAATGTGATTCCCTTAGAGCACATTTATACAAAAGTTGCTTCTTGTGGTGCATAAAATTACACTGTCTCACTTGGGGGCAAATAAAAAATGTCCAAGATTGAAAAGGACAAGATGGAGTAGAAGGCTAACATTGGTACCAGTCGTTTTGTGAAATTTGTGGGTAAAAAGCATGGACTGACAATAGATAAAAACAAACATAATCTCTACATCTATAGTCTTAAAAGTCTATAAGACTATATAGATTATATGGATTGCAAATCAAAAATAAAACTGTGAAGTTTATAAGTGGAAACAGTTTAATATATTGTACATTATAAAAGTCCACTCTACAAGCATGGTTCTCTTTTTTTTATTATTTATTTAAATTCAAGTAGCCAACATATGTTCGGTCATTAGTTTCAGAGGTAGAGTTCAGTGATTCATCAGTTTCATATAACACCAAGTGCTCATCACCTCATGTGCCCTCCTTAATGCCTGTCACCCAGTTACCCTATCTGCTCACCTATCTCCCCTCCAACAACCCTCAGTTTCTTTGAGTTTCTCCTGGTTAGTCTCCCTCTCTGATTTCTTCCCATTCTGTTTTCCCTCCCTTTCCTCTATGATCCTCTCTGCCAAGCATGGTTTTCAAATTTTAGTTTCAGTGGTATTTATTTGACACTGAAAACTTCTTTTAAAACATTTTGTAAAGATTATTAGATGAATCTTTTGAGCTAGGAGAGGAAAAGGGAAAAGGAAAGAGAGCAATTTTTTGAAGTATAAAACTGAATGTAGTCATTTGGCATAATGCCTGTGAATTGATGAACTTTGAGCTTTCAGCTGCTCAACATTGCTCATTCCTGCTATTGGCATTATAAATATCTCATATTCCCAGAAATATGATAAGGGCTATTTGCTCAGTTTGGGCTTCAAATGACTTTTGCCTCTTTTGGTTATTAAATCCTACATTAGTAATCAAATAACCATGAATGAAATGGCTTTGGAATTTCACAACTGGAATATAATTTTCACACCATAGTTGTGCCAAGATTGTTTTCCAAGAATGGAAAGAACAGTATCTCTGCTGTGGGCATATAAAAATGTCCTAGGTCAGAATGTGCCTTCCTTTATATCATATTATAGGAAAGTAATATTTTTTATTAATATATAGTATGTTATTTGCTTCAGGGGAACAGGTCTGTGAATCATCAGTCTTACACAATTCCCAGCACTCACCATAGCATATACCCTCCCCAGTGTCCATAACAGCTACTTTATCCCTCCCCCCCCCCCCGATCTCCCAGCAACCCTCAGTTTGTTTCCTGAGATTAAGAGTCTCTTATGGTTTTTCTCCCTCCTTGGTCCCATTAGGGCAGGGTGTCGTGTGGGTCAGAGAGTGGGAAAAATGAAACAAGATGGGACAGGGGAGGGAAAGTAATATTTTTTAACAAGTAAGCCAAAACCTTGTCCGTTTCTCTTATTGTTCTCTCCTAAAAGTATATAGGGTACAAATGGACCTGTGACTATCTACGGAGATTTTGTCATTTTTCTTTTTACTGCCAGTCTGGGTCACAACTCCATTTACCTGAGTGAACCCATCTAGATACTCTTCTTATATAGGCATAGTACCAGGGAGATAGCAAAGGAAATTTCAGTGTGATTTGTATTTTCCTGCTCAGGCAGACATTATCTTTTGACACATGTGCCTGACTGATCACTTTCTTTCAGTTAACTTTGGACATTTGGAAATCATCTAATATAGGAGATAGTCTTGGTTTGTAGCAAAATATGTTTAATAAACATCTGTGATATTTCTCTGTAAACATCACAAGAAGGTGAATAAGTGAGTGTCTGAAAAGGAGAAGGTCACTGTATTTGTTTATTTGACTTAAAGGTTCTATGATTTTTAATAAGTAAGTGTTTTCCACAGAGTTCATCCATGAAAAGTTGCTGTGGGTGGTACCCAAGCTAATATCTAGCACAGGAGTGAAAGCAAGTATCCAAGATGAAAAAGAAAATAGTAGGACCAGTGGTTTTGTAAAACATGTAAAGAAAGGGCAAGGACTCTCATCTGGTTCATTTTACAGTTTGGGGTTTCATACCCTTTACCAAATGAATGATAGACTAAAATTATTATGTCCTCCCAATTGGTTAAATAAAAAATATTATTTTATTATGACAATATATTTTTTCACATAATTTAGAATATTTGGCTTTTAGTTTATTAAACCAAACTGAGAATATTCTGGTAGAGTATAAGTTATCTTCCAGATCAGGAACCTGCAAACTTTTTTTGTAAAGGGCCAAATACTAAACATCTTTAGCTACACAGGATATATAGTCTTTGGCACAAATACTCAACCATTGTAGCACAATAGAGCCATAAACTGTTCACCATAGACAATATGTAGATGATTGAGTGTGGCTATGTTCCAATAACACTTGATTTACAGAAACAGACAGTGGGGACACCTGGGTAGCTCAGTCTAAATGTCAGACTTACGATTTTGGCTCAGGTCATGATCTCACGGTGGTGAGATCGAGCCCCTTGTCTGACTCAATGGGAAGTCTGCTTGAGATTCTCTACCCACCTTGGAGGCCCCCCCACTTGTACCCTCTCTCTCTCAAATAAATAAATCTTAAAAAGGAAAGAAAGAAAGAAAGAAAGAAAGAAAGAAAGAAAGAAAGAAAGAAAGAAAGAAAGAAAGAAAGAAAGAGAAAAGACAAGCAGTTTGGGCTGATGGGCCACAGTTTGCCAAAGCTTGCTACGAATTATTTTTTGTTACTATAAACTTAATATAAATTATTTTTAAACAAAAGCAAAGAGGCCCCTCTAGACTTCAGCAATGGGCTGAAGAACTTCTGCACTTGGGTCAAGCAATGAGGAGATGGACCCATGACAGGAGAGGCGCTTGATGAAGCTTGACTTGTAGGAGGGCTCTCTGCAGGCAGAAGGCTGATTCTGCTGATCTTACATCCTAGGATATGTATCCTTTTTCCCTCACTGCCCCTTGGAAAGAGGATGACAAACTTACCACATAGGTCTTTCTTCAATCTCAAGAAACTCTAAATGGGTTTTCCTCGATTCCCAGGGCAGCGAGCCTTCTCCCCATCTTCCCTGTCACTAAGGCTGGGGTTTGACCTCCTTCAAAAACTATCACGTCTGCTCTGCAGAATAAGGACTGTCACCCCTGTTTGGGACAACTGCCACTACTCTGGTTCAGTGACAGAACTCACCAACCCCTTCTCTATTGAGTCAAAAGCCCTTGTGTCTTTACCATTGACTCCCCAGGGTTCTTTTTCATCTGCTTTTTTATTGAGATGTTTCTAGATCCCACAGTTGTATTGGATGGTCCTCCTCTCTCTGTAAGGTCAGACCCAAACCCCTTTCCAACAGAAAGAAGACAGCAAGGGGAGGTCTTCTCTGGAAAAACTCCACATTGGGGATATTTCGAGGTTGGGGACTAACTCCTACAGCTGGAGAACCTGCAAGGATTTGACATACCTGCTGGGACCCCATGTTGTACAGAAACAGAAAAGCCCCTATTTTCTTCCTCGCCTATCTCTTTACATCTCTTTACATCTTCTGAGCCTGTGACTGTGACTGTGCTCTGGTGTCTGCCTCTCCCCACTTCTCCACTGGCAGATGGGAGGACACAGGAGCCATTTACCTTTTAGTGAATGGAGAGTTATTGAAAGAACTTAAATTCATATTAAAAATGAAAATATAGGGGCGCCTGGGTGGCTCAGTGGGTTAAGCCGCTGCCTTCGGCTGGGGTCATGATCTCAGGGTCCTGGGATCGAGTCCCGCATCAGGCTCTCTGCTCAGCAGGGAGCCTGCTCCCTCCTCTCTCTCCGCCTGCCTCTCTCTTTACTTGTGAGCTCTCTCAGTCAAATAAATAAATAAAATCTTTAAAAAAAATGAAAATATAAATGAAGCAGCATACTAACATAGTAAGGAATGAGTAGGTACATAACAATCAGAAGAAACCAAAGGACAAGGGAAAGGAAAATAAAACAAAAATATAAATGACCTCCCTAACAATTAGAAGAACATTACTAGAGAAAATAGTTGTTTATGCACAGATGTCTTTCAACGGGAGACTTTCTACTTGGTAAATATCCTATCTATGACCAATTTTACATCCTGTCCTCTCTGAGAGAAGAGATTTGTTTGTAAAATTGAGAAGAGATCCAAAAAATGCAAAACCATTGCAATGGTACATGTCAAACCCTAGAGACAAGAAAGAAACCTTCCCTACTAAGTGGTACAGCAGCAGCAAGTTTTTCCCATGTACGTCCTCACATCCATGTGGATGATGGAATCAAACCCATGCACACAGTGATGACCTCCCCAGGGTCTGGCATCAATAAATTCGGTTTGTGCCTCCTACTTCACACTTACCCAGCACAGTCATTTGGCCAACGTTGCTCAGTTACTGCTTACATGGCCATTGGTCTTTTGGAGAGAGAGTACTGTGCCAACTTGGAATGTGTTTGCCTGTCTCCTCCCAACCTACTTGCTGTTTAAGACCCTCCTTGACAACAGAGTAAGAGATGGAAATCTCAGGGTCTCTTACCTTCATTCCACAAATTCAAGCTGCCTTGCCTGGAAAGGAAACTACTTGGTTAAAGGAAGCCAGAGATTTAAAAAGGCTTTCCTGATCCACCTCTGCCACCTCTGTTCCTACCCAGTTATTGTACAGCAAAGGATCTTCACCTGATAAACTGTGTAGTCAAATTACTAAAAGAACAGTAATAAAATGTATTTAAGTGATTTTAAAAAATAAATAGATAAGTAAAAGCTAAAACCTGTATAGAAAGGAAAGGGCTATAATATTTCACCGCAATATTTTAAGTGGTGTTTTATAAAATTGACAAATAGGGGTTTGTAACTTTCTGGTATGTGCACACTATCTCACGTTTTAATTAGTTGCCATACGTGGATGAATGCTTAAACATATTGTAGAGTTCTTTTAAAACATTTATTACACAACACATTTAGTTAAATGTCATTTTACTTCAATATATTTAACCACCTTTTCTAAAATCTTTAATGACCTTTAAAGCAAAAATGTCTGAATTTACAATTTTGTATTTTTTAGCGCTGTTTTACATTTATGGATCGGGGCTTTGTATTTAAGATGGTTAACAATTATGTCAGCATGTTCTCCTCTGGTGATCTCAAGGTAAGAACCAAGTGAAGGACTGATTGCTTTCTAAACCACTGCATTATAAATAAATCTACTAGTCTCTGTGTTTTCCTGCTTAAAACATTAGCCTATCCATCCTCTGCATCAACAAATAGTTTCTATCCCAATGAGAGGCAGCCTTTTAAAACGGTCTATCTGTTCGTCTCTCACATCCTTCCTTAAAGGGGGACTGTGGAGAGGGGAGTCTGGAATGAACATGTAGGTTTCACTTCTATTTCCTGTGGGCGGTGAAAGGAGTAATACTTTTCAGCTGCAATTATCATAGTCAGGTTTGTTTGGGATTGTCTTGGTTTTAGCACTGAAAGTCTCACTTTTCTGAAATCCTTCAGCCTAGGGAAGAATGGACAGTTGACCCCCTTTCCCAAGTAGGGAGAATGTGTTGGGAGATAGATTGGGAACCATGCTGTCTGGAGAGCAGTGATTCTCAAAGTGTGGTTCCCAGACCAGTGATCCCAGAGCTGACTGTGGCAGGTGGGATTCCAAAATCTACATTACAATAAGGCTTTCAGGTGATTCTTATATTCTTTCAACTTTGAGAACCATTGAGCTATAGTAGGACATATGCCGGCACATGGGCCAGATCATGAAAGCTGTACCAGTTAGTTAAGTCTCTTTGGGTTGCAAGCAACAGAAACTTATGTCAGTTTGAGCAGAGGGAACGTATTAGAAGCATAAAGGCATCAGTGAAAGAGCTGGAGAGCTGAGCTTGAGAAGGAACAGGAGCCAGGGCACAAGAATAATTGCAAAGGAAGAACCATGTGGCTAAGGCTCACTACTGCTTAAAAAATATCTTGGGACCATTTTCTTCCCCTTAACCCTCTGCTTAAGATTTACATTCCAGAAAGGAAATGTGTGACCAACCTGCTTTGGGTCACATGCCTGCCTCTTAAGGAGGGAAGACAGGTCACTAGAACTGATAGTTCCGCATTAACCTTTGCCCTTTGGGAAGAAGGAAAGTCCCCAAGGGGTAATTTTCTAGGTATTGGGAAAGAATAATGAATGTAGAGAAGCCAAAAATAAATAATGATCTTCTTATATCCATTCATGCCATGCTTAGGAACCTGAACATTATCTTTTGGGCAATGGAGATTTACTTTTGACTAGGGGAGTTATATGATTATATGCCATTTGGATTTTGAGAATCCAGTTCCCTCTGTATATATTTTTTGAAAGAATATTCTTTGTTAGTGCTCCAATTATGCATGAAATTTGCCGAATATCCTTTTAGATATAATTCCAGGAGGCCTAAATTATTTATTTTTTTCAGAAACCAAACAGAACATACTCAATGAAAAATAATTAACATACAATTTAATTATGCTCTTATTCACTTTGATGCACAAAGGATTAAGTCAAATACTCTCCTTGTTTGAAATGAGAGTATTTTAAATTATTAACTGAAGTTGCCACAAAATATAATTCTAAAATATCCAAGCAAATGGAATATATTTTATTTTGTTGGATGATATTAGTGAATACAATGAATACAACCTAACTGGATCCTAAAAATTGATTACTTAGTCTGCACAATGAGGAAAACAGAATATTTATGAAATGTTAATTGTTCCTTCTTATGTGATTGTTTTTAACACATGTATTAAGCTGTCTTAGACCATGTCTGAATTCCATTAATCACTGTTCTAATCAAAACATTATTGAGAAGACAGACCTGTTTGCAAGGGCAGGAAAGAGGTGAGACCAAATAATATAGTCTGAGAACAAAAGACCTACAGAGAGATCACGTGGGCCATTATCTTCCTTAGCACTGGATAAGAAGGGTTGATTGCAGTGACCTGTTCTATGAGCTCAGTGCAGTTTTAGAGTTCTGTACCTGTGATGAGACACAAGCCCTCTCAGAATAAACATGGGCTAATAGAAGCTTAAAGAAATGGAAAATACCACTGGGTAAGATCATATCTTCATATCTCTTAGAAGCTCAAAAACAAAAGTACACAAAAGTAACTACATCTTCTTTCTAGGTATAAGATTCAAAGGCAGATTTTTTACTAACCTTCTTGGTGAGTAAATAAGTCATTTAGTTTGCCTCTTTTTCAGACCTTATGCCAGTATAAATTTGATTTTCTTCAAGAAGTATGTCAGCATGAACACTTTATTCCTTTGTGTCTCCCCATAAGATCAGCAAACATTCCAGGTAATGCCCAGAATTTGCACCGGTTCCTACAAAATGAACATTCAAATTTATTTATTTGTTTTTACCTTCATTTATGTGTTGCTTTTTTCCTACTTCCTTGGTCTTGTTTGTGCCTCAATGATTATAAATCAAAGAATTTTAACCTACAGTAATACTTTTACTATACTGTCTCCAAAAGAAAACTTTCTTTTGATTTTGAAAGGCAGAAAATTATGAGGAGGAGAAGTTACACTTTGTGAGTACAAATACACTTAAAGGTATCAATTAAAGTGTCCAATTATTTAAAATGCAATTCCTCAAAATGAGTTTTATACAAAAACAAAACAAAAACAAAAAAACTTTTGCCTTGAAAAGGAGAAAAAAAAAGGCAGGCAGGAGGGCGTCACTGTAAATACTCAGCATCTGTGGGTTAGAAAGAGCCCCTGATGTCTGTGCAGGGAAGAATGGGGCTCCTCGATTCCATATTTGCTAAAGTATAAATGGTCTACAGAAAACGTTTTCATTTTTAACTTTATTAATATCTATGTTATATATACCAATATAGATAGATACCAAAATGACCATCACACATCTAGCCATCAGAAGCTAATCTAACATCAAGATTCAAAGAAAACACTAAAATGATTTAAGAACTTAAAATATTCTGCTCCTATTTTGCAATACATGTAAATATGGAATTATTATGTTGGACACCTGAAACCAATATAGTGTTATAGTCAATCATACCTCAAGAAAAGGAGGAAGGAAGGGGGGGTGGGATGAAGGATGGAGGGAGGAAAAGAGAGAGGAAAGTGAGAGAGAGGAAAAAAGACAAAATGCTTTGCTTCTAATGTGTGAGTAAATTATCCACAGGGCACAGTTTTGATATTCATGGAAAGCAGAAACTAAGATGGTAAAGAGCCTCCTCACATGTATTGCAACTTCTACTATATGTATTATACAAAGCTAGTATTTTGGAGGGAAAATAGAGTAAAGTGTGCATAATATTTTGGAGGGAAAATAGGGTAAAGTACATTATCAAGCCTATGAAAGCGTTGTCATTTTTTTTTATGTTTCAAATTTTTATTTAAATTCTAGTTAGTTAGCATATAGTGTAATACTGATTTCAGGAGTAGAACTTAGTGATTCATCACTTACCTACAACACCCAGTGCTTATCACAGGTGCCCTCCTTAATCCCTATCTCCCATTTAGCTCTTCCCCTACCCACCTCCCTCCAGCCACCCTCAGTTTGTTCTCTGTAGTTAAAAGTCTCTTATGTTATGCCATACCATGAAAGTTCCGTCATTTTAATCTTAAATATAAGCTACTGAATTCTATTAAGGAATAAACATAAACTATTTAATTAGTTATTCCATTTTTTTCTTATTTACAAAGTACATTTAATTTTAATGCCTTTATAGAAAAAGAGGTAGAAACGTTACTTTCGACTTTTGTTTTGTATTCCTTTTTATTGTATAAACTAGTGCCAAGTTATTATTGGGTGAGACATGCTGGTTAAGATACTCAAGAGGCGCAAACCTGTTTTATATTTTAATTCTAATTGTTTACTATTTGTCAGTAGCTCAGGAAACGTCCTAATAGTCTCTTTATAGATCTAATATTATCAACAATGAACATAAAAATATATGTTTTGTGGCATGCAGATTTCTGATAGAAAATAACAGGTGCTCAAGTACAAGGCCAAGAATTAAAATAATTCTGTTCATGGCTTCCTTTTTTAAGGAAACAACCTATGGTATTTGTTTCCAAGAAACAAAACTTTATTGAAGAGTCTTACTTATAGTTTAGGACAATGTATTTTACTTTTTCAGTATAAATTACCAATTGTTAATGAATATGGTGTATACCTGAGTATGTGTATATCTAAACTTTTTATTTATTCCCATTAAATCCAGATCCTTTAACACCTTCAGAATCAACTCAAGAGTTACATGCATCAGGTAAATAATTACATTTTATATTACATTATCTAAGCATCAGTAGCCATACCATAATCTGATAATATTGACAGATGCACATACTACATATAATATTGATAGATAATATTGATAGATATACATAATACAAGTTTCCAATCTCCAGATGCCAAAAAATAGCCATATGTTTATCATACAATCAAAACAGTCAATAAGCTGACTGAACATTGGTTACAAATAATTAAATGCTTTGCCCACTTCAATTCTTTCTTATTTTATTCTCCAGAGTTTTACTTCTTTTTTTAAATTTCCCAAATCATCTAAAATTTTCTTAGGGTGTATCATAAACAAAATTCCCAGCTATATGCAATAACATGTTTGTTCGGTGTAACTAGCTTCATGTGATATATTTCTGTCAATAAACCATGGTCTGGTTTTTCAGCTCATTTCTCAAGATTGAAATTATCATTTTTACTTGAAATAGATTCATAACTTAGAACAGTCTGGGCAGAACTTTTCTCTAGCCCTAGGCTGGGAATTACAAAGTTGTGTTCTACTTTTGGGCCCTCATGAATACTCACTATTACACAGAGAAATGTTTTTAACCTAACTACGCCCTTGGACCACTATTTCTAGAACTTTCACATTCCCTTTTCTTCCACCTCCAGTGGCATCGTCCTAGACTACAAACCTCCACGTGCTTCATTTGCCCCTAGTCAGTGATGACTGTAATATTTCAGCAGTTCATTACATCTAACGTGTAACCTCGCAGATTCACTGAGATAACCCCTGTAAAGGGCTTGGCCTCATGTTGGCACTCAACACGTGTTCTAGAAGTGGGCGCTAGTCCTGTTATTAATCATTACATTTAGGAAGCACATTGGGCAATTCCAAATAAATCCATACTTAGTGGAAATTTTAAGATTCCAATTTCTCCATAATTCAGGCTCCAGATTTTGCAGTCCCTTTGGTGTTCCTCTTCTTGCTCTTTCACATCCTTTAGCCAACTTGTCCTGGTCATTTTTCTTCTACTACTTGGGTCCTCCTACCCCAGGCCAGATGCATCTCACTTCTCCCCTCCCTTCCCCAGGGCCAAACCTCTTGTATTATAGCCCTTATCCCACGTTTCCCCCAAGGAATAACTCACTTACATCCTGTTGCCATGTGAGCAAATAAATAGGCACAGGTCTGATCTCAAAGCCTTTGGTGACATAATCCTTTCTACACAGAATTCAGTGCCAAATGGTGGAGGGTCCTAGGCACTAGCTAAAGAATTTGTGTTTAGGTCTCTCCATCATCCGGCCCCAAGTGCCCCTCAAGTCTCAATTCCCACCACCTCATCTTGGCTGCTGTGCTGACTTGTACACCCCCAACCTATAATCCCCATACACTGTGCTTTCAGAAATCTGTGACACCGAAACCCTGTCCCCTGGTCCTCCCAACCTCTTCTCTTTCACCCCCAACCCCCACCACCACTGACTCCTGACCCTCTGCCTCTCCAAACCTTCAACAGCCTCAAAGGCCCATCTCAACATATTCCTTCCAGTCACACCTCCTGATTCTTCCAGACAGAAAATCAATCTTCTCTTTTCAACTCCTGTAACATTGTAGACATACCACTTTTATAGAATTTGACCATGGTCAGTGAGTATTATTGGTAGTAGTGTACACACAATACTTCTGGAATGTTCCTCTCTCTATTTTCTCATCTCTGTAGTAAGACTGCATTACTGAATCCTTCCCTGGGGGTGAGAGGGTTGGTAGTTGTTGGATAAATCTTTCTGAATTATAAAGTGATCATTTGATTTTCAATAACATGATCTCTTTGCTTTCCTCACAAAGATATGCCTGAATATTCAGTCACAAATGAATTTTGCCGCAAACACTTCTTAATTGGAATTCTACTCCGAGAAGTTGGCTTTGCCCTGCAAGAAGACCAAGACATCAGGCACTTAGCTTTAGCTGTCCTAAAAAATTTAATGGCTAAGCATTCATTTGATGACCGATACAGACAACCAGTGAGTGATTTTCTTTTCTCCCTTCCCTAAACACCATTTAATGGCTCACTGCATTAAATGCATAGCAAACCTACAAGTCTATTGATTTTTATGTGAATAATTTCTTTTGACTACCTTTCCCCCTAGGAGAAGCAGGCCCAGATAGCAAGTTTATACATGCCCCTCTATGGCATGCTTCTGGACAACATGCCAAGGATTTACCTAAAGGACCTGTATCCTTTTACTGTCAACACATCTAATCAGGTGAGTTTACAAAATGGTTCAAATGTTGATTTTAGTAAAGAGTTTCCCTGTTTTGTATTTTTGCCCTGGAGAGCTATTTTCCCTCAACTGTGAACAAACTAAGCATTTCGTGCTAGCCATTTTGAGATGTTGGCATCAATGTCATTTGGTCCACATTGGTCCCTGAAGCCTTCCACCTCATCCATCATTTTCCTCTCTTCTCTGTATCACCTTCCAGTTCTGTCCAGTTTTTACCAGGTTCCTCTGTTGCATGCATGGCTCCATCCTCAGCGTGCCCCTCCTCCTTCTCCTGACCTTTCCCCTACATGAGCTTCATGACCACCTGGTGTTAGTGTAGCCAAGTGCTTCAGTCACACCCAGGAGTGGCCTCTTTGCCATCCCTCCTCCACTGAGCCACCATAGCGGCTGCACAGCAAGCCACCTGAGATCGGATTCCTCTGTTCACATCCCAGATGAATTAACACACTACGGAGGGCAAGATATTACCACCTCGAAGTTAGGAGCTATGCCTTTGGAAAGCTGTTTAGAGGAAGACCTTGTTCAAATCCCAGTAATACCAGTTTCTAGCAATGTAACCTTAGATAAGTAATCCAGGCTCTTTCAACCTCTACTATCTTCTTTATAGAATGGGATAGAATTACTCCATCACAGAATTCTTATGAGGATTAAATGGTCTAGTAGAAAACACTTATAGAGACTGGCACATAGTATTTGGAATTAGTTTTTAGTATTAGTAATATACATAAGATGACCCATGATTATAATGATATGTAATCTATAGCATAATCCATAAAAAATCAGTAGCCATTCCAACCATTTAGTTTATATCTAGAAGGTAGTTTCCACTACATTTTAAAAAAAGAAAAAATCACATAAGAAATCAAGTGGTGACTAGGGGTATGGATCTGTCGAAGAGTATGGTTGTGACTATCCATTTCTACTACCTGCTTTTGCAGAAGACCTTTGCTGGAATATGAAAGGTGAAGTCAAATAGCATCAAATCAAAAGTGTAACAAAGAAAGCATGTGTGGGTTTCCAGTGTTGAAATATGGCAATTCCCATTAATCTCTTCTGTGCTTGAAATGCAGGGATCTAGAGACGACCTCAGCACCAATGGAGGATTTCACACCCAGTCAGCTATGAAACATGCAAACTCTGTGGACACATCATTTTCTAAAGATGTTTTAAACTCCATAGCAGGTACTTAAGACCTTTGGGGAACACTTGTGTTTCACTCTCATCCATGTTTACGTCACATATCGTCGTGTTTTTTACCCACTCCATAATTCAATGTGCATAATTTCTGTATGTCAAAGTACACTTTAGTTATATGGCTAAAGAGTTTCTTTACCCATTTATTTAAAAACCATCCAGGGGCTTCCTCTTCCACTTAGCATTCAGTTTTTCTTGGCTCAAAGAGCAATCTGCGCAGATGTTAGCAAATTGCTTCATTCTGGAAACAATCTTTAAGTGTTCATTGCGTACAACCTGTAAGATATAATAGCCCATCAACTTCAAAATTTACTTCTAAGAACTATTTTGGAAATAGTTCTTATAAACTGTTCAATTCTTATAAACTGTCAAAACTTGAAAGCTTCTTCCCCAAAAGCCACCTTATGAACATATATTAAAGCATTTTTATAAGAGAAACTTTCTTTTAAAAGCTTTTTAAGAAATCAAAGGAACAAGCAGTACTTTATTTCCATTTATAATGGCCTAAATTTTCCTAAATCCTTAAATGCCAGTGTGGTCTTCATGACCATTCTTACAATGTGGCATGTCTTTAATGGCAATTCCAGACTCTGTTATGTCAGCCTTGCCCAACATTGCCACCACTTCCATGCTCCATATCTTTTTGGGTCATCATGTGTGTGCCCATTGCATCTCATTATCATCTGTGTGCTGTGGCTTGTGTTTGCAGCATTTTCATCAATAGCTATTTCTACAGTAAACCATGCTGACTCCAGAGCCTCCTTAGCAAGTCTTGACTCCAACCCAAGCACCAATGAGAAGAGCAGTGAGAAGACTGACAACTGTGAAAAGGTGGGGCTTCTTTCCCAATTATGCAGCACCTTGTGAGTCAGCAGTCTCTCACTCTACCTCAACCCTTTTTGATTCTTCCACTCCTAGGTCCCTAGACCCTTGTCTTTGATAGGATCAACCCTTCGATTTGACAAGTTAGATCAAGCAGAAACCAGGAGTCTTCTCATGTGTTTTCTTCACATTATGAAGACCATTTCGGAGGGTAAGGAGAGCTCTTGAAAATTACAATTTTTTAAAAAGGAAAAACTTTGAGTTTCCAAGAGTCTCATGCTCCATGGTGTTTCCTTTCAGAGACACTGATTGCCTACTGGCAAAGAGCACCCAGCCCAGAGATATCTGACTTCTTCAGCATCTTGGAGTAAGTTATAGAGTTGATTTGTTAACATTTTTTTCTGAAGCTTCAAAATAGTTTAGTATGCCATCCTTCATTCTAAGGACCCATATGCTAAACTATCTATCACTAGTAATGGATGAAATATTTAAAGAAAATGTAATATTTTTCTTCTAATGTACTTAAATGAATGGTTTGTATAAATAAAAGGGCATGAATAATTAGAATGTGACTTTTTTTTTCCCTTTCCAGTGTTTGTCTTCAAAATTTCAGATACCTAGGGAAACGCAATATAATAAGGTAATAACTTTAAAATCCAATCGGTTAATCTGGTCTTTTAAAAAAATTATGACAAATAGTGATTTATCCAGTTAGACTTATAGATATATGTTAGAAATCTTCAAATGCACATAAGGATTGTAAGGTTGGCCTCACAGTAGACATAGGAGTTTGATGATTACCCTGTACCCGTAGTAGGTCTAGGACTAGTTAAAGCTGTTAAGAGAATAAAACACAAAACATACCTTTCTGAAAGGAAACCACATTTCCTACATAGTCTGAACTAACTTACCTATCATTTGTATAGATGTAATGTAGAAGATTCCTATTTAAGAAAATATATCCAAAGTGAATAAGTCACAGGAATAAAAGGTACAACATAGGGAATATAGATGAGGTACACTTTTGGTGACTGCCATAAACATACAGACTCGTCAAATCAGTATGTTGTACACCTGAAACTAATATAACACTGTGTGTCAACTATTCTTCAATTAGAAGAAAAGAAAGAAAAAATATAACCTCCAGTAAGCTAAAGAGAAAAATGAATCTGGAATAACTACTGTTTTGACATCCTTTTCTCGTGAGAGACCATGAAGCCCCCAGTACCTTCACTAAACCCCCATTTCCCATTGCTGGAAGAAAATATGATTCTGTTTTTCATAGCATGTGAACTTATTTCTTTGTTGAATAATCAACCTTCCAGTTGCCATTCTGTATTTATAAATAAATTACAAATACTGAGCTATGATTAAAACATCAGTTTTCCTTGCAGAAAAATTGCTGCTGCATTTAAATTTGTGCAGTCCACCCAGAATAATGGAACTCTCAAGGGATCTAATCCTTCCTGTCAAGCATCAGGTCCCTTGTCACAATGGTAACATCACATTTGCTTGATATTTGTAATCATATTGTGTGTATAAATGTGTGTATATGTATGTATATATGAGTGTATATACATGTGTATGTATGTATATGTGTACACATATATACATATGTATCAATGTATTGTATATATGTATATGTGTGTATATATATGCACAGATACATGGATATGGATGTGTATATGTGTATGGGGGTATGGATGCACACACATGAGCATGCGTGGATGCACACACACATGTGTATATATGCATATACTTCAAACCAAATGCAGATTTCAAGTAACTCTGTGTTTTTCTGAAAAAACTTCTCAGGTACTGCCTGATCTGCCCCGCTAGCTTGTGAAGACCTAAGAGGCAAGGATTATGCTTTATTTATGTGCACTTGGGGCACAATGCCATGCATAGGATGAGGGTTAATAGGTACCTTAATTTAATTGAACCCAAAAAGACGTAATTCCAATATATGACTCGTTTAATGTTTTTTAACCTCCTAGTGACAAAGTAAGATGAGAGGTTGTATTCCCATTCCTCTCAATAACTGTAATATGTCAGCAGCATCTTTAGAGCTCAAATTGTTTTCTAAAGGGTCAAAGGCAGGGAGGATTTAGATGGCTCCATAAGCTTATGGTAGGTTTCCTAGTCATTACACTGATTTGACTAGCATATAGGACCTGGAGTCATCCTTTATTAACCTACCCTGTGGAGAAATTTTGCCCTGAAATCCTACTTTAATTCTCCCCTGGGTCTAGTAAGTAAGAATTCTATGCTAAAATTTTCTCCAGTTTGATTTATTCTTCCCAGAGGTACCATAATAATATATAATAGGAAAATGGCTGTATTTTAGAAAGAATTTTAGAAATAAAAAAGTGGTAAATAACCAATAAATCATGGAGTAAATTTTGCCTCTTCATCCATAAGACTCCTTAAAGTGGCCCCTTGTGTGAAAGTAAATGAGAAAATGTAATAGGTGTGTTTTGCAAATGGTAATAGAATAGTGAACTATAAACAATGACTTCTTATGTTTAAAAAGTATAGTCATGTACCTGAGATCACTGTAGTTTTGTTGATGTTTGGTCAGTTAGATTTCAGGCTTCTTCCTGAATGATCTAGACAGGTCCTAGCCATTCCCACCTCTCTCTTTCCAGAAACCAGTATTTTTCCTCCAGAATTTCCAGACTAAAATACACTCAAAACCTGGAAATAAACCAGTCCCAAAGGTCCAAGCCATACAGCCTAGGTCCCATTATTTCTTGTAGCTTCAGGAATGACCTGGACTCCTCTGGCTCTTGAAAACCAAAGTTAGATCTTCAGGGCCTCAGTCCATCCAGAGCATTTGATTTGGTCAGAACCAAATGAGCCTTGAAAAGTGTCACCAAGAGAAAACCATTGCCATATCTATAGGCTTGACTCTTCAGGGTTTTTCCTATTGCCAGTTTTCCTCAAAAAAAAAGTTCTATTATCTTGGCCAAAAGATAGCTTAAATGAAAGTTAAGAATGGGAAGTGTTCCTCCTTCCACATAACACTGGCTCATTCCCCAGATGGAAGTGCCAAGGAGACATCAAATGAGAGCCACTGCCCGCCATTGTCTTTGGCCTGGAAAGTACCTGCACTCAGGGACCCCTTACCTCTCTCCCTTACCAGGATGGAATCCCATGAACTTCCCATGGAATCTCATGATTTCATTAAACAGTAATGAATATGCTTGTTCAGATTAAATTCAGTATCTATTATTCTTCTATCATACTTTGGTATTAATTATCCTTCTGAACCTTTTTTTGGTTTAAAAAAACTTCTCCTAAAGTATTCTTAAAACCCCTTTTTATCATGTTATCTATAATCAATATTTTTATGCAACATCTCTATTTTAAAATTGTTTTAAATGTTTTACTCAATCTAGAATACTTGATTGAACACCTATATGTCATATCTCTCGTACATTAACCATTTTTTCCTATTAATTTTCAGGATGCATACCCCGTCCACTCATGAAGGACATAAGCAGCACAGATCACAAACCTTACCTATAATTCGAGGCAAAAATGCACTTTCAAACCCCAAACTCTTACAGATGTTAGACAACACCATATCCAGTAAGTAAACAAGAAATAATAGGAACATGATGGTGATCAGTGTTTCTCTAGATGTGTGGAAAACATGAAATGCATTATAATGTTTCAGAAATGTAGGAAATGTTGGCATGCCACTGAGATTACTGCTTTTTAGGCTTGCTGTAGCCCAGAGAATTTTTTTAAGAGGAGAAAAAAATCACCAGAGAAGGGGATTTTAAAAATGTAGTGTCCTTATAAAGAAGAAAGGAAAAAGGTGAATCACTAGGTATAATCTGCTGGGTGTAGCTCTTCTGGTATCAAGTGACTTTGCTATTGTCAGGCTTATGGGGCCTCTCTCAACCAGATTATTGTCTGCTCTTCAAGAAGAGCAGAAAGTTGCCCATGTTCTAGAAACAACATGTGTGACATCTTGAACACAATAATGCACACATTCCAGCTTGTGAATGAGGAAAAATGGACCCAGTGTTTTTTGTACATGTACATGTTAGTGATTCTGGGCATATGACCAGAGTTACCTGTTTGAAGACATGTGCCTTCACCTATAAATACCTTTAGTGCCTTTAATGGCCATGAATGCACACTGTCCACAGAGACTGCATGTTTAGTCTATTAGCCTGGGAGCATAAAACTTGACCCAGACTGAGAATGAGAGAAATGTGACTCGGTCAGTGCCTGTGTCAATGGAAAAGAATTAAGAACTAATGGTAAATGGATCAC
The DNA here is from genome assembly GCF_902655055.1 of Lutra lutra. Classification (NCBI taxonomy): domain Eukaryota; kingdom Metazoa; phylum Chordata; class Mammalia; order Carnivora; family Mustelidae; genus Lutra; species Lutra lutra. The sequence goes on along the minus strand of NC_062280.1, from coordinate 34,305,432 downwards.
TCTTGTCTACAACTGACATATGAATTGTTATTAGTCAGTTTGATTTGTTACAAGTTAACAGTCTGGGTGGCTGAAACAACAAACATTTATTTCCCATAGTTCTGGAAAGGTGGGAGGTCCAACGTCAAGGTGCCAACAGATTTGATGTCTGGTGTGAGCCTTTTTCCTGGTTTGCAGACAGCCACCTTCTTGTTGGGTCCTCACATGACAGAGAGATAGGTGATCTTTCTGGTGTCCCTTTTTATAAGGGCACTAACCCATTCAGGAGGGTTCCACCCTCAAGAGCTAATTACTTCCAAAGATCTCCCTCCAAATACCATCATATGGGGTTTGGGGCTTCAACATATGAATCGGCGGGGGTGAGGGGTGGGGAGACACAAACAGTCTATAGCATCCGTTAAAGACTCTGTCTAGAGTTTTTGATTCAGCCAATAAGGCAATTGAACAAACAAAAGCACTTTGATTTAATAAATCACTTAACAAAACACCAGTAAACATTGAATATGTTATAATAGAAAAAAGTCCTTTATGGGATACAAAGAATTTTCTTAGACATTTATGCATGTTCTACCTTATATTTTGTAGGCAACTCCAATGAAATAGACATTGTGCACCATGTGGACACAGAGGCCAATATAGCTACAGAGGTTTGCCTGACTATTCTGGACCTGCTATCGCTCTTCACCCAGATTCACCAGGTAAGTTGATTCTAACGTCTTCACAACATAAAATGGGAAGTAGAAAAGTCGTCGGAAGTCAAGAATCTATTTTTAAAGTATTTTATGAAATCAACTAACCTTACATAAATCAACATAAGCGTGAGTAGAAAAAAATTTGAAAGATGAGACTCAGAATTTAACAGAAGTTGACTACTGCTCAAATGATATACGTACATACATATGTCACTATTGTCAAATAATAAACATTTTTCCTTGTTCCTCCTGCTTCACTCTCAGGCAAGCCCAGCTAAGGGAAATGTGATTCTACTTTTTCAGTCGTGAGGGGAGAGACAAATGACAGCTAGACCCAACATCTTTCCGTGTGCTTATTTGTCATCTATGTAGCTTGGGTGAAATAATACCACTACATACTATTAGAATCACCAGAGTTAAAAAGACTGGCCATACCAACTTTTGGCAAGGGTATAGAAAAACTGGAACTCTCATCCACTGATGATGGGAATGCAGACACTCTAGAAAACAGTATAGCAGTCTAAAACGTTGAAACTGTGTCTGTCATGTGATTAGCCATTCCAACACTGAGAATTTATCCAGGAGAAATAAAAACATTTGGTCACACAAAACTGTGTACACAAGGGACGCCTGGGTGGCTCAGTTGGTTGGACGACTGCCTTCGGCTCAGGTCATGATCCTAGGAGTCCCGGGATCGAGTCCCGCATCGGGTTCCCAGCTCCATGGGGAGTCTGCTTCTCTCTCTGACCTTCTCCTAGCTCATGCTCTCTCTCACTGTCTCTCTCTCAAATAAATAAATAAAATCTTTAAAAAAAAAAAAACTGTGTACACAAATATTCATAGAAGCCTTTTTTTTTAATTTCTTCTTTTCAGCATAACAGTATTCATTGTTAGAAGCCTTATTTTTAATAAATGCTGAAAACAACCCAAATGTACATCAACAGGTGAATGGATTTTACTAATGGTCATATATCCATATACTAGAATACTGCTCACTCATGTTCAGTGAAAGAAGCCAAACAAAAAGTTTGTATTGTATGTCCCCATTTACATAAAATTTTAGAAATGTGAACTATAGAAATTACATGTCAGCTATACCTCAATAAAGATATTTAAACTATTAGCTCAATCTAATGAGCTTATAGATGTTCAGGGTTGAACTCAGAAGAGTTAGATCCACTGAATAAAGTCTGCACCAAACAGAATGATTATGCCAAGAAAGCTCTGCTTTCAGGTGAAATGTCATCATGGGTAATAGGAAAAGCAAAAACCATATTTTAATTATTTATTACTCAGTGACAATGTCAATCAAATCTCAGACATCACAAAGGCCCTATCAAAGCCGACGAGGACCTGCCTCTCTGAGACCTCATCTGTGACCTCATCTTCTACACTTCTCCTCATCTCACCCCATGCCCCACACTCAGTCTGCTCTACTCTTTTTTTTCTTTTCAACCTTGAACTCATAAACTTCTTCCCAACTCATGTCCCTGGTACTATCTGTTTCTCTCTTCCTAAACAGTCCCTTCAGATCTGCCCATAACCAATTCCTTTAGTTCACATATCAGTTCATTCATTAAAGAGGTCTTGACTAACTATCCTGTCTAGAGTAGCGCTATCCCCAAAGTAATTACTTTTTATTATATCCTATCATTCTGCTCTATTTTCTTATTTCATGATTTTTTCAGTCACTGCTGTATAAGTTTCAGTGGGAACATAGGTCTGATCGCCTTATTCACTACAATTTCTGGAACTTAGAATTGTGCCTACCACATAGTAGGTTCACAATAAATATCTCTCAAAAGAAAACAGTTGTCCTTTCACTCATCCTAAATAACTTCTTTGTTAAATTTCCAGAGACAGCTCCAACAATCTGAATGTCAAAATTCAATGATGAAGAGGGTCTTTGACACCTACATGCTCTTTTTCCAAGTCAACCAGTCAGCCACAGCACTGAAGCATGTGTTTGCCTCCTTGAGATTGTTTGTATGCAAGGTAAGCGTTCTCCTGGTTCCAGTGAAAGCTCAGGGAAGGATGATGATAAATGCATATTAATCCTGACATCTCTCAGTATGGAGGAAAGGATCCCTGTGTTTCGACAATGTTCGGTGAATAGAAAGCATTTCAAAGTTCTTAATCTCTAGTTCTGGGTTGTCACTGGTTATTGATGCATGGGAGACTTACAATGTAAAGAATGATTATTTCTAGGGAAAAAAATATTAATATAGACTTAAATAAATACAATTCTATCCCTTCCACTTGCAGATGGAAGAAAAAGACAAGGTTAAAAAAAAAGGTGGATTTTGTTCTAAGGAATTCTGAAATTGAGCATAAACAGAGTGACATGAAAGCATGGTCCACCCTTAACCAGTCCTTCTATTTCCATAGTTTCCTTCAGCATTCTTTCAGGGACCAGCCGACCTGTGTGGATCATTCTGCTATGAAGTCCTGAAATGCTGTAACCACAGGTCACGGTCAACGCAGACTGAAGCATCAGCACTTCTGTACTTTTTCATGAGGAAGAATTTTGAATTTAACAAGCAGAAGTCAATTGTCCGGTCTCACTTACAAGTAAGTGCTGTCAAGTTTCCTTAATGCTGTTTTGAAAACCACTCATCTGTTCCAGCACTGATCAAAGCCTCCTGGCTGCAAGGCAAAAGCTACCAACTCCTCTACCAGACCCCTCCTTGAAGACACTTGGCACAGTCAACTCTCACTCAGAGGAAGAGGGCAGAAATCAACAAAGTCCATAACTCCACTTGGACTTTTCCTTTCTTCTGCCAGGGAACAGAATAAAATAGAATACACAAATCGGGAGACCAAGGCTATCTCTAGAATGCCAAACCCCACCAGATTCTCCTCACAGAAATGTCTTTCTTTAAGGCAACCCAAGATTCCTGCAACCTTCTTATATAAATATCTAAAATTATAGGAAACGCCCTAGATGACATGACCTTCTAAAAATTTAATGCATGAAGATGCTACTCTTGGGACCCACAAGGAGAAATCAAAGATGCATTCATCCAGTCCAATGGATTTCTTTAAAATTACTATTTCTCAGTTATCACTTTTGAAGTTCCATTGTTCTTTTCTCTTCTAGCTCATCAAGGCCGTAAGCCAGTTAATAGCTGACGCTGGGATTGGAGGCTCTCGGTTTCAACATTCCCTTGCAATTACCAATAATTTTGCCAATGGAGACAAGCAGATGAAAGTAAGAAATGCTTTGTGGGCATTTTCAAAGGCTTAGGAATAAAACTAAACTGAATTCTTTTGTGAAATATCAAAATCATTAAAAAATACAAGTTCTGTATTTTGTTTATTGAGACTTGAACTGAGTGCTAACGTTGAGTTTACTTGTTTGAATTAATAATCAGTTCTAACACTGTCAGTCTGTCATCTGTTAAGTGGAATTTGCAGATGTGTGATTGAATGGGATATAACAAGAAAACTAACAACAAACATCCAGAAATACAGTCATTTTCTTATAATCTTACTCTTGGCCAAATTTATTGAATCATTCTTTTAGAAATTTCAGAAGTCTTCTTCTTTAGTCATAGTACTGAAAAGTCCAGGAATAGAGTCCAGGGCATGGCTGATCCCAGGGATTAAAACAATGTTTCAACATTAATTTGAAAGGAGAGCTGTACCCCCATGTTCCTAGCAGCATTATTTACAATAGCCCAGGCATGGAAACAAGCTAAGGGTCCATCAGTGAATGAATGGATAATGCAGTTGTGGTGTATATATTCAATGGAATAGCATTCAGCCATAAAAACTGAGGAAATCTTATCATTTATGACAACATGGATAGACAATATGTTAAGTGAAATAAGTCAGACAAAAAAGACAAATACTGTATGATCTCCCTTATGTGTATCCTAACACTTATGTGTAATCTTAACAACAACAACAAAAAAAAAACACCTGAAAATCATGGAAAAAGAAATCAGACCTGTGGTTATCAGAGGCAGGTGGTGGGGAGTGGGGAAACTGGAGGAGGGTGGTCAACAGATACAAACTTCTCATTGTAGGAGAGATAAGAACTAGGGATGTCAGGTACAACATGATGACCATAGCTAACACTGGCCTATGCTATACAGAAAAGTTAGCTTAGAGAGAAAATTCTGTGTTGTCATCATAAGGGGATTTTCTTTTCCTTTTTCCTTTTTATCCTTCTTCCTCTGTATTTCATCTACATGAGAAGATGGTTGTGATTGTGAGCTGAACTTATTGTGGTACTCATTTCCATATATATATATATATATATATATATATATATATATATATATATATATATATATATATATATATCAGATCACCATGCTGTATGCCTTAAACTCACCCAGTGATGTATGTCAGATACTTCTGAGAAAAAATTTAATAAAAAAGGTTTTTTTAATTAAAAAATCATCATGTTAAAAAAAATCACCATGTTTTCAGGCTCCCTTTCCTTACTGCCTCAATGTTTGCCTCTCTCTATCTATCAGCTTAGTTTTCCTCTTTGCTTACTTCATTTACAAGTGAATGTAAATGCTCTCCCCAGGAGCTTACTCTTTCAGAAATCCTGAGGACACTGGAATATTCTATAAGTGGAAAAAGTGCCTCAGATCACGTGGGTGGCACAGTTGACTAAGTGTCTGTCTTCAGCTCAGGTCATGGTCCTGGTGTCCTGGGATTGAGCCCTGTGTGGGGCTGCCTGCTCAAGAAGGAATCTGCTTCTCCCTCTCCTTCTGCCCCTCCCCCTCTCCCCCAGCTCATGCTATCTCTCTTTGTCTCAAATAAATAAAACTGTTAAAAAAAAAAAAGAAACAAATGAAAAGAAAAAACACTTCGTTCTGTAGTGCCAGTCAATGTCCCAGACTTGAGTCTCTTTGTTTAAACCTTCTATCATTCCTAAACCAATCGCTGGCTTGAGGGATGAAAAAAGTTGATTGGCTAGGCCAGTTTGGTGGACTACACATTCGTGCCCCCAAATGAAGTAGACCCTTTCAAATCACATGAACCAAAGCCAGAGAGGTGAGAGCTTCAGAGAGCAATCAGGATGCTCTTACTAGAAGAAGCTAGGTGAGCAGAGAAGATGGAGTCCACTGCAGTTCTTATGTTCAAATGTGTACAACCACAATCAATACGTAGAATCATATCTAAAGAAAGTACATATTTATGAACAACGTAGAGAGTGCACCAAATTGTGAAGCCAAGCCATGACTAATAGCATAACTTGAAGTAACCTATCTTAGGGATTAAGAACAGATAATGACCCAGGTGCTCTGTTTTCCAAAGAACAGCAACTTCCCAGCAGAGGTGAAAGATCTGACGAAACGTATAAGGACTGTTTTGATGGCAACAGCTCAGATGAAAGAGCATGAGAAAGACCCCGAGATGCTGGTGGATCTCCAGTACAGTCTGGCAAACTCCTATGCAAGCACCCCTGAGCTGCGGAGGACCTGGCTTGAAAGCATGGCCAAGATTCACGCAAGAAATGGAGACTTATCTGAGGTAATTAGCCAAGGCTCAGTCCTCCACTGGTATTGTCCTCTTTATCAGGACAACTGAATTTTCATTTACAGTAGGCTACCATATTTTTCCACGTATCTAGATATGACCCAATGATATATGATGTGCATTAAATTGGCAAGTAGGATTCAAGAATGCCCAACTCCTTGTAAAGGGTACCAAGTCAAGGCCAGAGTTGTTAGTATCAGCTGTAATTGTAGGATATGCAATGCAGAAACAAAGGGTGAAAGCCTAAGACTAAGGAGGATGGTTGTAAGGATGTCTGGAAATTGAGTTATGTAAGTTAATGTTCTGTGTTCTAAAACGTCTTCCCTGTAATTGGACTCGGATGGGGAAGTTTGCCACTGTGGTGAGTAATCTCAGGCTGGGGTAGTCTGTCCTCATTTGCAGCTAGTCTGAACTGGTGTTGGAAATATTAATGCTCCCATGAGCCATGTGAGGAGAGTGCACTGTGTGAAGGTTATAAATCAATACCTAACTTTTTTATGTCCATTCAAACACTGGGCGGAATTTTATGCAACAATTCACAGCCCCCAAGTGGTTTCCAGACACCAAGTGGGAAACTTCGGCCTTATTCTCAGAAATATGCCCCTTTGGGGAAGAGATTAATTTATCTGGGATGATCCTAACACCTGAAATTTTCCTAAACACATATGAGGGATCCTGGGATAGAAATAGAGCCGATCAGAAACCCCGGTTGGAGGCAATTTGGTGGGACAAGAATGAGAAACTCTAGTTCCCTTGGACGGCCCAGAAAATGGAGAAATAACTCCACAACCTCCAAAGGGAAAAGCTGGAGTCATTTGGAGCCCTCAACAGGTCAGGCTGTAAATAAATAAAATCATTTTTTTTTAAATTGCCATATAATGTGGTTGGCGGGAGCACACATGGCTCATTAGGCCGCACTATTTAATCAAGTACCACCTTGTGTGTTGACCATCTTAAAGGCAGTAGATAGTCCAAAGGGGCCATTACTGGTAGTAGAAACAGTAAGAAGGTAGCTTAATTTTACCCCCAGTTTAGAGCCCGATGCTATAGCTTATAGTTTTAATAAGGAAAGAGAACTGTGGATTTAAAAATATATACATTAGACTTAGATATTAAGGAAGGAAGATATTTCTGTTGAAAAATTCTTCAGGTCAGTTCATTCACCCACTTGAAGACTATACCCAGATGAACACAAACAAAATTTCCCAAATACCCGTTTTATTCTTGATGGTGAACTTTTTAGAAATCAAATCGATTCTTGTTTTTGATTCTTTAATTAAAAGGATTCCTCCACATATTCTCACATGGAATACTGACTCACCTCGGAAGATTCGTCCTGATTAGACGAATAGTGAAATGCACACTCTGTTTTCCTCTGAACGGTTTTCTTGTTTTATTACAGGCTGCAATGTGCTACATCCATATAGCTGCTCTCATTGCAGAATACCTGAAGAGAAAGGGTAAGACGACCGCGACCGAGTGCAGGGAGAAAAGTCTAGAAGTTGACATGTTGAAACCTAAATTACAATTAACTTATTAATTTTAGGTTGTATTAATCTCAATTGTGTTTTATTAAGTAACATTAATTTTCACAGACATTTCTAATTATACAGTACTTATGAACTTTAGCTCTCTCGTGCCATTATCATGTTTATTTTATGCACAAAAAGGCTAACTCGTCAGCCTCTTAGTTCAAAATGAGAATGTTTCATTGGTTAATGATTAATAGTCTCATAAGCTTATATTAACACTAACATGTAACAATGTCTTAACCTCATCTTGCACTACCATAGGTTACTGGAAAATGGAAAAGATTTGCACACCACCCCTGCTCCCGGAGGATATCCACCCCTGTGATAGCTACCCATTACTAACAGCTCCTGGTGGAGGAAGTGAGTGGCCTAACTCCCCCACATAAACTCCTTTACCCCCATGGAACAGTGCAAAAGAAATCACCTTGCTGCTTAAAGTCTACTTTGATAGAACTGTGAAATGTATTCTTTTTTTTTTTTTTAAGATTTTTTATTTATTTATTTGACAGAGAGAGATCACAAGCAGGCAGAGAGGGAGGAGGAAGCAGGTTCTCCGCTGAGCAGAGAGCCTGATGCGGGACTCGATCCCAGGACCCTGAGATCATGACCTGAGCCGAAGGCAGCGGCTTAACCCGCTGAGCCACCCAGGCGCCCCGTGAAATGTATTCTTAAAAGAAAAACTATCTCAGACCTTCATAACTACCACTCATAAAAGCTTGAAGTTCCTACCATTCCGAAATCTACCCAAATGTATGAAGTTTAGAAATGAAAAGTTCTCAGCATAGAGAACTGCATCTTTTCCAATATTTAGGATTACGAGTCATAGCCATATTTGCTACCAATCTGCATACTAGTTTGCCCTTGGGATTTTATTCTAAAATTGTTTAAAATTGCAAGAGAAATCTATTTTAATTTTGAAATGTAATAAGACAACTCATTCAAAACAAGGAATGCCAAAAATGTATATGCAGGACTCTATAATCATCATATTCCATTATCTTTTTTAAAAGCCTAAACCGATTCAAAAAACTTGTAATACATAATAATTTATAGTATTGATTCCCTTTAATGAAGAATATGTCATCTTTAAAGTTTGATGAAAGGTTTTGTAATAATAACTAAAGAATTACTCTTTGTAAAACATTTAGCAATATAGCTAATCCATCTAACTTGTTTTCTCTTACAAAAGTTTGTTCAAACCCAAAGGTTATGGCCTGCGATCTATTTCCTAGTGCTCTTTTAACTTTCAAAATGTAGTGGAAAGCTCAGTGTAAGAAAAACAGAAACAAATCTTTAGATACTAAGATCAAAATAATTGAGCAAAAGGTAAATAGACTTTAGTTACAATATTTTGGAAGCATAATTAATCCCCTGTTCTTTTAAATATGCATATATTTTCTAAAGAATCTCAGTGGCTTTTCCAAATAAAGCATTTGAACCAAATGACTAAAATGAAAGGTGAGACAGTGAGGTCACTTACTTGAGGAGGAGACCAGACCTGGCCTCATGGCTCCTGTCCATGCTAAAATGCAGGGATCTTCCTGCTTAGTTTCACACTTAGGATTTAGCTTCCTTTTTATTTGCACATCATCAAACTCATCACTGTTTTGTCTAATGTACCCTTCTTCCCCATCTATTTTGTATCATAATCAGACACTGTACAGCTCCATAAAGATGATTTCAAATTCTAACAAAAACAAAATTGAAAAAATCTGATAAAACTGGGGGTCAGTTTGAGAAATTGTGGAAATTTATATCCCAAAATATCGTGTGAAACTTTAATATTCAAAAAATGTTAAATACCCATTTCCAGACCTAAGGTAACATTGGACTCTACCATATCCATTGAGAAAAGAACATATTTGTTTAGTAAACTCTAAGAAAGGTGATTTTTATGATGCATTAACATATATTCATATCCATTGATATATACCTGAAGTCCTCAATATACTTTTATATTATGATGTTTCTAAATCAGAGGAATAAAGTATCTCCTTCAATACAATGTAAACATAATAAGAATATAGGCAAAGATAAACAACTCCAGAAAGTACAACTGTAATAATCATCATCCTGCAAAAAATATATCATGACTTTCTCTGCTATATATCCCTACTAGTATATTGTCATATATTTTAATATATGTTTATTTACAGAAGGAATATTATTATGCTAAAAAGTAGGGAAGTAGAATTTTTTTTTTTTTTTAATTTTTTTATTTTTTTCAGCATAACAGTATTCATTATTTTTGCACCACACCCAGTGCTCCATGCAATCTGTGCCCTCCACAATACCCACCACCTGGTGCCCCAACCTCCCACCCCCCACCCCTTCAAAATTCCCAGATCGTTTTTCAGAGTCCATAGTCTCTCATGGTTCACCTCCCCTTCCAATTTCCCTCAACTCCCCTCTCCATCTCCCCTTGTCCTCCATGCTATTTGTTATGCTCCACAAATAAGTGAAACCATATGATAATTGACTCTCTCTGCTTGACTTATTTCACTCAGCATAATCTCTTCCAGTCCCGTCCATGTTGCTACAAAACTTGGGTATTCATCCTTTCTTTCTTTCTTTCTTTTTTTTTTTTTTTTTTTTTTTACAGCTTTATAAACATATATTTTTATCCCCAGGTGTATAGGTATGCGAATCGCCAGGTTTACACACTTCACAACCATAGCACATACCCTCCCCAATATCCATAACCCCACGCCCTCTCCCAACCCCCTCCCCCCATCAACCCTCAGTTTGTTTTGTGAGATTAAGAGTCACTTATGGTTTGTCTCCCTCCCAATCCCATCTTGTTTCATTTACTCTTCTCCTACCCCCTCAACCCCCCATGTTTCATCTCCTCTCCCTCATATCAGGGAGATCATATGATAGTTGTCTTTCTCCGATTGACTTATTTCGCTAAGCATGATACCCTCTAGTTCCATCAACGTCGTCGCAAATGGCAAGATTTCATTTCTTTTGATGGCTGCATAGTATTCCATTGTGTATATATACCACATCTTCTTTATCCATTCGTCTGTAGATGGACATCTAGGTTCTTTCCATAGTTTGGCTATTGTAGACATTGCTGCTATAAACATTCGGGTGCACGTGCCCCTTCGGATCACTACGTTTGTATCTTTAGGGTAAATACCCAGCAGTGCAATTGCTGGGTCATAGGGTAGTTCTATTTTCAACATTTTGAGGAACCTCCATGCTGTTTTCCAGAGTGGTTGCACCAGCTTGCATTCCCACCAACAGTGTAGGAGGGTTCCCCTTTCTCCGCATCCTCGCCAGCATCTGTCATTTCCTGACTTGTTAATTTTAGCCATTCTGACTGGTGTGAGGTGATATCTCATGGTGGTTTTGATTTGTATTTCCCTGATGCCGAGTGATATGGAGCACTTTTTCATGTGTCTGTTGGCCATCTGGATGTCTTCTTTGCAGAAATGTCTGTTCATGTCCTCTGCCCATTTCTTGATTGGATTATTTGTTCTTTGGGTGTTGAGTTTGCTAAGTTCTTTATAGATTTTGGACACTAGCCCTTTATCTGATATGTCATTTGCAAATATCTTCTCCCATTCTGTCAGTTGTCTTTTGGTTTTGTTCACTGTTTCCTTTGCTGTGCAAAAGCTTTTGATCTTGATAAAATCCCAAAAGTTCATTTTTGCCCTTGCTTCCCTTGCCTTTGGTGATGTTCCTAGGAAGATGTTGCTGCGGCTGACGTCGAAGAGGTTGCTGCCTGTGTTCTCCTCGAGGATTTTGATGGATTCCTTTCTCACATTGAGATCCTTCATCCATTTTGAGTCTATTTTCGTGTGTGGTGTAAGGAAATGATCCAATTTCATTTTTCTGCATGTGGCTGTCCAATTTTCCCAACACCATTTATTGAAGAGGCTGTCTTTGTTCCATTGGACATTCTTTCCTGCTTTGTCGAAGATGAGTTGACCATAGAGTTGAGGGTCCATTTCTGGGCTCTCTATTCTGTTCCATTGATCTATGTGTCTGTTTTTGTGCCAGTACCATGCTGTCTTGATGATGACAGCTTTGTAATAGAGCTTGAAGTCCGGAATTGTGATGCCACCAACTTTGGCTTTCTTTTTCAATATTCCTTTGGCTATTCGAGGTCTTTTCTGGTTCCATATAAATTTTAGGATTATTTGTTCCATTTCTTTGAAAAAAATGGATGTTACTTTGATAGGAATTGCATTAAATGTGTAGATTGCTTTAGGTAGCATAGACATTTTCACAATATTTATTCTTCCAATCCAGGAGCATGGAACATTTTTCCATTTCTTTGTGTCTTCCTCAATTTCTTTCATGAGTACTTTATAGTTTTCTGAGTATAGATTCTTAGTCTCTTTGGTTAGGTTTATTCCTAAGTATCTTATAGTTTTGGGTGCAATTGTAAATGGGATGGACTCCTTAATTTCTCTTTCTTCTGTCTTGTTGTTGGTGTAGAGAAATGCAACTGATTTCTGTGCATTGATTTTATATCCTGACACTTTACTGAATTCCTGTACAAGTTCTAGCAGTTTTGGAGTGGAGTCTTTTGGGTTTTCCACATAGAGTATCATATCATCTGCGAAGAGTGATAGTTTGACTTCTTCTTTGCCGATTTGGATGCCTTTAATTTCCTTTTGTTGTCTGATTGCTGAGGCTAGGACTTCTAGTACTATGTTGAATAGCAGTGGTGATAACGGACATCCCTGCCGTGTTCCTGACCTTAGCGGAAAAGCTTTCAGTTTTTCTCCATTGAGAATGATATTTGCGGTGGGTTTTTCATAGATGGCTTTGATAATATTGAGGTATGTGCCGTCTATCCCTACACTTTGAAGAGTTTTGATCAGGAAGGGATGCTGTACTTTGTCAAATGCTTTTTCAGCATCTATGGAGAGTATCATATGGTTCTTGTTCTTTCTTTTATTAATGTGTTGTATCACATTGATTGATTTGCGGATGTTGAACCAGCCTTGCAGCCCTGGAATAAATCCCACTTGGTCGTGGTGAATAATCCTTTTAATGTACTGTTGAATCCTATTGGCTAGTATTTTGGCGAGAATTTTTGCATCTGTGTTCATCAAGGATATTGGTCTGTAGTTCTCTTTTTTGTTGGGATCCTTGTCTGGTTTTGGGATCAAGGTGATGCTGGCCTCATAAAATGAGTTTGGAAGTTTTCCTTCTATTTCTATTTTGTGGAACAGTTTCAGGAGAATAGGGATTAGTTCTTCTTTAAATGTTTGGTAGAATTCCCCCGGGAAGCCGTCTGGCCCTGGGCTTTTGTTTGTTTGGAGATTTTTGATGACTGTTTCAATCTCCTTACTGCTTATGGGTCTGTTCAGGCTTTCTATTTCTTCCTGGTTCAGTTGTGGTAGTTTATATGTCTCTAGGAATGCATCCATTTCTTCCAGATTGTCAAATTTGTTGGCGTAGAGTTGCTCATAGTATGTTCTTATTATTGTCTGTATTTCTTTGGTGTTCGTTGTGATCTCTCCTCTTTCATTCATGATTTTATTTATTTGGGTCCTTTCTCTTTTCTTTTTGATAAGTCTGGCCAGGGGTTTATCAATCTTATTAATTCTTTCAAAGAACCAGCTCCTCGTTTCGTTGATTTGTTCTATTGTTTTTTTGGTTTCTATTTCATTGATTTCTGCTCTGATCTTTATGATTTCTCTTCTCCTGCTGGGTTTAGGGTTTCTTTCTTGTTCTTTCTCCAACTCCTTTAGGTGTAGGGTTAGGTTGTGTACCTGAGATCTTTCTTGTTTCTTGAGAAAGGCTTGTACCGCTATATATTTTCCTCTCAGGACTGCCTTTGTTGTGTCCCACAGATTTTGAACCGTTGTGTTTTCATTATCATTTGTTTCCATAAATTTTTTCAATTCTTCTTTAATTTCCTGGTTGACCCATTCATTCTTTAGAAGGATGCTGTTTAGTCTCCATGTATTTGGGTTCTTTCCAAATTTCCTCTTGTGATTGAGTTCTAGCTTTAGAGCATTGTGGTCTGAAAATATGCAGGGAATGATCCCAATCTTTTGATACCGGTTGAGACTTGATTTAGGACCAAGAATGTGATCTATTCTGGAGAATGTTCCATGTGCACTAGAGAAGAATGTGTATTCTGTTGCTTTGGGATGAAATGTTCTGAATATATCTGTGATGTCCATCTGGTCCAGTGTGTCATTTAAGGCCTTGATTTCCTTGTTGATCTTTTGCTTGGATGATCTGTCCATTTCAGTGAGGGGAGTGTTAAAATCCCCTACTATTATTGTATTCTTGTCGATGTGTTTCTTTGATTTTGTTATTAATTGGTTTATATAGTTGGCTGCTCCCACATTAGGGGCATAGATATTTAAAATTGTTAGATCTTCTTGTTGGACAGTTCCTTTGAGTATGATATAGTGTCCTTCCTCATCTCTTATTATAGTCTTTGGCTTAAAATCTAATTGATCTGCTATAAGGATTGCCACTCCTGCTTTCTTCTGATGTCCATTAGCATGGTAAATTCTTTTCCACCCCCTCACTTTAAACCTGGAGGTGTCTTCGGGTTTAAGATGAGTTTCTTGTAGGCAACATATAGATGGTTTTTGTTTTTTTATCCATTCTGATACCCTGTGTCTTTTGATTGGGGCATTTAGCCCATTAACATTCAGGGTAAGTATTGAGAGATATGAATTTAGTGCCATTGTCTTGCCTGTAAGGTGACTGTTATTGTATATTGTCTCTGTTTCTTTCTGATCTACTACTTTGAGGGTCTCTCTTTGCTTAGAGGACCCCTTTCAATATTTCCTGTAGAGCTGGTTTGGTATTTGCAAATTCTTTCAGTTTTTGTTTGTCCTGGAAGCTTTTAATCTCTCCGTCTATTTTCAATGATAGCCTAGCTGGATATAGTATTCTTGGCTGCATGTTTTTCTCATTTAGTACTCTGAATATATCATGCCAGCTCTTTCTGGCCTGCCAGGTCTCTGTAGATAAGTCTGCTGCCAATCTAATATTTTTACCATTGTACGTTACAGACTTCTTTTCCCGGGCTGCTTTCAGGATCTTTTCTTTGTCACTAAGACTTGTCAATTTTACTATTAGGTGACGGGGTGTGGACCTATTCGTATTGATTTTGAGGGGGGTTCTCTGAACCTCCTGAATTTGGATGCTTGTTCCCTTTGCCATATTGGGGAAATTCTCTCTAATAATTCTCTCCAATATACCTTCTGCTCCCCTCTCTGTTTCCTCTTCTTCTGGAATCCCAATTATTCTAATGTTGTTTCGTCTTATGGTGTCACTTATCTCTCGAATTCTCCCCTCGTGGTCCAGTAGCTGTTTGTCCCTCTTTTGCTCAGCTTCTTTATTCTCTGTCATTTGGTCTTCTATATCGCTAATTCTTTCTTCTGCCTCATTTATCCTAGCAGTGAGAGCCTCCATTTTTGATTGCACCTCATTAATAGCTTTTTTGATTTCAACTTGGTTAGATTTTAGTTCTTTTATTTCTCCAGAAAGGGCTTTTATATCTCCTGAGAGGGTTGCTTTAATATCTTCCATGCCTTTTTCAAGCCCGGCTAGAACCTTGAGAATCGTCATTCTGAACTCTATATCTGACATGTTACCAATGTCTGTATTGATTAGGTCCCTAGCCTTTGGTACTGCCTCTTGTTCTTTTTTTTGTTGTGAATTTTTCCGCCTTGTCATTTTGTCCAGATAAGAGTTTATGAAGGAGCAAGTAAAATACTAAAAGGGTGGCAACAACCCCAGGAAAATATGCTTTAGCGAAATCAGAAGAGATCCCGAATTGTGAGGGGGGAGAAAGGGGAAAAAAGGGGTTCAGAAAGAAAGAAAAAAAAAAAAAAAAAGAAACTATTAAAAAAAAGAAAGCCGATAAAGAAAAAATATAAAAAGAGGAAAAAAATATATATATTAGATAAACTATTTAAAAAACATTAAAAAAGAAAACGGTAAAAGTTAAAAAAAATTCAGCAGAAGAAGAGAAAAAGAAAAAAAATTGAAAAAGAAAAAAAAAATTAAATTAACTGCAAGGCTAAAAAATCATGGGGAGAAAGCCATGAGTTCTGTGCTTTGCTTTCTTCTCCTCTGGAATTCCGCCGCTCTCCTTGGTAGGTGAACTTGGTCCTGGCTGGGTTTCCCGTTGATCTTCTGGGGGAGGGGCCCGTTGTAGTGATTCTCAAGCGTCTTTGCCCCAGGCGGAGTTGCACCGCCCTTACCCGGGGCCGTGCTGAGTAATCCGCTGGGGTTCGCTTTCGGGAGCTTTTGTTCCCTGAGCGCTTTCCGTAGAGTCCGGTGGACGGGAATAAAGATGGCGGCCTCCCGGTCTCCGGCCCGGAGGAGCCGAGAGCCCGGGGCCCCACTCCTCAGTGCGCCCTCAGAGAACAGCGCCCAAAGACTCCCGCCACCCTGGCCTCCGGCCACGCTCCGAGCTGACCGAGCCTGAGACCGGTTCAAGGCAACCCCGAGCTGAGAGTCACTCCTCGGCTCTGTCTCTGCAGCCGGCTTCCCCGTTCTAATACCGGTAAGCTCTGCGACACTCAGACACCCCCGATCCTTCTGCGACCCTGCGGGACCTGAGGCCGCGCTGACCCGGCCTGGGCTTCCAGTTAAGCCTCTGGAGCGATGTCCCTCAGCGGAACAGACTTTTAAAAGTCCTGATTTTGCTCCGTTGCTCCGCCGCTCGCCGGGAGCCGGCCCCTCCCCCCGCGGTCTATCTTCCCGTCGCTTTGGATTCACTTCTCCGCCAGTCCTACCTTGCAGAAAGTGGTTGATTTTCTGTTTCTGGAATTGCTGTTCTTCTTCTCTTCAATTTCCCGTTGGATTTGTAGGTGTTTACAATCTTTAGATAAGCTATTTAGCTGATCTCCCGCTACCCGAAGTAGTCTCAGCCTGCTACTTCTCCGCCATCTTGACTCCTCCCCCCCTGGGAAGTAGAATTTTTAATGCAAGGATTAAATTGCAAAAACTATTCTAATTATAATTTCAAGCACATTTGGGGAGTGATCATTTAGTTACATAGCTCATGAGCTGATAATTAAAAATGGAAACATCTCACAGAAGTATTAGCTATAATTTTAAAAGTACGTGTTCCATGTAAGGGACCACGCTGGGCTTTATACTGGCAATATCTCCATTAGTCGCCTCTTATGTGTCTGAGTTAGGTGCTATTAGGGCCTCCTGTTTTCAAGTGAGAAAACCAAGAGAAGTGATACAATCCGACCCAGGGTGCATGGTTAGCTTGTGATGAGACCAAAGTTCAAGGGCTGGTCTGTCACTCCAAGCTGTGCTCCTGACTACTCAGATTCCCCACTGTTCAGTTCCAGTCCTTCCTCCAGGAACATGGCCCATAACCAACTATCTTTATATATTGTCTGTAGAGCCAGATCTTTTCCTTCTTATCTTGGTAGCCACAGTGCTAGGAAATTTTAAGAAAGTTTCTAGATAATGCATAAGAGTGAAAATTGGCAAGGAATGAGCATTATTTCCGTAATGCATTGATCATCCCAGGTGTTTTCTCAAATATTAATGTTTTGAATCACTTTAACCATCCTTTGAGATAGATATTAACATCTTCAGCCTAACAAATGGAAAGAAGCAGACTCAAAAAGTCTGGCTAAATTAGAACATTAGAACCATATCTATCTACAAATTCTATATTCTGTCCACGATTCCATGCCAGCTTCTAAAAGAAAATGCCATCTGAAAAATGATACAATTTTATAAAACAGGATGACTGGTTGCCCTGGAAAAGAATATTTATCAACAGAATTATCTACCCATCTTGTTGACTGTGTGAGTTTTATTGTACTACCACTTGTAACGTCATGAAGAAAGGCACTATCTTTTCCAAACAAGATTTGACTCAAAATAATAATGTCACATTTTGTTGGTCCACTCAAGGCATGTTCTCTATGGGCTGGCCAGCTTTTCTGAGCATTACACCAAATATTAAAGAAGAAGGAGCAATGAAAGAAGATTCAGGAATGCAAGACACACCGTACAATGAGGTTAGATCAATATAATCTAGTGTATAGTAACTGAGTAAAAAGATGCATTGAACTGGTACATTAAGCTAAATATGGAGGAGAAAATGTTATTCAGAAATCAGATTACTGAAGAAATGACTTAGGTTAAGTGAAAGGCAGGCTAAAATTAAGCTGAGATTAATAGACCTCAAATTCCATTGATAAAGCATAATTTTCCATGAATATTTAAACTAAACTTTATTTCTCTAAGATGGACCCAAATATATAATGTCAGCTTTTCTATAAGATATGAAATCGTTGGTCCTTTGGTAAACGTCATAAGGGATGATGAAAATTTTGTGAGCGGGCCACAGCTTTTTAGTGCATTAGAAAGTTTGTTTGTAAATACACTTGAACAGAAAGGCTCACTAGTTTCTGCAAAAAACCTTTTGATTTGCAAACCATGGTTATTTTTTATTAATTCAAAACAAGCTTTCTAGTGTTGATTTACATAGCAACAATTCTGATAAAGAAAACAGAGCTCCCAAGTAAATAATCAAGTAAATAAAATATTTCACCAGCTAATTGCTTAAATTTTAATGTTACATAGATTGAAAAGAAAGGGTACAGAAAGCAAGTTTTGGGTTGGATTTTTACTTAAAATTTATATAGTTAATGTTGATTTAGTATACCTTGCAAACAAACAGTAAATGCAACAACATATTTGTTAACTATTTCAAATAACATCTAAGAATCTTTTCTTCAAAGACATTGTTGAAAAGATTCCTACAATATTATCCACTTGCTTTAGTGAGTATATAATTTGATTCAGCTGAATATTCTTTAAACCACTAGTATATGTGAGGCACTGAGTTCAGGGTGGAGGACAAAGATAAATAAGACATAATGCTGACTTTCAAAGAGCTTAGAATCTTGAGAAGGACAAATTTTTTCAGGGTGGGGACTAGCTAGTCCAAGACCCAACAACTATAAATCTAGGCAATTAAAGGGAAACTTTTTAAGTGACAGTGACTGGGATGCAGATGGATGGGACATATATGAAAGCTCTCCAGACTTTTACACAGGATCTTGGCATTGATGGGACTTGAAGGTGCCAAATGAGAAAATAAGGTTCTTATAGCTGCAGCCACAACACAGGTAATTGTGTGGAGATGCAAAAGGATTCTGAGACTGGAGTAGTACGGGATGGTATAACCAAAGTGCAAAGTCAGTGGCAAGTGGGGGGTTGGACTGAAAGGGAGGTCGGTGCCTGACTGTGGAGCTCCTTCAGTGCCATACTAAAGAGTTTGGATGGCCATTCAGAGACACTGGAGTTCCTACAAAGTTCTAGGGCGGTGGAGAGCTTGAGATCAGATTTACGTTTTAGAAAGAAAGATTCCTGGAGAACAACACGTAGGATGGACCAGAGTGGAAAACAGATTACTAGAAGACCACTCTGGGGTCTGGAAGTAAAGGAAGAGGGGTTTGATCTAAGGCAGGGACCATGGAACGGGAAAGGACTAGACAGAGCTGAAGGCATTTTGTAGATTCAAATTAGCAAATTTGAAGGACAAATTCAGTGATGGAAAGAGAAGAATCTGAGAAGATACCACCATCCATCCCTTCCAGGATGGTGTAAATGCCAGTAACAAAGGGAACACAGCAGCCCTGCTATAAAGAAAACTGACAGTTTAACAGTTTTGAAAACAAGTTTCAGGGATGAACCACAATGCGTACACTGTGTTTACACAATCGTGTAAAATCTCATTTTGGTTTGGGGAATTACAGAATATCCTGGTGGAACAGCTCTACATGTGTGTGGAGTTTCTTTGGAAGTCTGAGCGATATGAACTCATTGCTGACGTCAACAAACCCATCATCGCTGTCTTTGAAAAGCAGAGAGATTTCAAAGTACGTTTTCTGAGGCCAGACCTTGGTCAAAACATCCTGCTTTAAGTTGGTGAATTACTTACAATGTTCAAAAAAGAGAAATTCTATGTTTTTTGTGTCAGCATCACCTTCATGAAACCCTTTGATTTATGGTTTCAGAAATTATCAGATCTCTACTACGACATTCATCGGTCATACCTGAAAGTTGCAGAGGTGGTCAACTCGGAGAAACGGCTATTTGGTCGCTACTATCGTGTAGCATTTTATGGTCAGGTAAGTTCAACAGAAGCTACGTGGCCTCTACATTCTGTTAAACAATGAAACTTTGTCTTTCATTCTCTATGAGACATCAAACTCCACATGCCAAGGGATTGAGAGAATGTGGATGTATCTGGGTATGTCTGAGGGATTTTCTGGATGTGAGGGTCATATGTTTTTCCACGGGAATGCAGTGAACTGAGGAACAAAAGGGTAGAGAAATCCAGGGGTCTTAATACAGATCTAGTTAAACCATGATTTCTAACTTCTTGGAGAACGAGAGCATTTATTTTTCGGCATCATCTTCTTCCCAGTTAACCCCAAACATCTAATTAGAGTTTCACATCCTATGTTAAAGTAAAAGTAAATTAAACATGTTTTGAGGAATGAAATTCATAGCATTCTGAGAAATAAAGAATTCCTAGGGCCTCCACCATGTCAAAGCCCTTTGACCATACAGTCATGCATTTTCTTTCCTCCTCCTTCTAAACTACCACTGATTCTAGGCAGAACACCGTTTGATTTTTTTTTTTTTCTGTATTGTAGGTCAGTATAACTGTTGCGTTATCTTCCCCAGCTCCCCACCTTAGCAGTGAACCAGAATAATAATATTAGTGAGCCATAGCATTAGCCAGAAAATTAAGTAACATATTCTCTATTAATTATGAATGTCTCTGAGCAGTGCTTTAAGTGGAGCAAACCCAGGCACCATCCTGCTTCTTTTCAAGAAGGCTTATAACATGATGACACTGCAGCAGGCATACCTCGGACTCTGACCTGTGTGCACGAATGCTCCATCCTTTTATTTTCATATGACTCTGCCTTGTTTCCTTTCCTACCTTTCCCTCACATAAGACAGTGTTACCGATAGCTTCTTTTTCTCCTCAGAATGTTCAAAGGCAGTAGCTGAAGAAGTCAAATCCAGCATGGTCATTCCATATTGCTTGCCATTAAAGTCTTTTGAAAAACATCTGTTTTCCCCTAATTGCCAAAGGCAGCTTAAAAACTAACTTCTGAATTAATAAAGATTAGCTGTTCTCCACCTGGACAGAGAAGTGTTACCCATTACCCACTTACCATAAACGAATTCATCCAACTCAGATTTTCCTCCTCACATAGCAGCACCAGGATTGCAGAGATAGCCAAAGCTAGTGGAGACAGTCCACAGATGCAGACTAAATGTAGATATGTGTGGGGTCTACACATGTCTACATGTGTAGTGTACCTTGAAGTGATGGTGTACCTTGCAGGGAGAAAATGGGGGAAGCTTCAGGGGAGGATGAAGAAGGTAAGGGAATGATATCTTGAACATCATGAAGGAAAGCAGTATTTGACCTTGGTGAAACATTGACAAGAAACGTGGCGGAACACCCTATTGGAAAGGAAATGTGTGTGTTGAGGGATGGCAGAGGGAAAGACAAGGTTTTCAGGGAATGGTCACAGGCTAACTGAGCAGCAAGGAAGTGACGAACAAGATTCGAATCTACAATCCTTCCAAAGAAAAAGCAGTAAATTGCCACGAATAGTCCAGTCTTGAAAGCCAGATTGCCCACCTGATGGTTTCTCCAGCCGGTCTCTAATACAGGGATACTAAACAGGTAGAAACAAATGCTGCTCTTTTCCTACCAGATTTTAATGCAGACGTTTACTCTTTCCTTCTTTTGGTCTTGATGGTTCCAGGCTGTGGTAAGTGTTCTCTTCTCTGTTTGCATGCTCTAATATCCTCACACTTCCCTCCATATAGTCATACTGAACCTTAACTTTTTGTGTGCAAATCAACGTTTGGTAAAAAGGTGAGATTATCCTGCTTCCCTTCATTTTGGAGTCATCCGGCATTTCTTGAACTAAATTGTGTTTATTCCAGTTATCTGAATTACAAAAATGTATCGTTTACTTTTCACATATATTATCATTCTACACAAAGGTAAATGTGGTTTAAAAACCTGCGTAAACACACGTGCCCTTGTGTGCACACCCAGATAAATATGATCACCACATATTTGCAGTACGTGTAGGATAGACTTAGTATTAGAGATGATCTGCTCATTTCAGACCACTGGGAACTGCAACTGATGAAGAAGGGCGTGGTGGTCAGATTTTTAGAAGTTGGAGTTGCTGCCATTGACAGGCTCCTTCCCAGGCTCCTGAAAGAACCTTGTTCCTTTCCACATAAGTATTGTGGAGAAACAGGGCTCTCTGTAGTGGTGAGCTCTGAGAATTCTCAGCGGTGATGGTCTTAATGTCCAATGCAAAAGATGACCAGTGGACTAAACCTTAAGCCAGCAGGGCAGATTAGGTCTCCTAAAGATTCAGAGAGAAGTGATGTAAGAAATTCTGGAAAGCCAGCAGAGGCAGAAATAACGTGCCAGCACCTAAAGCTCTGTGACACCAAAGAATCTTCTTCCCTTTTTGAACCATGTAAAAGTGCCTGTAGTCATACATTTTTTTAAAAAGATTTTATTTATTTATTTGACAGACAGAGATCACAAGTAGGCAGAGAGGCAGGCAGAGAGAAAGGCAGAAACAGACTCCTCGCTGAGCAGGGAGCCTGATACGGGGCTCGATCCCAGGACCCCGAGATCATGACCTGAGCTGAAGGCAGAGGCTTTAACCCACTGAGCCACCCAGGTGCCCCTGTAGTCATACATTTTTTACCTACAAAAATTATTCACCATAATTCAACATAATTATTGCTAATTAAGCTGGAAAAACAAATTCTTTTCATTATCCACACATTGCCTGTCCACATTTGGCTCTGCTCATCTGACCACAACATACTTTTTTGTAATTCTTTAAGCCCTCCCCATGTCCATACCAAGATTTTCTACCTTCATTTATAAAATGGGGGTCATGGGTCCTTAACTCACCTACTAAAAGAATACTTGAAACCCCTTGTACTAAATAGACTGAGGTGGGGGTGCGGGAAGAACTGGGAAGAGCTACTTTCAAATGATCTAACTTTGTTCTTTTTGCAGATTTCTCAATAACGAGTGCTAATTGCACATTTGGCCTTTTTTTTTTTAAATATGTGCCACCAATATTCTCAATTGTCTTTTATTAAAAATTCCAACCTGAGCTTAAAAGTGTTTTGTTAAATCTGCAGACCTGAGTGCACGCGAAGGCATGGTGCTTTATAAGCTCAAACTCCAGCTGCCTTTGAACAAAAACTAACGGGTCTTCTTGATACACAGACATTTAGAGCCTCAGTCATCAAATGAAATTCAAATACCTGTCCCAGGATACCAAATGGAGAATATGAACTATGGTATTCAGTAGGAGCAGACGGTGCACAGCAATTTACACTTGATGATAAAGAAATACCAACTAGATATGAACATTTCCCTGAACGTGTACAGAATGAAGGTTCCAAAGATCTAAGATAAAGTCTTAACTACTTGATTAGCATAATCCCCATAGTCAGAAATAATTTCTTTTCATCATGGTACTTTATGTCTCTGTAAAATTCATCTTTTAATATCCAAATTGGCATGTCTCACAATCGTGTGGCAAAGATTATGAGAATATAATATGCAGTAGGCTCTTTGCCTTCACAAGGCCTTTGGGTATTTTAGTGTCCCATGTGGATAGTGTTTCTTTACGTGGTATTGGCTAGAGTAGTTAATATTATGTCTGCAATGAGCCAGACAATAGAAAACAAGTTGGAAACTGTTCTTTCGTGGCAGGAAATTAAATTGCAAGTCTTGCATAGCATGAATTTTCTAATGGGACACCTGGCATCACTGACTATGGGAATAATTTTACACAGAGCAGCCCATATACAGCACCCTCCAAAGTGTCCCTAAAGTATTCATTTCCAGAGTAATGAAACAACAGTAGTAATCAAACATCAGCTGTAATCAATGAAATACTTAGGCTCTGATATTTAGCATGTAAGGAAGCAAGTGAATGCCCATTGCATAACTTAAAACATCAGATGCTCCCAGAATGAATAAATCAAAGGCTGTGGGAAATTTTCTTCTCTTGACCAAAGGATATAGAGTCCCGGATTCTCAGTCATGCCTACATGGGTGTAGATGTATCTCAGAATCTTGATAGACTAGATTAAGGGGAGGAGGGAAGGTGCATTCTGGATTCATTCCTTCTCCATTCTGGATTGTGATACATCCTTGTGGCTCCCCACCTATATGAAAACCATTGATATAAAATGTGCATTTTAATACATAAAATAAGTATACAAAATATGTATAGAAAGAAAGACATATTTATATGAAAACATTTCTTGGAGCTTCTCTTCTCATAGTATTTAGCCTATTTTTAATACTTTCTGACCCACATTTAGACATAAGGTTCCTCTTAGGATGCGTTCCTTTGTGAATTTTGAATTACTTAAGTACAATGGCAGGGGCACTTATATTTGACATCCCAATAATGACTCAAGGTCATTGCGAAAACCTGCAAAAACATCTAAGAAGGAGTCCAAGAGTCTATTTTAGTTGTCTTCAGTTTACTGAAGTGCATTTTTATCATAATCTATTGCCTTCCAGTTTCATAATCTATGTATGTTAACTCTACTGATTCAAAGTCCTTGTTTAACTGGAATATGTGCTATTTCCTAATGATAACTGATCAGAACATTTATCACATTGTACAGTGACATTTAGAAAATCAAACTAGCAGGGGAAATGCACATTTCCCACTGCTCTGAAATGCAGTCTACTCATAACCTTGGGACTAAAACAAAACAGAAACTGCCCGTGGATTTTCATCATCTGGGGTCCCTCATTATAAATCATGTATTTCATAGAGCTGAAATTGAAACTTAAGACAATGTCCTGTGGCTCAGCGGGCTGTGATTTGATAGTTTCCCTAGGTGAAAAGTAGGCGCACATTCCAAATATTTTCAGAGCTGCCGTTGATCCGGCTCCAAAAGCTCTTACATGATCCCAGGAAGACACCGATTAAGTTTTTAATTCTGCTACTCCAGCTCCTTTCTCCTTATTTTGGAAGACAGGCCCAACACGTTGATATTTCCAGGCTACGTACATAATAATCACAATTTTTTTTCTGATTAATCACTTACCAAAATATTGAAATCAACACGAGTAGACTTTTTACAATGAGGAGAATTGTAGAGTTTGTGCAAGAGAAGCTGAGGGTATGTATTTTTAAGTACTCGAAACAGTTAAACGGTGTTCCCCGAATGTTAGCCAGAGCTCAAATTGCTCTAGTGACCCAGAATGTTCTTTGTTACCGCTCTCCTTCTCATCACAGCTAACACACACCAAGGGCCTATTGTGTACAGGGCACTGTTCTTGGGGCCTTCCAGTAGAGTTCTGAGTCTGTACCGTTTCCCATCCCCCAGATCAAGGAGCAGGGTTGAAAGAAGGTCACAGTTCATGACCAAGGCCATGCGGTCATAATAATGACAAGAAAATCCTGCTTCCCACCCCTCCTTTCCGGCTAACCCTGGATTCAGAAATTTGTTAGAGGGAAAAATATCGCAGTGAAATGTCTCTTTGTGCTGGTTTTCACAGCATGGTGAGAAAATCTTTTCCTGGAACTTGGGAGACATTTTTCTTATTGAAAAGGAAGTTATAAGTGTTTCTATGGCTCTTGCCCTGTGGAGGTGCTGGTTGATGGCCTCAGAAGCCATATCTCTCTCATGTGTCAGTCTGTCAATTTAGCCACCAACTTCTGACCTTGAATCAGACAAATCTTCACAAAGACAGCAACAGAGAAATCATGGCAGGCTGGAAGTCATGTGGGAACTGAGCCAGACCTCACTTACCCCTACCAAGTCTTGAGGAAAGACCGCAAGGTGCTTTTCATGCTCACGACACTCCAAGTCACTTCTTAAAGCAGTTTGGGGTCAGGACACTCGTATATTCAGCTGTGTTGAACAGTCTCAAAGAAATTGTTCAATAAAAACATCTTGATTAAAATCCATAGAATCTTTTCCAGCTATACCTGGTGCAAATATACCCTTTTTTTAGATGTATGCCCTCTGAGAATTATTTCATTCACCTGTTTATTCATTCGACAAATGTAGAGTGAGTTTCCCTTAAGAACCAGCACTGTGTTAAACACTGAACGTGTCCTGTTGAAAAAAGACCCTTCTCTGCCTTTAAAAAATGCAACATCGATTTTGGGAAACGCTTGACAAAGCCTGTGCTGGTGAATGTGCCTTGTTTGTCATCTTCACTTGCCACCCACTTAGGATACAAAGTACACGGCTCATGGTGGTCACACCTGGACAGATGTGCATTTTGATCATTATTCTTAGATCACCTCACATGAGCCAACAAGATTATGCATATTTGTTGTTACATATAATGAGTATTTTTTTAGTCAAAAATGATAAAAACAAAAAAAGCACAGCTAAGGCTTTTTTGATCTGCAGTATCTTCACTTGGCCCTCGAAAGCCATTTCCATGAGGTAAATTCTGTAGTCAGGAGAAAACCGTATGTGCTGGGATTCTTAACTCCCGACTTTACCTAGTCTTCTGAGGTCACATGAATCCCACAGGAAAGATGCACCTGTATCTCTTCAAAAGGAAGGAGTTATGAAGACTGCCTTACCGAGTGATCCTCAGATAATGAAATCCTACCTTCCCACAGTTTCAAATCAGACAACTATAATTAGTAGAGGCTAAAACCTACTTGCACCTATGGCATAAAAATGACGACGTGGTTACTATTTTGAATCCCAATTCTAGCTTTGCAAGAATGTAAAAGATCTATTAGTAAAGTCAACTGAGTGATGAAATTGCATATGTTGCTTTGGGCCTCTGAAGACATATTACAGTTATTTTAAAAATAGCAGTACTTGGGAGCATACCATATGTCATTTCTGTGATGACAACGATCCAAAGTATGTTGGCTTTGCATCTAAAATGACATGGGACTCGTATCAATGCATAGCTTTAGATACTGTTCCATGACATGCAGGGTTTCCTATGCTAGTTTCAAAGACGTGCAGAAGACCTTATTTAAAAAGGCCAAAAATTGGGCGCCTGGGTGGCTCAGTGGGTTAAGCCGCTGCCTTCGGCTCAGGTCATGATCTCAGGGTCCTGGGATCGAGGCCCGCATCGGGCTCTCTGCTCAGCAGGGAGCCTGCTTCCCTCTCTCTCTCTCTCTCTGCCTGCCTCTCTCTCTACTTGTGATCTCTCTCTGTCAAATAAATAAATAAAATCTTAAAAAAAATTAAAATAAAAATAAAATAAAAAGGCCAAAAATTACTCCAGACTCTGTGTTCTACCCCAGGCTGCCACAAGAGGGCATTCTTCTCCCAAAATATATACAAGCAGAGTTTACTACTGATTTCTACAAACAGAGAAAACATGTGTCTAAGATTATCTCACAAGGGTCTTTAGCCTGGTCAGGAGTGTTTCATTAACGACTGATTCTAACATGATATTTTGTTTTCTTTACTTGACATTTTCTGATCGTGAATTTTATAGGGTGCTAATTAATCAATGGCTTGGATGACAACGGAAGACTGGATGTATTGTTTAAGCAGAGTTTTTGTTTTGCTTGTGATTTGCGATTTGAGTTCCCTAAAAAAGTTGGTGGTTCATTATGTCTCTCCCTTAGGGCTTTTTTGAAGAGGAGGAAGGTAAAGAGTATATTTATAAAGAGCCTAAGCTGACAGGCCTCTCTGAGATTTCCCAAAGACTGCTCAAGCTCTACGCAGATAAATTCGGAGCAGACAATGTGAAGATAATCCAGGATTCCAACAAGGTAAAGGAAAGCCCGTATTCATGCAAGTGTGAGGAGTTGACTTAATTTTTTCTAACTTTAGTAGTTAAAGTTTTCATTTTCTGCCTGACTGTGCAAAGTAAACCACCTCAACTATTTCGGATGTTTTGCTCATTTGTTTATTGGCTGGTTGATCAGTGATTTCTTTTTTCTTTTGTCATAATGTTATATACATGTTTATTCAAATAACTTACAGGTAATCATAGAAACAATTTACTAAATTCTGTACTTATGCCATGGGTTATTTGTTTGCATTTGAACAGCAATCTAAGGGTTAAAGTGATTGGGCCCAGTGGTGGAGTTGGACGAAACAGCACAATGTATGTATTCAGTCATGGAGGTCTTTGGGAGTCATACCAATTTTGAAATCTGTCCTCTGTGACAGTGGCAGACTTGTATTAACCCGAGAACATTCATTTTACTTCCTCATGGCTGCATGAAGCAAGGGCTTACATTCTCTGATTAGATTAGTCAAAATTGGATCTTCTAGTGTGCTTCCATTCGTTTAGCCAACTTTATCAAGCACCTACTACATGCCAAGCCCAGAACTAGCAGCTGGGACACATGGAGTCTCTTCCTTCCAGAGTTCACAGTTCATATAGGGTTAAGAAGAGAAGAATATATGAGAATAGTTAATTAAATAGAGCCAGTGAAGTACCACAGGAGACATGGTCCAAGTCACATGGAGAAAGCTCAGGGCTCCCTTAACAGCTCATTCTTGGCTGGGCAATGCTCCACAGGGGAAGAATGTTTGCTCTGGGAATTGCAGAGTGAGAAGGTGTCTGCTGGAAGCATAGGGCATTCTAAGAAGCCCAGCACAGGCAATGCCAGGAAGGAATGAAAGCGGGAGGTGTGTTTAGAGCCTGCCAGGTCTCAGAATCACAGTTTGGAGAGAAGAGCGTGGCAGAGTGAGGGAGCCGGAAAAGCTGGTTTGTGCCCAAATGTAGAGGCTGTTCCTAGGCCACAAAGGAAAAGGTCTTTTCGCACCTCTCCTCTTTTACACAACTGGCATTTGGAGCGATCTGGGCCTGAGGCTACTGGATCCAGACTGAAGTTGTGACAATGGGCTCATCATTCTCTCCCTTAGCTGGAAAGGTACAAGCCCCTTCCCCGTGAAGATGGACAGAACTGGAACTACTGTCATGGTGGCTCTCTGAAATAGGGGGCATGGACAGAGTTTCTAGTGGTTTCTAGAGTTTCTGTCAAATTTGGTGTCAGACCACTGGAGTCTTCATTCCACCAGAATACCTCCTATCAGCCGGTGATCCCTCTTGGAGAAACTAGTGGCCACTCTGAAACTCTTTTTCTTTTTTTTAATCTGTAAAGTGGTTATAATTATACTCATTTTACAGGGTAATTTTTAGGAGCATTACAAAGAAGTTCTCAAGCTTCCTCAAGTCTCTGGAATCAGATAGGCAGCAAGCAGTTAAACAGATGGAGAAAGCTGGAGGATGTTGAAAAATTCTTCCAGAAATCATTAGGAAAGAGGATGAGACTCATCTCTTCCAACCTTGAAAAATAGCAAAAGCCATTCCCTGGCTGTTCTTGGGACCCCCCCCCCCCCCCCCCCATCTGCCTGCCTTGTTGTTTGAGAAGGCTAGTCACTGCAGCAGAGTCAGTAAATACATTATCTAGGATGATTTATTGCAGATAAAAGAAAAAAAATAGAGAAACTGAAAATAAAAATATTGGCACTCATGAAATAGGTGAATCAGTTAATCCTCTAAACAGACGAAGAACCTCCTTCCACATTACAATCCCAGAGCCCATGGCTCCAGTCTAGGTATGTAGTTGAATCCTGGAGGGACCAAGAGATACACTTCTACGCTCAAGAAGCTCATATTCTAGGGGCACCTGGGTGGCTCAGTGGGTTAAGCCTCTGCCTTCGGCTCAGGTCATGATCTCAGGGTCTTGGGATCGAGCCCTACTGCAGGGAGCCTGCTTCCTCCTCTCTCTCTCTGCCTGCTTCTCTGCCTCCTTGTGATCTCTGTCTGTCAAATAAATTTTAAAAATCTTAAAAAAAGAAGAAGAAGAAGAAGAAGCTCATATTCTAGACAAAGGTAGGGGTATTCATTACAGAAGAGAAAGAAGATCAAAGATTAAATTATATGCCCTAAGCAGGTACTTAGGTGTCCAAGAACCTCAGCTCCTTGGAGGGCTGGCTCCAACCCACCTCTGCCGCTGTCTGGACCACCGTCCAGCCAGTTCCCCTTACTGTCGCTTCAGTTGGCCCAGCTCTGAAGCGATGCCATCGCCTATCTTTCCCCGCGGGGACAGGGACAGGCCCCTCCCTCGGGAGGCCAGCGACGGGAACGCAGAGCCTTCTCACTTCCAGGAGCCCCTGGGGCTCAGACTCCTTCTTTTGCCATAATGTGTTAACCCAGGTAAACCCCAAGGATTTGGACCCCAAATATGCCTACATCCAGGTGACCTATGTCACGCCGTTCTTTGAAGAAAAGGAAATAGAGGACCGGAAGACGGACTTCGAGATGCACCACAACATCAACCGCTTCGTCTTCGAGACGCCGTTCACGCTGTCGGGCAAGAAGCACGGCGGCGTGGAGGAGCAGTGCAAGCGGCGCACGGTCCTCACCAGTAAGTGCCCTCGTGCGGGGCCTCCCTCGCGGGCTGCGCGGTGGCTCTCAGGTTTGCTGACAAGGACCCGGGACGCGCTACATGCGATGTGTGTGCCGGGAAGCGCCTCTTGCCCCTCCTTGGCAAAGTCGACAAGGAGAGAAATTCTCCCGTAGAGCTACTTAATGCACCTCTTCCCTTTAGACGTTCCAGCCGTCAAGGTCATGGTGTGCGCATCCTGGGAGAGGCACTGGGAACTTCCCCCTGCCCTCTCCCTGAGCCTGCCCCCCGCGATTTCAGGGTTAGCAGCTCTCCGAAGTGTGTGCCTTGGGACCAAATTCCAAACCACTCTGGAATTCAGGCTTCTCATTTGTAAACTGAAGGCAAGGGATGACCTCCCCCGTTCCTCTCAGCACCCTCTAGATCTAGTCTATGAGTTAGTCATCCTTTTACCTATTCGGTAAACATGCCATGAGGGCCTGCGAGGGGCTGGACACTCTCCTGGGAATTTAAATAAATGAACCCCGAGTCTTGCCCTCAATGTGTCCACGGTCTGGTAGGAGAAAACCAAGTAAAGCAAGAAATCCAGGCGAGCATGGCCTGAGAAAGAAAAAGGGAAGGCACAGGTAATCCCCCTGGGCGGGGGACGGTCTCCTAGGGCAGACCAAAGAGAAAGTTGAGCAAAGGTGTTCTGGAGGAATCTTGAGAGATGAGCAGTCCTGGAGTACGCAATAGATACAATCGCAGTGTCCCAAATTATAGGAAACATTCATCTTCGGAAAACTTTTCCAGAACTTTTATCATCAAAAAATGAGAACAAAACTATCATACTATATGCTACTGAGTACACATTTAAGCATTCTTTAGGGTGGTTTAGAATAGTTTTTATTTGAATTAGAAGCTGGGGGGGGGGGGGGCGGCGGGGCGGTACTGTTTTAAGACTCTAAAAGCCTAAACCCAGCCAACAGATGAGTAGTTGTTGGCTAGCCAAGTGTAGAAAAACAAGCCAGGTGACAGCCGCTGGGCCCCAAGCTGAGATGTGAGACACCACAGTACACTGGAGGAAAAATAACTCACATACACAGAAACCATGCAGAGTGGAAGATGCTGTATGCAAAAAAAAAAAAAAAAATTCGTCTGGACCTTCCAGTGCCACCCCGGACTCACCTCAACCTTTACCTTCTCTTGCATGTCTTTTGTGCAGCGAGTCACTTGTTCCCATATGTGAAGAAGAGAATACAAGTCATAAGCCAGTCGAGCACAGAACTGAATCCTATCGAAGTGGCGATTGATGAGATGTCCAAGAAGGTTTCTGAGCTTAACCAGCTTTGCACGATGGACGACGTAGACATGATCCGACTGCAGCTCAAAGTCCAAGGAAGCGTCAGCGTGAAGGTAGGCGCTCTCGGAGCGGAGAAGCGCTTGTTATAACGTGAAGCCTGGTATAAAACACCCTAGAAATTCTTTACAAAAGGGCTAAGAGAGACTTTTTTCTGTAAAGTTTCTGAGCAACTTTATCTGAGTCTTTCAAATTTTGTTTCACTGTAAGTACACATGGATGGTGCTAAACACCAGGAGATAAACCTTTTTTTTTTTTTTTAATTTTAGCCTAAATAAGATTTCTTCATCCTCAATCCTTCTTTCCCATCTCCTCTGGATAAACTATGTTCTATATTCTAAAATCTAACTAATGAATTAATTAATGAATAATAAATGTGGCTTTCTCATAAGTATCTGTAAGTAAAAGCCTTATGAAAATGTTCCAAAACAAAATTCTTAAAAGTGTATTAGTTCATAAGATGTGTGTCAGTATTTATCTGACTGTCACATGTCTGAGAAGCAGCAGATGGCCTCCTCACAGTTGGGGATTAAAGAATATATAACAAGCAGACTGTTTGCAAAAGCATAAGCAGTATTTAGGAAAATCAGCAAGGTGGGCGCAGGTCCTAGCTAGAACGTTATCCCCTAGATCTGAAGACAAGGGGAGAGAAGAGTGAATGGGAGCAGAGAGAGAGCTGGGAGAGCCAGCTGGTGAGACAGACAGAGCTGCCTCTGCTAGATAGAAGACCACAAGGAGGAAACCCTGGGTCCAAAAACACCCTGACCAGCTGAGACTAGGGAGAGGCAAGCAAGACACTCACCTTGGGCACAGAATTTAAATAGGCATCAAAACACTCAGTACCCACCATAAAATAATATTAATGCAGGTTTTTTTTAAATAAAAAATGTCAAAAATTTATAATGAACCAAGTGTTCACATTGTAAATAAAGGCAGGCCAGTAAGCATGCCCTGTGCAACTACAATGGAGCCCAAGGCAAAATCAGGAATACAGATCCTGATGATCTGCTCTCTGCTTCTGCACCTACCTCTCTTCTGTGTCCCCCATGGGTGACTCAAAATAGCAATAATAATAAATCTTTTAAAGCCAGAAAGCAAAAGACCCATTGCTGTACTCCAAACGGAACAGCTTCCCTCAGCACATAGGTGTGTCGAGGAAAGTGAGCATTGGATCTGGAGAAGCAAAGGAGAGTATCCATAACATTTACTCATTCTACCATGCAGGCAATCCCTCCCCCATAAGGGCCTTTGAAGACAACTCTAATACAGTGTTAGCTTCCTTCTTCTGTGACCGTATTCCTTCCAAGCCCTACAGTCACAGCAAAAGGCTACAAACACTAAAGAATATGGACTCCTTCACAAGTGTGAGCCTACTCATGTGTGTGCACATGAACGGGACCTGGCATTGTGCAGTCACTCAGCAAATCTGATAAATGCTTCCTCCGGCCAGTATCTAGGCCAGACTGTCAAGTGGAATACAGTCAAACAGCGTTTCCCAGGGCGGCACATACACCACCACCATAGAATGTCGCTTGTTAATAGTTCAGTGTTTATTGTAATGTGAACAGAAAAAAAAAAAAAAATAAGTAGCACATCAAACATTTGATTTCACAGATGTTAAAATTAAATGGATTTAAAGTAAGGAAAAATGAGTCACGTTTTCAAAGATAGTGAAAAAATAACGGTGCAAGCCGAGTGCAGATATGACAAAAATGGGAAATGATGGGCAAGTGACAGTTTGCGAAGGGTGGTCATGGAGTACAGCACTCAGATTCGTCCTTCAGGAACTTACTACTGAGTTAGAGGACAGCAGATGAGACAGGTAGCGCATCATTAGGTCACCAGGCTCTGTGAGAGGATTGGGGTGCTGCGTGATTGGTTCTACTCCTTCCAGCAGTGGAGAAGGCCCCATCCAAGGAAGAGATGGGATGGCCCTCAGCCAATTCTCTTCTCCCCAACAGGTTAATGCTGGGCCTATGGCCTATGCACGAGCTTTCCTTGAAGAAACCAATGCAAAGAGATACCCTGATAACCAAGTAAAACTTTTGAAGGAAATCTTCAGGTAAGTTTTTCTGTGTTGGAATGTACCTCCTCCAGGTAGCAGAGTCTCTCAGCAGCTTGACTCGGAGCTGCCACTTTCTACGGCTAATTGGTCATTTGCTTTTCACTGTCACTAAAGGCAATTTGCAGATGCGTGTGGGCAAGCCCTTGATGTGAACGAGCGGCTCATCAAGGAGGACCAGCTGGAGTACCAGGAAGAACTGAGGTCCCATTATAAGGACATGCTTAGTGAACTCTCCGCAATTATGAACGAGCAGGTAAGACTTGGCTTGAGGTGGCCCAAGCTGCCACGTTATAGAAACTGTCCATTCTGTCCCTAGTGCCAGAAGGACTGTAAATGTCCCTTTTCTTACATGAACAGCATGAGCACAGAGGTTCTCACTCCTCCATGTCCAAGATTCTTTGCCTCTCAAATCAGAGATCAGGTTACGGGAGAAAAAAATCTATAGGGGTGGGGGGCGATGAGAACCCAAGTAATTTCCAAAGTTTCAGGTATGTTTATCCAAACTCTATGCAAAGTTGGCTTTCTAAAATAGATGGAACCTTTTAGACACCAAGGAACACAGGATGACATTCCACTAGGTTTGCTGCCACTCCTGTCACCCCAATATACACCTCTGCAACGCCCAAGTTGTGAGGTGGAGTTCTACCACCAGGGGTCTCTGCACCATACTCGAGAAGAACCCTAGGTCTAAGGTCAAGGCTTTGTAAGGTCCAGACTGCACCTACAGAGGCTGGGCATTCCTGAAGATGTGCAGAATTGGGGTAAAACTTAATCCTCTACCCCACCAGCAGGTCATCCATGCATCTAGCATGTTCCATAAGGGTGTGCACAAAATCTGGATATTCATTAATCACAATACTTTTTGAGGCACAGAAATCAAGTGGAAAAGCCAAGGGCCACTCTTTGACTTTCCAGCATCCATCAGCTCCCACACCTGGACATCCTGACCTGGACCTCTTACTACTCACGGTCTTCTCCAGGAGTTTGATGTGCTCTTTACAGAATAACTGAGCAGGAGAATTTGAATAATCTCCTAACAGTGCCTCATGCACAGCAGCCACTCATTAAAAATTAGTTCCCCTTCTTTTCTTTCAATGGCCTGGCACTATCAACACTATTCACAAAGCATGAAATGTATCTCATGCATGTTTTCTTCCCAGTGCATTTCTCATTGTTTCTTTTGTCTTCTTTTCCGTCTCCTTTTACCCACATTTTAAACTCTCCAAAGTAGCTAGGGGAAGAAATTGGTTAATTGATTTATGTTGGAGATCATTAATCTCCCTGGATAGGATTTCTCAATGAGGGATTATTGTTAGTGGGATTTGGGATTATGAAGGGACGATGGGAATTAAAAACTCAAGAGAGATGCCTCGGTGGCATGGGGGCAATCATAGATTTGAGAGTGAAACAAAAGAACGAGCAGTGGACCTTAAAGCTGGAAAAGGTGGTGAAGAAATGTTTGTTTCCAACTATAAATTACATCTGACCTTGAAACTTCGGGCAAAAAATACTTTTCTCTTTTTTTTCCTGGCAGCTCTGTCGCGGTCCGTGTCTGTACAGCTTCTGTTCCTCTGTGTCTAGTATTTCCCTCAGTACTATAAGCAAAAGTGGTATGTTTTTCTTTCCTTATGTCTACACTGTCCTTTGTGGCCTTCTGGTCTGCCTATCTCTTCCTAGTTGTTCGTATTCCCCCAGACACCTCCACGGTGGCTAGTGTTCTCTGAGTGTTTATTTAATTAGAACAATTTTATTTCCATTTCGAGATAGACTGATATTTAAAAAAAAAAGCTTGCTGATTAAAGTTAAAAGCTTATCTTTTATTTATTTTTTTTAAGTAGGCTCCATGCCCAACATGGGGCTTTAACTCACAACCTTGTGATTGAGAGTTCCATGCTCTTCCAACTGAGCCAATGAGACACCCCAACAACTTAGCTTTTAAAAAGAAAATTCATACTCAGCCAATTTGTAAAATATATTTGAGGTCAATTGTATCTGAAACAAAGATTCAGTATACCTCAAATTGCAACAGCAACAAAAAACAAAAACAAAACAACAACAACAAAAATCTTCTGCACAAATATAAGAACCAGCTGATTAAGAGGAGAGAAAAATAATTCTTTTACAGGATACCTTTACTAAAAGAAGCAAAGTTTAAGTTTGTACTTCCTGGAAGTTGATTCAAAGAAAAGAAATGGATGGATTTCACAGATCTTATTATTCAGTAAAAGAAACAGATCTGTTGGCAGGAAAGATAAACTTTCCCCTGGTCCTGGGGATTTGTCACATTGGTATTTACATATGGGAAAATGACAACAACGTATGTTACCTTCAAAAAAAGTTTTCCTTAAAAATGATTTACTCTATTATATGGGTTTTCCATATTTCCACCTTAGATTAAAATGAGGACAAAGTATTAACTTCTAACTCTGTAAAAGAGATTCTAGAAGAGAAACTAGTTAATAATCATCAATCGTAAGTATAAATTATCCATAGCAAAACTATAAGATATCTAAGTGAAATTAGCTATTTTCATGACAATCATCAATAACTGTTATTCATTGGTTGTAATGAACAATTTCCTAAAATCAGAAAGAGTTAGCCAATGATTAAGATCTATAAAGTCTCTAGTATTTTAAAAAATGGGTGTTGTCTCAGTTCAGATTTACAACAACAACAAAAAAAATTGTTTACTTCTTTTCTCAGTTTTTTTTAATGAAAAAGCATCTAGCGGTAATCATTGAATTCAAACTCTAGTGGAGGGAAGGGTTGTCTAATATTAGCATGATCTTGTAATGCATGAATTCATTCACATACCTTTATACTTATGACATGTTCTGGAAGAAAATTACATATATAGTTACAGTGAAGAGAGAAATTCTACCCTTGAACTTTTAAAAATAGAAATAGTGTTAGAATAGATAGACATAGAAAGAAAGAAAAATAGCAATGGCATTAATTATGCAGTTGACTCCAAGAGTGCCCAGAAAAGTCCTAGCTAAGAGGGTATCCTGAAGCCACCTACTTAGTGAAAGATTCAGTATACGGAAGGAGATGGACTAAGATAAAGCGGATGCTAACGTGTAAAATGGAGATATTGGGATGAAGCAGTTCGGGTTGCTAAAGTGAGAGGCAGACAACAACTACCTTAATAGGCAGCCAGAATTTTATAAGCCACACTATTTTATAAGTAGCCAAAAAAACATAAAACCTCCTTTGATGGAGGCCAAAGTGATACATGTAAGTAACTGGAAGAAACATAAATATAAGATGCTCATTTGGAGTCTGTTTCAGCACTGACGGTGATAACATTGTGAAATCAACGGCCGTAATGAATCTCAAATATAAAATACAGAGAAAGGAACGGGTCCACTCTGTTATGGTGCCAAGAAGGCAAGATGCAAAGGCATGTTGCTCCAGGAGTGTCAGATACTCTAAGGACACTTTATTTCCCAAATTATTTAAGCAGAACTTGTGGCATCCACCATAAGAAGGATTTATGGGCAGTCTAGGATACCCAGATGCTTCGTGCTCTGTGTAACCTGTCTTGGAGGGTTAAAGAGGGTTAAAGCTAAACCATAGTAATATGTTAACTAAGTGGAAAAATCTTTTGAAATATCCATTAAGTCTCTCCCTTACAGAGATACATTTTAGAGGTACCTACAGTTTCTACTGTTGTTATCATATTTACATATCATTATTCGCACAGATTTGACAGGAAGTTATTACTTAGGCATGTTAATATTATTTTCAAATAATATTAGTGTATTTTTTTCTTATATTTCCATTAATGCAAACATTTAAATGAGCTTTCGGGTGTTTCCCCTTTTTGGTATTTTGACAGTATAAATTGTAAACTTTTAGAATAAAATGAAATTCTGGAAGTACTCAGATACAGTCATAAAGTCATTATTTATAAATTTATCTCTGATAGTCAAAGAGTATTGTGAAGCTATTTTAAATCTTGCCAAAATGCTTCTGACATGGGCTTGCAAAAAATTACAGAACTATTCTGATAAGCTCATTTTCAACAACTCACAGCGGTCCTTATGGGGGTGGGAGAGAAGCACTGTTCCGGGTTTTAATTTTGTGCTTGCCAATATTAACACAAAACTCTCTATTTTCCTTTTGATTTGCCGTGTTGCATTTCATCCTGTCAAGATTACGTACAGGGACGACCCGTCAAAGCGCGGAGCGGAGCGAACCTGCCCTCTGGTAATTAGCAGGGCGGCCCCGGCTGTGCCCACCGTCTCCATCTCAGCCAGTGAGGAAGCTTGAGTGGAGGTCTGCTGCATCAGACACACCTCTAAAGGAACCCTCTGAATTTGCAGCTCATCTCGGGGAAGAGAGAGATTTAATTTATTTGAAGTTTTTATAGTGTTAAAAATTTTTTTTTTTTTACCTCGCTAGCTTGAAAATTTTGCCCGCCTCCGGTTTTGCACATTTCTTATGGTTTGTTTGTTTGTTTTTTCCTTGAGCAACATTGATCAAGTCAAGCTGAACATTTGCCGTGAAATTGCAATGAATGTGTAGCTCAAAAGCAAACCCTAAGTTTGCTGTCAGTTATAATGTGTTCAATACCAAGCCCTAGTACATATATTTTAAAGGTCAAAGTGAATGTTTTTGTAACATTTAAGCACATTTCAAATGTAAATAGAAGATTGTAAGATATATGGTTTTTACCAAATTTAAAAGAACCTTTTTAGTTAATACTTATGACAGTGCTAAAATTGTATGAATAACATTTCAGATACCATTATATTAAAATATTTGTGTATGTGTACAAAAGTGTTGATAAATACTAACCTTTAAAGTTTGTGGAGTTCCTTTATTTGTAATATATGTGCTCTTAAAAGCAATGGGATGTGAAATTATGTAAGTATTTTGTTGTTAATAGAAATAAAAAATACAGTTACTTTGCATTTGGTTCCCTCTTGAAGAGTGGGTGAGTTCCTACTAAAAGTGGTTTATCGGACTGGATACTTGCTGAACGCAATCCCATATTCACTACATATGGTGCCTCCTTAAGAGGTTAGGGAAAGGACTCCACACTCAGCCAGGCTGTTACTCCAAAGATCAAATCAACATGCCAGAAGTTTCCAAATCTACGATAATAGGATGACTGGGGAAGATAGAATGAATCAGAATCTTGAGGGCTGTGGTATTTAATAGGGCTCTTCACAAATATTCCATATAAACTTGCGGTGGGATTGCATGTTCCTGCCTCTTTTGAAGTTAGACTTGGCCGTGTCACTTGCTTTTGAAATGTAAGCAGAAGTGACATGTGTCATTTTCAGGCAGATACTTAAAAGCCAGTAAGTGGTTCTGCCCAATCCTCTCACTGAAGCACTCACATGGAAATGAGGCCTCTATCAGCCTGAGTCCCCAAGTGACCACAACGAGCATACACACACACACACCCCACAACTACCACCACTACCCACCAACCTTGTCAAATACAGAGTCTGAGTCAGCAGCACATTTGGTTGTATTAAGGTCCCAGGATTCAGGGACTGTTTGTTACCACAACATTATGAGTTCATCCTGGATGAATTGTGACTGATGCTCAACCGTGTTTGGGAACCACTAACACATTCCACCTCCTCCTCCAGCCAGCTCTCTCCCCCAAGCAACACCAGCAGCAGTGCAGCTGAACTGAGCTGCCTCCAGATGCAGAAGGCAAGCTCAGGAAGAGCATTTTACATTCACCCCTGGCAGCCATTCCAAAGGTCTAGCCTCCAGTTAGGAGACTTTGGCTGAGTTCATCTTTGTCCTTCAAAAGTCCATCAGCCACTATCCACAGAGGACCACAAAGGAGGGTAGACCTTAGAAGACATATTTAAATACTGTGAACACAGAAGTGATAAAATCGTATTTGAGATTAAAACTCTGATCACTCAAGATTCACGTAACTGCTCTTTTCTCAAAAAGAATGCACTCTTTTACCTTAAAAATAAATAAATAAAGCCCTGTGATGAGATGACCTCTGATTCAAAGTAACACTCCCTGCTTCATTCTGATTCC
Source organism: Lutra lutra (assembly GCF_902655055.1). Lineage (NCBI taxonomy): Eukaryota > Metazoa > Chordata > Mammalia > Carnivora > Mustelidae > Lutra > Lutra lutra. The sequence goes on along the minus strand of NC_062280.1, from coordinate 34,265,893 downwards.
AACTTTCTGGGTATTTGCCTGGCAGGATAGAATCTTGGTCATCTCATCTAACTTCCTCATCATTACTATACCAAGAAACCAGGAAGACTCTTCCCCTGCTACTGTTCCCACTCAATTTCCACCTTTAGTCTTGAGACCTTAAGCCCATCCCAACCCACCCATTCCCCTGCCCCAAGGACACTGTCAGCAATGGGCTACCTGCCCAAATCTGAAAATACAATCTATAAGGAAGTAATCGTAAATAATGGGTCTTTGGGCCACCTGGTGACTCAGTCCACTTAGTGTCCAACTCTTGATTTTTATTCAGGTCATGATCTTGAGGTCCTGGGATCGAGCCTCCTGACAGGCTCTGCTTGAAGATCCTCTCCCTGTACATCTGCCCCTCCTCCCTTATGCTTATATACACACTCTCTCTCTCTCTAAAATAAATATTTTTTAAAAATAGATATTTTTACTTTTGTTAAATGCCCAATATTCTACTCACAAGGAGGAGTATGTTCAATGACTTCATTGTGGTTTGCTCCAAAGTGGTTCCTAGATCAAGTCGTTGAAGATTTTTTTTTTTTTTAACAGAGAATGTAAGAGGGAGAGAGAGAAGCAGACTCTCCACTGAGCAGGGAACCCAATGTGGGGCTCCATCCCAGGACCCCAAGATCATGACCTGAGCCGAAAGCAGACACTCAACCAACTGGGACACCTAGGTGCCCCATATAGCAATAGCCTAAAACAATTGCTCTAGAGACAATGAGCTGAAACCACTCTGCCTTAACAGCATCAAAACTTACCCTGCACAGTCCCAGAACCTTGTACTCCTGACTTCTTTAGACCAGATGTATCAAAAACTGGCTTCTCGGAGACTGAAGCCAGCACATCCACATTTTATCTGTGGCACACAATGTCTTTAGGTTTTTGCAATTAGATATCAACACTTAAATACTCAGAGACAGGTAAAATTCCAGCTTCTTAACATCTGTTAAGAAATCAGGCTCTATGGCAATGCTGGATTCAATTCCCACATGACAACAATCAGTTAAAGCTGAGGTACTGTTGACCATTTACATGTGCCTTCCAGCTTGCCAGAGTTGGCACCAGGTCCTAACTGACTTACGCCTGATCAACCCTCTTACCTATTTCCTGCCTAGACCTAGGCACATGCAGACCTCTGTTCAGATAAGCTTTTTATATGTAAGCATTGTGATCACTAGATGTGGACAGCAGATCATCTGTTTCAGAACTGGGCAGGATACAAGTTAAAAGGCATATTTCTGAGCTCTATCAACCTTCTGAAATAGAAACCCCTAGGAGCCATACCCAGCTCCACATGATTCTTAGGCACACCAGGGTATAAAAATTCCACTGAGTCCTCTAATTAACTACCCCTAAAAATGTACTTTGCAGAAGACAATGCCTTGTGTACCAGTGACCTGATTTTCAATTGCCAAGACAGTGAATTCTTATTTTATATTCTTTTTATCTTTGTATAACTTCTCTCAGCAATCTACAGCATTTTACCCAAATTAATAACTCCTCAAAATAATCTCAGTAAAGAAAAAAATGATAGTAAATTTCACAGTTCTACAAATGGAAATGGAAAGAGTAAAAATAAGACAAGTAGGATCATTTTCATTATTTACCCTGGAAAGTATCCAACACAGAATATGTGGAGGTAGTGCTTGGGCTCAGTCCTGGCTCTGTCCACCATCCATTCATCATCTCACTCAGTAGCTACCTCTCTTCCCATTCTCATTTTAAAGTGCAAAATGCCCAACCTGTTAAAAAAAAATTAACATATCCATGAATTTTTGGTAATAATTACCTTACAAACAAGTGTCCATTATCCAAACCCACACAGTATGTCCCTATTTTAACTGTGTTCTCATTCATTTAGAGACCAATATAAATGGTTCAATTAGCCTGTTTCCTTCAGAATGACATACTGTTTTCTGAAAAATGGAGAGCAAGTTATAGGGAAGTATCAACTTCCAGAACCCTAAACGCTGCTCTGCAAGATTTTACCGTATGTGTAGATTGACTTTTCATCTTATAGTATTGTCAAACTCCAGAAATATAAAAAGATATATGTATATATAAAATCAGTACTCTTATGAACAGTTAGGAAAAGAAACAAATTTGAAAGCAAATGTGATAAATGATCCCAAATTACACTTTAAATTTGCTCACCTTACAAGTGGTCTCCAAATCCTCCACTCCTTACATTTGTATCAGTGAAAAATTATGTATATTTAAAAATAGATATTATATGATGAAATATGATATTTTGTTCAGAAAATGATGAAGTACAGGCATGACTAATGTTCAGGATTCTCTGCAGGAAGCCCCTTGCCCTCCTTCTAGTTCCTTATCGTGCCTATTTGCCTACATGTACCTTTTACTCAGATCCACAATGTTCTGTTCACTTGGGGGAAAAACAAAACAAAACAAAACAAGACTATTTTGTGCTTCCTTCTGACAGAAAGATCCATTTCCCTTTTCTCCAACCACACAAATCCAACCCATAGACATCAGGACTAGCTGAATTCATGCCTGTGGTGGATGCTATGACACCACAACAGTTCCACCCTCGAGGACTGAGATACCCATTCTGCCAGCTGCTCAGAGGTCTGGCAGCTAACGTCTCTCCTCTGAGTCCCTCTGGCCCAAGGTCACATCACTGCCCGGAGGAAGCTTACGTTCAAGGATTGGTTGATGGTGGAAACCGCAAAAGCCTGGCTTCTTTGCCCCAATCCAAGACAACTCTGAAAGGCCATCCCGGCTCCCTGGCTCCTAAATAAGAGGTCATCTGTAACCACATCATGATTGAACAACTCCCTCTGTCCACTCATCTTCTGAAGAGGATTCCCAAGAGGCACTGATTCCCAATACATTTCCTGCATGTACACCTCCACATAGACTCTGTTTCTTTGGGAACAGATCAAGTCAACAGCTTTTCAGATATTTTGCTTATGACTCTTGCTCACCTGGATTTCTCATCCTCTGCCCTTCGGTGGCCAAATTGCCCTGAATCTCCCATTTTTCTTAATTATGTTGTCGGTTATCATTTCATGTGTACCTGTGTTCTTCCCAACCCTATCATGCCTTCCTTGAAGGCATATTGTGTCTTAATATTCTTTGTATTCTTTGCAGTTCAAATTACTGACCCGAACTTCAGAGTTCTGGAGCTCAGCTCTCAAACTCTTGTCAGGATGAAACAGTTCCAGAAAAAAATGCTAGGGAAGGGAATGAGGAGCAGAGGAATGAAGAAGCAGAGGAATGAAGAGCAGATTGTGAGACGATAGGTTTGAGGCCAGAAGTCAAGTGTCCTCAAATCTCTTTTTTAAGGGAATATTTTTGAAAATATCAGAGTTTACTGCTTTCTGGTTTCTCCTCAGTTCTCAGCCTCAGCAGAATTTTGCTACTAAAGTATTTGGCACTAAATCTGTAGACACCTAGGAACAAATTAAAGCAAAAGTATTAATGACATGATGTTTTCATTTGGAAGCTTTCCAGCTCCTCTTTGTTTCCAGTTCCCTTCGATTCCTATGCCCACCCCATCACCCAATGCTGCCTCACTATCGTCCCACACTAGCCCTCCACCCAGCCCTATCTTCCTCAGGCAGAAACCCCACACCTTTCCAGTCTGTGCTTGCCCTCTTTCCAAATGGGTTCTGATTCAAATGCCAATTCCAATCATAGGTAGGTTGTTGCCTGGAATGCCTGGGATGCTGGGTTGGGGAGAATTATGCAAGGCCACCTTTGCTCCCAGAAGATATGCTCCACTAGCTACATGATGGGCACAAGAGCTAGGAATGGCAGCCTACCTGCTGTTCCTTTGCCATCCATGCATGAACCCTCCTCAAAGGCTAACATCAAGTTATCTCAAGCTATAGTGCCACTGTCTGATTATAGGCAAGAGTGATATGGTTTCCTAGTGTTAACAATCGCTGTTGTTAACAACATGATTAACCCAATCAAACAACAATCGTAAACCCCAGAAAGTGAAATTCTAAATGTTGGAATTGTAGGTCTTCAGATATTCTGCCACTAAAGCTCTTCCTCAACCCACACTCTTCTCTACCATATCACTGCATAGACAATCATCTCTTCCATGTAGGCTGAAATCATCCCTGAACATATTCATTTAAGTCAGATCTAGGTGAAACAGTACATGAGTTACAAAAAACCATCCCTACTAATTGCCTGAAGTCTCAGCTAGGTATGTCCTTGGGCAATCACTTGAACTCTCTAAGAGAAAGATATGATCACCCCTGAACAAGTTGTTATGAAAATTAAGAGAATAAAACAGATGTATGAGTACTTTGTTGAGTGTTATCCATATATGTCTTATGCTAGTCACTAATTGAAAATTGTCAAATATCAACCCTACCAACTCATGCTATCTTCCCACATTATCCCAATGCAATCAGTATCTGATTCTCCTGATTCTCGGACAACATTCAAGGTATGATGGCCACTGAGAGAGCCACATGTACATAATGTTAATGAAACTTGAAGGCATGAGAAAGTTTATGGGGGATACTGAATTTTTTAAGAGAGTGAAAAGGAGCTCAAGATATCATAAGAGCTGACATTTGAGAGTCCCCTCGCCATGTCTTTTGAAGCTCCACCCTAGTTATGTCCTGAAAATAATGAGAATATCCATGGTCTACTTAGAGAACACGGTCCCATCCTGGCAAGGAGCAAATTTGCCTGAGCCGTGAAAGTGGTAAGCGTTGATTTGCCTATGGGATCGGGAGCGGAGCAGCTATGATTAGGGAGCAGATAGGCAGATAAACAAGTTTGGGCTCAGAACCTGGGTGATTAGGTGTTGTGGGTAAATTATAGAGATGAGAAGACATCAATCAAAGAGAGAAATTCCCATGAAAGCTCTAAACTCCTCTGCCTTTCCCTTGCCCCTAGAGATTACTGTAGGGAATGCATGTGCTTTGGGATGAGAAGGAAAGGAAGAATAATTTGATAGAATGATCATAAATCACAAGTCTCAAGAGAAATACTACAGTAAGCACATAAAGTTGATCTTACAAGAATAAGGAGTAAAAGATAGATCAAAACATGCCCAAATGGGGTTCGTGAATGTTGCTTGGAGAAGGTAATGGTGATTAAGCCTGAGTAATTGTGTGAAAGTTTACAAAGAACAACTTTAAATAACACTAATGTCAAGGATCCTCCAGAGGAATCTGTTTGCCATTTTCTTACATCATTAATATTAATACCCAACTATAAAGTCATTGTTTCTTGAATGTATTGCTAACGTATAAAGGATATTTGTTTTTGAAGCTGATGACTTTGTATTTCATCAAAAGCACTACAACTGTAACTACTAAATCCAGTTCCTAAGTTATAAATAAGATAGTCAGTGATAGTTGCAGGATATTTTATTAAAGAGAATGCCCCACTGACCAAAGAAGTTTGTTCCATAATACTCACAGGGAGGTTAGTAAGTCCCTTTGGATTTCTAAGGGACTCATCTTCTGAAATGCAATTTTTCCCTTTGAATGAGCAATTTAAAAATAAAAGAAAAGTAACGTTCCAGAAACCCAACTTAAATCACTTCTTTAGAAAAGAAATTTTTATTTTTTAACAAAAGTCAAGTAAACTAGAAATCTAGCCAGGAAGGCTCTGGAGTGTTCTTTGAAAATATTTCCTAGCAGTGACCCAAGGCCATGGCAGAGGCCTTTCACCACCTCAGCTCAAAAATATTCCTTTGGATCCAGGAAGTCAAATGGCCCATCACATTCTGTGGAGTGGTTTTCGAAGTTAAGACTCTCCTGAACAGCTGAGTAAAATAGACATTGACTCTCCTAGGTTTATGGAATTAGTTATTCCTATGCTAGAGGATTGGGGAAGTACATGGCCCCTCACTCTGCCTTTAACCTTAGAAGAGCTGAAAATAGGATTCCTTTCTAGAAAGAAACTGTTCCCATTAGGATTTCAAGCTTAAGAGTTGCAAATCATGATGCAAAAGATCTTTATTCTACCTTTAAGTGTCCCTGATTCAGAAACCACGGATATCTATAGTTACTGCTGGACAGAGTGGTGAAAAACAGTAACAGGCTTATGAAACCAGTATTCACTGTCTCCTGGAGTGTCATTGGCGTTTATAACTGTGCTAACAGAGCTTCTCTCCCAACATTTTTTTTTTTTCTATCTTACTGTTGGTCCTGCTTGGAATGAGTCAGAACCTCAAGAGTGGATGGGTAGGTGCCACTCCCCGAAATGGGGATTTCCTAACATCATACATTGGCAAGAAGGAAATGAGAGGCTTAAAAAAATGCATGAAACACAAATAAGCCTAGTCCAGCAAAGTAAGCCAACACCTCCCTGACTCCCAGGCTGATCACCAGCCCTCGGGAGTCTGAGGTTTTCCACTTGCAAAAGCCCCCATACGATGAGACATCTGTTTGTTGCTGGAGGATATCATGGCAACATTATTTATACCTCTCAAAATAACTTCCATTTGGCATTATTCATAAGTACATCATTAGAAGTTGGATTTTCAAATCAAGCTGTCAGTAAGATAACAAGATGCCTTAATTGAAGAATGGGTTTTAGTGTTTTGGTTACTATCAATTTTTCCAGTCCCATCAAATGTGCAGCTTTTCTACTCCTTTCAAGAGAAACTGAGAAAGAGTGACTTTGGCAAAAATGCAGGGCTCCCAGGGGACGACGCAGCTGCAACCCATTCCCTCTCCTGGAAGCCATAGAAGTAACTCGTGGTTGGAGTTACTGAAAGTTGCTCCACCGTTTCACCCCAGAAACAGCCTTGAGTGCAGTGAGAACTATGCTTCACTTTCTCATTCATTTCATCCTTCATCAGAATTAGCAACTTCTTAGATTATGTATTTATCGTATCCCATGATGTGTTCTTTGAAGCTGAAAGGTTAGCATATTCTCCTTTTGTAAATTAAGAAGTAACATTCTGGGGTGCCTGGGTATCTCAGTCGATTGGCATCTGCCTTTGGCTCAGGTCATGATCCCAGGGTTCTGGGATCAAGCCCCACGTCAGGCTTCCTGCTCCCCGGAAGGCTGCTTCTCCCTCTCCTACTCCCCCTGCTTGGATTCCCTCTCTCATTGTCTCTCTCTATCAAATAAATAAATAAAATCTTAAAAAAAAAAAAAAAGGAAGTAACATTCTCCTTGTCAGAATTCCCCACTTACGTTTCTGTACTGTGATATCTTAACATTTGAATATGCAATTAAAATGAGATCTGAAAGACTTCTTATAGCAATCCATTGTCACTGGTCAAAGACAAACATCTTCTCCTGGCCTCTCACAGCTAAGATGCTGCATGGTTCAAGAGAAAAGAGAACACTCCGTAAAAGGAAACAGAAAACAAGTAGTTGAGTCAAAACATGAAGATAAAGATGACATCTTGCATGCTTCCGCAGTCCAGAGTCCTAGCGACGTCCCTGGCATAGAGAAGAGTCTTGATGAACACTCGCTGGAAGTGTAGGTGAATGAATGAATGAATGAAGCAAAAAGGAATCAAAGTTAGACTTCCTTGAGCAACTTCTTACCAACTAATGACTCTAATTTTCCACTGGAGGGGGAAAGTATTAAATCGGAAAGGCATAGTGGTTTTAGTTCGGGTTTTGGAGCAGATCTAAAACCCCAGCTCCACCACTAATCATGTGTGTGATGTTGCGTGAGTATCCTTACTGAGCCTCAGCTTCATCATCTGTAAAATGGTCATGATGAACACACTGATTCCATGGGTTTGTGAAGAGGAGTAAGTAAACTAAAGAGCAGAAACAGTAGCATATGGCCTGGGAACAAGAAACTCTTGATATCTGTGAACTAGAATTTCTGGAGAGGAAAAAGAGAACTTAAAAATTCATTTAAGGGGCACCTGGGTGGCTCAGTGGGTTAAAGCCTCTGCCTTCGGCTCAGGTCATGATCCCAGCATCCTGGGATCAAGTCCCGCATCAGGCTCTCTGCTCAGCAGGGAGCCTGCTTCTTCCTCTCTCTGCCTACTTATGATCTCTGTCAAATAAATAAATTTTAAAAAAAATTCATTTAAGCCAGCATCATTGTTATTAGCATTATGAGGCAATTTCTAACAAAGGTATTCCTATGAAGAGAGAGGTCTCCTTTGGTCACCTCTGGTGCTTAACCACTTAACTTTTCTTTTATCCTTTGAGGTATGACCAGTGAAATGTTAAAGGTATTGAAAGTCTTTTTGGCTAAAGACAAATTCCTTTGCAGTAAATTCAACTTTAAATCAAACTTCCAGAATACTACTGTACTAAAAAAATTTGGCAAATAAACATTTCAATATACAACTTTAGTGCGGTATTTTTTGAAATGCCCTTTGTCTCAAAGATCGATGGAGATCTATAAACTGCGAAATAATTATTGAATATTTGGTTTACAACTATGGGTTATGGATTTAAGTTGCAAGAAATAGCTTATGAAAAACAGAAGTACTTGTTTACCTAATAAAAAATTCCAGTGGCAGATCTGGTTTCTAAGACGCTAGATCTTCAGGATTCTATCCCACTTCAGCTCTCAGCTCTTTCTTTTTATTGACTTATTCTGAGGCAATCTTTTCCTCCATAGCTGCAAAGTTAGTCACTAACAGATCCAAGACTACAGTTTACCAGCTTCAAAAATGAGTGGAAAGAAAGCACTTTTCCCCAGATGTGATATATCAGATCACCATTCAGTAAATATTCATGATCTTCCCTTTGACTTTCATGCGTGCTTTCAATATCAACATTGGCCATGTGATTTGCTTTGTCTGATGGAATATTAATAATATGACTGATATGGGTGAGAGTTGCAAAAAGCTCAGCCACTGGGACCTGATCTCTTGCATTCTGCCTTCATTTATTAAAGGACTATATTTTGAGTTGAGTAGCCGTTGGAGCTGGAAGGATAAAAGACAGATGGAGCAGAGCTGGACTGAACCTACAGCTTGGAGCCCAATCCAGCCAAACAGACTCAAATTGTCAAATACCAGCCAGTCATCACAGTTATCACCTCTGTAAAAGAGAAATCAATACACATTGTTACATGCAACTAAGATTTGGGGTAGCCATTCACACAGCGTTTATGAGGCTTTGGATAATTCTTGCATGTGAAACTCCAAGATAATTCTCAGGTTTTAATCTCATTAGATCAGAAACAGACTGAGGGTTGCTGGGTGGAGGAGGGGTGGAGAGGGTTCAGTTATGGACACTGGGGAGGGTATGTGCTATGGTGAGTGCTGTGAAGTGTGTAAGCCTGACGATTCACCGACCTATACCCCTGGGGCAAATAATACATTTTATGTTAATAAAAATAATTAATTTTTTTTAAATGTGGTCATCAACCTAAATCATATGTGCATCCTTAAACCAATCATAGTGCATAAATGACCAGGCCTGGAGCTAGGGTATGGATCAGCAACACCAGAATTATCTAACCCAGTGGGGCAGGGCCTGAGAATGTGCATTTCTAACAAGTTCCCAGATGATGCTGATGCTGTGGTCTGGGGAGCACACTTGGAGAATCGCTGCTCCAGGCCAGAGTGCAACAGGAGTGGCTCACTGGGAAATCAACATGCTGGTAACAAAAGAAGGAAACAAAACAAAGATACCAGGCAGGGAACGGATGTCAATCACGGCCACATTCTTATTAAAAGCAAAGAGTTCTTGGGGCGCCTGGGTGGTTCAGTGGGTTAAGCCTCTGCCTTTGGCTCAGGTCACGATCTCTGGGTCCTGGGATCAAGCTCCACATCGGGCTCTCTGCTCAGAAGGGAGCCTGCTTCCCCCACTCTCTCTCTCTGCCTGTCTCTCTGTCTACTTGTGATCTCTCTCTCTGTCAAATAAATAAATAAATCTTTTTTAAAATATTTAAAAAGAAAAGAGTTCTTATGAAAGAGATCAAACAATCCCCAGTACTCTCCAACAATTCTTCAGGGACAGGGAAATCTGAAGCCAAAAAAAGAAATCTCATCTGTCTTTTAGTTCATGAAGTTGATTGAGACATAAACTGATTTTTTTTGTCTCTTCAATTTTGCTGAAATTCAATACAGATCTGAGAAATCAAATAAAAGACAGCAGTTTTTGCTGCAGAAAACCATGTATCATTTCAAATGTGATGTGAGTTGTCACACAAATCTTTCCTAGTACAATTCATTGAAGATAAATATAGTGCTTAAAGAGACAGTATCTATACATCAAACAATTGAGTGATTTTGATCCATTCTAGTGAAACCAAGTTTCAAGCTTATAATTTTGAGCAATCCAAGATATAAAACAAAGTCACAGACTCTGGTTATTGCTGCTATTTTTAGTATGTTCTTGAAATCCGGAAATCAATGAATTTTAGAACTTGAAGAACCTTAAAGATCATTAATCCACATATTGCAAACCACCAGACAATGGACCACATCCCACTCAGAAATGTGCTTTACTTGTCCTACACGGCAGTGTTTTTCTTTTAATTAAAATTATTGGCATATTATTAGTGCAACCACTGTGGAAAACAGTATAGAATTTCTTTAAAAAATTAAAAATAGAATTATCATATAATCCAATAATTCCGTTATTGAGTACTACCCACAGAAAACAAAAATACTAATTTGAAAAGGATATGCACCCCTATGTTTATTGAAGTATTATTAACAATAGCTAAGATATGGAAGCAATTCAAAGATCTTTCCATAGATTAAATAGATAAAGAAGATGTGGTATATGTAGACACAATGGAACATCACTCAGCCATCAAAAGAATGAAATCTTGCCATTTGCAACAACACGGATGCGAGAGGGTGTAATGTTAAAGTGAAATATGTCAGTCAGAGAAAGACAAAGACCGTATGACTTCATTTTTATGTAGAATTTAAGAAACAAAATAAAGCACAAACGAAGAAAGAAACAAACAAAAAACAGACTGTTAACTATGGAGAACAAACTGGTAGTTGCCAGAAAGGAGGTGGCCAGCAGGGAATTAGTGAAATAAAAAAGTTTAAAAGTACACTTACTTAAAAAAAAAATGCCATATTTAACATTTTTCAACTTTTCTTGATGAGTTTGAAGGTCTAGCAATACACAATGTGGACAAAAGTCTGTGTTCCTTCATGACATGGTGCATCTGCCCTGAGACGCTTCCTCCTTCTGAAGGCACGTGTGCTCCTGCCCCCTAATGTGACACAGATACTCCTTGCTCTACTGTTTCAAAACCAGCCTGCTTCACTCATTTCCAAGGCCTGCCTGGGACCTGTGGGTACTTTGGTTTGCCATCTCTCATCTAGACAAGGCTTTGTTTATCTACAATGAAAACGCTGAAGTACATGGTAATGACCAACTCTAATTCACATTCTCTTTTTAGAGACAAACCAAATTTATATAACCAGTTTTTCACAATTTTAGAAAGTAATTTCTCTAACAGATATTTATTCACCATAGAAAATGGGATTGCAAAAGTTCACATTTAAATTCTGCTCAGTGGGGAACGTGGGTGGCTCAGTGGGTTAAAGCCTCTGCCTTCAGCTGAGGTCGTGATCCCAGGGTCCTGGGATTGAGCCCCGTATCGGGTTCTCTGCTCAGTGGGGAGCCTGCTTCCTCCTCTCTCTCTCTCTCTCTGCCTGCCTCTCTGCCTACTTGTGATCTCTCTCTTTCTGTCAAATAAATAAAATCTTAAAAAAAAAAATTAAAAAAAATAAAAATAAAAAAATAAATTCTGCTCAGCAAATACTGGGATAGGTGGTTCCTTTCAGTATACGGCTAATTTCAGAAACCTAAGGGGAAAAAAATGCATGAACCATGTGACAAATGATATAGGCCACGACAGGTGTAATGTGAAATGTATCTTATTTGGATTTTGTTCCCTCAATATTTTCAACTCGTTTGGTGAGAGAGTGACTTTTTCCACTAAAAAGTAATTTTTTTAAATTACTGACACCTATAAGGATGACTACTATTTAAGGAAAAAAAAAGCAGAAAATAACAAGTGTTAACAAGGATGCAGAGAAATTAGAATCCTTGAACATTGTTGGTAGAAATGAAAAATGGTGCAGCCGCCATAGCAAATAGTATGGCAGTTCCTCAAAAAACTAAAAATAGCATTACCAGTATGATCTAGCAATTTCACTTTTCCACTCCTCAGTGTGTATCCAAAAGAACTGCAAACAGGATTTCAGAGAGATATTTGCACACCCATGGTCATAACAGCACTATTCACAATAGCCAAGAGGTGAAAGCAACCCAAGGATCCATCAACAGCTGAAGAGGTTTTTGTTTTTTTTTTTTTAATGTGGTATACCATATATATATATGACAAAATATTATCCAACCTTAAATAGAAAGGCAATTCTAACACATGCTACCACATGGATAAGCCTTTAGGACATTATGCTAAGTGAAATAAGCCAGACACAAAAAGACAAACACTGTATGATTCCACTTTTATGAGGTATCTAGAGTAGTCAACTCATAGAAACAGAAAATAGAATGGTGGTTGCCAGGGACTACAAAGGGGGGAAAACAGGGAATTATTGTCTAATGGGTACAGAGATTCAGTTTTACTAAGATGAAAGAATTCTGGAGCTTGGCTACACAACAATGTTGAACATACTTACCATTTCTGAATTGTACACTTAAAAATGTTTAAAATGGTATATTTCATGGTTTGTGTTTTTTAACCACAGAAATATAAATTTTTTAAAAAAGAAACTTTTAGTCAAATCCACTAGGGGTTTTTTTGTTGTTTTTTTTGTTTGTTTGTTTGTTTGTTTTTAGGATCTAGTGTAATTATTTCAAAGGTTAGAATGGTGCGATCCAAAGATAAAATAGAAATATGTGTCTCATCCTGCAGAGGCTGACTGAACAGATACATCTTGGGAGTGAGGTGAGAATTTGAGATTAGAATTTCATCTCATTTCAAAAATACAACAATTTCTTCATTTAATGTCCCACGTTTACTTTAAAAAACAATGTGACTTAAAAAAGCAAGAACTTGATATAACTAATAAAAGCCAAATACAGAGAAAGTAGAAAATATCTTAGAACACTAAACCCATCCTTATTTAGGGATTAATAATCTACTTTGAGGTTTCAGTACCTTTCTCGGTATAAATTAATTACTACTATTCTACTATTAATTACTACTATTCACTAATCCTAGAAAGCATAGTTCTTAGAATTAACAAGGACTATATTAACTACTCATATTGTCCTAATTCTGTGTCTAAAGGATCATCAGTCACTGAAGAAAGTCCAGATCAGTGTCAAGTCCCATCAGGCCATCCTAGTGCAAACCACCCTCTGATAATTTTGTGATTGTTGATCTATTTTTGTATGTTGAATAAGGATATCCATAAGCTGCTGATATGCATGTCATTTTGTCTCACTAACTTTCAACATTTTCTCAGTGTCTCTAAAGACTGCCAAGGAAAGAACTACCGTGCCAGATGTTCAAAATGCAACTCAATAAGGTTGAGTTTGATTCACTGGAGAAATTTCTTTTGGCTCCTCTTAGATACAGCCTCTCTTCTCTGTGGATACTATTGAGCTGTAAATAGTAAATGTTCAGGCCTATGAAATGGAAATTGGAATCTATCCAGGAAACAGATTAGTCAGTGCTCCAGGGCTAGGCTATTCTTAAAATACAAACTACAGACTCATCTGAAAATTATAAGAGTCACATTTGTCTGTGTCTGGAAGCTTAGCCATTCTGACAAACGTTATCCTGACGTGATGATACTCTCATAAATGCTGTGAGAGCTGGGGAGGGGACATGGCGGGAAAAGCACATGGTCTGCTCTTGAGAAGTTTATGTCCTAGTCACAGAGATAAATGCTATTTACATGATTCCAGAAAATGCATGAGCTTGTATAATCAAGTGTCAAAAAGTTGTGATGTCTGCTACATTTATTAAAAGAATTCAGAGAAGAAAATAATAATAATAATAACAATAATAGAATTCACAGAAGGAAAAGACCTAAGCATTTTAGAGGGTTGAGAAGGATTCCTTGAACTTCATAGAGTTCCAAAGGGAACTTGAAAAAAAGGTGTCATATAATATGTAAAAATAGAGAGCAGACCATGCCCATGCTCTTACTTCGATTCTACAACAAACATTTCCTATATTTGCTTTAGCACACATCTATCCATCTGTGCCTTCTTATAACCATCCATACATCTGTCTCATTTTTAAAATATATTTTAAGGTAAATTTCTAACATCACTTTTAACACTCCTACAAACTTCAGCATGAATATCATTAACTAGAATTTAAGATCTGTTCATAGGTTTGGGGAGAGAAATTTGCACAAAGTGAAATGCACAAATCTTAAATGTACTCTTCGGCATGTTTCTGACAAATGTTTTCTCCTCTTTCAAGACATATAACATTATATGTGTCATATATGTGTATATATATATATATATATATATATATATAAAACCTCTCTTTCAAGACATATAACATTACTCCCACTCCAGAAAACTCCCTCATGTTCCTCCCTGTCAGAATTCATCCCCTAACTCCCTTGAGGTAACCACTGTTCCGATTTTTTTATCCACAGATTAGTTTTGCCGATTTTAGAACACCATATAAATAGAATCATATGCTATCTTTTGGGTAAGCCTTCTTTTATTTATCACAATGTTTTTAAGAGTCACTCAGTTTTTTTCATATATCAGTAGTTTGTTCCTTTTTAGTGCTGGATAGTATTCTGCTATAAAGATAGGCCATAATTTGTTTTCTATGCTCCCACTGATAATCACCTGGGCTATTTACATTTGGGGCTATTATAGATAAAGCTACTATAAATATTGATTGACAAATCTTTTCATTTCTCTTATATAAACACGCAGGAGTGGAATTAATAGGTAAAATAGTAAATGTATTTTAGTTTTATAAAAATTGCCAGACTTTTATTCAAATTGATTTCCATTTTATAACCCCCCCCAACAATATATGAGAGTCCTATCTGTTCCACAACCTCACCAGCATGTGGGGTTATCAGTCTTTTTAGTTTCAATATTTTAGTGGATGTGTCTTTTTGCTTTTCTTTTTAATGATGTTATCAGATACTGGGGCCAAAAATAAGAAGGAAAAAATACCTTTAGAGCTTATACCAGAATCTCATTTACAATAGAGAGCAGACAAAGAATAAAAGTGGATGATGGGGTGCAGCAAGTCTTCATGGTATATTTTTAAATTAAATTTTGCTCTACAAAACTCCACAGATACCCATTAAGATTATATTTGTTTCTGAGGGCATGGTAGGGAAAGATATCCTAGAAATATTCAGTCCCATAATTTATATCTCTTTGCTTCAAAACAAAAGCTGGCAGAGAAACTTTTGCAAAGGACCATTACAAAAATTGCATCTCATCAGGCAGTAGTGGGGAAAAAAATGAGAATAAGATTCAGTCATTAGGGACCATTACTTTTTATATTTGCCCATATTTCCTGCAATCATTCTCAAAGTTGTAAAAAATTTGGGAAAATGAAGACACATGCAAGCCATCTAATTTTTCATTCTATCTTTCTGTTGAAAAAGAAAAAAGTGAGAATGTGCAATGATCATTATTATGTTCTGTTTAAATAGTAATTTTACATCCTAGGTAAATGCAAGTAAGAATTTCCCTAAAAATGTTGGAAGTAACCTAGAAGAAACAGGCCCATTTACCATGTTTACTGGTGATTTTTCTATGCACACTTTTTAAACTTAGGTATTTTTCTTAAATTATAGTACAGTGTCTTTAATTTTATGGTGACCCAGATTTTGGGAAGATCTAGATGACCCCATCCTGCTATTTCAGTCTTCTCAAGTTTGCTTTATGAGATAAGACTGATGCAGTTACTAAAAAAGCAGATTCCCAGGCTTTTTCTCTAGGAGAATCTGATTAGTAGGGATGAGATGAGGCCTCAGAATCCATCTGTTTGGTTTTCAGACCAGTATCCTAGACTTTTTTTTTAAAGATTTATTTATTTATTTGAGAGAGAGAGAGAAAAAGAGAAAGGGCGGGAGGCGGGGATGACACAGAGGGAGAATGGGAGAGAGAATCTCAAGCAGACTCCCCGCTCAGCACAGAGCCCAAATGCAGGGCTCCATCTCCGGACTCTGAGATCACAACCTGAACTGAAATCAAGGATCCATTGCTTAACCAACTGCACCACCCAGGCACCCCACCCCAGACTGGCTCTGATCCTTGACCAAATTTTGTATATCACAGAGGCCTCCAGGGATTATAGGCAACACATCTGGACTTCACCATTGCACCACTTCACTGCTAGGAAGTCCAAAATCATATACCAGCAGATTTGGTATCTGGGGAGAGCCCATTTCCTAAGGAGCAATGCCTTTTTGCTGTGTCTTCCCATGGTGGAAGGTACAAGCTAACTCTCTGAAGTCTCTTTTATAAGGACACTCACCCCAGCCCTGAGGGTTCTACCTTCATGACCTAACCACCTTCGGAAGGCCCTACCTGCTAATGCCATCACCTTGAGGGTAGGATGCCAACATGTGAATTTTAGGGGGACATAAACATTCAGACCACAGCAGCCAGGTATGTTATCTACAGTATTTGGTTTAATCTAATCTACCTTGAAAACCTCAAATGGTATCTAGCTTACAATAAGCCTTTAATAAATTTTTGTAAATTGGAGTGCCTGGGTGGCTCAGTCAGGTAAGCATCTGCCTTTGGCTCAGGTCATGACCCCAGGGTCCTAAAATCAAACCCCGAGTTGGGCTCCTTGCTCAGCAGGGAGTCTGCTTCTTCCTCTGTACTTCCCCCGTGCTTGTCCATGAGCATGCACTCTCTCTCTCAAATAAATAAATAAAAATCTTAAAAACCAAAATTATAATTTTTTGTAAATTAATATGTACATTCAGGGTCCTGCTAAGATCCATGTATGTGCATGTAAAATCACTTTGTAAACCAAAAATTCCCCAGTCAGGTATCTTACTACTATTAGGCTACTGTTAAAAATATATATAACTTCATCTAAAGATATAAAATTATTTTTTACACAGAATGTATTTGATGTCAATAGCAGTGTTAATTTGCTCTTCCAATTTTGTTATATTTATTAATAAGTGAAATATTATATAACTATTACATGCAATAAGCTCCTTATAGATGAAAAGTCAGTAGTTTAAATTCTCAGTTAAAAATGTCAGAAAATCTGCAAATAATTAAAATTTTCGTGGGGTTGTTTTCATAATCT
Organism: Lutra lutra; assembly: GCF_902655055.1. Classification (NCBI taxonomy): domain Eukaryota; kingdom Metazoa; phylum Chordata; class Mammalia; order Carnivora; family Mustelidae; genus Lutra; species Lutra lutra. Next base: position 34,248,708 of record NC_062280.1, on the reverse strand, counting down.
CAACATTAGATGAAAGCAATCCATTTACCAATCTGAGGAAGAATTGGAATTTCATGGTTCTTATCAAGTTGCTCCTGCTTTTTGGCATTTCAGTAATTCTGGTTATTGATGACCTCAATCTGAACATCGAGTTCTTTCCAGCCTCTTGACTAACACTTTACCACAAACAATACTTAGCAGAAAATGAAAGCTGAGTTGAATTACTTTTATTTTCATTCAGTAGCTTCTCCCTGCTCAATATCTGTATTTCCATGATGCTCTCCATGAGTCATATGGCCACAGTGCTCACCATGAATAAACACCCAGAGCTGAACCTCATTAGCCATATATGCAGAATTCTAATGTAGGAGGTAGGCATTAATAGAGACCTTTCTACTTCTGTTAAAAATTTATAATCATTACTGCAAAACATCTCATTCCATAAGCACGTACGACTGGACATTGTTGCTGGTATAAGTATCAGCACCAATAAGAGTAATAATCACTTATATCATTTGAAAACATACTGTGGGGCACCTGGGTAGCTCAGTCAGTTGGTTAAATGTCTGCCTTCAACTCAGGTCATGATCCCAGGATCCAGGGATAGAGCCCCGCATCAGGCTTCCTGCTCAGAGGGGAGCCTGCTTCTCCCCTTCCCTCTGCCACTCCCCCTGTTTGTGCTCACACACACTCTCTCTCTCTGTCAAATAAATAAATAAAATCTTTTTTTTTTTTTTTAATGAAGATATACTGTGTTCTCTGCATTGCTCTAAACACTATTTATACCTCACAACGACCCTACGGAAGGATTATTATTGTCCCTATTTTATGGCAGAAGAAACACACATCACACACTTTATCAAAAATACAAACCCCAGCACTCAACACCGAGTGGACACATTTGTCCTCAACTTATTCTGCCTCAGGATGGTTTTAAGGACCTTGTTTCCAAAAGAAGCAAAGATGAACAGTAGGTGTCCAAGAGAAGGTATTGCATGGTTGATGTGGTAGAAAAAGAGTTATTTCAAATCCATTTTTAGTACATGGGAAAAAAAGCAAATCATGAATTTAGAGGTAACCTAGAAACCAAGAATTATACTTTTGCATATTAATTTTGAGTAAATATTTTCATATAGTTGGCAGCCCCATCTGAATGGCAAGTTTTTTTATTTAACCAACTTCCATGGCTTTTATGTACATTTTTAATTGAGATAGAATTCACATGCTGTAAAATTATACATGCTACAGTATGCATAAATCTTAAAAACACTATCTTTAGTGACACAAAATGCTACATATGTTATGATCCCATTTGTATGAGGTGTCCAGAATATAAAAATCCAGATACCAAAAAATAAATTAATAATTGTTAAGGACAGGGAGGGAAGCAGACATGGGGAGTGACTGCTGACAACTAAAGTGTTTCTTTCTGGAATGATGAATATAATCTAGAAAAAGACAATGATGAGGACTGAAATGTAATTTAATGCTGATGACTTGTAAATGACAAAGGCTTGAACAAATCTGAAAGTGGACCAAAATGGTCACTGGCCATTTTGAGAACACTACCTTTAATTTCTTCATCCTTTTAGGGAACACCAGTAAACGTTCAGTAGGTACATGAACCTAGGGACAGATGGGAAAGTGAGCTATAAGAAAACATGAATGTGCAGAGTTCTTCTTGATGGTTAGAGAATAACACATATTGAAAGTTTGTATACTGTGATCTGTGATCTCAGTATTTAATTGCCCTATGCATTTATTTTTAAAAACCTGAAGAAATAAATAGAAGCCCAACAAGATACCCTATTTCTGTGTCACTTCATTACCATTCAATATCCCCAAACCATTACCTTTCAGATTAATCACTTACCTGAGTGACATAAAAGAAGCAAGTCTGAAAACCCAGCATAATACTTTTCTGTCAAGAACACAAAAAAAGAACAGAGGACCCCCAAATATTAACTACAAAAAAATTTTTTTGATGGACTATTTAATTTGAATTAAAGTCAGAAAAAATGGCAATAGCAATATAAATACAGAAACTTCAATGGAAAAAAACAAAAGGACACTTACTCGTGTCCTTTAGTTCTGATACTTTTTTTTTTTTTCTGATACTTTTTTTAAAGCCCACCTTCTGAAACACTGCTATTCTCTATAGTAATACACCAAAAATCATAGAGGAGGGCCAGGTCCCTGAACAAGGTTAACATGTTTTCTTGCTTCATTCCCAAGAGCCTAGAGCTAGAGACAGCCTCAAAAATGCTTCTCTGGATGAATGGCTGTCTAAAAACAAACAAACAAAAACAGATGGCCATTTGCTTAATTAGAAGAACCTCCAGAAACCAAGAATTTGAATTGAACATGAGCAAGAATAAACTCTTAAATACTTGATGGAAAGTATTTTTTAACAAAATCATGAATGCCATCAAAGACTATATATTTTTATTATTAACTTCAACCTATATGTTTCTGTACTCATTGAACCAAATCTATCATAAAACCCACTGAACCAAATCTAATACAGATCTCATGTAAAAACTAGACCAGAGTGAAGTAAAATCCAATCACATTTTCAGTGAGTTGTAATTCTGGCAAGATCAAAAGAGAACTCACCCCTGCCCATCATTATACCTAACAGACCCATAGTCAAATGGCTCCTCTGCCCTGTGAACTCTTTTTACTACTGTCATAAGAGGTCCACCTCAGGCCACCATAATGGCAGTGGAGTTGGGAAAAGAAGGGGCATAAGATCCCTATTTCAAGACTTTCCAACCCAGCCAGACTGCATAAAACCACATACCAATGACCTCACAGAGATTCCATCTGGAGTTAAATAGTCAAAAACTTGTGTCCAATCCAAAGTATTTTCCATGCTTATAGAAGAATCAGCCACAGGGCCCATTTTTAGGACATGAGCCATTTTCTTAAGCAGGTATTCTTAGTTCTCTCTCTATTGGCAAAGTACCTTGTATTTATTTTTTTAATTCAGAGAAAATTACTATTCATTCCTTTCTTTACCAAACATGCCCTAATAGTATAAGGAACAAAGAATGCTCTTTGTTCTAATACAATGGCAGTAGTCAAAATAGCACAGTCTATTTTGAACAGTCTCTAACGTAAACTAGTAAGAGAACAAAAATAGTTCACTTAGTCTCCTCATTGAAATCACTCTTCAAATCACACGCAAATCACAAAATTCAGTGAGACAGTTCATCCTCAGACAAACCCAAGGATATCTTGCCACTTAAAATAATCAGACACAATAAATAGTATTTCTTGAAAATAAAATTGTCACTCCAAAAGCAAGACCCTTCCAAACATGTCATAACAAGATCATTGTTGGCAAGCTTGGGATTGAAAATTATTTTACTAAAATATCCTGGGTAGGAGAAATTCCTTATATGACATAACATGTTAATGGATCACAAAAATATTTTCTCATAAATCATCCTGTCTCTTCACATTCATTACCAGTTACTTAATATCTGCTCTAATCTATTTTCCATGAAAAGCGCAAAAGACCTTTTTAAAACTTAAAAGACTCAAAATGAAAGCCCGAGTCATCCATCTGGCAGTTTTTTTGTAGGGTTCTCACGTTCTCACGCTTTATGCTGTGAGAGATCTTCTCTGACCATCCTCAAAGAAAGGTCTCCTTAAAGAAGCATGGCTTCTTCCTAATACTGATTAACACAACTACTAACATAATGCTAAGTACGATTTATGTTTTTATTATTGTCTGTATTTATTTAGTTGTCTCTCTTATTCAAGCATGAAACCTGTCTCCATGCCCAGGATAGTAGATTTGATAGGTAGATGCTGTAAAGTTTCTCAGGTGAGGTAAACACACCACCAGGCAAGGTAGGTGCAAGGCAAGATTAATTAAAGGCACTCTCCGGCAAAGTTTCAGGGCTCAGGAGAAGGGGAGCCAGGAAAGTCGCGCGGGGAGGAGGTGGGCACCCTTGGGGGAGGTTCCTCGACTCCGGAAAGGGGAGTGGGGGATGTCACACTGGGAGGGAGTTGGCAGGGGTCTTTTATCAGGCCAAGGTAGGGCTTGGGCTCACATCCATATTTGGTGATCGGAAGGTATGGGGTAAGGGCTCCTGATACTCCTGTTTCCTGGTATCGGGTTACCTATGGAGACTTGACCTGGGCGTACACCCTTATGGCGGGAGAGTCTAGGGTTAAAGAAGGCAGGGAAGGGGACTGGAAGATGGCGGCCCCAGCGGTCATTTCTATTGTTCCTCCTGCACTCCCAGAACCGACGACCCAATAGATGCTTAAAAAGTTATTTCCCAAAATGAAAATGAACAGAAGAATGAATAAATGAATTGCTTCAAACTCTCAAAAAGAATGACACACAGAGCATCTTAGCTTGTGATAAAGATACCTTTCCAAGTCGGTGGAGTGAGGTCTGGAGCCGATGACCAAGAAAGAATTCTTGAGACACCTTTGGTGCAAAATTGTGGTTTATTAAAGCATGGGGACAGGACCTATGGGCAGAAAGAGGTGCTGCCCCAGGGCTGTGAGGGGTGACAGGTTATGTATCATGGGGGGGGGTAAGGAAAAGGGAGTTTTCAATAGAACTTTCATATGCTAAAGAGGACCTACAAGATACCAGATACCAGAGGACTTGCCATCGCCAAGGTCGTTCTGCTTTTTAGCAAGCTATTAAGAATAGTTGGGAGATTCCTAAAGAACATCACATATGTCCCACCTAGGAGTGGGGGGGGGGGTTGCAAGGTGTCAGCTTTTGCTTTGTCCTCAGTCAGCCTTCTGTTCCATCACTACTGCGCCACTGAGTGAAGAAATTCAGATAACTTGTTTCCTTTATACTAAGCTTCTAGGGATTCTGCCAGACTGGAATTAAGAGCACTGAAGAACCAGGTGATGGAGTTTTAGAATATAGGTGAGGTTCAGTGGGGTGGAGTCCTGAGCCAATGACCAAGAAAGAATTCCTGAGACATCTTTGGTGCAAAACGGTGGTTTATTAAAGCATGGGGACAGGACCAGTGGGCAGAAAGAGGTGTTGCCCCAGGGCTGTGAGTGGAGGCAGGTTATATAATATGGAGTTGGGAGAGTTAAAGAAAAAGGGAGGTTTCAAAAGAACTTTCATATGCTAAAGAGGACCTACAAGATACCTGAGGCCTTGAGGCTTTGCCATTGTCAAGGTTTTTCCCTCTAGCAAGGTATTAACATTAAGATAGTTGGGAGATTCCTAAAGGAGGTCACATATGTCCCACCCAGGAGTGGGGGTGGGGGAAGGTTGCAGGGTATCAGTCTTTCACTTTGTGCTCAGCCAGCCTTCTGTTCCCTCATCACAGGGATAAATAACCTGCCTCCTACACACACTCTACTGTCAGCACTGGGAAAACCAGAACAGTCTCAGCAGCAACAGAAGCAGGGGTAATGTTTACTGACACTCACTACTTGCCTCCACTGAATCCTTCCATCTGGCTGACTAATGAGAAAAGAGAGAGAAAAGGAATAAGTAAGTCTTAGGGAACAAGCTTTTTCAGAGGTCCAGTGTCTAAGGAGCATAATTATTTCTTCCCATATTCCACTGGCCAGGACTCAATCACGTGGTTCCACCTAACTGAAGGGGAAGCTGGGAAATGTAGTTTATATGTGAGCCAAGAAGGAAAAAAATACATTTATAGATATTTTCCTCTGAAGATTGTTGTAGTCAACCCCACAAATCTTCATTTCTAACGGTCTTAATTTCATTTTAATTTTTTTTAAGACATAACTGTTTTTTCACTTCTATATGATGAATTCTTTGGGGTAAGGAGTAGAGATCGCTCCTTTTGTCCATATTTACTATCTTCAGAGACCATGACCCATAATTTCCACTATTTGTTTTTAATTTTCAGAGGTTCTTTATTTTTCTGAATGTTCTCTTTTTATATATATTTTGGTCTTTTTCATGAATGCTATTCTTCACATATTTTCCAGGAATGTTAATTACAGTTAATTGAATTTTCTTCTCCCTCTACTTGTCTCTGTTTCCTATAAGGATCTTTATTCCATTTGTTTGTTTGGCCTCTATCTTTCTTTCTTTTTTTTAAAGATTTTATTTATTTATTTGACAGAGAGAGAGATCACAAGTAGGCAGAGAGACAGACAGAGAGAGAGAGGGAGAAGCAGGCTCTCTGCTGAGCAGAGAGCCCGATGTGGGGCTCGATCCCAGGACCCTGAGATCACGACCTGGGCCGAAGGCAGAGGATTAACCCATTGAGCCACCCAGGTGCCCCGGCCTCAGTCTTTCTTGATAGATAATTCTCCTGATTGTTATTTATTTACTACCCATTCATACGCAAAGTGACGTACTACTACAAGCTGACATAAACTCAGTGTATATGAGATTGGGGGATGGAGTGAGAAAAGAGAAATTACCTCTCCATGGGTGAAACCATCAACTGACAATGTCTATAGATCTTGGGCTGGTCAACGTCACAGAAATCAGAGAAAATTAATAGTTACAAGCATCTTTTTAAAAGGTTCTAGTATTGGGTCCATGGTCAAAGGAGCGAGACTGATACAAAGCGAAGGTCAAGCAAAGCTTTATTTTGCGCCAAGCATCAAGAATCAAACCAACTGGCCAGGGCCATCTCTTGCAAAGAGGCGACCTCTCTCTGCCTTACTGACTAGCTTTTAAGGGCAAAGGCCATGTGGTTGGGCCTGACCATGCACAGGTGGCCAATGAGATTGTAACACACAGAGAAAGCTGCACAATCATGTTAGGTCACACATAAGTGACCAATTGAATCAATTGAATTACATTGCCCTATAGTAGGTATTTGAACTAGCCTATCACCTTGGTCAGAATTGGCACCCAAAAGGCTCCCAAAGGGTGGGGCCCATACTCCTTGGTAGCTAGGGAGACAGTATGCACCCCCACTGATTGGATACCTCCACCTGGCCTGACCCACACTTATATTTGGGCTTTGTTACCTGGGACTGGTTTCCGGGACTTGCTTTTAAGTAAGTCCCCTGGGGTTGGGGGGGACAGGGACAGTTTAAGTTTTACTGTATAAACAAAGTCATTCAAAGTCATTGTTTAACCGGATGGAATCGCTCTGGCTACATAGGCCCTTACACTAGAATTTTCACCATTGGATGATGGTAAAAATGGTAATGCTCACTTAATCCTCCTTTTTCAGTATGGTATTCACACTTTGAACTTGGTGTGCCCAGTTCAGAATCCCTTAGGTTCATCCTCACCTAAGAATAAATCTCCAATGTTATATTAACGTGTGGGAAATCAACTGGATATGTGGCACAAGGAGGGCATCTAGGAACCCAATTGTTTTAACCATTCTCCTTCCTTTGGCCTTTCAGATATCTGCACATTTATAGGTACCTAACACCAAATTCTCAGGGTTTTCATGATTATTCAGCCTTTCAGAGATTTTACCCAGGCTCCCATGCCCTCTCTCTCTGGTTGGCCAGGTCAATTACCACTTTTCTCTCTGATTTCTAGTTTCAGAAAACTGCTATTGTCTCTTTGTCCTTGTAGGATCAAGCCTTCCTTTGCTTTCTCTTTAATGGACCTGTGAGAGGAGGTGGAAAAAAACATACACATTCTGTCTGCTATGCTGAATTTGAAGACCCAGCATATCATGTTCTTTTTCTCTATTGTTAGATTGTCTATGTCTTTTAAATCTTTCCATTGTAGCCAACACTGAGCTAGATTGTACAATCCCACACATAATCCCCAATCCAAGCATCTGTGTGAAATTTATCCATCCATAATTAGGGCAATATTGATATGTTTAGAAGTATTCTTTTTAGGTTTTTTTTTATATTTTCTATTAAACAGCAAGTGGGGTTTTTTGGTGGTGCCATAAATTTTTATCTCTAGTGGTTTAGAACCCTATACATACTCTTTCTCTTTTTTCAGTACTGCCTTTACATTTTTTTTAATAATCCTTTTTTTAAGATTTTTATTTATTTATTTGACAGAGATCAAAAGTAGGCAAAAAGGCAGGCAGAGAGAGAGAGAGAAGAGGAAGCAGGCTCCCCGCTGAGCAGAGAGCCTGATGCGGGGCTCGATCCCAGGACCCAGGGATCATGACCTGAGCTGAAGGCAGAGGCTTTAACCCACGGAGCCACCCAGGTGGCTTTACATTCTTGACAGAACTATTAAAATCCATATTCTTCTATAGTTACATGAAATAAATCAATATTTACATATTTCCCTAAAGAGGAAAAGAAACTTAGCACTCAATCACTTTACCAATCCCACAATACATCAGGTCATAAATTATGGGACTTTAGTTCCAGATAGGTTACTATGAATTGTTTTCCATATTATGCATCAAAGATTAATTCTGTGTTTTACTGATTTTGTTTACCTGTCAATTTCTTATATATCAGGTCTTACTCTTTCTTTGATTCATTTTTCAGTTTGCTGTAATATATCCTTGAGTAAATCTTTCAGAGAATGTATGTGGCTGGTAAACTTTCTGGGTTCTAGCAGGTCTTAAATTTTCTTCCTCTTGATCTTACACTTAAATGTTGTTGGGCTGGGTATGGAATTCTAGGATCAAAAATATTCTAAATCAAGACTTTGATATTTATGTCTCCTTTTATTCTAGTGTCCCAGTGCTGCCAATGACAAATATTTTGGGAGCAGGAATTGTTTTTGTCTGTTTGTTTTCTGCTCTGGACACTTTTAGAGTTTTCTTTTCATCTTAGAGATTTTGATAGTAGACACATTAAGATGTATCCAGATATGAGTCTTTTTAAAAAATTCATCCTGTTCAGCACTCAAGAAGATGTGCCATTCTTCAGCATGTCAGATATATTTTCTTCAGATATATTTTCTCCTCTTGTTTTTCTAATCTCTATTGTTGTTCTATTAGCTACCTGTCACAACATAACAAACCATGTCGAAACTTCAAGACTTAAAGCACTTCATTATTTCTCATAATTCTGTGGACTAATTGAGTGGTTCTTTTGTTGGCCTTACCTGAGGTCACTCATGCTGTTGCTTTCAGCTGGCAAGGCAGCCCACGCTGGGCTCAACTGGAACACTCTCTCTATCTGGGCTTCTTCATCCCATGGGAGACTCAATGCAGCATTCTAAGAAGACACACATGGAAACTTCATGAGCTCCTAGAGTCTAAATGAAGTCACACATCACCTCCATCATTTTCTATTGGTCAAAGCAAGTGACAAGAACTACCTAGATTTAAGACTAGGGAAACAGACTCCATATATCAATGGGAGGAGCTGGAAAGAATTTGTGGCCATATTTAATCTCCCATAGTTGCTTTGACTTCTTTGGGACCTCTTACTGGACAGATGTGAGACTCCTGGATCAATTCCCAATGTCTCCAAACTGTTCTCTCATTGGCCTAGAAAATGGGTCTTTGATTCACCTAATCAAAGTACACCCAAGAATGTACTGCAGTAGTGTACATTCATTATTCACTCCTCATGAACAGAGGGAGTTGTAGCCAGAGTTTTTGAAAAGGTGAGGTACCCTGGCAGGTCTGTGAGCAGTTCTATGTTTTTGTGGACCTTAGAAAACTGAGAAACTGTTACTTCTTTTGGGGGGACGTCAACATTCTCCATAGTGTAGCCACCTCAATAAATTTTCACATGCTTATTTTTTCAAATTATATCTTTCTATTGTGTCATCTCTCATCTTCCTGTTAACCACATCATTACGTTGTTGTAACAACCACAAACCTTTCAATACATACAAAATAGTTTTTTTTTTTTTAAAGATTTTATTTATTCATTTGACAGAGAGAAATCACAAGTAGGCAGAGAGGCAGGCAGAGAGAGAGGAGGAAGCAGGCTCCCTGCTGAGCAGAAAGCCCGACGTGGGGCTCGAACCCAGGACCTGGGATCATGACCTGAGCCGAAGGCAGCGGCTTAACCCACTGAGCCACCCAGGCGCCCCACAAAATAGTTTTTTATTTGACTTGAAATTCCTTTCTGCCTATTCTTTCATTTCACAGATGGGAACTAGTAGCAAAATAAAATAATTTAGCTACATTTTCAACTTAAATGGTAGAGGTAAGTGGACAAATTATTACTGGTAAGATTAGATCTAACCTCCAGAAGATTTGGGTACTCCCAAATGATCGAGATTTTATCAGCCTCTAATTAATTGTATAACCTTGAACTTGTTTGCATGTCCTAGATTAGTGACTAGCATATAGGGAGGAATTAAGAAAATGCTTTTTGATAAAATGGAAGAGTAAAATTTGTGTTCGTATGCCATCCTTTTAATCATGGTTACCATCATTGAGGACCTACTATGAGAAAGATACCCTCTAAGATTCAAAATATATGCATTCCATTAATTCCCCCAAGAAACCTATGTATTTAACAAGTATTTATTGTCTACTACTATGTGTCCAGCACTCTTCTAGGTTATATAGATACAGTAAAAATCAAAGCAGACCAAGGGCCTCCTTTCATAATGCCTATATTCTGGTGAGAGAGGTACACATGCATAAAGAAATAAACAACGAATATGATGTCAAGTAGATTTGGTCTCAGGAGAAAAAAAAAAAAAAAACAAGGTAGGAGGTAGAGTGTGATAGTGGCCACTGTCTTAGGTAATAAAAGCCTTTCTGAGGAGTTGATGATTAAACAGAACACTGAATAAATGACTCTGAGACACTGTGACCTGAAACTCCAAGTCTTTATGATACAGAAGTGACTCAGATATTTGTGAATGCATCCAAGATCCTTGTATGAATCAGCTCAAGCTGCCATAACAAAATACCAGAGGCTAAGTAGCCTACACAACAGAAATTAATTTTCTCACAGTTCTGGAAGCTGGAAGTCCGTGATTTCAAGGTGCCAGAAAATTTGATTTCTAGTGAGAGTTCCCTTCCTGGCTTTTAGACAGCCACCTTTTTGGTATGTCCTCAAATGGCCTTCCTTTGTATGCATGGAGAGGGAGCAAGATGTCAGAGAGACAGAAAGAATGGGAGAGAGGGAGAGAAAGAACACTCTCTAGTGTTTCACCTCATAAGGACATTCATCCTATCAGATCAGAGACCATCCTTATGACCGCAATCAGCTACTTCCTTAAAGGCTCCATCTCCTACTACAACCACACTGAGGGGTTAGGTCTTCAACATATGGATTAGGAAGGGACACAAACATTCAGTCCATATGAGTCCTACATCTAGAAAGTGACAGAGATGGAATTACAACTCAGGGCCATTTCTCTGCAAAGCTAACACACTATCCATCATGGTGCAAGATAGTGCTCCACAAGACAGGATTGCTCTTAGGACCAAGTAGAGCGGTGAATGGGAAAATCCTCTGTAACTATTCATGCACTACAAGAATTAAAACAGTATTATTACCTCCAGGAATGTTGCTGTTTCTTACAACATAAACATCTTATAAAGTGCTGTAGTTTCATCTTAGTGGGGCTTATGTGTGTGGTGAGTAATTGTAAAGAACTAAGAGCTAAAGAATCAACACAATATGGGTCCCTGGATGGCTCCATCATTAAGCATCTGCCTTCAGCTCCGGTCATGATCTCAGGGTCCTGGGATTGAGCCCCGCATCGGGGGAAAGCTCAGTGGGAAGCCTGCTTCTCCCTCTCCCACTCTCCCTGCTTGTGTTCCCTCTCTTGCTGTGTCTCTCTCTGTCAAATAAATTTTTTTAAAAAACTTAATTATAAAGCAGAATCAACACAATAAACGGATGAAGCACACAGAATAGGAAGTGTCCAAACACCGCAACTCTGATAATTGATTACTTTTTTTTTTTTTTAATTTCAGAATGCTGACCGGCTACCAAAAGTCATTACAAAGTTGGCTTCTTCCTTCCCTATTTATTTCTTGTCCTCCATTCCAAACCTAATTCTCTGTACTCCTGCCCAAGATGCTGGCTAATGAGAAGCATAATGAAAATACCCAAAGGAGATCTAGATTAACAGAAGAGCTTCAATCTTTCTGTTAAAAAAATGTTAATAAGCAAAAGGTTGGCACCATAAAGGCTGCTGAAGCAACAACCTCCCAGGACTGAGAGAAGACACATACTGCCTAGGTGACAACTATCCTCCTTAGAGCTTCTACTTTCAGAAGCTCGTACTAGAGGACAGCTTTGTAATATTCTGCAAAATGAGCCAATGGAATGTGACCATTTGGGAGAAAGAAGGAATGCCTTTTCAAAAGTAAGGGGGCCCTGATGCAGACATTGTAGTCTGTTTAACACTGTTAGGATTAGGAGCATCATGCTATGCAAGACACTAAATGAAATCGGAAATTTTTCAAAGTCCCATCTCATTGATAATTAATAGTAGCCAAGGTTCAGCAAAACCACAAGACACAGATTTCTTTTCATTTGTAAAACAGGATAAGCAATATAATACCAGACACATTTCTGGCAAATTGGCTTCCCAAAGCAGATATGTTTCTAAATGGGTAACTTTTTTGTTATTTGCGTAACTGTACTCTTCTCAGGGATAAAACTTGTGAGTCATGGCCTCCTGGAAAGACGGAGCGCTCTGCCGACTCCCTGTGAATCATCTCACAGAGCTGTACGTGAGTGTGGATGTTCATATGATCACCATCAGGTGACGATAAGGAAGCATATCAGTGCTCGCGGACTGTTTTCAGGATTTTTCTAGCCCAACACACCTGAAAGACCAAATGGGACAGTCCCTCTGGGTCACGGCAGTTCCTCGGACAATAACGTTTGGAGAAGAGAGAGAGCTTGGAAATATGAGTCCACAGTCACACAGAGGCAGCCTAAACTAAGAATTATTGTCTAGAGAAAGTTCTCTTCAAAAATAAAAGACACTGAAATCAGTTAGGGAATACAAGTCAGTGGGAGATACTTCTTTTTTTTATTGAACTGTTTGCTCTTCCTGCAGAATTTTGAGGAAATAAAAGAAGTAAGAGAGAGGAAGAGCACCAAACCAGTCTCGAGAAAGGATCTGACCCACACTGAGGCCTGCTGCTGGGCGCAGGAAGTGTGCATTTTTCAGATAGTCCTTCTGTAAAATTTTAGGTGTTGTGCGTGTGAGGGTGTACACACACACACACACACACACACACACACTTATATATCACATTGCTTGCAATAAACATCAGGAGTTGTACTGTTGAAGGATCTCCCAGGACGGTGGATAGGTTCTGGGTCTGGACTGCCCGATGCAGCCTCCACCAGCCTCATGCAGCTATAGATCTCATCTCCGGATCTTTCATTATCTTAATTGTATCAGCAAAGACCCTTTTTCCAAATAAGTTCACATTCACAGGGTCCAGGCACCGAGACGTAAACATTGATTCTGGGGAGCCCATTCGATCCATTCCAGAAACCACATGAGCCTGGGGCCCACGGGAAGACCCACCCAGAACCCCCTCAAGAGGACCTTTTGTGGGAGCATTATTGCCTGGCATTCCCAGCTCAGCTGTCACAGCTCCAGATCTGCTGTGACAAACATGTCCAAGCCCCACGTCTCTGAACTCTTCCGGGTCAATGCTGAGCCCAGCAGCGGCAGGAGGTGGAGGGTGACCCATGCTGGAGATTTTTGCCCAACTCAGGCTTTCTCTAAGGAACAGCTTTTGCTTGCAGACTCCACACTGACCTGGCCCAGATTTTCTCAATGTTGTGCTGAAGTCTGACACTCTTCTTATTCAACCCTTCCTTCCCCCTCTCCCTGACTCTCCCTATTGATTTCTGCCCTCTTTCCCCTTTAGCCTTCACAACATTTTCCCTAAGAAATCTCCTGTATGTCTAACCCTTCTTGACATCTGCTTCTGGGAAGCACAAGATGGGCACAGTCAAGTACTGGGGATGCTGTGGGAACAAGACAGTCCCTGTCTTCATGGGGCTGAAAATACAAAGGCGGAGGCAGATATACAAGGAACAATTTTTTCTTACTACGTTGACAAAAGCTACAAGGGAAGTATATGGAGTTCCCTGAGAGAATGTGTTGTGGTCTCTAAGCTGGTCAGGGGATTCCGAGTAAGCATCTGCAAGGAAAGCATACTTAAGGTGGGACCTGAAGGATAAATAGGTTTCAGGAGAAGATGTAGAAGGGAGTTTTCAGGTCAAAACCAGCAAGATGTGTCAAGACTCTCTAAGAGAAGAGGACCTTTGGACATCTAGAAAGGTGCGGGTGGTATGAATGTGGTGAGTGAGAGAAGGGTAACATGAAGATGAACAATGAGAGGTAAGCAGGGGCCTGGTTATTTTATTTACTCTTAACAGCAGATGTATGGACAGATCAGAAGTCACTATGAATCATGAGCAAGATATATAGTGATAAAATCATTCTAATGAATAGAAAAATTGCTTCCAGAGGAGTGAGAATTAAATTTACCACAAATTTACTAGCAGCAGAGGCCAAAAAGCAATCAAAAGATGTATTCAAAATACAATTTTTTCTTCTGAACAAATAAATTCCTTTTATTTAGAGTCCATACAAATACAGGTACCTTCAAAAGTGCAATGTTACTGGAGAAATAGAAGTTGAATCTCACAGAGAATAAATCTTGCCCATATTCCTTCATAGGATGAAGGATGCTATCCAAGCTACGATGTTTACACTATCTGATTCCATCAATAACAACCAACATAGAAACAAAGTGGAAACAAACTGGAGAGATCCCGGATATTGAAATCCTTACCCCTGCCTCTCTCTGCTGTAGTGCTCAGAACAATTTTGTGATCTTGTAGTTAATAGACAGTGTTTAAAAAAAAAAAAAAAAAAAAGTGATGTCCAATGAGGTTCACGAACTTTCAGGAAGCCTTACCAGTATTGTGAAATTTTATATCCCAGTAAACCCTTATTCACAAGTTAGAACAAAATAAAAGCCTATCTAGTTATAAAAGCATAGTTCAGATGCCCAAAGACCCTCATTAAAAAAAAAAAAAAAAAAAAAAAAAAAACACACTAAATCAAGAAGAAAGAGGAACCCAAGGAAAACACAGGACAAGTCCAGAAGAGTCACAATATATTGTTAAATTTAGTAATCTGATGACCGCAAAAAAAAAAAAAGCATGTTTTTTAAAAATAAATTCTAAATAACAATCACAAATAAGAAATGTTTAAGGGGAAGGTAAAGAATGTTAGGTTTTGTAGTGGCCAAGAGGAGGAAGTAATATCAAATAACTTTTCACATTATTAAAAAATATGTGTCTTTAAAAATTGACAGTGTGAAATATAATCAATACAGAGCTTTCAAACCAGCAGAAGAATAACAAACACATTTTGAGGACTTCCTGTATACTAGCCACTGCCGAAGGGCTCCACGCCATCCTTACAACCTGCCATGAGAGGACCACTCCTAGTCCGCATTTCTCTCCGATAGGCAGCTAAGGGCACAGAGAAGTGACAGACCCGAGGTCGTATTGCTAAAAAGTGGGGAAGCCAGAACTCAATGCCAGAGAGTGCTTTTGATGTGGGACACAGAGGCAGAAGAGTAATTATTAAATTTCCTTACCTACTGACAAGCCCTTAAAACAGGCAGAGTGACCTCCACCTTAAGGCTTTGCTAAAGGCAAAGGACAATCTTAGCCTGGCCAACCCCCTAGCCCCAACCAGGATCCTATAAGTCTACTTTAACAATTCCTTTAGGAAACTTTATCTCTAAACCTCCAAGATAGTGTCGACAATCATTCCCAAGCATATGGCCCACTGATATACATCTAAAGGGTCTCATGAGAAGGTTTTATTACGGGTAATGATAACATTTTCCCTAGAAATAGCTAGCCCCTCAAGGTCCTAGAAACCTTGCTTCCAAAATTCCTTAGAGACTTACATCATCCCTAATCCCCTCCCCAACTTTCTAGTGTATGATGGACCAGTCTTCACATCCCCGGGGCAGCAGTTCTTCCTGCCCACGGGTCCTGTCCCCGGGCTTCAATAAACCACCATTTTGCACCAAAGATGTCTCGAGAATTCTTTCTTGGTCATCGGCTCCGAACTTCACCCCACCGAGCCTCACCTATGTTCTAGGACTTCATCACTTTTAGAGACTGTGTTCCTTTCTATAGTACGATATAAAGGTGATTTTATTAAGCCATCTGATGACAGAGGTAAAGGAAGAAAAGGAAGCCAAGGGAAAAAGAATTGCAAATAGAGAATTAAGTAGAAATGAGTCCAAATACATCGATAATTTGGGTTTCATAAATTTATCATTTGGAAAAATAATCTGAAGCCACCTCCTCTGTCTCCCCCTTTACCTGCCTGACTTTCTAGTACTTTCTCCCATATCCCATCCGTTCGGATGGCTCTGGGCTCTGTGACACCAACCAGCACACATGACAAGAATACGGTTGCCTCATTGCCTGTGTTCTTTCCACTCACTATGCCAGACACGCTACCTTCTCATCAGTGTTCTCCCTCCCTTCCTCGGATCACCTTTACAGGGACACCTTTCCTAGCTGCTCAGCTTTTAAAATGAATTTAAAATAGAACTCTCACTGCCCTCACCTGACATTCTGTGTGCCTTCTCCCTGCTCTATTTTTCTCCATAGCTACACCCCTTCTCATATGCTTTACATTTTTCCTATATATTGTGCTTCTTTGCTCTCTGCCTGATTAGCATATAAATTCCACTCAGGTAGGGAGTTTTTGTCTGTCGTGTGTTTTAGTAAAAGCCCAGTACTTTGCACAGGGCTTGGCACATGATAAGAAGTATTTCTTGACGGAATGCATGTGATGATAACAATAGAAATGACAAAACATTCAGAGCTACATGATAATGCAAGTATTGCATAATAAAACAAATCCAAGACTCCAATGGATAGAACTAAGAAACCCCATGGAAGTACTTAAAAGGAGAGCTGAATAAATGTCATAATAAAGACTTAATACAGAAAAGATGTTGATTCTTCCCAAATGACCCACAAGTGACAAGAAGGATTTTCAGAAAGTAAAAATACAATGGCTCAGCAGAAAGGAATAACTTGCTGATGGTGACACAAGTATGAAGCTTGCATAAAGCTTGCAAACCTTGCAGCAGACCAGGTTCTCTTCCCCACCTCCTCCTCTTCCTTCCCATCCCCCTCCTTGCCTGAGAAGCCCTCTCCCTGCAGGGCTGATGCTGGATGACAAAAAGAAGGACCAACCAGCAATTTTCGATCTTAACATTTGATGTTATTCAACTACATTTATTTGAAATTGACTCATTTCAAAGTACTTGTTGTAAATTCATTTACTCTTCACAGTTATTCATGGAGATAACTGTGCTTCTGGTTCGTTTACAGGTACAGATACAAGCTCAGAAAAAAGGAGTGGCTTGGTCTTGCAGTGAAAGTTTATCCAATAAAGATCTTTACAGATTATCTTCCCTGGAGGCATAAACTTGGTACTCAGCAAACGTTCATTAACGCAAGTTGATCTTGGAGAGATGTTACTTTTCTGATCCTAAGTTTCTCATGGGAAAAAGGACTTTGTTTCCACACATTTAAAACTGAGAGAATCTTTTTATTCTCTCTAACGCGTTTTGTTGGGGCTGCACAGTATATTTGAAAAGTTGAATTAGTTGTCTAGCTTTAAAAATGTGGAGATCTCATATAAAATCTGGATTCTCAGCTTTTTGGGGAATCCAAAGCACTGCATTCCTTCATGGCAACAAATGTCTGGAGGCGAGAAGTTGCGGAACTTGGCATCCTCGTCCATGGACTTTACCTGCCTCTCTGTGTAAGGCATTTGATTTATTTCTGCAATGCCCATACTTTGTGAATAAGATTTAATAATGAATTAGTGACAAGCAGAAGTTAGGACTTTGGGACCCATGATTTTGCCCTGTCCATTATATCCGTGCAAATTCTTTGTGCACGTGCCAGACTCAGGGAAACCCTGAAATTCTTTTGCCCGTTAGAGACTCACCAGAGGTCAGCAGTCACCTATCAGATGGTGGTTGTCATTCCCATGCCTGTCTCCAGGGCAGTCTCCTCATGCTCACAAAGCCAGCCAGTGCAAGATCATCTCACATTAGGCTGCACAGAGAGGCAGCTAATCTCTTTCATGTGAGTTGACCCAGGGCATGCTTAAACATCCCTCTCACAGACTTAGCATTTCATGCATACTGTATCCATCAAAAACTTCTCATCTCCTCCTTCCTTTCCACATGGCTGCTCTGCCACTGTGTGGTACTCAAATGTCAAAACAATGGCGAGGTGGCCGACTGTCAAATAGGCTCCTGAGTCTGGGCTCAAGGCAACACCAGATGCTTCCGGTCATCTGGGAAATCACTCTGACAATGGCTACATATCAAGTTCAAGGTCAGAGTGAATTCTCAGCAGATCATGCAAAAGTCAAATTTCTCAGCAGCTGTTTAAATAATTTAAAACAGCAGGATGTATGCCTGCCTGAAAGCAAGACATAAGATTTCACGTAAGTGACATTTTTCTCTTATGTTTTAGAGGGGAAGGCAATCAGGTGTTTCCACATAGGATGTGTGGTCTAGTGGTAATGATGCAGTTAAATCCCAGAGTTCTAATCTGACCTTGCTCATCCTCTGTCATTGACTAAAACTGAAGGTTCTGACACATTAAGGAAGCCACATCAGCCCTACACACCATATTCTAGCAAGGCATGATTTTATGTCCAGAAAAAAGACAGGCTGGGTCATCATTTATTCAAGGAGGATCGAAGGAAGCACCAACTCTGTTGTCTGGAAAATAGACATCCTAATGCAGCTCATCTGTTTTCTTAAACTTTTTCCTTAGATGTAGGAAAAGCCAAAGATCTACTGCATTCCCACCAGGCGGACTCATGCTGTGGGGAGTGGTTTATTAGCTGATATAGAAGATGAGGGAATTTACTACGGGGAAATCTGGGGAGAAGCACCGTCAATCCCAGGAACAGCTTAGACCAGGGTCCTAAGGCAAAAATGTGTCTGGAGTGTTTATGGAACGTAGAAGGCCCATGTGACTGGGGTGGAATGGAGTGTTGGAGCAAGGGGAGTGGCAGATGAAGTGAGAGCGGAACCAAAAACCAGAGGGCTAAGACTTTGGGCGTCACTGTAGGAATTTGCCCTTTACTCCCACTGCTCTGGAGGATGACTGGAGGCTATTGTGCAGAAGACAGACTAATACCTATTGCATTTAAGTATGTTTGAACTTACTCAGGTGTGCAAATCCACTTTTTCAAGTAACTTTATAAATCTGAACACAGACCAAGTATTTCCCATGAAAATTTAGTGTCTGAATTATGATGGACTGTAAGTGTAAAATGTACACTGGATTTTAAAGACTTAGCAAGAGCATTATCATGTAAAAATATCTCTCTAGCAGTTTTAATATTTATTTGCATTTGAAATATAACTATTCTAGATCTATTGTGTTAAATAAAATATATTAACCTTAATTTAATCTGTTTCTTTTTCTTTTTAAATGTGCTACTAGAAGCTTTGTAATTGCTCCCAGGAAGCTTCTTATAACATAATTTACCAAGTCTACTGCAGGAGAGTGTGCAACAGGTACAGGGTTGAACCCTAGACCTGCATTTTTGCAAGCACTCCCAGGTGATGCTGATGGATTCCAGCTCTAGAAAAAAGACCCAGAGTCTTGATTTTGTTGGCTCAAGAGAAAGATCCAAAGCCCCATCAAGGAGTCGTGGTGGCAGTGGTCATAGTTCTTCCACACATCAACAATCACCTGGTCTGCCATTCTTCAGACTGGATCCCCAAGCCAATTTATTGCCTGGATTATTACTTGAAAATAAATCACATATAGTTGTAGAACCACCAGTCCTAGCATTTACATAAAAATGTACCAATGCTAAATAGCTTTCACTCATACATCAAATTTCAAAATTACTGACAACTATTAAAAACCAAAACTAGGGGCATCTGTGTGGCTCAGTGGGTTAAAGCCTCTGCCTTCAACTCGGGTCATAATCTCAGGGTCTTGGGATCGAGTCCCACATTGGGTTCGCTGCTCTGCAGGGAGCCTGCTTCCTTCTCTCTCTCTCTGCCTACCTCTCTGCCTACTTGTGATCTGTCTGTCAAATAAATAAATAAAATCTTAAAAAAAAAAAAAACTAGTTTGGGAAGGAAAAAAATTTCCAGTTCTCACAGCCATTTGGCTTAATCACAAGTTAAAAAGAAATCCCAAGAAAATGTGATGTTAGTTCATTTTATTAAATTTCTTTCATATTACCTACTTTCTTTCCATTTCTTAATTTTTTCCCTATGGAACTCTTACATGTAACTATATATATACTTAATTCAGATAGCTTACAGGGATAAATAAAAATCATCCAAAATCTTACCAGAAATAGGAATTTTCCTTTTGGGGTGTTTCCAATTCATTTCACATGGTTTTGATTTTAGTCTATATACAGTTAGATATATTACTTTTTTACTCAGTGTTTTCAGGTTCAGAATACTATTCTGTTTTATGTCTATTCCATATTTTATTTATTGATTCTTCTTTTTTGAACATTTAGATATTTCCAAGGTTTTGCTATTAGTGTGCAATGAGCATCCTTTTATAAAATAAAAATATAAAATATAAAATATAAAATATAAAAAACTTTCAATGTAATTACTTTATTTGGTAGAGTTTAAAGGTAGAACTTAAAAGTCTACAGTTAAAAATTTTTTAAATATCCTTACTACTTGCTTTTAAATTGCTTATCAAAAAGAAACCTAACAATCAATAAGTATTGTCAGTTGATATGTGTCAATAAACAATTGTTTTACATTAATTTTATTCACTTTTCAAAATCTTTGTTAACTTATTGGGCCCCTCCAAAAATAAAGAAAAAAGTATTTCAGTATTATAATTTGTGAAATTACTAGTGATACTGGGCTTTTTTCCCATTTTTTTGCCATTTGTGTTTCTTCTAGGAATTGTAACTTCCCATCTGCAAATTCACCAATGTTCACTGTTTTCATTTTCAGAGCTTCAGACTATACTGAAAATTTTAATAAGGCAAGGACCCAATAAATACTCTACTTTCACATACTTCAAAACTATTGTCTCCAGATGATCTTTAGAATGGGTTCATCAGTTTTGTTTTGTTTTTTTAAGTCCCATAGAGATTTCAATTGGGCTTCCATTAAATCTATAAATTAGAGAGGAGTCAAGATGGCGGAGAAGTAGCAGGCTGAGACTACTTCGGGTAGCGGGAGATCAGCTAAATAGCTTATCTAAAGATTGCAAACACCTACAAATCCAACGGGAGATTGAAGAGAAGAAGAACAGCAACTCTAGAAACAGAAAATCAACCACTATCTGAAAGGTAGGACTGGAGGAGAAGTGAATCCAAAGCGACGGGAAGATAGACCGCGGCGGGAGGGGCCGGCTCCCAGCGAGCAGCGGAGCAACGGAGCAAAATCAGGACTTTTAAAAGTCTGTTCCGCTGAGGGACATCGCTCCAGAGGCTTAACTGGGGTGAAGCCCAGGCGGGGTCAGCGCGGCCTCAGGTCCCGCAGGGTCGCAGAAGGATCGGGGGTGTCTGAGTGTCCCAGAGCTTACCGGTATTAGAACGGGGAAGCCGGCTGCAGAGACAGAGCCGAGGAGTGACTCTCAGCTCGGGGTTGCCTTGAACCGGTCGCAGGCTCGGTCAGCTCGGAGCGCGGCTGGAGGCCAGGGTGGCGGGAGTCATTGGGCACTGTTCACTGAGGGCGCACTGAGGAGTGGGGCCCCGGGCTCTCGGCTCCTCCGGGCCGGAGACCGGGAGGCCGCCATCTTCATTCCCGTCCTCCGGACTCTACGGAAAGCGCTCAGGGAACAAAAGCTCCCGAAAGCAAACCCGAGCGGATTACTCAGCGCTGCCCGGGTAAGGACGGTGCAACTCCGCCTGGGGCAAAGACGCTTGAGAATCACTACAACAGGCCCCTCCCCCAGAAGATCAACGGGAAACCCAGCCAGGACCAAGTTCACCTACCGAGGAATGCAGTTTCAATACCAAGGAGAGCGGCAGAATTCCAGAGGAGAAGAAAGCAAAGCACGGAACTCATGGCTTTCTCCCCATGATTTTTTAGCCTTGCAGTTAATTTAATTTTTTCTCTTTTTCAATTTTTTTTTCTTTTTCTCTTCTTCTGCTAAATTTTTTTAACTTTTACCGTTACTTTTTTAACGTTTTTTAAATAGTTTATCTAATATATATATATTTTTTTCTTCTTTTTATATTTTTTCTTTATCGGCTTTCTTTTTTTAAATAGTTTCTTTTTTTTTTTTTCTTTTTGAACCGCTTTTTATCCCCTTTCTCCCCCCTCACAATTTGGGATCTCTTCTGATTTGGCTGAAGCATATTTTCCTGGGGTTGTTGCCACCCTTTTAGTATTTTACATGCTCCTTCATATACTCTTATCTGGACAAAATGACAAGGCGGAAAAATTCACAACAAAAAAAAGAACAAGAGGCAGTACCAAAGGCTAGGGACCTAATCAATACAGACATTGGTAATATGTCAGATATAGAGTTCAGAATGACGATTCTCAAGGTTCTAGCTGGGTTTGAAAAAGGCATGGAAGATATTAAAGCAACCCTCTTGGGAGATATAAAAGCCCTTTCTGGAGAAATAAAAGAACTAAAATCTAACCAAGTTGAAATCAAAAAAGCTATTAATGAGGTGCAATAAAAAATGGAGGCTCTCACTGCTAGGATAAATGAGGCAGAAGAAAGAATTAGCGATATAGAAGACCAAATGACAGAGAATAAAGAAGCTGAGCAAAAGAGGGACAAACAGCTACTGGACCACGAGGGGAGAATTCGAGAGATAAGTGACACCATAAGACGAAACAACATTAGAATAATTGGGATTCCAGAAGAAGAGGAAACAGAGAGGGGAGCAGAAGGTATATTGGAGAGAATTATTGGAGAGAATTTCCCCAATATGGCAAAGGGAACAAGCATCAAAATCCAGGAGGTTCAGAGAACCCTCCTCAAAATCAATAAGAATAGGTCCACACCCCGTCACCTAAAAGTAAAATTTACAAGTCTTAGTGACAAAGAAAAGATCCTGAAAGCAGCCCGGGAAAAGAAGTCTGTAACGTACAATGGTAAAAATATTAGATTGAATATAAGATAAATATTAGATAGAATTATATTTTATATAAAAATATTAGATAGAATATAAGCAGACTTATCCACAGAGACCTGGCAGGCCAGAAAGAGCTGGCATGATATATTCAGAGTACTAAATGAGAAAAACATGCAGCCAAGAATACTATATCCAGCTAGGCTATCATTCAAAATAGAAGGAGAGATTAAAAGCTTCCAGGACAAACAAAAACTGAAAGAATTTGCAAATACCAAACCAGCTCTACAGGAAATATTGAAAGGGGTCCTCTAAGCAAAGAGAGACCCTAAAAGTAGTAGATCAGAAAGAAACAGAGACAATATACAATAACAGTCACCTTACAGGCAATACAATGGCACTAAATTCATATCTCTCAATACGTACCCTGAATGTTAATGGGCTAAATGCCCCAATCAAAAGACACCGGGTATCAGAATGGATAAAAAAACAAAACCCATCTATATGTTGCCTACAAGAAACTCATCTTAAACCCGAAGACACCTCCAGGTTTAAAGTGAGGGGGTGGAAAAGAATTTACCATGCTAATGGACATCAGAAGAAAGCAGGAGTGGCAATCCTTATATCAGATCAATTCGATTTTAAGCCAAAGACTATAATAAGAGATGAGGAAGGACACTATATCATACTCAAAGGAACTGTCCAACAAGAAGATCTAACAATTTTAAATATCTATGCCCCTAACGTGGGAGCAGCCAACTATATAAACCAATTAATAACAAAATCAAAGAAACACATCGACAAGAATACAATAATAGTAGGGGATTTTAACACTCCCCTCACTGAAATGGACAGATCATCCAAGCAAAAGATCAACAAGGAAATAAAGGCCTTAAATGACACACTGGACCAGATGGGCATCACAGATATATTCAGAACATTTCATCCCAAAGCAACAGAATACACATTCTTCTCTAGTGCACATGGAACATTCTCCAGAATAGATCACATTCTTGGTCCTAAATCAAGTCTCAACCGGTATCAAAAGATTGGGATCATTCCCTGCATATTTTCAGACCACAATGCTCTAAAGCTAGAACTCAATAACAAGAGGAAATTTGGAAAGAACCCAAATACATGGAGACTAAACAGCATCCTTCTAAAGAATGAATGGGTCAACCAGGAAATTAAAGAAGAATTGAAAAAAATTTATGGAAACAAATGATAATGAAAACACAACGGTTCAGAATCTGTGGGACACAACAAAGGCAGTCCTGAGAGGAAAATATAGAGCGGTACAAGCCTTTCTCAAGAAACAAGAAAGGTCTCAGGTACACAACCTAACCCTACACCTAAAGGAGCTGGAGAAAGAACAAGAAAGAAACCCTAAACCCAGCAGGAGAAGAGAAATCATAAAGATCAGAGCAGAAATCAATGAAATAGAAACCAAAAAAACAATAGAACAAATCAACGAAACTAGGAGCTGGTTCTTTGAAAGAATTAATAAGATTGATAAACCCCTGGCCAGACTTATCAAAAAGAAAAGAGAGAGGACCCAAATAAATAAAATCATGAATGAAAGAGGAGAGATCACAACGAACACCAAAGAAATACAGACAATTATAAGAACATACTATGAGCAACTCTACGCCAACAAATTTGACAATCTGGAAGAAATGGATGCATTCCTAGAGACATATAAACTACCACAACTGAACCAGGAAGAAATAGAAAGCTTGAACAGGCCCATAACCAGTAAGGAGATTGAAACAGTCATCAAAAATCTCCAAACAAACAAAAGCCCAGGGCCAGACGGCTTCCCGGGGGAATTCTACCAAACATTTAAAGAAGAACTAATTCCTATTCTCCTGAAACTGTTCCAAAAAATAGAAATAGAAGGAAAACTTCCAAACTCATTTTATGAGGCCAGCATTACCTTGATCCCAAAACCAGACAAGGATCCCAACAAAAAAGAGAACTACAGACCAATATCCTTGATGAACACAGATGCAAAAATTCTCGCCAAAATACTAGCCAATAGGATTCAACAGTACGTTAAAAGGATAATTCACCACGACCAAGTGGGATTTATTCCAGGGCTGCAAGGCTGGTTCAACATCCGCAAATCAATCAATGTGATACAACACATTAATAAAAGAAAGAACAAGAACCATATGATACTCTCCATAGATGCTGAAAAAGCATTTGACAAAGTACAGCATCCCTTCCTGATCAAAACTCTTCAAAGTGTAGGGATAGACGGTACATACCTCAATATTATCAAAGCCATCTATGAAAAACCCACCGCAAATATCATTCTCAATGGAGAAAAACTGAAAGCTTTTCCGCTAAGGTCAGGAACACGGCAGGGATGTCCGTTATCACCACTGCTATTCAACATAGTACTAGAAGTCCTAGCCTCAGCAATCAGACAACAAAAGGAAATTAAAGGCATCCAAATCGGCAAAGAAGAAGTCAAACTATCACTCTTTGCAGATGATATGATACTATATGTGGAAAACCCAAAAGACTCCACTCCAAAACTGCTAGAACTTGTACAGGAATTCAGTAAAGTGTCAGAATAAAAAATCAATGCACAGAAATCAGTT
This sequence comes from Lutra lutra, assembly GCF_902655055.1. Lineage (NCBI taxonomy): Eukaryota > Metazoa > Chordata > Mammalia > Carnivora > Mustelidae > Lutra > Lutra lutra. The sequence goes on along the minus strand of NC_062280.1, from coordinate 34,223,181 downwards.
GCATTTCTCTACACCAACAACAAGACAGAAGAAAGAGAAATTAAGGAGTCCATCCCATTTACAATTGCACCCAAAACTATAAGATACCTAGGAATAAACCTAAACAAAGAGACTAAGAATCTATACTCAGAAACTATAAAGTACTCATGAAAGAAATTGAGGAAGACACAAAGAAATGGAAAACTGTTCCATGCTCCTGGATTGGAAGAATAAATATTGTGAAAATGTCTATGCTACCTAAAGCAATCTACACATTTAATGCAATTCCTATCAAAGTACCATCCATTGTTTTCAAAGAAATGGAACAAATAATCCTAAAATTTATATGGAACCAGAAAAGACCTCGAATAGCCAAAGCAATATTGAAAAAGAAAGCCAAAGTTGGTGGCATCACAATTCCGGACTTCAAGCTCTATTACAAAGCTGTCATCATCAAGACAGCATGGTACTGGCACAAAAACAGACACATAGATCAATGGAACAGAATAGAGAGCCCAGAAATGGACCCTCAACTCTATGGTCAACTCATCTTCGACAAAGCAGGAAAGAATGTCCACTGGAAAAAAGACAGCCTCTTCAATAAATGGTGTTGGGAAAATTGGACAGCCACATGCAGAAAAATGAAATTGGATCATTTCCTTACACCACACACGAAAATAGACTCAAAATGGATGAAGGATCTCAATGTGAGAAAGGAATCCATCAAAATCCTCGAGGAGAACACAGGCAGCAACCTCTTCGACCTCAGCCGCAGCAACATCTTCCTAGGAACATCACCAAAGGCAAGGGAAGCAAGGGCAAAAATTTTGGGATTTTATCAAGATCAAAAGCTTTTGCACAGCAAAGGAAACAGTGAACAAAACCAAAAGACAACTGACAGAATGGGAGAAGATATTTGCAAATGACATATCAGATAAAGGGCTAGTGTCCAAAATCTATAAAGAACTTAGCAAACTCAACACCCAAAGAACAAATAATCCAATCAAGAAATGGGCAGAGGACATGAACAGACATTTCTGCAAAGAAGACATCCAGATGGCCAACAGACACATGAAAAAGTGCTCCACATCACTCGGCATCAGGGAAATACAAATCAAAACCACCATGAGATATCACCTCACACCAGTCCGAATGGCTAAAATTAACAAGTCAGGAAATGACAGATGCTGGCGAGGATGCGGAGAAAGGGGAACCCTCCTACACTGTTGGTGGGAATGCAAGCTGGTGCAACCACTCTGGAAAACAGCATGGAGGTTCCTCAAAATGTTGAAAATAGAACTACCCTATGACCCTGCAATTGCACTGCTGGGTATTTACCCTAAAGATACAAACATAGTGATCCGAAGGGGCACGTGAACCCGAATGTTTATAGCAGCAATGTCTACAATAGCCAAACTATGGAAAGAACCTAGATGTCCATCAACAGGCGAATGGATAAAGAAGATGTGGTATATATACACAATGGAATACTATGCAGCCATCAAAAGAAATGAAATCTTGCCATTTGCGACGACGTGGATGGAACTAGAGGGTATCATGCTTAGCGAAATAAGTCAATTGGAGAAAGACAACTATCATATGATCTCCCTGATATGAGGGAGAGGAGATGCAACATGGGGGGTTGAGGGGGTAGGAGAAGAGTAAATGAAACAAGATGGGATTGGGAGGGAGACAAACCATATTGACTCTTAATCTCACAAAACAAACTGAGGGTTGATGGGGGGAGGGGGTTGGGAGAGGGGGGTGGGGTTATGGATATTGGGGAGGGTATGTGCTATGGTGAGTGCTGTGAAGTGTGTAAACCTGGCGATTCGCAGACCTGTACCCCTGGGGATAAAAATATATGTTTATAAAGCTGTAAAAAAAAAAAAAAGAAAAAGGAAAAAGAAAGGATGAATACCCAAGTTTTGTAGCAACATGGACGGGACTGGAAGTGATTATGCTGAGTGAAATAAGTCAAGCAGAGAGAGTCAATTATCATATGGTTTCACTTATTTGTGGAGCATAACAAATAGCATGGAGGACAAGGGGAGATGGAAAGGAGAAGGGAGTTGAGGGAAATTGGAAGGGGAGGTGAACTATGAGAGACTATGGACTCTGAAAAACGATCTGAGAATTTTGAAGGGGTGGGGGGTGGGAGGTTGGGGGCACCAGGTGGTGGGTATTGTAGAGGGCACGGATTGCATGGAGCACTGGGTGTGGTGCAAAAATAATGAATACTGTTATGCTGAAAAAATAAAAAAAATTTAAAAAAATTTAAAAAAATTAAATTAGAAATAATTTAAGACTTCTTCAAAATATACAGTCTTCTTACTGGGATTGTAATCTCCATTTTCTCAAGTTTTCCATTTCCATAAAATGTTAAATTTTTCTTCATTATATACTTTACAAACTTTTTAAAAGATCATTTCTGAGTTTTTATATATGGGGGGACCTCTTGTCAGCGGAGTACTTTTCAATTATATTTTCTATACAGTTATTAATTTTATTTAGGAAAACTATTGATCTTTAAATGCTTATTTTGCAACATAAGGGTAAATTACAAAATAAAATTTTTTATTCTTTTCCTTGAACTTTCTAGATACACAATCAAATTGTCTGTATACAATGATGGCTTTCTTGTCATTTCCAACAGTTATACAAGTTATTTTTATTTCCTGCTCTGTTGTGCTGGATGCAATTCCAAAAAATGATTTTTACTGCCCACTTTCATGGCATAGTTTCCAAAAAACACTTTATAGAACCTAGGGCAGTGTATTCTACGTTATTCTTATCCTTCAGGAGAATGTATTCAGATCCTTCAGGAGAATGCAGATGTTCTAATTCAAGAGGCTTATCAACAAATGGAAACATGTTCGAAAGAGAGTGTCCATGATGGACATAAGGTCCTTGATCCCACATTAGATCACAAATAGCTGAAGAAATTGGGGAGGTTCATTCTGGAGAAGAGACATTCATTGGAATATGATGGAATAAGACTTTTCATTCAAACAAGGATTAGATGTGTTACATAACCTCTCCAAAGAAAAGAACGAGAAATAATCTAGATAGAGGCCAATTTTTGGTCATTGTGGATAATTTTAATTAAAACATAAATAGCATACCTTGGTAAGAAGGGGATCCCCCTAAAGGAGAAATTCTCAAATAATAGGGTCAATAATCCATTACAGAGATGCTCTGGAACAGATCTGAACATCTGATAGGTGGTTCAACTGATAACTTTTAAAATCCAAATTCCGTATTTCCACTACCCATTGCTACAGCATGTAGAGTGCCTGGCACAGAAGTGTTTACTAGAATTCATTTACATACAAATAGAAGTAGTATAAACAGCCTTATTATTTTTAGACTGATTTTTTTAATAAACACATCCCAAGATTAAATACATACAAAAATGTGTATACATATAAAGGGAACAAGACTTTCTCTAATCACTCCTTCAAACTGCAGCCTTGGATTAATCAACAAATGTTTATTAAGCTAGGCAAAAAAAAAAAAAAAATCAATATATACAGAAAACAGAAGGAAATGAATATGCAGGGAAAACAATCACCATGAAAAATTTTCTAATCATTTTACCCTATTGCAGAAGTGTGTATGTTTAAACATTAATTGAATTTCCAAATAGATACTGCTATCAGAGCATATGCTATTTAAGAGTCATACTTTTCATTCCCAACAAAGAAGCCTCTTCAGGAAATAGGTAATGAAAGCTGTTAATTGTTGCATGTCCTTCTCATTCAAGATTAATGTTCAACCTATATCTTCTTACCTTTCCAAAATATCCCTGGGCAACCTTTGCCCAAGCAAACAATCTAAAACCAAATAACAGCAAAAATGCTTACAAGATAGAAACCTACTGAAAAGTGATGTGCCTTTATCTTGAGGGATTTAGGTATAACTAATTATCTTTTATAATAATCTCTATAATCATATGTCCCCTATGAATACGGTTCCCCTCATTCAACAAGTGTCAAGATTAATAACTTGCCCCAAAAGTACAGAATTATGACATATTTTATAGAAAAAAAAGGCATAATTCTTATGTGTCCATTTTCTTTTTTCTTTTTTTTTTTAAGATTTTATTTATTTATTTGACAGAGATCATAAACAGGCAGAAAGGCAGGCAGAGAGAGGAGGAAGCAGGCTCCCCGCTGAGCAGAGCCCGATGCGGGGCTCGATCCCAGGACCCTGAGATCATGACCTGAGCCGAAGGCAGAGGCTTAACCCACTAAGCCACCCAGGTGCCCCCTTATGTGTCCATTTTCATTTACTAATGACAGTTGGTGATTCTATAAAACATTTGATTCCAGAAGTAGTAACACAGAAAACTGAGTAGCTGGTAGGTTGCGAGTTCACGACAGAAACAAGAGATTCTATTCCACCCTGGAAATTTTCGGAATGCTCCCTTCTCTTCAATCACATAGCAATATTCTAGAACTGTGGATTGATACGAAATGAAAGATACAAAGAAAAGCTCTGTTCTGAAAAACAAACCCCAGAATGAATAAGTCATGGAGATCCTTTTCCTCCCTGACAGTCTAACTCTCCAGGTGCTGAAAGATGGCCCAGAGAAGAGTGACATCTATTGTTCAGGAAGGTTTATGGATGAGATCGACCAGTCCTGCTGAGTAGACTGTGCATATGGTCCATGAGCAAAAGGTGACCTGTCTCCCCAGAAGAGCAAACCAGTGCCACCCGAGAAGGGGCAAATGGAAGCTAACATCCAGTGCATAAGAATTATCCAGGAAATGGGGGCAGAGATCAACAAGCTGAAGAAAGAGAATCAAGTCCTCCGGATGAAGCTGGCCTCAAGTAGTCAGAGAACCCCAGGCCCCAGAGGAGAATCAGAAGATGAGAGGGAAGAGGAAGTCACAGACCTTGGTAACCTCGAAAAAGCATCCGAAAAATCTCCAGCAACCCTTCATGGTGGTGTTTCCGTTGATGCAGCACCAGCTGTGCACGAACATCAAGGTACCGAATGTCCATAGCTCTTCTGGGCTGTGCCCATCTTTGCAAAGCCCTCCTAAACATTAGGTTTATTGTGCCTCTCACATAACTGCAGAAGTTGGCGTTGGTAGTGGTGAGTTCCATTCTTTTTCTCTTGGTAGATTACTTCTAAATCCCTAGGGGGAAAAATCATTGGTATCTTCAAGCAACATATTTTAGAAACATCAAAAACTATTTCCATATCTTCCTGGAAAGGTGGGAATGGCAGGTTTGTGAAAATCAGTCCCATAAAAAACAACGTGTTTTTTTCCTTCTTGACCTCAAGCCTTTAAATGTCACATCATAGAACACGGAATGGGTGTGTGTCAAAAGCCATGCTCACTTATTAAGTTACAATATTGCACAATAGCTCCAGGTATGATTATTACAGTCAGACAATTATGGTTGCAAGTGATTTGTCATTCATTATCCACTTGACTCAGAGATACTTAGGAGAAATCTTTTACCTTTGTTTTCTAGGAAGTGTTAGAGTACCTACCTGACATGGTTATGGTACCTATCTCTCTGTAATAATAGACTGAGTGCTTAATTTGACACCTGGCAAGCACACAACAAATGACAGATGTTGTTTCTTATCCATGTTTTATAAAGAAACTTCCTGCCCTGCGTGAATGTGTGTTGCCCATAATTCAACGTCCTGTACAGGTCGAAGGCTTCAAGACACAGGGTCAGGGTTGCTGGAAGGGAGGAGTGGGGGAGGGATGGGGTGGCTGGGTGATGGACATTGGGACACGTATGTGCTATGGTGAGTGCTGCGAATTGTGTAAGACTGATGAATCACAGTCCTGTACCCCTGAAACAAATAATACATTGTATGTTAATTTTTTAAAAAGAGGCAAGGCCAGTGTTTGATACATTCTAAGAATCAAATCTCTCACTTTTTGTGGGAGAAGAATATTGACTGTTAAGACTCTACGCAAGGTCAGAAATCAGCAGGGAAAAAACGACATTCTGCATTTAAATGATCAGTGCTTGCCTACATGCAGCAGATTCAAATAAAATTGCTATACATAATTAAATACTCAACTCTCTTTTAATATCATCTGTCAAAGGCTTCAGGCAATGCCATTTAGAGGTTCTGAACAGCTTGGCAAGGGAACATGTCCTATTTGCCAGCTGGTTTCCTCTGTTCGAGAGGTCTCGCTCTAGCATGGGACCCTACATTTCGAAGCTGAGAAGAGATTCCCATCAGGGCTTTTTCCCTTTTTGTCAAGTGCCAACTCTGGATCTGAGTAGTTCTGTCTGCTGGTTATTTAATAAAACTGAAAGAGTAACTAACAAGGAGGTTAGACTTTCTCCTGGTTTAAAAAAAAAAAGAAAAAGAAAAGAAAGATATGGATATTTGTAATACATCCTTACCCTAAAGTTTCTCAACCTCTGCAATCTTGGACATTTTATACTAACTAGCTCTGTATTTGTATGGGTCTGTCTTCACTATAGGATGTTTAGTAGCTTTTCTGGCTTCTAAATACTACATGCCAGTAATACCTGCCTCTCACCCTCTAGTCACGAAATGTCTTTGGAAATTCCAAAAGTTGTCTGAAGGATAAAATTTCCCCCAATTGAAAACCACTGCCTTACTCCAAAAGCAAACGACACTCTATCAAATTTATTTTCTATAAAATATTTTCTATCAAATTTTATTTTCTATAAAACTGAAAAAAAACATAAGTTTAGTCTTAGTATATATTGTGGCTATTTTACAACAAGAATTACACCAGTGAAAGAACAAAAAGTATAGTATACCCTTTACACTCTTAGGGCCTGAATGCCATCAAGCTTAGGAGAGGTTAGACTATTAGTAAGAGCTAAGCACACAATTGATAGCATACTTTTTCAACATATGGATGGTAACTCCCAATAAGAACATTAGCACTAAGTTTAAAAAGGACTGGTGAGGGGGTTGCCGAGTTGCCTCTGGGTTAAGCCTCTGCCTTCGGCTCAGGTCATGATCTCAGGGTCCTGGGATCGAACCCCGCATCGGGCTTTCTGCTCAGCGGGGAGCCTGCTTCCTCTTCTTTCTCTCTCTGCCTGCCTCTCTGCCTACTTGTGATCTGTGTCAAGTGAATAAATAAAATTAAAAAAAAAAAAAGACTGGTGAAAAACTGGTAAAATTGGGGGAACTCTAGTTAGTTGTATCAGTTAAACACAGAAAGAGACAAGATTTAAGTTTGTGCTTGGAAGCCCAGTTGAGTTACTTTACATGTATTTATCTGTGTCTTAAATGCAACATACTATCCTTAAAGTAAGGGACCCAAGTAAGAAGAACATTGGCCTGAACATAAGGACACCAGATAGCAGTCCCAGTTTTGTAATACTTGGTCAAGGCTGAGTAGGACACATACATATATGGACATTTATATGCTACAGCCCAGGAACACAGCTGCTTGGGGATATAGATATAGATAATAAAGGGACATATATATTATATGTCTGTAATAAGGGGATGTCTATATTATATATCCATAGTATATATGGGGACATATATATAGTAACAATGCAGAAGAGCACCTGCTTAGAATGAGTCTTTGCTGGCTACATTCTCATGGAAGCATCTATAATAGTGGATAAGCATTTGGTGGATATGCAATCCAACCAGCACTTTCAGGGATGCTGCCCTTATATATTTTTTAAAAATGACTCTTTACAGGGACCCCCCAGCATCACTGGACCTCTGGTTCTCTGCAATGTATTCACATCCTTTGCTGGCTGTGAAGTTCTAAAATTGTGCTGATGACCCCATGATGCTGTGTTGAATATCCTTTGCCTTTTACTGATAAGAAACTAAAGGATACAGACTTGAGTCTGTATTGTGACCCAGAACGATGAACAAAGAGCCAAGTTGCTAGTCAGTCAAACTGGAGCACAGGTTCCAAATAAGAAGGAACTTCCCCTTGCCATCATCAGCACAATTTCTTCAGTTGTAATTTCCTACCATTCGCTTTAAAGAGAATACTTTATAATCCTTCCAAACAGAAACGTTTATGATTGTCAATAGCCATAAATTTGTTCTTAGACAATTATAGAAGTTATAGATGATGGCCAAAGTAGTGTTTAAAGATAATTTAGGAACAGTATTTGCATGCAGTTAAACACTTCGGATAGATTTGAACTTAAAACACTTCTCTCTGCCCCCAAACTCTTGCCTGAAAGCTGATCTTCCACTCTTCCAAACCATAAAAAGCCGAGGCAGCCTCCACGTTTTGCAATGGCCTTAATAATCTGCTGTCTGCATTCTGCAGATGTGGGCAGCAAACTTAACTAAGAAATAATTGTGCTTCTAGCACTCTTAAAACCCAAGCATGATGCAAGCCTTTCTTAAACACCCATGCTAGTTCATGTCAAGGCTGTGACTAGAAAGAAAAAAGATTCAGTAAACATTCCTTAAGTGTTCCAGAAAATGAAAACCAACCCGAGGTCAGGCTTCTTCACCCCCTGGATGAGAACTGGATGTCTGGTCAGTGTTAGTATGGTGTCACAGGGATTCAGACAAGCTAAACTCCCTAAAACAAAGCTCTTTTAATCGAAGTGCCTGAGTTACAAGGAGCAGAGAATACTCGATTCACATCAAGAAAAGAGTTTATTGGCAGACACTTACAGACAAAAATTGAATTGAAAGCCCTCACAAACAAGGCCATAAATCCCTCCATCTCTCTCAAGAACACTCCAGTTTTCTATTGAGGCACCTTTGCTTCTTTCCACAGACCTCCTGTGCTTTTGTCTCTCAGTCAACAGGCCTCATAATGACCATCTCAACTAAAGTCTAAAGCCAAGACACACAAATGTAGCCCAGTTAGCAGCGGCCAGTTCAATTTTTGTGATGAGAGGCTGTGATGAATATGTTCTTCTACAATCTTCTAGAAGGAGAAAAAATGTCCAGCATTGTCATCTCCAGAATAGCCATGTTCTTCCCATCTTAAAGTCTTGTTTTATTATTTCTACATGTCCAGGTCTCTGTTCTAATGCTGTATCCTTACCAAGGTATTGCCAACCACACTGTTAATAGAGCTTCCAGACCTCCTCTTTCATATGTCTCTATCCCCTTGCCTTTATCAGCCTAACTGGACTTTCCGGGATCTGTCACTACCTGAATTTTATCACATAATGTTTGTTTATCATCTGTCTGCACAAAAAGATAGTAAGCTCCATGCAGGCAAGAGTTTTGAGTGGGCCACTATCCCCATCTCTATCTCATAAAAAAGTGCCTGACATTATTTGTCAAATAAATAAATGACTAGATGTAGTTTATGTGAAAAAAATGAATCAGAAGTAATAGTTTTGCTTAGGTCATTTTAATGAAGTACTACTAATATAATATGACATCTGTGGACATCATTAATGGTGAAATTTTCATAAACTTAAATTTTGTGTCTCCTACACAGGCAACATCATGATTGTTAGACGCTATTCCATCTCCTCACTAATTCATTCATTACCTGCAAATGATGCCTGGAAACCTGAGGAAAGACACCCAAAGAATGGAATTCTAGGAGCTCAGGGAAGAGTTAAATCACTGGCATGTTCTTCAATTAAGAAGCAAGACAATAAAGAAAAGATGTTTGCAGCAGATTCTTTAACCAGCACTAGTTCCAACCAAAGAACTTCTCCTGATCATGTTTTTGATAATGTAACCAGGTAATGTATAATCTGCCTCAAGTTAGATAGATTATAGGCACGTGCTATGAAAGCACTCAGGCATTCCCATTGATAGGCAAGGTCTTAGGTCAAAGAAACAAAATCAAATAGTGTCTTAGGCCAAAATAATTTCCATCTCACATGTGCATTTAGGGGGTCAAAAGAAAGAAATATTTTTTGAGATCAAATGTCACTCTAACAGATGCCTCTATAAGCAGAAGACTTCATCGGTCTGCCCTTACTCATCGAGCACTAACAACTGTACTCTGAGCTGGCCACCAGTGATACAAGATTCAGCAAAACCAAAACATTACATTCAAGACTTTCATTCCATGACAAAGACACACCAATGAACTGATCACTCCAACAAAATACTTCTCAAGGAAAAGACACACTTATTTTAGGAACTGAACACAGAAGTCTTCTCTGAGAGAGGACTGTTCTTGCGGGGGAAGTGACCCAGTGGCTTTCGGGCGGTATACAAAAATCATTACTCAAGAGGGCCAAGAGACAAAGAGAAAAGGAATTTGTTCTTCAAAATCCAGGAGCTGATGTTTGGGGAGGTAGGCGCAGTCTGTGAAAAAGAGAGATTTAAGAAGACATTTGAGAGATGGGCGGGAGTCTTCTAAGAGGAAGTTCAGAGGGTGACACCAGGAGTGGTTAGAGCCAAGGGCCCCTTTCAGAACAAAACTGTCACTATCAAGTCTAACTTATCCCCTCTATAAGGCTAGAGCATGACCTCCCCTCTCCCACATGCTCCACCCCAACTTCCAATTCCCAGTTAGGCCCTGACTTTCTAGGGAGAGTCTCTACATATTTGTCTCCTTTGAGGAGAAAAAAAGGCCTGGGTTCTCATGAAGAAGAGAAAATGGAATAAATGGGGTACAGAGAGAGTAAAGAAATCATCAAGCTCAGCAGTGACAGGAAATCAAATCAAGAGATAACAGTGATAGGCCTGCAGGGATTCTCTTCAATATTGGAAAGAGCACTGGACCTACCACAGGATGCAGGACACAAAGGCTGAGCCAGTTTCATTTGGATTTTATAAGACAGGAGGAAAATTGTGTTTCACTTACAGAAAGTTCTATTACAGGAACAGAGAGAGTAGCCTGAGTCATGAAGGACAGCTGCATATAGTCACGCAGGGGAAAATGGGAAGATCACCTCAGGTAGAGCAGAAAAGACAAGACAGAAGGAAGCATGACTATGGGGGAAACCAAAGTAGTCAAGTGAACGAGGGAGAAGGAGGGAGCACAGACCATCGTAAGAGGACTTCCAGGCAAGGCTCACAAGTGTGTGTTTTGTCCTGTACTTATTGGAAAGCTAGTAAAAACTGTCTTTCTGAAAAGTTTAAAAATGTAAAAATATTCAGGAATGAAAGTTACAAAGATCACTGTTTTACTCTGCAAGAATTTGGTCACTTTTTTTCAGATATTTTTATATATTAAAGGAAAAAGATGTTACTAACAGAGAGAAAAATCCTATATCTCTTTTCCCTGGTCCTGCCAATGAGCAAGTGTGATCATGAGTTTTTGCTTCTATCCTTTTGACCTATTTTTTTCTATACCTTCATTACATTCATTCATTCATTCAACAAATAATCCTGGAGGCATGTTATGTGCTGGGTAGGATTCTAGGCCATAAATATAAAGATAAAGAGGGGAAAAAAATTGTCAGAAGTCCCTGCATATTCCTTTGTACAAAGATAATCCATAAATAAGACAATACATAAAAGTGTATCATTTATGTTAGATGGTAACATGTATGAAAGAGAACATCAAACCAATTAAAAGGGAAAAGGAAGGGTTAGAAAAGCAAGCATTATTGAAATTGTATATATGGTAGCTAGGAAATACCTCACCATCTGAGTAAAAAGGGAAAGCATTCTGAGGATTTCTGGGTGGGAAAAACTTTCTAAGAATTGAGGACAACAAATGCAAAAGATGCTGAGAGGGGGTGCATGACCGTGTTTGAGGAAGGGAAAGGAGGCTAGTGTGACTGGAAGAGAGTGAGCAAGCAAGAGAACAGGGGAAGATGAAGGCAAAGCACTAGAGGTGACCTTCCGCTCCCCTCCAATGATTCTAGATTTATCCCAAGTGAACTGAGTACATAACATATTTTTTTCATTAAAAAAAAAATAAAAGATAATGGATCGTGTTGGGAGTCCTGCTTTAAAAAGACTGTAGGAAAACAATATAGAAAATAAAAAGACCAGGTTTAAGGCTAAAAAAATTATCTAGGAAAGAGGTGATCATTTCTTGGCCAAGGTAGTAATGGTGGATGTGATTTCTGGATATACTTTGAATATGGAGCTCATAAGATTTATTGGCAGAGCAGATATGGGACATGGAAACAGGAAGTGTGTAACCAATCACTGTGTGTCAATGACCATGTGTTTTCAGAGGAAAGAAAGAGGAAAGGCAGAGATGCATCTTTTGCTTAAAAAAAAAAATATATATATATATACACATATATATACACTAAATGTTCACCATAAAAAGGAATGTCTTTTGTTTTGAAAAATTATATATATATGTATATATATCTCCAAATGCATATATATATCCAGTTATATAATGGAACTAAATATTCATTATAATAAGAAAATTGCAAATTACAAAGTATAAATGTAATATTCAAAGTAAAAAAGTATAAAAAGGAAAATCTTCCATAACTTCACTGTCTGAATAACCACCAGGTAGATTTTGATACATATCTATCTTTCCAGTCTGTGTCTGCCTATTTTGAAATTGTGCAGTGCACATTATCATAATGTTTTATTTTTTGCACTTAATCCATTACATTCTCACAAACCTATCATGTTGAGAAATACAGTATTATTAATTTTCATAAAATTCATATTGTTTTCTGTGATTGGGAGCCTAGCCAACGTTTATAATGTATTATTTTTCTAAAACAAAATGTTTTCCAAATTCCAAGCTGCCAAGGAATAAACTATTTAGAACACAATCTATTGGTAATTTAGAATCTACTTTAATGGGAAAGACTGAGCCAATTGCAGGTTTGTGTGAAAACAAGAAAGTCAGTAATGGCTTGAAATCAACAGCTAGGTTGGCATAAAATCCAGTCAATTGCAGAGAACTGTTGACAAGAACGAAGCGTGTATTTTTTTGTTATAGTGCTTTTTTAATTTTGTCTTTTATGTCCTCGATGATTAACTAGTCAAGTAATGTGTCATTACATTAGCCCTCTAATTTTTTTGTAGATTCATTTACTTTCTAATAGTTCTTAAAAATTTTTTCAAAAGATTTATCAAGAACCAATTTGTTTGAACTGGCTTTTGAAGCAGTCAGACATCGTACCTAATTTGCTTGTGAGCCTTTTTATTATTATACCAAGAAAGTGTTTTACAGAATAATGCCAATGTCAATATTTCTAAGAACAAATGCTCTCCAAAAACCAGAGACAGAATTTTAATTTTTCCTGAATTTTCGGAGAAACAAGAAACCTAGAAATCTAATGTCCTGCATTTAAGAAAAATCTTAAGATTAAGAGAAAGCGTCCATATGGAGCATAGCATGAGACACAGAAATGTTGAATCACTATGTTGTCTACCTGAAACTAATGTAACATTGTGTGTCAACTATACTCAAATTAATTTTAAATAAATTATAAATTAATATAAATATAAATTAGTAATAAATCACTAATTTAATTAGAAATGCTATATTATTCATTTTGCAGACAGGAGAAACCAGATACATTAAGTACATACACCATTGACTCTTGAACAACACAGATTTGAACTGTGCCAGTCCACTTATGTATGGATTTTTTTCAATAGGTACAGTACAGTACTGTAAATGTCCTTTCTCTTCCTTATGATTTTCTTCCTTATGATTTTTTCCTTATGATTTTCTTCCTTATGATTTTTCTTAATGATTGCCCTTTACTTTCTTTTCTCTAGTGTATTTGATTGTAAGAATATGGCAAATAATAGATACAACATACAGAATATGTGTTAATCAACTATTCATGTTATTGGTAAGGTCCCAAGTCAATAGTAGGCTAGTAGTAGTTAAGCTTTTGGGGGGAATCAAAAGTTATGCACATATTTTCCACAGCCCCAGGGCTGAGTGCCCCCAACCCCTGTGTTGTTCAAGGGTCAACTGTATCTTTTCCTTTTCATATCAAAATGATTAAGAAGGCAACCTTTGAAATCAGATGGCTAAAATCTCAACTGCATCATTGGCATTAAAAAAGTTATCAGTCTGTTTTATATAATAGTTTATTCTTCTGTTAAAAAAAAATTTAAAATTTAAAAAAGGAATCACAATAGCATTTACCTCAGAGTTTTTGTGAAGAATAAATGAGATAGTCAAGTGAGGGCTAATAGATGACAGAGCAGTTATTATTTTATTGATTCCAACATATGGAACCACTGACCTCCCACCCAAGGGAGGGAGCAGATGTGTTCCCCTCGATGCACACCACTATATGCCACTCAGTGAAATGATTGCCTTATCCAATACAAAGAAAGAAACAGAAAGAGGACAATATTGGAGAAAAGGCAAAAATTTCAAACACCATTCTTTTGACTTTTTCCTGAGAATGGTATATCCTAATTTATGTCAAGATTCTATATAACAATTTAATCCCTCAGATGACATGATTCATTGCCGTCTTTCCTCTCTCCCCTTTACTGTTCAGGTGTGATGGATATTCCGTTAATTCAAAGTCTGTAATTGCTGACTGATCTGGATTATAAAATAATTGCCTCAAATTTCTGCTTCATTTCACCTGAAGATTTCCAATGTGAAAGACCCTTCACCTGAGACAATATGATATTCTTTAACTCTAAACATGAAGAGAATAATCTTCCCTCAATAGTTTTAACTTTTAGTTTCATCAACATCCTTCATTGGGTTTAATCAAAAGCCAATTCCAATATATTTTTTTTTAAAGATTTTTTATTTATTTATTTGACAGAGAGAGATCACAAGTAGATGGAGAGGCAGGCAGAGAGAGAGAGGGAAGCAGGATCTCCGCTGAGCAGAGAACCCGATGTGGGACTCGATCCCAGGACCCTGAGATCATGACCTGAGCCAAAGGCAGCGGCTTAACCCACTGAGCCACCCAGGCGCCCATCCAATATATTTTTTGTATTATTGTTGAATAACTAAACAAAATATATTATGATATATTTCAAGTGAGCTTTTAACAGTTTAGGCAGTCTTTGGTGGCTTAGAAAAAAAGTAGATGTTTTATATAAAGGCTCACTAAAAAGTCTTGCTTATCTTCTTATTCTGCTTTCTTTAGGGACAAGATAAAGACAGTCAGTTTCCAGTTACCCATGGACTTGTCTTCATATTCCAAAAATTCAAGTTCTTTGAAGTGTTCACCAAGTCAGACCACAAACCAGCTAAGTACCATTGCAGAACAGGCTGTGTGGGGTGATGAAATTTAAGAAACAGCTGATTCCCAAAAATGAGAACATTGAGGCCCCTCTGGATCAGTGTCCTCCCCTACAAAGAGCTCTGGAAAGATTCCCAGTAAGACACACAAAATGCTTGGCATCAGGTCAGTGGACTTGTCAATGGACTTGGCCAAGAAATGGAAGTAATTTCTTTATGTCATTGTTGAATACTAATGTTGATTGCTGTACAGTGACTATTGCAGTCTCTGTATGTAGCAATGAGCAATTAAACATAATTAAATTAAATTGCATGGTAGTGATCAGTAGCTGCCTTCTGCCATCAAGAAATGCTGCTGTTTACATTATAAGTGTCCCTCTCCAGATGAACTTACAACAAATATAGGGGGAAAAAAGTTCTTGTTTTGATTAATGGTATAGAAGCAAGAGTGATTATCCTTATAGTTAATTCTTGGTTGATATTTCACTGATACTAATTCATTTCATCTTTTAATATCCTATGTCACAGGCATGGGAGCACAAACACAGCAGATTCCCACAGCATCCATGGTGGGCTCAGAGCAATTGTGGGTTCACTAATGACAAAGCCTAAACCTGCTTGGAAGGAAAGCAAAAAGGCTTCAGATGATCATTATTTAGGAGTTGGGAATCTCAGAATTCCCTCAATTCCTGAACTTCTTTTCAGGAGAATATTTCCCCATCTTGGTTTACAGCAATCATTGTCAAATACCATTATCCTTTTAAAACTAATATCTTGTATACTAATATATTAAAATATTCAGAGCATTAAAATGCAGACTCCTGGGGCACCTGGGTGGCTCAGTTGGTTAGGTTTCCGACTGTTGGTTTTGGCTCAGGTCATGATCTCAGGATCCTGAGATGGAGCCGGCACTGGGCTCCAAGCTGAGTGGGGGTCTGTGTGAGATTCTCTCTCTCTCTCTCACCCCCTCTGCCCCTCTCCCCACCATGTGCGTGCTCTCTCTAAAATAAATAAATATTAAGAAAAATAAAATTCAGATTCCTTGTTTCCATCCAAATGCCAATACTCTTTTTAAACAAATATATTAAAATAGGCAGAGTATTAAAATACAGATTCTTTGGTCTCACCCTAGACAACTGAACTGGCTATAGAAGTAGGGGGACCAATAGGGAGCAAACCAGAAATTCCCATTTTAAATAAGCTTTCTCAGCTGATTTCTGCTAGACAGCGATGCTTACAATTCACTATTGTAAATACTAAGAAGCACACTCCAGGGTTTCCAAATCTGGGGCTAAGTTGAAGTGGAAGCAGTGAAGCAATGAAAGGGTAAGAATGGTACAATCCATTTCTAAGAAAGGATTTTAATAGTTGCGACAGGCTCCTAGAAGGCAGATGGATGAATCAATGAATACCCTGAGGCAAAAGCCACATAATGGGTCAAATGTTTCTTTTATTTATGATATTCATTTAAGATTAACAATATTCTCAACATTAAAACAGATGTACCGTAGAGCAAGGTTATAACCAGAGGGGAAAAATACAAATGAGATTTAAAAGCACATTCATCTGGGAATAAAGACACATACTCAATAGATAATTAAGATAGTAACCTATGAGATTCCTGGCACTTTTAGTTTTTAGTTTATGCACAATTTTATTTTCTGCCATTTACAAAATACTTTTGTGTTAATATCAGTTAAATGAAACATTTACCAAACAGTTAAAAAACTAAATAAATAAATGACAACCACCTAAATTACAATGTCATAACTGACAAAGCTGTAATGACAAATTATCCCCAATACCAAGTTTAATGACTAATATGTGATTGGCATTTCATACATGCTCTGTGAACTGAACTGAATTAACAACTACAAGATTCCAATGCTGCCCACTAAAAAGCACCCATCAAATGTTAAACTTTGATATTAAATATTTAATATTATGATTAAAGAAACAAAGCCCACTTCTATTTCCTGACTCATTATACTGTTTGATAGTAAACCTTCTGAGATTTTTAAATATGATGAACCACAAAGAATATAAAGTCTATCCCAGTCATGTTCTCACGAATTATATTTGTCTTATTCTATGCCCCAAACTTCTATAAGTCAGGAACTCAAATGCCTATTATGGACTGTAAGAAACAGAAATGAGTGGGGGCTCTGGAGAACAGACCCCATCCAAAAGGAGTTGCAAGCTGACATTTGGGTTCAAGATATTGACATATGAAAACTCTGAACTCATCTTCTCCATGGAACACACTTAATTACACCTATGGATGGAAAATTCTTCCTGAAGAATTGAAGGCTGACTGAACAGCTACAGAACACCCAAAGACAGAGAGAATGGCAAGAGAAGAGCAAGAGACATGGAGACACAGTAATCAAGGGAATACCCAACCCAATGCTGTGAAGAGCAGTGGGGAGGGAGACTACTGAGGGCCTTGGAATAGATCCCTCTATCCTTGGGCACAGAAAAACAAAAACAAAAACAAAACAGAACAAACAACAACAAAAAACACGGTTTAGAAGAGGAGCTAGCATGTAAAAGAAACAATGCTAGAACTCTGCCAAGCAGTGAAAGAGTTGCAGGAAAGCCCTCCAAGTCAGAGGGACTAGAGAACAATACAGTTTACATTCCCACCCCACTTTAAAAGCCTAGACTGAAGCAGGGTCTATACACCACAACCAGGGAGTCCAGTATTTTTCATGAGCTCACGACTTCCAAGAGCCCAGGACCCTCAAGTCCACACCAGCTGCTCTGTGGTGCTGGGGCTCAGAAAACAAGCTGTGGTTTTGGGGGAGTGGTTTTTATTGTTTTATCCTGTTTTATTTACTTTTTAAAATTTATGTATTGTCTTGCATTGTTTTTATTCTTTTATTTTTGGTTTTATTCTTTTCTTTCTTGATCTCTTTTTTTTCACCTCTTACTTATTTCTTCTTTTTTCTTTTCTTCTTTTATCTTTCCTTTTATAATTTTCTTTTATGATTTTTTTGACTCACTCTGTAAAAAGCCATGATTTAAAAGAGTAACTAGCACATACAGTCAAAGCTGAAGCAAAAGCCATCAAGCACACACAGTCTGCACACGGTCACCATTCCTTCAACTTTAGAAGTGATAGCCATTTCACATAATCCATTGAAACAACACAGAAAGTCAAGCAAAATGGGGAGAGAGAATATACTCTAAAAGAAAGAACAAGGAAAAAACTTCAGTAGAGAAATTAAATGAAACAAAGATAAACAATATGCCTGGTAAAGAATTTAAAGCAATGATCACAATGATACTCATCAGACTGGAGAAAAGAATGAAAGAACTCAGTGATACCTTCAATAAAAAGATAGAAAACACTAAAAGGAACTAATCAAAGCTGAAGAATACAGTAACTAAAATTAAAAAAAAAACACACTAGAGGGAATCAACAGTAACTTAGAGGACACAGAAGAATGTATCAGAAATCTGGAAGATAGGATAATGAAAATCACACAAGCTTAACAACAAAAAGAGAGAAAATAATTTTTTAAATGAGGATAGATTAAGAGATCTCTTGGACAACATCAAGTGAACATTCACATTATCGGGGTCTCAGAAGAATGAAGAGAGAGAAAGGTGTAGAAAACTTACTTGAAGAAATAATAACTGCAATGTTCCTCAACCTAAGGAGGAAAATAAACATCCAAATCCAAGAAGCACAGAGAGTTCCAAACAAGATGAACCCAAACAGGACCGTACCACAATACATAATAATTAAAATATCAAAGTATGAAGATAAAGAGAGAATCCTAAAGCAGTGAGAGAAAAACAAAAAGTTACTTACAAGAGAAACACTATAATAGTATCAGCTGATTTCTCAGTAGAAACTTTGCAAGCCAGAAGAAAGTAGCATGATATATTCAAAGTGCTGAAAGGAAAAAAGACCTACAACCAAGAATACTCTACCCAGTGAGATTATCACTCAGATTTGAAGAGGAGATGAAGAGTTTCCCAGACAAACAAAAGATAATGGAGTTTATCACCACTAGACCAGACTTATAAGAAATATGAAAGAAACTACTTTAAGTGGAAAAGAAATGACCATAATTAGACAAAAGAAAAATATGAATAAAAAGATGTAAAATGCAACAACATATACATAAACCATAGAGAAGGGAGTAAAAAGGGAAGAGAATGGGAAAAAGAAAAAGAAAAAAAGGGGTGCCTGGGTGGCTCAGTGGGTTAGGCCTCTGCCTTCGGCTCAGGTCATGATCTCAGGGTCCTGGGATCGAGCCCTGCATCGGGCTCTCTGCTCGGCGGGAGGCCTGTTTCCCCCCTCTCTCTGCCTCTCTGCCTACTTGTGATCTCTGCCAACTAGATGAATAAAATCTTTGAAAAAAAAAAAAGAAAGAAAAAGAAAAAAATATTTTTTTCATTTTCTGTTTTTCTTCTTTTTTTAAGAATGTGTTTGAATTTAAGTGACCGTCAAATTAATATGGCCTGCTATTTACTTAGGATGTTAAATATGAACTTTCTGGTAACCACAAACACAAAAACTTATGATAGATACACAAATAAATAAAGAGAAAAAAAAGTCCAAAAAACACTAGGTACTCATTGGTCACAAAGAAAGAGAGCAAGAGGAAAAGAAAAAACAAAGAACTGCAAAATAATAAGAAAGCAAGTTTTTAAAATGGCAATAAGTTCATGCCTAGCAATAATTACTTTACAGGTAAATGGCCTAAATGTTCCAATCAAAAATATAAAGTGCCAGAATGGCTTAAGTAACAAGACTCATCTACATGCTGCCTTTAAGAGACTCACCTCAGAGCTAAAGGCTCATACAGGCTGAAAGTGAAGGGATAGAAAAACACCCACCATGCAAATGGAAGCAAAACAAAACAGAAACCTGGGGTAGGAGTACTTATATCAGACAAAATAGACTTTAAAACAATAACTGTAGTAAGTGACAAGGAATGGTATTACCTAATGATAAAGGGATCAATCCAACAAGAAGATACAACAATTGTAAATACATGCGAACCCATGACTAAAGTACTTAAATACCTAAAACAAACATTAATGGATATAAAGAGAGAATTTGATGGTAACACAATAATAGTAGGGAACTTAACACTCCACTTACATTAATGGATTCATCATTCAGAAAGAAAATCAATAAAGAAACAATGTCTTTGAATGACACATTGGACATGAGTATAACAGGCATATACAGAATATTCCATCCAAAAACAACAAAATATACATTCTTTTCAAGTGCATATGCAACATTCCCTAGAATAGATCACATATTAGGCCTCAATAAATTTAAGAAGATTAAAATTATACCATGCATCTTTTCTGACCACAACAGAATGAAACTAGAATTAAATTACAAGAAAAATAAAACTGGGAAAAACAAACAAACATGTGGAGACTACACATTATACTAAACAGCCAATGATTCAATGAAGTAATCAAAGAGGAAATAAAAAAATACATGGAGACAAATGAAAGTGAAAACACAATGGTTCAAAATATCTGGGACATAGCAAAAGCAGTTCTAACAGGGAAGTTTATAGCCATACAGGCCTACCTCAAGAAACAAGAAAAACTCAAATAAACAATCTAACCTTATGCCTGAAGCAACTAGAAAAAGACAAAAAAAAAAAAAAAGATAAATAGAAGAAAGGAAATAATAAAGTTCAGAGCAGAAGTAAATGATGTAGAGACTTAAAAACTAATAGAAAAAAAAATCTATGAAACCAAGAGCTAATTTCTTTGAAAAGATAAACAAATCTGCAAACCCTTAGCCAGGCTCATCAAGAAAAAAGAGAAAGAACCCAAATAAAATCAGAAATGAGAAAGGAGAAATAACAACTGAGATCACAGAAATATAAAGGATTATAAGAGAATACTATGAAAAATTATATACCACAAACTGGACAGCCTAGAAAAAAAGGAATAAATTCCCAGAAACATGCAGCCTCCCAAAACCGAACCAAGAAGAAATAGAAAATCTGAATAGATTGATTACAAGTAGCTAAATTAAATTGGTAATCAAAAAACCACCAAAAAATAGATGTCCAGAACTAGAGGGATTTACAAGTGAATTATATCAGACACTTAAAGAATAGTTAATACCTATTCTCCTCAAATTATTCCAAAAAATAGAAAAGGAAGGAAAACTTACAAATACATTCCATAATGCAGCTTTACCCTGATACCAAAACCAGACAAAGACACCAAAAAGAAATAGAAGAAGGAGGAGGAGGAGGAAGAGGAGGAGGAGAAGAAAGAGAGAGAGAGAGAAAGAAAGAAAGAGAAAGAAAGATGAAAGAAAGAAAGAAAGAAAGAAAGAAAGAAAGAAAGAAAGGGAGAAAGAAAGAGGGAAGAAAGAAAAAAGGAAGAAGGAAAGCTACAGGTCTATATCCCTGATGAACATTGCTGCAAAAATCCTCAACCAAATATCATCAAGCCTCATACAACAACAACACATTAGAAAGGTCATTCGCCACAATCAAGTGGGATTCATTCCTGGGATGCAAGGATGTTTCAATATTTACAAATCAATCAACATCATACACCACATCAACAGAATGAAAGATAAAAATCATATGATCATCCCAAAAGATGCAGGAAAAGCATTCGACAAGGTTCAACATCCATTCATGACAAAAACTCTCAACAATGTGGGATTAGAGGGAACACACTGCAACAAAATATGAAAAACCCACAGCTACCATCATCCTCAATGGTGAAAGATTTAGAATCTTTTAAAATCAATTAATTTATTTTAGAGAGGGCGAGAGCACAATGTAAAAGAGGAGCAGAGGGAGAGGGAGAGAGAAAATCTCAAGCAGACCGCACATTGAGTGCAGAGCTGGATGCTGGGCTCCATCTCATGACCCCGAGATCACAATCTGAGCCAAAATCAACAGAACAAGACAAAGTATCCACCTTTGTCACTTTTATTCAACATAGTATTAGAAGTCCTAGCCACAGAAATTGGAAAAGAAAAAGAAATAAGGAGCATCCATATTGGTAAAGAATTTAATCTGTCATTATGCAGATGACATGATATATATATCAAAAATCCTAAAAATTCCACCAAAAACTCCCACTCTCCCTCTAAAAAATTAATTTAAAAAAAAAAAACTTTTGCACAGCAAAAGAAACCATCAACAAAACCAAAAGACAACTCATTGAATAAGGATATTTGTAAGTGATATGTCCAATGAGGGGTTAGTATCCAAAATATATAAAGAATTCATACTACTCAACACCAAAAGAACAAACAATCCAAGAGAAAAAATGCACAGAGGACCTGAATACCCATTTTTCTAAAAAAGACATCCAGATGGCCAATAGACACATGAGATGATGCTCAACATCACTCATCATGAGGGTAATGCAAATCAAAACCACAATGAGATATCATGTCTCACCTGTTAGAATGCCTAGAATCAAGACAAGAAACAACAAATGTTGGTGAGAATGTGGAGAAGGAATCCTTCTGCATTGTTGGTGGGAATCTTAACTGGTGCAGTCACTGTGAAAGTGTATGTAGTTTCCTTAAAAAATTAAAACTAGAAGTACGTTATGATCCAGTAATTCCACCATTGGGTATTTACACAAGGAAAATGAAAACACTAACTCAAAAATATATATGCAACCCTATGTTTATTGCAGCATTATTAACAATAGCCAAGACATAAAAGCATCCTGAGTGTTCATCAATAGATGAATCAGTAAGGAAAATGTGGTATATACACACAGTGGAATATTACACAGCCATAAAGAAGGATGCAATCATGCCATTTGAGACAATATGAATGGACCTAGAGGGTAATATACTAAGTGAAATAAATTGGACTGAGAAAGACAAATGCCATATAATTGCACTCATAAATAGAGTGGAGAATCTAAAATAGAATCTAAACTAAATCTAAAAATGTGAATAAACAAACAAACAAAAAAATCAGAATTAGAACTATACATACAGAGAACAAACTGATGGTGGCCAGAGGTAAGAAGAGTAAGAGGCTGGGCAAAATGGATGAAGGGGAGAGAGAAATAAGCTTCCAGTTATGGATAAGAAAGTCACAGGAATAAAAGGCACAGCATAATGAATATAGTCAATGATATTGTAATAGCAATGTACTGGGATAGATGGCAACTGCACCTGTGGTGAGCATAGCATGATGTATAAACTTATCAAATCACTAAGTTGTATGCCTGAAACTAAGGTAACAATGTGTATTAACAATACTCAAATTTTTCTGAAAAATGCTTACCAAAAAAAAAAAAAAAAAAAAGCCAAAGGGAACTACAGCTATTCACCTTTGTAATGCTCTGTGGGAAGGCACTCTTTTGCCACATGCCCTATATTCCAAAGGTGTTAAAAATTTGGATTTTTATGCAAAATATCCCAGTACATAAATACTAGCAATGTGTTCAATTTTTAAAACATTGTGGAAATAGGGGAGCCTGGGTGACTTAGTCAGTTGGGTGGCCAACTCTTGATTTCAGCTCAGATCATGGTCTCAGCATCCTGCGATGGAGCCCTGCATGGGGCTCTGTGCTCAGCGGGGAGTCTCTCAGCTTGAGGATTCTCTCCCTCTCCTTCTCCCTCTGCCCCTTCCCCCACTTGTGCTCTCTCTCTCAAATAAATAAATAATCTTTAAAAAAATAAAATAAAAAATTAATGAAACATTGTGAAAATCAAACACCATATGTGTGGGGACCTTCGAGGATACCATATTTCAACCTCTGACTTATATTTAATTTCTTAAATGTAGAAATCCAAAACGAGAAAGTGGACAAGTAAGGGAAAAGAGAGTAAGAGAGACTAATGAAGAGACAGACTCATAACTATAGAGAACAAACTAATATGGGTACCAGAGGGGAAGAAGGTGGGAGGATGGGGAAAACAGATGATAAGCACTGGTTGATGTATGAAAGTGTTGAATCACTGTAATCTACACCTGAAACTAATATTACAGTCTGTGTTAACTATACTGGAATTAAAATAAAAACTTAATTTTTAAAAAATGCAAGAAAGTGGATCCAGAAAGCTATAATTTGGAAAATAGAAAGGGGGAAAGAAGTTTAAGGTTGGGAAAAGAAGGCAAGATAGTGGAGTAAATCTACTTCGATAAAAAGGTTCAAGTTCTGTATTATCACAAAAAAGTATAGCCTAATTCAGAGTCAATACATAGTTGTTCACAGAACCAAAATATAATATGAGAAAACATAAGCTTTGTTTTAAAACGTTCTGCTTTATTCATTTTGGTTTATTTTACATATTTCACTTATATGGAACTCTTGGGGGATGGAGAATAATATATAAGCAAAAGCAAATAATCTGGTTGACTTTTCATTTTTTTTTCTTTTTCTTTTTCTTTTTTCTTTTTTTTTTTTTTTTTTTTTTTTTTTTTTGTAAAGAAAGAAGTTTCTGAAGTCACAGGATCATAGAATTTTCCAGCACAATTGTAGTTCCAGGCCAGAATTTCAAAGAGTAAGTATAGCTCAGGGAAGTTACTCCACCAATCTGAGGTGACAGAGTTTAGAGCAAAACCCAAACCAAACCACATAACTGCCGATGCTTCCTGTAAGAGTTCCATGCTGTCCCATGAATTTGTTGAGGTATTCTTTTTTTTTTTTTTTTTTAGATTTTATTTGTTTACTTGACAGACAGAGATCACAAGTAGGCAGAAAGGCAGGTAGAGAGAGGAGGAAGCAGGCTTCCCGCTGAGCAGAGAGCCCAATTCGGGGCTCAATCCCAGGACCCTGAGATCATGACCTGAGCCGAAGACAGAGGTTTTAACCCACTGAGTCATCCGGGTGCCCCGTGTTGAGGTATTCTTAACAAGCGAGGATGATCTCAATGTTCTCAATGTCCGGTATACTGAAAAACCAAATGAGATCCTGTACAGGGATATGTTACATAACACACTAAACAAATACAAGACATGGTTCTTTTGCTCCATTAAAATCAAAGACTCTCAACATATGTCTAATTTTAAATCCAAGTGTTAAGTTGGTAAAAATTCACCTGTGAAATTTCTAGCTTTTGTGTTTTCTGGCTTTTGATATCTCGGTTAAATTGCTGAGTCATCAAGCAATATGTGGACAGCAAGACACATCCCTGCCATTCAGAGTCCGGCACTTTAACCTGTAAAGAAGAGTAAGAAGAGGAAGGGAGGAAGAAGAAGAAGGAGGAAGAAGGAAGAAGAAACTGCCCCATGATGGATTGTTAATGTTCACCAACACTGCCAATAATGGCAAATTAATAACTGTGGGTGAGAAAAGCCAAAGGGTAACAACTACATCAATCTGTCATCAAAGTATGCCAGCATCTGTCAGAGCTATTTCCTTTCATAACTATGACCTCCTGCAAACTTCCTTTAACAAATAAGCATGTTGAAACAAAGGAAGACTTAAACAATGTTTTCAGAATCCAATGGAAAGCCCTAGCCATTTTTCTAGCATCCCAGTTCAGTCTGCTCCCAATTCCTTGAGCTACTTCTTTCTAAGCTGTGAATCTGAAATAAACTTCATCATAAAGATAGTTGTCAATGGGGACAATGGGAAAAATGGAGTTCATTTTATTCCTTAATCCAAATTCTGGTTTGTCCTCTAGAAAAGAGATCTTATAAATCTCTACTAATCTTGGCAGGTACAACCATTGAGCCTGGAGTTTTTGACACCAAAATAAGTTCCTTAAGGGACTGAGTTATGCCACCTACAGCAATACTTAATTTTTAAATATGATGCAGGGAAATATTCTTTCATTCCAACTGTGTTTGAGAAAGTGTGTGCATAGTTGGGGAATACTCTTTCTCATAAAGGAATGAATAAAAGGCCTGCTGGAGATTTAGCTCTTCTTTGACTTCTGCCTTTATCATTAATGCCACGAGACAGTCAAAATATTTCATGACTACTATAATCTGCTCACAATTAGTTTTCTAAAAGGTGAGAAATGAAAGACTGAATTTATCTAATCTCATATATACGTACTTAATAGTTTGACATTATTAAAACTACTTGGAAGGTTGAACTTGACACGCAATTCACCCTGAACTGAGACAGAGATTAAGCGTGTTCCTGGCCAGGTTTCACTAAAAGATAATTCTCTGTAGCACTCAGGTTTCTATTTAGGAAAAAATCTCATTTTTCTTTTTTCTTTTCACTAGGATTTCTCCTCCTACAGTCACCTCAAAATTCTTATGCTTGACATGTATGAATCCGAGGACCAACTAAAAACCTATTCTTAACAATGATTTAAAAAAAAATTCATTCTGCTCTCTGCTCAATACCAATTTATGAAGATCATATAGACACACACCTTTGTGAAGTGTTCCAAGAAATACAACACTCCTCTTATCATCCGTAATTTTATCTGTTCGTGAAAATTGTCCCTAACTCCACCCAGCATTAATTAAGCCCATACCCTTTCTCCTTCCTTCCCCCCTTCATCTTGAGGATGTTTTGATTCACACTAAGAACTCCCTCCTAATGGAAAGACAGGGGTGCAAGCAAGATTTTCCAGGAAGGAGAAAATTTCACTTTCTAAAACACACAGAAGATTCTTGATGTTGAAATACCATGTTGTCCAACAAACCCCTTTCTTTAAAACAAGAAAGCATTCAGTGGTGAAGAATAGGAGAGTGGACAAATAGCTCAGAAGTCAATAACTCTTTGGCCCACTTGCCTTACCATGTAGTACACTAGGAAAAGTAATTTACTAAATGGCTCATGGTCACATGTAACAGTTAATTGGACATCCAAGAAGTGAGCCCAGTTACTCCCTTCCTACTGTATTATCTCATCTAGCATGCGTGATTTTATTAGTCCACCATACCTGTGGCCTTTTGCATCACTCTCACTAGTCTTGGTGATGATCAGCGGATCATAGGGAAACTGGCCTTCCCATCTTCAAACACAGACCCTTCCACACTTCAGATGCCCTGTGACATCAAAGCTGCCCTAAACTAACTAATTCAAGTGTTCCTCCCAAATATTTACTCCTTTCCTTCTTCAAATACTTTACATTTCTAGAGCTTCCCTGAAGCTAGTCCCAGCCACAGAATCTAGCATTTATAGTAGGCCCTCAAGAGACTATTCCAAGAAAAGACAGCTGGCTCAGAAAACTGGGGCTCCAAAATCAGAAAGTGCCTCAGTCTTCTCAGCCTTCCCTCCACAGTCCCTGCAATTTCATGTCAAGCAATGGTTCTTGATCCTGGCTGCAAAATAAAATAAACCAGGGCGCATTAAAAATCTCATTACCCACGCTGCAGCTTGAACACATGACGTCAACATACCTGGGGACAGACTTGCGCAACGGTACTCTTAAGGCTCTCCCAGCAATTCCCGTGCACAGGCAAGGCTGAGAAGCACTGCTGCAAATGTGAGGGGTTGCTAAGACCAACCCTGCATGTCATAGGCCTTGAAGAAGGAAGTGTGTATACTCACATGATCTAAGCCTCTTTAAGCCTCAGTTCCACATCTGTGAAAATGGAGATATACTGACATTCGGTGGCCCATGGAGATTTAATGAGCTAAGTTTTGTAAAGGACCTATGACAGTACTAGCTGCCAGTAAGAACTCACAAGTAACAGTCACAGTGGCAGTACTGGTGGTATGTCCAAGACATGGCATTCTCCAGCATGAAAGAGTTAGGTAAAGTTTTATGCCCACTCCCTGCCCTGCCCACGGTGCTAGTGTCAGGCCACACCTAGAAATCGCATCCCCCAAGTCATGGGCCAGTACCTTTTCCACAACTCACTCCTGTCCTTGATGGACAGTCCTGTGGCTGTTCCATGGCTGCAGAGGATTTATGCAGTAAGACTGAAAGTGATCTCACTGTTCTTACCCATAAAAAATACTATGTTTTTTTATTTTTAATCTCCTCTTGATTGTATCCTTGAGGAGTTCCTTTCTTGTTGAACATGGGAGCAACTTTTTTTTTAAATATTTTATTTATTTATTGGCAGACAGAGATCACAAGTAGGCAAAGAGGCAGGCAGAGAGAGAGAGGGAGAACCAGGCTCCTTGTTGAGCAGAGAGCCCAATGAGGGGCTGGAGCCAAAGGCAGAGGCTTTAACCCACTGAACCACCCAGGCGCTCCTGAACATGGGAGCAACTTGAAGAGATTTCAATTAAGTCAGAGCCATCTCTCATCAGTTGCATTCTTCTGCAAAGGGACTTGCTTCCTACAGGGACTGTCATTTACAGAGCTGTTGAGCTGAGCTACGGTGGAGCCTTGATGAAGTTGCAACTGCCCTGGTGAAGATAACCAACCAAGTTTCCATACAGACAAGGTATGCCAGTGAACCATGACATCATCCTCCTGCTCAGCAGAACCTCAGAACAAAACGCGGTGTAATTAACTGAATAAGCTCCGAAAGGGACTAGGTCAATGAAATCTATTTATGGAGCAAAAATCACTTTGAGAGAGTATTAGTTACAGGCAAATAAGTACATTTTGGTCTTTTTAAAAAAAGGTTTGCATTCAGAGCTTTCAAAAGATTACAAACCTTTGGGGTAACAGATGTTTCCACAGCTACTCCCAGAATTAAATTTTGTTTAATATCCTATGACACTCTGTGCATGATACTTTATTAACGGTGTCTCCAAATATTTAATAAAGGCACATCTTCTCAACAACATTTCACTTGGGGCAGAGTGCCCTGAATGCCAGCTCTCATCCTTATCGAACATCGAACATGACAAGAGCATCCAGAGGTTCAAAGGTCACTTACTTATTCAACAGCATATCTCAATATCCACACAATTCCCTGCAATGTGTCCTTTAGCTATCCCGACTTGAAGGTCACTGCAAAGAACAGTGGACAGACAGGCCAAAAACCATTCTGCTGTATGAGAAGGTGTTCTTTACTACTAAAAAATAAACACAAAAGTCATTCTCCCTTCTTGACTGAAGAGTGAGGTGTGAGATGAGAAGCTTTGAACCAAAACAGCAATCTTGTCACCATGAAAAGATTAATCTGAAATCAAAAGAGAAAACCACACTGAGGATGTGAAAGAGAAATTTTAGAAAGAATTTAGGACCTAGAATATGTCATTAGCTGCTAAATTCAGGACCCCTGAAACCACCCTACTTCCTATCATCACTCTGGGAAAGCCTTATTAGTTTCCTATTCTGGCCATAATAAATTACCATAAACTTGGTGACTTAAAACTACACAAGTGGAGGTCAGATGTCCTAAAAGGGGCTGTGTTATTTCTGGAGACTCAAGGGGAGAATCCATGTCCTTGCCTTTTCTAGTTTCTGCTACATTCCTTGGCACAAGAAATCCAGGTCTCTTCATGGCCAACAGAGTAGCATTTTCAAATCTCTGTCTTTCTCCATCTCCCTCCTCCTCCCTCTTTCCTTCCCTGCCTCCTCTCCTTCTCTCTCCCTCCTGGGCTTTTATTATTTTATTTTATTTATTTATTTTATTTATTATTTATTTTATTTATTTATTTATTTATTTATTTATTATTTATTTATTTATTATTATTATATTTTATTATTGCCTTCTCTGACTGACTTGATGAAGTTGCAATCATCCTTGTGAAGATTCACCCCCACCCTTCCCTTACAAGACCCTTGTGATTACTTTGCTCTCCTACCCAAATAATCCAGGATAATTTTCCTATCTCATATCTTTCACTTAATCACTCCTACAATTCCTGTTTGCCATGTACTATAACATATTCATAGATTCAGGGACATGGACATCTCCCAGAAGAGGGGTATTATATCCAGCTAACCACAGACCCAAGGAAAGGCAGATTTCTTCTGGCTCTATTATGAAAGAGAACAAGAAGGTGGACATTGCCCTGGGGTAAGACTATAAATGTATGTTCTTTTCTCTTCCATGTGAATGAAAATTTTTTCTCATCTTCTTTTCCAGTTGGGTTCCAAAAGAATATGTTTGCCAAATCAATGGCTATATACTATATGGTTATGAGGTTTATTAATCTGTTCTAGCAAAGATACCTTACCTTGTTTGCTCAACTTTTTGGAGGGCCGATACTGGTAAATTAAATGAAGAGATGATAAGGACCACCAATCTAGCATCTTTTATATCCCTCAAGGTGGCACTACTCTGTCCAGGACCCTTTGATGCAATACTGGTTTTTTTGTTTTTTTGTTTTTGTTTTTTTTAACTTTTTCAGTGTTCCAAGATTCATTGTTTATGCACCACACCCAGTACTCCATGCAATACATCCCTCCTTAATACCCACCACCTGGTTCACCCACCCCCACCCCCAACACTCTGTACGGTCTTGTTCAGGGATAGAGAGTGTCAGAGCCTTATACTTGAATTTCCTCACTCCAGAAAGATCTTATTCCACAAGCCAGCGACCCAATGTGAGGGTACAGTTAAAGAAGAAAGGAATATGTGGGTAATACTAGCCTTCTCTTTGAAAAGAGGAAAACAAAATAAATAACCTTCATGAGAAATGATTGTTTACATAATATACCTTGAGAAATCTCTGAAAGGAAAAGAAACAATCTCAATAGAGCTATTCTTTTTAATCCTAGAAGAGACAGCTCATATCTAAAAAAGTAAAACATAAATAATTTTCAGAAGAAAAAAATAAGTAGGGGTAAGTTTATCATAACAAAGAAAACAACAGTATTTTGTTAAATTGCAAGTATTAAAAGAAAAAATACAAGTCTGGGATGTAAGAAGATGAAAAACTACATTTTTCTTGTACTTTCATTTATGATATTTTTTTTATGTGTTCTGTTATTCTCCAGATTAAATAAAGCACTTGAGGTTTATTGTCTGAGATGTATTTTGAATCTCTCCTGTCAATGAATGATAACATCCATTATCTAGCTACCATGCATACAATGAGAGTTATCTCATAAAGGAAATAGAATGAGAAAGGAGATTCACTCAGCGATTTTCAACCTTATCTGCCACAGAATCATAGGAAGAACATTTAGGAAATGCATTCTGGAGGAATTCCAGAAAATAAGGAAGTACCTAGAGGTACCCAAGTGATGACCTGAGTCCCCATGTTTTCCTTCCTGTCCCCCACTTGACATGCCAGCCCTGGTCCCCTTGCAGATAAGGGGCAGTTACCCTGCCATGATGTAGATGATTCTCAGATGCTGATCCCTGGATGCAAGGAGCTGCCAGTGCTGGGTAACAACAATAGCTTTTAATCCAATGGAACCCTTACTGAGTTGACTGGAAAGAGAGCACCCACTTTGAGAATCAGAGCCTCAAGCCTACAGAGCCCAGAGGTCCAGGCATACAAAGTGCCTCAGTCAGGCATCAACCAGATTGTCACAGTTCATCCCTTGTGCCTTAGGGAAGCAGCTCTCTGGAGACCCAAGTTCAGGGAGCAGCTCCTCCACAGGTCACATTAGCCTCTCTTGCTGGGGAAGACAAAGGAGGGAGCTTAGCGGGATGAACTAGAGCCCCGGTCACCCACCCTCTCCTCCACTATCCATTCTAAATTGCTTGCTCTCAGATATTACCACTGCCAGTCCTGCTGGCTCCTGGTGGTGTGACCCAGCCCCTCAATCCTGAAGATTCTCTGGCTCTGATAACATACCCTGCTCAGCCCAGGAGGACAGCAAGCACTCACTATTCCCAGGCACAGGTGAGGAAGAGACAAGCAACCCACACCCTTAACACCCTCAGTCACCATTGCTGGCTTCATGTCCTCTGATCTTTACTGACACTGTCTGAGCAACTGTTGGGCACTTGTTTACTGCCCTGGTGGCAGGAATCATTTTTATATCATTATTACCACTTTGAAGCTTCTACCCCACCTAGCACAGTCTTACATGTAGCAGATGTCCATTAAATAGTTGTTGGTTGACAAGTTCACAGTATGCGATCTAAAGATATTTTATAGTTTATGAGTCCTTCAGGTGATTTGCTGACCGATGATATTTGGAATAAAACATGTATATTTTTGCTGCTAATATAAACAAAAACCCTTTGGCTACTTGTAAATGGCACATCACTTTTTTCAGAACATTTAATCTTGAATGAGTCATAGGAGGATTTTTGATGACACGAAAACATATGTGAACACATGTGAGAGTAAACGTTACTATGAGAGAATATTAGAGAAATAGTTGAAAATCAACAGGAGTAGACCTCAAGGTCACTGGCCTCACTTTTGAGGTCAGATACTCCAACAGTGTTTACCACCCTTCTTTCCCAGGCCCATCACATTGCAATGTGCTGTACATCTCCCTGCCTTCCTCCCAAAGCCATCAAAATATTGGCCGTTTGGTCATTCTGCTATCCCTAGAGTCTTCAGATATTTGCTCAACATGTGAGGAATGAATGAGTAAATTAGTGGTTGAAATAGTGGCAGGGATGCACAGAAATGACTTGCTATGATGTAAGAGCCTCATTCAAAACCACAGAGGAGGTGTGTGATAGTGAACATAGACTGAATAGATCTAGCTTTTCACATGTCAGATTTAAGGAGAGTCCTTTCTCTGAGGCACAATTTCCTCATCTGTTAAATAAATACTGAAGGGGAGGAAAAAGTTGTTTTGAGGAATAAAAAAGATACACGAAGAACCTAGAGCACTGCCTGGATCAAAGGTGATTTCCTACATATGGTAGTTGCTATTATTCGTGGACAATGCAGGTGTTTTTAAGCCCAAGACCATTGTTAGAAACATATGAAAGATTTATTTGGAACCCACACACATTCGAAAAAAGGAAATTGAGACGTCTTCTCTGCACAATGTTTATAAATATTCAAGATTTCAGGTGGAAAGGGTTACTGTCCTTAAAGATCTTCAAGCCCAATGTGCGTGATTTCCTTGTAAATGCTGTTAAGAATGTCCTAACAGAAGAGGCACCTAGGTGGCCCAGTCAGTTAAGTGTCTGACTCTTATTTTGACTTAGGTCATGCTCTCAGAACTTGAGATCAAGCCCCACGTGGGGCTCTGCACTGGACTTGGAACCTGCTTAAGATTCTCTCCCTCTCCTTCTGCACCTCATGCCTCCCCTCTCTAAAAACAAGCAAACAACCGAATGTCCTAATAGGAAAGTGTGTGTCAGGTCCTCTATGGGCTAGGATTTTCTGACTTCAAGAAAACTCCAAAAGAGGAAGAACCTCAAATATGTATATTCTCCTTTTAAATTTTCAAACAGTTTTTGTATCCACATTACCATTTTTTTCATCAGCTCATCAACATTAGTCATAAAAACTCATGATTTGCAGATCTGATTTAAAAAACAAGATTTTTTTAGCCACAAGTACTCCCCTTCCAGAAAAATGGTTAAAAGAGAAGCTCTTCTATCAAAACAGAATATTAGGCTGTACCCCAGAAATACATTCAGAGGGGTAGGTCCCCCAGTAAGGAAGAAAACCATCTTCCCCTCTACTCATCTGTATCAAAAGGCCCTACCATTGGAATGGGGCCAGAAAATCCTGAGTCAATACTAGGAAAATTCCCAGACTGCTCAACCTGGTAACTACAGGTCTAGAAATATATCCCAAGGAAGCAATCAAAGCAATATAAAATATATTTGAAGACACCTATTGTGATGTTATTTTAAAGAGCAAAAAATAGTTTTTATGTCCAAAAATTGGGGATTGCTTTAGCAAATTGAGGGACATCATAGATTTTATGGTTTGGGGAGAATATTTCATAACTTGGGAATATACATGTGATATATTAAATTTTACAAAATAGAGCATATCACCCCATCTTGTTATTTAAAAAAATACACACAAAGAATATCACAA
Source organism: Lutra lutra (assembly GCF_902655055.1). NCBI lineage: Eukaryota > Metazoa > Chordata > Mammalia > Carnivora > Mustelidae > Lutra > Lutra lutra. The sequence goes on along the minus strand of NC_062280.1, from coordinate 34,189,429 downwards.
AAGATAAAATACATAGCAACCCTAAAGTGCTCATCTCTGAGCAATAAAGTTATTAGTAAATAATTTTCTTCTCCACACTTTTATTTTCCAAGTTTTCTATAGTGAAATTTTATGATCTGTGGAAATATTATTGATCACACAGAAAAACAGCTCACATCTTATGTCATGCTGACAGGGTGACATGATAGCATCACCCATGCATGAATAACAGCATAGTTGAAACATTCCAGAATCTTGCATTTCTGGCATGGTTGTTTCTTTCCAGACTATGTCATCATCCTTCTCTCAGTACAAAAAAATTATATATATTTTACTATACATACATATATGTATATATATACACATATATATGCATATATAATAAAAATAATACATAATTAAAATAAAAATATCAACTGTGAATACACAGCCAAACAACATATATTGAAAATTACTTCAGGGTGTACAATATGAAATTAATGGTCAAATCACATTTCTGTGTTCCAAAGATCAAGAACAACTTTTTCGATACTCATGCCAGTCTCCTTCCCTCTGAGCCCATGAAAAAAGAATGCAATTCCATGTTCACGAAGTCAATAAACTAGGCTTTCTCCCAAGTGTTACTTTAGTTACCTGTTTCCAACAACCCATCAAAAATGCAGAACACACCTTCAAACACAGAGTGAGTTGGCAATTTTCTAGTTAAAGATGTATCTTCAGTATCATACTATCAATCAGTTGGACCCTGGACTTAGAATGATAGATTTCTACATTACCTAAGAAACTAATGCTTTTATTTATGGTTATTGCTCAAGTACACATGATGCTAATGACACAGAATTGTTCTTACTATATAGGTTTTTTAAAAGATTTATTTATTTATTTATTATTTGAGAGAAAGGAGAGACCACATGTGCAACAGTGTGGGGGGATGGGCAGAGGGAAAGAATCCCAAACAGACTCCCCACTGAGTGCAGAATCCCATGCAAGGCTGGATCCCATGACCCTGAGATCATGACCCAAGCTGAAATCAAGAGTCAGAGGCTAAACCAATTGTGCCATTCATTGGGTCAGCTATACTGACTTTTTTTAACGTGAGTTTCATATATTGCTATTGTCATATCCTCTCCTCAGCTCAATTCATATTTGTTAAATAGAAGGCAGTGAAATCAATGGAATTCCAGATCATGGCAATCCCTCCACCTAGCTAAACCTCAAATTTCTCAACTGTAAAAGAGGACATTGAACACATAGACTTAGTGTCTCGCCACTACTATCATTCTATATGCCCATTGTCACAACCTTATCTATTTTAACAGGGAAACACAGGCATTTGCAAATATGAAGCCATGTGCCCAAGACCTAAAGGAGATTGAGAGGGGCTCCCATGAAATTTGGCTACAAACCCAAAGAAATCCCATCAGTAGGTCAACACAAACTCAATGTGTCCTCTTATTTCTATGTTAGTTTGATGTGTCTTATCAGGGATATCAGTTGTCTCACCAGGCTAAAATCACAGTATTGGCAGGGTTGTATTCCTTTCTGGAGCCCTAGGCGAAAATATATTTTCTTGCCCATTCCTGCTTCTAGACACCACGTACATTCCTTAGTTCGTGGCCACCATCCTCCAGCTTCAAAACCAGTAATGGGTGTCAGGTGGAGTCCTTCACCCATTCATTGCATTGCTCTGACCTCCAGTTCTGCCTCCCTCTTCCACTGTTAAGAATTCTTGTGATTTCATTGTGCCCACCCAGATAATCCAGAGTAATCTCAAAGTTTATGAAGAAGTTCATCAAGATTAGAACAGAAGCCAACAGAATCCAAACTACTGAAAGTTAATTTGTAGTTGACTAGTTAGTCTATTAAATAATCAGTCCAGTTTAGCAGTAAATCGACTATCCAAGCTTATGCTTTGATTTAGCTGAAGGACATATGCAAAACCTACATGAAATATAACAGAGTATGCAAACTGTTATGCAGCCTAAGAATCAATTCATCCGTTTATCTCACGCCCCTTAAACTAACTCACCCAAGAGACTGTTAACTGTTATTTGATGATATGGACCACTTATTTTGCAGTTAACATTGACTTTTAACTGGATAAACAAGCCAAGAGATAAATCATTATTCCAATCTTGAAAGTTTTTATTTTGAGCTTCCTAGTTAAATGTGCAATTGACCAAAAAGTTCTTGAAACTGGAAATTTTATTTTTAATGCACAAACCGTAGCGGTGGAAAAATAATGAAAACAGATGCCAAAGAATGGTGTCAGCCTTATTTTTTAAAGGTATTTTAACTATTGCTTTGTTCTCTTTAAAAAAGTATTCACAACAGATACTTGCTATTTAAATTAAAGTATTTGTCTAAATACTCTACCATATGGTCTCAGTTACATCTGCACTATTTTGCCAACAGGTACTATCACATTCACTTGAGGAAAAGGGACTCAGTGGATTAAGTAAGAAAATAACAGAAAATGAAAAGCCATACCTCTGGCCCTGTGCCACCCTAATTCTGCTTACCTGTGCACCTGCTGCTCTGCTAGAGATTTGGGCCATCTTGATTCTTGGTTAGTATGCCCCCTAAGCCTGGATATTGTGCCAAATATATTTCACCAGAAGCTATTTTGTGTCTCCACTGATTATAAATAATACCCTACCTGAAGTTTTCCAGGTAATGAGGATAGTTATGTATTCATTTGCCAAGTGATCTCTCACCATGTGTGAGATTGAAAAATACCTTTTGGGCTCAGAAATTCCAGGGCAAAGGGACTTTCATAGGCATGGAATTTAGCCGCTAAAGGCAAAAATCCAGGCACCCATATTGGTAGGCATTTGCTCAGATAAGACAAGTCACTCTCCCAAAGTCATATTGCCACTTAGTGAAAGAGAAAAACTTTGAACCCAGGCGGCCTGATATCCCCGGATTTAACCACTACTCATACCATTCATGCACTGTTCTGTGGCCTCCCAAGCCATAGAAATCATGGATGTGTGCACATATACCTTCAATCAAGTCTATGTTTATTCTCATTGCATTGGGCTGGTCAGGGAGGAAGAACAGTGTTCCCTAGGTTTGATGATATTCTGAAGTGCCATAGGGAGTCCAGTTGCAGACTGATTCCAGCTCAAAGGATCTCAAATTGTTGCATATGTCGTCAGAATTTCCAAGCCACACTCAGGTAAACCAGCCAGTGAGGCAGCTCCAGAGGCATCTCAGATTTGTTAGGATGATCTAGGAAATAGAAGCAAGATGCCACTTTAAAAAACACTTGATTTCCCCAGTGTGAAACAAACTCAGGAAAATGTCCTAGATGCTGAGCCCATAAGGATAGCCAACATCTTTTTGTACTGGACAGACTTTAAGAAGGGTGGAATAAGAGAATCAGGATGGGTCATCTTCAGCTTCTCTCGATTTCCAAGCTGAGGGGCCATAGAGACATAATTAAAGTTACCAGGAATACTCAAACATGCTCATAGAAACATGGCTTTCAAATTCTCAAAGATGTAGTATAGCTTTATATCAACTGCAATTTGCCTCTATGAGACCCTGCCATTCAAGGACACATGGTTGCTACCCAGCCCTTCCAGAAAGTCTGTTCATTTTCTCTTCAATCAATCTTAATTTAGCACCCACTAACTAGTCAGTCCATGCTGGGATTACAGCTATGAACTGTACAGGCTTGTTCCTGAAGGGTTAGCACTCACATTATAGTTGGGGAAGTTGACAAAGAGATTTACCAACGAAGCAAGCAATGAAAAAATACATGGAATAAATACTTATTTTAATAAATGCTAAGAAGAAAACCCATTGAGTGCTGATTAGAGAATAATTAGGTACAACTTTAAGGAACTAAGGTTGAAGGATGAGGTAGAGCCAGCCTTTGAAGAAATGGGAAAAGAGCTATCCAGGGAGAAGGAAGAATAATTCTATTCCCAGTGCATGTGAGTGCAGTCACCCCCACTCCCAAATTTAAGGAACCATTTTCCACTACCAGTGTCCCATAGTCTTCCGGGAAAGAAGAATGACTATTATGCAAAATATCCCTTGAATATGATCTTTCTGAGATCTCGAACCACAACCTTCATATATACATCTTGACCCCGTAAGGAAGATAGTCCAGAAGACCTGAACGTCTTCAAAACCGAGGCTCTGGCCCCAGCTCTGCCCTTCTCAGGGTATGCCCTAGCCAGCTGTGCCTCTAATCATTTAACTAGTCTGGGCTTCTGTAAACTGCAGGCCTCAGATCATAAAGTCCCTTTCATCACTCATGCAGCTTGTAATTAGCTGGCAATTGCAAGCTTGTACCATCCCTTAATCTTTTTTATTGTATTACATAAAACAGACTATATTATATAGTTTTATTCCATATTATTGACTTTTAGGAGCTTGCTCTTGTGGTTTTGCAAATGGATATAATAGGGGACCACTCCAAATGGTCCCTTACCCCAACCATCCTAAGAAAATCATTTTTCTGTAAAAGTTCTACCTTACATTTGCCCATTATAATTTATCCTTAACAGTGAGCTGACCTCCCACTTTCCACATTTTAAATTCCATCTGGCATTTTTTGTCCTTAGTTCTATTCATGCAGGCTCAAAAATGTCTCCTTTAGAATTTCCTTTTTACATATCTTTCCTTTTTCTCCAGGTAGACAGCACCACCTGTTACTGGTGGACTCTAGGAAACTTTATTCCAAACCTGCACACTCCATGGGCATGGGGGTTTCTCTGCAAAATTTATAAACAATTTCCACCAAGATGTTCTAATTCCCATTGAATGACTCAAGCATTCCAAAACAAGGCAGACTTTTGTCCAAAAAAAAAATCCTATAATTCCATTTATAGTAAGTTCAAAACAGGCAAAATTTAACTGTAGTGTTAGTGGTCAAGGGAGCAATTACCTCTGGGGAAGTAGATGGGGTAGTGATTAGGAGGGGGCATAAGTTGGGCTTCTGGGTACCAGTAACGTGCCACTGCTTGACCTGAGGGGTGTTTACTGGCATGCCTGCTTTGATAACTCACCCAGCTGCATATGTGTGATGTTTACACTTTCTTGTCTGTGTGTTATATTTTAATTTAAGATTCATTAATAAAGAAGTCAAAACCACTCCCCAAACTTTTCTTAGCATCATATCCTAGGGTAGGTGATTCAGTGGTGAAGTGTGTAACTTGTGGAGTTCTGAGTTTCCTTACTTTAGTGCTGTGTGCCTTTCCTTGTCTGAAAAATGCTAATGATAACTGGACCTGCCTTGTTGCAACAAGTACAAGAAGAGCTACAATCTGTAGAGCCCTTCCTTAAACAATGCCAGGGCCATTGAGGGCAGTATTGTATTGTATTGTATTGTATTGTATTGTATTGTATTGTATTGTATTGTATTGTATTGTATTGTATTTATTTAGAAAAGCACTTTTTAGCATTTAATGAACCTCCCTCAAACTACCAGGACACAGTCCACAGCCCCAAGACACAAACACATACCCTTAATATTTTCCTCAGCTCTTCTACTGAATGACAATGCCACTCACAATGACAGGCTGCTCTGGGAGCATTCCTTTGCCCAAAATTTTGTAGTAGACCCATGATACCACATCGATGATAGGAGCAGCTCCTGTCTTGTTTTGGGCAGCACTCTGCCATGACTGACCAATGTCCACGGTCCACAGTTTATCGAGGTTAATTGTCAGACAGAAGCTCTGGTTCCTCTAAATGGTTATGCATGATACCAACTTTCCCAAGGTAAACTGTGGGTGATATTTGTCAAAGTGGATCCTGTGGTGATGCCTGCCACCAGCATTACCCGGGCCTCCTGGGGGACTTCCAGTGCTTGCCCATAGGGGCTATGGACATGGCTCACGTGGCCCTGAAGTTTCTGGGTCTTCCTCAGTGTGGATGACATGTTGGCAGCCCAGACAAAAGAGAGTGAGAGCAGTATTTACATATTGTTTCTCAGGGAAACAAAAGATGGCCGGAGTCATTACCAGACTTTTAAGTGTGCAACCTGCCCACAAAGCCTGAGATGTCCTGGGGGCCCAAACCCAGCCTATCTGGCCCTCTGATCCCCAAACCAGGTAAATGTCACCTCAGTAAACCTTACCAATATTCACCCAAAACCTCAGGGTCATTTAGGATGCCTTGCCCTCCCACACTTAGTCACCCTGCCATCTGCAAGTGCGGTCAATTCTAAGTCCAAATCTGCTTTCTTCTTTTACCTAGACTCATTCCTACCTGCTCTGCTTGTTCTAGACTTGTCTCCTCCTGTCCTATACAGTAGCAAAAAATCATCTTCAAAAACAGAAAAGTTTCTCAAAGCTCTCGAGTGGCTCCTCATTATGTTTTGGGGGGATGGAGGAATCCCCAAATCCCTTGCCGTGCCCTACAAAGTCCTATGTGTGATATCACATCTGTCTGCTCTCAATGTCTTGGAGCCCCATACTTTACAGATAAAGAAAGCAAGGCACAAAGAGGCTAAGCAACTCATTGCCAAGGTTAGAGGGCTAGTGAGTGGCAGAGGCAGGATTGGAGCAGAGGCAGGATTGGAACAGACTGCAGCCAGCACGCTTCATCCCCACACTAACAACCCCAAGTTCTTCCTGCCCTATGTCTTCACTCATACTTTTTGTGTAACTCATTTATTCTTACCCTTAAGATCACAGTTTAAATGTCATTTTGCCAGCCACGTTTGCCTTGACCTTCCACCATTATTCTCAGTCCTTTCTTTGCTGACTTTGCAGTATTTATGCTAATGAATAATCATATGGTCCTTTCAATTGTTTTTCTCTGCCTTTGCCATTAGTACCTAAGCCCCATGAGGGCAGGCACTTGTGTCTGCCTTGTTCTCTACCATTTCTCTGGTTCCTGAGACAGAGTAGTGGGCCACACACACTGGATGGATAAAAGGTACCTGATTTCCACACTGGATGTTTGTTACTCTCTAAAAGGGAGAATTAGCCCAATATTTAATCCATTTTTTAAAATATATACTTTCAGTTATTAATAGAAAAAGTTCTAAGTTGTGAGTGAATATTTTTTTTCATTCGTATTTTATAATCTTTATAAATACATACTCATTCAAAACACTCAACAGAAGAAAGTTCCATGTCCTCATGAAATTTACAGTCTAATGAAGAGAGTCAGATATTGGACAACAGATAAAATAAGAGAGTTGAGAATAAAGGTGATGGCTGCCACAGAAAAAGAAGAAACAGAGTGTGAAGTAGAGTATGCTACTTTGGTGGCTCTCAAAGCTCCTTTTCCATAGGGATTCATGTCCCCATGTAGTAAGTCCCTTCCACATCACCTCAAGCTTTGGCCATATGATTTGCTTTGGCCAAGGATGATGCAAACAGATGTTCCATAAGTGGTTGCACACAGGGGCTTTAACTTTTGGAATGGTTCTTCTTGGGACCCAGCAGCCACTATGCTGCAGACAAGCTTGGGCTAGACAACCCAATCAGGAGACACCATACAAACAGGGGCCCTGGAGAAAAAGAGGCCATCTTGGACATTGAAGCCCCAGCCAAGATCCCACTCAAATTTAGTTGCAATCAGATCATGAAAGTGGGCTAGGGTCCTAACCTCTGGTGACAGAAGTTTTATTGCCTAAGCAATAAATTGCCTGCTTTCTCAACCACAATGAGGTTTCTGAGACAGATATCTCTAGCCTCTCTCTTAATTCCAACTTTCTAACATTTTAGATGTTTAAAAACCAAATAAAATATACAAAATATATTGGTGTCTTAATGGAGAATTGTAATGATAAAATAATCCAATTTACTTCCATTGTGATATAGAAGGTGAATTTCTGTGTTTCTTTTGAAAAACAGGAGGAGCTTTGAACCATAATAAATAAAATATGTTCCTTTTGTCCTGTTCTTTCTTTCTTTTTTTTTTTTTTTTTTGGTCTGTTTATAAATTTCCACAGAAATTTTAGTGTTGAGAAAGTAAACACAGGGTCATTGTTCTAATGCCTGGTGAAAGGGGGAAAAAAAATGTGCCTAGAAAAGGAAAACTTTCCACAGTTAAAACACATTTTTACAGACAAGTTTGAAAAATGTGTCAATGTCCACATTGGGTCAGTTTCCTTCTCCTCTGGGCTGTATAGAACATATTTTCCTTTTCCCCCCATTAAAGGGTTATAATGGGTGTTCTCTCTCTCCCTCTCTCTCTCTCTCTCATGCCTGGGTGGCTCAATGGGTTAAGTGTCTACCTTCAGCTCAGGTCATGATCCTGGAGTGCATCAAGTCCTGCCTCAGGCTCCCTGCTTAGTGGGGAGTCTGCTTCTCCTTCTGACCTTCCCCTCTCTCGTGCTCTCTCTCTCTCTCTCAAATAAATAAATAAAATCTTTTTAAAAACTTTTTTTAAATGGGCTCTCTCTCTCCCTCTTATTGAGGCATAAATGACATTATATTCGTTTCATTTGTACAACACAATGATTTGATATTTGTATACACTAAAAATGATCACCACAATACCATCCATTGCCATCTGTCACCATACAAAATTACCAAGTTTTTTTTTCTTGTGATAACAAAATTTTAAGATGTACTATCCTAGCAAATTTCAAATATTCAGTGCAATATTAGTGACTATGGTCAGCATGCTATATATCACAGCCGCAGGATTTACTCATTTTATAACTGGAAGTTTCTGTCTCTTGACAACTTTCACCCATTTCACCACCAACCCTGCCTACCCAGCCCCACATCTCTGGCAACCACCAATCTGTCCTCTATCAGTTTTGTTTTGTTTGTCCATCTGTTCTGTTTTTTAGATTCCCATATGAATGAAATCATATGGTGTTTGTTCTTCCTCTATCTGATTTATCTCACTTACCACAATGTCCTCAAGGTCCATTCATGTTGTTGCAAAAGGCATGATTACATTCTTATGGCTAAGTTAGATTTCATTGCGCATATACAAAACATATTCTTTATCCATTTATCCACTGATGGACACTTAGGTTGTTTCCATATCTTGGCTATTGTAAATAATGCTGCAATGAACATAAGGGTGCCACACATTTTCCTAATAGCATGAATCTTCTTTACCATTTGTCATTGGAATAGAAATCATCTGGGGTCAAAGGTATTTGAAAACATTATAGTTTTTCCTCCATTAGTTCCCAGGAAGGGACTTGAATCTCACCAGAATCAACACAGCATAACAAGGGAAAACTCAAGAGAAGTAGGTTGAAGGAAATGAGAGAAAGCAAAAATCATTATCCAAGAAAAGAATGAGTCATCATAAATCAATCCAACCAGGGCCATTGCAATTCTGGTCCAAATTTCTTTTGAACCTGACATCCAATGACAATCTGATGATAAGAAATACAATGGAAGTGAGACTTGAGAAGTGTCTCCAGGATAAATCATTCAGGGAAGACTGTAAGAATGTTCCTGGGAAACTGAGTGGGAAATGAGAAAGGTAAAATTCTGTGAAAGGTAAAGAAATACCAGCCTCCCAAGGTATCTGGACAGAAAATTAAAAGCAAATATTGTTGTCTGCCCTCAAATATGTAGGTAGGAAGGAGGGTAGAGAGGTGATGGTAGCATCCAAGATTATGTCTAAGTCAACTATGGCTGATTAATAAGCCATCCCATAATTGTGTGACTTGAAATAGCAATAATGTGTTACTTTTCACAATACTGTGTGGTTCTTTTTTTTTTTTTTTTTCAGATTTATTTATTTTAGAGATAAAGAAAGAGAACGTGTGAGCTGGGGGAGGGACGAAGGGAGAGGGAAGGACAGAATCCTAAGTAGCCTCCCTGCTGTGCACAGAGCCTGACATTGGGGCTTGATCCCATGGCCCTGCAATTAGGACTGGAGCTGAAATCAAGAGTTGGATGCTTAACCCACTGCACCACCCAAGCACTCCTAAACTGGGTGGTTCTTCTGATGTCTTGCTAGGACGCTTTCATGATCTTCCCTCAACTAAAAGACCATCTAGGCTAGAAGGTCCAAGTTGACTTCACTCAAGTCCAGGCAGTTGGTGTAGTTGTCTACTAGGGCACCTTACTTCCCCTCCCTGTGGCCTCTTGCCATGCAGCAGGGAGAGAACTACTTGCCTTGCTGGTGGTCTACGGGCGGTATTCTGAGAAAGCACAGAGGAAGCTAAAATTTAGGCATCAGACTCACACTGTATTGCTTCTGCCACATTCTACTGGTCAAGGTAAGTCTCAAGGCAGCCCAGAATCAAGGAGACAGCAAATCAGTCTCACCTCTTGAGAGGAGCTGCAAATCTGGAGGCAAGGCTTTTCAGTTCATCACAGAGTCTACCATTTCAGCCCTCTGCTTTGTCATAATCAAAATTATCATCACACTCTATGACTCTGCTGAGTGAAAGTTAACTCTACATTACCTGGTGGAATTCTCAGTGATCCCAAGTTTGAGTAGAGACAGGCTGTGAACGGTTGGATGATCAATGAACAATAATGAGCTCATGGTATTGTTGGGGCTGAAACTTAGGAACATCACAGGAACTTACAATGATTCCTGAGAAACTAAGTATAAATCTGAGAAAACTACCTCATTTAAAATGGGAATACTCATCTTTTAATTAACAAAAATCCTTTCAAGAATGTTCTGATTTTTAAAAGTTCTGTTCTGCACTTTGATGAATGTTAACTAGACTTATCATGGTGATCATTTTGAAATATATATGAATATCGAATTATTACATCAACTAGACTTATCGTGGTGATCTTTTTGAAATATATATGAATATTGAATTATTACATCATACACCTGAAACTAATATAATGTAAGTCAATTATCCTTCAATAAGAAAATAAAAATAAAATAAATTTTTAAAGGGGCACCTGGGTGGCTCAGTGGCTTAAAGCTTCTGCCTTCAGCTCAGGTCATGATCCCAGGGTCCTGGGCTCCAGCCCCACATCGGGCTCTCTGCTCAGCGGGGAGCCTGCTTCTCTCTGCCCCCCCCCACTTCTCTGCCTGCCTCTCCGCCTACTTGTGATCTCTGTCTGTCAAATAAATAAATAAAATCTTTTAAAAAAATAAATTTTTAAAAGAATGTAATAAAGTAGCTATTGTTATTAATGCTATCTATAACCATCTCTTTTTACAGAGATTTTTCTAGAAACATTATTGGCTGTGGTGAGATTCTCCTACCTCAATAGGTGAATTCTTCATAACTTAAAAGAAAAAGCACAGACTCTGAATAATAATACCATGTTTACTTTTGTGAGTAAGCCTAAATCCCTCCTTTATAAAATGAATACAAACAGCTGTCTGCCATTTAAGTTCCTTTCGAAAGCATAATGCTATTTGGTTGGGCTTTGCCAGGTTATATTTATTTTGCCTTTAAGCAAAATGAGCTCTGCATATGTTCCCAAAAGCTCATTGCTCTCAGTTGTTTATAAGGTGCCCTCTCAAAACAATCCTGTGCAATGTCTCTCATCCCAAATCAGTACAAAAAATAGGCCATCTGTGAATTTCAATTTTGTAAATATATAGAAGCAGAAAAATATTAATTACTTAATAATAATTTCCAATTGTTCCTTGGATTTAAATCTTTCGAGAAACCCACTAGATGATTTTGTTAAATTAATTCCATCTTATGGGTCATGGAATTAACTCTAAATGTATGGAAAAGGGACAGATTTGAGAAAAGTATCACTAATCTCGTGCTTTTATTCAAGAGTGGTCTGATCTTAGGTCAGTACTTCTCAATTCAGAATTACTTGAAGAGTTTGTTGAAGTATAGATTTCTGGGCCACACTATAGAGATTCTAACTCAGTAGGTCTTGGGTAGAGCCTAAAATTGTATACTTCTAACAATTTCTCAGGGGATGCTGATGTTTCTAGTTCATAGACCACATATTGAGTAAGGCTGTCCTCATCTACATCAAGTGTGAAAAGTCTGCAACAGAAAGTACACTTTTTAATCTTTCCCCTTGGCTTCAAGGTGATATGCAACATGTCCTTCAATACAATAACCTGTGAATGCTCTAACTTGCTCCATGAAGGAGCTTATCTACGAGAAGCAGATTCCACTGAGATTTGAGTTTTGTTGTTGTTGTTCCAAGTAGACCTTTCACACAGTTTTAGCAATGGTCTTTGGTATTAAAATGCCCAAACTACCTAAACGATAATGGCGACCTCTTAGATCTCTTACATTGCCATTGTGATAGACCATTTAAAGGCCAGAAATTCCTCCCATTCCACATGGATTCTTCCACCCAGAACTGGAGGTTTTTTTCAGCTTCCTGAACTTGAGACAGGCTTGTCACTTGCTTTAATCAATGGAATTTGCTGAAGGTGACTTTATACAAGTTGCACACCCTAGACTTCAAAAACCCTTGCAGTTTCCACATTTGGCTTTTTGGAAAACTCTCCTGAAATTGCCATATAAGGAAGTTAGTCTAGTTTCATGGAGGATGAGAGACCCCAGAGGAGAACCAAGACACTGCAGCCCATGGCCAGCACCTTCTGCCAGGTGTGAGTAAAGCCATCTTCGACTTTGAGCCCAGTTCCCTTTAAGCAAAATGCCATTGCATAAATGAGCCCAGGCAAAAGAAAGAGAGGATCTGCACAGCCAGCCCGTAGAAACTTAAAAAAAAAAACGAAAAACAAAAAAAAAAACATATCATTGCTTTTAACCACTAAGTTTTGGGGTGTTTTGTTAAGCAGCAATAATGAACAGATACAACCAACCTGCATGTGTCAGTGAATCTGGGTAAGAAAGGATCCTGAGACTCTATAGGACAGAAATAATAATATAACAGCACCTCACAGTCCACACTGCCTGCAACAATATGGCAGAGTCCACATCAATGAGTAGCGGTGGCTCACTACTAGCAGATGGCGTTGGCCCAGCCTCATTCTTCTCTATGCAAAGAGGAAGTGCATCCATCTAAAAGAAATAAAATAAAAAATAATAATAATAATTCTATATCTGAAGGAGTAAATAACAATGGAATCAAGCAAATGGCCTCTGCTTTTCCAGGTTCACCCAAAGCTCAGACAATCTCAGCAAACTTGCGTTGAACACAGTGCGTGATGGTGTGCAATAGAGAAGAGGAATTCCTCACCACACAGTGAGGCAGAGCATTGACTGGGCTAAAACAGAAGTAAATCTCTCTAGAGCATAACCACTGATAACTCAGCATGGACTCTTTCAAGACAAATGAGGAGGACTTGCACTGAAGTAACATCTTCCTCCATATCCCTCACTTGAATGACCGGAATAAAGATACCCTGTTACATGAGCCTGCCTTTCTAAAATCCTTGATAATTCTTAACTTTCCTTTTCAAGGGACTTGATTTGAACTTGGGAGGCAAGATAGTAAACATTGTATTGTCCTCATTTAATTGAATGTAATAAAATAAATAAATTAAAATGTTTTAAATTAAATTAAATTAAAAAATAAAACTGAATCTTAAAGTCCAGGTAAACACTGGACTTAACATGAATTAAATGCCCAACATTTAATTGGCAAACAAATCAGTATCCCTCGGTGTTTCAATCACCCCAAGTTCAATGGACCATAGTGAGGAGGTTGGAGGACTCTAATTTCAGAAGCAAAATAAGGAATAAGTGTGTTTATTTGTTCAGTTTCTTGCCCCACTTCCCCCAATTTTATATCTGGGGTAAAATCCCAAATCTTCACTTTTTTATTTTTATTTTTTTTTAAGATTTTTTTTATTTATTTGACAGACAGAGATCACAAGTAGGCAGAGAGGTAGGCAGAGAGAGAGAGGAGGAAGCAGGCTCCCCGCTGAGCAGAGAGCCCGATGCGGGGCTCGATCCCAGGACCTGGAGATCATGACCTGAGCCGAAGGCAGAGGCTTAACCCACTGAGCCACCCAGGCGCCCCCAAATCTTCACTTTTAACAAGCACCACAAGTGACCCTTGGACCAATTTTTGGAAAACACTGGAAGATTTTTAAAACACGATATTAGAATGACCTAGATCAGCCCCTGCTCTGCCTCTCACTGACTGTTTGACTCTGGGCACCTTTATCCCTCTGAGACTCAGAATCTTCATCTATTAAATGGGGAGCATAATATACTGAGTTTGTTAGGGCTGTGGCTTAGTGACAGGGATTTATTGTCTCACAGATCTGGGGCTGCAAGTCCATGGTCAAGGTGTCAGCTGGATTGATTATTTCTCAGGAACTGCCTCACAGGGTGTGAGAGATAATCAGCTCCACGCCTGTCTCCTAACTCCCGGGGGTTTGCTGGTAATCTTTGACATTCCTTGGTTTATGGATCTCTGCCTTTAGCTCCATCTCCCCATGTGGGTGTCTGCATCTGAATATCCCCTTCTTGTAAGCATACCAGCCATATTGGATTAGGGACCCACCCTACTCCTGTATGACTTCATCTTTACTAACAACATCTGCAATGACCTATTTTTAAATACGATCACAATCTCAGGTACTGCAGGTTAGGACTTCCACATAAGAATTTTCAAGGGAGGGGTACCTGGATGGTTCAGGGGGTTAAAGCCTCTGCCTTTGGCTCGGGTCATGATCCTAGGGTCCTGGGATCAGGCCCCCGTATCGGGCCCCTGTATGGGGCTCTCTGCTTGGCGGAGAGCCTGTTTCCCCCTCCCTCTCTCTCTGCCTGCCTCTCTGCCTACTTGTGATCTCTGTCAAATAAATAAATAAAATCTTAAAAAAACAATTTTTTTTTAGAGGGACACAAATATTCATCTCTCAAGGTTGGACAGATTTTAAGGAGGAAAATATGGTAATGTGTTTAGCACACTGTCTGGCAGTTATAAGCCCTAATAAATGATAGCCATTAACTATTATTAAATTCCATTGTCTCCCACAACACTAGGAGTGTGTGTCTCCTTCCTACTTTCACTCTGGGTTATGACATATAAATATCATTTTAAAAAGAGAATTGGCCTTGTCAAAATGTTTTTATATGCTAGAAAGAGAAATGATCTGGTATGTTTTCTGAATTTTACAGACTGTAAGAAATAGAACAGTTAAGCAAATCCTGCTAATGTACCCAAGGTCTGAAAATTTTGCAGAAAAACGGCCACTGCCTTGGTGCTTTCTTCCGCTATAGAAGACAACTGCTCTTTTTACATGCTACATTTAATTATATTACTTATGCTCCAGGGTACGGAGTCTTTTCTAATCTTTTGCCTTTTGTACAAGTGTTTTCCCATTGTTCCAAGGTTTTATTTACTCATTTATACCTCTACTAATAGAATTGTTGAATCTCTTGGAAATTAAAAGTAATTTAAAGAGTTTATTGTTTAACTTAATTAAATTCTCCATGTCCTCCCATAATGTAGCACTCCGTAAAAGGAAAGACCCACTATTAAAAAGTAAGTTGATTCGTGCAAGAGCAATTCTCCCAGTAACAATGTCTACTCTCATTATCTTCCAGCAAATTATCTACTCTGCAGATTATCTGCTGAAAATTAAACTGTTGTCAAAGAAAGTAAGTGAGAGCTAAGGTACTTATTCTGCCGTGAACTCTCTGGTAACTTTTTGCAAAAGTCTGAAAGCTCTCAGAATACGGCATTCCTTGGCTGGTATGACAGGGACAGGAAACTGTAAAGCATCGGGTTTTTCAAGAAGTTCTAGAGTCTTCCAGCAAGGGGTTATCAGCATATAGTCAGAATCTGTCGTTTTGTAAGACTCAAAGAAATATTCTCCAAACTCCTTCAAAAATCATACTGAAGTATTTGGTAAGATAAAGAAAATCGAGCATGATTTATCTCCCTCTCTAGTGCCTTAGTCATGGACCTGAGAAAGATAACTTGTGATCTTACCCCACCTTTGTAAATCCTTTACAATTTTTAGTGTCTATTCAAGGATTGAATTTGACCCTGCATAGTAAAGTAAGGTACATTTTACTGTCTTCTCTTTCCAAAAAACAGATTTTAAAGCCCATTATATTTTACCATCTGGTAGGAGATACCTATTGTTTTAGCCTGGCCGACATCCAGCCCCACTCTGAAAGTTAGCACCTGGTCTTCTTTCAGGGAACTGTCTCTTCCCCAACTCCTAGACCACATGATTAGATGAGCTGACCCCCATTCCCCGAAACAGCCCCGAGGCTCTAGAAATGAACATGTGATTCAAATGAACCAACAGGTGCATTCTATTTTCCACGTAACAATTACAGATTCAGGGGGTGGACTAGTGACCTTAAGACATTGCAAAGAGCATCTTTCTTAGAATGGTGGATTAGAATTGGGAAAGATGAGCTGTTTTTCCAGAAGGTACTAAGCTGGCATGATGCCATCTTTGTCACCACAGGGGAGAAATGGCCCAAGCATAAAGCAAAGTTGAATAAAAACAGAACCAGGAACTGAGAGAGACATAATTGATGATGTTTTGCATCTGGATTTTGCTGTCCTTGTAACGCTACTGCTTGACTTTTCAGATACGGGGCCAGATATATATATTCTCTTTTTGACCAGGTGAAATAAAATTTCTTTCATTTGATACTAAAATAGCCTCCTGTCTCTACTAGGTTTATTAACACTAATATATGTAAATTTCTGGTAACAATAAAGTGAGCCATAGATAGGGAACAGAGCCACTGAATAGTGATTTCTTTTTGAAATTATTTTCTTTGCTGTGGTCACATGATGACTTAATAAAATATTAGCATATGTCCAAAACAAGCACACTCTGAGAAACCACGTGACTTGGTACATCAGCTCATCTCCTTCCCTTTGTTCCTTCATGGTCTCCACTCGGGTTCCCAGAAGTTAAATACTGTTTTTAATTTTCCACAATCAGTTTAATATCTAATCTTCATCAGTACAAAAAAGTCTATCCTCCCAAGTTACTAAAATTACCACTGTCAGTTGGAGTTCAGACATTCTATAGAATTCTCATGGCAAAAGTCCAGATTCTTCCATTCCCTGCTCTTCTGTCTAGGAACTTTAAAAAGCTACATAAAATCCTTCAGATTCCTTGATTTTGATTCACAAAATGCTTTGGTAGCCTTAGAAGACATACCTAATTTATGAACAAAGAATAGTTTTATGTTCTATTCTACCTCAACCTTTAATCCCTTTGCAGACTTGAAAAAGCGAGTATTTTCATTCATCATAATACATTGCACAGTCATGTATCCAAAAATAAGAGCATATTTTAAATCTATAGTTAGGCTTCACGATCATCTGAGGGTAGACACAAACTTGCAGACAGAACTTCCTGAACAATCACGAGGTTAAGTCTAGATAATCCCATCAAAAATTGAAACCGTCCTAAATGGAAAATACATATAATACACTTAACCCACCAAACACCAAAATTCAGCCTCGCCGACCTGAAGGTGCTCAGAACACTCATACTAGCCTACTCTTGGGCAAAATCATCGAACACAAAGCCTACTTTATAATAGAGTGTTGCACATCTCGTGTAATTTATTGAGCAAGTATTGAGAGTGAGAAACAGACTGGTGGTGTGGGGACAGAATGGCTGTTAAGTCTATCAGATGTTGAGCCCTGCGGTCATGGGGCAGCATCACGAGAGTATCACATCCCACATCAAAGATCAAAATTCAAAACTCGGACTATACTTTCTACTGAATGTGTGTTGTTTTGCACCATCGTAACATCAAAAAAAATTGTTAAGTCTGGCCATTAAAAGTCCTGGATTGTGTGTGTGTGTGTGTGTGTGTGTGTGTGTGTATTCATACAGATACTTATCTTCTAGGAACAGCAAATAAGCACTGAAATTATGTAATTGCCATGTTCTATCCTTTTGTATCTATTGTCCATGGTGTCTATTTATTGGTTCTTAAAATCACCCACATTCAATAAAGTTTTGTTTACTGACTTTTTTATTTCACTCTGAAGGTACAAAATTTGAAAGACTGGCCACATCCTTGATTTACCCATCATTTCTGCCTATTTTCAGCCACTGAAATAAAGCCTAAGAGCTTTTCCAGCTTTTTTTTTTTAACCGCACAACAAAACTTTTATTAATATTTTGAGCAGCTATTGAGAAAACCAGTAATCCAGCTATTATTGAAACTGGTAATTTCTAAACTTAAACTGGGGCAAGTGGCTATAGCACAGAGCAGTGCCATCACTGGGCACTATGAATTCAAGACTGAAGAATTAACAGCCACCGGTCAGATGGAGAACCAGGTGGCGAGTCGACTCTTTCTGAATGTTGTAATCAAAGAGTGCGACCATCTTCCAGCTGCTTGCCTGCAGAGGTAAGCCGCTGCTGGTCAGGAAGGAGGCCCTCTATCTTGGATCTTGGCCTTCACAATTTCGATGGTGTCACTGGTCTCTACCTCCAGCGTAATGGTCTTGCTGGTCAGGGTCTTCATGTAGATCTGCATTTTGAACTGTTAGCAAATGCAAGGACGCTGAATGCAATCACATTCAGTCATGCAGACGCCAAGACTCCGACACCCAACGATGCCAGCTGATCCTGAACCTCTTCCAGCTTCTTTAAACATGTAGAAAGCCCATGAATTATACTTATGTTTTTTAAAGGTTTTTATTCATTTATCTGAGAAAAGAGAAAGAGAGAGAGCACAAGCAGAAGGAGGGGCAGAGGGAAAAGCAGACTCCCCGCTGAGCAGGGAGCCTGACTCAGGGCTCTATTCCAGGCCCCTGGGATCATGACTTGAGCCAAAGACAGACTCTTAACGACTGAGTCACCCAGTCACCCGGAACCTATGACTTACTTTACTATCAAGTTAAAAACCTCTGAAAATATGAGATAGCTGATCAAAATGCTAACAGATTTGTAGGAGCGTCTCGACCATGTCAGTAACCATTTTCCTCTCTCTTACTCAAGACCATGTCCTTTGAGCTTTCAATCATTATGCCCTACTGCAGAAAGAGCAGGGCACGACCATGGGGATTGGGATAACAAGAGGGAAAAGAGAGGAATTCATATGTCTTCTTTTGAACAGCTTCTCTCTAGATAAATCTTGCCTGAACGAAAAGAAGCACGTAGATATTGTTTATCTCTCACTCCTGAAAGTAGAGAGAGGAGGAAAGGCATTTACAAGGGTGTGGGGTGGGAATCATATTAGACTCTCATCATTCTTTCGCCAAGTGGTTAGCCTTAGTACTCATGAAATACTAAAGTTAAGGCCTGAGCCACACGATGCCAACAGAAATGAACATTTGTTAATCAACTAGAATTTTTAAAAAATATTTTATTCATTTATTTGACAGACAGAGATCACAAGTAGGCAGAGAGGCAGGCAGAGAGGTGGGGGGCGGCAGGATGCAGGCTCCCTGCTGAGCAGAGAGCCCCATGTGGGGCTCGATCCCAGGACCCTGGGATGATGACCTGAGCCGAAGGCAAAGGCTTTAACCCACTGAGCCACCCAGGTGCCCCAGGGGCAGCGGAGGCAGAGCAAGAGAGAGAGAGAATCTTAAGCAGGCTCCATGCCAAGCACAGATGCAGGCTTCCATCTGAGATCGTGACCTGAGCTGAAATCAAGAGTCTGACACTTAACCAACTAAGCCTCCCAGATGTCCCTTAACAAACTAGAACTTAAAGAAAAAACTTGAAACAAATAAAAGAATGAACATTTTATTTGAAAACAAATGATTCAGAATCAACTCACCATCTTTTCTAAAACTTACAGAGGATTTTTAAGGGGATTCTTTCCCAGAAAAAAAGAAAATTATGTCATTCCCTAATGATTACAAATTTTCTCTTACTTCCTTTCTTGGATACACACACTTCTTTATGTCAATTAAAGACATGTGCTGTACAACACTTCCGTGTCAGGGCAAACAGTGGGCACTCCTCTCTTACTGGGACCAGTAAAAAGTTTTGATAAAAAAGTCGGTACTCTAGAAAACATTCATGCCAACACTCCTCACCTCCACACAGAAGTCGAAGTTCTCCAGATGTCCTTGATTCCTTTCCCCTCAATAACCACTCCTTCTTTGGATGCCTGGGTGACTTGGTTTTTAAGGGTCTCCCTTAAGCTCAGGTCAAGATCAAGTTCATTTTCTGAAGTCCTGGGGTCAATTTTAGCCTCAGGCTCCTTGCTCAGCAGGGAGCCTGCTTTTCCTTCTGCCTATGCTTCCCCCTGCTTGTGCTCTGTCCAAAAGATAAAGTTTTTTTTTTTAAATAAAAATAAAAGAACCGCTTCTTCTTAACCTTCTACCCCCACCCCACTGTCACTGAGCAAACACCAAGAGGCACTTAAGGCAATCAGGAGACATTTAAAATGCTTTTCTCATTTCTCTGTTTTGCCAAAACTAAAATAAAATAAAATAGAATCCTATATACTTATATAGCTACCTGTCTCTCTCTAGTTGTTGGCCAGAACCAAATGTCACTGGGTGCATGTGCATTTTCTTGGTCCATACCCCGAGTGACTACCAATGCGTGATTGCACCACCAAATCTGACGAGCTGAGCTGTTCTGAGCACAGCGCTAAATGGATAACCCCATGCTGGGGCACCTGCATTCATTCCTCAGACCCTGGGGGCTGATCGCAAGGTGCTCGCCAAGCTCGAAACTGTCAGGTTACTCTTGTGAACGTCCTCCAAAAACACAGCCACAAGAAAATAATTTGCCAGCCAAATTCAGCAGAATGCGAATCGCAGGAAAAAATGCAGCTGGTTGACAATTAGGTTGGATGCGGGAAGCCAGGAACTCAAACTTAACCCCAGTCTGCCCTGTGACATGAAGGTCTTTGCAACGTGAAACGTTCTAGATGGGTGCAGAGGTTGCTATGCATTAAGATAGAATATTACTATAGAATTAGAGTATTACTGTAAGAACAGACTCCATTGCGGCTGTTGAGTTCAGAACCTTACATTTCCTCTACAGGTTAAGCCTGTTTAATAAAATAAAAGATATGGGGCACCTGGGTGGCTCAGTGGTTAAGCCTCTGCCTTCAGCTCGGGTCATGATCTCAGGGTCCTGGGATCGAGTCCCACGTCGGGCTCTCTGCTCTGCAGGGAGCCTGCTTCCTCCTCTCTCTCTCTCTCTCTCTCTCTGCTTGCCTGTCTGCCCACTTGTGATCTCTCTCTGTCAGATAAATAAAATCTTAAAAAAAAAATAAAATAAAAGATATTTTTAAAAGTTTGGGGATTGAATGTTTATGATGTCATGCATTTTTATATTAAACCATTATTTGGTTGGCCAATCAATGTTACATACACCACCTAGGTTAGCTGAGTTGTCTTAGAAGATAAATAGTGCTGTGTATCACATGCAAGACTGTGTGTGTGTGTATGTGTGTTTATTTGCTTGTGGGGCTCAATTTATCACAAAATGTGTCCCAATCCTTTCACAAGTACCAAATACTGAATCTGTAACTATTTTCCTCTCTTTTCTAAAAGACACATAACAACACAACCCATTATATTTTTCATAACTCCAAATGCTTATCAAATCCTAAGTGATTTCATCATCCAAAAAATAATGTATACAAATTTCAAGTTAATAATCATTCCATTCAACACTCTTTAATATCAACAGAGACCATTTCAGATCATTTTCTAAAGATATTTTCCTTTATTTACATGGCCTTATAAGGAATGTAATGAGGGGGAAATATTTGTCAACATGTGACTTCAGTTGCAATATTTAGTTCCCTAAAGCTACATACAGTTCAGATCCTTGATGCAAAAAAGTACTTCTCTGTGCATTCTGTTAAATTTAGTCAGTGATCAGTATTCCTGTGTTTAGCCAGACAACATTCTTTACCTCCTAGATATCCACATCTGTATTCTGAGTTTTAAGAGCTGTATCTTTCAAGTCAGATTCACATCCTGCCTTTAGAGTCTCAGAGTACCTCTCAGATGCTCTAACTTTTATTTACTGATTTTATGCCTAACTCCAAAAATCGATGGTCTGGAAAGAACCACCAACTAAGATCCAATCAGCTTTCAGCTCACTTTCAATGAGGAACCAAAAAGCAATTCTGAAATATAGGATCTTAAAAGAAAGGTGATTATTTTTTCCTTTTCTTGAATGCAGTTTTCTAAACATACTGATAATAAATAGCAGAGAAGTAGGGGACACTACCTAAATTGCATGTCTATTACATATCTATTGCTATTTTATTAAGGATTCACGTATATAAAAAGAGTAAATGACTTCAACATTTGATTACCAGCTTGCTCATTAGATGTAAACTGAACTTCTCAGAAAATGACTTCCCAGTCCTTAAAAGTTATTAATATTGAAACGAGTGCTTGGATCGTCAGTGATCCAAGCAGACCAATTCAAGTATCTTTGGTAAGTCCCATCTTCGCAAGGAAGTAAATTTTGAATAAAAATATTCTGTTTAACTCTGGATGCCAGTTCAAGTGTTCATAAATAGATAAATAAACAGATTTTACTAATTACCACGGTAATTGTATTTTCAAAAGCATTTTTCCCATGCTCCACACAAGCACCCATAGCCTTTTTCACCCTTAACTCTTTGCACTTTATTAATTTCCTTCGGGACATTCATAAACAGACGATATAAGAGGAGCACAAGCCAAAGTTAGTGAGCCCGGCAATTTAATACCTTTTGTCCAGTCTTGGCAAATTAACCAAATTATGAATCCAAAGCTAAAGCAATCACTCTTGTGGCAGTGATGGGAGCAAATAAAGGGAAATGTGCCATCCGCCCATTGCTGATGAACCGTCGTGGCTTTTATTAACTGCGCTTGAACTTCCTGCTACAAAAGGGATTTGTCATTAAAGATTAGCTGCTTTATTTAATTAGCGCAATGGGGAAGCATCACAAGGGAAGTAAGCTGGATTACCTAATTACCTGCACATACTAATTAGCCCCATGCGGTAAAAGTCCCTTGCCCTCTGCAAAATCTAAAAACATCTCCTCTCCTCCTCCCAAAGGAGAACTTTCTTTCAGTTCTCAAGTCCTCAAGAGTGGGACTCTCACCCGCAGAAATCAAATCGACTTTGCAGTCTGTCTCTCTTTCGTTTGACCTCTAGGGGGAGATCCTTCCTAATTTTAAAAGGACGTGATTCCGCGGGAAAGAGCGGAGACGCCACCCAAATCCCAGAGTTAGAAGGGACTGTGATCATCTGTGAAGAGTTCGCTGGGAGAAAACTGTCACTGCTGTCCAGTTACCTGCGACACAGCCGCCACTCCCGTCTTCGGTTCGCACGCCATGCCCGTTTTTTTCATTCCTTCATCCGCGAAATGTTGAACCAGCTTTATATTGGTGTAAAAATTAAGTAATCCCCAAAGCCTCTTCCAGCCCTGTAAATCCTACTATTTTCCTTGTGTCAGTCTGGTTCTTGTCACCAAGATACTAAAAGTCATTTGCTAGCTACCAAAATATTGACACATTAGCAGTCTTTAGCTGATTCTTCCTGGGTTTTGTTTTGCCTAGTACTGGTTTTTGTTTTGTTTTTTGTTTATTTTTTAAGATTTATTTATTTATGTTAGAGAAAGAGAGCGCGAGAGCAGGCAGGGGGGCAGAGGGAGCGGGGCGGGGGGGGGGGGGGAGAGAAAGAGTGAGAAGCAGATTCCCCGCTGAGCTGGAGGACCTGGGGCTCGATCTCATGACCTGAGCCAAAATCAAAAGGGTGTCTTAACCATGTGAGTCACCCAGGTGGCCCCTGCCTAGTACTTTTTTTTAAGAGTAGAAATGTGAGAATAAATAAATAAATAAATAAATAATAGTTGCAATGAAAAAATAAAAATAAAAAAATAAACGATAGTTGCAATGAAAAAAAAAGAGTAGAAATGTGCCATCTGGTTAATGGTAGAGAAACAAGATCTTGTGGCCTCATACAATACTTAATACCTGTCCGTTATAAATTAAAGTTCGTATTTCTCAATGGCAGAGCTAGAATTGATTTTGACAGTTTTAAAATGGTCATCTGGGGTTTGCTTGCTAATCTACCCACATTCTATACTTCCACTATTAGGCTCCCTGCAAAAACAAGAACCTGTATTAGGCACTTTCTAGGTGCCAGCCATTGCCCTAGGCATTTATCTGAATTATATTATTTAATCCTTACAACTCAAGTATACGTTATTATCCACTTTACAAATGAGGAACCCAAGGCTCAGCGATGGTAAATAACTTGTGCAATGTCACTCAGCTTAACTAGAATTCAAACCATGCCTATCCAACACAATCTGTCTTCTATCTACCTAAAAAAATCTCTAAATCTGGGACACCTTGGTGGTTCAGTCGGTTAGGTGTTTGCCTTAGGCTCAGGTCATGGTCCCGAGATCCTACGATGGAGTCCTACATCGGGACTCCTGCTCAGCAGGGGGTCTGCCGCTCCCTCTGCCTGCTGCTCCCCCTGTTTGTGCCCTAGTCCTCTCTCTTTCTCTCTCTGACAAATAAATAAAGTCTTTTTTTTTTTTTAAGTCTCTAAACCTGGAAACTTTTAAGTATTCTTTTCTTTGAAGGACAGTAACGAGAATTCAAAGAAATCTCAGGAAAAACAAGCTATCAGTTTTCTCAATAGCTCCCTGACAAAACTGACTCCTATGGCTTAGAAAAATTCTAAATCTTAATTTCAGAACATAGCGAGTAGCACTTATATTTCAAATTCTGAAGCCAGAAGCCTAGATTGAAATTTCAACTACTCATTTACTAGCTAAATTACTTGTAACAAATTATTTAACCTCCCTGAGCCTCTGTTTCCTTACTTGCAAACTGTATAATAATACATATTTCACAAGTATGGGTAAATCAGTACTTCTCCATGAAGTGCTTTTAATAATATTTTAATAATAATTTAATAATATCTGGTAAGTCCTCAGTAAGTGTGAACTCAATATTTTTGTTTGAGGTCAAAGGAGAGAGAGGTTTAACAATGGGAGCTATGAAAGAGGTTGGTCAGCCTGAAAAAAATAAATAAAAAGATGTGTATATCACTTAAGCATAACAAATAAGACTTTTTAATGACCCCATGGAAATATGCCAGTTTGGTTTTGGTTTCTGTTTGGTTCATCTGGGCGATATGACTTCCAGGTTGCATAATGAGGTTGTTTCTAGCCGAAGAAAAAAGTCTACCTAGTTTAACAGGTCATGTGTACATTTCGTTCCAAATGCCAGACCCCACCCCTGCCTCTGCGGTGAAACCCAAATGCTTTATTTCTTTAAGAATACTGCAGAAAGCAAACCTCTCCTTGCAGAAGAAGAAAGAAATCAATGACCAGTCTTGCTCCCTGTCTGAAGCAGATATTTCACAGAACTTTATTATTTCCACTCAATGTCCCAATCCTCCCTGGCCACTTTATGCTGCCCTCTGTCCTCAGCAGCTCAGTCTGAACTTCAGGGGAGAGCCTCTCCTTGGGAAATGATCATCTGCATCTTCGATCCGGGGTGCCGCCCAGTAAACACTGTACTTGACGTGGGTGATGAGTCAGTGGCACGTTCGTTGTGTAAACTCCTCAGCCTCTGTTTACCTGTCTTTGAGTTTCCTTTATATTGAAAGCATCTGTCTGCAGAGCACAGTGTCAAAGTGGATTGACTCTGTGGGAGCAGTTGGTGGAGAAAACACACCAGTGGGTCTGCTCAGAAGGATGAAGGACCCCTAGGTTTTGGGCTTCAGGTTCTATCTGTTGGTATGATTATCGCCCTGGATGTCAGCACATTCGCCTTTTGAGGGGCTTCTAGGTGCAGATTTAAGTGCCTTTATAGTGAAAACAGTTTCTTGCTGTAAGAGGAGGCTGGTTGCGCTCTCTCTATATATATATATGTTTTTTTATATGTGTGTGTGTGTGTGTGTGTGTGTGTGTGTGTGTGTGTGTGTAACCAGTTTGATTATGTTAGCTAAGAGTTCAGGAAGAAAGCAACCTGCTTGAGATCACACAT
Source organism: Lutra lutra (assembly GCF_902655055.1). Classification (NCBI taxonomy): domain Eukaryota; kingdom Metazoa; phylum Chordata; class Mammalia; order Carnivora; family Mustelidae; genus Lutra; species Lutra lutra. The sequence continues at coordinate 34,163,702 of NC_062280.1, read as the reverse complement.
GTACGCACCTGTAACCCAGTGCACAGCAGCCTTTAACACATGCTCCTAAATTCATGTCTAGGGTTACTTTCATACATTAACCCTCCTATGAGCTCTTTTCTTTCAAGCGATCACAGATTTCTCAGCCTTGACGCCATTGACGTTTTGGGCCCTATAATTCTTTGGTGTAGGGGGGGTACTGTTCTGAACCATCTCTGGCCTCAGTCCACTATATGCCCTTCTGTGCACTAGCAAATAGCTTCCTCACTTGTGACAACCCAAAATACCTCCTCCAGCGGGGCACCTGGTTGGCTCAGTCAGCTGAGCTTCTGACTCAGGTCATGATCTCATGGGTCGTGAGATTGAGCCCCCTGCCAGGCTCTGTGCTCAGCGGAGAGTCTGCTTTATGGGTCTCTCCCTCTGCCCTTCTCCACATGGGCACGCTTGAGCGCACTCTGTCCCTCTCACCCTCTCTCTAAAATAAATAAATCTTAGAAAAAGAAATGTCTCCAGGTATTATTAAATGTTCCCTGGGGAGCAAAGCTGCCCCTGTTAGGAACCACTGATGAACGAATACTGTTCTACAACTTTGAAATAAGATGAGGTGCTTGATTCTCATTTTGCAAATGAGTAGTAAGTATTAAGTCTTTAATTTTTCCCTAATTTTGTACTTTGCTTTTCTCTGCCTGTGGCTGGAAAAGCATTCCTTAAATATCATAAAGCCTCAAGTCAGTATTGTTGAGTTATAAAAACTATCATCGACGGTGTGATAGTCCCAGTCACTGAAACTAAGTGAAACTAAGCTCCACACCATTCACGCACCTGTTCCACGGCTCAGCTGAGAATGCTGGCCTACATGATCTGAGACTAGCAGTCTTCCCGCTCATGCTCTCCCCAGAATGCCAGCATCACGGAAGTCCACAGGAGCCTCAAGACAAAGGTAAGCAGTTGCCTAACTACAGATGATGCCATAACTATGCACAGCAGGTGCAGTGTGGGCCCCAGGAAGCAGTGGGAATTGAACAATACCACCTCTGTGTAACCTGACTGCCAAGAAAATAAAAACAACCTGTGTATTCAAAGCACAGGCATCTGTGGCATTGGGGCCAGCCCCACATCAGGTTCTGCAGTATGCTCAGGTCACCTTGGGTCACGCTTCATCTTTTCAGCACCCACCTCCATCACTCACCCAACCTGTCTCCTACGCCACGGGAGATTCTGCCCATCACCCACCTGTGCATCTGCCCCATGGCTTGTTGTCCCGAGAGCATCCCCTCATTCACATGTATATTTCCCAGATCCCATTTGCAGCTGATCTCACAACGAATCTTCAGTAACCCGGATCAAAATGCCTAAACTGGTAGCCATGAGCCAAATCTACCCCTCCCCCAAAACATGCATTCCTTTAGCCAGCAGGGCATTTTGACAATCTTCGGTTTCACTGCCCACATTTATAAACCCAGAAATTTTATCGAAGAAGTCCAGATTTCCAGCTTCCCTGGAAGAACACCACTTGCATGGAGGTGAAGCCATGGCAACCCGTTTGGGCAGATCAGACTGCATGCTCTCTGGGTCCTCCCAGTCCTGCTCCCCTCATTCCTGTTACCTGCCTCACCCCCACGGCCTCTGAGTAGGTGATCCTCTCATTTGAATCAAAGAGAGTCATATGCTGACACTGTAATTACTTTTGGAAAACAGAATCAACAAGGCTAATGGAGGATGCAACAAAATTAGAAACAATAGCTAACTTTTTAATGCTATGGATGCACTTTTTCTAGACATCATTGTTTCACAGTAGACAATCAAGTGCCTTTTGTAAGTGATATTTTTAGGCGCCATAACCAAATGCCAGTCACACTTGGAAGCACTTTTCATGCAATTATTTCATCAAATTCTCACCATAACCATTTGAAATGGGCACCATTACTATCCTCTACTGGAGATAAGGAAAATGAGGCACAGAGAGGTTAAGAAACTTGTTCCAATGTCAGAATCCAGATGGGAGAGAACCCCAGTAGCCTGACTCTAGACTCCAAGTCATGTTTGCCTTGGCTCTTTGCTGCCTCTCCCATGAAGTCAGTTCTGGCAATTGCCCTGAAAACGGGAACCCAGGAAACATTTCCAATTTGCCTAAACAGGACACCACACAGCGTGAAGGGCAGGACCCATCCAGCAGGGCCCATGTTGAGCCTGCTAAACTTGCCGTCTCCTGAATAGGGGTTCCTGTTCTGCTTGGGGCGACAGGAAGTGACAAAATGGGAGCTGAGGAGCCAGGGGCATAGTTGCAGGATAACTGAAGCAAAAGATACCAAGTAACCCACCACTGGTATACAGAAAGGACAACACCTAAAGGATTCAGGAAATGATCAACATGTCTTTCTAGTTCTACCAAACCTACGGCCCAGCCTGGCTCCTCACTGAGTATCACACGTCCAGTACAACTAGTTGTTCTCTCCTGAAACATACTATGGAGCAGTGGACAGAGCCCTAGATTTCCCACAAAATAAATGTTTGGCCAAAATCCTAGGGGTCATCCTTGATCCATCCCTCTTTCACTACCAATGCTCTGGCAAGTATGTCCCACCAGCTCTTTTCCAAAACCTATCCCAATTCCATCCATCCTCGTTTCTCCATCTCAACCACAAAACCCTTGGCCAGGGCACAGTCCTCTCTCACTTGGACTCCTGCAAGAGCCTATTCAATCACTCTTCCTGTGCATCCCTCCAAGTCCCTTTCCAAATAGCAGATTAAATACTCCTTATAAAGCATATAATCAGATCACTCCATTCTAACATTTAAAACCCTCCCAGCACATTAGGATGAAATCCAAACTTCTTAACAGGTCTTAGAAAGCCCAGACTATCAATCTTCATCTCCTATACTCCACTTGCTCAACGCTGGGAATCCTGACCTTCTTTGCTTCTCAGACACATCAAGTTCATTTCACTTGTATACACTCTGCCCCCAGCTCTTTTCCCATATTTCTCCATTGCTACTTCCTTCATGTTTCTCCCCATCCCATCCTAGCTATCTCTGTGTCTTTACATTGCCTCGTTTTTATTATTATTTTATTATTTAAATTTTTACTTAGCACTCTCTGAAATTATCTAACATATGTATTTGCCTACCTGTGTCTTTTTAGTTTCTCTTAACTAATACATAATCGCTGTGAGACAATAGACTTTATCTTGTTCAGGGTTGTGTCTTCAGAAACTAGAACCATCCCTGGCACATGGTAGCTACTCAGTAGATATTGGTTGAATGAAAGAACAAAGTTACAGACTCATCATAATATCACCAGCTTTGGAGAGAAAAAAAAGAGAGAGTAAGAAGACTAAGAAGACAAAGAGAAATTAGAAAGAGGGAGGGGAACATAGTCATGTTTTTTAAGTACCTATGAGAGCTGAGCACAGTTCCTCAGATGTAATAAACCACCAACAAATTGGTAGCTATGTTTGGTACTATATGTCTCCTGATTTACACACACAATTGTACTTACTGCGTTCATGGGTCCTATGGGGTAGACATTAGTGTGGCCATTGTACAGAAAAGAAAGCTGAGGCTAAGAGGTGACAAGTAAAAAGCCATGGAACTGACCTGGAACCAGAGATCTTTTCCATCCCATCGTTTAGTAGCTTTGATGCTATCTCTGAGGTGCGCTGCCATGACCTTACAACCTTGTACTTTCCCCTTCAAAAAACTGAAAGAATTTGCCTCCTAAATCCTAGGAATGTGGCCAAGGCAACAAGATAAGACTCAAACATTATTCCAGGGTCTTGGAAGAAGACCTTCTGATGGCAAAGTTCCTCTTGATTTCCTGGAATGCCAGCACAAATTGTGTCTGTGTTGATAAAGTGAGGTCAGCAACAGAAGCCTGATTTGCCCACTCTGGCTCAGTCCATCCAAATCAGCCTCTGAATCTGCTGGCCTCCATTAAGACATGTGTTAGGATTCTAATTTTCCTCCTCAATTATGATGTCTTACCTTGCAAAAGGAATCTCGTGGGGTGTGACAGACTGATCACAAACCCATTCACAAATTGGCTTTTCCTGATTAAAGAATCTTTATCAAGAATCAGTTTCCTAAAGAACTGAAGCTCTTTTTTTCCCCCTAGCATGTTGTTAGGAAAGTAAAGTGGCACAGTCACTCTGCAAAACAGTTGGGCAGTTTCTCTAAAAAACTAAGCACATATTTAGCATATGACCCAGCAGTTGCATTTATCCCAAAGAAATTAAAAATCTATGTGCACACAAAACCATACAGGATTGTTCACAGCAGTTTTTTTAAAAGATGATTTTTTAAAGATTTTATTTATTTATTTGACAGGCAGAGATCACAAGTAGGCAGAGAGGCAGGCAGATACAGAGGGGGAAGCAGGCTCCCTGCTGAGCAGAGAGCCCAATGCAGGGCTCGATCCCAGGACCCTGAGATCATGACCTGAGCTGAAGGCAGAGGCTTTAACCCACTGAGCCACCCAGGTGCCCCTGTTCATAGCAATTTTAATTGAAATAGCCAATAAACAAGGTACATCCATAGGCGGACTACTACTCAGTGAGTGATACAAAGTAATGAGCTATTTTTTTACTATTTTATTTATCTATGTATTAGAGAGAGAGAGAGGGAGAGAGAACACACATGAGCAGGGAGTGGGCAGGCAGAGGAAGAAGCAGACTCCTCGCTGAGCAGGGAGCCCAAAATGGGACTCCATCCCAGGACCCTGGGATCATGACCTGAGCCAAAGGCAGATGCTTAACTGACTGAGCCACCCAGGCGTTCCACAAAGTAATGAGCTGCTGATACACCAACAACTTGGTTGGGGCTCAAGGGCATTTTGATGAGTGCTAGCAGCCAATCTCAAAAGTTCACATACCTCTGATTCCACTTATGTAAGTATTCAAAATGGCAAAATTATTGAAATGGAAAACAGATTAATGGTTGCATGGTTTACTATGGTGTGGGGAGGAACAGGTAGAAGAAGGAAATGGTAGAAGAAGGAAATCTCTGTGGTGTTGGAATAGTTCTGCATCTGAACCGCAGTGGTGATCACATAGATTAACACATGAAATAAAATGACATAAAACTATACACACACACCATACCAACATCACTTTCCTAGATTTGATACTATACTATAGTTACATAAAATGTAACCATGACCTATACAAAGGAATTCTCTGTCCAATCTTTGCAACTTCCTGTGAATCTCTAATAATTTAAAAACAAAATGTTTTTAAGTGCATATTTAAGTCACTCTGGATATCTAGGAAATGGCTGGTATAAAGCAGACTGCTTATCCCCTAATTAGGATAGCTAAACATGTCATGTGTGTATAAGGATTTGAGATACATCTCTTAAAATGTTCTATCTTCATAAATGACCTGAACGAAGTTTCCCTTAAATCACTGACTTACAATAACAGTTCTCATTTTTCAGAGCTTCTCACACAAACTTAGCTTCCATCATTTAGGCAAGGGTTGGTACATTCGGGTTCTGTGAGTGCCCAGTACACAGATATTGGTTGAGTAGATGCATGAATATAAGATAGTTAGAATAGGTGTGTAGCAATATTAGAAGACAAATCACCAGGGCAACCCACATGGGAACTATGGAAAGAAAAGAAATAATTGAAACAACTCCCAATTAAGCAGGAAGGTTGCTTCTCACTTAGGGCCATGGTGCTTGGCACATATAGAAAATGCTCTTTTCTTCCAAATCAGGCAATCTGATAGAAACTATTAAGATGAACCACAGTTTTATGGGGCGCCTGAGTGGTGCAGTTGGTTAAGCATCTGACTTGTTTTCAGGTCAAGTGGTGATCTTTGGGTCACCAGATCGATCCCCACATCAGACTCTGTGTGCCTGTAGAGTCTGCTTGAGACTCTCTCTCTCCCTCTGCCTCTGCCCTTCCCATTCATGTTCTCTCTCTCTCTCTCTCAAATAAATAAATAGGGTGGCTGAGTTATGGACATTGGGGAGGGTATGTGCTATGGTGAGTGCTGTGATTTGTGTTTAAGACTGATGATTCACAGACCTGTACCCTTGAAGCAAATAATACATTATATGTTAATAAAAATTAAAATAAAATTTAAAAATCTCAAAAAAAAAAAAGTTGAACCACAGTTTTAGGGAAATTCTTAGAAACTTCTTGGAGTTCCAAGTCAATCCAAAGTCATAGTTACAGATAAAAAAAGAATAACCAACCTTTGAAGGTCTTTCCAATACTGGTTTCAACCCAGTTCTGGAAGTGATTGTTGAGAATGGCAAATCATTATATTTATTCTTGGATGGTGGAAAAGCACATGTTTTTCTTTGTATTTTTCCTACCCAACCTGGATAAACTCAGCCTCCAGGTCTAGTTTCTCCTGTGGTTTAGTCTGGGGTGGTGAGGTCAATGCTTCCATGGACCCAGGCATGTCATGTAAATGCATGAAGTCAAGTAGGAGCCAGGCTTATCTAGTGAACAAAAGAGCATGCCTCACCTAAAGTCATTCAAATCCAAATGTTATAAAAAGAAAGAAAACCACACACATTGTGCCAGCCCAACAAATTTGCAACCTCTGGGCGCAGAGCAATCCCCTGGGAAGCTCAATCAGTAAACAGTCTTGCAGGTGTGCAGTCACTGAGGTGGAGGCCAAGCTTGTTTTGTTTTCTTTTGACTCAGGATAAGGAGGTAGCCATAATAAGGAAGTGCTCTCTTTGTTACAATGAAAGGGCCCAGGGCTCCTCCCCAAGACACCTACCCGTTTAACTGTTTACTTTTGAAGAATATGTCCTGAAATTCTAAGGTATCACCAAGGCACTGAAATGGGCTACAGCCCCCAAACCAATAGTGAGTTAGACACATTAGGGACCAAAAGGTTGTTACAAAGCTTGCATGAATCCTACTGGCAGTTCTCCAGCACCAGGAATTAGTAACATCTATATTGTTCTGGATAAATTGTGAGGGAAGCAGAAGAAAATTCGCATCAACAGGGAGTAGTTCCTATAAGCTGGTCCCAGTGTTCACTGCTGGGATTCTGTTAGCACTGCAGTTCTAAATCCCGGCAATCACAAAATCTGTTTGCAATACTTGCCAATTGCCAACCTGCGAGTCCATCCCCCATCTTCAAGCAAAATAATTCTAAATCTCTGAACGCAGCATAGATATATGGGAGCTCCCATTCTGTGAAATTCAGAAGCTCATTTGATTCGGATACAAGTCGTTCATTACAAGAAAGAATAGCACTTATGTCTGTTTACTGGTAAATATCACTCAAATGGTTGACATCTGGTCTACTATAAAAAATCCTATGTAATCTGAGTCCTGATTTATGATTGTATCTTCCTCTGTCCCCTCCAGATAGAATATTCGTACAAATACCTTGCCTCTTAATTTCAGGAAACCTGGGATTATCTGGACTTTGGTTTTTTTAACTGCCAGACACATATAGATCTGATTTGCCCCCTTCTAGGTACTAATTTATTTATTATTCAATGGCACTTATTGAACTGCTACTATTTACTAGCCACTATAATAGATGCCAAAAATAAAGAATGAGTGAAATATGGTACTCGCCTTCAGCAAAATCCAACAGAAAGAAATAGGGTAGATGGACATTGGCAATTGTCTACTTAGCATGCGTTTGCTTCCCCACTTAGACCTTCCAAAAACAGAGCTCTGGCTGGTGGGCAAATCCGTTCCTCTTGTCAGCGATAGGGCAGATGAAAACTCTGGCTGATGAATCATGAGAATAGATATCCCCCACACTCTTCAGAATGAGCTTTTGGGAGCATTTATCATCCAATGGTGATATTGTTCATGGATCATATGTCCGACTGCCATATCCAGTTCTCTCCCAACCTGAGGATGCAGCTGACCTGTGGAGAGATACAAAGCTAGGAAAGGAAATGAAGCAAATGTCAATGGATTAAGACCACAAAATATGTCATATGTCTGGGCTTCCACTTATGGGAGTCAATGTATTTCTTTGTCATGTAAGCCAATTTGAGTTGGATTTCCTTACACCTTACTTGCAAACAAAATCGTTTGATAAGCTTTTTAATATTTTTTTTTTTAGAGAATTTTAGCAGGCTCCATGCCCAGTGTGAAGCCTGATGCAGGCTTGATCTCTCAACTCTGAGATCATGACCTGAGCCGAAGTCAAGAGTCGGATGCTTAACTGACTCAGCCACCTAGGCACCCCAGTTTGATAAGCTTTTACCAACAGCTCATCCCCTTACATGATCCATGGTTTGCACCATTTTTTATCAATGATGATAGTAACATTTCATGGCATTTGCATTGACTGTGCTTCTGCTTCTCACTATGTCTCCTTTCTTTGCCCTTTTATTTGCAGTGTCCCTTCTCTTATTTCTTGTGAATTTAACCTAAAGGCTTACATGAGAAATGGAAGGTAGGCATTGGAAATTTTCACAAAATATGATTGTTTCTGTAGGTATAGACTAAGTCATAAACATTTTTTTTTCCAGTGAAAATATATTTAAAATTAGAGCTTGGTTGCTTTCATCTGGCATGGCTTAAGGATAATTCACTGAAACAAGGCCATAAAGAGTGGATGCAGATAGAGTAGACTATCTCTCAAGAGTGGTTCCAGATGCTAACCACGCATACTGTGGGGAGCATTGTGTAATGCAAAAAATAGTCAAATCACTATGTTGTACACCTGAAACTAATATAACTTTGTATGTCTACTACACTTCAATAAAAACAAAGAAAATGGAGAAAAGAGTGGTTCCAGCCCTAGGAGCCTATGCATCATGACGCTTCATGTAGCGGGCAGAGCAGAAATGTTAAGTGAATCCACCTCAGTCCTCCGTTGAGAAGAGCTACAAGTTAAAAAAGAAGTGCATTTGGGGGGCTCAATTGCAGAATAGGGGTCCATCACCCAGATGGCTAATTCTGAGTATCTGCCCATCTTGAACTAGTGGTGGCTTTGGGTTTTCCATCCATCAGCATTTTTACCTGAAACGTAAAGAATGTCATTCTGTGCTTAAATTATCATAGATTCAAAATTGGGAGGGAGTGTTAATAGGGAGAATATTCCAGAACTGACTTTGAGAAAATTGTGTTTGATTGCTGGCCCATACAGGGATTAATTGGGGATTATAGTCCTATCTTATCTTACCCACTTACCCACTATCTGTAGGCTTGCCCTTCAGTCTGAGCAGCCAAATAATTTCCTGTACAAAAAAACAGAATAGAATCCGTGGGGCCTCAGTACCATCTACCATCCACTGGGAGCAGTGACTGCAGGTAATCATTTATTTAATGACCAAATCCTATCAGTTAACATTAGGGAAGTAGAGCCGGTATAAAAAGTGGAAAAAACAAAACATCAAAATTAAAAAACAAACAAAAACCAAAAAAACTTCTTTTTATTTCTGAAGTATTTAATTAAAATACATTAAGAGTAGAATCCTGTAATGTTTATAATTTTCCATTGAAAAGGAAATACTTCATAATAACTTTCAATGTAAATAAAAATATTAAAATTGTACTTGTTCTTCATAGTCTATGTTGCTAAGTAAAGCAAATGATGGCAATTCTATTTTGAATATTATTTTTTCTTTTTCTTTATTATATTACGAATCCAAGAAGAGATTTCCATGCGTGTTCCTCAAGCTCCTGTGGATATGGCACAGAGTTTGCTAAGTATTTTGAAGTGTGTTTTTGAGTACTCACAGACTAAATATACAGAAAAACATTAAACATTTCTCCTAATGAGGGCACCTGGGGGGTTCAGTCCTGAAGCGTCTGCCTTTGTCTCAGGTCATGATCCCAAGGTTCTGGGATCGAGCCCCACTTCTGGCTCCCTGCTCGGCGGGAAGCCTGCTTCACCCTCTCCTACTCCCCTTGCTTGTGTTCTCTCTCTTGCTGTCTCTCTCTCTCTCTATTAAATAAATAAAATCTTTAAAAAAAAATTCTCACCATAATACCACCTTCTATTTCTATGATACCTTTAGCTTCTTTAAAACACTCCTTCGCATGCATTATTATGTTTTATTTTTCATATGTCTGTGAGGAAGATTTTGTCACACCACTATTAAGAGATTTTAAATATGAATAAACAGAGCATAAAATTCACAATTAGTAACCTAAAAAGTAAAACTGGAACATGAGGGGCACCTGGGTGGCTCAGTCAGTTAAGTGTTTTTCTTTGGCTCAGGTCACGATCCTGGGGTCCTGGGATCCAGCCCAGTGTCAGGCTCCCTGCTTAGGAAGGGAGTTTCAGCCTCCCTCTCCCTCTGCCACTCCCCCTGCTTGTGCTCTCTCTATCTCAGATAAATAAATAAAATCTTAAAAAAAAAAAGGTTTATAGGCACTAGCCTTTAAAAATAATGTTCTCAAAGACAACTATCATATGATCTCCCTAATATGAGGGAGAGAAGATGCAACATGGGGGGTTAAGGGGGTAGGAGAAGAGTAAATGAAACAAGATGGGATTGGGAGGGAGACAAACCATAAGTGACTCTTAATCTCACAAAACAAACTGAGGGTTGATGTGTAAACCTGGTGATTCACAGACCTGTACCCCTGGGGATAAAAATATATTATATGTTTAAAAAAATATAATAAAATTTAAATAAAAAAATGATGTTCTCATAAAAGCACTGGCCATCTTAAAGAATATCATGGACAAATTTCCCTCTCTGAGGGATTCTTCTGAGATATAGGTAAGTGACACGAGCTGCCACTATTTTAGACTATGATGAAACTATTATTTCAATTTTGAAATTGAATCACAAGTTGTTTAAGGGCAACACCCACATGACTTCTCTATGCCCCACATTGCTTAGCCTAGTGCTTTAAATATAATACCATCTCGATTATCGCATGCCTTCTACCTCCATAAATTGGACTCAGTAGAAGGCACCTGCTAGGGCAGCTTCCATCTTCCCCAGAGGCTCTTAAACACATCAGCAGGATCAGAGGAAAGCATCTTGCTTTGATCACCTCCAACAGGGTCAAAAGAAAGCCCCAGATACCCACCTTTGCCCAGCCACTGACATTCAAAGCCTCAGCACCACTGCCTTGAATCACCAGGACAAATCTCATTATGTTGCGTATACTTGTGCCTGTCAATCACCCTAATAAGGCCCAGACTTTCAGGTCATCTGGAATCTTCCTCATTTTACCCCCACCCCCAAGGCTCTGCTTGTCCCCTATCTGACCCCATCTTCCATTCCCCCTCAACTCTCTGAACCTTCCGCACAATGCCCTCTGCAAGGCACAGTCCATCCTTTGTAAAATCCCTACATCCACAAGCCTGTCTAAATGGTTCCTTCTTTTTCTCACTAGAACTGTAACTGACTTCTTCCCTGAGGACACTCTGTCTCCCGCAGCCTCTTGCCCATGGATCTCTTTCTCCCATAGTACTTGTATTACTTGGATGTCTAATAGGTGTCTTGGGCTGGCAAACAAAACAACTCCTGACCCTCTGCTGTTAGAACTCCTCTTCTCCAGCGTCCCCTGTTTCACTGATGGCAACTCCCCCCTTCCAGACGGTCTGGTCAAAAACCTGGTAGTCATCCTGATTCCCTTTTCAGTCACACCCCATGTTCAGTCTATAAGGAAATCCTATTGGCTCTCCTTCCACAATATATCCAGAATCCAACACCTTCTGGTCTAGATTACTCCAGTAACATCTTTAAATATCTTCCTGCTTCTACCTGAGTCTGTTCCACCTCCCAGCAGCCAGAGCAAGCCCTTAGGTCTGAACATGCCACCACTCTGTGGAAAACCTACCAAAGATTCCTTGTTTGAACCGGGGTAGGACAAACTGAGGTCCTTAGAACAATCTATCAGGCCATACAGGACCTGCCCCTTAGCCCTTTCGATTTCTCCTCCTCTCCCTGAGTTACTCTGTTCTACACACTCATCTACCCATGTTCCCGGGAAGAATGAGCAGGCACTATGTATCTTCATTCACTTAAACTGTTTCCTCTGTTTGAAACGCTCTTCTTCTAGATACCCCCCACATACTAGCACTCTTGATCCCCATTCCTTGCTCTATACTTTCTCTTCTCTCTCATCCCTTCTAACTTCTATAGAATTTTCTTGTGGATCCTGTTTTTGCCCCCCACCCTCCATGAGAATGTCATAGCAGGTGCTAGAATTTTTGCTTCTTTTGCTCACTGAGGTGTTCCAAGTGCCTGCCTAGAGCAGAGGACTGACTACTGATCATTTTGCACAAACCTGCTTCACCACAGAGCCCTCTCCATCTCCAACAATGGCAACTCCATCCTTACGTGGCCCAGGTCAGAAGGATTGGAGGCATCTTCAACTCTTTTAGCTGTTACACCCACATCCAATCAGTCAGGAGGACTTTTTGACCCCACCTTCAAAATAATTGCTCAATAGTTTCATGTTGAAAGAACTACTGATCCTTACAAAACTGGCTAATAACATGACCCAGTCCCACTGAAAGACCATGAGCTAATCCCCAGATCTAAACTTTACATATATTCCACACATTGTTACCCCACCAATTACATGTATATGGGTGGTTAGTCATTCTAAATATTAATTTTAATTCTACTTTTGTCTAGTTTGACTTCTACTTTGTATACACTTCACTAACTACTCAAGTGCTGAGAATATGTGCAGGAAGCTTTATAAATCTTATAGGTTCAGTTCAGTTCTTCTAGTTCTGAGGGCTCAGTGTTTGTTGACTGTAATGCAGATAGTGATTTCACAAATTGCAGCTAAAGTCAGAACTTGGACTTCTTAAAATTCTATTAAAAAGTCAATCCAATTGGACAAATCTTTATTGCATGGCTATGTTGGGCATTCTACTGGATGTTGAAGAGAACAAAATACATTACTCTCAGATGCACATTGTCTGATGCAGAACACAGTCTTTTAAACTGATAATGTCAATAGCGGGTGATAAATGGAATATGAGGATTGGTACAAGGTAAGAGAAACTAACCCCTGGTGAGCCAGAGAAAGACAAGAGCAAGTCAGAGTTCATCAGGAGTACTGAAGGGGGAGGAGGGAAGGAGACAACCCAAGCAAGGAAAATTGAAAAAAACCCTTTATTGTTAAGCTCCTGTTCTTTATCATTAGTGATGTACTTTTGGCCATAAGAGAGCACATGAGGAAGGGGACTGAATTCATAGACCAGAACACGTGTGCTGGGTAAAAATTTTGAATTAAGTGGTTTCCAAATTCCCTTGCAAAACTTTGATATTTTATGACTCAAATGATCAGAAAGGACTGTATTAATTTAGTCAAGTTTTGACTCATAGAATGCTTTTGGCAAGGTTTGCATGAATAATACTATTTCATGTGTCTGATGCCAAATTTGAAATATTAATAGACTGTGTTAAGATTTAAATCGAGTCATAAACATGTCTCCAAGAGAAGATGCATGACAATTAGGAGAAAAAAAAATAAGCTGAAGCTGTTTCTTTCCGCCAACCATTAGAACTGCGAACAGCTACAATCTGTCTTTGGAATTTTCCTTGAAAGTAAAATCACAAAATAACAAAGAACAAAACTGCCTGTACCTATACAGCAGCCTGGGTGTAATTTTGTTTTAATTCTGTTTTAAGAAATTTTGACCACTTGTTAGGGAAAGATTTTCTTCTGGAATCTGTGAATTAGTCTCAGCATTGCTTTTCTGATAGGCATGTGTAAAGACATTCCCATCTTCAGCAGACTAAAAATAGACAACAAATTTCATCTTTCTTTAGGAATAGTGTGTTTCTTTTGACGTTCTTTCAGCGATTCGTAAAAATAGAACTGGATTCGAATGCTGACTCCAGCTCATACGAGGCAATTTTATCCGGGATCCTCTGTTTCTCTATGAAATAGAAATAGCAAGACTTGCCCTATCTCACCAGGTGTTCATGACACCCAAATCAGATCTGAGAACACAGCATAAATATATAAACAAGAACTTGGACACGAATGTACATAGTAGTGTATTCATAATACCCAAAAAGTGAAAATAACTAACTCAAAGATCCATCAACTGATGAATAGCACAGCACATGGTGGAATGTTATTTGGCCATAAAAAGGAAGAAAAGTCTGAGCCATGTTACAACATGGATGAACCTTCAAAACTTATACTAAATGATAGAAGCCAAACACAAAAAACCACATGATATGACTTCACTTATGTGAAATGTCCAGAGTAGTAGATGGATCCACAAAGAAAGAGTAGTGGTTTTGAGGGAAGAGGAGGAGGGCTACAGAGCCTCTGCCAATGGGGACAGGGCTAATGAAAATGGTTTTTGATCTTAATAAGTGATCTTAATGGGTGATTGGTGCACAACTCTATGAATATGCCAGAAACTACTGAATTGTATACTTTCAAGGGGCCAATTTATGGTACATGATTTATATTTCAGCTTTATAAAGTATACAATAAAAACACAATATACGAATAATTAGTATTGTCATTATTTAGGAGTCTCTTTATTTCCGGATTAGGGGTTCTTCCTTATGCTATCATTCCTTCCTCCCACCAAAATCTCTCCCTAAAGTATCTAGAGCTGCCCCAGCAGGCTTCTGAACAATAATGAGAAAGCCATTGGTAATTAAAAGAAAGCAGCTGTGGAGGGGCGCCTGGTGGGCTCAGCTGGAACATCATGCAACGCTTGATCTCAGAGTCATGGGTTTGAGCCCCACATTGGGTGTAGAGATTACTAAAAATAAAAATAATAAACTTTAAAAGTATTTTTTAAATAAATAAATAAACTTAAAAACCAGGTGTGGAGAAAGATTTGGCATTTGTTAAGTGTGATCACATAACAAGAGCTGCTATTTCCTTGATAAGTTGAACATCATGAAAAAAAGAGGTAGAATGTTCCTTCACTAATATCACTAATGTTACTTTTCACTAATATCTCTCTGGGGATAGATGTGTTGTGACATCATTTTTTACTCCATCGCTTTGTGCTTATTTTGAGCTTATAATTTCACCCGAGGAAAAGCGTGTGTGTGCATAAGCACGCATGTGCACATGTCTGTGTGTATGAACAGAAAAGGTAAAGGCATGACACAATTTGACCAGGGATCTTGTCTCCTTCCAACTAAAGTTCACCTAATTCTTACCATTTCATATGTGTCTGAAGAATGTTTTCTTACTTCCTACAAATTCTAAGAACTGGTATAAAATATAATTGATATAAAAATGGTCAATAGAAAATGAACGATCAAAAATATAACCTTAAAACTTTTTCTAGGGTGCCTAGGGCTCAGGGGTTAAGGCCTCTGCTTTCAGCTCAGGTCATGATCCCAGCGTCCTGGGATCGAGTCCCGCGTCGGGCTCTCTGCTTCCCCCTCTCTTTCTGCCTGCCTCTCTGCCTACCTGTGATCTCTATCAAATAAATAAATAAAATCTTAAAAAAAAAACTTTTTCTAAAATTGCATAGTATCATCACCTTAAATGTGGCACATTGACTTCCTACCCACAAACTATTCTTTCTTTTTTTTTTTAAGATTTTATTTATTTATTTGAGAGTGAGCACAAGCAGGAGGAGCAGCAGAGGGAGAGGGAGAAGCAGACTCCCCGATGAGCAGGGAGGCTGACACAGGGCTTAAACGGAACTTGACCTGAGCCTAAAGACAGATGCTTAACCAACTGAACCACCTAGGCGCCCCTCCACAAACTATTTTCAAACAAAAGGAAATATAATTTTACTCAGTTTGATCATTTTGTAAGAACAACTAAGGTATACACAACATGAGTTCTCATAGAAAATTAATTTGTAATTTACTAATTATTATTTTTACCACCCAGAGAAATAGCATGAAGCAAGAAATGCAAAGAGAATTTTTTTAAATAATTTATTTAGCAGTATAAGTATAGACAGAAAGTGAAAAAAGCAGCACAGAAAGATGCTCCTGTCATCATTGTTACTGTATAAACTTGAAAAGAAAAGGATGTGGAGGGATGTTAATAGCAGCTACCTCTGAGCTCTGCATGGTGGGCAATCTTAGCTTCTTTGTCTTATTTGCATTTGCTCACTTTTCTTCAGTAAAGATGTAAAAAAAAAATGCAGTATCATTATAACAAGAAAGAAGAATGTACTTGTAAATAAAAACATTGCTGTTGTTTTAGCTCAATTTTACCAAAAGATGCCCTCCAAACTAAGGCCAGATTCTCTATGATTTTAGGAAGATTGATAAAAACTCCAAGTAAAACAAGGGCAATTTGCTCAAGACTAAGCAAGGCACAAAGAAAATCCTTTCCAGGGGCAAATTTTTTAAGTAATTTATATCGTTTTACTACATTTTTCCTTTTTCTGAATTTTGGTGGTCATTGGGGTCTCAGCCCAATTATGGAATCCTTTTAGAGAAATGATATTTTTCTCATTTTATAATGATATTTTAAGAATAATTTGTAATTACAACACAGTATGCAAACAGAAGATGATCCTAAGTTTATTATTAAGTCGGTAGAATATTTTTGTTTACACAATTTCTGCATTAGTAAAGTCTATTTTTATAGAGGGACAAAAGTAAGGTCCAGTCTATCACGTATATAACTACAATACTTTCACTGATTCTTAACATACTCATTAATGTATAAAGAAGGCCATCCAATACACATAGAGTTAGAGGTCTGTCTTCTCTGACTCCACTCACTTGCCAGAAATTGATCTTTTATAATATTGGGACTTATTTTGCCTGTATAATAAATTGCTATTTGTTTCACATCAGATAAAGAAAAAATTCAAACAACCAGACATTTTTAGCAGATAAATAACAACTAAATAAAACTGGTAATGAGAATTTATTTAGGAATTTATTCAGGAATTTATCCTACTTACATACTTACAAAGGGACAAAAACTTATATTTACAATTGCGTTAATTATAGCATTATTGGAAACAGCGAGTAACTAGAGACAACCAATATATTCATCAATCCTCAGTCGGCTAAATTAAATCATTAAGGTGCAACCAAATGATAGAATATTATGCTTTCCTTAAAAAGACACAGGTGGATCTCCAAGATATATCATTAAGTGAAAAATAGAAATTATAACCCAATATATTATAGGATCTCATTTGTGTAAAACACGAAAGTGTATACATATAGGTATATCTGTGCTTTAAAAGTATCTGTAAGAACACCTTCTGGGTGTTGTTATTTATTTATTACTTACAGTAAGTCTTCTTTTGGGAATCTTTCTATATATGTATATGAATATATGTATATATACATATATATATATATATACAGACACACACACATTTTAAGGAGACACATGGGTCTTTCACACATGGGTCTTTCATTCATATATATATATATATATATATATATATATATATATGCAATTTCTTTAGAGACTCTAACACATACCAGATTCAAAGAAATGTAATCCCAGAGAAGTTAAGAAACCCAAATCACGCAATTTCTCAACTCTTAGAGGTGGCCCCTCCTCGCAGTAAAGTGTTGCAAGGCTTGGAAAAGGGTTTAGACACATGCTCCTAGCACTTCTACTAGAAATATTACTGGGAAATCTGTTTATGTTAGCTGCTTTTTTTCTTTTTTGTTTTGCATATTCTTAAAAAAAAAAAAACAACTCAAATTTGTCCTATAAAATAAGAGCTACTGTTTACTCTGTTCCTGCTCATTCAGTGTATACGAGTATATATGAATTGTGTGTAAAGGTTTGCTTATACATAAATGGGTTTGCTAGACCATGAAAAGATACCGATTTTTAACATGTCATGTCATGGCACATAACTGTAAACCCAACAGACAACACATGCATTTTTGCAGGTAGGTTGTAGATCAAAATACCAGCCAAGCAGCAGTTGGGATAGGAGTGCCAGGATGGGGAATTGTCTTTGTTCAAGCCAACTGCAATCAATAAAGGAAGTTGTTTTAATAAAATCTCAGAATTTATACATACTCCTGATGTTAAAGTGCTGGGATGTAAGGATATTTTCAAAAGGAACGTTTCTTATCGCTCATAAGGGAAGCCAAAGACAAAAGAAAATATCTAGGAAGTGCAATTTTTCAAGGCGGGGATTAAGAATTGCACTCAAACTTTCAGAAAAATGAACCATTTGATGATATAGTCCAATGGAAACATGCAGACTGTGAGTACATATGCAAAAAAATGAGCAGTGAAAATTGTAACAGAACAATGCTTTCCACCACATGGCTTCTTCTGACACGTCCATCTCCATGAGGTAATAGTAGATCCTGTTTCACAAATAACTGTGAGACTTGGAGGTTCTGGTAATTTCAGAATCCTAGACTCTGAATCAGGGTAATGCACCTCCTTCCACCCAAGTCTCCCAAATGTTCTGCTTTTCCTGGCTGTTGGTTTCACTGTGTTCATTACCTTCCCTGCAGTCCCAAGACAATACTAATAGTATTCTTCCCAATCAAAATGCATCGTTATGTAACCCATGGGGTAGTCTTTTTCTCTCTCATTGTCCCTTTAAAATATTCACTGTCTGGAGGATGGTACTTCTGGACCCAGAAGCCCCTGATGAGGGCTCTGGAGGACAAGGTAGTGGCTAGGGAGGGAAAGAGACCCATGCCTCTCCCTCTTACAGATGTTGCTTCATGAAACTTTGGTCAAAGCCACCTTGCTCAGGACTACTTGAAGAATTAAGTAAATCTCAAAAACAAACAAACAAACAAACAAACAACCCAAAATGTGCCAAACCATTTGGTACAGAGGGCGATTTTTTTTTTTTAAATATTGAATCTGAAGGTCTTTAAGTGAGACACACACTCACCACAATTCCCAGCTGTCTTACACTTGGCTGCCTCTGACATTCACGACACATCTGCGGCCCCTGAAGGCATAGAAATTTGTAGCTTCTGAAGCAGGTCTTTACTGCCAAGTCACTGGTGTTTATTCCAAAGTTGCACTGAGTAGGAAGTATAGGAAGAGGGTATGGGTTCCAACATTGCTCCCCTCGTCTAGATGCTCAGTTCCCTAAGCTTCAGTGTGGTTAAGATTTCATGTCATCTCAAGCTTTCAGGGGTACTGAACTTGGGTCTCCCTTGTTACCACCTACAAGCTCTCCCTCTAACCCTGTCCCTTCTAATAACTCCTCCCTTATCTTTTCCCAGTACTTTTCACCCCAAGAAATAACCAGATAAATCAATAAGAGAGAATCTGGGTAGAGTTTATACCATATGCCAGGCACTCTGTGCTTTAGTATTATATGTAATGCTCAAGGGAATTATTAACCCTATTTTACGTATGAAGAAGCTGAAGCACCAGGCATAGAATGGCATTCTGATGTCACAAACTCTGGGATTCCAATCCAGACGTCCTAGCACCTCTTCTTCTTTCAACCCTAGCCATGTATGTTCTGCCTTTAAAGAGGAAAGAGCTACATTCAACTCAGGTTGTGAAAGTCTGCCCCAGGAAGGGAAAGGAACTGGGGGCTGAGGAGGGGCAGAAGAGAGGGAAAGTGGGAGCCTTCTTAACTGCAACCCCTCACCTACGCCTCCTCTGTGGAAAAGCAAAACCAAACGCATCCACCAACATAAAGACTCATTTCATTCTGAAAGTTGGACTGGTGGTCTAGAATATAAAAATTCATATTCTTCTCATTAACATAACTTTGACTTTATCCCTTGCAAATTAATATCCTAGTCTTATGAGGCTTAGAAAGCATTCTCCCTGACTTTTATCCAGATCACATCATGGAGCATCCCACGTGAACCAGACAGTAACTCAAGGCCTGAATATCCTTCCCAAGGGAGGAGGCAGGGTAAGCAAAGGGAGAAGTTGGGGAAGAATCTCTGTGCTCTCTTTTATAATTTAATATATGGTACATTTTATTTGAACATTGATATCTCCTTAATGTCATGTCTTTAAAACTCTACATAAAAGAAGAAACAAGACACCCAGAAAATGCATCCTATAGATCTCAAAGATGGCTCTTTCCCTGTATGTCACAAGAGACTAGCTTCCTTCATGGAGGCAGGGAGTTTGTGGGTCATTGAGAAAGGCTGCTAAGTGACCAGAGCTTATTGTGACCTAGAAGTCATCCCTAATGGTAACTACAGAGGTTTAGAAAAGTTAAATAAATGACTAAGAAAAATGAATAAGGCATACATGCATTCATACATTTGTGATGTACCCAGGGTAGAAAGCCATTCAAAGCTAATTGCTAAGCAAATTAACAGATGAACTGAATTGCCCAGAAATTGTCATTTAGTATGGGTAACATAATGCAGTGTATTAAATACAAACTATTACTGACCCTAGAGGAACTTTTATTTAAGGAGGAGGAGAAATTATGCCTTAAGAGCATTCATTTTTTAAGCTCTGTATTACCATCTGTTTGGGTGAAAGACCATATAAAAGCCAGTAATCACCATTATCACCAATTATCTGTCACTAGAAATTTCTTTCAGTTTACCATTAGCATTAAATCTGAAGTAAGAAGCAGGCTTATTAAATCCTAGAATAGATTTTTATTCTCTGTAGAGACATGTAGCTTACAAAACACTTTTGATGTTCTTATGTGGACTCTAAGCCCTAAAATAATAACATCTAAGCCAACGTACTTCTGTGCATGGGCCTGCCTGTCCGGGCCTCATAGTGAGAGGGCTGTATAACATGAGCTCAGTGAGGTGCTAGACACGGGCAGGTTCCAGCTGGGTGTTACCAGGTAGCCGCTGACAACACAGGAGTAACACAGGAGACTATCTCTGGCATGGATTTTGAAGTCCCTGCAACTCTAGGATTTGGTGATTCTAGGCCCTGAAAAAGAAAGGTAATACATGTTTACTAGATGGTGAATAAAACTTTCACTCATCCTCCTACATTCACACAAATGCTTAACACATGTCAGCCCATAGAAGAACCTTGACAAACATGAGTCGTTGTCTGTAGTTGTAATAGAATGGCTCTTGGTTTCTTGGCTTGACTTAATCAAATTGTTTCCAGTAATCTAACTTTATTTTAAAAGAGTTGGGGTATCAGATAATCTATCTTTCTCAAGAGCTTCCTAAGCAAACTCGTATTCCAGTTGCCTTATACCTAGATTGTTTCATGCCATGGCTTGATTTCCCTCTCAACACACTGAAAGATCGAATTATCCTGCTACTTGACTCTGGAGTCAAGAATTTACCCAAGAACAAAAAATATTTTCTAGAGAAACATGAAAACTTCTCCCCACGATGTGTCTTCAGAGGCAATGGACACTCTGAAAAATCTAGATGCTTGAGCCAAATGCTTAATACCTTTGACAGTCTGATACCACTGATACTTTCATCCTCATTACCTAGTTGTTCCCTACATGAACCTTGGGTTTGAATCCAGACAATACAGTGATCCCCAAACCTCAGAACTTAATTAATCTAGAAAATTTACTATAACTTCCTCTTCCAGTAGTAAATTTCTTCCATATTCTATGCACACTTTAAGACTGTGATAGGTATGTCTCAGAAATATGTCTTCCCAACCTCCCTTTCCTGAGAATTGCCAGGATACACCCCACACATAATGCTAGGGCTGCTAAAAGAGTAGGTAGATGTAGGTGACAGTGATTTATCATGTGTTCCCATCCTTACTCTCAATTGCATAAATTGTGCATAGTAAATAGCTGACCCAAACTGAACCAATCAGATGCTTTTCCTGAGAATCTGGAATTAGCAGTCAGTTCAACACAGAATGTTATATAAAAGCCCATCTAGGGTGTATTCTTGAGTCAATATGATGTCAACATAAGGCCATGTGCCAAAGTTATGGAGGATTAGAGACCAGGAATAAGCAAAGAAATTTGGTTTTCAAATGGAAGAGATCATGCCTGTGAAATTATGCACAGAAGAATTATGTCACCACTGAAAGAAAAAGGAGCAGTAGTCCTTGGCAGCTCCTGGGGTGCAGCTCTGTTCCTCACTGTATCTCATCAATGTGTGTGCTCTGTTTCTGAAAAATAAACCTCCCTTTCAACTGGAATTAATTTGAGTGGATTTCTGTCCCTTACGAACATTGAGTTTTGTCTTTAAAAAGACATCCTGGGCTGCCTGGGTGATGTAGTCCGTTAAGCATCCGACTCTTGGTTTGGGTTCAGGTGATGAACTCAGGGTCAAGAGATTGAGCCCTCTATCGGGCTCAGTGCTCAGCATGGAATCTGCTTGAGAATCTCTCTCCCTCCCCTCTGTCCTTCCCACTCGTGTTCTCTCTAAAATAAATAAATAAACCTTAAAACAAACAAACAAACCACCCTCACTCAGAGGACTCTTCCATGATACTTTTCTAAGTTGTCCCAACTCGAACAGTTCTTGTCTTACTATGCTACCTTGTCATGACCTGCCCACTTGTCTGTTCTCACTGCTTTCTAGTCACTGCACCTCCTCCTGGAGGCTTAACCCCACCAAAGTCCTCGTGTAGATAGTGTTTTATTATCTAAAGAACTGTTCTCATTCAATCGCCTAGCACTGCTCTGATGGGAGTGAAAGTGTCAGACTTGAACTTGTTTCTGTGACCAAACTTTTATCTTTGTTCTTGTTTTGATAATTGGGTATATGAGAGCCTACAGAGTTGATCTTATCTTGCCATGACCAGTCATTTTCTGAAACCACAGTTCTAAAGCAGGAGTTTTGCCAGACCTCCTTAATCTTAGTAACCTTGTGGTGTTAAAGCAGTGGTTTCCAACTGGGCACGTTTGGCAATGTCTGTTATCACAACCTGATAGGAGAGGTGTTCCACTAGCATCTAGTGGGTGGAGCCCAGAAATGCTGGTAAACATTCTGCCACACACAGGATAGCCCCCCACAACAAGGAATCACCCAATCCAAAACATGAATAATGTTGAAGCTGAGAAACCTTACTTTTAGTACTGGGCAAATGACCTTGAGCAAACTACTGAACAACTCAGTGCTTCAGAATTTTCCTCCAGAAACATACAGATATATTTCTTGCATGGTTATCACATTACCTACCACACTCCCTTTGGAGCCTTTAGTACTTTGTCATAATTATGTTTGTACAAGGAAAAAAACTTAAATAATTATGCCTTATCTAACTATTCTTTCCTTATTTAAGACTGCACAATATATAAAATTTTATTTATCCAGTCATCTGTCAATAGACACTTGGGCTGCTTCTACATTTTAGCTACTGTGAAGAATGCTGCTGTGAACATGGCTGTACAGACATCTCTTCAAGGCCCCGCTTTCAATTCTTTAGGGGTATATACACAGAAGTGGAATTCCTGAATCAAACGATAATTGTATTTTTAAAAATTTTTTTAAGGAACAGCCATATTGTTTTCCACAAGGCTATCTTATTTTACATTCCCACCAACAGTGCACAAAAATTGCAATTTCTCCACATCCTCACTAACCCTTGTTATTTTCTGTTTGTTTGTTTGTTTATAATAACCATCCTTGTAGGTAAGAAGGGGCATCTTACTGTAGCTTTGATCTGCATTTACCTCATGATTAGTGACATTGAGCATCTTTCCATGTGTTTATTGGGCATTTGAATACTTCTTTAGAGAAATGTCTATTCAAGCCCATTTTTGAATTAGGCTGTTTGGTTTTGTTGTTGAGTTTTAGGTGTTCTTTATATATTCTGAATATTAATCCCTCATCAGATATATACCTTGCAAATATACTCTCCCAGTCTGTGGGTTTCCTTTTGATTCTGTTTATACTGCCTATTGGGGCACAAAAGTTTTCATTTTTATGAGGTCTGATTTGTCTACTTTTTCTTCTATTGCCTGTGCCTTTGGTGTCACATCCAAGAAATCATTGTCAAATCCAACATTATGAAGCTCTTGTCCTTTGTTTTCTTCTGAGAGTTTTACAACTTATCCATGCCCTCCTCTCATTTGTTTTCAGTGCTTTACTTTTCCGGATAATCTGCAGACAAAGTGTCCTGGGTAAAATATACACAGACTAATCACTCATCTCCAAAGGCTTGCCTACCTGGATGTTTACATACATGTGTTAGGGTGTCACTTGCTGCAAGAAATAGAAAAACCATTTAACACAGGTACAGGAAAATGTGGGTATATTACATAGGCTCAACAAATGGCTAAACAAAAAAACCCCCAAATGTGAAGCAATTCAAATGAACAAACACGTTTATGCTTTGCTTATTCAACATCCAAAACAACTATTTCCAATTGATGGCAGGATCTCTTCAAAGTAATGATTTAAAGACCAAAGCTTCTTCCTTCTTGTACCATCTTTAATAAGTTCCATTTGCCTCCAGCTGGTGAAAGTGCAGAGAGAATGGAGAAGTTGTATTTGCTTCTTAACCACCTTGGTTTAAAAGTGACATACGTAAATTCTACTTCCAATACCTAGTTACCTGGCTCTTCCAGGTAGCCAGGAAATGTTGGTAGCCAGGAAATGAAGTCTCTGATAGCAGAGCTGCTTGCCAATAATTTTTCTATCCCTGCACTATCCAATATGGTGGCCACCTGCCACTTGAAGCTACTGAGCACCTGGGGTGTGGTTCATTCAAGTTGAGTTGCATTATAACTATAAAATGCACACCAGATTTTGATATGATTTAGTATGAAAAGAAGGATGCAAATATCCCATTGATAATTTTATATTGAGTACATATTGAAATGACAATACCAGGGATATGTTGGATTAAATAGACTATATTGTTAAAATCAATTTCGCCAGTTCCTTTTTATTCTTTTACCATAGTCACTAGAAAATTTTAAAGTACATACATGGCTTACTTTCTATTTTTATTGGATAGCACTGCTATGGAAATTAGCCTCTTCTGTTACACAGATTATCTCATAGAATTAAGATACAGAGTAAATTTGGGCTGACAACAGAACTGGAAGAAGAAATCTAAAAGCTCCGTGGAATTAAGACATGTGCTTTCTTTTTTCTTTTCTTCCTTTTTCTCCCTCACTGAAACCACAAGGTCACTGGCTTCTGTCTGGATACCTTCTGATTTTACTCTTTTCTCCCTCTTTCTCTCTATCTCTCTTTCTCTAGCTGTCTCTTTCATCCCTATTCCAATCATCTGCTGCCAGAAGGGTGAGGTCAAATGACTTGTCTCCCATTTGCTAGAAGCAATGGGAACAGTTTCTCAGGAAGGGGGCAAAGGTAGGTCATACAAACAGACTGACACGTTTGCTCACATCATTTAAAATGTGTAAATGCTACATGAGCTTGGCAGCTGTCAACATTCCCCAATTTTTATACTTACTAGATTATACTTGTTTTAAGGCCTTCAGAAAGAACTCTGTGTTGAATAGATGACAAATTTTAATCTGAGGGTATACTGTTTAATTCATGCCATCACCAAAGAAAAGAAGTAACTAATCTTTTTTTCTGGGGCTTGTACCAGTGCCCAGAAATAGTCAACCTCTTTGACAAGCCTTGAATTTTCAACAGTGTACCCTGGACTCAATGTATATTCCTATAACGTCAGATCCAGCTCATAGGATAAAGCTTGTCAAACCATAAGCAGAAATTATATGAGGGTACAAAGTTAATAAATGGAGAATACACCCCAAAATGTAATATCCTATAGTTCTAGAACTTTTTAATTTTAGGGCTGTTCTCTAGAGTTTAAGAACTGTCTCCAAGGAGCCCCTGTTAGAATATATATACAAGATATACATGATATGTATGTATCATATATATATATCATATATATATGTATCATATATATAACCTAGAAAGATTACCAAATGGTTTTATACACCCAGGAAGCATTTATATGCTGGACATTGCCCTAAATTTATCATCACCAATAACAATTTATCAGAAATGGATTTTTCAGATTATCTTCCACCCACCAGAACAAGAACAAGAACAAAAACAAAACAAAGCAAAACAAAAACAGGTCCTTAAGTAATAGGATACAGGGTAGTAACAATTGTTAAAAGATGAGATTTGGTTAGCTTCAGAGTATGTCCAGGAAAGACAAGCTTTAGAGGGGCCCTTCAGAGGAACACGAAGTCACAGTGCAGGCCAGGCCCCTGGGCATCTAGGAGGGCAGGGGAAGTAGGAGATGGTGCAGAAAGAGGGGACAGCAGTGTCACAAATACACATTTTGCCTCCATCTTGAGCTTAGACAATGATATTATTTTTGCTAGAGGCAATGGTCTTCGAAGTCAGTAGGACTCTCCTAAGTAAGTCCCCGAGGTTCTTCAGGACTCACCTCAGTAAGTGGATGACCTACCAACAATGAGCTGATGTTTCCTGGGCATTTTTAGGACACCAGGCAGGACGGGCTCTAAGTTGAGCAGTTGAGGATGCATGCTTTGCTCTTCTGCCTCCTATAAAGTCTGCTCAGAGTCCATTGGGTGTGTAGGTCCGCCAGCACATTGATCCAGGCCGACCATCTCCCACCGAACGTCCTGAGAAGTCTAGCCTTTTCCTGGGGAGATTCTCTTTCCTTTTTGCTGAATAGAGATGAACTGAGCAAGCTTCTGCTAGCTATCTTCCCTCTCAGCTTGAATCTAGACAACCCCAGAGGGGCATTTGCCAAGAAGGGGGATGAAGTAATTTAATCATCTTAGGTATCTTCCACAACTCATCAATGGCTTTGAGATCTACGCATAAATCTTAACTGGTGTCATTGGCCTTGTAACTTCCATAACAGGTAGTACGGCTTAGCTCATGTTATTTCTAGTACATGTCCTAGAAATTAAACCTATATCTTGCACATATTCAGAACATTTGATTAAAACCAGATTATTGGCACTCTGAGGGCAGTGACCACTTCTATCTTACTGTCTTGCTTTTCCTAGTATCTTTAGAGCTAAAAACTGAATGAATAAATAAAGGAATTTACCTACCCTCTTGGTGTTGTGTTGTCTATTTTGATTATACATCTTTGTTATAGTCATTCTTTTAGGGAAGAATAAGGTCCATTTTACTTTATTCTGTCTAGGAGAAAGCTGTATCAGAGAACCACTTACTAAAACTTATTTGTTAATAAGCAACTGGGTAAAAACACTTAGAAATTTTAGTTGTAGATGACAAATATCTGTTTCCTCTAAAGTACCAGCTCCTTTTGTTCTCTTGCTTTGTGAAAGGAAGTAAAATGGAGATCACATAGAGATAATGGTATTCGACCAGAACTCTAGCATGTTAAAAAAGAACACTTGCCATATCTTATT
Organism: Lutra lutra; assembly: GCF_902655055.1. Lineage (NCBI taxonomy): Eukaryota > Metazoa > Chordata > Mammalia > Carnivora > Mustelidae > Lutra > Lutra lutra. The sequence goes on along the minus strand of NC_062280.1, from coordinate 34,136,661 downwards.
CATTTTATTTTTAGAGGAACAGCTCAGAAACTGAGCTAGCATTATCACCTGTTTTATTACTAACAGAGTAACATAGTCCCATAGTTGTAGTGTAGTCGAGGGAGCATACCTGTGATGAAACCAGAGGGGTAGGGCTCACTAATTATGATGCGCTATCTACTTTAACTGTGAAATCTGAATATAGAATTTTGCATATTGACTCTTAGGTTACAGACCTCAGATTGCAGCCAAAACCACATTTGTCTGACTCCTACACATACCTCAGATGTCAGTTCAAATATCTCTTCCTCAAGGAAGCCCTCCCTTAATTCAACAGGCTAGGTCAGTCTCCTTAGCATTTGTTCTCATAGCATTAGGCAGCTTTCCTACACAGTACTTAACACGGTTGTCTCTTAGGAGCTTTTCTGTGGCATTGTTTGAATACTGTCCTGTCTCTATGGCCAGAAAGCATGCTGTTTACTAAGGTGTTCCTGGAGCTTAATACATAGGAACAAATAAATGTTTAATTTTCAAAATGGAGTTGAAAGACCTAGAAGGCATTCAAAGAAAAGTTAAAATTTATAAATTTGTTTTCAGAGAATTTGGGTGTTTATAGTTCAGAAGAATTTTTAAAATTTAAATAAAGGGAGCAAAGAGGTAGAATTCAATTATTACTAAAAAACATTATTTCTATAATTACATATGTACACAAAAAGACTATTTAAAACTTTTAAACACATTTAAGGGGCACCTGGGTGGCTCAGTCAGTTAAGCAGCTGCCTTTTGACTTCAGGTCAGGTCATGATCTCAGGGTTCTGGGATTGTGCCCTGCGTTGGGCTCCACGCTCAATGGGGATTCTCTTGAGGATTCTCTCTACATCTGCCCCTCCCCCCGCTTGCTCGTTCTCTCTCTCTCTAAACTAAATAAATATTTTAAAAAAATAAATAAAAACGTTTGAAACAGTTCTTAACTATAAATCAGTCATATAATTCAAACTTATTTTTCAAAAACTTTATTTATTTTATGCTTTCTTTATAAAAGCACAGGTTAAATGGTCAGTTTCATTAATGTCTCCTCCCTAATAGCCTGAGTATTCTATGCTTAAGAAAAAATATTTTTCATTCATATTATCTATAGCAATATGTTTTATTAAACTGACACTGAGCAAGGATGAAAATGGCTAGGAAATTACAAGAAATAAAAACACTGTCCTAGTATATATGGATTAAATTTATAGGGAACTCTATCCTACCACCTACTTTAAAAAGTTTTATAGGCCAGGAAGACATCTAAAACTTAAAAAAAAAAAAAAAAAGTTAACCAATGAAAGAAAGAAAGCCTACAGGTTTTTCCAACTCTGCTTTGTCCAAAATAAAAACTAAGCATGGAAGTGAAGTGTAAGTCATTTAGGTATGGAGAAAAACAGAAGCTAAAAACAAAACATGTCTTATTAAAACTGTCAACATCTTAATGTGGAAGATTATGGTTCATTTCCTTTCAGCCTAAACACTGATAAAATATTTATTAAGATTATGATTTTCTTAATTTTTTATATGCATATATATGTTGTGTTAAGATATCTTTAAGCAAAGGGAAGAATACCTAAATGAGAAACAGCAAAAATGAAAAAAAAAAAAAATACAAAAACGGGATTCTTTTTTTCAAAGGGAAATTCGTGAGACAATTTTCTTAATAAAAAGACTCCAGGGACGCCTGGGTGGCTCAGTTGGTTAAGCAGCTGTCTTCGGCTCAGGTCATGATTCCAGCGTCCTGGGATGGAGTCCCGCATCGGGCTCCTTGCTCAGCAGGAGCCTGCTTCTCCCTCTGCCTCTGCCTGCCACTCTGTCTGCCTGTGCTCGCTCGCTCTCCTCTCTCTCTGACAAATAAAATCTTAAAAAAAAAAAATTTAAAAAAAAAGACTCCAATAATAGGTAAAAAGTGATTGAGATCTTTATTTATTTTTTTTAAAAGATTTTATTTATTTATTCGACACAGAAAGAGAGATCACAAGCAGGCAGAGAGACAGACAGAGAGAGGGGAAAGCAGGCTCCCCGCTGAGCAGAGAGCCCGATGTGGGGCTTGATCCCAGGACCCTGAGACCATGACCTGAACTGAAGGCAGAGGCTTAACCCACTGAGCCACCCAGGAGCCCCGATTGAGATCTTTAAATAAGAGATTCAGAGCAAGCCCAATGTTCTGTTTGGGGAGAATAAAAGAGGTACGGAGATCAGGAATGTTACTCGAGGGAGAAATAAGCAAATCTGTAGACCTCTGAAGAATTGGTTTCCCTAAATATGAGTCTCTTTGTTGGTAAGTTGTCATTTCCTTCTCGTGTTATTTTAGCTTAACAGTATAATTTTACCTTAATCAAAAGTTAAGTAGGCTTACCGAAATTCTTGAGTGTTTTGTTTTGGTGAATTCCATAGTTACTATGATGCTGATTCACAGGAGTCTGACATAAATGGTACATAATGCTAGAAAATTGAGTTTAAAACACACTTCTCTTTTATATTCTCGTTCCCATAATAGAATAGAAAATCCAGTCTGATGCTGCTCTGTTACTGACACTTCAAATAAGATTTAATTAGTTTCTCTGACAAAGCTGTAAATCTTTAAATTAAAGAGTTCAGGAGTGCTTAGCCCCATAAATTCTCTAAGGAAATTTAAATAGGAATAATAAGTTTTAAACACATATTTCTTGGTGCTTTCCATGAGGCAGCCAATGTTGGACCTTGACAAATGGCAAGCATAAATATACCTTGAATCTGTACGAGTCTGTTTCAGACATTCAGTAAAATTCCTCCATCCTTGCTAGTGATTACTGGGATTACCTCCCAAATAAACTATTTTCACTCATATTCTTATCTTAGAGTCTGTTTCTGGGGAAACTCAACATAAGAGAGTATTTGAACCCAGACATTCTGGCCACAGAGTCTGTGTGTTTAATCACTACAATATACTGCTCTTTCTCCCAAAAAATGACATATATTTTATAAAAAATGGTCTCAAGATATGTTGGGAAGAAGAATCTGTTTTCCTTTTTTTTTTTTTTTGAAGATTTTATTCATTCATTTGACAGAGAGAGACACAGCAAGAGAGGGAACACAATCAGGGGGAGTGGGAGAGGGAGAAGCAGGCTTCCTGCTGAGCAGGGAGCCCAATGCAGGGCTTGATCCCAAGACCCTGGCATCATGACCCAAACCAAAGGCAGATGCTTAGTGACTAAGCTACTCAGGTGCCCCAAGTCTTTGTTTTCATTTTGCATCCCAACTTCTTCTTTTTTTAAAAAAATATTTTATTTATTTATTTGACAGAGAGAGAGATCACAAGTAAGCAGAGAGGCAGGCAGAGAGAGAGGGAAGCAGACTTCCCGCTGAGGAGAGAGCCCAATATGGGGCTCTATCCCAGGACCCTGTGATCATGACCTGAGCTGAAGACAGAGGCTTAACCCAGGTACCCCTGCATCCCAACTTCTTGTCAAGAACTGTGAAGGGTCTGCCAGCAACCAAGTTGGCATGTCACTGTTTGATGAAGGCTGGTTGAAGACACAAGATTCCTGGGTCAGAGATAAGAGACTGTATTACACACAGCAGGAACTAAAGAATTCACATTTGCAGCAGTTTCCTGAGGTGCATTTCCTACTGGGCAACATGGACAAGCCCAGATAGATAATTGTATGGACACCTGGGTGGCTCAGTCAGTTAAGTGTCTGCCTTTGGCTTAGGTGATGATCTCAGGGTCCTGGGGTCAAGTCCTGCATTGAGCTCCTTGCTTAGTGGGGAGCCTATTTCTCCCTCTGTCCATCCCCTATACTTATACTCACTCTCTCTCTCAAATAAATAAAATCTTTTTTTTTTTAAGATAACTGTGCATGCAGTGGACTGTGTTCTAGGAGAAAATCACTAGGGTTAGGAATCCAAATTTTTATAGTAGGCAATCAGTATTCTGATATTTGCTCCAGAGACACCATCTCTGTCTTTCAAGGCTATTAGCTACAAAACATTTTTGAAAAGATAGTCCATAGTAAAGGCAATAAATACCTCACTTGAAAGGTATGCCAATAAGCAAGAGATCCATGAAGAATTGTCTTCTCTGTTTTGAAATTAAAAATAAAATTTCATGGTTTTATCACATAATGGAAACATGATTATGCCTTACAGAAAATGGCGAAAACAAAGGACAAAATTTTAGAAATTTATTGTGTCATTCTTAGTTTTTATGGATTTGTTCTTTTGCTGTCAAGTTCTAAATACATTTTCCTCTGATGTCCACAAAAATCCTATCAGGTAAGTATTTTATAGCTGGTGGGAAACTGGCTCAGAAGATAAGGAGCTTCACTGACACTCATCTAGTGAGTGCTGGAACCAAAAGTTAAACAGAAGATTTCTAAATACAAAGCTGCCAAACATTGGACTACTAGCACTAGAGTAGATGGACAGCTGCCTGGAACTTAAAAGATTTAGTGGCCTCCTTCATTTCTTCAATGTCACATATGCCTTGCCAGAATTTTGGAAATAGTGTTGAAGACATGAGCTAGGGTAAAGGGAGCGGTGCAAGTAGAGGAAAGGACATAAATATGTCCATTTTGTTTTTTAATGTTCAACTTCCCTCTTCTATGTTCTTTTTTTTTTTTTTTAGTGCTTTACACTGTGTAAATCAGCCACTGCTAACCTTAAAAAAAAAAAAAAAAGTTCCAGAAAAGCTGTGGGTTTGGAATTGAGCTGTGAAAAACAAAATTCCAGAATTATCAGTATGGTAACACTTTAACTCAAATGGATGCAGAATTTCATGCCTTTTTTCCCACCAGGGAAACATGCATAATTTAAGTGCATTAAGCTTAAAAGCTCAAGTTACATCGTTGGCCATACTGTTTATAGCATCAGGGTGCCATTGGTTATGACACATATATGACACTCAAAAGAAGTATTTAAATCAAATTCTACCACATCAAATTATAATTAAAGTACATTATGGAAATTTGTTACTTCAAGGAATCCTATAATGAATCCATTTTGTAAAAAACAAACAAACAAACAAAAACCACCAAAAAAAAACTGCTGTTAGAGAGACATTATGTTTAGTGACAAAAGCTTTGGCCAAAGAGTAGAAAATTATGGGAGTGCTACTGATCCTTTGTGTCATCTGTAGCATACAGTGGTAAGTTAAACTAGATAATTTCTAAATGTTCCCAGTTCAGTTTTCCCTTTCACGGAGCTCAGTGGCTCAGTGAGTTCAGACAGATGTGGTCTGACTCCCAGTTGTGTTGCTTACTGGATACACTCTCTCCTGCAAGTTAGGGAAACTTCTTACATTTTTGCCTAACTGGTAAAATAAGGATAGTAATACACACTTCAAACAATACTTATGAGTATTAAGTTAAATTAAATAACACTTATGAAACACTTTGTTCAGTGCCTGGAACATACTAAGCACTTAATAATCTTCAATCAACATCATTTTTTTTTAAGATTTTTTATTTATTGGACAGAGAGATCACAAGTAGGCAGAGAGGTAGGCAGATAGAAATGGGGGAGCAGGCTCCCCGCTGAGCAGAGAACCCAATGCGGGGCTCGATCCCAGGACCCTGAGATCATGACCCGAGCTGAAGGCAAAGGCTTAACCCTCTGAGCCACCCAGGCGCCCCAATCAACATCATTTTTAATTATACATTTTTAAAAATATTTTATTTATTTATTTGATGGGGGGTGGGGTGCAAACAGGGAGAACGTCAGGCAAGAAGAGATGAAGAAGCAGGCTCCCTGCCTGTGTTCCCTGTCTCACTGTGTCTCTCTCGGTCAAATAAATAAATAAAATCTTTAAAAAAATTTTTTTTTCAAATCTGCTATAAAGTTGAGAAAACTATGCAGTGACTATCTAGATACCCATCACCTAGATCCTATAATTAACATTTCACTAGAGTGTTCTCACCGATCTGTCTACCCATTCCTATAGCCATCCAACAAACCCTTTTTTTTTTTTTAAGATTTTTTTATTTATTTACTTGACAGAGAGAGAGACCACAAGTAGACAGAGAGGCAGGCAGAGAGAGAGAAAGGAGGAAGCAGGCTCCCCGCGAGCAGAGAGCCCGATGCGGGGCTCGATCCCAGGACCCTGAGATCATGACCTGAGCCGAAGGCAGAGGCTTTAACCCACCGAGCCACCCAGGCACCCCCAACAAACCTTTTTTTAATGCATTTCAAATGCAGTGGAAAACATCAGTACTGCATATTTTTAAATAGAGTCCAGGTTTTGTTTGTGGTTTTTTCCCCCTTTGAGGTAAAACTCAACATATAATGAAAATATGCATTTATTTTTATATTTTGGGGTGATTTCAATATTCAAAATCAGTCACCAACTATATCTGCTGTAACCTGTAACAGAATGCATTGGAATGACATAAAGAGGGCACTCTTACCTTACAGGTCAGCTGAACCGTATCAAGTTAGTCTTTGATGTGGGTGGGTGTCATCCAATTGTTGAGGGCCAGAATAAAGCAAGAAGGTAGAGGAAGAATGAATTTATTCTCTCCTTCTTTTCTCCATTTATTTTCTCCTATTCTTGGACATCAGCACTCCTCAAAATGAATTATGCCACTGGCTTTCCTGGTTCTTTAGTTGATGGGTGGTACATTGTGGGACTTCCTGGCTTCCATAAATAGTCAGTTGCTTATAATAAGTCTACCTACCTACCTCTCTCCTATTGGTTCTGGAGAACCCTGATCAATATCACCTGACTCTCAGGTTCTTGGCATTCAAGGTTTTGTCGTACATTGTACTAAATTCATTCTGCACACACTGAGAGATTTTTCAAAGCAGGGGGTGGTACAGCAGGTGGTCATGAGAAGCCTGGGTAATGCAGCCACACATAATTCCCACCAGGGTTCTGTCACCTGCTAGTTTTGTGATCCTGGGTAAACTACATCACCACCTGACCTGACCCCGCCCAAGCTATGAGTATTATTACATTTTGGGACCATCACTTAAAACTGCAAAAAGTAGTTTGCCAGGGGCGCCTGGGTGGCTCAGTGGGTTAAAGCCGCTGCCTTCTGCTCAGGTCATGATCCCAGGGTCCTGGGATCGAGCCCCGCGTTGGGCTCTCTGCTGAGCAGGGAGCCTGCTTCCCTTCCTCTCTCTCTCTCTGCCTGCCTCTCTGCCTACTTGTGATCTCTGTCTGTCAAATAAATAAAAAAAAAATCTTTAAAAAAAAAAAAAAGTAGTTTGCCAGAGTTTTAGGCCTAGACTTGACATGTGTTGGCAAGTCTAGGCCTAAATTAGTACCGTCCAGGTGCAGAGAACTCAGGGTGATACCAAAAAATATCTCTAATTCTTCAACTTTTTAGGAGTTTTGTCCTGCAAACTTTTGTTGAATAGTGTGTGAAATAGATGATTCAATGGAAAAATAGTTGTGAAATGTGCAGACCCTAGAATTAGACAAACCTGAAACTAAGAGCTCGAATCCCTCTCTCATGATTTATATATGTGGCATCCTTAGGTAAATAACTTAATTTAACTTAATCTCTCTTGTATGACAAGTTACTTGGTCTCACTCAGAACTTTCCAATCTATAAGATGAGGAAAACAATAAAATGAGAGCAGACATTTACTAAGTGTTATTTGCAGGGTGCTAAGAGCAACTAATTTTTTAAAAAGATTTTATTTATTTGAGAGAGGGAGCACAAACGGTGTTGGGAGAAGCAGATGGAGAAGCAGACTCCCCACTGAGCAGAGAGCTCAAGGTGGAGCTTGATCCCAGGACGCTGGAATCATGACTTTAGCTGAATGAAGGCAGACACTTAACTGACTGAGCCACTCAGGTGCTCCAGAGCTAATGTTCCTTAGCTCATTTAATTCTCACAATGATCTAATGAGGTAGGTAGTGTTATGACACCCTCTTCATACAGGGGCACCCAGATCATTCAGCTAATTAGTGTGGAGCTTGGGTTGAATCCAGAGCTCTCGGTCCCTGCATGGGACAGGATTGTTGGGAAGACAAAGTGAGAAAAACTGAGTAGTGAATCAGACATCTAGCAAATGTTCAATGGTAGCCCTTCTTTCCTCTGTATAAGTGCATCTGATTAAAACACCAGAAAATGTACTTTAGATATTTTTTTATTTTTAGGAACTTAAGAGAATGTAAAAAAAAAAAAAAAGAAAGAAAGAAAAAGAAAAAGGCAATAAATTATTAAGAATAGATCTGACCTAAAATATGAACTTCTGTTCCCAAAAAGGAATCTCTTTGTTACACCAGTTCTTTACATCTTGGAGAGACACACACGCCTTTACTATCAAACAGTGAAAATGGGATCAAGAGCTTGAAAGCTCGCATGCCTGGGTGGCTCAGTTGGTTAAGCGGCTGCCTTCAGCTCAGGTCATGATCTCAGGGCCTTGGGATCAAGTTCCGCATTGGGGTCCCTGCTTAGTGGGGAGCCTGCTTCCCCCTCTCCCTCTGCCTGCCACTCCCTGTGCTCATACTCTTGTGTCAAATAAATAAAATCTTAAAAAAAAAAAAGAGCTTGAAAGGTTCCAGAATGATCAATAAACATTTCTGCATCAAGTATAAACATTTCTGAGCTAAAAATCCCATTACAAAGTTCTCACATACTCCCTTGAGGAGGGGCTAAAATGAACCCAAGGTCATAGTTCATTCTTAGGAAATGTCTTTATTAATTTCCATGGAAACGTAGAGAGGAGCCAACCTCTTGTTCACAAGCAGGAAGTGGAGTGGAGAAGAGACTCTGAGGATGCCCATGCGGTGCCGGGGCTAGGAGAGGAGGAGCTCCCAGAGGGCCACACAGGCCCCTCTCCCCAGAGTTTTAACTTGATGCTTTCTTCCCCATCTGTTGGCTCAGATAGGGCACGTTATGTGAATCCAGTGGTCACATTATCTTCCCATGCGCTTTACATCAGTTGCTTGTCTTGTTGGGAATACAGGTGAATTGATAAAGTTGCTTTTCCCTTTTTAAAAGATCCTGCCTCTCTAGGGAATTTGCTTGTTTCCAGGTACGCTTGTTTCTATGATGTAATAATGAATGCTAAGGTTTTGCAGGCTTAATGGAGTTTTCTTCCCACAGCATTTACTTTTGAAAAAATCTCAGAACCTAACGCTTTACCCGATTGTGGGACCGTTTGTTGGCTTTGGGGCTGAGAGTGGAGTGTTTTTGGGTTCAGAGAGACAGTTCGGCACCTCTCACACAGTATCCCATGTCTAACTCTCTTGCCCACCTAAGTGGATGGCTGGTTTAATCTGTGTTTTTGTGCATTTGGCTTGTTTTGTTCTGTTCTTAGAGGGGAGAGTTTGGAGGGTAACAAGGACCCTTCATCACCTGTCAAATTGCCTTATGTGGGCAACCATTTTGTCCTTATTTGCCTGTGGCTACCTTTGTCTATACATCTCATGAAGCAGGGAGCAAAGAACAAGGTTTTTCCAGTGGCTCTGAAAGAAAAGCTTACAGTCCCTGAAAGGAGTGTGCAGGTGTCTGTGTAAATGTGCATGTCCATGGTATGTTTTTTGAAACAAGCTGCACATTTCTATGGGTCCCTTGCTCTGACGTTCTTCTCTTTGATCTCCTTATACAGATAAGGGTTTAAGGGTTATTCTTTCAGTGTATTTCAAGGCCTGAGATTGTGCTCCCTTGCCCACTTCATTAACCAAACACCCTATTATTCTCTGTCTCTCTCTCTCTCTCACACACACACACACACACACACACACACACACACACTTCCCACCGAACTTCCTCAAACTCATTAATTTCTATGTAAAAATCTCTTCACAGATAAATGTGCTCTGTACTAATAGGTGGTAATAGTTGAGTCACAATATCTATCCTACCCCAGTATTTAGTATAAACTCTGCCCATTCACCCTTGCCACTGTGTGGGTTAAAATAGACATGTAACCTAGTCTTAGCCTGTGAACCATGAGAGAGTCTCCTGGGCTGCTTCTTGGCATAGTTTCTCAGCTGGTAACAGACAGTCTCTCTTCTTCTTCTAGTCTGGACTTTGTTGTGTCTGGTGAAGAGTTACCCGTAACACCTCTAGGTGTTTTCCCCCCCCCGGGGCAGGGCCTTGAGAATTGCCAGAGAGCTGGGCCAGAGCCCTGTTGGACCATGCCAGGGATCCGTACTAACTCTGGACTGCTTTTTACGTGACTTAATGGATTTGATAACTGCTTACTCCAATTTGAGTTAGGTTTTCTGTTCCTGGAAGCAAAAAAATAACTTAGCTAATTCAGATGTACTTTTTTATGAAAAATTTTAGTTGTTAATAGTCATCTGATTTCATATATTTCCTCAGATGCTCATCTACTTGAGTGCTTTGATATAACCATAAGATAATTGCTAATCTTTGAGTTCAAACTACATGCCAGGTATGGCTGTAGAGGAAAGTCTGCAGGCTTGTTCTTATATTCAGTTACTTATATTCAGTTAATGTGCAATCCTTCCCTATTCCTACCCAGTCACTCGCTCCCATATAACACTGGTTAGTGTCATGTTACACGCTAGCTGTTTAAGTTCACCAAAAGCTGGTAGTGAATGAGTTGATTCAATAAGAGCTACATGGACCATTTCTTTGGCTTCTAAAAGTCTGGGCCCGGGGGGCGCCTGGGTGGCTCAGTGGGTTAAAGCCTCTGCCTTCAGCTCAGGTCATGATCCCAGGGTCCTGGGATCGAGCCCCGCATCGGGCTCTCTGCTCAGCAGGGAGCCTGCTTCCCTTCCTCTCTCTCTGCCTGCCTCCCTGCCTGTTTGTGATCTCTGTCTGTCAAATAAATAAATAAAATCTTTAAAAAAAATAAAATAAAATAAAAGTCTGGGCCCAATTATGGAAAGAACTGCCTTCATATCAGTAGACATAAAAATATTACAGATAATATAGCATCACTCTTTGACCAAAATCTTAAGGATGAATTTAATTTGCCATGTACTTATTTTTCAGTTATTGTAATGATGTAAGGCCCAGCTTAGCCATCCTCTTGTATATGACAAGAGTGACATGGCAGTGGGGAAGGGAATGCCAAAGCACAAATGATAAATTGGCGCGTATGTGACTTACAGATCCGAAGTTTATCATTTGTAAGTTTTAGCAAGAAAGAACATGGTATAAGAAAGACCGTGAGAAGTAGGGATACATGTTTGTGTGTTTATTTTTAAAAGTCTCTTATTTAACCTTAAAATAAGTATGACAGATTTAAAGTTTTCCTCCTAGAATTGTGGGGAAACCAAATCTCAAAGCACAGAGAGAGTGTCAGTAATTGAAAGCTTGTTGAAGATGTTGACCTGGTTTGAAAGTCAAAGCAGAGTTCCCACCATTGTTTCCTCTTTTCATTTGTTTTTAGGGGCATTGCTGCTCCTAAGTCTATGAGGACAGATAACTGGGGAACTTCCTCCCCTGATAAGAGAAAGCTAGCGAATTGGCCAAGGAAAAGTTGCAGGGAAGATGAATGCAGATTGGAAAATGATGCAATTGAGAGGATGGACATATAGGTACAGATACGGATGATAGGAGGCCACCATGTAGCGGGTGATGGGGCTGGGCTCTGGGGTATAATAGGTGGAGCAAACAGGGTGCTGCAGTGACTGCATGAATGTAGAAACCAGTTAACACTTGTCTGTCATTTACCAAACCTAGACCAAAGGGTCAAAATGGTATTAGTCAGGCCCCTGGGTGGCACAGTCAGTTGCGCATCAACTCTGGGTTTCAGTTCAGGTCGTGATCTAGGGGTCATGAGATCCAGCCCCTCATCAGGTTCCATGCTTAGCATGGAGTCTGTTTGGGATTCTCTCCTCCTCTCCCTCTGCCCCTCCTGGTTGTGCTTGCTTTCTCTCTAAAATAAATAAATCTTTTTTAAAAATGGTATTAGTAATTAGCCATGAAATAATCACTAATAGCCCTTGGATTCAAACTATGTGGCCAGTGTTATACAAAAACTTTACCTACATTATTTAATTTGATCCTCATACTAGCCTCATGAAGCTGGCGCTACTCTTAACCTAATTTTACTGATGGAAATGAATGGCACTCACCCGATACACTGCAGAACTCAGATTAGAATCCAGGTAGTTTGATTTCGGAGTTGCCACTCACCCATGGTGCTATATTATTTCACAGTCTAAAGTATTGTCAATGCACAGACACTGCTAGTGTATATGATGGTTTTCATGTGAATTACAAAAGGCCAAAGAGCCCTGGTCACCACCCAGAGAAATCCAGCCCCATTCCATCATAACTTAGAGGGCAGTTGGCATTTCTGGTTAAGGAAACAGAAACTCTATCAGGTGATGATAGCACTTGCCAGGGCACCCACCTTGGATATCAGCCTCCATTTATTTCCTCAGCAAGTAAATTTTCTACAGCACACAGATTCTACAACCATATGAGGGGCTTTAAACAAATTAATGTATAGGTCTCTTTTTCTTTATCAACCAAAAGTCTGTTTGCAAGCACTCTACATGGGTATTCTCTGTTTGCCTCTCCAGATCCATTTTCCACCCTTCTTTACTCTGTTCTGTGTCTCAGAAGGCTGACAATTATGGGCTCTGTCAATGGGCTCCCTTGCTTTGTGGCTTCTGGTTAAATTCATCCAATGGAGGCCACCCGCCAGAAGTCCAGGGGAAAGTGAGGCTGGGATATTTTCTCCCCTGGCTGTTTCCCTACTGTGCCAGCACCTTGGGTCCTCTCCTAAGGCCTCAGCTTGTTAGGCAGTCCAAACCCTTAGATACAGAAAGAATTCTCTCTCCAAGTCTGTTGGCCACTTCTTCTCTTAGCCCTTCTAGCCTAGAAGTGTTGCAAGATTCCTGACTGCTACTAGTCCCAAGATGTTTCATCACCCCTTGATCACTCCTTAACTCTGCCCGCACTTCTGTAAGTAGCCCTGAATTAAACCCGCCTCAATTTCCCTGTTTGAGTAAGCCATCTGTTTCCTGCCAGGACCCTGACTAATATGCAGCAGAAACAAATTTTGACTATTTTAAGCAAAAATGGAATTTGGGGGAGGGATGTTTGGAGTCACAGAAATGAGGGAATGTGGTAAAAAACAAAATGAATAAACAAACAGAAAGCAGAAAGAGACCCATAAATACAGAGAACCATACGGAAAACTGATGGTTACCAGAAGGTCGAATGGTAGGGGATGGACAAAATGGGTGAAGGGAAGCAGGAAATACAGGCTTCCAGTTATGGAATGAATAAGTCACAGGGATAAAAGATCCAACATATGGAATATAGTCAATGATATTGTAACAGCATTGCATAGTGGCAGATGATAGCTCAAGTGGGGTGCCTATAGCATAACGTGTAGACTTGTTGAATCACTACATTGTACACTTGAAACCAATGTAATGTGTGTAAACTATACTTACACTTAGAAAATGTATAATAATGATAAAGAAATGAAGGAAGATGGGAGGAACATCTCCTGTTTGGAGAACAAACAGGAACCAGGGGTCTGCTGGACAGCCAAGGAGCAGGAATGGCAGCTAGTCATTCAGGAGGGAGAGCCTACACCACCCAATGTCACTGCCCGCATGCTCATCCTGTGTCCTACTCAAGAGTTTCTAGGAGAGAGGGTCTGACGGCCTGGGTCCACGTTATCCATCCCTAGGCTCAGCTGGAAAGTAGAGAGGAATGGCTATTGTGGTAGGAAGTGAACACCAGCACTTACTAAGACCACATCCAATGGGTGAATCCTTTAAAACAAGAAATCAGGGTGGTAAGAGAAAGCATCCCCCCCCAAATAAAGGACAAATATCATTACAATAATTAATTTAAAGAATGCGGAAGTACCTTAACAATCCAGGCACCTAAAGCAACTTTTCCCCAAAGATAAATGTTCATGGAGAGATAGGCACTCTTCAACAAAGATTAGGATTTCAGTAGTAGAGAAGTACTACTTTTAATGTCTCATAAATGAAAATTCTTTAAAAGATTTTCAACTAGATTAGAGTTGCCGGTTTCGTTTAAGAAGGCGCTCATGTGGGGCGCCTGGGTGGCTCAGTGGGTTAAGCCTCTGCCTTCGGCTCAGGTCATGATCTCAGGGTCCTGGGATGGAGCCCCACATCGGGCTCTCTGCTCAGCAGGGAGCCTGTTTCCTCCTCTCTCTCTGCCTGCCTCTCTGCCTATTTGTGATCTCCTCTGTCAAATAAATAAATAAAATCTAAAAAAAAAAAAATGAAGGCGCTCATGTTGTCTCTTTCTCAAAACTGCCCATTCAGTGGGTCTTCTGCCCAATAGCCAGATATTCAAGAACTAGAAGATTCAGAAACCAACAACTTCAAATCAATTTCTCTTTAGGAATTAATTCATTATATCAATATGTAGCTAGAAATTGGTCCAAACAATTTTCTTCTTATTTTTTAGTCTCTTAAAGGTTATTCTTCACCTCTACCAACACTCCTTTATTTTATCCAAATTTTGATTTTTACTAGTTCAAGATATAGTAAAGAATACCATTTAACTATGAACTAAAGATAAATAGCTTATCGAACAAGTTTGACAATAATGTTATTTTATTACATATGCTAACTGCTGACCATTGTATTTATAATTCACACAATTACTATATCTAGCGTAAAATTTAATAGCTTCTTTGGAAACATGCTTTATCTCAACTCCAAAATCAACTTACTTCACAAAGACAGAGATGATGAGTTATAAAATTCAACATATACTTTACTTATCATGAAGGAAAGCAATACATATTCATAATTGCCCTCTGGAGGTTTCTTAACATAGTTACTGCTATCGGAAAGAGGAAATTCTTTTTCCACAAAATAAATTCTTTTTCTTCAAAATAAAATTACAAAATTGCATGCAATACCTATAATTTTAAATCATGAATTTATATTGTTAAATTCAGTTGGCTGTATAGATAGGTATTTTTATTCCACAATATTAACTTGCTTGATAAATATGGAAGACAGAACACTGCCCAGGCTAACTACAAAGTTTCCAGAGCTGCCCGTGAGATGATTTTATTTAGCATGACAAAATTATGAAAATGGAGATGGGTTTTTATGATACAACAGACATTTAAGATTTTTAATTCAAGATGTAACTTTTCTCATGTGCCCTCACATCTTACAGGCTTCTTGTTCTGGAGGTATATATTAAGGACAAAGTAGAAAATGTACATACAGAAAACCTATAATTTTCATATATGTAAGTTTTGGGGGTTACATTCTCAACAGGATACTCCTATAACATGTCATCTTATAAGCACATATGAATGCTACTACTCTATAAATATGTATAAATTAAATGGCCTACAATACCTACTGGTTGTCTATTGGAGACAAGGAAGAAAGTAGATCTAGCTCTTATTTTCAATGAAGTGATGGTATCTCTAATCCTCCTCCTCTTAATCTGAAAACCATACATCTTTCCCTAACAGTCTTTGCCTCTTCAAAACCATCGAACAGGTCTAATTGAATTGGTAGGCTGTCAGCTCTTTTAATAACCAACATCTATACAATCAAATTAGTGATTAAAGTGGGTTGGTATCCTGGATACCTAGAAACTCATGGTCAAGAAGAGGCTATTCCCTTTTGTTGGCTTCTCATAGCCCATGCTATTTTAGACTGGGATGTAGAAAAGGCACTGGCCCACTCAGCCTCCTGGCTTCTCTGACTGCACGTGTTCCATACAAATAAATGAAAATGGGGCCACTGTTCTCCTGGGTCAGGACATGGTCAGCATCATTAAGAATACTACCCGGCAGGCCTGCAACATCTAGTGAGTTCCTATTGCAGCCCTGCGTTCTCTGCTAGATCAGGTGGCAGTTGGCAGAAAAACTAGTATTTTGAAAGTTCATTTGCTACTTAAAAATCACAGAACTCCATTAGGTACAGAAGAATAGTCTGCTGCTTTAGACAATATTTCATACATGTTTTGAGATTGCTGGTCTTCTAGGCAGGAAAATCTCTGATTTCAGGACTGGAGCATATAGGAAGTTGTTGCCAAATCCAACTTGGGTCTGTGGTTTCCAAATTTTGAGATGTGAAAAGGACTCTGTGTTTAGTGATGGCAGGTCTCGTGTGTCTTATTCCCCTTAGTGACTAACATCTAGCAGACTTAAATAAGCAGTTCTTGAGTAAATGAACAAATAAATTAGCAGTGGATTTCTTAATGTCAGTGGAAAATTCATTTTGAAGAGTTTTTCTTGGCCTATTGTGGGTAAAAGCCTAACAAAAGATGCAGTTGACAATAATTCTTTTAAGATGCAGCCAAATTTTGCTTGAGCAAAACCAGCATATGAAAAAAATCTGGGTTCACAAAACAAATATATTGTAAATTAAAAGGTGATTATATGCTTCACAATTACATGGAAATATGTACTAATTCAGAAGGTTCCTAAATGCTGGCTCATTACCTTTTCTCAGGTTCATGATGAAATAACAAAATCAGCTCACTGTATTATTTTTCATAAGAGTAAATTAATTAAAAAAAACTATCTTTGGGGCACCTGGGTGGCTCAGTCCGTTAGGCGTCTGCCTTCAGCTTGGTAGTGATCCTGGGATCCCAGGACTGAGCCCTGCATGGGGTTCCTTGCTCAGCGGGAAGCCTTCTTCTACCCTGCCTGCCATTCACCCTGCTTGGCTTGGTCTGTGTCTCTCTTGCTTGCTCTGTGTCAAATAAATAAATAAAATCTTTATTTTTTTTTAAAGTCCTTTATTCAAAAATTACTTTCTCTTGTTTCCATGGTTAAAATACTTTAAAAAAAAAAAAACCAAGATAACGAGGCTAGTCTATGCTAATTATTCTTTTCTAATGCTCTTATTTGCCAAAATAAAGTTGCCAAGCGTGTATTAGTTCCTCAGCTTTTCGAAAAATGTTTTATTGTTCTGAGAAATCCAAATGTTGGAGACTGACTTAGTTTTAAAATAAGATTCATTTATAAAGGATACAAGTGATTAAAAAAATACATATTGAATGAAGGAGAATAGATAGTATACCCTTGACCTTATCATAGTATACCCATGATAATAATAGCCAATGGGTGTAAAGTGGCTACTCCGTGCAGAGCGCTGCTCTTAGGGCTTTTAAAAATGTGTTAATCATCTAAATTTCACAGTAGCCCAAGAAAGAAGTATTATTTTTCCCCCATTTTACAGATGAGGCCTCTTGCCCAAAAAGACACAAAATATAGCTAATAAACTGATAGAGCTGGCTCTAGAAATGGTCTTTTATTACAAGGAAACTGGGCCATATGATAATGCAACCAATAGGAAAACATTCAGTTGTTATTATACTCTAATGATTATGGAAATGAAGATCCAATCAGCATACAGATTATAAACTCCTACCCAAGACTCCTACTATCTTATATTTAAATCAGAGCCCTTCCCAATCCTACCTTATCAACCCAATTCTTGGTGACCTATTTTTAGCTTCAATATTTACAGAGGTACTGCTTCAAGCAATATCCTTATTTCTTAAACTCAAATTTTAGTTAGTAAATACCAGAAAACAAAGCAAGAAAATAAGGAGTAGTCAACCAAATAGGGGACGAAAGCACAACATTCCTAAATTCGGTCATCATGATTAAGTTAACTTGGGCCAAATTCAACCTTATCACACACACAAAAAAAGAACATTTGTTTACTTACTTTAAGAGTATAAAACTCCAGCTTCCAAATGTAATGAAAAAGTATTAACACCCTAGCTTTTATAAAGGTATTAAAAAGTATTACAATAAATAAAGTATTAAAACCTCAACTTCCATATGCAGGTATCCATCCCAACAATAGGTTCTTATTTAAAAGATTACAGACTTCAGGGGCACCTGGGTGGCTCAGTGGGTTAAAGCCTCTGCCTTCAGCTCAGGTCATAATCCCAGGGTCCTGGGATCGAGCCCCACATAGGGCTCTCTGCTCAGCAGGGAGCCTGCTTCCTCCTCTCTCTCTCTGCCTGCCTCTCAGCCTACTTGTGATCTCTGTCTGTCAAATAAATAAATAAAATCTTAAAAAAAAAAAGAGATTACAGACTTCAGTGAGAACTCACATATCTTTTTTGCAGTGTCAGAAGTCCAAATATAATATCAATTCAGCGAAGAGGTATATTCGGAAGCAAAATTCATAATAGCTAAAAAGATAAAAGGCAAAACTGATGAATCCAACTAGACCTTTTGGCTGCAATGACAAAAATAAAACAAAACCCTCCAAAATTACATCAAACTGGAATCAAAGACAATAATTTTGGCTTTCAAAACCGACAACACTCTTGGTAATGGTAAACATGATTTGGCAGGTTAAAGACAGGTTTCTATCACCCTATCCTCTATATTTCATCACTTACCAAAATATTGCACTACATGAAGGGAGCTGTCATTTTACTTCAATGATAACGAAAAAGAGATTTTAACGCTATAAAGTCCTGGGTTCCCCTAGGAAAGATCAATGAATCAAGAGGTCTTAGGGCTTCTGCAGTTTAAGGAAATTTTGTGGATTAACATCTCCACCCCTCAGTCCTGAGAGGATTGTGCACATCCGATCCGACGATCTCGTATACATACAGTACGCTAATTTCTAACAACTGCAGGTAACTCCTGCACAAACTCTTCTTCCACTTTCCGGCTTCTGCTCAAGTAACCCTCCCTAGTTCATCTGCCCTAGAAGAGCACAGAACCAGTTCTAGGACTTAGTTATCCACCTAGCTCCCCTAAGCTCCTCCCCGAGACTGCCCTCCTCCTGGCCCAGCCCAGAGCCCCGCCCCGGCCGCGGCCCCAGCCCTGGGCCCTGCCCCCCCCCCCCCCCCCCCCGCCAATCTCGGCCAGACCCTACCCCGCCCAGCCCAGGAAGACCCAGCCCACTACTGTCCTGCTCCGGCTCTCTGAACTTACCCCGCCCACCCCGTCCACGTGATCAGGGCCCCCACCCCCCTCCTCCGCGCTCCACCAATCAGCAACCACCTCCTCCCATAGCTTCGTCTCCTACGCTCCTCTTTCAAAAAGGCAGCTTTCTCCTCCCGCCTTCAGCCCCGCCCCTTTCCCACCTCCCCGCCCTGCTGGTCCCTCCCACTCCCTATCTCCTCATTTCCCTCCTCTCCTCCAGTTGACCCCTCCCGCTCCTAAGCTTCGCCCCGCCCCACCCGGAGCAGCGCGCTCGCCCTCCTCTCGCGAGATCTGAGCGTCCCCCGCCGCGGCCGCTTGCTTCCCCCTCCCGTCCTCCCACCCCCCTCCCCCCAATCTCTCCACTCTCCGGCTCTCCTCCCTTCCTCCTCCCCCCTCCACCCTCTGGGCCGGATCTCGTCTCGCTGAGGCGGAGGAGGAGAAGGAGGAGGAGGACGTTCGGCCTGCGCAGTGAGATGTTTGTCCGTCGCCGCCGCCGCCGCCATCGCGGAGGAGCGCGATAAAGGGAGCCGAGCCGGGCGTGAGGGGGACTCGCGGAGCCGCCGCGCCAGCGCAGCCCCCCAGTCGAGCCCGAGCCGCCGGAGCCCGAGCCGCTGCCGCCCCCGCCGCGGCCGCCCAGCGGCCGGCCAGCTCCCTAGCCCAGCCCGGGGGCCGCGCCGCCGCCGCCCCCAGCGTAGCCCCTCGCCTCCCCGCCCGCCTTAAATGTGACACCGGCGCCTCGGGAGTGCGACCCGAAGCCGCCGCCGGGGAGGGGACGAGCACCATGTCGAATCTGAGCAAAGGCACGGGCAGCCGGAAGGACACCAAGATGCGGATCCGGGCCTTTCCGGTGAGTCTCTCCTCGGCGCCTGGGACCCCAGGGCCGGGGGCCCGGCGGAGAGCCGCACGCGAGGCCCGGGCTGAACTCCCCCAACAGGCCGCAGGCCCGGCCTCCCCTCCCCCACGCCGCCGGCCGCGGGGCGCGAGCCTTCCCGGCAACCGGGCGGCGCGGGGCCCCGGCGCGGCCGCCCTCCCGCGCTGGAGCCCGGAGCCCGGCGCCCGGCGCCGCGCACCCGCCAAGGAGCTACTGCTCCGGCCAACCAGCGGGCGTCGGCTGCGGCCAGGGCCCCTTGGCCGGTCCCAGCACCTTCGCACATTCCTGGGGTATAGGCCCAACCCCTCGTATTTCTCTCCCTGCTCACTTCCCGGGACCACCAGACTGCAGGGACGAGGACTGTGGAAGTCCTCCGTGTATGGGGCGTGTGTGTAACTTTTCACGTGTGGTCTCGCTGCAGTTTGAAAAATAACCTAGCCCCAAAGGTGGCCAGTCAGACCTTTAGGATGATGAAGGGGACTGTCCTCTCCCTCTCTCTCCCCCTCCTCAGGAAGGGTTTTGCCACCAGTCTACCCCCGACGCAGTGACAGTGGTTCCCTGTAATGCTCAATAGTAACGTACTAACATCAGCTGTAATTACAGCCTCTTTCATCCACAGGCTTCCAAAGCACTTTACAAACTCTCTCGTGCAGGAATTGCCCCGCCACTCGAAGGAGGGTCAAGGGGAAGCAAAAGAAAACACATTGGACAATTGTTTCTCCATTTCTTAGCCAAGGAAGCCCAAAAGAACGAGTCGTCACTACCCCGAGTTGCTCTACTCTATAGGTTTTAGTGACAGCAAACGTGTTGTTTAGAAACTTTCTTTTTTAGCATTACGTTGAGTCATATGGTTGAAGTATTAAGCATGTAGGGTATAACTTCGGATGTCATACCTGATTCAGATAGCCAATGGCAAGCAATTAAAATAAACTGTTGTAACAGAAACTGGACATACTTGGCTCACATCGCTACAGTAACAGGTATACGTCAAGACAGACAAACTCGCAGTTGAACTGAAGATTTTAGAACAGTAAAACTAGAGAAAGATCTTGAATGCTTTAGGATTATAAACATAACCTTGTGATGGGGGAGAATGGGGTTTGAATTCACTTTTTTAAGCTTGCTTTTTCAGAAGTGTAATTTGCACTGAGGCAAGACTTACTAATACCAAAGGGAATTAATGAAGTCGATTAGCGTGTTTTCCCTTGTAATGAAGTGAGCTGGGTTTATGAATTTTGGGGTAATGTTAGTTTTGCTGCTAAGTCAGTTGTGAACATTTTGACCAGAATTTAGAATTGTTATGAATTTTAAATAGTTTTATACAAGTTTTCTAGGGAAAATTTGCCATTTTTGAAGTCTGTGTTCTTCTAATTCAGATTTATTACGAAAATGTGGAATAGCTCACATATAACATTAACTCAGTTTTGTTAATATTGTGATTAACCAGTTGTACCTTTAAATGTGATCAGCTTTGTCGTCTCTTTAGGTTTTACCTGTTCCCCTGGTCTTCATTCCCTCATTCGTTCAATAAATACAGAGTACTGTGTGCCAGGCACCGTTCTAGGAGCTTGAAATAAGTACTGCTTGAAGATCAAGATCCCTTCTTTCTGGATGTTGTATATTATTGGAAGAGACAGGAGAGAATTGCATTATTCCTTTAGTGAAAGAGTATAATATATGATAGATTAGCACGCAGTGTTGAAACTGATTTTTTTTTAAAGTAGTGTTTATGGTTGTGAGCTAATTTGGACCTTTTCTGTTCATAACTTGTTGCCATCTAAAATTTTCTAAAATCTTTTAATGAAGTTTATAAATGATTTGTGTTTGATACTCAGTTTAATGTCTGCTAATTTTTAAAAGCATAGTTTTTCATTTTGTGAGTGTTAATCTTCATAAGTAGTTTCCACTGAAAAGAACCTTTATACCTTTTAATATAAAAATTTTTAAGTCCCTGTTCCTTGAGCCCTCATTAAGAATAGATAGATGCCTCAGTGGTATGATATTTCATGACTTACCCTTTGGTGAATGTTTGAGTACCTTATAGACATTTCAAAATTTCTTTTTTCTTCCAGGTTAGCAGTCTTCTAGTAGTAAAGGTGTAGTATTCTGTAAAGAAAAAATAGTATTTATATGTGTACATATGTACATTATTTACAGCTATAGTATTTGCATTAATCTTTGGACATATTGTAGGTACTGTAGTTTAAGAAAATTGTAGTTTAACCAAAGGTCTCAGGTGCTCATTTCAGATTCTGTTTTATAAAATTGAGGTGTAGAAAGTGTAAAAATATGTTTTGAGGTTGTTTTCATTGCAGAATAGAGTGGTAAGTGAACTTAGAGGTTATTTTATAGATGTGTAAGCCTATTCCAGATACAGTCCCATCAGTAAAATCAGGCTCTTTTTAGTGTCTTGAATGCCTTCATCATTGTTCACAAGAGTAAAAGGTCATAACACAGTTTTATGCACAATTTTAAGTAAAACTTTTCATAAGGTTTTAAGAGAAATTACTTATTTTTAAGATGGAGACCAATAGGGACTCTCTGGATTTAAAAATTGTTGATGGAGTTAGAGTTTATTTCAGTTTGTAAGGTTTCCTGCACCGCACAAAATGCATGTCATTTCACATCTTTTTTTTTTTTTCCCCTTTTTTCCTGGTACCCAAAATTAACAGCAAGGGCCACAAAACTTTGTTAAGGAAGGAGGCTGTAGTTGTGAAACTCCTGGAAGCTATATGGATTTGGATCAGAGTGCTGCCCCAAGAAGTTCCTGCTCTTCTTGCCTTGCTGTTGCTGAATATCTCACTCCAGAGTTTTTGTTCCACTATGTAGGATTAGTTGCTGTCAGGTGAACCTTTTGTCCTTATCTTTGAAAAGCCATTCCTCATCACTTGTACTTTCCACATGGGTTTTGTCCACGTGGGCTTGAAAAATTTGATTGGATTGGAAAGGCTATGTTTGAAAATATTCTTCTCTCTTCTAATAGTCCTTTCTTATCTTAGTCTTCAGAGTTACGAGTCATATTGTGAAAGGGATTGTCTTTAGAGTGTGATCTGAAAGTTGTTTCAGCTTTTAAAAAAGCATGCTAAATCATGGTGAAGAATCTTTGGTTTTGATGTCCACTTCATAATCCTAGATGAGCTTCACAGAGCTCCACCTGTGTAGCATAGACAGTGATGTGGAGGTTATTGTTAGGTGGAAACCACAGAGTGAATGACATTAGAAAGAGAGGAGTTTCAAGATCATATGTGATGTACTTAAGAACGCAAGAGTTTAATGACAATTGGGAACAGTTAATGTTTTTGTTTTTCCTAGCTGTTGTAAAATTTGCTAGATTTGGGGGAACAGCTTTGATCTTCGTAATAGATTTCTCTTCCTTAGAGAAAGTAATTGTTGTCTACGACTACCTGAACTATGTACAGGAAAGCTGAATAATAGTCTTGCAAATCACACAGGGTGGGGAATTAAGTATTTTTCATTCTCTAACAGAGAAATTATGGAGTAAGGTATAACAGATTCATTAAAGTGTTGCCTATACTTAGATTGATTCTTTCTGTTTGACAGTTTCAGGACAGCCAGCTATGTTGTAACTGTTAGTACCTCTCTGGCTTTAGAAGTTAAAAAACAAAACTTAAAGTAGTTATTTATAAGATATTTATATTCTGCATTATCTTCCTAGATAGCAGTTTAGAGGAGCCTGGAAAATTAAAGTACCAGTATTGAATTTGAAATTATTTTAGAGTATAGAGTATAATGTAGAATTTGGCCTTTTAAATAAGGTCAGTTCATTGAGACAAGGTAGAGAAAGCTTCATTTGTTTGTACATCATTCATTAAATGTAGCTAATAACAGCATTTCTCTAGTTCGTAAAGGTTATATAATTAAGACTAAAAAAAGTATGTCCTCCCTTTGTTTTCTAAATTGCTCCCAACTATCAGATAATTTTTTATCTTATTTTCATTGAAGATCATCTGATGTTTGTTAGCAGTTTTCTTAAATTTTATAAAAGTTACTGGACAATTTGTAGTTTCAAATAATGCAAGTTTGAAAATAGATCTCATTTATTCATTGTAAATGCAGCAAAAAAGTAAAGATGTTACTAGTAAGCACAAATCACTGAGGTATAATAGGAATTGCAATTAGTGTCTATCTGTGTATTGTGAAAACTATTCAGTCACAATCTGTCAAAGCAATGAATTCATTTTAGTAGGTTTTCTAATTATAAAAATAATGCATATTTATGATAGAATACTTAAGTATCTAAATTTATAAATAAAAATCACATCTAACCCTACTGGTTGGAAATAAGCAACATTTACATTTTGTTGTATTTTCTTTTAATCTTTCATAGACTTCTGAGCACCCAGTAAAATTGAGGTACAATATCATTTAAAAAAAAAAAAAGCTTTTTAAAAAATGCAGTATTCTCACGTTAAATATATTAAGGATATGATCTGTAAAGACTAGTATTCTATGGCACCTCAGTTTGCTTAACCATTTCCCTACTACCAGTATTTTGATCGATTCTGGTTAATTCATATTTCCTCTGTTATAGATAATGCAACTGTGATTATTTAGGCACATAAATATTTGAACCTATCCATGATTATGGAGTTACTAAGCCAAACAAAATTGGTACATATTGCCAGTTGACCTCCAGAAAAGTAGGAATAATAATAGCTAACACTCAGTGAATGCTTATCATGGGCCACAGACACTGTTCTCTGTGCTTTGCATGTGTAAACTCATTTCATTTGCACAGCTCTATAGAGTACTACTACTATCCTCTGTTTTAGAAAAGGAGGCCTTGAGAACCTAAGAAATTTGCTTCAGGTCACTGTGCTTGTAAGTGGCAGAACTGGGATCCTAATCTTGCTCGTAAGTGAATATTCTTCAGAATTAATTATACCTGTCAGGGTTTCTACTGTGTAGTAGTGTCTTAGCCAACATTTTATATCTTTAATTTCATAGGTGAAAAAATAGTACTCTAATGCTTTAGTTTGCGTTTCTTTGACTACTCATTAAGAATAAAACTATGGATAGTCTTTTTTTTTTTTTTTAAAGATTTTGTTTACTTATTTGACAGAGATCACAAGTAGGCAGAGAGACACGCAGAGAGAGGTGGGAAGCAGGGTCTCTGCCGAGCAGAGTCCGATGCCGGGCTTGATCCCAGGACCCCAGGATCCCAGGACCCCGGGACCATGACCTGAGCTGAAGGCAGAGGCTTTAGCCCACTGAGCCACCCAGGCGCCCCAAAACTATGGATAGTCTTTAACGGAATTTCCCTTCAGAGTATTCAACATCTGTGTTAGGAGTATGACTAAAAAATAGAATGAGTATAATAGAGTATGGTCGGCTTTTGGCTGCCAGATTTTTAATGTCATTTACACCTTTTCCTAGCCACATCATCTTTAACAAGTTACTTAACCCCTTCTAGCTTCAGTTTCCTCCTCTGAAATGAAATTATCAGTGGGACCTATATTACAGGGTTGTTGAGAGATTTAAAAAAAAAAAAAAAGAAAAAAGCATTAGTACCCTGTCTAGCATTCAGCTGTGGTTACTGTTTAGCCATGATTATGCCACAATTTAAATGTTAAAATTGATTGTTATTTTTGCAAGTAGTTGTATTATAATATTGTATGCTTACTTTAGTGATGCTGCCATTTTTTTGGTACTGTTTTTTATTCTGAAAAGCCTGCAGGGCAAATTTGAACCACACTAAAAAGTCAGTCTCAAAGGATAAAGGATTAGGTACCACTGGGGCACTTGAAAAGAATGCTATTGGCTCTTGGGGGTAGTTTCAAAAAAAAAAAAGTTCCAGTAACGATTCTTACATAATCATTGAAGTAAGTATGTCATTTCTTAGGTAACTTTATTGAAGGAATAAATGAATGTCTACACACACATTCATTTGGTGTGTACATTCTACTATGTATTTTAAATGTTACCTAAAAATACATTTTGCTTTTCTTCGTTTCCTCCCTTTTTTTTTTCCATTCCTTCCTTTTATTTGCGTTTTCACTCGTGAACTAGATTGTGGTCCCTGCCCAAAACTTAACACCGAGACACCCTTTTGAACCACAAAATACTTAGCATAGTGTTAGACACAGTGTGGGTTGTTAGTGAATGATTAAATGAGAAACTAATCCTTTAAGCCAAACCATAGTAATTGATTAATTGGGTAAGTTGATGCAAGTAGTACTCTAAGATGTTTACTGCTGTTTTTGCCACTATAAGTGAAGTCTTAAGATGTAGTCGGTCATTAATGATTTGAAGTCAGTCTAGTCTTCTGAAACAATAATGACTTGAAAGTAAAGATAGTATGATGCATTTGCAGTACCCTTGGCTTGATCTTCAGAAGACTAAACCTGTGGCCCAGTCTTCTCTGTTAACTAGCTGTACTCTTATCTTTTACTCCCTCCACCATGATTCCTTCTTCCCAGCCTGTTTAGCTGTCCACTATAATCTACTTTTGTTGCAGATTGACTCTCCTGTATCTTCAGCCTGTTCTCAGAATTCCTTACTGCCTTTTCATCTGAAACCTGGCTTTGCCCTGAGAATACTGGCTTATCTTCTTAAATTGAGGTGTCTGTTTTCCTTGTAATCCTTGAATCATTGGGCCCACATACAATTTATTACCACATTCATCATCCTTTTTTGTGGCTTTGGGCCCTTGTGAACTACTCTTTGTGCATTTCCTATGCTCGTCTCTAACTTCTTACACATGTTCCTTCAGTCTTTGAAGACTTTAATACCTTCCTCACAGATATTCTTTCCAGTTAGGATCTTCATTTTATCCACTGTGTGTGGCATAGACATTCATTCAATTTAAAATACGTTTATTATGTGTTCCTACTGGAGGTCAGGCACTATATACAATGATGATCAAATGGACCTGGCCTCTTCTTACTACAGTGGTGTTCACTCTGTCTTAGAGCTTGTTATTCCATTGCTTTAGAAATCTTAAACTCCAATGTTGCATTGTATCCTAACATCTTCATTTATTAGCTGTAATAATGAGCAAATTGCTTAACCTCTTTTCCTCCTTTATAAGAAGGAGAAAACAATAGCACCTACTTTGTAAAAATGGAGTTAATACATGTAAAGCTCTTAGAATAGTACCTGGTGCAAAGTAGACATTGTAAGTAAATGCCAGTTGTTGTTATTTAATTATTCTTTCCTACTTTCTGCTTGTTTCCTTCTCACATTAATGCGCTCTTGGACCTCAAGAAGACCCCTTTCATTCTCCCAAACGATGATGCCAGTTACTAGTTGCCTCTTCTTTCTTACTACCTCTCTAGAGCAAGTCCAGAAATGGCACAAAGTATCTTGGATCATTCCATCCATCTGCCTTCACTGCTTATATTTTTTAGGCTGTTGTGCACTCCTGGGGAAAACTGGAAGATAGTGGTATCTAAGCTGGACTCCCAGGGCCTCTCGGCAGTTTTTTTGTGTGTGTGTCCCTGGTAAGCTCCCTCTCTCTTCTCCTGTGTGAGCTATTCCAAACTTGAGTCACTGGCTTTAAGCTCTTTATTGAGAATTCTCTTATCTGTCTTCTTCCAGAAACTTAACTACTGCTTCACTGTCAAAAACTAATGTTATCTTGTGTAAGTTCTTCAGCTTTCTTTTTCAATTGTAGCCTTTAACCTGTATCTTTACTCATTCTCTCAGTGCCTTCCCTCAGGTCTCAGAGAAGGAAAATGTTCTTTTCCTGTCTTCCCTGTCATGCTAACTACCATACTATTTTTTTTCCTATCCAAAAGTGTTCAAAGAATAGTCTGTATCTCTTTTATTAGAATGTGTGTGTTTTTTTAGAGGCGGCATCAAGTCTTTTTGTATTGATCTTTGTCAGCGCAGCACAATAGTATCCAACAACGTTGAGTGAATGAACTAATACACTCTTCATTTTCTCAACTTTAAGATGGGAACTGGAGCAGTCTTTTTCACAGATTAGTTGTGAGGATTAAAAGAAACATCAGGAAGTGTTTTCTAATAAACAGTGGGATCACTGAGACATTTGAATGAATTTTCTAATCATAAAGTCAGAATTTTCAACTAAAAAATGTATTATGTTTTATGTAGGACAGTTATTTTCAAACTTGTAGTCTCCAGGACCCTGGAGGCATAGGAGGAGTAGAATTAGGTGTAGCTTCAAAAATCTCCTTCTCTTGTTATTTAAAGCTGTTTAAAACCTGGCATTTGTATACAAGATTTCATTTTGGAAAAGTTCTATTAACCACTGCTTTAAAATCCAGCCTTTTTAAAGTTGAGGAGAGTGCTGCTTGCCCAAGTTGAGATAATTAATAGTAAATTGAGTACTGATTGTTTAGTTGCCTTAACCCCTAATTCAGACCTTTTGCTACTAGAAATCATTGCTTTATTTCTTAAAGTCAGTCTGAAGTTGAAAATGTAGTTAAGTAAAACTTCGTGACTTTCATTCATTTAGTACTTGTGATCACTGAAAAAGGAATGGACCCAAATTTACTTTATAAATGTGAAAGGTTGCTGCTGAGCAAATGAATAAAGACTTCAAAGGAATATCTTTACCTACTTTAAGAAAATACAAGCTCCTTTAGAGATATTTTTCGATAAAAGCAAAGCTTCATTGCTAAGAGGAATTCTTTAACATAAGATTGCAAGTCATTCTTATTTGAAGCAACTCTTGACTGGGCAACCTTACGTATGTATTTGTCTATCCTCTTGAAAGTAATCATGAGGGGCGCCTGGGTGGCTCAGTGGGTTAAGCCGCTGCCTTCGGTTCAGGTCATGATCTCAGGGTCCTGGGATCGAGTCCCACATCGGGCTCTCTGCTCAGCAAGAAGCCTGCTTCCCTCTCTCTCTCTCTCTGCCTGCCTCTCCGTCTACTTGTGATCTCTCTCTCTGTCAAATAAATAAATAAAAAATCCTTAAAAAATAAAAAATAAAAAAAAAAAAAAAAGAAAGTAATCATGATAAATTCTATTTTCTTTCCAGTTTATGGATCGATAGTATGAGAAATTGCTTTATAACATTAGTAACAACAACTTGTTGAATGTCTACCTTATGTTAGTGTGTTTTAGGTGCTTTGAATTAAAATTACCTCAAATCCTTACAACCTTTAGATGTTGTTACGATTTTAAATCTTAAGGCTCAGAGAGACCTAGTAAGGTATGTGTAATATTGCATATCCAACTAAGAAAGGGCAGAGCTGGGATTTAGGTCACAGGTGTATCTATTAAAAGATTCATATTCTTCCCACTACACTACACTGCCTAGTTGTATTCTGTTAAGCATTTGCTAGATTCTGAAACATTTATTTAATAGGAATATATTGGAAAATTAATTCTAAGAATGCCATTCAAATTATTAGCCAGGGGCAGATCCTGGGGCCCTAAAGCTTATACAATGCAGTACTCTATAAAAAGAATTCAAAATTAGTTTTCAGCCAGTGGAAGGAGCTTTTGCAAGTGTAAGCCTCTCTCGATTCAAGGTAAATGCACCTCTCATAAGAGAATAAATGTTATTAAGAACTTTTAATCAATGGAAGTATGTTTTCAGTAAAATTTGAGTATATAAATTGCTTAAGGGTATCCCAGTGTGTATTGCATTGAATAAAGCAAAGTTATAACCTATGAGAAGGACATTAGTTGACATATTGGTGAGTTAACACATTCCTCTTTATAAGGCTGATAGCACACTTTTTTAAACTTTTTGAATAGGAATTTATTGAATTTCAATTCAATAGGAATTTATCTTACTAAGTAT
This sequence comes from Lutra lutra, assembly GCF_902655055.1. Taxonomy (NCBI): domain Eukaryota; kingdom Metazoa; phylum Chordata; class Mammalia; order Carnivora; family Mustelidae; genus Lutra; species Lutra lutra. Next base: position 34,107,245 of record NC_062280.1, on the reverse strand, counting down.
AGGTTTCAAAAAGGGATTCTTTGACGTTAACATGTTAAAATGCTTTAATATAATCTTTATTTTTTGTGTTTGAGAACATATTAAATAGATTAAACAGTAAAACGAATTCTGAAGCACAGGAATCAGGCACTTAAAAATAATTCACTTTTTTTCATGGTATATGCAAATGAGACATGAGAGAAGTGTGAGGGTTTTTTGTGGGGGTTTTTTGCTGAATGCTAGCCCTAGCCAAATAAACAAGTAATTTGTTTGCTCCTGTTTGTATTCATATTTTAATTTTTAAAAGCTAAGAAGGATTTTGAGAGACTGTTCCCATCTTCCGTAATAGATGAAGAAAGGGAGGTCTAGAGAGGATGATTTACCAAGGGATACTTTCAGGACTTGAATTTACGGAGAACCATGACTAGAAGCCTGATTTAAGTTAAAGGCTCTTTTCTCTAGATTGAACTGAAACATGCCGGTAGCCATAATAATTTAGTGGTAACATTAGCCTATACAACTATAAAAAGACATCTTAATATTGAACACCCATTGAGTTGACCTGGGGTTAGCAGAGGGACACTTAGTTTAGGACACTTAGATTTCTTCATTGCTCTGATTAGCTGTGTGATCCTGGTTAAGCCACTTAGCCTCAGTTTCCTCATTTGTAAAATGAGATTTTAATTTTTGGTTATTTTAGGCTCATTCCAACTCTAAAAGTTTCATTTAAATAGGTATACTTATGCATAAGTCTAGGAATGGAATGCTGGTGTGTTCTGTTGTAGCGTAAAACATTTTGTGTAGTGTTGTAAAAGTCACCTACCTATGTTTTGGATTTAGAATTTTCTTTAAAATAAATTTAAATTTCATTTAAAATAAATGGTTTATTTCAGTGATGATAGTTAAATAGTACGAAGCAGTGGGAAATTAGCTATATTTTTGTGTACTCTTTTTTGTGTGTGAATTGGTAGTTTTGGAGAAATTTTGAGCAGATTTGATACCAGATTTTTGTAATAATTTCATACGATGGGCTTTTGTTGTCATATCACATTTGCTAACTGGTAATTTATACTTTATCACATTTTTCCCCCTCTCCCTTTGGACTGTGGGTAGCTGATTCCAGTGTAAACTAATTTACAATTTGTAGAGCTTTTTACACATCATCATAGTTTTAGAAAAACAGGGTTTACCCATTTCAAAAACAACAATAAACAAGTTACCTAAGCTAAAGAGAAGAAAATATTGTCACTTTTGATTAAAATTAATAATTTTAGATTGTAGGATAGAAACATGAGATTTAGATGTGCACTTAGATATAAACTAGAAGTGATTTTCTTAATAGGGAAGGTCTCTAATTATATCTCTGGATAAAATGTGTTTCAGGGTGCCCAGTTGGTGGCCTTTATTTTTTCATTTGTGAAAACAGCACCAATAGTAGGACAGTGACAAACTTCTTGCTTCAGTGACAGTACTTAAAATTGCATCTTACCGTGATTATCATCAGACCGTGAAATGTTACACGTACCTTTTTTCATATAAGCAAAAGTCATTGAAATACGTTGTACTCAAGTCAGTTGTGACTTAACATGGACTTCAATAGGCTAATCTGGAAGTTTGATCTTTGATACTTGAAAAAAAATTGTTTCAAATTGATTTTTGAACAGCCTACTCATGCTGAGGACTGAAATACAGATTATAATTGAACCTTCCTTTTTTTTTTTCTTTTAAGATTTTATTTATTTATTTGACAGAGAGAGATCACAAGTAGACGGAGAGGCAGGCAGAGAGAGAGAGGGAAGCAGGCTTCTTGGTGAGCAGAGAGCCCGATGTGGGACTCGATCCCAGGACCCTGAGATCATGACCTGAACCGAAGGCAGCGGCTTAACCCACTGAGCCACCCAGGCGCCCCTTGAACCTTCTTTTGATAGTTCAGCGTTCTCATTATAAATGTTACTGTTCCGTAATGATATTAGAGTCCAAATGAATGTTGATCAGATTCAGTTTGTGATTCACAGAATTATCCTAGGCTCCTGTGCTTTTCTAATTGATAATCTTTCTCTCTGCTCTTTGACATCAATTTTATTACTTTTAGCAGCACAGTTCTGTGGCCATCTGATGTCCACTGTAACCACAGAAGTTCCAGTTAAGCAAACATCAATCTCAACTTTCATTCAGGTTAAGTTATTAAGTAAGGCTCTGTATCAGTTTTGTGTAGTAAAGAAAACGAATGTATAGAACAAGTGCTGTGTGCCAGATGCTTTCACAGACTTTGTTAATTGCCACACAGTACATGATCATCTCCTGTTTCTTCTGCCACAAGCATGTGAAGCAAGTAAATTCTGGAAAGTTAAATAACTTGTGCGAAGTCTGAATATCCCATTGTACTGTTCCCTTAACACTTGGGTCTTTGGTTAGATTTTTGATGGTTGAGGTTGCTTAAAGATTAACTGTTGGATAAATGGGATGCTTGCAGATGTTATAAGTCATTGTGTAGTTGTTGGTCAATCAAATAAGATTCATCATTATTATTAACCGTATCTGGACCACGTTCAAATCATATTTTTTGAAAGTCACTTAGGCATTTTGCCATGTGTTATAAAGGGTACAATAAAATAAAGGAAGACTATATTGCTCTGAGGTGCTTATAATTCTTGAGGGAGCATCCTTACATAATTTATGGCTTAGTTGTATCTGACTAGAATACTGCCATTCCTCAGATATTTGTACCAGAGCAACCTTTTTGAGGCTGAAGCTCAAAATTATGATCAAGCATTTTTCCTTGTTTATTTTTTTCTAGCTGTGTCATTCTGAATTGCCTGGAATTTCAAATTTTCACTCTTTTCCCCCACCCACCCTGTTCTAAATTTCTTGTCAAATTATTCACAGGGAACTAAAGACTTCTTGTGCTTTGTATATAGTGGATGTAAAGAATACAGTTATCTTCGTTTTAGTTTTAATTGGCTCATGCTGTAGTTCTCTCCAACTCTTATTACAGATCCTACAAGATGTGTAAGTATATAATAGACTGATATCCTTCCAGATTCACACTTTTTTTTTTTAAAGATTTTATTTATTTGTCAGAGAGAGAGAGAGAGAGCGCGCAAGCAAGGCTGGGCAGCAGGCAGAGGGAGAAGCAGGCTCCCCGCTAAGCGGGGAGCCCAAATTGGAACTAGATCCCAGCACCCTTATCGACCTGAGCTGAAGGCAGACACTTAACCAGCTGAGCCACCCAGGTGCCCCCAAATTTTGGCATTTTGAAGGTTTTTATGTAATTTGAAATAATGCAGATGAATAATCAAAAATGTTTTGGGAAACAAAAAAACAACAGACTGTTAGGGTTGTTTTTGTTATTGATACTTACTAATGAAGATATTGTAATCCTGGATTAAAAAGAGGCAAAAGGGGGTGGAGGTCATTTTTAAAAATCAAAGTTTTGTTTTGGTTTTTAAAAGTCTCATTAAACCATAAGCACTTAATGCTTAATTATACCTTTCCTTTAAAAGAGCTTTTGTTTCTATTCTTGCTGAATGAGTTTACTTTCCCTGCTGATCACTTTATAACTTAAACTTGTTGGAGCAGAATACTGTATATGCTTAATAATTAGCAAACATTAAATGTTTGTGTGTGTGTGCATTTTATTATGTTACTGCTTTTGTTGCAGCATTAACAAAATTCCTTCCTGAGTGTTTTTGCAATTAATGGAACCTAAGGAAATCAGTTTCATCAATGAGTTTAAAATCCTGCTTGAATAATTTAGAATATTATTTTAAAGTACGTTTTAACTCTATTTTAAAAAATACATAGTCTTAAGGCTTTTAAGTTTTGTGACTCTGAGTGAAGTATGGACTGATGTTTTTATGGTTAACATAATGATGATATTAAAGTTCATTTAGCCCTTTTAATTTTCATTGATAGTTAATGTTGTATTCTTTACCAAGGATGAGTGAGAATTTGAAGTTCATCAGTAACATAATTATTTTGCCATTGTTACTGACATGTTCATTTGATGCCAAGACCAAAGCATGCATATGTAAGAATCTGCACTTAAAGTCCATTTCCTTTCACATGGATTTATGGATGTGATGGCTTTATGGATCCTGTCCTGGGGGGGCCTTTTCTGCTTATGATTTTTCTCCTAGTTAACATTTATTAATAAAATTAGTGATGCAGCAGTTAAATAAATAGGAGAATCTGAAAGCACTACTTGATAAATGAAATTTAAGAGTTTGTTGCTTGTCCGTTACTATATTTTATTTGAAAAGGACATTTTATTATTTTAGAATTACATTAATTGCTGTAGATCAGCACATTAAAATTTTTTTCCATATCTTTGTGCTTACTAATTTAAAGGTTCAAACTTGCATTAGTATAATATAGGTAAAGCAATATTCATTCACCAGACATTTGTTTATGGCCATCTAAGTGACATTAAAGAAAAATGCATAGCCCTTTTAGTATCTCTTAGTCTAGTGGAGGAAAAAGATGCACAGCTGTTTATGAATCAGTATGAAGTGTAGGATAGATATGACCTGAGTGTTAGGAAAGCACTGAGGAGGGAGTCCGTTTTGCTTGAGGCGGTCAGAGAAGGAAGATACATATGTGATACGTATATGAGCTGTGTTCAGAGGCTATGTAAAGAATTGGATAAAGAAGAGGCAGAGGAGGGGGCCTTTAAGAAGACAAGGGAGGGTGGTGAATGAGGTGGAGGTGTGTCATTAGATTGGAATAACTATTGATTTAATGTTGTCAGGGAATAAATGTAAGATAGGTAGTGATGAGTGAAAGTAGTGAGTGAAGTTAGAGAAGTAGACATAGACTAGATTTTGAATAGTTTTAAAGTACATCCTTCCACCTCTGTAGTTAATAAGAGTTAGGTTTTGAACAGGGCTAGAATGCTCATGTTTATTTTTTTAAATGGTGATTCTGAAGAAGGTAGATTCTAAGAGGTTATTCGAGTTCATGATAGTTGGCGGGCTGACATGGTGATCTAGGTGCAGGTTTTAGGAGAATAGTATGCAGGATGAAAGAATGGGAACATATTTGAGAAATAATCTGGGGCCCTCTGTTGGCTGCACTTGATGATTGAATGAAAGAGGATGGGAGAAGAAAAGTTAAGCCTTGGCTTTTAGCATATATGACTAAGTGGCTTGTGAATTAGAGAATACAAAAGGAAGATACGTGTGTGTTTGGGGTTCAGTTAACAGGGATTTTGGACCTGATAAGTTTGATCTATATCTAGAACATTTGGCTTGAGATGTCCAGCAGGCAGTTGAATATGGTAGTTTTAGACTTTGGAGGAATGTCTGGGCTGGCAGTAGAGATTTGGGAGCAATTAATATATAAGCCAATAGTTTATTCTTTGAGATGTGGACCAAAATTCATTGGAAATGTGATAAGAGCTCAGGACTCATTATCCAGGAAAAAGAAATGCACACATTATATTTGCAAAATTTTGTGTACAGTTTTAGGAGGCTCCAGAATCCCTTACTAATCTGTGTCTTGTAAATTTTAGAACTTTGTATGTGTGGGTAATCATTGTAACCATGATAATGGATGGCAATGCATAGTAGCCCAGTGTAGAGTGAAAAGAGTCAGGACAGAGCTCTGGGGAATAAAATGTTTTAAATGGTACCGAAAAATAGGAGATGGAAAGTAGGGAATAGTGTTTCCGAAAGAAGGCTACATTATACTGACTTGTATGCATACTTGTACTTTTCAGGTACTTTTGTTTTAGTTCCTATCTGTTTATTTATTAAGCTTGAAAAGTTTTTTGTTTTTTTTTTCTGACAGTTGATGCCCATAGTTGACAGTTCGGAGATTCTATTATTGGACACTTTATTTAGTCAACTGTGAGGGATTGTGCTGTGCCCCGAGCTGGGTTAAATTCTACTGACATTCTTTTTTGATCTTCAGGATAGTGCCCTGAGGTAGATACTCTTGTTAAACCTACTTTATAAGCAAGGAAATAAAAGATTTTGAAGAGTAAAGTAACTTGCCCAAGGTCACATGGCCTGTTAATTTAGCAAAGCCATGATACCAGCCCAGGCCTTTTGGACAGCAGAACTTATGTTCTCTACTGATATATCACACTGTGTTTACCAGGATAATCAGTCACGCTGTGATATTGGTATACTGTATTAGCACAGTGGAATGTAACATGAGTCCAGAGGTTTGGACTAGATCTGGGGATATATAAATTCTAATCTCTGGTCTGAGATTTGGAGTCAGTCGTTTAATGTCTCTGGGTCCATTTTTTCATTTACTTGAAAATTTTTATACCTAAACATTGTTGTCCTGTGACTCCATCTCTGCTCTGTCTATAAAGCATGAATACTGAGGAAAGTACTATGTAGAAATCTTGGATTGTAAAACAACTCTTGGTTTATATATGTGAGAAATGATTTATTATAATGTAAGGGCATTTCTACAATATTCAAAGTCTCTTGGTTTATGTGTTTTAAATTCTTTAATTTCTAATAGAAAATTTAGTAATTCGTGATGGATAGGGACATTTTTGTACATTTTCTAGCTTTCATGGGGTCTTATCATACAGAACCTGAAAAGATCATTTGAAGTTTTGCTCAACTATTCGCAGTATGGTTACCTCTGGAGTTTAGAGTCAACATTAACTTTGGTCTTTCTCTGGAATTGTTCTGAATGTTCTGCTTTTTGTGTTCATTATTTAATGTTTAGAGATGGTGTCTTAGCCTGCCTTTTTATAACCTCAGTGTATAGAGTACTTGAGGCCATGATTGTCATATGGACTTGTATCTTTTATTGTGAAAAGTTATGAACAACTACATCTTATTAAACTATTTTATAAGGATGGCATTCTGTGTATCAGGATATCTGATTAAAAAAAGAGATAGTAGTTTTGATCTAGTGGTAAATTCTCTTAAGGCCTTTTCAGAATAGTGTTTACTAGACCTGGGATTTGAATAAGATTAAAGTAATAAAAAAGTTGTTTTTTTTTTTTTTTGTTTTTTACAGACTTCCTTTTAAGCACTTCAGAAGAGATTAGAATAATAAGGCTCTATTGGAGTCGTCTGCTTAAGAATCCTCTATGATTGAGGGTTGAACTGATATTTTACTGCTAGGGTAACTGAAAGAACTATTGGTTATCTACGTTCCTTACTCTTTCACATTCATACCCATTGAACATAGCTTGGAGGGAGTGTGGTTTGTTTGTTTGTTTGTTTGTTTTCATTAATCACTTTATTGAGGTGTGACTGACATGGAAAAACCGTACATATTTAACGAATGCAAGTTGGAAGAGAGTGTGAAGCCATCACCATGATTTATGCAGTAAACATATTTATCACCTCCAAAAGTTTCTTCGTAACCTCTTCAGAGAGGATTCCACTCAGTAATTTTTGTCCATCCAAGTCAGAAATAGGTGTGAAGCTGATGAATAACTGTTGCCATGTTTCCCAGGTTGTGAGTGCAGTACATGGTGTGTAATAACAGCTCCTTAGTCATAGATTAGCAGGAAATCATTTCATCAGCAAGTATGAATGTTTGTTATATGCCATGTATTACTTCAGTGGCTGAGGGATTCCTCAGTGAAAAAAATCGCTGCCTTCATGGAGCTGACATTTTAATGGGAGGAGGGAGGCAGGAAAAGAAATAAGGAAAAAAAATGAGGACTGTGGGATTGGAATTTGGGGGTGACTAGTAAGAGGAGACTGCTATTTTAAATGGAGTGTGAAGTTAAAGCTTCATTTTATGGTGATGGTTGAACAAGAATTTTGAGGTTGATAAAGTGAATGAGCCATGGGGATACCTGAGGAAGAACATTTGAGAGATAGAGTAGCAGATACAAACACCTTGAAGCAAAAATCTGTTTGACATATTCCAAAGAATGGCAAAGTGAGTCTGCTGTGGCTAGAGCAGGGAGCAAGGAGGAAGAATAGATGAAGTCAGATTATCAGATCCAAATAATGTTTTGTAGTTTGTATAAGGACTTTGACTTTAACTTCAAGAGAGATGAAAAGTCACTTGAGGGTTGTGAGCAGAAGGGTGACATGATTTATGTTTTAGAAGGTCACTGGTTGCTCTTTGATAGTGGGTCAGGAGCAGACCAGTTAGGGAACTTTTGGAATACCTTGAGAGATGATGGTGTTTTGGACAAGGCTAGTAGTAGTGGAAAGGGTGAGTAGGAGTTAGATTCTAGGTACATTTTGGAGGTAGAGACAAAAAAAGAATTTCCTATGGGTTAGAATCAAGTTGAGTGATTACAAGCTTTTTTTGGCCTTAGCAACTGGAAGGATGGAGTGGACATTTGCTTGTTCAGAGAAGACTGCTGGGAAAGCAGAATTAAGGGCAAGGATTAGGATTTCTGTTCTGGACCTGGTAAGTTTGAGATACCTAGTAGATATTCAGTTAAAAACATGGCTGAATATAGGACTCTGGTATCAAGGGGAGAGGGCCAAACACAGTATATAAATATTGATGTTAACTTAAGCCATGAGCATAGATGAAATGAGCTTCCCCTGAAAACTGAGTTGTGGCTACACAAAGAAGTTCAAGTTTGGAGGCTGCTGGGAGGGAAAGAACTAGTAAGCAGACTGACAAATAGAAACTAGAGGAATGGGAAGAAAAACAAGATTATAGTGCTTGGAAGGCAAGTGAGGAGTAGGAGTGAACAGCTCTTTTAGTTGCTGCCAGATAGGTCAAGAATGATGAGAACTAAGACTCTGACCATTTAGATTTTGCAGGATGGAAGTCACTGGTGACCTCCTTGGGTAATTTCATTGAAACCGTAGAGATGAAAGACTTATTGGAATAGATTCAAGATATAATGAGAAAAATGAGACTTGGAGATAGTGAATGTAGAAATGTCTCAATTCTTGTGATTTTGTAAATGGAAAAGACAGGATTGGATGGTACTGGAGAAATGGTGGGTTTGTGAGGATTTGTTTTTAAGATGGGAAATTGATGATTTTGAATGTGTATAGAAATTGTCTAGCAGAGAGGAAAGAATCTGATGATGCTGAGAAGGGGATTGATAAAGGGAGTCCTTGAAAAGAGGAGTCGGGATGGAACTAAACTTCATTCTGTATAGGTATCACTGGAGTCACATTGCAGATTATAGTTCTGTAGCAGGGGTGGAGCCTGAAATTCTGCATTTCTAGTAAGTCCTTGATGATGCCTAGGTTTATGGTCCCTGTGTATACTTTGAGTATAAGAACTTCGTACTTTGAGCTCAAGAACAGTAGAATAGTATATTGATACATAATCATATGGATTGCTGGATATGGTTGGGGTTTGTACAGTATGTCTTCAGGTTGTTTCTGTTTTCTCAATGGAACAGGAAGCAAGTCATTATCTGAGAGTGAGTTTGGAGGAAATGGTGTAAAATCATCTAGGAAGGTAGTCAGTAGTCTAGAATGTAGGATTATGGGGTTGCACCCAGGGCCTACTTGGTGGTTAGTGATTATGAATTTAAACTGAGACATGTTGAATATTGGTGTATATATGTTATTCATTTACTTTCATTTACACATGGTGCATGTGAAGAGTAGGTGTGTAGATGGGGTTTAGAATAGCAAGTATTTTGGTCTGGAGAGGAGGAAGTGATTCATAGGTATATACAAGGTAGCTACATATAATGGACTTGGAATCTAAACTGGGAAAGGAAGAAAATAAGGTTAAACAGAAAATGTGTGTGGGAGTGATTGTTGTTTTGTTTTTAACTGCAGGTCTTCTTCAATCTTTAATTTGCTAAGGAGCTCTGTAAATCTCAGGAGAAGATAGTGGTCATGTCCTCAGTTTTTTTTTTTTTCCCTAAGATTATTTGTTTTAAGAAAGAGTGCATGCAGGGAGGACTGGAGGGGGCAGAGGAGCAGGAGAGAGAAACTTAAGACTGCGCTGAGTGTGGAGCCCATCGTGGGGCTCTATCTCACTATCCTGAGATCACGACCTAAGCAAAACCCAAGAGTCTGAGCCTTAATGAAGTGAGACACCCAGGCACCCCCCATATTATTTTAAAATCATGGAACTCTTAGTCACAGTAGCTCTCTGAGCTTGTGTTCTACTAAATAAACTAAGGAAAAGTGTGCTTTACACTTTTGGCTAAATAAAACAAGTATTAACATCAGGGATTTTGATTTCATTTAAATTGGAGGGGTTTAATGCATATAAGAAAGGAGGGCGGTCTTAAAGGATTTTTAAAAAATTGCTATGTCATCTCTAAAAACTTCTTAAATGTACCCCTTTATTATTGTTAAAACAATAAGTCTTATAAGTCATACAGATTTATAATCTTAGGCATATAATAAGATAATTACTATATGGACAAATACAGATTTTCAACCATTGGTGTTTCTTTTTGTCTCTTTTTCTCTCTTGGATATTACAGATGACCATGGATGAAAAATATGTAAACAGCATTTGGGACCTTCTGAAAAATGCAATTCAAGAAATCCAGCGTAAGAATAACAGTGGTCTTAGTTTTGAGGAGCTCTATAGAAATGCTTATACAATGGTTTTGCATAAACATGGAGAAAAACTCTACACTGGACTAAGAGAAGTTGTTACCGAACATCTCATAAATAAGGTATCCGACTTTAAAGGACTATTGCTAATTATATGGAATCTAGAAAATCCTTTATATACTATATTATACTTTGACTAGAAATACTAGTTTTAAGGGCTCCAGGAAGCCTATAGAAATAGTAATCAATTAATAGTTGTATTATAACGTAGTATAAAACCTCACTCAAAACTTATGATCAGCAAAATCACAATTTTTGATAATTGAGGGAAGGTGAAGTTTGTGATTTACAATAAATACATTCTCTGTAATCATAATTAAGGAAACAGACTTTCATTAGTTTATGAATGCTTATTTATTAATGTATGAATTAGAGATCATTATTTTTTCCTTAAAATGCTTAACCAGTCAGTCCATTTTATCTTTCTCTACTTTCTCTGTGTAATAAAACAACATTGTTTAAAAAAATACTGTCTAAGACTTTACACCAGTTGAAATTGACATTATTTTAGCTGAGTTTTATAGTAAATGTGAATTGTTTTTTAAAGTTAAAGTAGTGTTGGGCTATTAAAATTATAAATATTTCTTTGGTGCTAAAAAGATGTTTTTACTTTTTAAAATATTTATGTAGAACAAATTCTTCTATTGCAAGTATGTCTTGCTTTAAAATTGTCAGATAAAATGTAAAATTACCACAGGTAAATAAAAACTTCTCAAAGTTTTTGTGTGGTATTAGGGTTTGTTTTTTAAAAATTTATTTGGAAAAAAAAAATGGAAAGGTTGTACCAAATAGTACAATGATCTCTTGTATTGTAGATTCACCAGTTAACATTTTGCCACATTTTTGCTAATCTTTCTATTGATACTTGTTATTATTATTATTGATATTACTATTATTGCTGAAGAATCAGAATAAGTTTTAAATTCATTTACCCTCAAATGCTTTGGGATGTTTCTCCTAAGAACAAGGAAATTATCTCACTTAACTGAAGACTAATGTTTGAAATCAGGCAGTTTAACATTAATATAATACTGTTATCTAATATAGTCCATATTCAGATTCATCAGTTGTCCTGTGTAGCAGTGATGTCCTTTATAGCAGTTTGTTTTCTGATCCAGGATCCAATCCAGGATCACACACTCAGTTCCAGAGCTTCTTGTCTTTTCAGCACATTGACATTTTTCAAGAGTATAGGTCAGTTGTTTTGTAGATTGTCCCTCGGTTTTTGGTTTGTCTGATTGTTTCCTGATGACTAGTTTCAGGTTATGCATTTTTGGCAGGAATAATACATAAGTGATGTTGTGTCCTCAGTGCATCACATCAGGAGGCACATGATGTCAGTTTATCCCATTATTGGTGATGTTAACTTTGATCACTTGGTGTCCGCCAGATTTCTCCACTGTGAAGGTACCTTTTTTCCCTTTGTAATTCATAAGTAATTTGTTCAGATATATTTTGAGACTGTATAAATATCCTTTTCCCCAAGAAACTTTCATGTGATGGTTCTAGCACCCATTGATGATTCTTGCATGAATCATTATTACTGTGGTGGTTACAGAATAGTTACTTTCTATTTCTACTATTCCTTCCATAATTTCTTTCTCTTACATGGGATTACATGAGGAGGTACCTAGTATCTCATGAAGCAAGGTGATTGTGTTCTTCATGCAACCAACAGTTTCTTTAGTGCCTACTGTGCACAGCTTTCTAGGAATATACAGTGGGTACAAAGAGATATGATATCCCTTATTTGTACTGTGATGTGAGAGATGATGCAGACATTTAGATAACAGTGTGAGGCATTATATAACTAAGTGGCAAATGAATTCAATAGGCAATAAATGGCTTAGAAATTCAAATGAGGGAGAAATTATCCGGGGCTGTAAGATTAAATGGGAAAGTATCAAATTGAACCAAGCCATGAGACATTTGGGATATAAGTGAATAATGTGGAAGGCATTCCAGGATGGCAGATGTCATGTGATTATACAGAAATAAATTGGATACGTTTAGGTGGTAAATAGAGTTTGATTGAGGTAAATAAGAATTTATGGGGATTAGTGCATTCTAATATAAAGGTGGTTTGGGAAGAGATTGGAGGAAAAACTTGAATGCCAAGCTAAGGAATTTGGACTTAACAGTGGAGGTTTATTGGAGGTTTTTAAGTGGAAGATAATGTGACATAATATTTTAAGAAGATTAAGATGAAAATGATATAAATGTAGAATTGGGTGTTTGCTGGATGTTTGCTGGAAATTTTGAGTAAAGTGATAGGCTAGACATGAATGGATAGAGGATGTGACAGATACTGTTTTAGATAAGATTGGAGATCTTTATAGTTGGAAGATACCTTAGAAATTATTTTATATGAGGGAAATTGAGTGTGAGATCATCATAAAATGCTCAGCTAGAAATATCCTTTGTTTAGAGATAGATTTTGAGCTTGAGCAGAAACTTAAACTGAAGATGAAGATTGGATGTTTGGTAGCATGTACTCCAAGGAAGAAGTATTGGAGTTCAGAGAAAAAAATCCTAAAGCCAGAGGATGAATTTTCAAAAGCAAGTTATGGTATGTAGGTGTGGGAAATGAAGACGACTAAATTAAGAAACTTGGCATCAAAAGAAAGAAATGTAGAGTGCAAGAGTTTTGCTTAAAGCTCTTGAAGGGGAGATGATTGAAGCAACTGAGTTCTTGGTTATGGAGAGAGTACGGATTTGAGAACAGAGAAGCAAAGGTAGAATAGAGGCATGCTCTCATTTAGCAGCGGTCCCATAGTGAATGATGGTAGTGGTCATAACTTACTCTTATTTAGCATTTGTATGTGCTAGGTTCAGTTCCAGTGCTTTTACCTGTGTTAGTGGTCACAATCTAATGAGCAGGATATGACTATTTTCTCTGTAAGTGGAGAAACCAAGGCACAGAGAATTAGTGATTTGTTGAGATGCACGTAGTAAGCGCCCTAGCTGTAACAGTATTTAGGCAGTGTGGTTTCAGGCTAAGTCCTTGACTCCTCTGTAGATCTACTCCTGAGGCATAATGAATGGATCAAGATGCAATAAACTCAATGAAATTGAGGGTGTAGGAGAGGCTTTGAGTAAATTGGCTCAGTGTTTGTAAAGCTGTAGTCCTTTAATTCTAGTTCTTGGTTTATTTATAATTAAAACGAAGGAGCTAGTAGTAATATCTCCTGAGATTCTTTAGTTCTGAAACTATTACAAATCTAGTAATTAAGCCATGCATCTTCTGAAGATGAGATGAAGAGACTTGGAGTAGCCCTTCTTGGGAATATACTAAGGAATTGGCAAGTGAGGAAAACAATAGCCCAGTAGGAGTTGGCCTGAATATGTGATTTGTCTTTTTTGTTTGTTTTGAAGAATTTGCTTTGCAGCTTGGGCATAGATGCAGAAAAAACATCTGTAGTTACATGCTGTATTGAGAATTGGTTTACCCAAAAAGTGAAGAGAGGAGGGGAGACCAGAGTGGGAAGTCAGTGTTTAAGTGATTTTTTTGGACTCCGAAATATGGTTAGGTAGAAATTGAAGTCATGTGACCAATAATTCTATAACTGTAAAAGCTTTGGCATACTTGTGAGTTGCTTAAAGTGATCCCATATCTCAGGTTAGCTGTTATTATTTCAAAATATAGGCAGTTCCTTATAATATGTTCCAGAGAACATGTATTCAAGTTAATTGTGCTAAAGAAATTGTATACACTAAATTCTTTTTATTTCTGTTGCCATAGGCATTAGTCATACATCACCAGCATCTGAAAATGTTTTTTAATTTTTTGTTTCTTTCACAAATCATTTGACCAGTTTAATCAATTTCTGGCCAGGAAATATACCAATACCAGTGTATCTAATGATTAATTTTATTATTTCAGTTGAATTAAATCTTTTAACCTCTGCTAATATCTGCTTTCATTTTTGTGTTCTCCATAGATCTTATTTCATTCTTAGTCTTATGAAAACATTTAATAACCATACAGATACAGTACTACTATATGAAGGGGACATGGCCCAAAGAAATTTGTTAACTGACAGGCAGAGCCCTTATATAATAGCCTAAATGTGTTCTGATGTAGGAAGTCTCTGTCTTTTCTACCAAATGTGCAGAAGTACAGTTTGCATAAAAATTGATATTACCTGTTTATGCAGTGCACTTTCTGACTAGAAGGTGAGAAATTGGTTCAGGTTCAGGGTTCTGTGGTATGCAAGTAACCGTATTCAGTCTCCCAGAATGTATTCCTTTTTGTGGTTCTGAAAACCTTAATGTGTGGTCTAGTCAGGTGGGGTCTTTTGTTTGTTTTTTTCTTTGTTCACTATGCTTTTAGCACTTTGCTGAACTACGTAAGCAATAATATATATTTTTTTTAAAGCAAAGTTACTTTCTACTGAAGTGAACATTTTAGTGCTGTGGTATATAGGCAGCCAGGACCTATTTTTTCATTTTGAAAGATTCAAATGAAATACAATTTTTACTCAAGAGTTTGTTGCTAGTACCCTGGTTGCAAGATGAGAACAGTAAATATCTGAGCAGCATCTTTGATAAAGCAGCGTGGCACAAACTATCAGGGTGGATGAATGGAGGAACTTCTCTGAGATTAAGGTAGCTAATTGTTGGCTTTAGAAGTAAGTTCACAAAATTGAAGCAGGCATAGAAAAGCTAAATGCTTTTCTTTTAACTTGGTAGTAAATTCTTCCAATCTCTAGAAGAATGTTCCCTTTGAGGAAACTGAGACCCAGAGGAATTCAGTGAATTTCTCTAAACCACAAAGCAAAATTTGGAGTATTATATGGCCTTTGTGCCTCTCCATAAGAAAAAAAAAACCTCATTTTGGTAAATATGAAAACATTTCAGAATTGACAGGGTTATCTTTAACATTTGTTTCTAAATAACTTTAAAAGCATGGTTTTACTGGAGAAGAAGATCTTTCCAGTTTTAAGGATTTTTAAATTATAGATCATTTTGTCAAAGCCTCAAAAGTACCCATGTAAGACTTCTTATTACATAATTCAACATCCAGAAGTATGTTATTTGCCAGCCTCTGACTTAGGTATAAAAAATATGTTGGAATGCATTTGATCCCTGCAGTCATAGAATAGTTAAACAAGTAAACAAATGTTTAATATAAAACATGGTGAAGAAAACAGGATACAGTGATAGAGGAAAACTATATATCCAAGAAATGACTCTCTGAGTAAGAGGGGACTTGAAAAGTGAGAAGGTGCTCATGAGAAGAGTGTTCCAGGTAAAGGGGATGGCTGTAGAATGTTTTTTCTTTGCAGGACCAGATAGTCAGTATTTTTAGTTTCCTGAGCCATAGATTCTGTTGGTAGTTCCTCAACACTCCTCTTTTAGCACCAGAGGAGCAGTAGACTATATGTAATGAATGACTGTGGCGGTTTTCCAGTACAACTTTATTTTAAAAAGACAGCAGACCATCCTTTGCCAATCCCTGGAATAGAGAAATTGAAAACAAAGCCTGTTGTGAATGGGGAATTAAGTATTGGCAGTGGGGAAAAATGGGACCAAGATGAGGTTTGGAAAGAGAGGCATTGAAGCCCTGGTATAAGGGCTTCATACCTAATTACATGTACATTAGGAAGCCATTCAAGAATTTTAAACAAGAGGGTGCCTGGGTGGCTCTGTGGGTTAAAGCCACTGCCTTTGGTTCAGGTCATGATCCCAGGGTCCTGGGATCGAGCCCCACATTGGACTCCCTGCTCAGAGGGGAGCCTGCTTCCTCCTCTCTCTCTGCCTGCCTCTCTGCCTACTTGTGATCTCTGCCTGTCAAATAAATAAATAAAATCTTAAAAAAAAAAAAAGAATTTTAAACAAGACAGTGACATGATCTGATACGGATTTTTAAAATATTACTCGGGTTGTTGTGTGATGCATAAATTAGAGGGCCCAAGAGTTGAAGTGAGGAGAGTAGGAAGGAATAATCCAGTAATTCAGGTGAGCGAGCAATAGTGGTGATTTATACCAGTGTAGTGACAGTGGGAATAGAAGATTACAGATTCAGGATACTTTGAATGTAGAAAGATGTTACTTCTTAATAGGTTGGTTGTAGGGAATGTGGAAGAGGAAAGAATTCAAGAGGACTAGGTTTGGTTCTTGGGCAACAGGGTGTTTTCCATTTTTTTAATATAGGGATGGGGTAAAGAAAGGAACTCCCTTGAACAGGTTAATTTTAAGCTGCCGGTGAAATTGAATATGCAAATCTAGTTCTCTGAGAAATTTGAAGTGGAAATGTAAATTTGGGAATCGTGAGCATATAGATGAAGTCACAGGAAAGAGAAATGAGGAATTTAATCCTGAGGAATTAAAACATTTTAGGTATATTTAAGGATTGCAATGGAAACTGAAAAATGACCAGATTGAGCTTTAACTTCAAGTTATAAAATGATGTCAACATTTATTTAGCAGAGTTTTGTTTTTTTTTTTTTAAGATTTTATTTATTTATTTGACAGAGATCACAGGTAGGCAGAGAGGCAGGCAGAGAGAGAGGAAGAAGCAGGCTCCCCGCTGAGCAGGGAGCCTGATGTGGGGCTCGATCCCAGGACCCTGGGATCATTACCCGAGCCGAAGGCAGAGGCTTAACCCGCTGAGCCACCCAGGCGCCCCAGAGTTGTGGTTTTTATAACCATTTGACTCTGTGTGTTTGTGTGTGTGTTTAATCGCTAAAGACCATTTTAAAATTAAACATAGTGCTAATCAGTTCTGTTACTTGTGGGTAGGGTTAGGTAAGGGTGGAGCCATCTCCCACCCTTTGGCTTTATTGAGGTGTAACTGACAAAATTGTAAGATACTTAAGGGTCTTGTTCATTTTTTTGGAGTCCTCTTTTAAAAGATTCCTGTTTGGGATTTAAACTTGATGGAAAGTGTTTAAGCTCATAGTGAAGTAACTGAAGACCTGCTTTTGCTTCTTGTATCCACTGTTGAACACTTCATGTTTAATAATATGAAATAATTTATAAGTATCTGTAGTGGAAAAAGTACTGGGTAGAAAGTAGGGAGGACTGGGCTTTAGGCCTAATTCTGCTACTAACAGTCATGAACAAATTACTAGACTTCTCTGGACTTCAAATTACTAATTTATAATTGGGATTGATTTTGTTATCCTAAATTTAGGGCTTTAAAGTTATATAATGATTATGTATTCTGAAAATTTTATTTTTTTAAGACTTAGGAATATTAATAGTTTTAAAGTTTACTGTTGTCCTTTTCTGTGCCATAAAATGTATTTAGCATAAAAACATTTCCATCTTTAATTGTTTCTTGAAATCAGGGGAGAGAAATTTCCTTTGGTTTTAATATGGAAAGAACTTTATTCCAATTTTGTGATGCTTAATAGGTTTCTTAGATTCGCCTTATGCTTAATTTTCTTTTCTTACCCAAATTATTTCTCTTTAGTAATTGAATAATACTATGGTAGCCTCATGAATGAGCTAATTTTTGTACTTTGAAAGTTTGAACAAAAACGATGTTGACTTTAGCTCTACTAGAAACAGCTTCTTCCTAATAAAAAGAACATTGATTTCAGTGATTTTTTTAAAAGTATATCTTTTATATGTAAGTGTGTTATATGTAAGTGATGAATTACGTTATTTGTAAGTGTGATATGTAAGTGCTGAATCACTAAATTCTACTCCTGAAACTAATACTACACTATACGTGTTAACTAACTGGACTTTAAATAAAAACTTGAAAGATTAAAAAGAAAAAAAGAATCCATCGTATAGATACGTTTAAATATGTGTATAAAAAGTATTTATACTGATATTTACTGTAGTATTGTTTAAATGCTAAAAAAGGCTGAAAACTATATAAATGTTCACTAATAGACTGTTGAGTAAGTGGATTTATATCCACACAATGAAAAAAAATGAAGTCTTTATATCCATATATCCTGTTCTTCAAATATTCTCTTACTTTGGATGGAAGGCAGAATAAGGGAGCTTGATCCTGCTGACTTTTTTCATTCATTTAGAAAAACTCCCTATTGAGGACCTCTTACGTACCAAGCACTGGTCTAATAATAATCATTTGCGTTATATGAAAAGTCCCTGCCTTTGGGGAACTTAAGCACTTGAATCTGTGCCTAGTCATCTGATCAATTCTAAGCACTTTGACAGGTAGAGAAACTGAAGCTTAGAAAAATAGTTTGAATTTTTAAATGGCTTTCTTGTTTGAGGTTTTTTGTTTGTGTGGTAAACTGAAAAATCTTTTATAACACCCTATTATTTATTTTTTGTATATAGGGTTTCATTTGCTAAAAATGATGTCTCTATATAAACTTTTCTTCAGTATATTGATTTTTCTCCCCATTTTTGAAAGGAGAAAGAGAAGAGCCAGAATTTTAAATGTTATGTTTATTCACCAGTAAATTAAAGTGTTTCTGTGAGGGTACTAATGGCATGTGGAAATGAAGTTGGTATTCTTGGTAAGCTTTGGACTGTTTTGTTAAGCCAATTACTTAATAGACTTAGCATTTATAATAAAGCTTTTTTAGTTCTTTTCTTTCTTTCTAGGCAAATGTGAATGAGTGTAGTGGTTTTTATTTTAATGGCATTTAAGTACAAAATATATTATTAGAATAATAATTGCAGTGAATTATAAAAGGACATTGATAGAAACACTCAGGAATAAGATTTTTGTTAGCAAAGACAGATTCATTTCAGAAGCCCACAGATATTGAGTCTCTTGTGTTTCATCTACCAAAAAATAATTAAGACACTATGCCTGTCAGCAAGAATCTTCCAGTTTTAGTGAGGTAATCAGATTTGAAGAAGAATTATTTTGCTTGAGGAATTCAGGGCAAAGTAGAAAGAGGAGGTCACTTTTGATGAGCCTTAAAGAATTATTAAAGGTTCATCATACGAACAGAGGGAAAAGATAGTAAAAAAAATGGCATAAATAAAAAAGGCAGGTAAGCATGAGTATAGTCAGGTAAGATCAGTGAAGATGGACTATAAAAGGCTTCAGATACATTTTTGGGGAATGAGAGTGGTAAAGTAGGCTGGATTAGGTTTTAGGAAGACATTACAGGGAATTTGGGTTTTATCCTGTGGGTGGTGGGAGCCATTGGTTTTTTGTTTCCAAAAGAGACTGACTGAAGTGAAGATGGTGTGAAAGATTTAGTAGACATGCCATCTTAAGTGCTTCATTGCTACATATCTTTTGTTCTCCTGCCATCTTGTCCTTATTTTCTAACTTTTTAAGTTGTTGAAAGAAACAACTATTACAATGAATATTGAAGTAGCTTAGGGTGATGACAGGAGGAAAGCTGTGTCTGAGCTAGGGGTACAAACCCTTAAGAATATGATTTGGAAGAGTGACTGGAATATGATTAGAGGAATCCCCAAAGAGAAAGAGATTTGGGGGGATAATGAAGGTAATAGAGATTATTAGAGATCCGGGAAGATGGCAGCCACGGGATGGGAGGAGCCTAAGAAATTGAGTAGCTTCTCCTTTGAAAGGATTGGAAGAGAAATGATGTTGGGGAGAGCCAAGGTTAAGGTGTTACTTAATTTGGTAAATTCACCCATGTGTTAAATACTCGCTATTCCCAGTTAAATTGTTGTGTAGACTAAGCACTGTGAGGGCAGATACCCCTTTCTGTCTTGCTTTCTGTTATATTTTCTAGTGGTGTTCTTTTAATGTTTATCAAAAGAGCAAGTGACCAACCTAGGACCTGTCTTATTCTTGTTTTTGCCTCCTGCTCCTTCATATAGTTGGCGCTCAATAATTGTCTATGGAAACGAATCCCTGAGAATACTAGCAGTCCGATGGAAACCATGCATTATGTTCACCAGCTGCCAGATTCCGTTTTGTCTTCCAGATGTGCTTCTACCTACCCAGTTAACTGCTAAATCCAAACCCTGTTCAAGTAGAGTATGTTTCACCATTTAAAAGCACAGTGAAAATTTTGGGGTCTATAGCTCTCATTTTTTGAGATGAGTTTGTCTGTCTGGAGGGAGCCAGATTGTGTGATCCTGTGGAACGAGGGGGGTTTTCTTTCCCCATGTTACTGAAGAGAACAAAAAGACTTAATTACCATATTGCCATGCTTTGTGTATGTTTTACTACTTATTCTGTCAGTATCTTTGTCCAGAGTTTAATTATGGTCTAGTGCTATAAGGGTTTTTAATGTATATCTTTTGTCTTAACCATTGTGAAGGTAATACTTTACAAGTGATAGATAATTCATGTCCTTCTGTGGTATACTCCTTTCTTTCAGTTTTCATTTCCAGCCATTAGGTAAAAAGCTCTACTGGTTTTCATGGCACTACTTTGTACTCATAGAGAAATCCTGATTTTTCTAACTCTTTTTTTATATTAACTGAGGACATATTTTTTAAAATGATGCCAAATTTAGATGATTTCTTATTTGCTTTAACATGTAGCAAATACTCTTTATGTATGGAATTATAAAAATACATTGTCCTAATTTACCACTGTGTGCCCCTGCTTTGTGCCTCATGATTCTCTACTGCTATTCATTGTACTCTACTTTGTATTAAGGTCATAGGAATGCTAGTATTGGGCTCCTCTATCCCCCATAGTGGCTAGCACCCTGCTTTGCTTGTTGGAAGGAATCATTATATATCTGAATTGACAGTTTGAAGAAAGATTTTTATGTATTCTTTTGAATTACGAGCTTTGTTTTGGACACTTAGAAAGTGAGTGGGGAAATTCTGCCACTAGGAATGAATTTTAAGTTGAAATTCAGGTAATGTGCTCCTTATAAAATGCTTAAACATACATTACTAAGTATTAAATATATGTTAGTAAAATTACTTACAGAAGAATGTTCTGACAGCACCCAAGAAACAAGTTTACCCTGTAGTAGCTATCTTACTATTTTGTCCATGATACTGGTATGATTCCTCTGATCGAGACTGCCACCTTTTTTTCTGAATGATAGTGAAAATAGTGAGAAACAGTACTATCAGACTAGAAAATATCAGGAAGGCAGTGAATTTTATATCATTGAGGAATCTTTTGTCGTTAGTGAATTCTTGGAAAGTTTAAGATACCAACAAATTTAAGATTAATGCTCGTAAGCTTAGTACAAGTTTGCTTTTGAAATACAAAAATCTTAAGGTTGTTATGTATTGTGAGAGAGAGCAGTATCTATTCAAACTTACATTGAGTATACAGATATTAGATATTAGCTGCTTTACAAACTCCTCTACTTATGAAGTAAAAGGATTCCTTCCAGTTAACAGAGAAATTTGTTTTTTAGAAGGAAGGAAAGCAAGAATCAAGTAGAAATTGAGTGTTTAGGAAGTACTGTATAACATATGTCACCATATTTATGTATATGTGTTTTGTGTCACATGTTTCTCAAAATCTAAAGCACTTGGGAATGCAGATCCTGATTCAGTAGAACTGACCTAGGACCCAAGATTTTGAATTTCTAACAAGTTCCAAGGTGATGATAATGATCATGATGACGGTCTTGAACCTTATTCTATGTAAGGGCCACACTTACAGAGTAGCAAGATCGAATATTTATGTGATACTATTATAAATAAGTAATACCAATAACATTATGGTTATAACAAATGCGTATATGACATTTACTGTGGGCTGGCCCCTGTTGTAAGCATTATTTATATATTAACTCATTTTATCCACACAACTCCTTGAAGTAGGTGTTGTTATTATTCCTCTTTTGTAAAAACTTGATACACAAAGAAGTTACTGGTGGTTATGTATCTATTAAGTGTTGGATCTGTGATTTGCATCAGACAGGCAAACTTTTCAGCAACTGCACTCCTGTGCCGCCACTATTCCCTATATAGGACTGTTAACGTAAAAATAGCAAAGTATTATACTATTTCTTTTTAATCTTTTAAATTAAGAGTTCTCAGGAGAAAGCGAAGATCTGTGGAGCTTTTTAAAACCTATGTGTGTCAGATTAGGAGAGGTGTCTTCTACACTTCATGGAGATGGACTTCTCTAGGTAGCCACTTTTATTGACAGGTTTATGTCATCACTGATGTAAGTTTTTGAGCTCTTCAAGAATAACTCTTTAATGATATTCCTTAGAAGAATAGGGTTTACATAACGTAAAATTTGTAAAGTGACAGGCTCCTGAAAAAATTCAGATGTAAGTGGGAACTTAAATGTTATTTTTGATCATGTAAATGTTGCATATTTATCTAAATAGTCAGATGAAATATTTGTTTCAGAATTTGGAAACCGGAGGGTACTTAGCAGACATCCTGTGGCTCTTAATTTTTTTTTTCCAAAGAGTGGAAAATGCACTTTTTAAATTCTACAGAACCAATATAAATCATATGTATTCAGGAAAATGGAGCCTACCTTGCAGTAGTATTAAGACATCTTAGTGGAGCAGGAAATAAATGCCATTGTTCTAGTCAACCTCGTTAATAATATGGGTAGGAGGAGCTACAGACCAGATAAGTTAACTAACTTATTCAAAGTTCTGGTTAGTAACTGCCCTGAAAGTTGTCCTCAAATACTAATTTGATTTTTTAACTTTGAGTGATGGTTAAAATACTTTAGATTTCTAGGAGATTATATGCCTTTAACATTTTAGTTTCTCTGTGATATTTTGTAAATGTTTTTTGTGTAATTTAGCATATGCTCCATGTTATTCATGACCCATTTTGTGTTTTTTTATCAATTTCTTTTTTTTTTAAGATTTTATTTATTTATTTGACAGATCACAAGTAGGCAGAGAGGCAGGCAGAGAGAGGAGGAAGCAGGCTCCCTGCTAAGCAGAGAGCCCAGTGTGGGGTTCAATCCCAGGACCCTGGGATCATGACCTGAGCCGAACGAAAGCAGAGGCTTTAACCCACTGAGCCACCCAGGCGCCCCCACTTTGTGTTTTTAATACACAATGTGTATTTCAATATTTCAATGCAGAATAATGCTAAATATAGTTTTCTGTACTTCAGAGATTTGTCTGTATTTGAATTAAAAATTGTCCTGAGTTTTGAGACTTTTTAAGAAGGAAGTTGTTAATTTTCAGTAGTCCATATCACATTAATTATATGGCTCATTTCTAGTTTCAGTGGACTTTAGAGCTAAAATTTTTATAATTAGTTTTAGCCAATGAATTTCTTTGTGTTACCTAAACATTTAATTAGGATTGGCTGGCTGGGATTTTGCCCAGGCATTGAAACTGAGAGGGTGAAAGAAAATTGTAATTAATGATTTAATTGTGTGTGTTGGCGGCAGGGGTGGGGGGAAAGACTGTGCAGATTATTAATGTCTTTGACTCTCCAACCAGCCAAGAACTCCTGGCCCAAGGTTAGCATCCTTGTCAATCCATGAAGATACTTAGATAAGAAAACTCGAGGGCAAAGACTGGGAACTTGTAGGTCTTGGCATGCTCATGCCTACTGGCCTCTCTTGTCATCTTCCTTTCCATCCTCCTCTTCCTTTTGCCAATAATTTGATTGAAGATGTGTTTCATGCAACTTGGACATTATCAGTGAACAGATTTTAATCACAGTGCTGAAAAATAAACATTTTCTTTTGACTTAGTAATTCCACTTTAATCTTGGCTGAGGATGTAATTAAAAGGACAGGAAAAGCTATGTTCACAGAAATGAAGAATGTAGTATGCCAGTTTGAATTATTCCAGAGTCATTCATAAGTTGACACCCCTGAAGTAATTAACAGTTCTTTGATTGGCATTCAGTTTGCCTTTTTTTTTTTCCCCTTAAGATTTTATTCATTTATTAGTACAAGCTGGGAGGAGGGGCAAAGGGAGCTAGAGAAGCGGACTGACAGCCCCCGCCCCTGCCCCTGCCGCTGAGCAGGGAGCCCCTCTGTCTCTGGCTTAATCCCTGCAACCTGGAATCATGACCTGAGCTGAAGGCAGTTGCTTACCAACTGAGCCACCAGAGCACCCCTCAAGTTGCAAATTTTAAGAATAAACATTGTGACATCCTAGTTTATGTTTACAGTATAATAACAAAACGGCACAACTTGAGAATCATAGTTGTTGCAGATTTTAAAAAGTTGATAAGAGCCGTTTATTTTCATATACATTTCTATGAATTTTAGCCCATGTGTATAGATTCATATAAATGCTGCCATAATTAGAACAGAACATTTCTTCACCCCAGAACACTCACTGTTTTCCCTTTGTAATCATATACTCCTCCTTCCCTGAGATTTGGCAACCACTGATCTATTCTGTGACTGTAGTTTTTGTTTTCTCAAGAATGTCTTGTAAATGGAATAATACAGTCTGTAACCTTTTGAAACAAACGTTTTTCATTCAGCATAGTTATTTTGAGACTGCGCCAAGGTGTTGTATGTATCTGTAGTTTGTTCCTTTTTATTGCTGAATAATATGTTCTATTGTGTGAATGTACCACGGTTTACATATCCATTTACCTATTTATTTGTTCAATGAGTTTTGGATGATATGTAGTTTTTTTGTGATTATAAAGAGAGCTACTGTGAACATAAATGTATAGGTTTTGTGTGTATGTAAGTTTTCATTTCTCTGGGATAAATACCTATGAGTGGGATTGCTAGGTCATACGCCAAACTGTTTCCTCTAGGGCTATACTATTTTGCATTCTCATTAGCAATGTATAAGAAGAGTTTGAGTTGTTTGGCATCTTTGTCAGCACTTGGTATTGTCAGTATATTTTATTTTAGCTATTATAATCGGTATCTTATTTTTAAAATTTTCATTTCCTTAATGGCTAGTGTTGTTGGACATGTTTTCATGTGTAAAATTGCCTTTATATAACCTCTTCAGTAAAGTGTCTTTTCAAGTCTTTTGCCCATTTCTTAATTGTTTGCTTTCTTCACTGAGTTGTAAGAGTTTTTATATCTCTAGAGAGAGATTCTGGATACAGATCATTTGATATTTTCTCCCAGTCTGTAGCTTGTTCATTTATTGTTTTAACAGTGTCTGCAAAAGAGAAGTTTCTGATTTTGATGAGGTCCAGTTTATCATTTTTTCCTTTTATAGATAATGCTTTTGGTGTTAGGTTGGCAGTTGGTTAAAATCTCAGATGACTTTTTCTTTCTGTATTTTATTCTGATAGAACCTTTTTCTTTGAATTGTTATCATGCTTTGAAATGCTATAACTAGGTATTTTTCTCCTAAAGCAGAGGGTAATGTTGAATGTTAATTGTTCTTTAAAAAATCAGGATTCAGAATTGTATCAATATTATTACAAGTATACAAAACATACTTGTGTTGAAAAAAGAGAGATTGTCTTTTCTTGGTCTTCGGTCAGCCCCCGAATCTTTTTTGTTTTTTTTAAATAGACTATTTTTTCAGTCATTCTTAGATTTATAGCAGAATTGAGATGGTATAGTCATTTCCCATATTCCCACTGCCTCCGCCACTATCAGTAGCACTCCATACCAGAGTGGTACAATTGTTACAGTGACTTGTCATTATCACCCAAAGTCCATAGTTTATGTTAGGGGTCACTCTTCATGTGTTGTACATTCTGTGGATTTTAATGATGGTATAATGAAATGTATCCACCATTATAGTACCATATGAAATAGTTGCATTACCCTAAAAATCCTCTGTGCTCTGTCTGTTCATCTTTCCCTCTACCCTGACTCCTAGCACCTGATCTTCTTCTTTGATTTTTTTCTTTTTTTAAAAGATTTTATTCATTTATTTTGACAGAGATCACAAGTAGGCCGAGAGGCAGGCAGAGAGAGAGAAGGAAGCAGGCTCCCTGCTGAGCAGAGAGCCTGATGCGGGGCTCGATCCTAGGATCATGACCTGAGCCTAAAGCAGAGGCTTTAACCCACTGAGCCACCCAGGCGCCCCTCTTTTGATCTTTTTTTTTTTTTTTTTAAAGATTTTATTTATTTATTTGACAGAGAGAGATCACAAGCAGGCAGAGAGGCAGGTAGAGAGAGAGGAGGAAGCAGGCTCCCTGCTGAGCAGAGAGCCCGATGCGGGGCTCGATCCCAGGACCCTGAGATCATGACCTGAGCCGAAGGCAGCGGCTTAACCCACTGAGCCACCCAGGCGCCCCTCTTTTGATCTTTTTATAGTCTCTTTTGTTTTGCCTTTTCCAGAATGTCATGTAGTTGGAATGATATGGTAGGCAGTAGCATTTTCAGATTGTGTTCTTTCACTTGGTAATTTGCACTTAAGGTGCCACCATTGGTGGGTTAATGGATCATATCTTTTTAGTACTGAATAATACTCTGTTTTCTGGATGTACCACAGTATATTGTTTCACCTACTGAAGGAAGTGTTGGTTGCTTCCAAGTTTGGGCAATTATGAATAAAGCTGCTGTAAACATGTGAGTCTGGGGTTTTGTTTGGACATAAGTTGTCAACTTTTTCAATATTTATAGCAAGGAGCCTAATTGATAGATGGTATGGTGGGAGTACATGAAGTTTTGTAAGAAACTACCAAACTGTCCTCCAAAGTGGCTGTGTATCATTTTGCATTCCCACCAGCAGTGAGCAAAAGTGCTTGTTCGCTATATCCTCAGCAGTATTTGGTGTAGTCAGTGTTTTGGATTTTGGCCATTCTGATAAATGTGTAAGGGTGTCCCATTGTTGTTTTAATTTGCAATTTCTTTCTTTCTTTAAGATTTTATTAAGTAATCTCTACACTATAGAGTCGCATACTATACAGACTGAGTCACCTAGGCGCCCCTCATTTTGCAACTTCTTAATCAGATGTTGGACATCTTTCAGTATGCTTATTTGCCATCTGATTATCTTTTTTGGTGAGGTGGCCAGGTCTTTTGCCAGTATTTTAGATTGGGTTTTCTTGGTGACTTTTTTTAATTCCTTGTATATATTGGGTAACAGTCCTTTACCAGATACACCTCCAAATATTTTCTCCCAGTCTGTGTCTTGTCATCTCATGCTCTTGAACAAAATCTGTTGCTCTTCAAGGGATTCTAATTTTCTGCCAGGTTCGTGATCTACTGCTCTTGGCTACTGTCTGTATCTTGTTTTTTGCAAGATTAAGTGCCATGAACAAGCCATCAGTTTTCAATTACTCATTTTAGCCTTATTGTCACAGCTGGTCCATCCTATTCTCCGTTTCCATGGCTTTGGTGCTTGTTTTTTCCTTGTTTCACCCCTCAAATTCTAGCTCTTCACCTGGATAACCTTCATGTAGCTTTTCCTATACAGTAATGGTGGATATACTTGGTCTGCTTGCCCCCTATGGTACTGGTACCACCTCTACAGCAGGGTTCCTTCCTGTTTGCCTTTGCTGATGCAAAAACTAATTGTGGTTTTGAGGGTGTGAGATTAACCATGTTATTCACACACAAACTGACCCCAATTCCTATCTCTTGTAAATTTTATGTATTCTGTTAACAGTTTGTAAAATAAGAGTTAAATCTTTTTATCCCCTACTTAATGTGTTTTTTGGTTTATATGCAAACTTACCTTTTAAAAAGCCCATTTTAATCTTCATAAAGGTTGAATTTTCATCTTATTCCTACCTTTTATTATGTATATTTGAACAAATATTTGTTCACTTTTCATCTCTCAGAGTAGAAGGACAGTTTTCTGAGGCATCACTAGCAGAAGAAGTATTTGTTCATAGAGTGATCTGAATAATTAGGAGAATGCAGCAAGTGTATGTAAAGCATTTATTTTATGTCTTATAGTCCTGTGTCTGTGTGTGTGAGCATAATCATTCAAAAATAAATGTAACAGAGTATGTCTGACCAGCAGGAGATCTTCTGGGGCACCTCTTACAACTCTCATGTCCTGTGATAGAGGTTAATTATTGTGAATATATTTAATATCACTGAATTTTACACTTAAAAATTACTAAGATGATGAAGTTTACATTATATAAAAATGATATATCATTTGTGCTTAGGTCATTGGCCAAAGCAGATCCATGACCACATCTAACTTCAACAGTAAAAAACAAAGTAAAAATAACAAAATTAATAGCAGCTATTTTCTGCTAAGTAAAATTCATTGTTACTGATTTGTCAGGATAATTTTTGAGGCATGATGCAAATAAAGCAGTTTTATCATTTATGACACATTGTACTAGTTGATCACATTTTTATTTTGTTGAAAGGCAGGTGTAAGTATAAATATTATATAAATACTTGAGGTGTTTTATTTGGAAGTGTATATAAATCAGTAATTTTAGGACACGTGTCTTTTAAAAATTTGAGTGGTCAGAGTTTTTCATTCATTTAACAGATACACCAAGCACATTTTTGCATTCCAAAATTAGGGTGACTTTGTTAACATGTAACTTGACTTTATAACAGAGGGGTATTCAGAAGTTCACTTAAGTCATTAAGAATAATTAATTGTTAGATATATAGTACTGTTTCCCTAGTATTGTCATTATTTAATTTAATTGCTATTCAAAATTTAGTGGTTCACTGAAAGTATATGAAGGATTGGTGAGGAATTTTATAAATAGGCATATTTTCAGTTTGTGGGGTTTTTTAGTGTTAGCTGTCATGGGAATTGCATCTGACAAGTGCCAGACTTAATGAGTTGGAATAAATGCTTTAGTATCCACTTTACAAAAAAGTATTTAACACAGTACTATCTATGAACCACGTGTGTGTCACTTTGATATAGTCAGTATGCTTATGGGTGATACGTTTAAAAGTCAAGGAGCTTATTAGTCATACGAAGAAAGATTACCTGTGATACAGTGCTAATTATGTGATATAGGCTAGTGATTTTCAGAATACACATCTACTAGAACAGACATTGTTCATCACTAAAATCTCTTAACAGGTGTTTTTCCTCTAGTATATAAGAAAAATTAGATACAGTTTTCTCAATTTGAATTTATTCTCCCGTTTGTGGGAATAGTGTGTTTTGTATATATATTTTTTTTAGTCTTCGGCACTTGCCACTACTTGTTTTTACTTGTTTATACTAGTGCTAATATGCAGTGACATTTTATTTACTGTTTATAATTCAAGTTTATAGGTTATCTATATATCTCAACACCCATTAAATAATTTGTTTTTTCACAAAACACCATGACTTCAGATTCTCCCCAACCTAAAAATGTTTAATCACTACTAGAGGTGTTTGGAGCTAGAACGTGTCTGGTTAGGGCTAGACCGTGGAGGATTTGGGTGGGTTGGAATAATTAGGGAGGTTGGCAGTGTAGTCCCAAAGTTACAGGAACTTAGAGAACAAACTGCTTTTTTATGATAAAGCTAGAATCAGTCTAAATTCCATTTTCTAGTCCGTAATCATATCATTGGACAGATAGCGTAGCAGGAAGTACTAGTAGTTAGGAATTTATTGGAGAAGGTGGCAATATGCTTGTGGACTATGGAAAGGAATTCTTGGAGTCTGAGTAGTCTTAGCAGGATTGCATTGCAAAGGCATTTCAGACTCAAGGCAACTTGATGTGCAAAGATAGATATCCTGAAAAAGCTTACCATGTTGATGGTGGATTCATGGTATTGGAGGGTAGGGTGAATAAAGTAAAGGGTCTTCTAGATGCCAGGCACTGTTCTAGGTGTGGGAGGCACACATGGAAAAAAGACAAAATCCCTGCTGGTGTGGATCTTGCATTTTAGTGAGAGGAACAGTAAGTGGATAAATAGGTAAAACAGTAGGCAATGACAAGTACTGTGAGGAAAAATTAGTGCAAAGAGTGGAGATAGAAGTTGTTTGAAATAGGGTGGTCAGGAAAGACCTCTTTGTGGAAGTGAAACTTGGGTAGAAAACAGGGTGTAAGCTGTGTGAAATGTGCAGAGCAAAGAGTAGAACACAGTTGTTGGATGCAGCCCCACGGTAGCTGGAGCATGGTGAGGTTAATAGTTTATGTTCAGTAAGTGCTGGCCGAGTGCCAGGCACTGTTCTCAGTGTGTCACTAGTGTTCATTTAACCTCGACAGCAATCTACAAAATGGATACTGTTTCACATGTAAGGAAAACTGAGGCACAGAGATGGAATAAATTACCCAAGGTGACACAGCTAGTCAGGGAGCTGGAGTTGAGCCCAGTAGTTTGACTCCTAAGTCAACATTTTTAACCATTCTGCAAGGATGGGGAAGGGGAGGTGTAGTAAGAAATTTAGTTGGAACAATAGCCTGGGACCAATTCTCTGGGGCCCTGTAGTTCCTTAAAGTATTTCGGATTTTATTTTGACTGTGATTAGGTTGTTGGAGGGTTGAGAACTGCCCAGGTGGTTGCCTTATAATTCTGGAGATCAGGAGATGGGTCTGGACTATCCAACACATTTGTTAGGTTATCTGTATTTAGGTTATATTATAGCTTAAAATATTTCTACTGGCC
Source organism: Lutra lutra (assembly GCF_902655055.1). Lineage (NCBI taxonomy): Eukaryota > Metazoa > Chordata > Mammalia > Carnivora > Mustelidae > Lutra > Lutra lutra. The sequence goes on along the minus strand of NC_062280.1, from coordinate 34,076,510 downwards.
TATAACCTATTTCTTTGATGTAAAATTGAATATTCCATACCATTTTATTGAACAGATATGTGCATGTATACATATGAGAGTGTGTTTGTATGTGTGCACATGTGTAAAATACTTTAATGAACTCTTCTGTTAATAGGTGCGAGAAGATGTACTAAATTCATTGAATAACAACTTTCTTCAAACGCTAAATCAAGCTTGGAATGATCATCAAACAGCTATGGTGATGATTAGAGACATACTAATGTATATGGTAAGTAGAGCTTTTTTGTTTTTCCTTTAAGAAGTTGGGCATTTCAAAACCGTGTCTTTCTTCTTTCTGTCCCTTTAGTCGAATTGCACAGGTAAGTGTGGAAGGCGTTACTTTAAAAAAAAAAAAAAAAACTTCCCTTACAGGGACCAGCCTTAGCTTATATGAAGTAGAACCTTAATTATTCATATATTTAATGATTAGAATGGAAGACTGAAAGAGAAAGGTCTAATTTTTTTTTCTCAGTATACAACACTTGTACTTCAAAATGGAAAATGCTGAAAAACTTCATTAATGTCTCTTTTTGAGTAACAGTGGTTGAATGACAGCATGAGAGATGAAAGCTTAGTATTCTCTTACATGTTTTTAAAAACCTAATGTCTTTACATCTTCAGTGATGAGGTGTCATTTTATACAAGTATGCTTGTAATAATTATATTCTAATAGCTGCTGTCTGTCTTAATAGTAAATCTTTGCAGTATGTTATTCAGATACATATTCCATTTCTTACCTGTTACTCTTGTTTTTTGTTTTGTCAGTCAAGGAAAAACCGTATTCAGCAATTTGGAAAACATTGATATGAGCTAAGCTGTTTAATGACTATAAAGGAGATTAACTATCGAGTTTTTTCTTACCTTTGTGTGATTATAGAATGGAGCCAGATTCATCAAGCTTAATTACTGTGTCAGGGCAAAATTAACAAGTCTAATAACTTTTCTTGTTACTTCAGTGTTTATATTTGGGAATTGGACATACAGTTTTCTTCTAAGGTTTTACTCTCTGTTTTTCAAATTTTTATTTTCAGTTTCTTTAGTTTGATTCTAGCTATAGTGATGAGAGCATGTCCTAGTTTTTCACTTGCTAGCATAAAGCAGTGGTTGGAAAGAATTTCCAGTGAGAGCAAACGCTCTGGAGTTTTTTGTTCTGCTCAGAGAATGCAGTCAGGCCTATTACCCCTGGTTTTACAGGGCTTAGTGGCAAGGGGTCAGGGAGAGGCTACTTCAATTTTTAGGGGTTGGTAAAAAAAAGTAGAACAGTATTTAGCCTTTCTGAGCCTCATTTCCTCTTCAGGAGGTAGATTCATTCTGTGCTGACATTTTGAGGTAAAGGAGACAGCATGTGAAGACATACAATGCCTTGGATATAAATGTGAAACGAGTTAGCTTATACTGTTCTCACTAAGTCCTAGATTTGACGAGTCTTTAAATTTTAACACTAACAAACACTAAGATAGAAAACCACTTGTAATTTTATGGTCCATTACTCTATTGATAAAGAAGTATTTCAAGATTATACACACAGTCAATCTTACATGTTTTAAAAAATTTCTCTTCTATTTCACTTCCTTTGGGGGGTGGGGGATAGGGTTCCCAAATGAAATGTCAAACTGTTATGTGACGATAGTCCAGAAACAAATCAGTTTATTCCTCGGCTTCCTCATTTATAAAATGAAAAATAATATTTTGCTCATTGGGTAGGGTAGCCATGATGCTTGAAGGTGCCATTCATACAGAGTACTATAGCCCCTGGACCAAGTAATGTGCTCAGTAAAAACTCACTAGGATTAAGGTTTCTTGTCCCTTTATCCTTTCATCAAACCTGATAGGACCACAGCCCTGGATAAAACCAGCAACTTAGTTTTCCTGGGCCTCTGCTGGAGGAAACTCCAACAGGGTAGATCATTACAACTGTTTGTCCTTTGTCACAATGTCCAGTTGTCTTATTTCCCCTCTACTAGTTTCTCTCCAAACCTCCAGCTTTCCTGCTGGCCTCCTCACTCTTAAATAATATTGCCTTCCACTTCTCACAGAAAAGAACAAGCATCAGGTGGAACCTATGTTCGTTTCTTAACCACTAAATCTCCAGTTTTGCCTGTATTTTTTCCCTTTTTGTGTTTTTCCATTTCCCTCTTGTTTTAATGGAGGCATTGTCTTCCCTCATCTTAAAGGCCAGTTTTCCTCTTTTTACTGAGTCTTACTTATACACATGAGACATGTTTAGGCCACTCACATCCTCAGAATCCTACTAAATTTTCTCTTTTACTCTGTGCTGCCTCCTAGGGTCATTGTCATTCACAGGCAAATGTCTCCTAAGAAATGTTGACCCTTGGCTATCTCCCTTTTCTCATCTTTGATTCACTTTGAATACATTCCAGTTAAGCTTCTTCCTCAATTAATGCTCTTCAGTCTTGCTCTTATGAGGATCACCATGTCTGCACATCTCTGAAGTCAGAGATCACTGCAAATGCTTGTGCTCCTTGATTTTTTTCTACAGCACTGGGGACAGTTGACTACTATTTTCTTTTCACGTGCTGGCCTTTGGGGACAGTTGACTACTCTTTTCTTTTCACATGCTGGCCTTTGGTTTCAGTGACATAGCACTCCCTCAGTATGCCTCCTGCCTTTCCCGACTGTTCCTTCTCAGCTGCTCCTCCTCCTCTGCCCTTTAAATAGAGGCAGTCTTAGGGCTTAGTAACCTGGACTTCCTCCTCCTGGTTCACTCAGCTCCTGCTGTAGCTTCAGTAAGTACCTCTGTGCAGATGATTCCCAAATCACATCTCCATTCTCATTTTCTGAGATTAAGCTTTGTTATATTCATTTGTCAAGTTGATGGCCATCTTTGTTGTCTGAGAGGGACTTCAAAGTTGGCATTTCCAAATGAATGCAAAATTGGTACCATTCTATTTGTTCATGCCAGAAACCTGGGAATTATTCTTGTCAGTGTCTTCATCCCTCCATCATATATTTCTAGAATCTGCAGTTTTTCGATTTTCATAACTACCCAGCAGGAAAGCACCTTCATTTCTCTCTCAGAGCATTTCGTGACTAGTCTTAGAACACTCGCTGTGCTCCTAGAGTGCTTAGTTGAAAGCATGTGATCAAGTCGGCTGAAGTTCTTATTGCTCATCTTGAAATCTTCACACATGTCTTCTGTGTGGAAATGTTTCTAGAACGTTTCCTCTCCGTATGTGATTTGCTCCTACTTATCCTTTAAGTCTCAGTAGATTTCTGGTAAGCTTTCCCTGACCTACACTGTGTACTGCCTACTGGCCGCAGTTGCTCTCCTTGTACCCAGTGCTCTTCCTTTGTATCATTTATCACAATCATTATTAACAGCTGTTTAGGGCCTTGTCTCTCCATTAGACTGAACATTATGAGGAGGGGCCAGTGTCTTGTCACCACTGTGTCCCCAACACCTATCACAGCTTGCACCAACTAGGCATTCAAGTGTAACTTGAATAAATACATGTACATGGAATCTTTATTTAAAAATAGATTATAGATTATAATATAGATTATAGATTATAATAGATATAGATATAGATTTAATAGATCATAGATTTTTAGTAGATTATAGATTATAGATTACAGTTTTTATAGATTATAAATTAATTTTTAATAGATTATGGATTACAGTTTTGCAAAATGCTTTTTAAAATATGCTGTTGTTTGTCTGCCTTTCGGGTCAGGTCATGATCTCAGTGTCCTGGGATCAAGCCCTGCATTGGGCTCCCTGCTCAGTGGGGAGTCTGCTTCTCCCTCTGCACCTCACCCTTGCTTGTGCACACTCATGCACTCTTTTTTCTCAAATAAATAAGTAAATAAATAATCTTTTTAAAAATATACTATTGTTGGGGTGCTGGGGTAGCTCAGTCGGTTTAAGTGTCTGATTCTTGATTTTGGGCTCAGGTCCTGATCTCAGGATCCTAGGATCCACCTGCAAGGGTTCCATGCTCAACAGGGAGTCTGCTTATCCCTATGAGCCTCCCCCTGCTTCTGCTCACTCTTTCTTGAATCAAAAAATCTTTTAAAAATACATGCTGTTAAGGATTTGGAGAGAATTTAAAGTGTTGTTGATAAAATATCTTCACATTCCACAAGATAGAATTCTTTCATTTTCATACTCTTTTATTCTCTTTATTTGCTTTTTATGCTTAGTATTCTGAGCTTAAAGATAAGTGCTTTTTATTTTTTATTTTTTTTTTAATTTTTTAAAGATTTTATTTATTTATTTGACAGAGAAAGATCACAAGTAGGCAGAGAGGCAGGCAGAGAGAGAGAGAAGCAGGCTCCCCACTAAGCAAAGAGCCTGATATGGGGCTCGATCCCAGGACCTAAGATCGTGACCTGAGCCCAAGGCAGCGGGTTAACCTGCTGAGCCACCCAGGCGCCCCAATAAGTGCTTTTTAAAATTAAGGTAAGATTTTATACATTGAAATGTGCAGAACTGGAGTTAGAAAATTACTTTGACAAATACAGGCATTTATGTAACCAATACTTTGGTCAAGAAATACAAATGCTTTTAATTGCCAAGAATCTAAGGACTTTTTCCTATTGATGTCTGCATTTTCTTTTTCTTTTTTTTTTTTTTTTTTTTTTAAAGATTTTATTTATTTATTTGACAGAGAGAGATCACAAGTAGACGGAGAGGCAGGCAGAGAGAGAGAGGGAAGCAGGCTTCTTGCTGAGCAGAGAGCCCGATGTGGGACTCGATCCCAGGACCCTGAGATCATGACCTGAGCCGAAGGCAGCGGCTTAACCCACTGAGCCACCCAGGCGCCCCAATTTTTTTTTTTTTTTTTTTAAGATTTTATTTATTTATTTGACAGAGAGAGATCACAAGCAGGCAGAGAGGCAGGCAGAGAGGAGGAAGGGAAACAGGCTCCCTGCTGAGCAGAGAGCCCGATGCGGGGCTCGATCCCAGGACCCTGGGATCATGACCTGAGCCGAAGGCAAGGCTTAAACCACTGAGCCACCCAGGTGCCCCGATGTCTGCACTTTTTCTTTGAAGAGTTTTACCATCATTCCAGAGTTCTCAGGTGACATAACCTGCTAGATAGGGCACATACCTGAAGCATACTGGTTGTACCATCATGGATCCTAGACAGATAACCTTCTGATGGTGAATACCGGCTATAACTGTTGGAATTCTAGATCTCAGGCTCCGAGAGGGAGGAGAGAAGATTCTTCACTATCTACCTACCTACCACCTACCTACTCAGCTAGCTGACTTTTGCTCTTTACGGAGATGTCTATAAAATGCCATGCATCAGCCTCGACGTATAGATACTGTGGGACACACTGACTCTTGAAAATGAAAGTGGAATCATTGGTTATGTGGAGGCAGCCACTGGTCACACTTTGTTCCACATAATTTGGTTGTGCGGCTGTGTGCAACATTTCAAAAGCAATGTGTACATGTCTCTAGATGGAACATGTCACTTCTAGTTTCTGCCCACTCTACCCCTTCCTAATATTTGAAACTTACATGTTGAACTTCTAAGATTGGTTTGGGGCTACTTAATAAAAGTTTCATTTTCAATTTTAATTGTTTAAAAGATTAATGATTGGAGAAAGATTTGAGCATTTTACAAGAAAATTTGTCCTGGTTCTGTAAAAGTTTTAATTGTCAATATAGCTCATAAGTATATGTTACTATTCAGTTAATTTTTCTTTGTAAACTGTAAAAATGACGGGATGCCTGGGGAACTCAGTCGGTTAAGCGTCTGTCTTCCACACTGGTCGTGATCCCAGGGTCGTAGGATCAAATTCCGCATCCTGCTCCCTGCTCAGTGGGGAGCCTGCTTCTCCCTCTGCCTGCCACCCCCTGCTTTCTTCTCCCTGCCTCCCACTCTCTCTCCTTCCCTCTTTAACAAATAAATAAAATCCTTTAAAAAAAATTTAAAAACTATAAAAATGAATATAGTGTGAAGGGAAGTTAAAGTTGTGGATGGTATTCTGTAGGCTACTTTTGAGCAATTAGAATTAATGGCAAAGGAAATAGAAAAACGTTTTCTAATGTGATATATAGTGTTACTAGAAGGTTAGTAGAGAAGTTTTCTGCATAAAACTATGGCAACTTTATTTTCATTTTTTTACTTGAATTTGTCCATACTTCAGTCATTTTCACAAATAACAAAGCTGTAGTGTCATTGCAGGTTTTTCCTTAAAGGGAGGCTGTGAGTTATAGGCACAAGGTGAGAGTTAACCCAGGAAGGGAGGGTCACTGCTTCTTTGAGCTATTTATTTGGAAAGTCATTAAGTATGAGTAAAGAGGTCAAGCAGAATGTAGCAATAACATTGTGAAGAAGAGAGAAGCTAACGAACTTTTGATGCTCTTGGTCTCCTTTGTAAAGTAGAAAGTGGGACCATTGGTTTAGGGTGACCTGAAGTATGTGAGGGTGTTAAAGATTGGTAGGCTGAATAATGATCCCCCAGACATGCCCATGACTAGTGTCTGGAACCTAGGGATTGTTAACCTTATAGGGCAAAAGGAACTTTGCAGGTGTGATTAGGTTAAGGATTTGAGAGAAGAGATTGGTCTAGGTTTATCCTAGTGGGCCTAGTGGAATCACAGGTTCATTACAGAAGGAGGGTCAATAGGAGATGGAGGTGATGTAACAGAAGCAGAGATTGGGAAATGATAGGCTTTGAAGATGGAGGAGGGGCTGTAGCTGAGTACAGCTAGCCACTAGAAGTTGGAAAAGGCAAGAAAAGGTGGGCTCCCTCCTCAGATCCTCTACAAGGAATCAGCCCTGTTGACATCTTGACTTAAGTCTAGGGAACTGATTTTAGTCTTCTGAACTCTAGAGCTGTGAAAAAGTAGTAAGCTACTAAATTTGTGGTCGTGGTACTCAGCAATAATAGGACTATACAAGGAAAAGGTTTGGAGGATCTCTTGTGCTGGGGTCAGCTCTTTGTAAATAAATGGATCATCTCGTAGTTAGTTGTAAGGGGTAATTTAGGCAAGAGTTAGCACAGAGTTTACATAGTAGAGGTGGTCAGCAGAGTTTTTACTTTTTCCAGGTGTACTTGGCAGTCTTAGGTAAGAATGCTCAGGTAAATTTAGCCTTACTGGGTATGGGGGAGGATTTTAATGTAGTAGCATTATTGAAATGGTTGATTGTTGATTGTGAGTCTGTGCTCTTTAATAAGTAGGCATCTGAGTCATAAGATCCCAGGAAATGGAGGTATTAGGTATTAGGGATGAGTAGACCTGGAGACCCAGTTGAGAGTAAGGAGCAGGTTCCTTTCAGTGTAACAAAGTAGGAAAGGTAGGAGGAAAAAGAAGATCGCCAGGGCCAGAGATATTTGGTGTCTTCTAATGAGGTTCAGGGTTGCCCATATCAGTATGTGGGTGAAGGGAGTCCTGATAAAGATGGGAATAAATATTTAGGGTACCGGTAAACAGCATGTCAGATTGGTCATTCTTGTCAGTGGCTGAGTTACCAGTGATAATAGGTGGCAGGAAGCAGAGTTGAGAGAAAGAAGTAAGCTGTTCGCTGAAGCTACCAAGAATTTGTGTTTTTTGGGAAGTCAGAAGATAGGGTGAGAGGGTGAGAACACTGAGATGCTGAAATTCTTGTCCATGTTTTTCCTGTAGGTTTTGAGGCTTGAATGTTTCTTCTTTACAGCATTCTAGATTGCACATTTAGAGAAGTTTTGAAAATAAACTTTATTCTGGAACAACACAGATAGGTTGCTTAAGAGGTCTTTTGGCACTTCCTCTGCTCTTAAAATGTCATCTTAAATACAAATAATAGAAGATAGGATCCAGTGGCTTGAGATTATTAAGTTTCGCACCTGTTCGATATTTTTCTTGACTGGAACAACAGGCTTTCCCCATCTGTGCTGTAGTTTTTTGTATTGTGACTGATAGTATAAATACCTTGGCATTTTTTGGTGGTTAGATCCCAAGCCAAGTACTAGACCTTTATGTTAAAAAAAAGTCATCATCATAAATACTGTTGAAGGTCAAGAATGTTGTGCTTGATAATGAGGATTTCATCTTGCCTTCCATCTCAGTTACTCTTTCTGACAAATTGATAGACCCGTAAACCCCTCGATTACCATGCCCTATGAACTGTTTTTGTGTGTGGAGTGATGATGTGGCAGTCCATGAGGTTGACTTTAGGGAGGCAAGTATTTGTTCAGCATGAAGTAGGCCCTGTGGTATGGTCAGAAATAGAGCACATATTTCTTGAGGTAGTAAAGGAAATGAAACTTTTGTTCATAAAGAGTACTGTCCCATGTTGTCTGTATGTGCACAAACTTCTTATGTGTACAGATTTCCTCTGTGTGTGTGTGTGTGTTTGTGTTTCCTGTAGGAAATGGGGAGTAGTGGAGAAAAAATATTAATGATGAATTAAGATACACTTGGCTTTAGTTCCTACATTGTCATTAATGTGCTTAAGTTACTTAACTTCTCTAGGCAAAACTCTTAATGCCTTATTTATAAGGAAAATAGATTTATTGGGTAAGAGCTCTGGTTTTTATCTCTTTGGGGTTTTGACCCTCTACCAAAAGTAGATATCTGTGCATCTACATACCATACAACGTATACTTTTATTTGCAATTTCAAGTGGTTTATGGGTTCACTAAGGCCGGTCTATGGGATCTGTTGAAGATGTGTTGGTTAGATCATTTTAAATTTTCCAATCTTTCAACTTGGACATTTTACACCTTTTTTTTTTTTTTTTTAAGATTTTTATTTATTTGACAGAACACAAGTAGGCAGAGAAGCAGGCAGAGAGACAGGGGGGAAGCAGGCTCCCTGCTGAGCAGAGAGTCCGACGAGGGGCTCGATCCCAGGACCCTGGGATCATGACCTGAGCCGAAGGGAGCGGTTTAAACCCACTAAACCACCCAGTTGCCCCATACACCTTTTTTTTTTTTTTTTTAAGATTTTATTTATTTATTTGACAGAGATCACAAGTAGATGGAGAGGCAGGCAGAGAGAGAGAGGGGGGGGAGCAGGATCTCTGCCGAGCAGAGAACCCGATGCGGGACTCGATCCCAGGACCCCGAGATCATGACCTGAGCCGAAGGCAGCGGCTCAACCCACTGAGCCACCCAGGCGCCCCCCATACACCTTTTTTAAAACTGAAAGTGATCAGTTACTTGTGTTGTTTGTAATAAAGGAAAAAACAAGAGGTGAGGGGTAGATTTAGTATTAAGCTGATGACAGTTTCTTTAAGAACTCTTAAAGTGGGTTGATAGAGCATCAGTTGGCTAGGAGTCTATCCAGTACTATTTCTTGTAATAGCACCTAACACTTTCAAAGCCCTTAGTGTGTGTCTGGCATTGTTTTTAGCATATTTAAGTATATTTCATTTAATCCTTAAATTGTTGCTATTTTATTGTTGCTGTTTTTAAGAAGTAGTTGGGGAAAGCAATAATTTTTATTTTTTACTAATAGAATTTTTATTCTTAAATTTCTTTAAAAAAGTAAAAATACTTTCCTGAATATATAGCAATATATACTCTTTATTATATGGCTGCATCTCTTTTCTAAATGTTTTAAATACCTGACCTTCTAGGTGAGTATTGTACTCTCCATTTCACAAATGAATAAATCAAGGTTAGAGAGAGAAGATAATCTGCCAAGATCACACAGTTACTATATTACTGGAATAGTGAATCCAAGTCTTTTTTGAATTCAAAGCCCATAGTCTTCATCACTTCGCCTGAACCACCTCAGTGCAGAAGAATTATGTATATTGACTCTGCTTAACAGAATTTCTGATAATTTTTTATTTTTAATTTTTTAATTTTTTTTTAAAGATTTTATTTATTTATTTGACAGAGAGATCACAAGCAGGCAGGGAGGCAGGCAGAGAGAGGAGGAAGCAGGCTCTCTGCAGAGCAGAGAGCCTTATGTGGGGCTCGATCCCAGGACACTGGGATCATGACCTGAGCCGAAAGCAGGGGCTTTAACCCACTGAGCCACCCAGGCGCCCCGAATTTCTGATAATTTTTTAAAAGATTTCATTTATTTTAGAGAGCATGCATGAGCCCACAGGGGAGGAGCAAAGAGAAAGGGAGATAATCTCTAGCTGACTCTGCACTGGAGCTCAGTCCCACAACTGTGAGATAGTGACCTGAGCCGAAACTAAGAGACGCTTAACTGACTGAGCCACCAGGGGCTCTCAGAATTATGATAATTTTCTCAGAGTTGAGCTAACATTCATTCACCTTTGTGCTTATGAGGATAAATTCATTCATTCAGCAAGTATACAATGAGTGTATTACGTATCAAGCATTGCTCTCAACAACTGTGATTTCTTTTTCCAAGTTTTGTCATTGGGCAGTTTTATGATGTAGACATCTGTTTGGGCAGATAGTCTTGGTTCCCCAAATGGAATTGAAGAACAGTGACTTTTTCCATGCTCCCAAGTGTAAGCTATTTTATAATATTGAAGCATATTAGAATAGTATTCTGGTTTCTTTTCTTATTATTTTGTTTGAATCTGATATTAAAATTCTTAAAGAGTGACTTGGTTAAGACTTAAGTTTCCTAATTGTCATCAGAAGTTACTTAACACCATCATTACCAGAATATCTAGAAAATCACCAAAAATATTAGATGCCTTAGTGTTTATTCTATCCAGTTGATAGTACTCTAGCCCTGCAGTAATTTGAAAGTCCTCTTCTAATTTTTTTGACACTTTTGTTGACATGTAACATAAATAAAAGTGGAAAAGTCTGTTTGCGTTTTTTTTAAATGTGGGTTTTATAGGATTTTTGTTTTTTAGTAATTTGTGGGAGGTTTTTATATATGCTGGGTAAAAGTTCTTTGTAGATAAATATTTTTATTGTTTGTCTGTTTTTGAGCTCAATGTGGGGCTTAAACTCGCGATCCAAGATCAAGACCTGAGCTGAGATCAAGAATCAGGCGCTTAACTGACTGAGCCATCAAGGTGCCCCTCTAGATGTATTTTATATAGTTTAAGAGATACTGTCTTCCATTCTGGGCATGCCTTTTTTCTTCTCTTTTAGTGGTATCTCTGAAGAGAAGCTTTAAATTTCAGTTATTTACAGTTTTTCAAACTGCAGTTGTTGAATAAAGTGCTGTATAAACATCTCTTTGGTTAAATTTGTTAACCATATTCAAATTGTCCACATCTTCCACATCTTCACTAAATATTTTTGTTTGCTTGTCCTGTCAGCTCCTGAGAAATGTTAAAATCTTTAGATTTGACTGTGGATTTGTCTTTTCTCCTTTTAATTGAATATTTTGAGGGTTTTGTTATAAAATGAATATAAATTTTAGGGCTATTTGATTTTCCTGTTGAGTTGATTCTTATTTTATGAAATATCCTTCTTATTTCCTATACTTCTTGCCTTAAAGTCTACTTTGTGTAATATTACTATATGAGTTTTCTTTTGGTTGGTGTTTTTATGGCAAATTTCACCCCATTCTTTCCTTTCCACCTTTTTGTGTCCTTATCATTTATAAGCGCCATACAGTAATAGGCTTTTTAAGCCCATCTGATAATTTTTGTTTTTAAATTGAAGCATATGGCTTATGTATGTTTAATATAATTACTAGTACATTTGGGTGTAAGTTTGCCATTATATTGGATTTTTTTTTTATGTCTCACCTATTCTTTATTGGATTTTCCCAGCTTCCTTGCCTTTTTTTTAGGTGAATGGAGTATGTTTTATTATCCATTTATAATATTACCTTGTGTTACTTATATTTAGGTATTCTTTTTCTAAATTATTTTTGTGGTTACCTTAGAGATTATAACATAGATCCTTGACTTAGAGTTTACTTTATATATGTGTATATTTTAACCACTTCCTGGGTAGGAGTCTTAGAATGCTTTGACTTCCTGAAGTTTTTTCCCCCTTGGCTTTTAGATATTTGGTACTGGGTATTTGTTTTGGTATGGAGGACAAACCTGCAAATTTTGTCAACATTGTGTATGAAAAATTGGGAGACCCTGGATGGTATCTTCCTTCCAAGGAAATGTAATCATCTGCCAGGCAGGCATAATATGGGCAAATCACCGTGATCTAGTTGAAGCTGGCTTTTAGGCTCTAAGTTTGTCTGTTTTGAGTTTCCCTTTATTTCTGAAGCATGTCTTTACTCGTAGAGAATAGCCATCTGGGGTCTAGAAGCCTGAGGTGTTTATCAGTTTACTTTCCATGTTACCCTGCCTTGAATTCCATCTTTTGTCTCCTCACCATTTCGAGCCTGCCGGTGTGGTCTCTCTTCAGCTCTTTAGCCTCCCAGTGCTGCTTTGTGTTTGGTGTTTGGTGTCTTGCCCATGCTTACATGGTTGTCACTAAACATTTTGACGAAAACTGCTTGCAAAAAGTTCTGGTTCTTCTTTGCATTGCTTTCTTTTCAGACTTTGGCTTCATAAGTCTTAGCTACTTGATAGCCAGCCTACTTGTGACTTTCTGCTTAGCCGCTCATTTCCAGTTTTTCCAGATAAACCAAGGACCCAAGGAAACGACTGAGGGTGAATGTTGGTCTCTTTTCAGTGTACTTACTTGCCTTTTCTCCAGAATCTTGGCCCCACAAGTCCAGGTTCCCTTTGTTGCTCTTTGATGCTTTTTAAACAGTTGGTGTTTGTTTGCTTAAATTGTTGTGAAATGCAGTTAACATACAATTTATTGTCTTGACCAATTTTAAGTGTACAGTTCAGTGATAAGTATTCATACTGTTGTACAAACCATCACCTCCATCTACCTCCAGAACTTTTCATCTTGTAAAACTAAAACTCTGTACCCATCAAATAGTAACTTCCCATTACTCTCCCTTGAGCCCGTGGCATCATCATTGTATTTTCTATTTATATGAACTTGACCAATCTAGATAACTTATATAAATGGAATCACAGAGTATTTCTCCTTTTGGGACTCAGGTTTAATCCATGTTGTAGCATGTGTCAGAGTTCCCTTTTTAAGGCCAAATAATAATTCTGTTTTATGTGTATACTTCATTTTTTTTTTTTTAAGATTTTTTTATTTATTTGACCGAGAGACAGCCAGAGCGGGAACACAAGCAAGGGGTGGGGAGTGGGAAAGGGAGAAGCAGGATTCCTGCAGAGCAGGGAGCCCAACATGGGGCTCAGTCCCAGGACCCTGGGATCATGACCTGAGCCCAAGGCAGACGCCTAACGACTGAGCCACCCAGGTGCCCCTATTTGTACTACATTTTGCTTATCCATTCATCTGTCAGTGAGCACTAGGGTTGTTTCCACTGTTTGGCTATTTTGCATAGTGCTGCTATGAACATGGGTATTCATTGAGACCCTGTTTTCAGTTATTTTGAATATATACCCGGATGGTGGAATTGCTAGATCATATGGCAGTTCCATTGTTAACTTTTGAGTAACCACCATGCTGTTTTCCATAGCAATGACACCATTTTGCATTTCCACCAGCAATTCTCAAGAGTTCCAGTTTCTTCATACGCTTGTTATTTTCTGTTTTTGTTTTGTTTTGTTTTCTGATAGTAGCTATTTTGATGGGTATGAGGAAGTGGTAGCTTTTTATTTTCATCCAGCTTTTATAGTTGTTCTTGGCAGAGGAATTGGTCTTGTAAAAGCTAGTCTTTGAGTATTAAAAGTGGAAGTAAGTGGAATAGCATTTTAATGTAGGTGTTACTATTAAGATGAGGAAAGAGACAGATGCTAAAGTCACACCTAGTAAATGGCAGAGATAGGATTGAAATAACCTATCCGGCTCTTAAATCTGAGCTCTTCACCAATGAATTCTATTGCTACTTTAATATAGGACTTCCTTTCTAAAGTCTTACAACCTCATTATTCCAAGATCTGATTTCTTTTCTTTTCTTTCCTTTTTTTTTTTAAGATTTATTTTAGATAGCAAGAGAGAGCAAGAGCGGTGGAAGGGGAGCAGTAAAGGGAGAAGCAGGCTCCCCGCTGAGCAGGGAAACCGGTCATGGGGCTCAGTCCCAGGACCCTGGGATCATGACCTGAGCTAAAGGCAGGTGCTTAACCGACTGAGCCACCCAGGCCTCCCCAAGATCTTGATTTCTTTCTTTTTTTTTTTTTTTTAAGATTTTATTTATTTATTTGACAGACAGAGATCACAAGCAGGCAGAGAGGCAGTCAGAGAGAGAGAGAAGAAGCAGGCTCCCGCCGAGCATCGAGGCCCGATGCAGGGCTGGATCCCAGGACCCTGGGATCAGGGCCGGAGCTGAAGGCAGAAGCTTTAACCCACTGAGCCACCCAGGCGCCCCAAGATCTTGATTTCTGTTACTTGATTACTCTTATGGTTCTAATACGGGTTTTTTTCTGCTACCATTAGATTCTTGAATTTTAGAGTAGGGGACAGTGCTTTTATTTTAGGATTTGGTGCAATTTACACAGCTTTAGAGACACATGACCAAGGTTTTGATTTGTCAGATATCCTAGGATACAGTTCTTAAAATACATGAAAGTTATTTTCAAGGAGAATTTCTATAACTACATTGTTTTAAAAACTTTGACAGTCCTGAGAGAGATTTTAGACCCATTTTACAGTGGTGGAAACTGTGACTTTGAACTTTAGTCATGGATGTAAGTTTTCAAGCCATCTGTATTCTTTGCTTTTCTACGTACTTTACCCAGTAACATTTTTAAAATCCAGAAATGTTAATCTGTCTGAGCAGTTTACTATTTCCCTCTCTACTGGTGCCCTTTCCACAGTGTAGTCAGGACTAACATTGTGGAAAATACTGGGACAGCCAATTCTTTAAACTTTGCTCTAATTTGATTGATTTTTTTTTTTTTTTACTATAACTGCACTAGAAACTTTTTGTTACTTTTCCCAGGTTTGGGTTTTTTAAATTTTCTGTCTTTATAGTGTTAAGCCTTCTTAACTTGTATTTGTTTCATGGCTTGAAAGTGAACCTGGGGGCGCCTGGGTAGCTCAGTGGGTTAAGCCGCTGCCTTCGGCTCAGGTCATGATCCCAGGTCCTGGGTTCGAGCCCCACATCGGGCTTACTGCTCAGCAGGGAGCCTGCTTCCTCCTCTCTCTCTGCCTGCCTCTCTGCTTACTTGTGATTTCTCTCTGTCAAATAAATAAATAAAATCTTTAAAAAAAAAAAAAAAAAAGTGAACCTGTTCGAAAACACTTATATTTATTACTTGCTGATAGAAGATTGCCTAGTGATTAAGCTTAGGAAAGCAGGTTCAAACTGGTTCTAACAGGTAGTATCTATTTGTTACAGGGTTATTTGCCTTTGTTGTTGTTGTTTTAATGAGTTAATCTTTTCAGGGTTTGTCTCTAGTTTATAAGCAGGACAAATGCTTACTATTTGTAAAGATTTTACCCCTGTTTACATTCTTCATCTCCCCCTATCCTCTTTTTTAAATACAAATTAAAAAAAAAAAAAAAAACAACCTGTTGGTTAAAAAATTTGCTGAACTATTTCTTGCAGGTAAATTAAGTATTAAGAATTAATGTTTTTTTTGTTTTCTTTTTTTTTTTTTGAACTTCATGCTCATGGTTTTGGTCTATTTTGATTGTTTTAATACCATTTCTGAGTAATGAACTCTTTAACTCACAGAGTCACTCCTTGACTTTGTACAGGTTTAGCTTTCATAAGCTCTGCATGTCCACATAGCATGTTTTGATATCTCTAAGAATATTAGCATTTGGTAACATCAGTTAAGGGGGGAAGGCAGATATTTCTCAAGATGGTGGGAGTAGTAATATCTGTGGCTTTGTAGGGCTAAAGTACCTTGTAGGCAGATGTCCTGTTGTCAACTGGTAATGTGAAGAGCCTCGGTCATGAGTAGGCATTTGCTGAAGGAGATTTATGTGGAAATCTGTTGGTTGGTTGAGGTCTCCCTTTTTTGTGGCAGAGGAAGAAAGACTCCAATCTCGCTACCTCAGTTCCTAGAGAACTGCCTGCCTGCCCTAGTTGATGCTTTTAAACAGTTACCTTATAATTTATCTAGCTTTTATAGTTGTTCTTGGCAGGGAGGTTGGCCTTACAAAAGTATTCTTTCAAGACTAGGGGTGGAAATAAGTGGGGTAGCATTGTAAGGTAGTGTGTTGGGTAGCAGTTGGGTTGCAGGTACAAAAGCAGTCTGGCTTTTCCCCAAGTTTGTGAAAACAGGGCCAATGAGTTAGTCCCATCATTAGTTGCTCCTCCTCACCTCTGGGTTCATCTAGCTTGTGAAGAAGATTGCTTGTTGTAGGTTTGCTTGGCCTAGGAATAGCAACCCGAGAGAGAACCATAAATAGAGATTGAAAATAGTTTATCTCTGTAGCGGTGAAACTCCTATCCCTTTAGTAAATCTAATGTTTGACTCAGACATTCAGCTTTCAAACGTGTTTTTTAGAACATTATACATTTAAAGTGGTGTATTTTCTCTTAAAAAGGCAAATAGAAGCAACCACCAACTTTCTGTCTCTGCTTAGCTTTCTCAATAGATAAATGACTAATGTTGGACTCATACAAACCATATTTTGGTTAAAAAGTCTGAAATTAAATACTGCTTTTAGGTTATTCTTTAATATTTTTTCTCTCTTTTGGGATGATTTCATCTTGTCCTTTGAGCTTGTGTTCTTTTAGCTAGTTAGAGGTTAACTAGAGGTGGGATTTTAGATCTTTTTAAATTAAATATTCACCTAGAAACATATACACAATAAAAGTCCTGTGGTGATTTAAATAATTAGAAACTACATTATGTATTACATAAATTCAGCCACTTATTTTTTTTAAGATTTTATTTTATTATATTTTTAAAGTAATCTGTAAACCCAGTGTTGGGCTCAAACCTATAACGCCAAGATCAGGAGTCACACGTTCACCGACTGAGCCAGCCAGGCACCCTAGCCACTATTTTTTTTTTCCTGTTGGAATCTATTAGAAAAATGCTGTTGTGTACCCACAGGCTGTATTCCTTCTGATAATACCAGTAAGCAAGAAATAGAAGATTCAGCATGTTTATTTAGTAAATATTTTAATATATATCATGTGCAGATCATAGGTTTATTGTGTGTGCATTTCTGTTTAACATACGTACATATAAACACTTTAGTATATGCATGTATGTCTTTTATTTTGCTTGGTGGTAGTTAGTCATACATATCTAACATTTAATATAAATAACTATTATTATCTAGTTTAAATAGCCACACATATTTTGTGGGTTTTCTCTTGTCCATTTATTGTTACTCTCAAATCTTAGGGGTAACAGGTTTTCTTAATATTATATGTCATTTAATTGCATTCATTATATACACCTTGAGAGTCTCACATTAAAAGACAGAGGTTGAGATCTTATACTACATCTGTATTTCTTTTGTCTCCAGTAATCTTCCATGGATTTGAATGTTGTCTGCCCTACTCAAACACTCTACCCACCTGTTCCCATCATACCTGGCTTCCTTTACTAAAGCATTGTTTCTCCCCATACAGAATATATATGAGGAATTCATCAGTTGCAACCAACCCTTTTTCTGTCTTTTTGCCAGAGGACTTGAGCTAGACAGCACTATCAGCCAAGGGGTTATAGATTCACCCACATCACTGTGCTTAGGATTGGAAAGAGGGAGACTGGCAACAAAAATAGAAAGGGAAGAAGTGATAGTGAAGTATATCTTGATCCTTTATATATGTTAATTTTTGATCAGAGAGTTAAGCTTCTTCTAAGGAATAGTATAATTCTAAGGAATTATACTAGAGTTTTAGAGATTATGTTTACCATCCCTTTGGGTTGCCCAGGACCAGAGAGGATAAATGACTTGCTCAAAGTCACATAGCCAAGGTTAATGGTACAGCCAGAGCTCACATGAAGAATTCCTAACTCCACATCTAGTATTTTGTATTCAAAAATCTGCTGTAACTGACACATCCACTTTAGAAAACAGTTGAGTAATTTCCGTATGATCTGGTACTTCCACTTCTAGAAATCTGTCCTAAGAAAAACGAAAGCCTATATCCACCAAAGGATTGTACCCAAACATTCACAGCAACATTGTTCATAGTAAACAAAAACTGGACACAGCCCCAAATACCCATCAGCAGTTGAACTAAATGTGGCATATCCATACAATAGAGTACTATACAGCACTACAAAGGAATGAAATATTGACAAATGTTAACACCATTATGAACCTCGCAACTTTATGCTTGGTGAAAAATCACACAGGAAAGGTTACATACGATTCAATTATATTAAATGACCATAAAAAGAAATTTGTAGAAAGAGAGAGAAAGCAGGGGTGCTGGAAGTGGTATTGACTACAAATGGGCTCAAAGGATTTTTTGGGGTGATGGAAATAGTTCTAGAACTAGACTGTGGCCATTGTTAGACGACTGTAGAAATGTACTGTAGATTACTGAACTGTACTCTTAAAATGAGTGGCATATAAATCACACTGCAGTAAAGACAAAAAAGGGGGAAACATTAAAAATATTCCACTCTAAAATTCATAATTTACTCTGAAGGTTACATTATATGTGCCTTTTTGTTCTGTAATTTTTATAGGTAGTAGCCCTTTTACCAAAAACAGTACAATCTGACCTAATTCTTTTGACATCTGTTGTAAGAACATTTGGTTTCCTAAGAGTTTAAACTTGCTAGTGTCATATATACGTTATATATGATACGAATCTGACCCACACACACCCTACAAATCCCATAGTCATGTAGTAGAGTTGGAACTTGCAGTGCTTGCTGGAATTACCAGTATTTTCTATTCTATGAAACAGCCTGATGCAGAATTCTGTCACTGCTGTTTCACTACTTTCAGTATCTCTTCTGTATTTTTGCTCTTACCAGTTATTTGTGTTTACTAAGTCAGTTGTATTTATTTTCAAGTCTGTTTATGCCAGTTGTACTTGTTATTAATACATAATTTAATACCCTGTAAACCAATAAAATGGTGTTAAAAATGATAGAATTTTTTCTTTGGTAAACTAAATTGAATGTTTTAGAAAGACTTGACAAAGGCAAATCACTAAATATTCGTTCGAATTAGATATGAGTAATTTAAAAGAATGAAGCAGGGATCGTAATAATCTAGAAGGACTTTTTTACATTCAGATTGCTTCACAAATGTCTCTAGTTTTCATGCTCCATCTTAATGAAACAAAGTAGAAAAATTGCTATGAGGTGAGAGTGTATGTAAGAAAGAACACTGAACTCCAGTCACAGGATTCTTGTTCAAAGATGGAAGAAAGTCTTGATAGCTCAGTGAACATGTATTATGTTTTAAATAAAATTTTTAAGATGCAAATATGTGAATGTACATTTGTTTTTCTCTTTTTACCACCTATGTTCAGTTAAGCAGCCAGTTACTAGTTTTGATTATTTAGGGTGAGAGTTATACTGTATATGGTACTGTTTAAAACTGTAAACATCAAATTTACAAATGATTTATGCAGTAGATTTTTTTTTTTTTCCTAAGATTTTATTCATTTATTTTGACAGACAGAGATCACAAGTAGGCAGAGAGGCAGGCAGAGAGAGAGAAGTGGAACCAGGCTCCCCGCTGAGCAGCAAGCCCGATGCGGGCTCGATCCCAGGACCCTGAGATCATGACCTGAGCCAAGGCAGAGGCTCCAACCCACTGAGCCACCCAGGCGCCCCTGCAATAGAGTATTTTTTAACAAGATTCTTGGTGCTTTTTAAATGTTAGATTTATGCCAGCTTTATTGTATGCATTCCTGTTCATGCTGAAAAATAAGGCAGAAGCTCTTGGGTGGCTCAGTTGGTTGAGCATCGACTCTTGGTTTCAGCTAAGGTAGTGATCTCAGGGTCATGAGATAGAGCTGTATTGGGGCCCAGTGCTCAGCGGGGAGCCTGCTTAGATTTTCTGTCTCTCGGGGCGCCTGGGTGGCTCAGTGCGTTAAGCCTCTGCCTTCGACTCAGGTCATGATCTCAGGTCCTGGGATGGAGCCCCAGATTGGGCTCTCTGCTCAGCAGGGAGCCTGCTTCGCTCCCTACCCTCTGCCTACTCATGATATTTCTATCAAATAAATAAAATTAAAAAAAAAAACTGTCTCTCCTCTGTGTTCTCTGTCTGTTGCTCCCCCCCTCAAGTAGTTGGGGAGACACAATTTAAGATTTGAGGTAGACATGTAAAGCTTAAGAATTTATTGGAGAGAGAGCACCAAATGGGGGATGACCCCAGTGCTGCTGGAGTGTCCAGCGATGGGTTCTGGAATGGGAGACGGTAACAGCTTCCTCACAGGATTTGGCAGCCTCTGCTCAGGGCTAGGGCTGAGTCCAAGGCTGTGGAGCTTTCAGGGGCAAGGTCAGATAAGGAGTGGATCCCCATCACCAAGCTGGGCTTGCCTGGTCAATGACATGGGGATCAGATCCCTAGAGGAAATCTCTCTTCTTTCTGCCCATCAAGGAGTATGAGATTATTGACTTTTTCCTAGGGTCATCCCTCAGGGCTGAGGTTCTGAAGGTAGTAACTCTGCAAAAGCAGACCTGTGCCGGCCAGCAGACCAGGTTCAAGGCATTTGTTGCCCTCGGACATTAGACTGGATACGTTGGGCTGGGTATTAAGTGCTACAAGGAAATAGCCAATGCTATCCAGGGTCCATCACCCTCGTCTAAGCTTTCCAGGGTCCCCATGGGGGAACAAGATCAACAAGCGCCACACTGTCCCATGCAAGGTGATTGGCTTGCTGTGGCTCTGTGGTAGTATACGCCTCATCCTTGCCCTTAGAGGTACTGGCATCGTCTCAGCCCATGCTCGAGAAGCTACTGATGATGCCTGTGGTATTGACGACTGCTTCCCCCTCAGCCAGGGGCTGCACTGCCACCCTGGGCAGCTTCGCCAAGTTTTGGTATCATTTCTAAGACCTACAGCTCTCTCACCCTGACCTCTGGAAAGACTGTGTTCACCAAGTCTCCCTATCAGGAACTCACCAATTCTTGTAAAGATCCACACCAGAGTCTCCGTGAAGAGGACCCAGGCTCCAGATGTGGCCACCACATTAGTTTTATGCAAAGGGAAAAAAACAAAAGCATATTTAAAAAACAGAAGTTTATCAGAGAGTCATCTGTGAAAATTCTGAGCCTATTGAAGTTGCACGATTTTAAAAATGTGAGCTTCTGCCAAGATGATACAGAATGTAGAATGTGAGCAGCGAAGATACTAATCAAAGAGTGGCTTTCCTTGTAGCCAGGAGGGGTGTGCCCTGGAGGAGCTGAATGGAGAAGGTTGTGGGAGTGATGTCACATGAAGAGAATGGTGCTAGGGGAGAATGTAGTTAGCCCTTGTTGGTAGGTGCCATTTCGTTTGCATCACTGATACGGTTGAGCTTCTGTTTATGTTCACCTGGTGGCTTTGCTTGGTGTTGCGTGTAAGAACAGTGTTCCTTACGAAACTTTCAGGATCACAGTTTGCAGTGGTTCTTAACTGGTTTGGGATCATAAATGCCTTTAAGAATCTGGTGAAAGCTAGTATTATGTACCAGCAAACACACAATAGTTACATAATTTTTGAAGTTTTGAGACTGAGGCCCAGGGAGATCCTGGTTAAGAACAGAAAGAAATTCTGTTGCTAATCCTTTTGTGAATTAAAAACTTAGTAGTTTTATTCCAATGTGTTTTGGTGTAAATATGGATTTTCAAATAATGCAGAAAATAGGACTTGTATAGCGAATAATTCTAGAATTTATGTGCTCTATAAAGTGAGGACACACCTGTAATCAAGTTGGCAAGAACTTGAAAATAAGAGGACTACAAGGAATCTGTTTGAAATGGCAATAACTAGAGGTGTTCTAATTATGTAATTCTCAATGCCGCTGTATTATAAGCATTAAAGCCTTTTAATATTTACCAGTAAGCAATCAGCTTAAGTTACATGGATCTTTATTTCATTCAGCTCTTAATTTTACTTCATAAAATATGATCTTTAAGTACGGTATTTAAGGAAATATGAAACCATGTTCATGCATGGTATGGCTCTGGAGAGAAAGGAAAATGTTTCTACCTTTGCTGTCTACTTTTCTCCTCTGTTTTCTGCTCACCTGCCTTTCCCTGGATGTGGTGGTTCCCTGGCACCTTTTTTCTACAGGTTAAATGGGTGACCACCTATAGCCAATTGTTTGTAAATTGTACAGTTATAAACTGTAAAGATTGACTTTTACTTCATTTGGGAGGTGCTAGAAAATTCCATGGTGCTTAAAATAGTTTGAAGTGTTTCTCACCTGAAAAATGGGCTGCTTCTGGAATTTTATTTCCTGTATTGTAGCTCACAATGATTGTTTTTATGTTTGCAGGAATTGTGCTCATGTTTCTATGACTTTGTTTTCACTGCAGGACCGTGTATATGTACAACAAAATAATGTGGAGAATGTCTACAATTTGGGATTAATTATTTTTCGCGATCAAGTTGTACGTTATGGGTGTATTAGGGATCACCTACGACAAACACTATTGGACATGATTGCAAGAGAGCGGAAAGGAGAAGTTGTAGATCGGTATAATCATCTTTTTATATTTTTGTGTTTGGTTTTTTTAGTGGTTAATATCTTGAGAACCGATTTACTGTCTAGGACATAATGAAAATCCTCAAAAACATTTTTACAATTAATAAAGTCACCTAGATTTTAACTTAAAAGCACATACCTATTATTAAAAGAGACCATCCTAAGCTTTTTTTATACTTTTAAAAAAACAAATCAGCCATTAGTCTTCCCTTTTGGTTTTTCATGTATTTTTTAATGCTGGCATTTTGTTCTTTTTTACTGTGTGATAACATTTTTTGTTCCCTTTGTCTTTCTTTTTAAAGGCTTTAGGCTAGCCTTCGTTCTTTTTTTTTTTAAGATTTTATTTATTTATTTGACAGAGAGAGATCACAAGTAGATGGAGAGGCAGGCAGAGAGAGAGAGGGAAGCAGGCTCCCTGCTGAGCAGAGAGCCCGATGCGGGCCTCGATCCCAGGACCCTGAGATCATGACCTGAGCCGAAGGCAGCGGCTTAACCCACTGAGCCACCCAGGCGCCCGGCTAGCCTTCGTTCTTAACACATTTGAAGAAAAGTGTTGAACATAATGTACGATGACTAAGAACTCTCCCGTGCCCTTTCTGTTAGGTCACGTTGTCTCCCCTTCTTGCATGGCTGCAGTATCATTTTTGTGACACTGCAGCTAGAACGGCTTGAAGCATGGAAGACTGCTTTCTCTATGTGTCCGCACTCAGAGAAATAGAGGAAGACTTGTAAAATTCTTTTTATTTCAGCTTTGGTGCTTGGGCAGGGTTGCCTCAAAGCCATTGGATTAGAAAAAAAAATTATAATGCCTCAGAGTAGCTGCGTATTGTACCCATGTCAAGCAATATAGCCTCCTTCTCTCGTTACTGCTTTCTGATAGTCTTTTATAGTCTGTTTTTAACTGCACAGAAATATTTAGACATTTTAAGTGCATTTTCTTTCAGATTTTAAAGTTCTAACAGTATGAGGACAACTTGAGATAAATGGCTCTATAGTTAAGATATGCTTTTGGATTAAAATTACTCTAAATCCTTATGTTATAAATGAGTTGTTTATGGGAGCTGGGTCGCTTTGATTTAAAAAAAAATCTTCTTAAGGTCTTTTCTAGCTACTTCGCTTGCTTTTTTTTTTTACTTGAATCTTTAATATAACTTGATTATCAGGTGGTTTAACTTCTTTTGACAGAGGCGCAATAAGAAATGCTTGCCAGATGTTAATGATTTTAGGTCTCGAAGGACGATCCGTCTATGAAGAAGATTTTGAGGCTCCTTTTTTGGAAATGTCTGCAGAATTTTTTCAGGTAATCAGTGTAGATATAAATAAGTGCTCTTTTAAGATATTCTCAGAGTAACCGAACGTAGTTACTGATTTGAACATTTGACCCTTTTCTCCTGAGGCCGTTTGAGAAGGAGGGTAGGTACAGAAAATACCTTCAGACACCTACTCCCCATGCTCACATTCCAGGGAAGAAACCCATTGAAAAAAAATGGGAAGAGTTTGGAGTTACATACACGATTTTTTAAATTATGTGTTATAACATACAAACTTAGAAATAACTATAATATTTTATGATCTTTACATGTTATAAATTATTTACCATAAATTCACAGGCAGTGTATCACTAATAAGGTCTCACTATTCAGGCTTTTGGTAGTACTAAGTTACTAGTAAAATAAGTACAGAAATGTGCATGATCTCATAGTGCATATATATATATATATATATTTTAAAGACTACTGATGAGGAAATTAGAAATTTTGCAGTATAACAACCCAGAACTAGCTAAATTGCTAAAAGTGAAGTTAAACTAATACTAATTTGTAATGAAATAACAAAATGTAAATGTAAGTAAGATAATGATAAAAAGGCATCCTCCTGAAAACCTCAGTTACAGTAGGATAAGCTTTATTAAGTGTTAAAACAGACTTAGCTGAATACTGAAAATTTTTACCCCCAGTAGTAGGCTTTTTAAGAAATGAATGAATACAAAGTTATAATAGTTCTTAATAGTTCAGTAGGTCATTCATAAGAGCCATTGGATGTATATAAAGATGGAACTCAGGTTTTGGTGTCATTTACACATAAACAAAGAATTGCCCCCCCCCCTTTTTTTTTAATTAGTTTGTTGCACATCAGGAAGACCTTTGTGGCCTGCACTGGTGAGCCTGGACCTTCCTTTATGAACTATTAATTTTATAGGAGGCAGGCTATATTTTCTAGTAATGCAGCAACTAATGGTAGATGTATTTGACAATATTTTTGACCTTTACATTTGTTTTAATTTCCTTCATTACGTTGTAGATGTACCAGTAGAAGATTGTCAGGATTCCAAAATGTGCTGCACTGATCTGTGTATGAGTGTGCATATATACATAATACATACTATTTTTTTTTTTTTAAGATTTTTTATTTATTTGACAGACATCACAAGTAGGCAGAGAGGCAGGCAGAGAGAGAGAGGAGGAGGAGGCAGGCTCTCTGCTGAGCAGAGAGCCCGATGTAAGGCTCAATCCCAGGACCCTGGGATCATGACCTGAGCTGAAGGCAGAGGCTTTAACCACTGAGCCACCCAGGCGCCCCAATACATACTATTTTTAACAGTGAATGGAGACATGGTCTCACCAGGAGTTTTATTTGGTGTGTTAATGTCCTTAGAAACTTATTTTCGAGGATTAAAACTACTTTTTGTTAAGAAAGTGGGAAGTATTATTGAATTTTATACATAGTTTATATCAAGATGTCTTCTGTTTTGTAAATCTTAGATATATTCATTAGTCCTGCTGTCATATAGGTTAAGATAATTCGGATTAACATTTACAGTTCAGTGGAACTTCTGGTGGTGTTAGCAGACAAGATTAAGAGTTACTTAAAAACTCTGTTTCTCAAACTTCAGTGTGTGTGTGCACACATACTTCTTTGAGATTGGGAGTGGGGGGGCAGTTGGACTTACGTAACTAGCAGTATGTCAGCAGAACTATGATAAACATGATGAATCTTTCTAGTTATACATAAAACAAGTCAAAAAAGACACTTCCACTCTGATTTGGGGTCAGATACTTCATTCTATACTTTTGACCCTTAATGGCATGTGCTTACTTTTTCTGCTGTTTGAAGTACATTGGCAAAGTTTGAAAAAACGCTGCTTAAGGATAATGTATTGATGTCTCTTAATGTGATAAGTGCTTTCAAGGATATAATTCAGACTATGTGGATATGTATGATAAACTATAAAATGTTAATAGTGCTTATATTTAGCTTGGCTTATGGTAAATATTATAGAAACCCAGTTAAAAGGAGAAACACATTTTGCTTCTCTGTTTAAAAAAAAAAAAAAAAAAAAAACACCTTTTTATTTGCAGATGGAAAGCCAGAAATTTTTAGCAGAAAACAGTGCTTCAGTATATATAAAGAAAGTAGAAGCTAGAATTAATGAAGAAATAGAACGGGTGATGCACTGCCTTGACAAATCAACTGAAGAGCCAATAGTAAAGGTGGTTGAGAGGGAGCTCATTTCCAAGCACATGAAAACCATAGTAGAAATGGAAAATTCTGGGCTAGTACATATGTTGAAAAATGGAAAGACAGAAGGTAAGTGTCAGCAATTGAAATACAGTTAAATCTTTATAATTCTGCCAGGTTCTTAGTAATTTTTAAAAATTTTCCTATAATTAAAATAGATTATAAATGTTAGTCTTGAAGTTATGTGTGTCATTAATTTATTAACTGTTGTTACTTTGATGAGGTTTAAGTGTAAAGCTTTACACTTTATTAATGAAGATTTTTTGGTGTTTCTTGTTAACTGAATGGCTCTTTTTTCCTATCTTTCATTTTAGTCTCCTCACTTTTTTGTTTTTCTTAGCCCAGAGGTCTAATATTCCTGTCCTTTTTATGTACAAGAGAGTAGGACTCGGCATTGCTACAGTCTCTATATGATTTTTTTGTGTGTGTGATTCTTCTAAATGTGACATTCCAATCATAAAATTTCTGTAGGCTTTCCTTGGGAGTGAGTTGTGATAAGGGGGCTGGAAATGGAAAAATAATGTCTTTCATGTGACATTTCAGATAGATTAAGTAGATTGGTTTTGGGAACTTTGAGG
This sequence comes from Lutra lutra, assembly GCF_902655055.1. Taxonomy (NCBI): domain Eukaryota; kingdom Metazoa; phylum Chordata; class Mammalia; order Carnivora; family Mustelidae; genus Lutra; species Lutra lutra. The sequence goes on along the minus strand of NC_062280.1, from coordinate 34,049,954 downwards.
TTACAGACTTCAGAGAAAGAAGAATTGCCTTATAAAAGTAAAGGTACACAGTTTTGAGATAACTGTAGCATTTATTCTTATTGGGTATTTACCCTTTTTTTCCTAAAAACAGTATTCTATGATTTCCCTATGAGAAAATAAAGAGTAATAGTCACTGTTGTCCTTGTTTTTAATTTCTGAATTTTTACTTCAAAACTATGACTTTGGAAATTACTGATAGGCTATTAAAAAATAAACAAACATGGTACTCATGCTATTTTCCTGCTTCTTAGGTGATATGTTAGTAGCATTTTGCTACTTCTTATAAAAGAAACACATATTGCCTGTTGAAGTTAAGAGCTTGACAGGGAATGAAAAACAGATTTTAAGTGAACAATTTAAAGGGGAGGAGGGATGTAAGAGGAGAGAAAAGTAAGATGATGGAAAAGGAGGTTGTTTTCTGTGCTTCCTCTAGTGTAGTCCTTGCTTTGTGTTTTGAAATGCTTATATTTCTACTTCTTTCTTCCTGAAAGTTGTATGTAAATTTGTTTGATTAAACCAGACAATGTTCCCTTTTTTTTTTTTTTTAAGATTTTATTTATTTATTTGACAGAGATCACAAGTACACAGAGAGGCAGGCAGAGAGAGAGGAGGAAGCAGGCTCAACCCCAGGACCCTGGGATCATGACCTGAGCTGAAGGCAGAGGCTTTAACCCACTGAGCCACCCAGGTGCCCCACCTTTTAAAAGATCCTTCTTGGGATGCCTGGGTGGCTCAGTCAGTTAAACACCTGACTCTTGATTTCGGCTAATTCATGATCTCAGGGTCCTGGGATCGAGCCCACGTTGGGTTCCCGTTCTCACTGTGGAGTCTGCTTGAGATTCTCTCCCTCTGCCCCTGACTCCGCTCCTGCTTGCACTCTTTGTCTCTCTCAAAGTAAATAAAATCTTAAAAAAAAATTACTTTTGGGGGGTTATAATTTATGCCAAATGTGAAACTATAAGATTTGCTGTATGTAGTTTACTTTAGGACATACATTGCTGAACACTTACTTTTAATACAGTTTGATTTTTTGAAAGTCACTGAAACAAATTTTAGAAGCCCTTTTTGTAAAGCTTGGATCTAACTTTTTTTTTTTTAAGTATATGCAACTTTAGTTTTAAGTTCTAAATAACTGTTAAAACGAAGACCTGTATAGGTAAATTATAGCCTGTCTGTCAAATGTGGCCCACCATCAGTTTGGTTAGGGGGCAAAAAAATCAAAAGAAGAGTAATACTTCACTGCATATGAAAATTAAATGAATTTTTAGATATCAGTGTCCTTAAGTAAAATTTTATGGGATCGTAGTCTTGCCCATTCATTTCTGTGTTATCTGTGGCTTCTTTCTTGTTACAGTGGCAAAACTGAAGTAGTTGCAACCAAGACCATACGGCCCACAAGTCTATAAAATATTTGCTCTCTGGTACTTTACAAGAAAAAAATTCCCAGCCCCCAGTCTAGAAACTGCTATTCTAATTACATTTTCAAAAGTTCTCTATTATAAAGCTTTTTATATCATTGTACGGTTTTGACACAGTCTCGGTAAGTTCTTATTTCAAAGAAACAGCAGACATAACAGGAAAGCAGTATTTTACCTCCACATTTTAATATTGTGAAAAATAATAGAAAAAATGGACAGAATCCAGAATTACTCATTCTAAATAAGAATAATATAGTGAGATAAACCACTTTTTAAAATATAGGTATTGGCCTAGGAAATCACCTGGGAAATATTAGGGATTGCTTTGAGTGAAATACTAAGGAATAGGAATATATGCTAAAAGTTTCATAAATAAACTTTGTCATGGTGTGTAATGAAATAAATTCTAGTATTTTATTTTATTTATTCTCATGTTGTTTGAACTTCGAGATAGACATACCCAAAAATATCTGTAAGATTTTTAATTGGTTTTTATTATGTTGACTACTAGTTACACAATAATTGAAATTATTCTTTTGATAGATATTGTGTATTATTACTGGGCTTTAGATTAGAATTGTGTAAGAACTCAAAGCTGCAGTTTTCTTTTTGTGTGTGTGGCTTTTTTATTATGCTATATGGGCGTCTTCCATGTAAAGTAAAATGTTTTCAGACATATTGATGCCCTCAAAGCATCTTATCTGAAAGCTGTATTTCATAAGTTGCAATAATAATCTTTAGCCTAATTTTTTTCCTTTTGTCTATTTTGCTGGGTGTTTTTGGTAATTTTTTACATGATCAGCAAGTAGTAGTGAAAAGTTAAAAAGTAAGCTTCTTTAAATTTACAAGTCAATAAACAGATGCACATTTTTTTCTTAATTCTTAATGTAGTCAATTTGTATGTTCTTTCTGATTGCAGACCTTGCTTGCATGTACAAGTTATTTAGTCGTGTGCCAAATGGCTTGAAAACAATGTGTGAGTGTATGAGTTCCTATTTGAGGGAGCAAGGTAAAGCCCTTGTTTCTGAGGAAGGCGAAGGAAAGAATCCTGTTGACTATATCCAGGTAAGTGAATACAGAAGATTTTTCTTAAGTTTGTGATAAAATAATTTTGACACATGCTAATAAGAAGTTCACTTTTCCTAAGCTGTATTTTGTATTTTTTACTCTAATTTTCCCAATGGAAAAATGTAGTATATGTAATTATCCTAAATATTTTAGGATTTTGCCAAGTATGTATCTTTATATCAGGGAACCAAACTGCTACTTTTCAGTCATTAACCTGTTTCATGAAGACCTTGTTTAAATTGTTTCAGGAATGAAAATCACTACTTTTTTGTATGCTTTAGTGTTCTTGTACTTTGGGGTATGAGAAAAAAGTAACTGTTTTCAGTTAAATACTTGCTGCTTGAAAACGTTGTGTTTTCAAGCAATACTATGAATAAATTATGCCTCAAGTTTTTCATGTTTCAATTTAAATAATTTTTTAAAAAGCTGATTTTTTTAGGCTTTACTCATTCAATCAAGACAAAGAAGGTTGTGGGGAAATAGCACAGAGGTTCTTTAGTTCATCTTCAATAGAGTAATACATAAATGGAAAATGGATTGCTGACATGTTTAATATGGGCTTAGATAAAGTCTTGAAAATAATAATACAGAACCTATAAGTTTAACACCGAATGCACCCATTTATTACCAGCAAGATTAGATAAACATACCTGATTGTAAGTGTATTGTTTATAAAAAGAAAATTATTATATAATGTATCCTGAATTTCTTTGTTTCTATTTGGAAGGGCTTATTGGATCTGAAGAGTAGGTTTGATCGCTTCCTCCAGGAATCGTTCAATAATGACCGGCTCTTTAAACAAACTATTGCGGGTGACTTTGAGTATTTTCTCAACCTCAACTCCAGGTCCCCTGAATACCTCTCATTATTTATTGATGATAAGCTGAAGAAGGGAGTCAAAGGGGTAAGTATTAAAGCATTTGAAAACACATTACGTTTTATTTGTAGATTTAAAATAGTATATAAAATTAGGAAATACAAAAATAGGACATGTTGTAGGTATGAAATAAAGCCTGTTCCTTTGCTGTGCTTTAAATGTGTGCTGTGATGTTTGAAAAGGATTGTTTAAGGTATCTGAAATGGTTAAAAGTATTTTGACATTTCACTTAATGTATAATTTACATCAGAACCAAACAGCTACACAGCCACAATTGTTCAACAGTCTATGGACTGTGAGGGTTTGATATGCTATAGAGATAACAGGGAACTAGAAGACAACTATCAGCATGGAATGTTGCTTGCAGTCATCTGGTTCTGGGAGTTACGTATCAAACAATAGTACTTGGATGCCAAGAATGTGAAGGAGTAGAGTTGCTACCAGAAACTAGTTTGAAAGCCTTTATTATGTATCTGGGATCTTGGAGCTTACTACAGCAAAGAAAGCCAAATTAAAAATATTGTGATCACACATACATCGGTCTTGTTAACTTCATCTTAATATATGTGAAACAAAAGGGAAAAGTGGCAAATGGCCATAGGTTTTCCAGTCAGCCGTAACAATTATAACAATGAAGAAACAAACAAGAAGAAGATCACAGTAGGAAAGAACATCCATTAGTCTTCATATTTTTAAATGTATGCTTAAAATCTGCTACAATACCATTTTGCCCTTATTTAAAAGAAAAGAACAGAGGCCTTTTTAGTTTTAATTAAATAACCAATTATTATTCTTCTGTTTGCACAGAAGAACTGATAGGAAAATACCTGTCTTTTACTTATATAAGTTTCTGCCTAAATGCTATGAAAAAGCATTGTAAGATTCTTTTTTGTGATTAAAATTTCATTTCAGGGGCACCTGGGTGGCTCAGTTGGTTAAGCCTCTGCCTTGGGCTAAGGTCACAATTCCAGGGTCCTGGGATTGAGCCCCACCTTGGGCTCCCTGCTTTGTGGAGAGTCAGCTTCTCCCTCTTACCCTCATCCTCCAACCCAGCTCATGATCTCTCTCTCACTTGCTCGCTTTCAAATAAATAAAATCTTTAAAAAAAATTTCATTTGTTCTCAGTGATCCTTTAATCCAGCCAGTATCCCCTTATTTGCTCCATCAGTGGTAGCCCTCTAGGGAAGGGAACTCCAGTCCCTGATCCATTCACACTAGATGAGGATGTAGAAGAGTGGTGCTACTCTAAGAGGCACGTTCTCAAACTAGGTCCCTCCTGACAACATCTCTCAACCAGACTATTTACATGGTTGTCCAGTCTTGTTTTTGTTTTGGGGGATGGGTAGGGGAGAAGGAGAAGGGAGAGTGAGAACCCCAAGCAGGCTCCAAGCCTAGCACAGAGCCTAATGCAGGACTCAGTCTCACAACCCTGAGATCATGACCTGAGCTGAAATCAGACGCTCAACCCACTGAGCCACCCGGGTGCCCTTGTCTTGTTTTTAAACAGCAGATGAACTGTGGTGCTATTTTTTTTAGAACTAAAGTTTTGTAGTTATTAAAATGTCTTTTCATTGATTTTACAGCTAACGGAACAAGAAGTAGAAACAATATTGGATAAGGCAATGGTCCTTTTTAGGTTTATGCAAGAAAAAGATGTATTTGAACGTTATTATAAACAACACTTGGCAAGGAGACTTCTCACAAATAAAAGTGTTTCTGATGACTCTGAAAAAAATATGATATCTAAGTTAAAGGTAAGGTGTGTATAAGCTGGAATGTTGTGCCCCTAACTAATGTTTATCACATGATTGAACGCCACAATGTGATTAGAAAATATTTAATTGATTTAAAATGCTTATTTCTGTACATTAATAAAGCTTTGGTTTTTTGAGCATGCTGCACTTAAGTTTGTTTAGGTTCTGGGACATTCGTAGTTTGCTGGAATTCCTCTTGATGTGGCAGGACACATTCATGGAGATCTGGGGGAGGAGGATTAGTGTGAGGGATATAGGAAAGGGAGTATCACCATTTAGTTTGATTTCACAATATCACCTGAGCTGCCTGTTCAACACAGAGAGTATTGTTCCGTGCCTTTAGTGAGGTGTATTGGGATCCCCAAAAGAGTGTGAACCTGCATTTTAAAATAAAATCCGTGGGTTACTCTTAAACACACTGAAGTTTGGTAGCCATAGGCATAGTGCAGCTATTGGAAAGATTTAGAAAGGCTGTCAGTTACATGGAAGAATTTACTTCTTTATATATTTGCATATGGAAAAATCCATTGTTTATTTGTATATATTTGCGTTTTTCTTCCACAGACTGAATGCGGATGTCAGTTCACGTCAAAACTGGAAGGAATGTTTAGGGATATGAGCATCTCAAACACAACTATGGATGAATTCAGGCAGCATCTACAGGCAACTGGGGTAAGATTCTCCATTAATTTCTACTTATGTGTATGTGTCTATGTGAAGTCTTTTGTAATGGGCATTTCCTCCAAGTTAAACTGAATTGGTATCATTTCTTTAACTGTTATTAGTGGCAATATTTGTATTGCCTGTGTGTACCTTAAAAAATTATTCTCCCCCATATTAAGCCCCCCCTTTTTTAACTATTAATGTTAAAATATTTTTTTCTTATTCTCCTAGAACTTAGTTTATCCTCTCCACTTGAGGGAATGTGCTGAAAATTTAATAGAATGATCCCACTGTTAATAACCGTTATAGATTGTGGAAAGAAGACAGGGCCTGGGCAAGCTTGCACTGTTTAGTTAGTACTCTTCCTCTCACTTTACCCCCCAGGATTATGAGATCTTAGAATTGTTACCTGACCTTCCTCTATGTACTTCAGTGTTCTCAGCTCTAAGACGATCAGCATAAAAGGGTCTCATGTTCTCAGAGCCTGTGGGAGATAAACCAGGGTATAAAAATGCTGACATTAGTGTGTTATAAATATGGTTTTGTATTGTAACTCCCAGATGGGCAGTAAAGCTACAGCTTACATGGCTTTGGAGTCCATAGGGTTTTTGTGAGAATTTAATGTTCAGAATTTTGTTTGGTTTCTTTTTTTTTTTTTTTTTAACTGTTTTTCAACTTCATCTTAAGTTTAAAGAACTCCACAGGTTTTTCTTTAAAAGTTTTCTTTCACAAGTTACCATATACAACTTCATAATTAAGACTTGTAACAGCCATTTTAAAAAATTGGAGGTCATTCCTCTGATTTTCTTCTCTCTCTTTTTTTTTGAGAGAGCGAGCGAGCATGCAGGGCAGGGGGAGTTGGTGGGGAAGGGCAGAGGTGGGGAGAGAGAGAGAATCTTAAGCAGGCTCTATGCCCAGCACAGAGGCTAACGGGCCTGGATCACAACCCTGAGATCATGACCTGAATTGAAATGAGTCAGATGCTTAATCAGCTGAGCCTCCCAGGGTACCCCCATTCCTTTGATAATAAGGTATGAAACCATCGCTTACACTGCTCCCAGTCTCAACACAGACATATTATGTGAAAATACCTAATTCTATAGAAATAGATGTGTGTGTGTGTGTGTGTGTGTGTGTGTGTGTGAGCATTCTGACTCAGGGACTTCTGGTCTTTCCCCATTGTAAGTAGTTAACATGATTTGCCTCATAAAAGTTTATTGTGGGGGCGCCTGGGTGGCTCAGTGGGTTAAAGCCTCTGCCTTCAGCTCAGGTCATGATCCCAGGGTCCTGGGATCGAGTCCCTCGTCAGGCTCTCTGCTCACCAGGGAGCCTGCTTCCCTTCCTCTCTCTCTGCCTGCCTCTCTGCTTACTTGTGATCTCTGTCTGTCAAATAAATAAATAAAATCTTTAAAAAAAAAAAAAGTTTATTGTGGACAAGGGCTGAGAGCAGGAAAGATACAAGTCTGTGACAAATAGAAATCTTGGGCATGAAATGTATAATGTGGTTATCCTAGATGCTTTTTTTCTTTTTTAGATAGTTTAGAGATTTGCACTTGATGCTGTCTGATACATTAATATAATTATAAATTCATGTGCTAGCATTATTGTTCCTGTTTATTTTTTTTCTTACACTAATCCTACACTTATTGAGTGCTATAGGGATATAACCTGGTCTGAGTAAATATATTGTTGAAATAAACCATCTGTAAGAGATATGTTCCTGGATGGGTTTAACAGTCTTACTCTTCGATATTTAAGTGTCTAATTACCTTGTCTGTGATCGGTGAAGGTCTTTTGATAAGAAAATTATGATGTTCACTGTAGACCACTTCGTTGCTGTTGCTCATTTTAAAAAAGGGGAGTGGGTTGGTTGTTTAGCATGATGATTTTATCAGATCCTGTTTGCCTTTGTTATTTTCTGTTATAAAGTTTGTGAATTTTTCATTTATCTTAATAACCCAAGTATATCTTGTACTCTCTGGTAGAATATTTATTTAATAATTTGTTAACTGCAGTAAGTAGAATGCTTATCAAGATTCTCAGAGTTACATATCTGTTAATCAGCTTGCAGTTTCCACTTACTGTAAGGCCATTATTTGCCTGTAGTTGCTGGCTTTTTATAATTGTTTATGCTAAGGATCTTAAACTGTGAGTCTTTTTAAGCCTTAATCTGCATTAGGAACATTCTGATAACAAGTGGCAAAATAATCAGAGCAAATACTGGGCTTTCTGAAATCTTTGAGTCCTTTTAAAATACCACCAATGCTCAAGCAGACCTTTCTCTAACTTTATTAAGTGCTTTTGGCCTATTGAGATATATCAAGATAGTGGCTCTTCCATTTACTTTTAGAAGTAATAGGACACATGGTTTCTTAAAATTGAAGTAATATTTGTGGTATATTTTATTTTGATAAATCTTAATTTTTATGCTGAAGGAAGTTTTAAGTATTAGTCCATTTTTTTCCTGCGTTTTTATTTTAAAAACTGGGGCGGGGCTGGGAAACCAGGCTGCTATTATATTTTTGTTTATTTATATCAGCAAGTCATATCACATCCCAGCAGACTTTTCTGATACCTCAGTTTCTGTATACTTGTCCCTGTCATGTGCTATCTTTGCAAATAAGTTGAATGTCTTCAAAATATTGCTTAAAAAGCTACAGGAAGAGGAAGTCGAAACGACTAAAGCAATAGTTCTTTGAGGTTGTTTTTGTTTTTTTTCCATTTAACAAATAACTCGTTAAGTGCTTTCCATGCTGAGCATTGTTTGGGCGCTGGGTATACAGCAGAGAATGGAAGAGACTTCATTCCCTTCCGTGATGGAACTTCCATTCTCATCTGGAGACAGATAACAAGCGAGCACATAGCACCTTAGCTGGGGCTAGGAGATATGGAGGAAAACTGTAGTGGCAAAGTGGTCAGGGAAGGCTTCCTCTAAAAACTGACATTTTGAGGAAAGATTTGAAGTTTAGAGAGCAAGCTATGTGGGTACATGGGAGAAAGGAGAAAAAACTGTATTGTCTTGGGTGGACTGAACCAAGTTGTGACACCATTACTGCCACTTGAAAATGCACCAACTCCCACTGCCAACCTCTCTCTGCTCATCATCTAAGAGTCTCTCCTGTGGCCCTCTCTCCTCCACGGCATCTAAGATTACTAGGTCAACTTCTGTTTGGTTTTTAAGTTTTATTTATTTATTTATTTAATAGAGAGAGTGGGAGCACGAATGGGGTGAAGGCAGAGCAGGGAGCCCAAGGTGGGGCTTGATCCTGGGACTCCTGGATCTTGACCTGAGCCGAAGGCAGCTGCTTAACCAGCTGAGCCACCCAGGCGCTCGGCCCTCCATCCTCACCCTGCCAACATCTTTAAAATTGAGTAGTTACTTAGTAGATACTTGTGAAGAATCTGAGTGTGGCATACTTCTTGATATTTATGAAGTTTAACCCTCCCTTTTAAAAAATCTGCATCACTAATCACCCAGGTTAGGTAAATACAGAAAAATGGTTAGAACAAGCTGTGAATATCAATAGTAAAGGTAGTATTTCACCCTGAGGAATTCCTATAATGTGCTTTCTAGTTTTCTTAAAAATTTATGCATAAAGAAGGAAACATCTAAATGTGACCGTAATGCTAGCATATATTTTGTAGAGGTGGTTATCAATTATCCAGTATTTGTAGAGCACACTGTGTAGAACTAGATTTGCAGTGCCCTCTGCAGAGGTGGTTAAATTAAGAACTACATATGAAAACATGGAAGTTCTGATCATTGTAGTTGAAATGGGAACGGGATATTAGAAATAGGTTGTTAAGATGGTAAAAATATTTAAAATATTTAAATAAATAAAAATATTTAAGATGAAAGATTAATATCCTTAAAATGAAACGTTCAGAATGCTCTCTAAAATAATAGTGATAGGGCCCATTGACATTTTATCTAAAAAACCCATAAGGGTCAAAACTTCACTCTTCTCAGTGATACCAGTAAGACTTCGTTTGTATGCTAAGAACTCTCTTTTGGTCATTATTTTAAAATCAGCATCTTAAGCAATATAGGTATTTGCCAGGATAGTTAAAATTTTGAAAACACTGATCTCATCTTTAAGAAGAATAATTTGTTAGATATTGGACATGGAGCTAAATATAAATACTTGGATAACTCTAATGCAGTGTCTATACAGAATGGAAAACAAATTCTAGTTAATTTGAGGGAGATATCTTTTTTATCTTTCATACAGGTATCTTTAGGTGGTGTTGATCTCACAGTCCGGGTGCTCACGACAGGATATTGGCCCACTCAGTCAGCCACACCAAAGTGTAACATCCCACCAGCACCAAGACATGCTTTTGAGATATTCAGAAGGTAAACATAGATCAAACTTTGTAAGTACAAAAATTGTCCAGAGTTGAAATAAACTTGGGCATAAGTGTGTCCTTGATTGAAGGATGAATTTACTCCATTTCTTACCTCATGTTCAAAAGGAGAAATTGTTCTTTATGGTTTTTAATATGTAAAAATGAGTTGCATAAACTCTTTGGAGAGGACCGTTTTCCATGGTTAGTGTAGTTTGCGTTGTTGATGTCTGCCCCTGGCTTAGAGCAAATTCATGGCTGGGTTACTATGGAGAAAAGTGATCTTATGAATAATAGTAGCAGATGAGCAGCAGGCCAAGGGGCAAAGGATAGTAATAGAGATTAATGTTTCCCTTGCACGGAGATGCTTACTAAGGGTTGTTATCCTGTAGTTTATAATTCCAAATGTATAAATTACATGATTCTCTAAAACCTGGTTTGATTTGCTAAAGGTTTTACTTAGCCAAACACAGTGGTCGACAGCTCACACTCCAGCATCATATGGGTTCTGCAGATCTCAATGCTACATTTTATGGACCAGTTAAAAAGGTAAATATTGATAGTTTGAACATACTTACATAAAGTAAATTAAAGTTAGTTTATAGAACTGATTGCTGATATTTGTTGATCTGGATAAATAATGTATTTCTCCTAAGAATTTTCCTACTTGTTTGAAATACTCTAAAGGGGAAACTGGCGTTAACTTCTGTTCTCTCAATTTGGCTAGCTTCACTGGACAATATGAAGACTGTATCAGTAGCCTTCCTTCAGGAATATATAATACAATTGTGCGTTATAAGATTAAATTTGAGACAGTATTGCATAAGATAATAAACTGTTCCTTTTCAAAATTCTCAGTCTTTTATAATTCTTACTTCCAATAGATCAAAACCAGGAAAATTAACGAGATTTGTGAGATAAGCAACATATTAGTAAAGTGATTATTATAAAAATTAGCAAGGCACTAATGAATTGCCTTTGTTTAAAAATGTAATTTCTTTTTTATATCAAAAATTGTGAGGTTTAGACTGATAATTTACTTTCATTGCTTGCGTATAAATCAAATCAAAGTCATTTTCCTTCACATAGAAAAATAATAAAAAGCTCTTAGAAAAACATTAAGAAAAAATATCCAAGTTGTTATTTAGGCAGCAAATAACAGTTTTATTCTTTATTTTAATAATAGTGCTACTGGTTTCATATATCACTGTAACACATTTTTTTACTACTGTCAATGTCTACACATTCTGATTTTTATATTTAATTGAAATGGGAAGTATTCTTTGCAATTCATTTACTGATTAATGTTTGACAGTGCTATACATTTGAGTGTAAGTGGGAAAGTTAAGGATACAAAAAACTCAACTTTTAATTACTGCTTGCTTTTGTTTTAGAGGAGAGGGTTTTTCCCTAAATAACCATGTTTTCTTTTGAAGTTTTATTAAACAGATCACTGGGTTTTAAAAACAGTTTGTATGTTAATTACTGAAGACTTAAATTTCTATTTTGTACTTAAATCATAGAGCAGGAACAGGCTGAAGGATGGCAGAAGTTTTCCCCTCCATCCTGTGCTGTTACTTGATCTCTTGCTGTGATCAGACCACACTGAAGGAAACTCCTACTACTTTTTGGAGCTTATAAAATGGCAGTGTTATCTTTTAAATCCATTATCCCATTGTGTACTGTTAAAATAATTACAGCTGTAACTATAAGGAATGTTGCTTCATTTTATCAGATACATTAAAATGTTCATAATGAGGAAAAAAAAAGGACAGTCCTTTAACAAAAATTTAGTGTGTGTGTGTGTGTGTGTGTGTGTGTACATACCCATACACATATCCATTTTTTAAGTGACATTTCCTTTTCATGTAGAAATTAGTTACGTAGTTTTGCTAAGGGAAGAGTTGGATATTACAGTGCTTATCTCTGAAAAACATACAGTTAAAGTTATCAGGAGATAATTTTATCTTGTTTATGTTTCTTAAATAATGAAACAGGAAGATGGATCCGAAGTTGGTGTTGGAGGGGCACAAGTAACTGGCTCTAATACGCGGAAGCACATATTGCAGGTCTCCACTTTCCAGATGACCATATTAATGCTCTTTAATAATAGAGAAAAATACACATTTGAGGTATGGTTTGGTTGTATAAATTTTAAGCATTATATTATCTCTGATTCTCACCTGTTACTGGAGTGTTGCTTATTTGAGTAACCTGTAAGGTTATTATTATTTGAGTATTATTATTATTATTATTATTAAGTAACCTTTGAATACTGTTTGAGTAAACAGCATAAAACTTATGAACAGTTTATGAACTTTATAAACACCATACACATATTAGGTCACATTTCATTTAGTTTGTTAAAAATTAACTTTATGGAACCATAAGTTTTACATGATAAAACATGACCCATCTAAGTGCATAATTTGATGAGTTTTAACAGATCTATGCACCTGTATAAGTGCCATCACAATCAAGGTATGGAATATTACTCCCTAAATTTTTATACTCCTTTGCAATCAGATCCCTCCCCCTGTGCTCAGACTGCCAGTGATCTGCTTTGTATCACTGTAGATTAGCTTTACTTTACTAGAATTTCAGATAAATGGAATCCTAGAGTATGTGTTGCTATTGTCCAGTTTATTTCACATCACATTTTTGAGATTTGCCCATGTTAGTGTGCGTATAGTTTCAGTAGTTCATTCCTTTTTATTGCTGAGTCCCATTCACCTATTGAGGGGCTTTGGGTTCTTTCAAGATTTAGGCTGTTATGAATAGAGAGATGTGTTAAACTTCTTAAAGAGACCCATACTGTGTCCCAAATGTTGTGCTGTTTTACATTCCTGCCAGCAGTATAGAGAAGTTCCAGTTGCCCCACATCTTCTAAAAAATGTAATAGTCTTGGGGCACCTGGGTGGCTCAGTGGGTTAAGCCGCTGCCTTCGGCTCAGGTCATGATCTCAGAGTCCTGGGATCGAGCCCCGCATCGGGCTCTCTGCTCAGCAGGGAGCCTGCTTCCTCCTCTCTCTCTGCCTGCCTCTTTGCCTGCTTGTGATCTCTCTGTCAAATAAATAAATAAAATCTTTAAAAAAAAAAAAATGTAATAGTCTTTTAACTGTGTAACTTGGTAAGTGTAATTGTATCTCATTGTGGATTTAATTTGCCTTTCCTTGACTGTAAAGATGTTGAGCATCCTTTCTGTGTTCCTCTGCCACTTACATGTCTTGTTTGGTGAAGTCTTGTCTTTACTTGTTGTTTAAAAGGTTTTTTATAAATTTTAGATACAAATCCTTTGTCAGACCTATGTGCTGTGAATAGTCTGTCATTTGCCTTTTAATTTTCTTTAAATGACATTTTTTGAAGAGCAGAAGTTTTTAATATTGATAAAAGTCCAGTTGCCACCTCTTTCCTTTTGTAGTTCATTCTTTCGATATCATAGCTAAGAGATTATTGGTTACCCTGAGGTCACAAAGATTTTCTTCTGTGTTTTCTTCTAAGTGGCTTTTTAGTTTTAGCTTTCACATTTAAGTCTATGATCAGTTTCAGGTTAATTTTTTTATGTGGTTAAGATTAAGGATTAAGAATTATTTCACCCCCTTGGGGTGGCTGGCTGACTCAGTCAGTAGAACATATGACTGGATCTCAGAGTCAGGAGTTTAAGCTCCATGTTGTGGGTAGAGTTTACTTAAAAAATAAATACATAAAAATAAAGATTTATACCCCCTTACACACACACAGATAGTTGTTCATTTCCATTATCATTTGTCAGAAAGTTTGTTCTTTTCCCTTTAAATTACCTTGGCACCCTTATGAAAAAAAGTCAATTAACCATATATGTGTGGGTCTGTTTCTACACTCTGAGCTGTTTTATTGATTTCTCCATCTATCCTTAGGCTAGATGAATACCAGCTTGATAGTGTCAGTTTTCTTTTGTATAACCATCTTTTTTTTTTTTTCTTTCCTCCTTTAAGTCCTTTGATTGCATTAAATTCATTTGGACTTTTTAACAAATAGCATGGAGGACAAGGGGAGATTGAGAGGAGAAGGGAGTTGAGGGAAATTGGAAGGGGAGGTGAACCATGAGAGACTATGGACTCTGAAAAACGATCTGAGAATTTTGAAGGGGTGGGGGGTGGGAGGTTGGGGGCACCAGGTGGTGGGTATTGTAGAGGGCACGGATTGCATGGAGCACTGGATGTGGTGCAAAAATAATGAATACTGTTATGCTGAAAAAATAAAAAAGTTAAAAAAAAAAAAACATTTGGACTTTTCCCTTACCTTTAATGAGTACATTAGAGTTGAAATAAAGATCGTGTGATTCTTAAGTTTAAATTTAAGATAAAGAATAAATACTTTGAAAAGCTGTAAAATTTTATACTTAAAATTGAAAGTCAGTTTTTAGATACAGGTGAACTAGAAATAAGTTAAAGTTCGAAATTTAGAGCAAAATTAAATTGTGGGCCTATTTTAATACCTGCCTTCATACTTGGATTTATGTGAAAGATGTAATTAAGAGATGATCATTTTTATGTGATATACCTCAAGGAAATGCTTTGAAACCCAAGTGTTTTAGGTCAGTAGCTAAGTCAAGAGGTTTTGCTCTTACCTGTTTCCAGATGTGTCTTACCTAGGGAGTAATCTTAATTGTCAAGGACAAGTTACATGTGACTTACTCCCAAGGGTATTGATTAAGCAAGTATTGAGTCCCTTACTCAAATGGTAAACCTCTTCAAACAGAGGTGGAATTAAATTACCTCTCACAGCTTGAATGTTTTAATCTGCACCTGCCATGGGTAGTACATTTTAAGCAAAATAAATTGCTTGATAAATGCTAATGTTGGTTTTCAGAGTCCTGTTTTGTAAAGAGCTGGTGAAAATAACGGGAGAAACAAAAACAAACTAATTTTCTAAAGCCATTATTAGAATTACTAGTAATTTTAGTGGTTCAGGCTTACTCTTCTCTTTCCCAACTAGCTTGGGATCACTAATGCTAATGAGCATCATTAGGTAGAGGATAAAACTAAGCAGAAAATTCCTCTAATGTTTCACATTTTAGCTAAGTCACAAACCAGATGCCTGAGTGTAAATGGCATATATATGATCTATTCCTGTGGCTCCCAAAGCCTTCTGACTGCTTGCATCTTGAACAGGGGGCATTATGAGAAGACACTTAACGTTTGTACTCATACCATGTGTTTCATTGTAGTCTGCCGCGCAGGTTAGCCGAGTCTTTTACAGAAATCATCTCCACAAATTAGAGAAGATAGTTAAAAGTATTTAACTTTAATGTTTTTTGAGAGGAACCTGATTTTTAAACTTCAGTGTTGTTTCTTTACAAGTTCAGAAAAGTGGTGTATTAGTTACTTAATGTTACATAACACATCTTAAAACTTAGTGGCTAAAACAACCACTAACAATTCATTCTCTTTCCTGGTTTCTGTGGGTTAAAGATTTAGGTGAGGGTCAGTTGGGTAGTTTTGTCTCAGAGTTTCTCATGAGGTTGTGAAGATGTCAGCTGGGGTGTCAATCATCTAATGTTTGTCTGGGGCTGGAAAATGCATTTCCAAGGTATAGGTATGCTCTTCCTTCCACAAGGCTGACAAGTTGATTTCCTCTGTTAATACATGGGGAAATGTGTCACATGGCCCTTACCGCACGATTGTCCTTCCGTCCTGGTGGCTAATTCTCCTCCCTGAAGCCAGCCATCCAAGAGACCCAGGCAGAACCTGAAGTGCCTTTATGACTTAGCCTTAGAAATCAGATATTGTCACTTTCTGATTTTCTTGATCACCCAAGTCAGCCCTGATAGGATAAGGGGATCACACAGGGGTAAAACATACCAGAGTCATTACAGGCCATCATGGAAGCTGCATGCAAAAGATGGCATTCATTCATAGTGTCACATTCATCCACAGTATTCAGGCTGCTAAAGCTTTTTCCTCTTCTTACGTATTTCTTTAAGTAACAGAAGTTTGTATTATTTAAAACAGTTAAGATCAGGACATACATAAAGTGGTAAGTCTATAGCTTGGATTATTGTAACCTGCATTTGGTTTTTGAAAGAGATATGGGTATTAATACATATTTTTCTGAATGTTCTTTATTATAGTTCTTAAATTTTTCTGAGAAAGAGTGTGAAGTATAAAAACTAATGGACAATAGCAAAATTAATGTCAGGCAGTAGACTATAAATAGAAGATGATCAAAATTAGGCAGTAGACTATAAATAGAGAATGATTGAACAACATTGATAATTGATATTTTGTTAAGAAGTTACAGCAATCACTAATGGCATAATTTCACATTATATAAAGGAAAATGGTTAGAAGTACAAGGTGAAACAGACAGTTCACAATCATAGACGTCCCTCACAGATGTAATGACTGACCAGACAATAAAAAGGAAGATACAGAAGATTTCATAATTAGCAAATCAAAGTGAAAGCTTTACAGAGAACTTTTGAACTCAGAAACAAAACACCCATATTGCTCTTGGGAAATATCCAAGGCTAGCATAACCTTATTACTAAAAGTGAATAAGGAGACTACAAAAAAGAAAAAGCTGTATAGGTTATTCAACCTTAAATGCACAAATCTTAAATCAAATATTAGCGAGTCCTATTCAGCAGTGTATTGAAAGAACGATTCATTGTGTCCAGATAGGATTTATTCCTGAAATGCAAAGAAGAAATTTTTTAGTATTGTTAAATTTTATTATAATAATAATTAAGTTTACTGACCACTTAGCTGTCTTATTAGACATTTCAAGAAGAAAATCAGTTAATGATTTCTATAGATGTACAAAAAGCATTTGTAGAAATTAGTCTTCATTTCATATTTACAGGATATGGAGGACCCTTAACCACCTAACAATAGAATGAAATGCCTTTAATGTCATAAGGGTGTATCTGATGAGAGACCTAAGCAAGCAGTAGTTAGTAAAATATTAGACCCCTTCCCATTAAAGTTAGGAACAAGCGTTAGGATATCTGCCTTTATTACTGCTACTCGGTATTGTTCTATAGGTCCTAACTAACACACCAAGAAAAAAAAAAGGTTTGGTAAAATATGTGGAGGTGAGAAAATTTGTAGACAATGTGTAATCAACTGAGAACATCGTCTGAGGAGAGTTCAGTTGAAAAATCAACTGGTCAGTTCGTTCCCGGGTTTCAGCACCCCCTCTCCCCCCGCCCACCAAAGAAAAAATCAACTTGTCTGTAAATCAGAGTTGATCGGAAAATGAGATGAGGAAAGTTATATTTTAAATAAGAATCATGATCTTCCTAGGAATCATTCTAACAGAAAAGGTAGAAGACTTGTACCAAGGGGGCAATAAAAGCAAAAGAATATAAAAAGGGTAAATGTGCTCAGATGGGAAGTTTACATGTTACAGAGTAGATAACCCATGTATGTTTAATGTTAATGCCATTGTATGAATGGGCATCTTCATTACATACATGGGTCTTTGTATTCCTGTGTGTGTATGTAGAAGTGTAGGAAAAGTCATAAAGGATGCACACTGAATTGCAGTAGTCACCTCCTGCAGTGATCTGCAATTGTAAAATAACACCTAAGAAGGTATTTCTAGTTCTTTGAATATGATTAAGCAGTAGCATATGTAAATAAGTCAGTTCTGGCATGCACATAATAATTATAATCAACATTCTGATAGCACCTATTTAACTTGCTGGAATTAATAACATACATAGCATTTGATGTGGCTAACGTAGGCATACAGAGATCGTTTGAGGCAAAGGAATGTGCCTCATCGTCACTAAATTCGCATTTCTCTCAATCCTCACTTGCCAGACAGTCCTTTAGAGCAGCCTGGGGTGTTGCTCAGATTTGTGAAAGAGAAAATGATTCTTCAGATCAGTTATGTAATCAATATCCCCATCTTCATGCCCATTCTTCTTGAGCTGCTTTTGAGAAAGAAACAGCTCTGGACAATAAATCAGCTGTATATCTTGCCATGGGGATTGGGCGGCATCTTACATCCTGCAGACGTGTGGGAACTAAATCATGTCTTAACTTTTTTTCGTGTTTAGAATTAACTATCAGGTGTATAATTTTTTTTCATTTGGTCATACAGGCAGTAAATACAGTCAACTTGGATTATAAATTTTGATTGTATGATAGAAGGCCTTAGCTCAGGCTCACTTTGCTTCTTTCTATAAAGGAAGTTGCTGAGCAGAAGTAGTGTGGATTAATTTGGGAGAAGGATTATAGAGTATTTCCAAAATTAGCAGTCCTTTGTTGGTTAACACTTTATTTTTACCTAAATATTAAAGCAGGTCAGTAATAAACTCTTCCGGATGACATTTTTAGGCCAGGCCTTGTATCTCCTGAAACAAAAATGTACATATTTTTTCAATATTTTGTAATTTGAAATACTTTCACTCTAGTTTCTCCAAATAAGTGAGATTTTAGTGAAGAGTCCTAATTCTTTGTTATAAACTCTTTGTTGTAAAGGGAGCTCTTTGTTGCAAATTATCTCTTTAATGGAATTACCTCTGACTACTTACTGCTTGGTCAGTTTTACTTTACTAATTAACTAATCTACTGTAATCTTTCAAAAAGTCTAACTATGTTAATCTGATGGAATTTCAGGAAATTCAGCAAGAGACGGATATCCCCGAAAGAGAACTTGTTAGAGCTCTGCAGTCCCTTGCCTGTGGTAAACCAACCCAGCGGGTTCTTACAAAAGAGCCCAAGTCCAAGGAAATAGAAAATGGCCACATATTCACAGTTAATGATCAGTTCACATCCAAACTACACAGAGTCAAGATTCAAACAGGTATCTGGAATTATATGGTTCCTCTTTTAAAAAATGATCTTTTTCCTCGAAAGAAATTATTATCTGTTGGAGTTCTGTCTTTGAAAAAAGTAATGCTTGGGGTGCCTGGGTGACTCAGTCGGTTAAGTGTCTGCCTTCAGCTCAGGTCCTCATCCCAGGGCCCTGGGATCTAGTCCATTATGGGGCTCCCTGCAGAGCAGGGAGTCTGCTTCTTCCTCTCCCTCTGCTTGTGCTCACTCACTGTCTCTAATGAATAAAATCTTAAAAAATTTTTAAAAGTAAGGATTTTCTGGTGCTGCATGACACATAGGCTTAAGGAGTAAAGTAGTTTTTATTCTTACGTGTTCCCGTCAAAATACAGTTAAATCCAAGTACAGTAAGCATTTAAAAAAGTAATTGGTAGTGTGAAAAGTGTACTTCTTTCTGTATGGTTTTCAGTAATGAAATAGAATTTTGTTAATATATTAGAAGTTGACAAAATAACTTTTTAACTGGCTGAGTTAACCAATAATGGACATCTTATTTTTTTTTTTTTTTAAGAATTTATTTATTTATTTATTTATTTATTTTAAAGATTTATTTATTTATTTGACAGACAGAGATCACAAGCAGGCAGAGAGGCAGGCAGAGAGAGAGGAGGAAGCAGGCTCCCTGCTGAGCAGAGAGCCCGATGCGGGGCTCGATCCCAGGACCCTGAGATCATGACCTGAGCCGAAGGCAGCGGCTTAACCCACTGAGCCACCCAGGCGCCCCAAGAATTTATTTATTTGACAGATCACAAGTAGGCAGGGAGGCAGGCAGAGAGAGAGGGGGAAGCAGGCTCCCCACTGAGCAGGGAGCCTGATGCGGGGCTCGATCCCAGGACCCTGAGACCATGACCCGAGCCGAAGGCAGAGGCTTTAACCCACTGAGCCACCCAGGCACCCCAGTGGACATCTATTTTTAAAACTGATTTATATATTTCTCATAGTGGGGTTTATCCTGTGTGATTTTTAGATGCAGCCATTTGTTTTAGTAGAGGATCTTTTAAGTTTCAAAACTTTGAAACCCATATTAGCTCTCTACTTTAAAAACATAGAAATGATTCTGTTGTGAATGATTCTTAGTATGTTTTTACTTTTAATTAATAATGAGCATCCTGTTGATTATACATTTACCATAATGTATGAAGTGTGTTTTTGGTGTATTTAAGGGGGAAAAGGCAACTTACCTTTGCGAATGTTTAAAATTCTAACATATAGTTTGCTCCCTGATTTCAAATTTAGTGTTAAACTTCCCAGGGCTGACTTCATCCATCACAGCTGTGCATGTAGTCTGTGTATTGAAACAGTATTTTCAAATAAGTTTTTAAAGTGATTGCAGTTTTGATTTAAAAAAAAAAAAACTGTGTTCACATTTTACAGTAATAAAAAGATGAAGTCTTTTAAAAAATTTTATTATGTCAAATATGTAATTGATTGCCAGATTACGTTCATTCAAAATGTTACCTACACCCTTCTACTGACCTTTTTGACCCTGATTGGTATTTGTATGCCTTCTGAAGCAGAGTGGTGTCTCTTTTAAAGCGTTGTCTACTTTGTCCCATAGTTGCAGACCATATCATTGTATCTTCATCACCAAAATGGCCCCATGTTTGGACACAGATGTAAATTGAAAATAAAATAGAACTACACTAAAGAGACTCATGGAATAAAATACCTTGTTTTCCCCAGTGTGAGACATAAGACTCAGATACAGGTTCTGGATTTTAGGACTTGTTTGTATCCTAGATTTAGAGGAAGATGTGTGGGGATGTACATACATCTGAATTACCAAACTTCACCCTGCTTTAGCCTAAGTGTAACTCTGTAATCCCAGATTCCATCATGTCCAGTAGTAGTAGTTTCAGATACTGTTATCGTTATCAAAAAAATAGTCTTCTCTTCCTGGATTTTTAATTGTGGGTGGTCCTGGTCTTTGTGTAGTATTTTACATCTGATTAAAATAGAATTTTTTAGGGGCACCTGGGTGGCCTGTTCAGTTAAGTGTCCAGCTCTCAATTTTGGCTCAGGTCATGATCTCGGAGTTGTGAGATCAAGACCTGAGGCTCTATGCTAGGCGTGGAGCCTGCTTGGGATTTTCTCGTCCTCCTTCCTCTGCCCTCCTTCCACTTTCACTCTCATTTGCTTCCTCTCTCAGATTAAAAAAAAATTTTTTTTGATGTTAAGTGTGTGTGTATAGTACTTTAAATCTAATTAAAATGGAATACAGTTGTATATGATAAGGAATTCAACTAGATGATGTCTTTAATGTTCTTTTCAGCTATAAAATTCTGTGAAGAAATAATGTTTTCATTTTGAAATATTACTTAGATTATTATCATCACTTAAAAACATTTAGTGTAAGTTAAAATTTTCTCCCTGGTGATAAGTATTGTGACCACATAGGTTTTCTTAAGTTGTCAAAATACAGCCCTGCCTTTTAGCTCATAATCAAAGATGCAGAGACTCTTCTGTCCTTACCTAATTCTGCCTTTTACTATAGTCATTAATAGAAGTTCAAAGAAGTTATAAGTATTAAATAACACAACCTTTGAAAAGATTTGTTGTAATCTACAGCGGTTTCCATAGTTCATAGTCCTCACCACCACCAGTCACGTTTCCCTTGCCCTTTCCTTGATACAGCCAGATACATATGTACCCCATTACACAAGCAAATGCCTACCTTCTTCTTAAGGGAAGGTATGGTGTGAGGCTCTGGGAGTGAGCTCCTGCCCTCACATTTTACAAAACATTTAAATTCAGTATGTATCACCGCAGTCTTCCCATTTATTTTGGAATATACCTCTTTAGGCGGCCAAAACCAACAGAGCAAAATAGGTTGTTTTTTAAAAAATTATTTCTTCCTCCAACATTTTATTTTAAATATTTTCAAATCCATAGAATAAGTGAGAAACACCATAATGGATGAAGGTATATGGCCATCACCGGTATTTATGAGTCATTAAACTTTTTGCCCCATTTGCTCTGGTGCCTTTGACTCTACCCTCGCCCTTTCCTCAAATATATACATGTATGTATGTATTTGCTACAGCATGTTATTCAACAAACATCACACTTCTCCTCACTCCAAATACTTCAGCATACATTTACTTCTTTAGGCTAATATTTTTTCTAAAATAATTGTAATACTATATCGTACCCAAGAAAATTAATAATTTCATACATATTTATTTGCATAAATAAATATTTGTGTATACCACCCATATTTATTTGTCCACAGTTGTCTCAAAAATGCCTTTCAGGGCCACCTAGGTGGCTCAGTTGGTTAACCATCTAACTCTTGATTTCAGCTCTAGTCATGATCTCAGAATCATGGGATCAAGCCCTGAGTTGGGCTCTGCGCTTAGCAGGGAGTCTGCTTGAAGTTCTCTCTTTGCCATCTGTCCCCCACCCACACTCATACACACACTCTCACTCTCTCTTTAAGATAAGTAAATCATAAAAAAAAAATTGTCTTTCATATCACTTTTTAAATCTAGTATTCAATCATGGTGTCCGCATTACATTGATTTTTATGTCCTTTTAATTTCTATTTAATCTAAACCAGTACCTCTTTTTTTTTTTTAATGACATTGACTTTTTTGAGGAAAAGCATTATTTATTCTTTGTTAGTAGGTCATCTTAATCTAATTTTACTCTTTTTTGTTAAGATACTGATTATTTTTAACTTGGGAAAAGATACTGAAAATAGAATTCTTAACCAAGGGGTTCTAATGAGAAGCACCTGAATAGATATGCACACCAGAATGATGTTCTGCTAAATTGTAGTGTCTGCTGTCTTGTGGGTGTGCCTGTGCCTAAGTCAGCAATGTCTTAAGAGCTTCTTTGTAATTTCCAGTTTCTGCCTCCAGAAATTTCATACCTATCTCTTACTGATGACCAAATGAAAAATCAGATGCCATTTTTCTTTCTCTTACTTCAGTTAGAGCAGAGTTGTAAAAGAAAGGGATTTCAGTATTTAATCCCTGAGCAATTGCCTTGAAGACAGTAAGGAATAACAGAGTAAGACTTCTCTTTTCCAGAAGGCTGGAATAGAGTATGCATTAGTGATAATGAGATTGTGATGGAAAAAAATTAATAAGATATATGATAAGAAATTTTTAGGTAGTCTGTGACAAGTACAGATAAATTACTTATTCCTTTAACTGACATCTTAGTGGTACTTTCTAACTATTTGTTGAGCTAACTGCATCTTGCCAACACATAACTCTTTGCTTCTCTTAAAGTGTCTTGGGGTGGGCGCCTGGGTGGCTCAGTGGGTTGAGTCGCTGCCTTCGGCTCAGGTCATGATCTCAGGGTCCTGGGATCGAGTCCCGCATCGGGCTCTCTGCTCAGCGGGAAGCCTGCTTCCCTCTCTCTCTCTGCCTGCCTCTCCGTCTACTTGTGATCTCTCTCTGTCAAATAAATAAATAAAATCTTTAAAAAAAAATAAAAAAAAAAATAAAGTGTCTTGGGGTGATGTTAGTAAAATACTAGTTGACTCTGCAATGAAAATTATTTTCTGGTAATTTTTCTACTAAATACATCTGGCTGCCATTTTTCTTCCAGAAGAGGAATCCTTCTATTTTATAAAAATAAAATTGGTTTTATTATCTCTATAAAATTAAATTCCTAATATTTAAAAAGAATAAGGTAGAATTGTAAGATTTATTTATATCCATGATTATTAATTGTTTAAATATTTGTTAAACATTGAATTAGGCACCTTTTGAATGTTTACTTGAATTAATGTATACTCATGGGAAATTGGTTTTTCTTTGTAGGTAATTTTCTAAATTATATTGTTTGTTTATAAACTGCATTTTTTATCAATGGTAGTTACATGGTAAGTGTCTTTCTCTTTTAGTTGCTGCCAAACAAGGTGAATCTGACCCAGAAAGGAAAGAAACGAGGCAGAAAGTGGACGATGACAGAAAACATGAGATCGAAGCTGCTATTGTGCGGATAATGAAATCCAGAAAGAAGATGCAGCACAATGTATTAGTAGCAGAGGTGAGGGTGCTTCAAGACTACATTAACGTAGGAAAAGCAAAATAAATATTGACAGTTCACATTTAGGAAATCACTATATTCAAGTTGTTTAAAATATAGTTTTAAAATTAGGAAACCAGAGTCAGGTAACATTTATCATTAAAAGTATGGCAGTTACTTGATAATTAAACACATCAGTACATCCAAATATGTGCACACTTTAAGAACTAATATATTCGTAATAAAAAATAATAGAAAATTGTCACACGAAGAATAAAAAATTTTCCCTACTACTTAATATTTTTGTATTAAACAAGCTACCATTATTTTTAAAAGTCAGTGTTGCCACTGGAATGGGTAAGAATGATTAGGGCTGAATAAAGTATTGGTAGAGGATAGAGAGCTAAGTGAAGATGAATGGAAGTAGAACCGATAGGACTTACTGGTCATGGGAAACAAAGGGAGTCAAGGACTCCCTAGTTTTCTGGTTTGGAGGCTAAATGGAGGGAGGGAGGGGCAGCATGCTACTATGTTCTGCATTTGCGGTATTTTGTACAAGCTGACTTTTATATCACATTGGCAGAGAAAGAGAATTATATGAGTGATTGGTCAGTCATTTCAAAACTAATGCCATGTTGCTAATTAGGTAACTCATTAGTTTTCTCAGCTATTTTCATGGCTCTGGTAGAGTGACATTGATGGCAGTGCTTCAAGAAGGAAGTAGAGCTGAAAGCACCAAGAAGGGGCCTTGTCCTTTGAGATTCTGGCTCATGGGAAGGAGCAGAGAACAATACTAGGGGACTGAGTGTTAAGTTGGGGTGTCCTGGATTTTGTTTTTCTTATGGGAAGATATTCATGTTTATATCCTAGGAATAAAGAAGGAATATTTGAAAGAAAATGGTGGTTGAGGGACAGTTGAAAGGTGAGAGGACTGTGTAGGGAACACAGTTGGGTGGTAGACATGTTGACAAGGATAGTACTGACTATGCCTCTCTTGAGAACCCAGGGCAGGGGGCAGGGTGCAGGGGGTGTGCTAAACAAGGGTGGATACAAGTGTGAATAAATGTTTATGTGCACGGTGTGGGAATGTGAGGAATTGCAGACTGAAACAGGATGTGAGGTGAGGGTGCTCAGGAACTTGCTGAACTTGAACACATGAAGTTTGTGTTACCAGTGTGTACCAGAGATCGGTATAATGGCCAGTTGTAGTGTGAAAGCAGCCACCGATAACAAAGGAGTGTGGCTGTGTTCCAGTAAGGATTTACAAAATAGGCCGCAGGGCTGTTTGGCCTGTGGGCTGCATCTTGTTGTCTCCTGGTCTGCCCCAAAGGTGTAAAAATGATGACTTTACTCAGCAAGGAACCCAAGTAGTAGATTCTGAATGATGTAAATGTGAAGCAGATTTTTGTTGAAGAGTACCAAAGGAATCTGGGAGTTGAGGGTACTGTTCAGAGTGTAGCTGAAAGTGATCTTGCCTGCAGTCTGGACCCCGTCAAGGAGGTAGGTCAGAAGAAATTGTTAGTAGCTTAGAAGAAAGGGTCAGAGGATGAGAGATCTCACATGGGTTGAGAACAAGTTTGTTGATACTGGAGGGATAATACCAGAAAGAAGATAGATTTTTAGCTAGAGGGAGAAGTACTGAAGTTCACATTTCAAAGAATTGCCGATCCATTGCGGCTCTGGGAAATGAACTCTCCAATAGGAGTAAAAGGAAAGCTGGCTTTTGAGTGGATGGGTATTCTGCAAGAGGCACGAAGGGTCAGTGGGGAAAACTGATCTTTGCGGGCAGAAGGGTTTGGTTCTCATCTCTGACTCCTGGTTCTGTTTACTATAATGCATGCATGTCAGTCTTACTGTCTGGCTGTTTTCCTTATTTGTAAAAGACAACCCACTTTGCAGGTTTAAGAGCACTAAATAAATAAATATATGTATACAGAGTGACTGATACACAATGCACAGACTTCAGCTGCTGCTGTAGTTACCATTTTATTTTTACCAGTGTCACAGTACCTAGAATCCTGACAACAGCTGGAGAAAAGAATGACAACAGTAGCATTTACCAGGACCAGGAAGCACCATTAATTCATTTAGCATATGCAATGACTTTACTTTCTCAGGGGTCCAGTGATCATAAATGGGAGAGCTAGGATTTGAATCTAGATACTCTGGGGTCCAGAGTCTGTGCTCTTAAATACATCGTGGTTCCTAAATTCTGTGAGTTGGGAGAGTAACAGAGAGGTTAGTACATTTAGACCATCAGAATGGTTAAACCATAATCTGCTATGCGTTCATATAGTCCAACTAATTCAGCTACTAACCCCCTTCAGCATTCATATTCTCATGTGAAGGAGGCATGTTCTAACCCATATATTACATTTTCAAATAAAGCCTTCTTAAAGTTAAATTTTTGAGTTTGGTAATCTGATTAGTAGAATTTTATCTGAATCTTAAAATGACACGTCACTTCTTTTCAAAGATAAGAATTTTTGTGTGTTTATATGGAGATGTTAATGCATTTTAAAAATTTTCTGGTAGGAATTCGTTTTTTTTACTTTCTCTTTTAGGTAACTCAGCAGTTGAAGGCTCGATTCTTACCAAGTCCAGTTGTTATTAAGAAACGTATTGAAGGACTTATTGAGAGAGAATATTTGGCACGAACACCTGAGGATCGCAAAGTATACACATATGTAGCATAAAATGCGTTCAGAAATTTGATTTATTCTTGGACTGTACTCTTCCGCATGGACTGAGAAGTTCTTTTAAATCATTAAATATTAAGACGACCATCTCTTCTATTAAATTACAGTACATGTTCTAGACCATTCAGATCAAGCCTTTACTCCCTTTGAGAGTTTTCAACATCAGTTGATTGAGCTTCAGGCTTTACAACGTTTATCCCTGTAGAGATCATCTTTACAGTTCCTCGGGAAAATGTGAATGTGCCGCGTTTTGTTTTCAATACTGTATGAAAACAGGAAAAAATAAAACAAAAATTTAGAAAATACAGCTCATTAAAATAAAATTGTTGGATTTCATTTCCCCAGGTCTTCAGTGTTGATGTAAATGTGTTTTTGTAGTGTTGCTTAGCACTTTGCGCATTGTATAAGTTGGGTAACAAAAATGGTAAAAGAAATGACACAGTTCCCAGTTAATCTTGCTCTGCTTAAGACACTTCTTTAGCTAGTCTTGTTTAATTTAAAGGTTTGATAAATATACACAGACCCAAGCATACATTTGATGAGCATGCTTTATTCTACCATATGCACTTACTAATCTTCTAGCCTTATGACCAGGAACCTTTATTTTGGGCTCTATACACTCCCTGATTTGGTTTTCCCCTATTGTATTTTGAGATTCCCAAATTAAGTCCTCTAATGATTGGGTTTTGTTTTACGTTATCTCTAGAGAGAGAAAATATTTTAGTATGTATAAATTGTATAATAATTTTTTGCTGTTGTACTCACTGCTAATAGTGGATTGTATAGGGCAGTGTTTTTATTTCATTTATTATCGACAAAAATAAATGATTTAGTATGCACACACCCACTAATTCAAGTATGTCAGAGCACAAAGTTAGCAACTGGTTGTATTGAATTCAGACCCTTGAAAAGCACATACAGCCGGTACTTTGTTTATAAATATCTTAGGTTGCCCCTCTCTTAAATATATATTTTGGTGAAGCTGGGGTGCACTGTTAATTTTCTGTCTAAAATGCATTCTAAAGACGCAATAAATATGAATCCCTTGATATTTTTTAACGAGATCTTCAGTTCTTGCAGCTGTGTTTTGGGAAGTGATTAAGCAATATTTTTCAAACCTGATGATTCTTGGGTATTTAGCTATTGTCCTCCAAAGAGTCATCGTTTCATGTTTTCAAAGATGTACTTTGTGCTGAAGATTCATGTCAGTTATCCTGTGCTTCCAACTTTCACCAATGTTTTTTACATGATTGATCCACCAAGGATTATAGTTTGCTTTAACTTCAGAGTATTTTTATCTTCAATTTTATTTAATTTTGTTTCATTTTGTTTTCATAAGACAGTGTTTCAGCCGTGTAATTGGGGCAAACCACTATAGGTTGATGTTGGATAGAAAAGTGGAATGTTACTAATGAGTTGAAATAACCAACTCTTGGTTGACTATCAGTACTGTTGATACATATATTAGAATGTATGTCTCAGAAGATGGTTTCTGTTTAAATTTATGGTCAAGTTACAACAACTGAATTCTAAAATGGATTAAAAACTCCACGTAAATATTTTTCCCCATGCGTCTCTTTGGGTTATAATTTTCCTGTTAAACTTGGCAAATATTCTCTTACTGCATTTAATTTTGTCTCCATTTGTACTGTAGAATTATAAGCCTTATGCTCTTAATCTCTACATTTTCCACTTTTACATGATGCAGTTAAGATGCAGATGAAAACTATCATGAACATTATTCTCAGGATACTTTTACCATACTTGAGCACTAGCAGGGCAGGTGTAGAATGGTGAGCCAAAGGGTTCCACTCTTGTGATTTTCATAATTGGATTTCTGTAATGGGAGGGTGTTTGTCTATAGGAAGATACTGGTAGTTTAGGTAGCACAGTTGTTTTGTTGCTTTCAGTCCCCAATTAAATAATTATGACACCTTGGGAAATAGAACAATTCAGATTGTTGAGTTAGTAAATATGAAAGGTACAAAAACTTCATATGAAATTTCAGTAAACGCAAATTTAAGTGCTACTTTAAACCACTAAAAATCAGTAAAGTTAAATTTATATTTTGTCTCAAGTATGGTTGTACAAATCAGATGTAGATCTAGAGCTTTGAGATGCTAGTTTGGGAGTACAGGTTCATGTTTATGCTTCTAAATGCTGATAAGTACATTGAAACACGTTTCTGAACTCCAGTTGGGTTGAATGGCCAGAGAATGATAACTGCAGTGAAAAACAAAAATGGGTCACCTAACACAGTTACACGTTTTGACTCAATTATTATTTTAGCTCATAAAGCTCATAATGGTACGTGTTGACATTGCTTTCTCTTCAGCAAGTGGTCATTCATGCTGTTTTTCTCAGTTCTTTAATGTCTTAATTTCAAAGAATAATACATCCTAATCATTTAATCCTGTTGATGTGAATAAATTTTGATGACTTACTTGAAGAATTTCGAGGGTGGATACATAGTTTTCTAACTGCAAAAATGATGTAATCTTTGTTCACTTGTTAAGTTGTAATTCTCTGCTATCATTTTCAAATCCAGGACAGTGTTTATTTTGAATTGTTATATAGTTATATTATTTAAAGATTGAAAATTCATTGCAATTAGGGAACACAGCCTCACAAAATAAAATGTGGTTGTGAATACAAGGATTCTTTATGTCAGTGAATTTTAAAAGGGGATGGGGGAAGGGACACATGTCTCTCCAAAGGATGTATTAGAATCACCTGTTGTAGCATTGTATACCTAGACATGTACAGCTCCCAAACCCCCAGGATGCTGATAGACCTTCTCCATAAGAATCCTTGTCCTAGTAAAGCACTGTTGATATTCCATTCCCCCAGTGTGTATGTTAGGTATCAAGATAGGCTTAGGAGACAGCCAGTGAGTGAGCTCAAGATTATGCCTGCATCCCCGGAAAACTAGTACATAGGCATCATCTGGGGTTTCTAAATATTATTTAGTTCCTCAATTTGGAAAATAATTTCAAAATGATAAATCCAGATGATGCTATTTTTGTTAAATTTTTAGATACTTATTTTGAATAGCTGACTAGTATACAGGTTTTATTTTTGCCTATCTACTGTAACTTGAGACTCAATTTTTATAGCCTAATTTTATATAAGCTGTCTGACTTTTACTGCTATTAGTTTGTCTCCACTTGGGGAGGAAAACTGTTAGATAACAAAAATTGAAGATCTTATATTTTACTATATGGTGCATATAGTCAGGTATTTTGTATTCCATGGATATGAACGTTAAAACATTTCAGGTTAGCAAAATTATTATGAATTATTTCTATTCCCCAAAGCAGGGATAAATAAGTGATAAGCAAACAGTTAATAACAACATTTACATCCTTATTACCACGTGCCAGACACTGTTCTGTTTCATGTGCATTAATTAGTTATCACATGAGCTTTGTAAGATGGAAATTGTCTATTATGTCAATGTTGCCTAAGGGTACTGCTAGGAAATGGCACAGCCAAGCCGGTTGGGCCTGGGTTTGATACTCTGTTCTAACTCCTGAGAAGTGTCACTTGATGTAACTTTCTGTTTATAAATTCATTATTTTACTCCATTTACTTCCTCATTCACAGGAAGGAAAGTTAGAGGATATGGCAAAATCACTCTTACTTAACAAACTAAACTTAGTACACCACACATCTTGGTATGGAACTTGAGATACTTCATCTTACTGGTCATCAGTTTTGTGTAGGAAGGGAAACAGAAGGCAATCCCTGCTATTCTGGAAGCTTAGTGCAAGTTTTACATACTCTAGTGGGTTGCATGGATAGTTGCTTAAATGGAGCTTAAATTCAAATCTTGAATTCTAAAAGACATTTTTTCCTTTGCATGCCTTGTACCAAATCCATTATCTAGCTAGAAGTTTTAGGAGGCGTAATAGTGACAGTGAATTTAACAGGGAACAGTGCAGAGATGGAGCATGAAGCCCTCAGGAGAACCTGAATAGCTGGAAAGTCTTGAAAAGTCCTTGATGAATTTTAGAGATAGCAAATTTACAATGGTGTCACTTAAGTGTCTGATCCTCATATTAGGGCCTAAATTGACCCTCCAATGAATGAATCAAGCAGACATGGCCTTGTAATTTTATGGGAGGAGCTCAAAACAATCTTGCATATTTTTTAGTAACAAATTGTTAAATTTTAATAGTTGGATAAAAGTACAGTTCAAATAACACAAAACTATATTAAATTCTTGCAGTATGGGAAAACTAAAATTTGAAGTCTCAAAATTCTTTTCTGCAGTTGTACTTCTTCAGTGCCTCAGCACAATGCCTGGCATGTGGTGGGGTAGGCGCTCTGGAAGTATCAGATGAATTCACTTCATGGTCACCAAGTGTCTTAGCAGGAAGTTTTAAAGGATTCAGCTTCAGAAGTTAAAATGTGTACTGCATTATTGGAGGTATGACAAATAATATGGTGTAAGAATTATGTTTTTTACTTTCATAAATGGAAATAATTTGGTCTTTGGTTTGCAACTAGGTAAAAAGTGGAAAATGTAGACCAACCACTCAGTTGTTCAGATGATATTTAATGCTGATTTTATTTTTTTATTTTTTTTTAAAGATTTTATTTATTTATTTGACAGAGAGAAATCACAAGTAGGCAGAGAGGCAGGCAGAGAGAGAGGAGGAAGCAGGCTCCCTGCTGAGCAGAAAGCCCGATGTGGGGCTCGAACCCAGGACCTGGGATCATGACCTGAGCCGAAGGCAGCGGCTTAACCCACTGAGCCACCCAGGCGCCCCTAATGCTGATTTTAAAGCCCTCTTGACTCTCACAACATCTGAAAAAACTCAGACTGAATGATACAAAAACTTATTCAAGAGCCTATGAATAGTTACTAGGGTGTGGGGATTTGGGCCTAAATCTGTCTGATTCCAAACCCTATGCTTGTAATGAGTGTTAACGTGTCCCCAGTGACTGACTGATTTTGGTAAAGTGTGGACAGAATTTTATAAATTGAATTTGAATCTGAGGGTAGATTTTTTGTGTGTATTTTGGTGGAAGTTTCTGTTGATTTATTAGAAAGTATTCCTTGGAGAATTTGATACTGTAAAACAGATTGTGCACAAGAGAAATTGGTAATACTAGCTGTACGTATTGGTATATATGGTATATTCAAATTATATAACTGATGTCCAATATCAGTATCTGTAGAATTCATCCTAAATTTTATTTCCCATATTGATACTGTCCTCTATTAAAAAATAACCACTAGTCAGTCCAGTTTTTAAATGGAATGGGTTTGTAGGCCAAAAGAGACAGAAAACTTAGCAGAAGGGCATGGGATCCAGCTAAATGAAGAAGGAAAAGGGAGTGGAATGGCCTTCAAAGTTAAAACGTAGGCACACTATGTTCACACATGCTTTCATGTTTGTCTGCAAGCCCATTTTGCAGTACTCCTATGTATTCTTAATGCTTTTTTTAACAAAAATTGGTATTATCCGGGGCGCCTGGGTGGCTCAGTGGGTTAAGCCGCTGCCTTCAGCTCGGGTCATGATCTCAGGGTCCTGGGATCGAGTCCCACATCGGGCTCTCTGCTCAGCGGGAAGCCTGCTTCCCTCTCTCTCTCTCTCTCTCTGCCTTCCTCTCCGTCTACTTGTGATCTCTCTCTGTCAAATAAATAAATAAAATCTTTAAAAAAAAAAATTGGTATTATCCAAATTTGTAATAAGGCATCCATATTAACCGAACTGACTTGGGCTAATTAAAAAATAATGTAATCCATTCTCAAAGAACTGGAGGGTTGTAGTCATTAAGGTTATACAAGCATACTACAGAATTTTAAAAAAACTATTCCCAAAGCGGATCAGCAAGTGGCACTGGTATTTTTTTTTAAATATTTTTTATTTATTTATTTGACAGAGATCACAAGTAGGCAGAGAGGAGGAAGCAGGCTCCCCGCTGAGCAGAGAGCCCGATGCGGGGTTCAATCCCAGGGCCCTGGGATCATGACCTGAGCCGAAGGCAGAGGCTCAACCCACTGAGCCACCCAGGTGCCCTGGCACTGGTACTTTAAAACCTAATTGCATACCAGGGTTTTCTAAGGAAGCTTTAAAACAAAACTAATGCCTCTTGTAGATTTTGACTTAGTAGGTCTGAGGTGCTTCTTTTGTTCAGCTAAATTTGGGAACCATTGATTTTGATGATAGTCATTAAAGCATATAAATTCCTGATTTGACTAAGAGAACGTTCATTCGATATGCAAGTTGTGAGGTTTTCTTTAGCCCCTTACATGTATTTACTACACCTCAGCTGGTTAAACAATATGTTGATCAAGAATTTTGATTCCAATGTGGGCCAGTTAGTATTAATCAGATAACAGTATTAATCACAGCCCACCAGTTGTCATTAGTGGGTTCTCTTAAATGGGGGGTGGGGGGAGGATGAGTCAGTAATCATGCCCTTATAGTCAAAGAGTAACCTGTGGTCTTACAGTTATAATCAGGCATTCCCATGGAGAGCAATTGAATCCAGAAACCCAAGTATTCAAAGTTCAGTTACCTTTATGCCACTAGTCTAAGAACCACTGATTGTGAAGCAGTTTAATGAGATCTGGGTAACAAAAATTGGTATGTTTTTGCTGCCAACTTTGTGAGATCATAAAGTATAAGCCATAGTCTCCACTATTATCGTGTGATCCAAATGATGTGAAGTGTTTCCAGTGAAATTCAGGCTTTTGTTTGACAGTCATCCACTTAATCTGACATGAGGGGACTCCCTTAAGAACATGATACTCCCAATTCCCTAATAGCCAAATCTGACTTTTGGATTATTTCTCAGTAATGAGCTTTATAGAATCATCCATATTCTCTTATTGTACCAGTAATTTAGCAAAATGCATGTTTTTAATTGTTTTTTCTCGTTCTTGAAAAAGTTGAGACTCCTAAAAATCATTCCATCAGTTTGGTGTGTAGAGTAAGTAAGTGTGTAAGGAGATCCACAAGCTCATCCCCAAGCAAACCTCATTCTCAAGGTTGGTAAAAGAGGGAGAGCCCCCTTCTAGCTTGTACTGTGGTCCCTGAAGGTGCACTTTGGAGATTCCTCGCTATTGCTATTGTGCTTAGGACCCTGGCCCCAATTACTGCTGTTTCAACCCAAGTGCTGGATACACAGCCGATCAATGTTCACTTGTCCTTATAACTTTTACTTCTCCATTGGCCTCAACTACGAATTCAGTGGTAGATCTGGATGACAAACAACATTACTGCTCCCAAGGGAGGTTTTTCCTCTGTAGCTTCTCTCAGAAGATTTGGAGCTTGAATTTACCAAAGGACTAGCTGGTGACATGCTCTCACTGTAACAGCTCTTACTTACCTGCCTGTTACTTAGTTCTCAAATGCTAACTTCATTCCAACCCACTAATAACAACAGCATAGCCCCTTCTATATAGTTAGTAGATCTGCATATTAACCCAAGCTGTTGCAGTAGCCTTATTAAATACATCGTGCTCTAATCAACTGAATTTATGGTCTAGAAACTTGGATTTATAAACTAAACTCGTTCATACTATTCGTCCCTCTCTTTTGAGCTAGTTTAACTTCTTGAAATATAATATTTATCTAAATTACTTCCTGCAGCCCTTCCTTAAAAGGCCCATTTTTCCTACTTCCTTTTTTGTAATGAATATGACCAAAAAGTGAGTTTACTAAAACAGTTACAATCCAATCACGTTGTAGAAATCCAGTTTTGTGCAAATGGTCTGCACATGCTTGTGTGCGTATGGATATGGGTGTACGTGTGCACATGGGTGTGCACAGTTGTGTGTGCATGGTGAGTGACATCAGATCTTTGGAGTAGTACGTAGCTGATATGTAGATTGATCATTGCTGTTCTAAATTACTAGGTATATAGTTTATCAAGTGGGAAACCAGTTAATAAAATAATAAAATCAGTTAAACTTATTCTATTTATTTCACTTCCTTTGCTAAGAAAGAGTGTATTATTAAATACTAACAAAATTCTATGTTAGGCAAAAAATGTACAGGTACATGCGAGCCTACATAGATGGAACTCTTTAGGAAATTTGTTGACTAAGAAATAAAGTTGTATTTATAAGTTAATTCCCCATGGTTAAGTGTGTCATTGTCAGATATAACAATGTAAATAACTCCCCTCTTTGGTAAAAACAACAACAACAACAACAAAAAAAAAAACGAAAAAACACTAGAAAGAGATAAACATAAAGATGTCTACATATATATGGAAATGTGATATATTTAGTGTAACCAGAGATTTACATAATTTATATTCTTTTTATAATTTCAGATGTCAGCTTTCTGCAACTGATAGACGTCTACAGTTTTTTGAAAAGAGGTGGGTGCATACATAACCTGATCAGTCTCTAACAACTCTCAGTCCGTGGGCATCAACTGCAGTAGTTCAAGTTCTGTGCCTTTGGGTTGTCTGGCTTCCCTCCCAGTCTGGTTGTAAGTTGCCTCCTTTTTTAGGGTACCCACCTCTGACAGCCCCCTTGCTTCCCACCTCTGACAGCCTCCTTGCTTCCCCTGTACTAGAGAAGAAGCAAAAGAACTACAGAGCACAGTTGCTGAGTTGCTGTCTAGGAGTGAATGAGGCTAAAACGAGGCGGGGAGGAGGAGAGGGCCTGGCTTTGTGAGAGTTTGCCTAGATGTTGGAAGGAAATTGCGGTTTGGGTTCTGAAGTGTAGGGGAAATCCAACCTCCAGAATTAATGGCATGTAATGGTGTAGTGTGAAATTGCCATCTATCCTGAGTTCCGATTCTTCAAATTTCCGTCATTCCAGGTTTACTAAGAAAACTTACTTAGAAAGGAGTGAAGACATTGAAAAGGGACCATGGAGGGTAGGGTGACAAGACTAAATCCCACAAAGAATTCTGATTCGTTCTTTAATTTACTCAAGACAGAGTGTGGCGCAATTTGTGAAATACACAGGTTCTTTTTAGAAGTTACAGGTATTAGTAGTGGGATGTCCCATTCATCCCCAGGTGGAATTGGGATGTCGTTACTAAATGAAGATTCCCCATGTGCTATGTAGTGTTTCATGCATAACCTCCTCCATTTAAAGAATGTAAATGTCATGAAATGTGTTTACACTATATTGAATGACATTTTTTTCATAGAATTCATTTGTGTAACCATTTATTTTGTATTTTTAAATATTTAGCCATATTTAATATGTATTTTCATATGTATTTATCTATAATCTTCTATGTACCTGATAGAGTTTTAGGCACTGGAGACTCAACAGTGAACAAAACAGACAAAAGGCTTTGCCCTAAAGAGGAGTACACTGGGGAGAATTGTCAATTATACTAAATTATATAGTGTGCAGAATGTATGGGCTGTGAGAAAAAGTAAAGCAGCTCAAGAAAATGAGGAGTGCCATGGTGGAGGGGAGGTCACATTATAATTCTAAATAGGATGATGAAGGCAGGCCGCCTGTAGAAGGTTGTATCTGAGCTAGATATGCCCTGAAGGAAGTGAAGGAGCGTGCAAGCCACGCCACTGTCAGGGAAGAAAGTTCCAGGCAGAGAAATAAGACAGTTCAAAGACCTGCCTAGAATGTTTGAGCAACAGGATATCAGGAGGCTGATATCACTGGTGCAGAGTGGAGAGGGAGAGAGAAGTAGGAAATTTGGGGGGGTACAAGGGGGCAGGCCTTTAAAGACTGGCTGTTACTGGAAGGAATTGGAGAACTGTTGCAGGGGCATCAGCACGGCCGTGACACAAATCTCACTCAGGCTTTAGAAAAAGATGGCTCTAGTCGCTGTTTTATAGCTGTTGCAACAGTCGCAAGGTGAAGACAGTGAGAGCTTGGACCCAGGTGATGGGCATGGCTGTGCTGTGCTGACAAGTGATTAGATCCATAGAACCTGAGGGATAAGATGTGGGCTCTGAGAGAAAGAGCTGTCACCAGAGCACTGGGTCTGAGGAACTGATGAGATAGCATTGCCATTCCCTAGTTGGGGGTAAAGGTGAGTGGGGTAGTTTTCCTTTCCCGTTCCCCTCACTTCCTTTTTTTTTTGTTTTTGACTGTATTTGGGGACTGGGGGAGATAGTCATTTTTAGGGTAGTTTTAGGTTCATAGCTACACTGGTCATTTTGTTTTGAGAAAGGGGTGAGCTGTAGTCAGTTTAGAGCCTTTTAAGTTTCAGTTTCTGGTAGACAACCAAGTGTGACATCAACTAGGAGTTGGATCTGCACATCGGGGGTTTAGGGCAGGAGGGTGGGCTGGAAATACAAATTCCAGAGTTGTCAATATGTAGATGGTATTTATAGCCGTCAAACTGGAGGAACTCACCAAGGATGTGGTCGGTTATCGGCACACCCTTCCATCTGTGCCAGTGGATCTGAGTCCTTTAATGGTTTTCCTTTGCCAGGTGACACAGTGTTAAGTTTTGTCAGTAGAAGGTACTAGTGAGGCATCACAAGAGGAATGCTTTCGTGTCCTGGGCCTGATGTTCACCCACCAGGTTTTGAGAGGGCACTTTTTGTTTTTTTCATCCAGTGCCCCACTTGCATGTTTTTCCCACCCCTTGGTATTCCAGGGTCTAGGTCTTCCCAGCATTTGGCCACCCCACCCTTGCCCCAGTGCTCTCTTAAGCCCTTGACCCAGTCATGGCAATTTGGCTGCAACCCCCAAGCAGTGTAGGCCTATACCACAGCACAGACCACTGCTCCCTCACTTCTCCCCTCAGCCCCCCCCCCCCCCCCCGCCGCATACATGCTGGGAGGCAAGACTACCCTCCCATACAGCAGTCCAGGTATCTGAGTCTGGCACAGAGGGGTACAAGATCCCAGCAGAGCCAGGCCTTTAGAACTCCCGGTTGCAGCAGTGCCTTGCAGTGGTGCCTCAATCCCCTCTGCACACCCAATCTCCTTTGTTCTACCGATCCCGTTATCCCATCATCAGCCTCAGCTCATACCCACCTGGGGATTTGTTTCCCATGGCCTTCCCGACACAGACACCCAACACCCAATGCACACATGCCTGTCAGCCTCGGCTCACCTGCCTCCCAGAGGCTTGTTCCTGCTTGCACAGTGACAGTGGGCCAACAAATTTCTCCTTCCAGTGGGCTGCAGTTTCTTCAGGGAAGACTGAACCCCCTTCTGAGCCTGTCCTCCTTCAAGCACTCTCTCTTGGCCTACACCCTTATACTTATCTTGAAATCTGCACAATTAGTTTTCCAAAATGGCTTACTAATTCCTTATTTTAAACTTCCTTCATTTAAGTTACGTGTGGTATCCATCACCTGAGTGGGCCCAAACTGACAAGAGGAGTTGATAGTAAAGAGAAGAAGAGATTGAGGGATTTGAGGTCTGGGGCACCCCACTGTTAAGAGGTTTGGAAGAGGGACTAAGGTGAGACAGAGTAAGCCAAATGGCCAAGGAAGGAGGAAAATAAAAAAGAACATGGCGTATCACTAGAGTCAAGCAAAGAACACGTTTACAAAGAAGGCAGTTATCAGCTATGTCAGAAACTGCTAGTTAGTCACGTATAATGAGAACTGAGCGTGAAACTCCGGATGTAGCAACATGAAGATCACTAGCAGGCTTCACAAAATCGGAAACATTAGAAGGACTCTAAAGAGTCTATCTACCAACCTGTCACCCAAGGCAAGACTGCCTTTGAGATGCCCTTGACAGATCTTCCACCTAAATCTAAACATCCGAATTTGCTTGCAATATCACTATTTAGTTAATTTGTTCTGTTATGAACTTTGGGGCTTTATATAATAAAATTTATATAAAAATTAACTTTTCAAATGATCAGAGACATCAGCTATTGTATAGAGAGCATAGAATATTGAGATGTCCTCAATATTGTATATATCAACTAATATTTATTGAGCATCTATTGTGTTGCAGGTGTTAGTCTAAGAACTGGGATATGGTAGTAAAATAGGGAAGCAAAAAGCTTGTCATCATGAAGCTTCCATTTTGGTGGGAGACCAAGTAATAAATTAGTGAACAAATATGTAAGTAGGGTGTTTTCAGAATGATATGCACAATGAAGGAAATTGAGTGCCAGGAACGGTAGGGAGTTACTTTGCAATGGTATAAAGATTTAGAAAAACCCTCCCCAAAGCAATTTGAGCATTTGAGCTAAGACCTGTGGACAGCAGTGAATAAAAATCTGCACAGAAAGCATTCTGGATAGAGTGTGTGACAAATAGGAGTTTTGTGGATTCAAGGGGCAAAAAGAGAACAAGACAGCAAGCACAGTGTAGAATCCGGGAAAGAAGTAGAAGATAAGATAAAAAATGATGCAAGGGGAGTTCTAGTTTCTGTTATGATGGAGCAACAAGGGTGAGATTTATACTCCAGCTCTAAGCAATTAGAGAACTGGACAAACTGTATATAAAACAGTGGTTTTCAACAGATGAATGGATAAAGAAGATGTGGTATATATACACAATGGAATACTATGCAGCCATCAAAAGAAATGAAAAATCTTGCCATTTGCGGCGACATGGATGGAACTAGAGGGTATTATGCTAAGCGAAATAAGTCAATCAGA
The DNA here is from genome assembly GCF_902655055.1 of Lutra lutra. Taxonomy (NCBI): domain Eukaryota; kingdom Metazoa; phylum Chordata; class Mammalia; order Carnivora; family Mustelidae; genus Lutra; species Lutra lutra. The sequence goes on along the minus strand of NC_062280.1, from coordinate 34,010,765 downwards.
GAAAGACAACTATCATATGATCTCCCTGATATGAGGAAGTGGAGATACAATGTGGGGAGTTTGGGGGTCGGAAAAGAATAAATGAAAGAAGACGGGATCTGGAGGGAGACAAACCATAAGAGACTCTTAACCTCACAAAACAAACAGGGTTGCTGGAGGGAAGGGGTTGGGGGAGGGTGGCTGGGTTATGGACACTGGGAAGGGTATGTGCTATGGTGAGTGCTGTGAAATGTGTAAACCTGGCGATTCACAGACCTGTACCCCTGGGGATAAAAATACATTATATGTTTATAAAAAAATTTAAAAATTAATTTAAAAATAAACAAAACAGTGGTTTTCAGATTTTGGACAACTTGCCTGTAGTCCTTGAGAGAAGGTCCTTTTACCTGTGGTCCTTGAGAGAAGGGGAAAAAGAAGGCGATCCCTATGATTGCACTAGGTTGTTATGGGGAGACTGTTCCCAGGCTTAAGTGCAGGGAGGGAGGAACCTGGACCTGGAAGTCTTTCTAAGTTGAGAAATCTGAGATCAGAGTTTAGGGTGGTCAAAGTATGGATGGAATTTGTGGATCATAGTCCAGAGAAGAGAGGACTGTGCCTGGAAATAGTGCAGGACACCTGCAGAGGTGACTTCTCCAGTCTTTGGCTAAGGGTTGAGTTCAGCATTCAGGAGAGGAAATTACCCAAAGCCAAGGAAAGATCCACAAGAAAGGAGAAGGCAGAAGAGTCACAGAGCCCAAATGGGATCGGGTGTCATTTATGCCCCTATTAGCCAGTCTTACAAAAATCTTACAAAACACAAGGCATTGAATAGAATCCTCAGAAGGGTGTCAACTTAGTAGTGAAGCAAAATTAGCTATAGACTAACGGCTGCTCTAGACCTACAACAACAAGGATCAAAAGCAAACCTCAGAAGAATCCAACTGAGTCCAAGTACTTTGACTGTGAACCAGTATGTGAAAGAATATAACAAAACCTGCAATCAATTCATAAAATCCACAACATCTAGCATCCAACAACAAAAAAATTATTAGAAGGGTGTCTGCCTGGCTCAGTTGGTGGAACAGGTGGCTCTTGATCTCAGGGTTGTAAAATCAAGACCCACATTGGGTATAGAGATTACTTAAAAATAAAATCTTTAAAAAAAAATTACTAGATGTGCAAGTAAGTGAAATATGACCTATTATCAGGAGAAAAATAAAAGAAACAGAACCATAAAATGGCAATAATGCAACTAGCACCTCCTATAAATACAGTCCACATATTCAGAAAGGAGAGAAAAACAAGATCATAAAGAAGAGAGAAATAGAGGATGTAAAAAAGACTAATGGAATGTTGAGAGAGAGAGAGATGAAAAACACAGCATTTGAAATGAAAAACATATTGGATGACATTAAAGCAGGAAAGCTCAACTTTGAAGACCTAGCAGTAGAAGCTATCCAGGCCGTACAGAGATATTCAAAACAAAACAAAAGAATAAAGCATCAATGACTTTCAGGACAATATTAAATGATCTAAATTATGTGTAATTGAAGTCCCAGTAGGAGGACTAAGGAGACAAAGACTGAAATGTATTTAAGAAATAATCAACGTTTTCCAAAATCTTTTACCTATAAGTCAGTGGTCAGAAAACACTCACTTGTGGGCCAAATCTGGCCTGATGCCTATTTTGTAAATAAAATTTTAATGGGAGGGGCATCTGAGTGGCTCAGTTGGTTAAGCGTTTGACTCTTACTTTGGCTCAGGTTATGCTCTCAGGGTCCTCAGACCCAGCCCCATGTCAGGCTCCCCACTCAGTGGGGAGACTGCTTGAGATTCTCTCTCTTCCTCTCCCTCTGCCCCTCCTCCACGTGCACACATGTGCATTCTCTCTCTCTCTCTCTCTCAAGTATCTCAAGTAAATAATGCTTTAAAAATTTTTATTGTAACATAGCTATGCTCATTTATGTATTGCCATTTCCGTATTATGGCTGCTTTTGAATAGTTGTGATGGGAACTCTTTGGATACTAAATTATTTACTATCTAGCTCTTTCCAGAAAAAAAAAAAAAAAATTGCCAGGGGATTGGGGGAAGTGATTAACTGTAAGGAACCAGAAGGGAATTTGGGGGATTAAAGGTATTCTATATCATGAGTGTATTTGTCAGAGTTCATTGAATGTACCCTTAAAACTAGTAAATTTTATTGTATATAAATTGTGCTTCAATAAAGCTAATTTCTCAAAATACAATAGGTAAAGGACTAGTTCAACATCTTGCAGCCTTTGATAGAGTTTGGCTTGCATTTTCTTTATAAAATATTTTATTTATTTGACAGAGAGAGAGACAGCGGGAGAGGAAACACAAGCGGGGGTGTGGGGAGGAGAAGCAGGCTTCCCGCCAAGCAGGGAGCCCAATGTGGGGCTCTAACCCAGGACCCTGGGATCATGACCTGAGTGGAAAGCAGACCCTTAATGACTGAGCCACCCAGGCGCCACTGGCTTGAGGTTTAAATGTAATCAGTGAGAAGCCAATGGGGAATTTTAATCAGAGGATGGACAGATTGAAAGTTTAAGTGGTCATTTAAACAGTAGTGTGGCAAATGAGGGACAAGATCCTGATTTCAAGGGTTTTATAGTATTTTCCTGAAAAGATGATGGCAGCTTTTGAACTCCCATGATGAGGTGGATTGATGATGTGTTTTTGAGGGAGATCCAGCAATCTTCCTGACTAACTATGGAAGCCAAGACTGGAACCTCTGGTAGATAAAACTTTAAGGGCTTGGACAAGGAGGTGGGTGGTAGTGCTCTTTCCTGGGAAGGCAAAATACAGAGTGTGAATGTCTGACTTGTTGCATGTATGCCGGATAAATTAGAGTGTTCTACACACATAGTTCTTTGGCTACTGCAGTTGAATTCAGGCATTCCTAACTTGGCCATAAGTTCACTTTCACTCTGGTCTAATGCTTTTAGAGAAAAACCAGCATTTTGACAGTTGACAGTTGTATAAAAAATGAAAGGTTCCTGTTCTAGATCTAGTTTAGTTGTAGATCATTGTGAACTCTTGCATAATTCCTCTTCCTGGAAGGTATTTAAAATTACTTTGAAACAAATTAAAACATAATCAGCAAGGAGGCATTTTGAATGGCAATTCTACTCACTATAAAAATAATCAGTAAGGGGGCCCCTGGGTGACTCAGTGGGTTAAGCCTCTGCCTTCGGCTCAGGTCATGATCCCAGGACCTGGGATGGAGCTCCACATAGAGCTCTCTGCTCAGCAGGGAGCCTGCTTCCTCCTCTCTCTCTGCCTGCCTCTCTGCTTACTTGTGATTTCTCTCTGTCAAATAAATAAATAAAATCTTTAAAAAAAAAAATCAGTAAGGAGATTAAGTAAGATAGTTTTACTGTGTTAATCTTCAGCAAAGTCACTCTCCTTTCACACCTTGAGTTCTCATTTCCCCAAACACTTTATTACTCTAAAGATTCTGACATTCACACTCTACCATTTGCATGCTCCTTGTCTCTAATGGTGTGCCAACTTATATTTGGAAAAACAATTAACCCACATGCATCTTTTTAATTTTTATCATAAAAAGCACTTTCTGATGAGCTAAATGTATAGTATGTGTCTTATTAATTATTCATGTGCTTACCTTTATTTTGTGAAAATCAGTGCCAGCAAATCAAGCTCTTAATGTTTAAAGGATCTCTCCTTTATATATTTGCTCTTTGAAAATGAATCCTGCTTTTCGATCCAAACTTCTGCCTCCCTCCTCTGCAGCAAAACCCTTCACCCATGACCTTTGTCTTCTCAGGGTGTGGCCATATAATATACGTGAAGCAGAACCAAGAAAATTAGTTCCAAATCTGCTGGTGTCTGGAAGCACCTTGTCACCTTCAGGTAGGGCCCTACCTGAATGAGTGTGTTGGGTTCACCCCAGCCTGGCTCCAGCTTGGATCCTTCGATCCTTTTCTGAGTCAGATGTGTCTCTCCATCTTATGAGGCTCCTGATTGCTCCTACTACACATCTGGTTTAATCCTCCCTGTATAGTTTCCACACCTCAACTTTCCTTTGATGCTCTTCTCCTTTCTCCTACCTGCTGAACTTGAGGTAATGTATATTTCTTTTGTTTCCAAATGAAAGAAGAAATTGATGTCTTTTAAGGGAGTGAGCTCCTCAGGTGCCTGGGTGGCTCAGTTGGTCAGTTGGTCTACTTTTAGCTCAGGTCATGATCCCAGGGTCCTGGGATCAAGCCCTGTGTCAGGCTCCCTGCTCAATGGGAAGTCTGTTTCTTCCTCTGCCTCTGCCCCTCTGCCTGCTTGTGTTCTCTCTCTCTCTCAAATAAATAAAATCCTGGGGGAGCCTGGGAGGCTCAGTGGGTTGAAGCCTCTGCCTTCGGCTCAGGTCATGGTCTCAGGGTCTTGGGATCAAGCCCCACGTCAGGCTCTCTGCTTAGCAGGGAACCTGCTTCCTCCTCTCTCTCTGCCTGCCTCTCTGTGTACTTGTGATCTCTGTCAAATAAATAAACAAAATCTTAAATAAATAAATAAAATCCTTAAAAAACATCTTCTGCAGGCTGGATATGTCCGTTCTCATCATTCAGAAATGAAATCAAGACTTTACTACGGTGTAAAGGGGGCAACTGCCAAATATAGTCTCCCGGTCTCCAGCTCATGGGACATCTCAGCCACATTTAATTCTTCCACTGATTGGCATTTTCCTTTAAAAATCTCATCTGCAAAAAAAACAAAAACAAAAAAAAAAATAAAAATCTCATCTGCAAAGAGTCACAAATATTTGTATTTTTCTTGATTTTTTTTTAAAGATTTTATTTATTTATTTGACAGAGAGAGGTCACAAGTAGACAGAGAGGCAGGCAGAGAGAGAGAGAGGGAAGCAGGCTCTCCGCTGAGCAGAGAGCCCGATGCGGGACTCGATCCTAGGACCCTGAGATCATGACCTGAGCCGAAGGCAGCGGCTTAACCCACTGAGCCACCCAGGCACCCCTGTATTTTTCTTGATTTTAATCTAAGTCCAGTCATTATAAATCAACTCCTTTTAGTTTGGTATGAGTTGTTTCCTGATACAGAATCCAAGACTCCTGGATATCTACTAGTCCTTCCCCAGCAGAGTTTCAATTTCCTGGAGTCCCTGGGTTGACTGGACATATTTTCATGTATACACACACACACACACACAAACACATACAAATCCTTCTGGTTTTTTGTTTTTTGTTTTGTTTTTTGTTTGTTTTTTGTTTTTCATTTCAAATCCGCTTGTTCCAGAGTGAAAACTAGTACAAGATAGAATATCTCTCCCTGGGTGTACGAGATTCCTGTGGCTGCTGTAATAAATTACCAGAAAATAGTGGCTTAAATTTATTATGTTAGTTCTGGAAGTCAGGATCCAAAATCAGTGTCACTGGTATAAAGTCAATATACCAGCAAGGTTGTGGCCTTGTAGGCACTATGGGAGAGAACCCATTTCTTTGCCTTCACTAGCTTCTGAAGGATGCCTTCCTTCCTTGGCATTCTTTGAAATTCCTACATTCCTTGGGAGGGGCTCCTGGTCTTCCATCTTCAAGGCCAGCCTGGAATATCCTCAAAACTTTCTCCTCCTCTCCCAGTGCCTCTGTCAATCACACCCCCTGTCTTAGACTCTGACCCCCTGCTTACGGGGACCCTGTATTCACATCAGTCCTACCCTGATGACTCAGGATGATCTTCCCTCTCAAGATTTTTAACTTAATTGTATCTGTGAAGTCCCTTTTGCCCTATAAAATAATATATCCACAGGTTCCCGATATTAGGGTCTGGACATCTTGGGGTGGGGTGGGGAGGCATTATTCAGCCTGTTACACCAAGTAAACCATTTTATCTTGTTCTTCAAAAAAACGTTATAATTAGTTAAATAATCAGTATTTATTTTCCTTATGGTTAGAAGCCCATGGAATTTAAAGATCTCTGCTGTTGTGTGATGAGCATTGGTAAGTGAAAACTCAGAGGAACGTGTGGATCCCATTTGTTTTTGTTTTGTTTTGCTTTTAAGGATTTTATTTCTTTCTTTGTCAGAGAGAGCTCAAGCAGGGGGAGTGGCAGGCAGAGGGAGAAGCAGGCTCCCTGCTGGACACAGAGCCTGATGTGGGGCTCGATCCCAGGACCCTCAGATCATGACCTGAGCTAAAGGCAGAGGCTTAACCAACCAAGCCATCCAGGTGTCCCATCCCCTTTGTTTTTTTGTGGCATTGACCAGTTCCTTTTCTTCTGTCACTTCACAATATAAAACATTATTTCTGGTTAGCAAAAGGCCATCCTTTAATCGGACTGAATAATTCACTTGAAGAAAGTTGTATAAAAGTGTTTTGCCAGTAGAAAACTCATGTGAAGTTAAGGCCAACAGAATAATGGTATGTCTTAATTTCTCAATTCTTTCCATGCTGATGGCAGTGTGTTTGCTAATGTATCATCTTTGGACTTGAGATACCAAAAGTAATTTCGAGAACTGGTGTAAGATTAAGTTGATTTAACTAGTAGCTATCAAGAATCTAGTACATGCAAGATACCTAATGAAATACCTTAAAGAACACACCGTCCAAATGAAGAGGCAAGACAAATCACACAAATACTTAGCCATGCTGGGAGTGCAGCCATTACTGAAGAGACAGCCAATACATCCAGAGAGACTTCTGTGTTCTTTCTTGCTCCTTCAGTATTTCATTTGAATCAGTTTTCACTTGGAAGAATTTGAAGGGTAGGGAATGAGGAGGAAGGTACATTTTTGTTTTATATTAATTAATAGACTATTTTTCACAGTTTAGGTCTATAAAAAATGTAACAGAAAGTTCAGAGAGTTTCCACATATCCTTTCTTCTCTGCTTACTGTTCCCTGATTATTAATGTCTTGCATTAGTGCATTAGTGTGTTGCATTTGTTACCATTAATGAACCAATATGGATGTATCATTACTAACAGCTGCATTTTACATTGGGATCCACTCTGGTGTGTGTGTGTGTGTGTGTGTGTGTGTGTCTGTGTGGTTTTGACAAATGCCTAATATTAGACATCTGCCATTCCAGTATCATACAGAATAGTTTCACTACCATAAAAATCCCCTGGGTTTCATGTATTCATCACTCCCGCTTCCCTCAAACTTCTGAGAGCAACTGGTTTGTTTGTTTTTTACTCTCTCTATAGATTTACCTTTTCCAAAAAAAGTCATACGGTTGGACTCACATAGCAGGTGGTCATTTCCGACTGGCTTTATTCACTTAGCAATATGTATTTAAGTTTCTTCCATGTCCTTTCATGACTTGGTAACTAACTTACTTTTACCACTGATTAATATTCCATTTTATGGATGTACCCCAGTTTGTTTATCCATTCCCCTATTAAAGGACGTCTTAGTTGCTTCCAGCTTTTCCCAACTATGTATAAAACTGCTATAAATATTAGCATACAGGTTTTGAGTGGACAGAAGTTTTCAACTCTTTTGGGTAAACACCAAGGATTTCTGGATCATATCTTAAGGCTATGTTAAGCTTTGTTAAGAATCTGTCAAACTGTCTCCCAAAGGGACTGCACCATTTTGCATTCCGACCAGCAATGAGAGTTCTTGCTGCTCCACACCCTTGCACACATTTATTCTTGTGAGTGTTTGGATTTCAGTCATCCAAAGGGTGTGCAGTCGTATCTCATGGTGAATTTTAACTTTCAGTTCCCTGGTGACATATGAGGAGCATCATCTTTTCATATTCTCATCTGGATTGTTTTCTTACTGCTCGGTTTTCAGAGCTCATTGTGTGTTTTGGATAAAAGTCCTTCATTAGGTAGGTGTTTTGCAAATACTTTCTCCTAGTTTGCAGCTTGTCTTTTCATTCTTTTAACCATGTGTGTTGCAGAGCAAAAGCTTAACATTTGGTGAAGTCCAGCTTACCAGTTTTTTGTTTATTTTTTCTCATGGATCAAGCTTTTGCTGTTGAATCTAAAAGTTCACTGCCAAACCTAAGGTCACATAGATTTCCCCTGTGTTATCTTCCAGATGTTTTATAGCTTCAAGTTTTATTATTAGGTATATTGTCCATTTGAGTTAATTTTTGTGAAAGATGCAACACCTGTGTTGAGATTCGCTTTTTTTTTTTTTTTTTTGCATGCTAATGTCCAATTCTGGTACTGTTTATTGAAAAGATGATCTTTTCTCCATTGAATTGTCCTTGGTCCTTTTTCCGTTGGCTATGCTTGTGTGAGTCTATTTCTAGGTACTTGTTCTGCTCCGTTGGTCTGTTTGTTCTTTCACCAGTATCGTGCTGCCTTGGTTATCACAGCTTTATAGTAAGTCTTGAAAGCAGCTAGCATCAGGTCTTTGGCTAGAATGCACGGGTTTGAATATAGCCCACACGTGCTTCCGTGAAATACAGCCATTTAGATGACATTCGTTCCTTACGATTTTAAATCTTTTCTTTGTTCATGAACACCATCCTGTTACATTTCATTATAGCTCCAAATTCTAGGAGATTTTACTTTCTAGTGTCTTTCTCCTGCAGAACAACGTGCAGGCATTGATGGACTTTGGGTAGGAAATTATTCTTACCTAGTCAGGGAAACAAGGATTTCCTCTTTCTAAACTATGACTGCATAAAGTGGATTATATAATAATACACTACACTGAGGGTGGTATGCCTCAGTCCCTTTCAACCCCCGTTGTTACTGGTCAGCCACTGGTGAGCAAGAGTGCAGCCTAGACACACATTATTTCCATCTTCATCCTTTTCCTGTCTCCACACCCAGCAATCTCAGCTACTGTGGGAAGAGAATACTCTCTCACTATGAAAACCAGAGATGGGAGGCATCTACAGTACTGGTGCCACAGGTGTCAGCGGAGATGATACAAATGAGAGGGACACGTTTGCCCTCTGTTCTCCTGCAGGGGAAGCTCAGATACCCAGGAAATTCCCTGGGGTGTTTTGGAATGAGAATAATCCCCACAGGCTTCCAAAGCTCAGGAGAATCCCCTTTAGCTCCCAAGAAATAAAATCACCCCAAAAGCCTCCCTGTAACTAAGCTTTGGCCTCCTGCAGTCAGACCAACATGGATACTAACAGAGCCTGTATCTCCAACAAACCTGGGCTGTGGCATCATAAGTGAAAACAGAGACACAGAGCAGGAATAGGAGCAGGATCACTTGAAAATACGCCTCACTGAGTAGTCGGCAGCAGACGACCCCAAGATGACAGAATTAATGCAGAAAGCAGAAGACAGTTCAACAGTATTTAAACATGTGGCTTCTTGCTCATTTCAGAAATAGTGCAGTAATAAATCAATCTTGTCATAAGAAAGGGCTATTTACAAAAATAAAGACTTCTTAGAAATAAGAAAAAAAAATAATTGTCAAAAATTTTTAATCTTAGAAGCACTAACGGGAAAAACATTCCCCAAAATGGAAATAATGATTTAGAAGGGTAAATAATTCTTCCAGGGTGCAAAGCAAAAAAGACCAAGGAAGGGAATTTCTAAAAGAAGAGATGAGACAGAAGGGAGAGACCAAAGAGACCTCATATTCATGAATAGGAGTGCTAGGAAACCAGCAAGCAGATGGAGGATAAGCGAAAACAAAATAAATCCCAAAAGAAAATTTCCCCACGTTTAAGGATTCTGTGAATTCTGACTCAGAATGCCTCACAAATGTTTGGCAGGATTATTGAAAAAGTGGAAACAAATTGAAAAACATATATTTGATTTCTAAGGATAAAATAAGCATTTTCCAAAAATGATACAAAATACAGTTTGCCTATAAAGGAAAGAGAATCAGACTTCCATCAAAATTCTCAGTGTGGGCACCTGGGTGGCTCAGTGGGTTAAGCCTCTGCCTTTGGCTCAGGTCATGATCCCAGGGTCCTGGGATGGAGCCCCGAGTTGGGCTCTGTGCTCAGCGGGGAGTCTGCTTCCCCCTTTCTCTGCCTGCCTCTCTGCCTACTTGTGATCTCAGTCTCTCTGTCAAATAAATAAAATCTTAAAAAAAAAATTTTTTTTAAAGATTTTATTTATTTATTTGAGAGAGAGACAGTGAGAGAGAGCATGAGCGAGGAGAAGGTCAGAGAGAGAAGTGGACTCCCCGCGGAGCCAGGAGCCCGATGCGGGACTCGATCCCGGGACTCCAGGATCATGACCTGAGCTGAAGGCAGTCGTCCAACCAACTGAGCCACCCAGGCATCCCAAAAAAAATTTTTTTTTTTAATTCTCAGTTGCAATACCAAATGCCAAATGCAGTGTAGAGCTACATTGGCAAATTTCTGAGGAAGCCTTTTCTGAGCATTCCCTGAGGACTGGTGGGCCCTCGTCCCTTCCAGTTTAGCTCAGCAATCCACCAAGAGCCTGCCCCCTGCCTGCTGCTTCTCAGTTCAGCATCCCCCATCCCTTGGCTTATGAACAAGGATGAAGGCCACAGATTTAGACCCTCCCGTTTTGTAACCACCTGACCCTCCCTCCTTAGAGCAGAGCCACCCTGAGACTCAGGCTCCTTCCACCATGGTCGGGGGGAGGGGCAGTGGGCATCACTATCTTAGCATCTTTCCCTGAAGCCAAGGCTCTGAGCAAAATCAGACACACATTTGACTCCCTCCTCCTAGGTCCCAGTGCCCCCTGGCCTCTGTCCTGCTTTTCCAAAGGTCCCCCCTCAGGAATAGAACGGACAGACTCTTCTTTTACTTCCTCTGCTTAACATCCGCCACCTTGCTGGTTCCGATTTCTTGGCTAATCCCTCCTGGTGGACAAAACTATTTTCTATAAACTTTAGGAGAATTACTGCTTTGTGGTCACAACCTAGCATTTGATATATTAAGTAGAAGCAAAGGAATTTAGACATGTCTTTGTTTCCAACAGACTTTCAAGCATATTTGCCTATTGTCTTCTTGCAAAATGCCATTTAAATGTCAGAAACTGAAAACTCTTTGTTCATCGTTACATTTCTTCTCCACAAATGAATCTTAGTAATTCTCATTTTCCAACATCTCTTTGGTGGCAGATGAACACCTTGGGCTTATATGTATGGAAAGGCAGAAGGGAAAACCATGTAAATATTTTTTAAAACATTATCTCCATTATGCTACATAATCTTGACAGTTAAACCTGAAGAGTTTTCATAAGGGAGTTACGAAGCTTAAAGGCAAAAAAAAATTTTTTAACAGCATAATATAAAAATAATCTTAGTAAAATTTTATAGTTCTACTTTCTCTCATGTTCAGTGAAACAAGGTTAAACATTAATAATTGAAAAGATAATAAAATTAATCCCATTTGGAAACTTAAGACTGCTCTTCTAAATAAGTCCTATCAGCAAGAAAATAAAAATTGAATTTACAAGCTCCTTAAAATCGAACAGCAATGGGAATATTAGATATTAACAGCTGAAGAATTTGGCCACTGAAGAAAATTCAGGATTCAATGCTTCTATTATTTAATCAGAGACAAAGCATTCAATTCAAGCACGTAATAACAATAACCAGAAAACAAAAAAGAAGGAAAAGAAAATAATAAACATAAAACTAGAAATTAATTGATAAATAAACTGAAGTAGAAGTAATGGATAAAATGAAGAGTTTGACCTTTGGTGGGAGTGAGTGAATTAATGACAGATACGTTTTTAGCAAAACAAACTGGTTCTCAGGTTCATCTGAGAATAAATGAAGACCACTGTAAAGATACAGATTGGACACACATATTTAACCTTTGCTCCCTCCTGAAATGCTACAAAAATGAGAGTAAACGTTTTTCTTTGTTTGATATTTGCAGTTCCTCTAGACTATAGGGCAGAAAAAGGAATGGCCTGTGTTAGGATCACAAAGCAGATGGAAAATGGCAGTTGACTAAGCAGCTCCTTGAAATCCTAATCTGGAAGAGAGAGAATCAAGAAGCAATCTGATTCACACTACAGACCTTTTAAAGTCTCAGGAACTGGACCTATCAGGAACCTATAAAAGTGGATGAAAAAGTGAAGCTAAAAGCCAGAGAGGATCGGTTCCTAGTATGTTTAAGAAATTAGGACTCCCTAATTAGGACTCCCTGGTCTCCACAGAGCCTTTTTACTGGCTCTCTCCCACCCCCCAAACTGGACTAGAGTTGTTTGTTTTCCTGCAGAGAACAAAATAGAAGGTACCAGAACAAGTTGAATGTGGGGCTGTTTTGCTGAGAACAAGGGAGATAAATGCAAATTGACACAACGGGTGTGAGACTTTCAGCTTTCTTCCCCAAAGGGGCTCCAAGAATGTTGGCAGTCAGACAGACATCCTGAAGGCAGGATAGACTGGACTCCTCCAGACAGGGAAATGTACCAACCGAGAGAAAAGACACAAAGGTATTGATGTCAGGGGTTTTCCTCAATAAACGGTCCAGCCAGTCTCTCTCAAAGTGAAGACCATGGTTGACAAGTCTCACACAAGCACTCACGGTTTCCAACTGGCTTTTTGGTTTCATGTTCTAACAACTGAAGAGCAAAGCATATAACATGAGAAACCAAGACAAACAGGGAAAAGCTACTTGGAAGGCACAGTGAAAAGGTACTTTGAAAAGAGCCACCAGTATCTTCAGAGGGCTAAGAGAAGATGCAGTATCTACAGAGTAAGAACAGGTTGCTCTAAGAAAAAGAGCATTTAGAGAGTAAAGAGGATTTCTTAGAAATTAAAAATACCATCACCAAGTTGAAATACCCAATGGAAGAAGGATTGGAAGATACAGTTGAAATTTTCCAGAAGTAGGGAGAAAACAGGCGAGAAGGATAATGTGTAGACTGGCCTAGGAGGGAGATCTAAACCAGAGGAATCCCAGGATGTAATGTAGAAGGGAACAAAGACAAGGGAAGGCTATCAAAGGAATAACTCATAAGTGACACAACCACTGAATATACAAGGTTTCAGATGGGAGGCCTTCCCAATTGCTCAAAATAGAACCTATCCAAAATACATAATCACGAAATGAAATTTCAGAATGCTGGGAAGGGAAAGAGCATACATGTCTCCGAAGATGATAAGGCTTCACATAGAGACCAAACATCAGAATGAACAGTATTTCTTAACATCAGCATTGAAAGATAGGACACAATAAAAAAGTACATTCCAAATTCATAGACAAAAGACCATTTCCCAGTAAATATGAGAAATGTTACTCAGTATCAGTAATAAAAAAAGAAAAATTAAAACAGCAATGCCTTTTGTCCATTTTTATAGTGGAAAAAGTAAAAGTTATTGATCCTGTTCAGTGTTGCTAAAGAAAATAGGAAAACAGGGGCGCCTGGGTGGCTCAGTGGGTTAAGCCGCTGCCTTTGGCTCAGGTCATAATCTCAGGGTCCTGGGATGGAGCCCCGCATCAGGCTTTCTGCTCAGCAGGGAGCCTGCTTCCCCCTCTTTCTCTGCCTGTCTTTATGCCTACTTGTGATCTCTGTCTGTCAAATAAATAAATAAAATCTTAAAAAAATTAAAAAAGAAAATAGGAAAACAGACTCAATGTGCAGTTGTCTGGAACAACTGAAATACCCTGGGGGTCCACACTTACCTGTCAGAAGAACCAAAGGTCACTCTGGTTTCAAATTGTCTCATTCTGGATCTGGTATTGGATGTGGGAGCTAGAAAATCTAACACTTAATTGATTCATCATGGATTCTAACTTGACGTATTTAATACTTTTGACATCCCAAGGATTATGCCCAGGCTTGTGATGATAAGACTCAATCCTACCTTCAAGGAGACCTAGAGGTTCCTATGAATTTGGGCTTCACTTACCTGATCTGTAAGATGAAGGCATTGAGGCTTTAGAGAATTAGATGATTTCTAAAGTGTCTTACAGCCCTACAACATGACATTCTTCAATAGCTAATGTATGTTTTGTGAGCACTATGACACCTAACAAACTTCACATTGCTGTAGGGTGAGGACGCCATGTTTATAGTGTCTTATAGTCGACAGGCTCCAGGTGGTAAGTGAAGTTCAAGTGATTCATGATTTCCCATCTCTATTCCTCCAACAGAAGGTTGGCCTTGCTGAGCCTTCTGTAATTGGGAGATACTCTAAGGAGAGAAAGTTTGTGTCAAAATTCTGGCATCCATTGTTTGAGGGAAAAGACCAGTCTTCCCTAAAGTCTATATAATGCTAATTTCCAAAGTATCATGGGGTATATCCAGTGAGAATTTGAGAATCAGGTAATTCCTCTATTTTACCTATTCTCATTCCAGTGGAAATTCACCTAGGAGGTGCCTGGGTGGCTCAGTTGGTTAGGTGTCTGCCTTTGGTTCAAGTCACGATCCCAGAGTCTTGGGATCTGGCCTAGTGCTCCCTGCTCAGTGAGAGATCTGCTTGTCCCTCTCCCTCTGCCCCTCCCCAAGTCGTGTTCTCTTAGGTGTGCACTTGTTCTCTCTCTCAAATAAAATAAAATCTTAAAAAAAATATATATATAGTGTATATATATATATATACATATATATATACACTAAGGGAAATGAATGGTAAGCATTTTTCATAAGTTCAGAAGTGTTCCTTGTTGGCATATTTTTTTAAAGAGATTCTAGCATGCAGACTAAAATATTTCTGGTACTTAAATAGATGAAAAACTCTGGTAGGTCTTTTAACGATAAGGCTATAAAAGAAAACCTATTTAAGAGAATTTTAAGTGGCATTTTAAAAAATGCAAACATTATATTCAAAAAAATCCAAAACATGGGTAAGGCTGAAGATTTTGAAATTTACATTTTGTATTTTCATAATTTTGGTTACAGAGTAAGCATATCATTTAAAAAATATAGAAACAGGAAAGGTGTTTATTTGGGGAAAGAATATTCCCTTTCAGCAGTGCTTCTCGAAGTTTCTTGGAATTACCTGTGATGCTTGCTAAAAAGCCCTGCTTTCAGGATTTTTCCTCATACCACTAAATTAGAAAATGCAGAGTGGGCCTGGGAATTTTCACTTTTAACAATAGCTACAAGGTTTTCTATTGTTCACAAAAATGTGAAGCCAACTTCCTAAAACACTACGTTTGTATGTCGATGTTCTAGGTGTCTGGCATTTGTACATATTAGAGTTTGTATCTCATGTCATTTTTTTAAAATGAAGATACTTTTGAATCACTGTATAACATTTGCATATTTTATTTTACATGTAATATATCTTGGGCATTTATTTTAAGGTATCAAAATATATGCATGTATTTGTATATATTTGTGCATGTGGATATATTTATATCTCTACATGTGTGTATACAAGTATACTATACAGGTGTGTACACACACACACACACACACACAAAATATTTGTGAAATTTCTTATTCTGCCATGAAGTTCTGTCAGGAGCTTGAGTGTCTGTGAGTGAGACTCTCAATAGTGAGCAATGACATACCAAGGGAGGAGCGTGTGAGGCAAGGTCAGAACCAAGAGCCCCATCTTGGCTAGCATTGAAGACTGAATTGGGGATTTGCCCTGGGGAGGCTGCACTCCATTTCTTCACACTTCTATGAAGCATGGGGAAGGCTCGGGTTGAGAATATAAAGCCCTTCATGAGAGCAGCAGCCAAATTGTCTTGAATGGCACAGTGAATATCAGAAATATGGAGGTTAAAACAGAGGGAATCCTGGTGGGGCTTGGCAGGCTGCAAATTTGTGATTTAACATAGTCAATAATAAGAAGCCACTGACGTTTTGAAGTGGGACACATCAGATCCTGGAAAAGAATTGGATAATAAGTCTAAGTCAATTAGAAAAAAACAATTAGAATAAAAATTAATCAATATATCCCTTATAGAACTGTAGTTTGGATTTTTCCAAAGTATTTGGACAAAGTGTTTGGTTCTAGAACATCACTACTCTTGCCACTCTTACATGATTCACTCTTATTCTCTCAAATCATACTCTCTAGTTAAAAATGTAGCAACTTGAGTCTAGTTTCTGATTTTAAATTTTAAGCTTCAAGTTGACTGCATAAAAAAGCAGATAGAGGAATTTAAATTGGTATAACATTTAATGTTTTAAAATAATGAGTTTCTCTGTACAGTGTCTCAACTAATATATGCAACATGGTTTTTACTTAAAACACAGAATGACACATGAAATTCACTTAAAGATGAATATTCTTCCCCATTGAGCCTTGTCAACAAATGTATAACTTGATTTAACAAAAATAGCCCATTATAGCATTGTTGAGTATTTGCTATATTTTGGAGGAAGTAAGAGTGGATCATGGGAAGAGCATTTGTTATCCATTTACAAACCAAGTTTTAATGCGATTTCCCCCAAGACAGAGGTTTAACCTGTGTTAACTTAAATATGGAACTTTGGGCCAAACTGATTGGCCCAATCAATCTCTCACTCCGGTTTTCTTTCATGAGTGTGTGTGTGTGTGTGTGTTGTCAACATTTTTAAAATTGAATTTATATGCCTTTTGTGGAGCCTGAATTTTCCTGTTTTACTGTACTTGGCACCATGATCTATTTTCATACACAGGGTTACCTGATACATTTATATAAGATGTCTGACCTCTGAAGTCTGTAGCTCCTGAAATAAGATCTATTCCAGCTCCAAAAATTATAGTAAATAGGCACTTGCTGAATCCACCAGGGGTCAGCACACAGCATTATCACTCCAATATCAGTGTGTTAAACCAAAAAGAAAAAAAAAAAAAAAAGTTAGAAAAGCCAAATAACTTTTGAAACTTGCATATGCCTGTAAAAAAAAAAAAAAAAAAATCTTTTCGGGCCATTTGCCATAATTGCTTGCTTTGAACTACTTTGATCCTTCCCTCTGAGGACCAGGAACTCAGTAGCCATTAACTCTGATTTCTAGTCAAGATGACCCATAAATTAACCTCTTAACTCATCCCCTTTGTTTCAAACCCATAGCAAAGACAGGCATAAAAAAGAAAAACCATTAAGATGGATTGAAAACAAAATACATTATTTCAGGGACCAGGAATGGATCAGAAATGCAATGGTAGGAATGGAGTGAAAGCCACGCAAAGACCTGCACTGAAGTAATTATTAAAGGATATCTTCATTCAGTAGAAAGAAAAAGGAGCCTAGAGGGATGGTATGGATACAAAAAATGGGGAAGCAGGGAAATTGACAAAGTGTAAGCAAATTTTTATTAACTATAAAAAATTCTTAATTTTTTTGTTTCAAAAATGCAAAACTCAAATTCTAGAGAACAATAAATTGAAGAGAAAATGTCCACAAAAGTTAAAATGTGCTGAAGGCTTTTTTGCTATCGCTTTTCAGAAAAAAAAATTACTGAGCATTTTGGATTATTAGAAAAATGTATGGTCTAATATGTATGTTAAGAAAATAAAGATAAGTGGTCAAAAAATGAAAACACTGTCACTAGTTTCCTAACCATGAAGGGAGGAGTACAGAAAGCTTTCCTGGTTCAAGAGCATGCAGAAAAGGGGGAAGAAAAGAAACAAAGACAAACTACAGTGAACAGAACATCAAAAATCAAGAGAGTAGAAGTAATTTTAAATTACTTCTTTTAAATACTTTTAAATCAATAAATCAAAATCAAGTACTTTTAATTAATAATCAAATCAAGTACTTTTAAATCAATAATCCAAAAATTTGAACCTGGAATAAACTCTCTGTAAAAAAATAAGAGAATACATGATGAAATAAAAATGTAAAAATCTAGTCATAGTCTTATAGAATGTATGCACAAATTAAAACCACCCAGATAAGCTAAAACTAAAGAGGTAGAAAAACCTGACCCATACAAATAATAAAAAGAATAACCCTGGGGTTCCTGGCTGGCTCAGTCAGTGGAGCATGAGACTGTTGATCTTGGGATTGTAAATTCGAGCCCCACATTGGGTATAGAGATTACTTAAAAATTAAACCTTAAAAAAATAACCCTAGGAATGGTAGTAATCAATTTCATACAAAATATAATTTATGGCAAAACATCATATGGATAAAGAAGGAAAGAACTCAGTAATAAAAGGTGTATATGGTACTTATGAGCTTGTATATACCAAAAAAAAAAAAAAAAAAAAAAAGCGCCTTGAAATCCAGGAGGCAAAAATTAACTGGACATAAGGAGTGAACAAACCTATCATCATCATATTGGAGTATATTAGCATATCCCTACAAGGCACTGATTGGTTACATTTCTTTATAAGTGTCAGGGTGTAGAATTAAAGAATAAAATTAATTAAGTTGATTATACCATTATTTTCAAAAATATCTTTAACAGTTAATATAATAGGTAGTGAAGTCTAAACACATTTTTTTAAAAGATTTTATTTATTTGTCAGAGAGAGAGAGAGAGAGTGAGCACAGGCAGACAGAGTGGTAGAGGGAGAAGCAGGCTCCCTGCAGAGCAAGGAGCCCGACGCGGGACTCGATCCCAGGACTCTGGTATCATGACCTGAGCCGAAGGCAGCCGTTTAACCAACTGAGCCACCCAGGCGTCCCTAAACACATTTTAAATAAATATATTTATAACACAGACCACACCCAATCTCTGGCTACACTGAAATTAGACAAGAGCTCACAAATAAAAGATAGCAAAAATAAATAAATAATAAATAGAAGTACAAATAAAAATCTGCACATTTGGAAACACAATAATGCTCTCCTGAATAATTTGTGAATTAATTTTAAAATAGGTCATAATGAAAACGGCAGCATACTTAAAACCAGAACGATAAAATATTTGATAACAAAAACAGGTATTAGAGACACATTTTGTAGATGTATGTTAAATATGTTTTGGAGAAGAAGTTCTGAAAACAAATGAGTAGAGCACTAACCTCAAGAAGTCGGCAAAAGAGCAGTAAATAGAGAGAGAGTGGAAGGCAGGAACTTTCAAGAACGGGAGCAGAAAGTAATAAAGTGTAAAAGGAAGAAATAATATCACCAAAATCAAAGTCCAGTTTTTTCACTAAATTAAGACAATAGAAAATTATTAGAGTAAAAGCATATACACAGATAGAAGCACTGTTAGGAATGAAAGACAGGACAGAACTGTAGTTTCACTGGGGATTTTGAAAATCACATGTGAACATTTAAAACTTTGATAAAATATTTTCTTTTCTAAAAAAAGCATAAATTTCAAAAACTGACTCAAGAAGAAATGAGCCAATAGCTATGCCAGAAATTGAGTTAGTCATCAAAAGATTCTCCTGACAGCCTCCTTTACCCTTTCAAAAAAAAAAAA
Organism: Lutra lutra; assembly: GCF_902655055.1. NCBI lineage: Eukaryota > Metazoa > Chordata > Mammalia > Carnivora > Mustelidae > Lutra > Lutra lutra. The sequence continues at coordinate 33,991,618 of NC_062280.1, read as the reverse complement.
AAAACCCACCAAGCCAGATGATTTTCCATAGGTGGGAGGAGTCTTACCAAACTTTCAAGGAGCATTTATTCTCTCTTATTAAATGATTTCAGAAAGAGGGAGATAGAAAGAAGTCAGCCAGTAATTTTATGAGGCTAATATAACCTCAGTTGCAAACAGGGTAAGAATAACACAAGAAAAGAAAATCATAGGCAAATTACATGTATGATTTGGTTGCAAAAATCCTAATTAAACTACTTGCAAACCAAATTCAGAATTATATCTATCTAAGAGGCCAAAGTAGAAACTTGAGTCCTTTTTTTGACCTGCCCTCAGAAGTCACTCAGGGCAGTTTTCTCTGGGTTTTGCACGCCAGCCCCCTAGTGCAGGAGACACTTGCAGGAAGATCTAGCTTCTCCATCACAGCAGGAAGCAAGGACCACTGGGGACCACCCTGGAGGCTGGCTGCCACAACCAAGTCCCATTCCCCCCTGTAAGACATTAAAGGACTACATAGTGTACTCGCATCTCTAAGAAGTGCCAATGTAAAGTGTTTAATTTTTTTTAAGCCCAGTGTTTGTTTAATCCACATCTGTTTGACGACTGGAACCCTTTTATTCACCAAACACCTACTAATGCCTGTACAGTGCTCTTTGAAAATGCTGCTTTCGGCTGTTTAGTTAAAGGGAGTATCATGAGAGAACACTCTAAACATTTGTTAATTTTCTGAATGTTCCACATGTAACAGAACATCTAATTTATTTCTTGAGGCTCATTCGTGAAAGCCCAACGGTAAGTGATGTGGCTTCCCTTTCTTTCAGGTTGTCAGTGGTTCATCCCTTTTAAAGTCCACCTTGGGTAGGACTCTCTAGCCTCCAGGTCTGGAAGGGAGTGCTGAGGGTGGGAGGCCGTGGGGAGGTGGGGGGTGGTTGGAGGAAGCATTACCAGGGGCTTCTGGAACTGGGTGGGAAATAGAGTCCGAAACTGCTAGGATCCCATGATTCCAACTTAATTAATGCCTTTGAGTTCTCCCTTCCCATTCTCTCTCGCATCTGCTTTAAAATGTTATCAGCACTTTGAAGGACAAGCTGGGTGGTCCTCCTCTTACCACATGATGTCACTCTAAGAAAATTAATAACCCCCAGTGAGGCTGGCCGTGCCTTTCATATGTGTAACATATCCAAGACTTACCCTATTGAAACAAGTAACCCCTAAAATTAGCTGTCTCCAATTTAGTGCACATTGGACTTGGCGATCATCTCAGGAACCACACCTACCGGGCTCCGATTGAAACTCACCCCCTTCGGGGAAGAAGATTTCCGGCACGAGGGAGAGAACAGCCAAAGGGTTAGGGGATATCTCTGGGTCAAACCTGCAAGAGAGAAAACGCAAGGAAGGGCTGAAACCCGAAACTTCTAAAATGGATTTTAAAAAATTAAGTGTCATGATTAACAAAATAACTTTTGGGGAATAATTTTTCTCTTGGAAACCCGAGCCTGCCTCAGCTGCTAAGGGGAAGCAACGGGAATGCTGGAGTCTGCCCAGTATCTGGGTGGGAAGGAAGGACAACAGGAGCCTGACACGGGACAGGAAGGAGGGTGGAGACCAGCCTTAACCTGCACAAGTGTGCAACTCGGGCGGGTTCCCGGTGGCGCTGTTAGGAGTTGGTGCTGTGTGCCCTGAAGTGTCCTTCCAGGCTTGGAGGCTCCGGGAGGAAGGCGAGAAAGGGGAAAAAACGGAAATGGCATTGACTTCCATGTTTCAGAGGAGGAGCATTGACTTCCATGTTTCAGAGGGGGAGCGGTGAACTGCCCGAGAGTTCAGAGGAGGGGGCTTGCTGCCAGAGGGGTCCGGGCGCCGGGTGCTGCCCGGGCTACCTGCGGGGTCCGGGGTAGCGCTGAAGCCTGCGGTACCCGCGCTCGCGGCAAGCGGAGGCGGGGACAAGACGTGGAAAGGCAGGCCCCAGAGCAGGACCCGAGGGCTTCGCGGTAACTGTGCGGGGCTACCAGGAGCCGCAGGTGGTTCTACAGGAGAGGCGAAGGGGTGATACCTGCGATTAGTAAGAAATTCATCCTTATAAAAAGGAGAACAGCGGGCCTACTGAACTGGCTGAGCGCCAACCAGAGGAAGTGCTGGGTTCATGCTTGGGGCTCCGCGCCTCCAGGAAGCCTTCCGAGATGAGCCCCTTCGCCGCGGGCTTTCATCCGGGCCTGGGTGAATCGGGTGCCCGGGCGGCCTCGGCTGGGCGGGGCCCTGGCTCTCGGTCTTGCACGGGACGGGGGTCTCGGCAGCCTCAGGAGGTCACTGCGAACAGGCGTGGGGACCTGGGCGCGGCGCGGTACCAGTGTGGTGGGTACCGGGCGGCACAGCACCTCGGGCCGAGGACAGCGCCGAGCGAACGCGGCCTCTGCCCCAGCGGAGCGGCTCGAGGGGCGCACCTGCCCGTCCTGTGCCCGGGGTTCGGCGGCGGCGTTTCCCGGGACCCGGGCGGGTCGCGGAGGGCGCGGATGGAGTTGGCCCGGGCGGGCAGCCGGGGCCGGGTCCCGCCTTGCAAGACCCCCGCGGCGCCGCCGGTTCCCGGTCTGGGCGCTGGGACGCGCGCGTCCGCGGGAGAGAGGGGCTGGAGGCGGGCGGGGGCGACTGGCCTGGCTTCGCCTCGGATTCCGTCTGGCCTGCAGGATGCTGGGGTGCCCGCCCCTTTTCGCTTCTCTGTCGCCGGCGCTGCGTCCGGGGTCTCGGCCTTTGTCTCACCGCCCTTGTTATTCCGATTTCTGAACCCTGACACCCTGTCTTTGGCTTCGCAGTTTGAATTCCCCTGAGAACCACCTCCTCCACCCTGTCCCCATCCGTGACAGCACGAAACGGTCACTTCGCGCCTTACACAAACACAGAGCCCTGCCCAGCCCCCGCCCTGACCTCTCCGCTCCACCGTGAGGAAAAGATCCAGTAACAGAGTTAGACACCAGGTTCTCCAAGTGGTTCTCAAACTGGGTCCCTGAGTCCTATTCTCTGGCCCATCCCTATTTTTTCCCCTAGCAGTTAGGACTTTTCTCTGAAAAGCTTTTCCCTTCTTTCCTCTCTTTGTACTAAAAGGTGAGTGGTGATGCCAGCGCTCTTGGAGAGTAAAAGTTAAAGGGTGGGTGGCTGGGGTGAAGGCCACAGGCATCAGAACAAAGGGCTCCCAGCGGCAGGTACGCCACCTGGACAGGAATAGAGCCTGACCCTCAGAGTCACCGCGGTACCAAGGCGGGGTGGGAGGTGGGGGGTGTGTCTCCTCTTCCCTTTCTAACTGGGCTTGATCAGGTTTTGCTTTATCAAGGCCACATTGTTACAGCTTACTTAGGTAATGATGAGGCAATGAAAAACAAACGGTGAGTTTGCCATTTGCGGGGCGGGGAGGGGGGCGGGGGAGGGTAGTAATACCTCAGAGAATCCAGGCTGAGGTTAGAGGCAACTGCTCCTGGTGCCCACTGTGACTTTTCTGGTAAGAAGTAAACTGTGGGAGCGAGGAATAGCTTATCCTTCAAATCTTGACACTAATCAACAGTGATTAAGTTCAAATGAGTGGGTTGAGTAGCTGGGGAATGTCAAGTGTGGCAGGCCCTTGACAAGCAAACATAATGCAGAATGGTCACTATGTCACAGCCTGAAGCTGGAGATTATTGGGCAAAAGAAAAAGAGAAATAAGCGGGGGTGGGGGGTGGGGAGTGGGGGGGGGGCAAAAGCATCAAGAGTTGAATGAGAAGTGAAGAAAGGCAGTTCTGGGTAAACCTCATTCAAGAATTATCACTTTAATGGGTAGTTGCTTACAAGCTAGAGATGGGAAATGTTTCTGCCTTTAATACTAAACCAGACAAAAATATTTTCTAGACTGACTGAGGATACTGATTCTCTCTTCTCTCTTCCTTAGGTTACAGCCTTGTAGGGGAACATGGCAGTTGGAGTTAAAACAAAACAAAACAAAACAAAACCCCACTTTGAATCCTAATCACACCTTTCCATGCTGCATGGGAGGCAGGAGAACTATTGATCTACAGAGCCTCTGCTAGTTCCTCAGCTAAATAGGATTGTGTGAGAATTAAATGAGACACCAGGCCCAGTTACACCTGGTAGATGCTATTAATAAATAGAATAGTCATTGCTAAAATTACTGTTCCTGACAATAAGCTATTTTTGTAGAAATCACGCTATGGCTTTAGTAGACACTCAATAAATAATACTAAAAAAGCAAATGAATGACCCTACTTCATAAGTACTACCATGTCTTATCTTTAGTCCCCGACTTTCAGTTTTATCCTCAAGACAATATTACACAGATGAGGGGTGCCTGGGTGGCTCAGTGGGTTAAGCTTGTGACTTCCACAGGTCATGATCTCAGGGCCTGGGGTGGAGCCCTGAGCCCCTCAACGGGCTCTCTGCTCAGCAGGGAGCCTGCTTCCCCCTCTCTCTCTGCCTGCCCCTCTGCCTACTTGTGATCTCTTTGCCAAATAAATAAATAAAATCTTTAAAAAAAATTACGCAGATGAAAATATTGGCATTTTCTTAGTTTTGATTTGTTCTATTGAAGAACAATAGAAACGTCTACAGACTGGGGATAAATGAGCTGGTGGGACTCTGACATCAAAGGTCTAGTCCACTAAACCAAACAAAAGAATGTGAAGGGGGCATAGTCAAGAGTGGGAAAGAGCCACATCTCCTGCAAAGTCTGTTTTCATTTAGGGTGCTTCCCAATTTTTCTTATCGTTCTCAAGGTCAGCGTCCAGCCTTCTTAGGATGCAAAAGTGCTTTGGAATGTTCGAAAGAAGTGGAGAATATTCTTCTAGTCCCTGGAAACCCTACCTCTCAGAGGGTGATGGGGGTGGGGGAAGAGAGAATAATTAAATAGTAAGTAAGTTAATATTGCTCTCATTCTGCTAGCAGGGGCCAGATGGCGGGATTTACATTACAAAGGTTGAATTTCCATTATGAAGAAGCCCTTTAGGTATTTTATAACTAAATCCTCTTAGGCAAAGACTTGTAAAGACTTGCCTTGACTAAATGTTCTTTATAAAGCATCCCAGTTCCACATAAAAGGGAAGGAACAGTGATAGGATGGATGCTGTTTGGGGGTGAATCTCCCAGATTGGTGGCTGAGAAGGAGGCATGTGGAGAGGGCTGTGCTGTGAGTGACAGTAGCGACTTCTCTATCTCCGTGAGGGCTCCTGTTGTTGTGGCCCATGGGAGAGTCTGCACTGGGGATCAGAATTAGCTCCTAAGTCAGAAGGGGGCAGGGGGAGAGGAACTGGCTGCTGTGAAGGAAACTTCAAGCCTTGGACAGGATTTTAGTGTAATGCAAGGAGCAAAAGCTGGGGAAGAAAGACCGGGTTCCAAATAAAGGGAGTCAGTGTGTTTTCGGGGGCAGCTCCAGAATTTTCGGTGTGGGAGATGGTTTGAGGCAGCCACTGCTTTCAACACCTAAGAGTCTCTGTCTGGAAGATCTCTGTGGGGCAAATGCTGATTTTACTTAGACTGCACATTCATCTGACTCGGTTGGTCTGGACAAAAGGGATGGAGGAACTAACACACGATCCTGCTTGACCACTGCTTGTACTCTTTATATCGTTTTGATTGCCAAAAAAAAAAAAAAGTTATTGCAAAAATGGGGTTTTATGGTAAACCTCCCACAGAAGCCCAGCCACCTTTACAGAGGCCATAAAAGAATCAAGGTCGCTGACAGAGAACGAAAAGACCCACCCAGGAACCAGGTTTGCGCAGGAGTCTTGTGTTACCTGCCATTGTGGGGACTTTGGGGATTTTTGTTCTATTCCCCGGCTGCTGCTGCTCACCAAGGCCATCCATCTTCTTTCTGGGGTCTCCTTGACATCCACTGTCTGTCCCTGTGTTTGCCCTTGACACCTCCCTCGAAAGCATACCCAACTGGTCCAATTTAGTTTCCATGAAGCCAAGAGAGGAGTTCGCTTCTCAGAAGTTGCAGAGGAGGGAGTCACGCTGGAAGAACTGTCCGGGGCTGCTTCTCTCAGCGGGTGTCTCTGGGAGGCACCTCCAGAGAAGGTGATCTCCAGGACACAGGCTGTTTTCTGCTCCAGGTGCAGGAGCACGAGGCTGAGGGAATGTGCTCACATCCCCTTTGTCTCAGCACTCTCGGAACATGTGGACAGGAAAAGGGCCTCAGGGGGTATGTGAAACAAGCTCTTTGAGAACAATCTTGCGCTGCGAGTCATTCAGTCTGCCTCGGACAATGACAGTAGCAGCAGCATTCACTCTGATGGAGTGTCCGTTATCTGGCAGGTACTGGGAAGGCGCTGAGCCCTTGCCCTGCTCACAGAAACACGCACCTTCACTGCACCTCACCAGTGCAAGCAGGTAGGAGCCCTTGATAGAACTGGCCGCATTTTATGGATGAATCATCTCTTTCTAGGTAACAGCCTACTCCAAAACCTAGTGGACTTAATCATCGTTGTATTTGTTCAGGCCTTGCGGGTTAGAGATTCAAACATGGTTCAGCAACTGGCACCTCTCTGCTCTGTGAGGTGTGGGGCCTCAGCTGAGTGGTCAGGAGGGCTGTGACTGTCCAGGCATCTCTCTTCTTATGATGTTGAGACTGCTCACCTGGTGCTGGAAAATCCAAGATGGCCTCACTACTGGTCTAGGGCCTTGATGTGGGCTGTTGGCCAAGGGCCTGGGTTTCCCTGTGGGGGAGAGCCGCCTGTTTCTCTCCCTCTCTCTCTCCATGGCCTCATCATTCAGTAGCCCAGCCTGACCTTCTGTACATGGCAGCTGGCTTCTAAAAGGGCAAATGTACAAGCTGCAAACCCTCCTAAGGGAGAGGCTTGAAAATCACATAGCATCACCCATGCAGTATCCATCAGGCCAGACTAGTCACAGAGACAACCCAGATGCAAGAAGACGGAGATGAGGCTGCCTGTACATGAGGGTGGGAGGGTGGGAGGGGGAAGGAATTTTGGTGTTGATGGCCATCTTTGTAGACCATAATTTTTCCTTTTCAAGGATGAGCTGATGATGGCTCAGACAGAAGACCTCAGCAGAAAAGGACTTACACACTTTTCTGTGGTTCAGGCCGGGGTGGTCATTGCAAAGAACAAAATGTCAAGAAGATTCTCAGTGAAAGCCCTTTGAAGACCCTCTGTCCATGGATCTGTCTCCCATTAAATGGTGATGCTCACAACACCCGTTATTTTCCTTCTTATCTCTCACCCTTTCTGTAATATGCCCCATTCCAACTATTGACCTTTTGTTCTACCTGGGTTCAGTTGACAATGTATCATCCAAGAAGAAAATTTTGCAGAGTTAATGCCTTTCTCGTTTTTGTAGACTGCTTCTCATTTTTTGAAAAGATTTTATTTGTATGACAAAGAGTGAGACAGTGAGAGAGGAGGAACACGAGCAGGGGGAGTAGGAGAGGGAGAAGCAGGCTTCCTGCTCAGCAAGGCAGGAAGCCTGCTGTGGGGCTCAGTGCTAGGCTCGATCCCAGGACCCTGGGAACATGACTTAAGTCAAAGGCAGAGGCTCAATGACTGAGTCATCCAGGCACCCCGAATATTTCTCATTTTTGAGAAGCATCTGGAAAATCTTGAGCCATTCGAATGCTTAGCAGTGGGCTTCTGGAGCTTGTGATTTTCTGGTTAACTGAATTTTTAGCTCTACTCATTTCAGCTCCTGTTGGAAGATCTTAGAAAATGTATTAATTTAATTTACTGCCTTTGTAACCAGCATATGAAACACATTTGAATTACTGGCTCACAAGTGAAAACCTCTAGGCCCAGAGTCAGCTCTCTGATCTCTGTTTTCCTGGTAGCTGCTGTAGCAGGATCAGGCGGCCAAGCTGGATATGGAGTTCCCATAAAATAGTGACCAAGTTGATTGTTTTAGTATAACTTTCCACTTTCTCAAAATAATGAAAGACAACCCCTCGTTTCAAAAAATGCTACCTGTGTGGAGATTTTACCATAAACTTAGACACTTTTTCAACCAGATGAAGGAGAACTATTTTGTTATTTAGAAGTCCAGTGCGCTATCCGTTGTGCAACTGAGCCACCCTAATTTTGTTATTTAATCAGGGATTGTGTTACTCTTGATTCTGTCTGACTTTTCAAGAGGAAATCAGTAATTAGTAATGGATCGGTGTATACGTCAGCGAGGGACCCAGTGCTTCCCAAGAGGAAGGCCTGAACAATAGGGGATGTGATGTTTTATTGGACTATTATTATAGAAATCAGGCATGTCCATCCAGACACATTCTTTTTTGGACTTTCGTTTCTCTTTGACCTTTGACCCCTCACACACAGTTCCCAGTCGCACTCTTAAAGGTCTCTGCAAGATAAGATTTTGCATTTAAACTATGAAAGTCATTCTAGGGCTGGGTGTTATTTGTATTTGGTTGAAAAAAAGCTTAACTTTGAAGAGTTATTTGATTTCGATTTTATAAAGGATCCCCTCCCAACATAATGACATCCTTTGTCTAATCAAGGATGGTTGAGAGAATAAAGACTCCATGGGCCGATTCCAGGTTCAGTGTGGAATGAGGAAGTGTGATGAATAGAGATGGTCTGCAGTTACAAGGGCTAGAATCCTGTGTTAAAACAGTCATATATAATGGATGTTACATCACATCACTGCCCCTAGCCAGCTCTGTTGCTTTCTTTGCACTTGCCCTTCACAAGTTCCTCTCTCTGTTTTTCACTGATTTATGTATTCACCAATATTTGAAAAGCCTAGCAGGTGTTAGGCACTGGGGTTCTAAAGATGAATAGAGCTGTGGCCCCACCCCCTGGAGACAGACATGTAAGGGGAGGGGCAGCAGCGTGCCAAGTGCCGTCCTTTGGACATGGGGATGGATAAGCCCAGGGAGGTCAGGGAGGGCTTCTTGGAGGAAGAGATGCTTCCAAGCTTCGAAACTCCAAGAGAGCTCGGGACTTCACCAGGTACAACGTGAGAGTTGGAGGTCATTTAAGAAGAGAAAGGAGAAAGGAGGCAGTTCTTTGAGGAAGCTGCTGGGGGCCCTTCCCTTTGGGAAAAGTAACAGACGCAGTGCGGAGGCTGTCAGGGACTGCTTGTGGAGCCCCTTGGTGCCAAGCCCAGGAGTTGGGGCACTATCCTGCAGGGTAGAACCCTGAAGGAGTTTAAGGCTCTGTAGGGAAAAGTGAAGAGGGGTAAGGGTGGGAGAGAGTGGAAGCGAAGCAGAGGCAGGTGATGCTGTGGCCAGAGGCGGGCTAATACTCTCTAGGTTCTACCTGCCCCTTCTTACCAGCCGTGTGCACCTGCAACACGTTACTGGACCTCAGTATTTCCATTTGCTCATCTGAAAATAAGGACAATTACAGAGCCTACCTTATCACATTACTGAGATGCCTAAGTGATTAAAGGTAAGTAGAGCATTTCCAACAGTGAATAAATAGTAGCAGTTGGTGATGTGATCAAAGAACACAGAAAGCTTGCTTTGGGGGCACGGTACAGAGAGGAATGGATGGGAAGGTGTCTGAAATTCACCAGAGGAGAGGCCAGTGGGCCAGGAGCGAGGTCAATCAGAGGACTGATCCACGAGATAATGTTGAGACGAATCCTTCAGGACGTGGCAACTGGCAGGATGTGCAGGGGAGAGGGTTGAGTCACTGGTCACCCTAGGGCCACTGAGGATGTGAGGTCCTCATAAAAAGAATAGGAATCAGGGAGGAGGGGACCGGGGACAGTTTTGACATGCCATGTTTGTACGACATGGTGCTTGTACGACATCAGAGTGGGGTGCTTGGCTGAATATATGGATCAGGACTAGGAATCTGGATTTGGGGCTCATCATGATACAGGCAGTAGGAGAAGCCATAGTGTGGGCAAGCCGGCAGAGGCAATGTGTTCAGAGAGAGAGAAAGGGACACAGGGTGGAGACCTGAGCAGGACCCCATGGAGACCTGGGTCTGGAGCACCAGACCCAGATATTTAGATATTTAGAAATATCTAAAGAGATATTTCTCTTCCAGGATGCTGGTAATGTTTTAATGAGCCTGAAGTTGATGAGTCTGACCCATTAGGAGGCCAGCCCATCTGAGGGGCAGTGACTCCTGGGGACAGCGAGGAAGGAAGGAAGACCTCAGAAGTGACCAGAAGGGATGGACGAGGATGAAAATCAGTTTTGAGAAGTTAGTGGAGGACCCCCGTGTCCATGTTCCTGGGCAGAAGGGGGCAATGGCGGGATGGTAACTGGTTGGCTTTGTCGGACAGATGACGATGACAAGCAGAGGACGTGGCGTTGGTGGGGACTAGGTCCAGGCTGGGGTGCAGCTGTTTCTAAAGAGAACTTCTCTTTTTGGGCATTTACTGGGCACACTACGTTGTGCAAATCCTCCCAGATGGGTGTATTTGGCTCACAGCAACCTTCAGTAGTGGGTGCCAGTGTCATCCTCATTTCACCAAGCAAAAAACTGCTTAAGGGAGATTCACTTGTTCGCTCAGGGTCACGCTATAGTAGACGGCGGTGACAGTCTGGGAAGAACCCACACGTGTCTGCCTCCCGAGGCTGCAGGTATTCTCAGAGCCCAGCGGTCAAGGCTTCATCAGGAAACAGATGGTGCCTTCCAAGTGGGTGACTAGAAGTGAAATAGGGTCCTGGAATCAAGTCCTGCGTCAGGCTCCTTGCTCGGCGGGGAACCTGCTTCTCCCTCTCCCTCTGCCTTCTACTCTGTCTACTTCTGCTCTCTCTGTCAAATAAATAATTTTTTTTTAAAGGGACTATTTTTAAAGGTGTGGGCAGGGCTTAAGGAAATCACAGGGATGGTGCAGGACCTTGGGGCCAGGAAGCAGGAAGCTTGGTGGGGTGAGGGCACAGGGCAGCAATGGACTCTAGGAAGGGGCCGTGACTTGGAGCCCTGACTGCCACAGGAGGACCCTGCAGGGAGGAGCCCAGAGACCAGTATCCTGCTCTCAGGATGCTCAGAGCCCCTCCTGAAGAACCAGGACAAAGGACAAGAGGTCAGTCTCAGGACACAGAGCAGAGTGGAGAAGGGTGGACAGGTGACCTGGAGGACCAGGTTGAAGTTCCCAGTTCAATTAGGCTGTGGGAACTGGAAAGAAGATGAGGAGCAAGGCCAGCCTGGGCTCATGGCCCAGCAAGCCTGGTTGTATGGCCAGGGCCAGCCAACCGGATTGGTGACATGAGGACCATCCCAGGAGCCCCAGCCCTGGTCATCTTTGTGGCTTCTTTGGCTTCACAAACCCCTTAGGCTTCTCCTCTCAATTCCAGGACTCAGAAGATGGACAGTGAAACAAAACCCACCCTTGCTAAACAGATGGGGTTCGTGTTGGATCCCAGAACAATGGGCTGCGTTTTGGGTCTGGTCTGTAGCACATCACAAGTGTTTATCCCTTTCCTGCATTCTGATTTCATTTCTGAATTCCTTCGTGAGTCGCATTCTGTTTATTTTCTGAGGACCTCCCTGGAGTGGGTGAGGGACGAGGATTTTTGTCTGTTTCATTGGCCTCTATATCCTCATCACCTAGATCAACACCTGGCACATAGTAGGAGCCCAATAAATCCTGAATGTAGAAGGAGCCCAATAAATAATCACTGAAAGAATGAATGAATAATGGTACAGATTTTAAGTGAAAAGGGAGAAATCTTCTGAAATTTCTGGAGACTGAGAATTTTCTCTTCTCAGAAGAGATTTTGCAGGTTCATAGCAAACAGCCCTTCACACCGTCCTCATACCCCCTTGCTGTGGATTCAGTTCCAAGCTAGCCATCCAGCTCTGCCCAGAGCCCATGAAATCAGATATAAGAGTCAAAGGGCATTCTATAGAATAGAAAATGTGTTTTTTTTTTTTGTTTCTGATATCTCAGATGATTTCTCACTGGGGTGATGCTTGAGCCTCACATAATAGAAATAATTTCTATGACACTTGAAATATTCTATTAATTTACAGTCTGTGCTTCCATTATCATGTAGAAATTTGTAGAGCTTTGACAACCTGTTTTAATGATTTCCAAACCTCCCAGAAATATATCGTAAACGATATTTTGGCATGTGATAATTCAAAGATAACATCTTTTTTTGTTAATTGTTGGAGGTGATTGGTGCCAGGCTTGAGAAGAGAAACATGAACCCCTTGTTCTAAGTTGGCATCTTCTTTTGTAAGGTCCGATCCCCATCAGAGCTTGTGGGGTTTCTTACCTGAGAGGGAAATGTCTGTCCCCACTCCATGGGCGTCCTCACGTTAATACAGACGGAAGTGGGCAATGATCGCCCAGCCAGTGAAGCTGTGTTCTTTGTCTCCCTGGTGCTTGTTCCAACACCAGCCGAAAGGTCACGTTCAGTAAACGTTTGCTGAACAAAAGCAAATTTATTGAGCATTCCTAGTGCTCGTACCATCATGCCAGGTACTGTGAGCAGCAGAGCAAGATTTTAGGAGAATATTTTCTCCCGTGAAAGGGGTGGAGGTTGGGGGAAACAGGTGGAGGTCTTGCAGACTACACTTATCTCGATGAGCACTGAGCGATGTATGCAAGTGTCGAACCCCTCTATTGCACACCTGAAACTAATAGAACATGGTATGGTAGCTACACTGGTGTTAAATTTTTTTAAAAAGGCATCTTTGTCACTTGGAGGTTTATAGTCTCTCTCTAAGGAGACCTTAGTCCCAACGAAATGACTAGTAAATGGTGGAGAAGAATGAGCGTGTACTAAGTAGCGTATTGAGTTGTTAGAGCTTTGCTCGGGCCACCTTCTCACATTCACTCCCTTGGTGACGTCACCCAGGGCTGCTTTGCTTAAAGTAACATGATTTTATTTTATTATAATCATTAGTTATATTGCACATCTTTTAACTAAAAAAAAAAAAAAGTCATCAGATTTCATGCAGGGCTTTGAATGGCTTTGGATGCTGTGTAAATGCTGCTGGTTCTCAGATGTGTGTCCTCTACCCAAAGCAGAGGTAGATGGCAGTTCCTACTCACATCCTCGGAGCTGCTGTGACCCAACCTACTCCTCTTTTATTTATTTATTTATTTATTTAAAAGATTTTATTTATTTATCTGACAGACAGAGATCACAAGAAGGCAGTAAGACAGGCAGAGAGAGAAGGGGCGGGGCGGGGGGGGGGGGGAAGCAGGCTCCCCACTGAGCAGAGAGCCGGATGTGGGTCTCAATCCCAGGAGCCTGAGATCAAGACCTGAGCCGAAGGCAGAGGCTTTAACCCACTGAGCCACCCAGACATCCCCCAACCTGCTCCTTGACTGGATGTCTCCTTTCTGGGAGATGACCACCTGGCTGTTCAAGCCAGAAACCTGGAGTATTTTATCTCCCCGCTGATCCGCTACATCGGGTTTACCCCAAGCCTGGTTGGCCCCGCCCCTTCCACCTTGCACAGAATTCCATTGTTTTGTCAGTCTCTCTGCCGCCTCCTCACTAGACGGGAGCCTCATGGGCTCTCCCGAGAGTAGCAGCCTCCTAGCCGCTGTGACCCCAATCCATTCTCCTCACAGCCCCTGGTGTCCAAAACGGAAACCAGATTCGATCGCCCATTTAAAATCCTTCACTAGAATCTATGCATGAGATAAAATTGCATAGAGTGAAACTATACACACACACAGAAGCTATAAACTGAACTAGATCTATGGTCTAGAGAACAGTGTTGCACCAATGTTAACCTCCTGGTTTTGATTTTTGTTCTGTGCCCACAGAAGATGTCACAGGGTGGGGTGGGGGTGGGGGAAGCTGGCGGAAACACAAGGACATCGATGAACTATTTTTTGCAACTTCCTGTGAGTCTATAATTAGTTAAGGATGAGGTTAAAAAAGACTTGAGTAAAAATGAAGGAAATTATTGGCTTCCCACTGCAACCAGTCCAACTCTTTATGACAGCTGTGGAAATCATTGACTGCTGTGATTCTCGCCAACCCTCCCCGACGTCATGCTTCCCTCAGTTATGGTTCCTTAGCCACACCGGACTCCTGGTAGTTACTTAAACATGGTACACACCTTTCTACCCCAGGACATTTGCTGTTCCATATACCCAGAGTGCTCTGTCCATGGCTGGTTTTCCCTCATCCATCAGAGAAGTCTTTCCTGACACCTGTATTGGACCCCCTCACTTGGCTCTTTTCCTTAATAGAACCTGTTGTCATCTCTTATGAATGTTTGCCTAATTCCCACCAGAACACAGAGTCTAGTGAGAGAACACAAACAGATTGTGTCTGTTTTATTTACTACTCTATCTTGAGTCCCTAGCATGGTGCCTGGCCTATAGCTGGCATTCAATAACTGTTCATTGTTAAAAAAAAAAAAAAAGAAAGAAAGAAAGAAAGAGCAAACAAACATGGTTAGGGTCCCCCAAACAGGGGAAGACCATATCAAAAGAAGCTTGAAGAAAATGTTTCGTACGAGAGCTCATTAAAATGTGCATTAACAAGACTATCTGGCTTGATAAATGTTGTCTGCGTGTGTTTTCACAATTAAGATTCTGTCCTCAAAATATAGGTGTACATCCTGGATATGTCCTATTCCTTTTATTTATTTTGAACTTTTGTAGTCTATTTTAAAACCAACTGCAGGAACTACTCTAAGTTCTAATATTTTAAGCCTCCCCCAATAAACTTTGAATTTATTTTAACTCATTTTATCTATATTTCTATGCAGGGTAATAAAGGAGGTAGATGCTGCATTTAAGTTACTTTGTTGAAAAATACATGTATTTATTGTTTTCTTCTTATTAAAGTTCTAAATGCACATTTCCGGTAATTTGGAAAGTACAGAAAGATAAAACTGAAAAGATCTATCACAGTTATCCCATTATCTGGAGATTACCGCTATTCACATTTGTATTTTCTTACTGTTCTTTCCATGAATATTTCTTTACCATCAAGAAACACACTAGAAATGGAATATTATACTTTGGCTTTTAAAATGTAACATTAACATAAGAAGTTTTACATCCGGAGATATTATTTGAAAGAGGCTTTTCAAATGGAGTGCCGCGACTTATATCACTCTGCTCCTAGTGTGTTGATACACTCCAGCTTATTAGTCTTATTTGAAATTTTGGCTATTTTTCCCCCTACTTTCACATATCTACAATGTTGTGATTACCCCTGTCCACAAATGTTTATCACGGTTTCTAATATTTACTTAGAATAGCTTTTTAGAAGGAGAATTACTGAGTCAGAAGATATTCACTTTTTTTTTTTTTTTTTTTTTTTGAGAGAGGGAGAGTAAACAGGCATGCGCTAGCAAGCGTGTGTCGGGGAGGAGCAGAAGGAAAGGGAAAAAGAGAATCTTAAGTAGGCTCCACGCCCAGCATGGAGCCCAAAGCAATCTCATGATCCTGAGATCACCACCTGAGCCAAATTCAAGAGTCTTTTTTTTTAATTATTTTTATTTATTTATTTGACAGATCACAAGTAGGCAGAGAGGCAGGCAGAGAGAGATAGGAGGAAGCAGGCTCCCCAATGAGCAGAGAGCCCGATGCGGGGCTTGATCCCAGGACCCTGGGATCATGACCTGAGCCGAAGGCAGAGGCTTTAACCCACTGAGCCACCCAGGTGCCCCCCAAATTCAAGAGTCTTATACTTAACCGCCTAAGCTACCCAGGTGCCCCGGGAGCCATGTTTTCAAAGCTTTGATAATGCATGGGCCAATTGTTTTCCAGAAAAACTGCATTCCCATGGCTAGGACTTTATTTCAGAGCCTCTTGGCATTCCCCTTTACTCTTGACCAAAGCGGGTATGACTCAGACCCATGCTGGATCCTTTCCAAGAGGTGAGTTACCAGGACCCAGCCTGACTTCCCTCTGGGGCGGTCTTACACAAAAAATGGTCCAAGTGCATGGATAGCCAAAGACCCAAAGACGTTCCTGAGCCTCCTGCTTATTTACTTCCTTGTTATTCTAGGGAGAAATGTTAGTATTCGGGTCTGGTTTCCTGAGCTTTAATTTGGAAAGAAAGTGGAGGAAGTGGGTTAGTTTAAATTCCCAGAGCATTCCTTTGCATCAGTGAGAAGTTACAATTTTTGAATAGATACCTGTATTCCAACTGGTCCCAGGGTGCCTGAAGAATTTAGGGCATGATTAAAAGAGTTGAAAGGAAGCAGTGTCAAAAGACCCAGAAAATCTAGTGTGTCGAGTCTGAAAACAGGATTTAAAGCTTTTGAATTTCACCAACTCATTCACAGCTGCATATCCTGTCAGATTTGGGCGACTGGGTAAACATCTTTGGGAGAGAGCCTTTGACATTTAAGATAAAAATATTTTGAACCTGAAGGAAAATGAACAGTTGCCATGACAAGAGGCTGACACGTTTTCTGGAAAGCAGTTCTTTTTATTCTTAATGAGGCAGGACATGATTGCCCTGAGTAAATTGAGTATTTTTGGCTCTTCCATCTGCGTCCCAAGTGTTTAGTTTCAAAATTGTGTTGACTGAACACAGTGAGGATTTTTTTCACAGTTTTGATTGTGGTGATTAATAGCAAGGAAACAACATCTTTGTGTGTGCATGTATGTGTCTACAGAGAGAGAGCGCTGATGTAGACTTCTATGTTCTGTAGGTCATGGAATCTAGGATATCCATGGAGGTTGGAAGTTTCTGGTAGACCTCAGAGGATCTGATGTGGTGCCTGATAAGCCTCTGTAGCACCAGAGTGTCAAAGCTTGGCATAAATATTCCTATCTTCAAAGCAGCAGTCTAGCGAGGTTAAAAGTCCCTTAGCTCTGAATTTCCTTTGTTCCGGAGTTTACGTTGCTAACTGATAGAGATCACTGTGCATGTGTCATGCTTTCCTTTGAAGGTATGCTGGGGTGTTAACTAATGATGAAGCAAATGAACAATTATTTTGAAGAGGTTTTTTTAAAAGCATGTTTGTTGATCCTCTGATGAGGCTCTTTATAGTAACCTTTTCACATAGCTTCTGAGTCTCTGTAAAAGCAAACAGATAAAATTAATAGAGATGAGGGAGTAGGGATCAGTGATGTTAGCTCTTTTTGTAAGAATGTAGTGCTAATGAGGACATGATTTCCCAAACACCAGAAAAACAATTCCATCCGTGTCAACAGAGAATTCTCACCTCCAGCTCTCTCAAACCTGGGTGATCTATCGTGAGAGGAAATGGGTCAGTGTGAGAAGATGGTTCAGTACAAACCTACCACCAGCCACCTAGGTTCCCCTCCCAGGATGGCTTGTCATCGTTACCATCCTTGGCTACGATGACTTTCTTCTTAGTTCACAGAGAATTGAAAATATGCCTCATGATTTATCTGGGGCTTTCCCTGGCAAATACCGGACATCAACTGCCAAAGGTCATACTTCAGGGCAGTACAAAGAGGGCATTGCTTGTGCTCCCGGGAGGGAGGAAGTGCAAGGTGTCCCGAGGACTCACAGGAGGGCCTGGGCGCCAGCTTCAAACACATCTCCTGTCTGGAAGTCAGGGGCTGGCTCTGGGCATAGCTCTCACCACATCACAAGCACTCAGTTAATATTCATGGATGAAATCAAGAATGATGAAGGCTGGGGCGCCTGGGTGGCTCTGTCGGTTAGACGTCTGCCTTTGACTCAGGTCATGATCCCAGAGTCCTGGGATCCAGCCCTGCCATGGGCTCCCTGTTCAGTGGGGAGCCTGCTTCTCCCTCTGCCCCTCCCACTCCTTGTGCTTTCTCTCAAATAAATAAATAAGTCTCTCACACACACACACACACACATACACAAGAATGATGAAGGCTGCACTTTCAAAACCACATCAGACCATCCCTTACCTTCTAGCCTCCCTCCCCCTGCCAGCGTATGATGCATAACTGGCCTAACATAGGGATGGAATAAGAGAGGCTAACAAAGGATTTTTCTGATCATTTCTTTAACACTTTAGAAGTATATTGTATGATTTATTGGAAGTTAACTACTGCCATGTTCCCCTACCCTTTTTTTCTGTCGTGTATATTATTACTGCTTGGAGCTCTATTATCTTGGACTATCCCACAGCTAGAGCCAAGTGCTGCTAAAGACATTTTTAAAATTTAAAATAATACATATATATTATAAATATATAAAGGTTATAAAATTTTATCTTTATAAAGTTAGTGATCTTCACTTTCAAAGGATCCTAATATCCAAATGTAAGGTGTTCCCTTTCTTTTAAGGAATAGAAAAGAAATACAGCTTCTGTGATACTAGATAGAAATCGATGGACATGGCCAGGGAGGTCATAAATGATGGCTATTATTTCCCCTATGGGAATCTCAAGGTCTCTTAGCTGATTTATTTCTTCTATTACTTTTACTTAAATATTTTAAAATTTTTATAGTATCAAGGCATTTTTTTCCTGTAAATAAGGACTATGGCTCTCTAAAAAGTAAGGACATCTTCCTACCTAACCACAAAACCATTATCACACCTAACAAAATTATTAGTAATTCACTAATTGTACTTAATACTCACTTTTTGCTTCCCAATTTCCCCAATTGTCCCTAAATGTCATTTACAGTTGGTTTACCTGAATCAGTCAAGGTCCATACATTGTCCTGGTTATTTTTCCTAAGTCTTCCTTAATCTAGAACAGTCCCTCCCACTCCCTCTCTACCTCCTTGACTTGGTGAAGAAATAGCCTTCTATTTTGTAACAGTTAGTCTCATTTTATTAATTGCTAAACAAGAAGCCAACCACAACGGGCGAAATAGTCTTGCCAACCTAATGAAATCATGTGTCTTCATTCCATAACTGATATTTTTGATCTGGTATTTACTGATGTTCAACCTCAAGAGCAAAGAAAACAAAATCAAGACCAAAACCAAATCCTGACTTGGACTTGAATGTGACTCAACATACCGTACGTAGTCCCGTGGCAGAATCTGTATGATCGAGTTCCATGAGTCTGAGTCAGTGGCTGCTTTTCACTGACTCGGTGCCTAGTTTCTGTGAACGCCTGCTGGGATTTCTTTCTACCTTACCTGATTCTCAGGTTAGTTTTCAGACAGCCAATGATCTCTACAAGCAGGTCGCCTTCCGTACGGTACTCCATCCCCTGACAGCTCTATAAAGCATCTCTCTTTCCATTGTATGAAGTGGAAAGATGTTGACTGGATTTCCCTTTTTCATTTGGTTGGATCTGGCTTTCTTCCTTACCTTTCGTTCATCTAGGAAAGAAAACCATCATGACAGAATGGTAAGTAATACTAGCAATCCCTCCAAGATCCAGGAACCCTAAACCTAACCATGCACATGTACTAGGGGTGTGTGGAAATCGTCCATTATTCTCAATGAAAGGAAATTGCCATTTAAAAATTATGACTCCTCAGGAAGTATTTAGAAATGGTACCCATTGGTTAACTAATATGGGTTAGAGGTTATCCTTTCTCACACTTGTGAACCTAAGTGCATCCATCAGGCCATATTCTTTTTTAAAAATAATTTTATTTATTTATTTATTTGCCAGAGAAAGACAGAGAGAGCGCACAAACAGGGGGAGCAGGCAGAGGGAGAAGCAGGCTCCCCACTGAGCAGGGAGCCCGATGCAAGACTCGATCCCAGGACCCTGAGGTCATGACCTGAGCTGAAGGCAGACGCTCCCCCAGCTGAGGCACCCAGGCATCCCTCAGACCATGTTCTAATTCCAGTTGAACTATATTAAACTGGGTGACCTGAGGCAACCCAGCCGTCTTCCTTAGCTGAATATTTTCAATCTAAATAGGCAGGAGGAGTGGACGAGACATCTAAGGTCCCATCCAGGAGCTGAGCTTGATGACTTAATCTTGTTAATAGCTACCTCAGTGTTCTCATTTTGTCTCTCCTCTCCTCCCATAAATAACCTCTCCTGACAGGCTCCGACCTTTGTGTGTGTTGGGAGCCTCTGGGATGGTTGGGCAGCCATGAGTCAGGAAGTTCCTTTTTTTAATCTTTAAGTATGACTTTGTTCAGCAGCTAATTTTATGCACTGTAGGTTTCCCTCATGTTGGACGGACTCACCTTTTAAATGAAGACTGGTGAATCCAAACACATTTATGTTAAAATGTGTGTCATCATAGGATTGCCTAGATCTGGTTGGATTAAAAAAATCATGGAGCAAGCAAATATGCTAATACTGAGTGGATTGTTGAAAATGCACCACACTCAGTGCCGGCATTAAAAAAAAAAGAATACATTATTGGCATCGACCCTGCACCAGGCACATGCAGGGCCCTTATCCCCACAATCCCCACAGGGACCAAGGACTGAGCCAGCCCATTTGGGGAGAGAGCAAAGAAACTTATCCTTGCCCATAACAGAGTGAGATTTCATCTCAAGTCTTCTCCTTCCTCAGACTGATTCTCTTCCTGATGTTGCAACTCGACTTTTCAAGTCTAGCATTTGAGCAATATTATTGTTTATACTTTGATCGTGTGCAATTCAAGAGCTGCTCTTATTTTTGTCTCATGTCATCCCACAGAACAGATTCCACAGAAAGATTTGGAAACCTTTTCAGAAGGACTCATATAGGGGGAAAAAAACTCAGCCCCAAGACATTGGGACCAGGTAGCCCTAGAAACTGCAACCTCGCTTTGGGTCTTACCAAAGTTCTTTCATGAAGTCAAACAGACTGAAAATCCTGCTTTGTGGTTTCAAAACAGATTTGTTATTAACGTGCA
Organism: Lutra lutra; assembly: GCF_902655055.1. Taxonomy (NCBI): domain Eukaryota; kingdom Metazoa; phylum Chordata; class Mammalia; order Carnivora; family Mustelidae; genus Lutra; species Lutra lutra. The sequence continues at coordinate 33,971,032 of NC_062280.1, read as the reverse complement.
TGGTTATTTCACCGTCTCTTCTATTTTTGCTGTCTGGTCGGGACAGCCGTGGGCCTATGCAGCCGCTGGGGTGTAAATATCAAGAAGAGCTGACGGGCACAGTAAAGCCCCAAGCTTTGCAGGGCCGCCGGGCCGGTCTAGGCATGTTGGTTTCGGTCTGATTGCCTGGCTGGCTTTCTGCTGAGCAAGCTTTAACGATTCCTACGTTGGCATGGGAAGCGGTGTTTCTTGTCATGAGAGAGAATATCCATCTCTATTTGTAACCTACATAGTAATTAAGGCTAGACTTTTTGATGGAACATCATTTCTGGGACAATTTGAGGCGTGGGATTACATTATCTGCCCATTTCTAGGTTATTTTTAAAGGCATACATTATATGTTAGTAAAATGTTTAAAAATGATTGATGGTTCAAAGTGAGTTGTTCCTTACCAATTTACAGATGTGTCACTCCATGAATGTGGGTCCTTCTGGAAAGAGACTTGTCTAAAACTGAGGTGAGAGTTTCTAACAACAGTCATCACTGTCCCCCTTTGTTTTCTTTCTTTCTTTCTTTTTTTTTTTTTTTGCAAATGCTGGTTGTTTTGTTTTGTTTTGTTTGGGGTCATTTCTTTTTTTTTTTTAAGATTTTAATTTTTTATTTGACAGACAGAGATCACAAGGAGGGGGAGATGCAAGCAGAGGGAGAGAGAGAGAGAGAGAGAGGAGGAAGCAGGCTCCCCGCTGAGCAGGGATCCCGATGTGGGGCTCGATCCCAGGACCCTGGGATCATGATCTGAGCCGAAGGCAGAGGCTTTAACCCACTGAGCCATCCAGGCGCCCCTGGGGTCATTTCTTATACTTCTAATGAGGAAAGACCACTTTGGCTTATCAATTACAGTTGGCTTACCACCCAAACTGTTGACAAAGAGCAAACATTTCTCTATCAGAGGAGTAGAAATGGTGTGCGTGTATCATGTAGAAACTTCTCCATATACCTTCAGCCAACAGCTGATGCCAGCAAATATTTGTGAAGTGCCCACTAGGTGTCAGGCGTTGCGCTGGGCAAAGTGGAAGGTCACACAGGTGTGATCTCAGCCCCTCAGGGGGCACAGAGCTCTTTTCCCCAGTTCTGTGAACCCCAAATTTTCTGTAAGATTTTTATATACATAAAAAATATAGGTTTTTTTTTTTTCTGTCACTATTGTAGCAACAACAAAAAATGTCAAATAATTAAAGTTTGTTTTGGTTCTACTTATCAAGATGTCATGTGATGAAAGTGCTCAATAAGTATTGGGAATTACTGTCATGAGTCCAGTGACTGTCTGGATCTGCTTCTTCTCTTGTGGCTAGGAACATTCTGAATCATATGCCATTTTCCCAGAACTCATATATCAATAACCTCCTAGCCATATCCCAGCCAAACCTGCTCTTCTTCCAGAATTTTCTATGTTAACACATGGTACCACCAGCCATATGAGACAGTCCTTTACTCTGCCACGCTTCTGTCTATGACAGGGCCTTTGCATGTGCTGGTTCTTGTCCTAGAACATCCTTCCATTCCTCCTGTTCTAACACCAGAGCAACTTTCTGCTGAGGTGGCTGGTCTGACCTCCCTCAGAGCTCTAATCCTGCACACCACAAATGTCTGCAACATTTAACACAGGTACTACTTTATATTTCATTGGGTGATTATTTGATTAATGTCGGTCTCTCCCACCAGGATATAAGCTCCATGAGAACCAGGGAAGTATTAATTTTTGTTGGTCATAGATCCCCACCATCTAGCCCAGTGCTTGAATTACATAATAGATGCTTAATAAACATGTTGAAAGAATAGATTACAAGGCTATAGTTCATGTGCTATTTGAATTGGTTCATGCATTTATTACTTAACTATAAAAGTGGTACATGGTATTTGTAATAAATACAAATAATACAGAAATATATAAAGAAGTGAAACTCTTTCCAAACCCTGTAACCCCATCTCCCAAAGGTGTCTGCTATTGATACACTATTGCTGTAAGCTTGATTATATCCTTCTAGACTTTTTTCTGTTTATCATACACACAAACACATATGCACATACATTGTTCTTAGAGGAAAATAGAATCATGCTGCATATGTTTCTGTTTTGTTGAATACTAGAACTACCTTCTAGGTCAGAATATAATTGATCTCTCTCATTCAGATGATTATGAAATACTTCAGAAAGTACTAAAAATAATACAATGAGCACTCATGCACCCACCACCAGGCTTATTATTAAACAGATTCTGAAGACACTGATCACATCCCCTACCTTCCTCACCACAAGATGAGGCAACCATCATCTTGAATTTGGTGTTTCTCATTCCCGTGCATTTCTCTGTTCTTTGACTGCCCAGGTCTGCATACATAACCATTGGAGAGTGTTTGCGTATTTCCAGATCTTGTATAAAAGGTATAATTCTGTGTGCATTTTCTTTCAATTTTATGTTTGTGAGATTCACTCAAACTGAAATGGGTAGTTCAGTTTCATTCATTTCCCTCGATGTAGTACATTCTACTGCAAGAATATGGTATAATTAATGATCCATTCTTTTATTGATGTGCATTTAAGTGGCTCCCCACTTCTTTTTCTTTTCTTTTTTTTTTTTTCTATTTTAAGCAATGCAGCTATAAAACGTTCTTGAATTTGCCTTCTTTTGTGCATATGTGAGAAAATTTTTCCAGAAATCATACCCAGAAGGGGACATGCTGAAGTGGAAACTGTGTTTCTTCAGACTTCCTAGATGTGCTAACCTGTTTCTCTAAAGTCCTCTCATTGTTAATTACAACTTTATTACACACTATTTCACTAAAATAATATATGCTAATTTATTGACCCCTTCCCTACTACATTTGCTGGATATTATTTCAGGAGGGGGGTGGTTAAAACAATTATTAAGACAATACTAAATATAAAATCTTTCATGTTGAGATGACTACTTTGATAGAGCACTTGAGATCTCTATGCCCTTGTGTATTTTAGCTCATTTGATCTATGGAGAGAGTCAGGTCAGTTACTACCATTGCTACTTTTTATTTTCAGTGAAGATGATGGGACCAGACCTGAAGGGTTAGGAATCTCAGGTCCTGGTGGGGTGAGCAGCAGAGCCAGGAGTGGCCCAGTCTCTGGTTTATGGCTGTTCCGTTCAACTTTTCGATCTCCTTAGCCAGTTACTGAGTTGGTTCAGCCGTGAACTAATACTGGTCAGAGCACAGGAAATGATGTCACAGCCACAGACCACAACAAAGAACAAGGAGGAAACGCCTTTTTCACTGCACCTGTGAAAATGCAGGGTATCCGTTCACAGGCTGCTGCTGGGCTGCATTGTCCCGGAAAGGAGGGAAACAGATGGCAATTAAATAGGAACCTGATAGCATTGTTTTGGGTCAGACAGGGGGTAGCCTCTGGGGAACTAAGAGAGAGGCTTTCAGCTACAAGGCACAACAGCTTGGAGAAGGGGCTTGCCATGGCCTCTTCCTAGGGGGAAGCCCAGAGGGGGTGGGAGTGCCTAGGCCTCTATTGTTTGCCTGCCAGTGTGTGTGTGTGTGTGTGTGTGTGTGTGTGCGTGTGTGTGTGTGTGCATGTGTGTGCGTGCATGTTCATCTGTGTGTGCACATGCTTGTGAGTGTGCATATGTGAGCACGCGTGTGTGAGTGCATTTGCGCATGCATACCCATCTTGTGCATGTGTGTGCGTGCATGTTCATCTGTGTGTGCACATGCTTGTGAGTGTGCATATGTGAGCACGCGTGTGTGAGTGCATTTGCGCATGCATACCCATCTTGTGTGTGCGCTTGTGTGTGTGGGGTGTGTGTGTGTGTGTTGGGAGAAGAGCCAGGATGGTGAAAGCCAAGTCCAGGACTGGCACTGAGGCAGGAATGCCTATGATGGGGGAAACAGGTGATAACCAGTAATGCCTTCCTCCCATCTTCCTCTTCCTTTGTTATGTGCCACTGTGTGTCCTGAACTTGAACGGCCCTTATCTGAATAGACACAGGTAATGAATGCTGCTGTGTGTGGCTCATCTTAGGAGTGATGGGGAAGCATATCTTAAAAACTAGAAACCTGGGCTCCATCCCTAACCACCTGAATAGTCCCTTACGCTCCCTGGGATTCTTACTCCTTCAGAGATGCCAAATTCCTTCTTCACTCCAGATCTATTCAGCACCTCCTCCTCTGTGGGAGCAGGGTTGTAGGCTGCCTCAGGGGTAAAGGATGAGCAGAGCTCGGACTTTGGCCCTTCACAAGCTGTGGTCTCCATTGACTGCTTCAGGCTCTGCAATGCTGGCTTCTGGTTAGCAGCTGAGTATAGGACAAGGAGTCAGGTTGTTTGCGGAACAAGGGAAACAGAGGTTTGAATGGCTCTGAAGCCTGCTTGGTGCTTCTTCGGAGCTTGCTTAAGTCCAGGAGGGAGAGTGATTATGAAACTTGGAGTTACGGTGTCTGTCTAGCTGGTGCCACTTCCTGAAATCCTGTAACCTAAGACACCCACACAAGGTTAAGACAACACACTTGCTCTCCACTTCTCCCTGGATGCCATTGACATGCCACTTATTCCTGACACTGGGCACCCTGGAGTCCCATCTTCTCACCTTTCCTCTCCTCATAATATGTTCTCCACTGGGTCATCACCTGCCTTCCCATGTTACCCAAAGACCAATGGTCCCCAACCCGTCTTCTCTGGTTTGCTGCCCTGCAGGCTGTCTGGCCACTCACATCTCCACTCCGATGTCCCGCAGTCATGTACACCCATGTACCATCTGCACTCCTCCTCCTCACCCCTGACTGCTCTTTTTCTCCAGGGTCCCTTATCTGGGGATGAGTAGCCTCACCTTGTTATCCTGGGAGGCCTCCTGGACCCGTCCCTACAGCTTTCTTCCCATAGCCAACCAAGAAAGGTGTTCGTTGACTTTGACTTTCCATCTATTGCGCTTGTCTATGTTTTCCTCAATCAAACCAACTTTTCCATGGTTCTGTTCCCATCAGAAAAAAACCAAGGGGTGACCTGCGAGGTCTGGTTCTCTTTCCAGTGTCTCGCCACCTTCCTCCTTCTCTGTCCCCATCCTCCTTGCTGTTTGGCCAGTGGGTCACGGTCCTACACTCTTCTCCAGGTATGGCCCGTCCCCATCAGCTCCCTCTCCCTGGAACCCCTTCTCCTCCCCCTCCCCCAGCCGAGTCTCCTCAGCTGCCTGGCTCCTTCCTTCCAGGAGCATCTCTTCCTCTCCCTGGAGGCTGATGACATTAGTTTAGGTGCTCCTCCAAAGTGGAACCGAGTGATTCTTCTCTGCTCCTGGCACAGTGCCTGGCTCTCAACATGTAAGATAAATAAGCACATTTTCTAAGTTAAAGAGAGACGAAATTTTCTCAAAGTTTTCTCGGAGTGGCCGTGGGGTGTCAGAGTTTTAATGTATCCCGATATATTTATGTGGCTTACAGCAAGTACAGATCCCAGTGGCTGTGCACAGGCTCCAACAAGTCCTCAGAACTTGCTGATTTCTTACCTTTGCTTCTACTACCTGTCTCCAGCTCCTCCACTCTGCCAGGTGGAGCGGACCATCTGGCTGCCGTCCAGGGGCTGGTGACTGACAGATACTCAGGCATCTTTTCAAGTTTAAGAAAAGTAAGGTAGATGGCCGAGTGTCAGCTGTCCAGGTACTGGGAGTCAAACCTGGTGACTTCCCCTCATTTAATATTCATCTGTGCCTTCACCAGAACCAGTTTGCAAGAAGAGCACAGTGGAATAGAGCTGAGCTGAGAGTCTGGCCATTACAGTTGGTGGCAGGCAGTGAGGAGGAGGGAGGCAGCTACTCTGAGGGTCAGTATTTCAGGTTGTTCCCAGAAAAATAATTGCAAAGGCAGCCAGTCAGAAAGGAGACACGTGGTACCCCCTCCCACCTCCAGCCCTGTGTTTCTTGGCACTTTGGCTGCCTTCAGATTAATGAAATCTTTCCAGTCCTGACAGAAATGACAACCTCAAGAGGAAAAAAGTATGTTTTTGCACTGGATAAAAGATTAAAACAACACGAAGAAGCAAACCTGTTCCTATATATGGCCTTCAATACTTGCCTTGTGCAAAATGTTGTGAGTTAATATCTTTGCCTCAGGGGTATGTTTTTTCTCCTTGAATCTTTAGAGTTATTTCCAGAATTGCAAAAGATATTTCAAAAACCATGTCTAAAAACTAAAGTGCCCAAGTACAGTCAGCTCTGTGAGTGGAAGGACAGAGGAAAGGGGAGGGTGTCCTACTGAGAGATGAGAAAGTTATTGCCTGCAAATGGCTGCTGTGTAAATGAATTAAGAGTTTTTTTTTTTTAAAGGATTGAGAGCTATAATGCCTTTTTAAAAAAACTAATGATTTTTGGAAAGTGGAAGCTAAATGAATTTAAAGACTGTGGAAATTAAAAAACAATTAATTGTTATCAACTATTGAAAGGTCCCCCAATAATGGGTCTGTGATTAAAGGAGCAAGACTGATACAAAGCGAAGGTCAAGCAAAGCTTTATTTCACGAGAAGCATCGAGAATCAAGCCTACCGGCCGGGGCGACACCTCTTACAGAGAGCGCGACCCCTCTCTGCCCTACAGACTAGCTTTTAAGTGCAAAGGCCATGTGGTTGGGCCTGGCCACGCACAGGTGACCAATGAAATTGTAACACACAGAGAAAGCTGCACAGTCATTCTAGGTCGAACACGGGTGGCCAATTGAATTACAATTTACCCTAGTAGATATTTGAACTAGCCTAGCACTTTGGTCAGAATTGGCGCCCAAAAGGCGGGACCCACACTTCTTGGTAGCTAGGGAGACAATATGCGCCCCCACTGATTGGACACCTCCACCTGGCCTGACCCACCCTTGTGGGCTTTGTTACCTGGGACTGGTTTCCCGGACTTGCTGTTAAGTAAGTCCCTGAGGGGGAGCAGGGTCAGTTTAAGTTTTATTGCATAAACAACAAAATCACTGTTTAACCCAAGATGGAATCCCTCTGGCTAAAGAGGCCCTTACACTATGTTTATATATTTTTTCAGTGCAAAAAGTATAGGACTTATGAACCTTGAATGATTGGAAGTGTAGGCTTGATTTAAAAAAGGAATCTGAATAGAAATGATTCCTTTCCATAGATAATAATATTTAACTTCAAATTTGATTATTAAACTATTAAAGGGATCTACCTGCATAAAGTAAAAGTCAAGGTAAGTGAGATTTAAAATCACGAAAGTGCTTTCTAAATTATAAAAGATTGCTACAACGCGTTCCTTTTATAAGCATTCATAAGTTAATTTATTTTAAGAACTCTATTTAGGAAAATGTGCTTGTCCACACCTTCTAGGGAGCACAGCTATCCAAATAGCAAATGATTTTCTTTTTTTTTTTTTTTTTTTAAAGATTTTATTCATCCACTTGACAGACAGAGATCACAAGTAGGCAGGGAGGCAGAGAGAGAGAGTTGGAAGCAGGCTCCCCGCTGAGCAGAGAGCCTGATGCGGGGCTCGATGCGGGGCTCGATGCAGGGCTCGATGCGGGGCTCGATGCGGGGCTCGATGAGGGGCTCGATGAGGGGCTCGATGAGGGGTTCGATGAGGGGCTCGATGAGGGGCTCGATGAGGGGCTCGATCCCAGGACCCTGGGATCATGACCTGACCCGAAGGCAGAGGCTTTAACCCACTGAGCCACCCAGGTGCCCCAGCAAATGATTTTCAAACAGATACTACACATTGTAAGGACCTATTTAGCCAGAGGCTTCCATCCAGGTTAAACAATAACCTTGTTGTTTAACCCTTAAACTGTCCCTACTCCCCTTCCCCCAGGGGACTTACTTAAAAACAAGTCCCGGAAACCGCCCCAGGTAACAAAGCCCAGATACAAGGATGGGTCAGGTCAGGTGGAAACATCCGATCAGTGGGGGGTTGCATACTGTCTCCCTAGCTACCAAGGAGTATGGGCCCCGCCCTTTGGGAGACTTTTGGGTGCCAATTCTAACCAAGGTGATAGGCTAGGTCAAATGTCTACTATAGGGTAAATTGTAATTCAATTGGTCACAGCATCACCGTGCAGCTTTCTCTGTGTGTTACAATTTCACTGGCCACCTGTGCGTGGCCAGGCCCAACCGCATGGCCTTTGCCCTTAAAAACTAGTCTGTGAACAGAGAAAGGTCGTCCTCTCTTGTAAGAGGTGCGGCCCCAAACGCCGGTCTGATTCTTGATGCTTGGCACAGAATAAAGCTTTGCTTGACCTTTGCTTTATATCAGTCTCGCTCCTTTAATCACGGACCCATTATTGGGGGACATATCAACATTAGGGTGGGTGTTCTGTTTAGAGCTTGAACATTTTTATTGAAGATAATTCATTTTAAGATTCATGACCTCAATGAGAATTTGCTTTGGTGTCCTTTCCCCATCCTTAGGAAGAAAATCCAGGCTGGAACTTCCAAGTCCCTGAGAGGCACCTCATCTTTACTTCTCTGGGGCACCTCTCAGTTCCTGAGTGCAAATTTTCTCTCAGCCACTTTTTAGCTGTGAGACCTTAGGCGAGTAACTTAGATTTTCTATTACTTAGCCCTGGGTCGTTGATCAGTCATCTGGGGGAAAAATAGTCTTTTCTTCATAGGTTTGTTGCAGGATTAAATCCATTTATGTAAAGTTTTAGAACCATTTATGACTGGTGCCTAGTAGATCCTCAATAGACCTGAGCAATAATACCATTGATACTGGGAAGCTCTACCTCTTCTTGAAGCATCAGCATGAATAACGGGAGTTTTGTTTTTTTGTTCTGGGTTTTCTTTTTTTTTTTGGGCAACATCTCTTTTATTTTTTTTACAACATTTCAGTACATATACTCAGACTTTGCATCAGAGCAAATCATCTTCAGTGAACACTCAGTATTATTTAGATACAGTATCTTCTCTTCAAAGGTCTAGCATCAGTTGTCCCATAACAAAATAAAAAGACAAAGGACAGTGGAAATCCTGGCAAGGAGACATGTTTCGAGAATTGTTTGAAAGTAGTCATTGTATTCAGGTGGCCCGGCAGCCTGCTGTAAACATGGAGAGATGTAAGGAGGAAATCAGAATCCATTGTGGGTCCATAAAATGGATGTCTTTTCAACTAAACAGATTGCTATCAGCCTTACAGAGCCGACTCATATTCCTTTTTGCCTGGTATTTCCTTTACTGAGTGTCCGTAAGAACCACCCACTTGGGTGTTTCTCAGGATTACAGGTTTTTAGGTCAAACGGAAACCCGGGGGAGTGCCTGGACAAGCCCAAAACACAGTTACATTATGCATGAGCTGGATGACATTGACCCCAATGCTGTTGTGCCCCAGTTTGTGTGGATGGTCTGGCTGTGCGGCCACCGGCAACCAGGAGCCCAGGTTAGGAGCTTTGTTCTGAATTGGCTGCAGGTTTCCTGGGGGGCTGAAGGCTCCGCTGGAGAACTGCCCGCTTCTTCCTTCACTGCAGAAGCTTGACGGGTGGGCCCTCCACACCTGCTTCCTTTGTCCTCCCTGGGGCAGTCTGGAATGGACGGAACACCGGAGCCTCTGGCCATGACCGTCCACCTCCTCGCTGACTCTGGACATGGCTCGCTTCTGCAGCAAACTCTGGATCAGCTCCTGGACTGCGTTTGCCCGGACGTGCGTCCCTTTCTGGTGTCCGAGAGGGTCAGTCCAGTAAAATACTACGACAAGTGCCACTCCAAGCGCTCACGGTTCCCGGGGATGTCTGTGTTGCTCTTCCTGCCTGAGAGCGTGGGAGAGGAGCGGCTCTTCCGGGTTCTTGACTCCCTCCAACACTGGCCGTGGCGGTGCTACTCTGCCCCGAATGCTCAGGGGAGGCCGTGTCCCTACCCTCTTTCCAACCAGGAGTTCTACAGTCTGGACAGCCAGATGCCGGTCTGGGGTGTGAGGCAGGTGCACTGCGGCGCCAAGATCCTGAGGGTGACACTCTACTGCAGTTCTGATAACTACGACGATGCCATCAGGCTATATGAGCTGATTCTGCAGAAGGAAGCCACCGTGCAGAAGAGCGACTCCTGCGTCTTTGTGCTCTATGCCACCGAGAGCTTTGCTCTGCAGCTCTCCCTGACACAGCTGCCCCTTGGAATGTCAGTGGACCCCAGAGAGTCCTCAGTGCTGCAGTTCAAGGTTCAAGAGATCGGCCAGTTAGTGCCTCTTCTCCCCCATCCGTGCGTCCCCATCAGCCACACCAGGTGGCAGACACAGGACTATGACGGCAACAAGATCCTGCTTCAGGTATTCCGTTTTGCCTCTGATCTTGTTGGTACACATGGAACTGTGTGATTTTCCATCTGAGACGGGCCTTCTTGGTGATTTAAGGCAGTGGTTCTCGACCTTGCTTGCACATCAGAATCCCTGGGGAGCTTGCAAAAATTCCCGTGCCACACTTGCATCCCAGGCCAATTAGATCGGCATCTCTGGGGGCACCTTGGATGGCTCAAATATGTAGCGTTGGGGTTAAGAGTCGATGATCTAATAAAATCCCCTCATCTGACAGATAATGGAGTTTGTGGTTTGTGGTAGAATCCAATGACCCCCCGTTTCTCAGGTTGTCCTTTAAAACTGTATGCAAAGACTTTGCCCACGCTTTGGGTTTGGGGAGAGTGTAAGCTCTTCCCATCTGACCTAAAGAAGCTGAAGTTCTAATTATGGTTGACAGTATTATGTTTGCAGTCCTGTTGACTTAATTTTTTTTTCCTGTTGACTTAATATTTAAGCAGCTTGGATCACTGTCAGTTTTTCCCCAAATTAAGTTAGATGGCTAGAACTCCTTTAGAAAGAAAAGCTGGATATGAAAGCCTTCTTCTGTAAGCACCCCATTTAAGCCAGGCACAATCATGTGATCGCTACCGTAACGTGCCATCTCTTGTGGACTGTTCCCCGGACGTTGAGCCTTGCACCCAGTAACTGCCTAGCTTAACCTCGAGGTAATATTAACATCTTCCTAACGTGTGGGTTGTTATCCACACAAAGTGATGTAATGCTTCAAGTGTTTAAGATAGTACCCAGAATGCAGTTTTAGCTGTTATTATCTGTTATAACCTAAACTGTTATTACATTGATAACTTTAATTCTTTTTTTAAATTTTTTATTAAATAATTTTATTTTATTTATTTGACAGACCAAGATCACAAGTAGGCACAGAGTCGGTGGGGGGGGAGGAGGAAGCAGGCTCCCCGCCGAGCAGAGAGTCTGATGCGGGGCTCCATCCAAGGACCCTGGGATCATGACCTGAGCCGAAGGCAGAAGCTTAACCCACTGAGCCACCCAGGCGCCCCAATAACTTTAATTCTTCTGACAACCTAGGAAGTCACAATTTTTCCCATTTTGCAGATGAGAAAACTGAGTTAATTGTCTAAGACACAAGACACAGGTAGGGAAGTGTCTACACAGCTCCCAAACGCACACAGTTACCCATTATTGTCCAGTCCTCAGTGGGTGTGCGTGGGTGTGTAAGTGAGTGCAGGCAGGGGGATGTGTGTGATACAGCAAAATGTTCTGTGGCTTCTGTCCTTGAGAAATGGTCAAAAACCCCTTTAAGGTCTATTGGGTAAAGTAATAACTGAGGGAAGATGAATAGTCGTTCCTTTGATTAATCTTATTGTCATCTGCTTTGACTTATTAATAACATGAATCATATTGATTCTATATTAAAAGATATATAAATTATTTACCTTCTTCACCTAAGGTGGACTGGCACAGTTTCTGTGCCTTTTACTTAACTCAGCAATTTCTGAGGCATCTCAAGTTTCTCCTTCATCGTTCAACCTTGGTTAGTCTCCAGCATTTAAAATCGACCTCACTGTCAAACAAACATTTCATATGTGTGTGCAGCAGGGGGCACATTTTTAACTGTTCTTATTTTTAAGATCAACCCAACCAACTTGGATCAGATGCTCTTCTCTAAACCGATTACTGCATCCAAGGGAATGGGATCGTGTGGGTTGGTATAGTTCTGAGGCAGCGGCTAAGCCCTCCACACCTGGATTATCTGTGGAGTCAGACCCTCCTGGGACTCCCGGGGGAGGGGAAAGGCCCCCAGTGAAGATCAGTAGGGGAACAAATGTGGGGTGGCCCAGATGACCGATGTTGACCAAAAAAAAGAAAGAAAAGAAAAGATAATTACACCCGTATTCAAGGGAAAGCCATAACTACCAATTAACCTCTCCACAAATAACCTTCCCTCAGGGCTGGAATGGACACGCGTGTGGGCATGCTAGACGTGATGAGGGCCCGCAATGGGCAAAGCTTCCTGAGGAGCGATACCTGGGCCTGCTGAGGCTGGACAGCCCAGAAGGAAGTAGCCAGATGGAGAAGGGAGAAAGGGAGAAAGGAGTTCTAAAGAAGAGAGAGAGTGGGTGACTGTGTGTGGTGTGGCATTTCCTTAGCAGGGCATGTTCAGAAAACTGCCTGAGGTTCTATGTGGCTGGGGCTGAGAGAGGGGGTGAGGGTAAGAAGGGGAGCAGGTGAGTGGAGACCACATCATCAGGAATATGGTCAGCCACTGGAAGGACAGCACCCTGAGGGCAGCCAGCTCTTTGCCCACTTTCGTATTCCCCGGTACCTAGAATAGTGTCTGTCACACGGGAGGCAAATACACTCTCGTGCGAATGAACCAGAGTCTTGCTAAGAGCTTTTCTTTTATCCTTACTGCAAGCAGCACTCACGGATGGGGCCAGTGAGTGGTACTGACATGTATAATTTGTTATGAGGATGAAAAAAAAGAATGTAAATGGAGGTGCTCTGTAAAGTAGAAGCTGTAGGAGATCACGCAGAAGCAATGCGATTACTGCCTGTGTGTGTGAGAAACCACCAGCTGTCTCGTCAGATGCCCAGAGGGAACAATTCCTTTCCCACCTGACCTCCTGTCAGTGCAGACGGTGTGATGCTTCTCCGAGTCTTTAATGTCTATTTGTGGTGAGAATGATAGTAGGGTACATAGTAGGTGCTCAGTAAATGAATGAGTGTATCAATAAGTGATCAAATGTCCATGTTTCTTCATTTACCAAATACTCTTCCTGAGTGGTCTCCATTTGTCTTAGTTCTTAACGGCTGCAAAAGCACTGTGGATCGATTCTTCCTTTCCCCTTTCTAGCAGTCCTTCTTTGTCCCTGCATTTTTCCCATGGTTGCCCTGTGGGAGATGAGACGGCTATCCTTCTGTGACCTTTGGTTGGGAGTTCAGTGTGATGTCATGCTGCCTTCTGTGTTAGGTGTTCTGTGTGATGTTGGGCTGATGAGAGGCCCAACTCTCCCACAAGTACCTGGAATACCAAGTGGCCTATGATAAATGCCCTGTCCTCACCTTGAGTGTAGTGACAGAAGGGGCTAATTTGACCAAGTTTGGAAAAGTTGTGTGGAAGCTGTATGACCTGGAGGGTGACTGAACCAGGTGGTAGAAGGTTGTAGAGCTGGAGAGTTCATATGGGTTTAGGAGAATGATTTTTGGCCCATTGAGTATGGGTGCAGGAGGATCTACAACAGGCATTAAAGAGGCATTTATTAATGTTTTTAGACAAGGGCAGACATGATAGTCTGTAGTACACACTTTAAGATGCTAACCCCAGTACCATCACATAAGGTAGATTGGATGGGTATTACACTGACTGATCCAGAGGTGACTTCAGTCATCCAATCAGGGGCCAGCAAAGTTTTGAGTAAGGGGACCCACAATGGAAGTGTGAGGTTAAATATGAACTGTAGTTCAGGGGTAGACTTAGCAGATTTGGAAATGAATTAGATCCAGGGGTCAAAGAGAGGGAGGCGATGATAAGTCTGGACCCATTGGGTTGAGATGTTTGCAGATCATTTGGATGAAGACATTCCTGAGTCAGGTGGCCTCAGAGCTGGAGCTTGGACTAGGGACATAGGTTGGGGATGATGGTTGAAGCCCTGGGAAGAAGTGCTATTATCAAGGAAGGGAGCTTAGAATGAGAAGCAATGAAGGTAGAACCTATAAAATGTCCACACTCCAGGAGTGGGGAAAGAGAAGAAGAAGAATGAGTGAAGGAATGTGAGAAGGAGCATCTGGAAAGCAGGTGAAGGTCACAATGTCACAGAAACCAGTGTGTCACTTGGTGGCATGCCATAGTCCCTAAAATGTGATTTCTCAGGTGCGCTAGAACACGACCCTAAGGCTCTTTCATCCTGCTCTCTTCACCAGGCCATTGGTCTCTGGTGGTGTTGCCAGTAACTCCCGGGAGATCGGCATGGGCTATATGGCCAGCTCGCCTTCACTGGCCACTACCACCCTGCACTTATAGGCATGTCCTTGCGGACATCTCCACAATGCTACTGAAACCAGACTGTAATTTTCAACAAGATCTTTCTGAAAATTTGAGCACAAAATGAGGAAAGCAACAAAACATTCTATACAAGGAAGGTAACTTATAGGACCTTGGGTGTCACCATTCAGAGCTCCTTGACCAGGATGTGAGGTCCTTTCTTAGGTCTCCTCCTTGTGCTCTCCACATCCATCACTAGGAGGTGCTCCAGGCCAAGCACGCAACAGAAGAAGGGAGTTTCCCTCTTAGCCCCTTGAGGGCTTACTTCCAGGTCTCTCTTGACAAGGGTTGACTGCTTTCCAGGATAAATGAAATGGGAAAATTCATACACATCTCTGCCTCCTGCCCCACCGTGGTGGTGTCTTGTTCATAGACATGGACAAGGGGGCTCAGTTGCACCAGTACATGAACCCAACATCAGTACAACCTGGGATACTGAGTCTCAACAACAGACACTGGTCATAAGCCATCCTTTCTGGCAGCTCTTCCAGTTTATTCTGATGCAAAAGCTGGAACTCATGCCTGCAGATCCTTCCTCCAGCCCTTGAGCTCACCTCTAAATCCTCTACAGTTAGTAGTTGAGTTAGAATCCACAGAGCTCGCCAAGAACTAGCTTTTGATTTCATTGATTTTATCTACTGATTTCCTGTTTTCAATTTTACTGATTTCTGCTCTAATTTTGATTCTATTTTCTTCTGCTTACTTTGGATTTTTAAAAAGATTTTATTTATTTGAGAGAGAGGGAGAGAGAGAGTGTGAGGGAGAGCAGGAGTGGAGAAAGAGGGACAAGTAGACTCTTAGCTGAGTGAGGAGCCTGACATGAGGCTCCATCCCACAACATTGAGATCATGACCCGAGCTGAAATCAAGAGTCAGACACTTAACAAACTGAACCACTCAGGTGCCCCACTGTTGTCTTTTTTTTTTCTGGTGTCTTTTAGGATTTTTTATCTTTAATTTTTGTAGTTTAGAAAATGATGTATCTAGGTATAGCTTTTGTGGAATTTTTGTGCTTGGTGTTCTCTGAGCTTCTTGGATTTGTGGTTTGGTTTCCAAAATTAAATTGGGGGAACATTTTCAGTTATTGTTATTTCAAATATTTCTTCTGTTCCTTTCTCTCTTTCTTGCCTTCTGGTCTGCCTACTATGTGTCTGTTATACTCTTGGAAGCTGTCTCACAGCCCTTGGATATTCTGTTCTGGTTTTTTGTCTTTGCTTTCTTTGATTTTTAGTTTTGAAAGTTTCTTCTGAGGTACCTCAAGCTCAGGATTCTTTCCTCAGCCATGTCCAGTCTACTGGTTAGCCCATCAAAGGCATTCTTGATTTCTAGTACAGTTTTTTTTTTTTAGATTTCTAGTGTTTCTGTTCTTTCTTAGTGTTTTTATCTCTGTTAATATTGCCCATCTGTTCTTGCATGATGTTTACTTTATCCATTAGCGCTCTTAGTACATTAATCATAGTGTTTCAAATTCCTGGCGTGATAATTCCAACAACTCTGCCATGTCTGGTTCTGATGCTTACTCTGTCTCTTCAAATTGTGGGGTTTTTTTTTTTTCCACCTTTTAGTATGCCTTGTGTTTTTTTGTTTTGTTTTTGTTTTTGCTAGCTAGACACGATGTAGCAGGTGAAAGGAAGTGTTGAAAATAGGCTTCTTGTAATGTGGTGGTGAGGAGTTGGGGGAGGGGAAGCATTTTATGATTAGATTGCACACAGTCTTTTAGTGAGTCTATGCCTTACACTGTGAATTCACAAGTATTTAAAATTTTTTTTTCTCCCTCCTTTGGCAGGAAAGGGCTAGAATGGCTAGCTAGATTTGGCTAGAATGAGCTAGAATTGAGTACTTCCTTTCCCCCAGGTTAGTCAGGCTCAGGTTAGCTTCTGGTTAACTAGTTTTCTCTGAGAGCAGGCTTTTTGAGAACACAGTTTTCTGGCATGTTTTGAAGTGGTGCTTTTTCTCCTTCCCTTCCAGAAGCACAAAGATTTTTCTCCAATATTTATTGTGAGCATCTGGTGAAGCTCCTGGAGGGAAATCTCAAAAGCTTGCAAGGCCCCTCCGTGACTGGGTCCCCCTGGAGTTTTTAACCCTCACAGTTGTCCACACCGAGTCTTCCACAATTCCTCAGTCACAGTTGAAGTTTTCCTCACCTGGCATTGGTTCCTGTTGTGGCTTCCACTTATGAGTCTCCACTCTGAGAAGCCGTGATTCCCTGTATTTGTCTGTCATCTCTCCAGTCTTGGGGGCTGCTGTTTGCTCTGCATCCTCCCCTCTTGTACAGATGTTGGAAGAGTTTTTGCTTTTTCAAAAAGAGCAATGCTTGCTCTCACCAGAATCAGTAAATGCTGACTGCTCCTGCCTCAAAAGTCTCTCCTCTGTGGGCTTCCATAAACCAGCTCTTTAAGCAGTTTGCTTCTCTGTCTGGCTGTCCCTTTGTTGTTTCTTCCCAAGGACTCACCTCTTTCTTCCTGTCCCTGAATCAGCTTTGCTCACCCTCAGTGGTACTGACATCTTGGACTAGATGACTCTGTTATGGAGAACTGTCCTGTGCATTGCTGATGTTAGCAGCCTCATTGGCTGTGCCACTAGATGCCAGTAGCAGTGACCCCGACAACCAAAATGTCCCTAGACCTTGTCCGATGCCTCTAGGGGGTGGAGTTTCCCCCAGTTGAAAACTGTTGTCCTCCACCAAAAGTTTCCTTAAGATTAAGACATACAGACCATCCTGTGGATTTAGTATCAATTTTGTTCTCCTTATACCTATGTTTGCATCTCTAGCTCTTGAGTTTAGCTTATTTATTTGTTTATTTAGCTTATTTCCGCTTCCCTGTAAGACAATTTGAACATAATGTGTCATCCTCATCTTACATTCAGTCCAAGCAAAATCAAAGTCACCATCTCCCCCATCTTCTCCAGCTCTGGTCACTCTCTTCCCATTTGCTCTGGTTTTGAAACGCTGTCACTATTAAAGCCTCTTTTTTCCAGAAGTGCCAGCTTCAGTCACACCCAACTGTTGTAGTTTTTCTCTGGGGTCATTCCTCTTCTCCCTTCCTTCTTTAAGCCCTCATGGCTGTAAATGTACATTATCATTGTGACATTCTAACTCTTCATTCTAGTTCCAGGCATCCCATTTTATCCAGCACATCACAGATGAATATATTTTCTAATTTTTATTTTTTATTTTTTTAATAGATTTTATTTATTTATTTGACAGAGATCACAAGTAGGCAGAGGCAGGCAGAGAGAGATGAGGGGAGAAGCACGCTCCCTGCTGAGCAGAGATCCTGATGCGGGGCTCAATCCTAGGACCCTGAGATCATGACCTGAGCTGAAGGCAGAGGCTTTAACCCACTGAGCTGCCCAGGTGTTCCAGATGAATATATTTTTAAAGGACTGCTACATTTATGGCTATCCCAACTTTCTTTCCAGAACTCTAGGCTCACTCCTACACCCAGAACCTAAACCCAGGTATTTTCTTTATTGTAATAAAATACACATAATATAAAATTTGTCACTTGAACCATTTTTAAGTGTTGGGTTCAGTGCCATCAAGTACGTTTACAATGTTGTGCAACCATCACCATATTCTGTTTCCAGAACTTCTTCATCACACCACCTAGAAACTCTGTACCTATTACACCATAACCCACTATTATCTCCTCCCCTTAGTCCCTAGTAACATATGTTCTTCCTTCTGTTCCCATAAATTTGCTTACCGTAGGCACCTTCCATATGTGGAATCATAAAATATTTGCCCTTTCGTCTGGCTTAATTCACTCAGTTTAATGTTTTCAAGGTTCATCCATGCAGCATGTATCAGAATTTCATTCCTGCTTAGGTTGAGAATGGTCTGTTTTATAGATATCTGCATCTATGTAATGCCCAGGCTGTTCCTTGTCCAGAGATGTCTTCCTTTTCCTCTTTACTTATCCCTCCTTCAAGGCTCTGCTCAAATGGCAATTTTTCTCTGAAATCTGCCATGAAGCTCAAGTACACAATTCACTTCCATTTGGTATATATTTTACATGGAAATTTTTGTGACGCACAACTGACTACATATTTTCTTATTCTTGCACCATGTAATTTTGGAGTTTATGACTCTCTACCTCTTTTCAGTATTTTGTAATAAATGTCTATTTCCAGTAGTCTAGTAGGTAGACAGCTGTTTCTGAAGCATGGGTTGATTGACTGCTTGTTTTCAGGAAATAAGTCTTGTCTCTTCAGAAAAGGTGTATATTCCAGAAGCTAGTTTGGTGTAAGCAAGCATGTGGTTCTTTTCATTTTATCAAGAGACATTTAGCTAAGTTTGTCCTTATGTTCTTCATTAGCTATTGAAAAATGAAAGAACATAGCTTCTCATGAAGAAAGTAATTCATTTTCTTCTGTAGCATTTCTTGAGGGTCCTTTCTCATTTCTGAGTCTCTCAGCTGTATACACTTGGAATCTATTCCACCCTTCCTGTTCCTTTCTTTGTTTCTTTTCCATTCTCCATCTCCACCCTTAATGTACCCCACACTGACAGACAGACAGACAGACACACACACACACACACACACACATACACACACACTCCCATCCCTGCTCTTCTTTTCACTCAATATTTGGGTTTATGCTGCCCTGAAAGAACACTTGAACTTGGAAGGTTTTCACTCTTACAGAAAAAGGTTAACATCAGTGGCTTTGGTTAATCAGTTAAAGCAAGTACCTTTAATTTAAAGATCAATTAATTGGGAGGGACTGGTTTCAACTCTTAGGGAAGCAAGTTTGGCATTGTTTTTGGGTTTCTTATTACCTGTATACTTTGGTTCCATTTCATTTTTTTTCTCAGTGTAGGAAAAATTCTCTTTATCTATTTCTTGCAATCACTTCTAGTAAGAGACAATATTATTTTCCCTTCATGATGTGAATCTGTTCTTAAACAGCTTCATCATTTTTCAATGATGTATATTCTCTTGTTTCTCAAGTGTTTGGAGTCAAATGAGTGAGAAATGATCTTTCTATTCATCAAGATAACTGCTAGCATTCCCTGAAACTTGGAAAAAGCTAACTCTCAATTTGTAACATTTTACAAATATTTCTTGGAAAGATGAGCTCTAAATGATCAGAATTCCTACAAATTTGTTTCACTTTATTTTTTGGCAAGAGGAGCCTTCTTCTCTCTCAAGGGATTTCTCTCAATCATTCAGCATTATGTTTCTCCTAGAAATTCTTCACTCTAACTGAAGATATTTGCATTTCTACATTAATAATGTTGCACTCACTTTCGTTATGTGATCTAAGGATCTTAGACCTCTCTTGAAGAAAGAAAAGTTGACATTGCCTTCCCTTAAAAAGTTTGCAGAAATTGCCAATCATATGATGAAAGCCTTTTTGAATTTTCTTGATAAGGCTTTATAACTACTTAATGCCAAATAATTAGGGGTCCAATACATTGATTCTACATTTCCATACATTTCTACGTGTAAAAATTTATAGTTTTATAGGTGCTAAACTTATATATCCAAAAGACAAATAGTGGTTACTTACCACGTGCTAAGCACTATGCTAGGTTCGTAGATACAACAATAAAGAAGGTGAATACAAACCTTCTTCCAGATGGCAAGTTTAGAGGAAGACACAGATAAGTAAGTGTGCAGGTGCATAAGTGTTGTATCTACTATGATATGGTAGTACAGGCTGCTAGAAGAGCTAGTTACAATACTAATTACTATGATAATTACCAACTCATATTTAGCACTACTATGTCCCAGGCACTGTCATCATTTAATCATTTCAACAACTCTATGATGCTGGTACTTTTGATTATCTCTTTTTATAAATGAAGAACTGAGACACAAGATTAGGTAACTTGTCTAAAGTGCAACAACTAGTAAGTGGCAGAACCAATATTTAGGGGACTTACCCCATATTCAGTGCTATCAAGAACGCTTCCAAGAGGAAATGATGTAGAAGCTGGAGTTGGTCATGGGTTTTTTAGGAAAAAGAGTTAGAGAAGACATATCCTAGACAAAGCAAATAGTATACACAAACACTGGCACTGGAAAAGAGCAAATAATATCCAGGAAGTTCAATTTTGGCAAGTGGAGGCTGAAAGGTAGGAAATGGTAAATGACCAGGCTGGAGGAAGAAGGGGCATACTGTGAGAGCTGCGATAAGGCATACTAAAGGACTTTGATTTTTATTTCAAGAAGAGTAGAGAGCCACTAGAAGCAGGAGGGTGGCATGATGAAAACTGTTTTTGAAGATCCCCCTTGTAGTGGAGTGGAGAAGGATTATACAGAGGTAAGAGTATCCATGGGGGCCCCATCATCATATGACCATTGCAATAATTCAGACTAGAGATGGTGAGAGCCTGACCTATGGATAATGGTATTGTACATGGAGAGATGGGAAAATCTGAAAGATTTCTGGGAGGCAGGGTCCATGGGAATGGATGACATGGGGATGAAGAAGGGAAAATGATGCTCTTGCTTGACTAACATGAGCCTAAAATGTTCAAAGAAAAGGAAAAGACCAAACAGAACAGAATTAGCATGAATAGGAAAATGAGTTCAATTTTGGACATGTTGAGTTTGAGTAGCTGGTTCCTGGAAGATCAGTGGATAGGGAGGTATGAGGTTTAAAACACAGATCTGAACTGTAGTTATACTTTTGGAATACTTCATCATTTTGATAGTAACTGAAGGCATAGATGTCCCTGAGATTGCCCTAGAAGGGTGTATAAAGGAAGAAGAGAACCCAGGTCAGCACTGAAGAAACACAATGTATAATGAACTGACAAGAGAAGAGGCTCCTGCAATGGAAACTGAGAAGTGGTGGATGGAAAGGAAGCAGAAAATCCAGAAGAATGTGTTGACATAGAAGCTTAAGAAGACTTCAAATGTAAAGGAGAAAGACCAACCTTGAAAATTCAACCAGAGCCAGGGTAACAATGAGTGACAAGGAAACTGATGGCAGATGATCTTGGCAAGAGCAATTTCAGTGGCTTGGTAGGAGGGAAAGTCAGTGCCGTGGGTAGGGGAACTAAGGGAGGGTAGTGTTTAGGATAAATGAGTGTGGACAAATTTTATAGTGAGGCTTGGCTGTGAAGGAGAGTAGAGAGAGAGCTGGAGGGGAGAGAAGGGAAGGAATGCATTATTCAAGATAGACTTGAGCAGGCTTAACTGCTGTTGCAAAGGAGTAGGCAGAGTACCAGGAAGAGAGAAAGATTGGAGAAACAAGATAACAACATAGGAAAAAATGAATCATTGATAAGTTGGGGTGGCCAGGAAGGCAGGAGGTGATGGAATTCACAGTGCAGACAGACTGGTCCCTTTCTTTGTGGAGAGGATGGTGATGTTGTAGGTGTGTTGGGTGGCAGGCAACTGAGAGTTGCTAGCTGGTGATGGCATTTGTTTTCTCTGTAATCTAGATGGTGAGACCTTCAGCTGGGGGGTTGGGCAGAGGTTGTGTCACTGAAGGTTTGAGGACAGTTCAGAAGGTTTGAAATAGCTGCCTGTGGCAAAAAGACAGGTGGCTAAGGCAACAGGACTGGGGAGAGACTGGGCAAAGTTGGAAACCACACCATTATGGTGATGTCACTCTGAGCAGTCATGTGCATTTCTTTGACAGCTTGAAGTTCAAGGTACAAGTTCAGGGAATGTGGGCATGCAGATGGACATGGAGCTGGGAGGTCTTGAGGGAGGCTTTGACAGAAAAGGAGTGGTAGAGGGGAGTTGGATGTATTGGTGAGGAAATCGTTGAAGTGATGGTCTTTGGACTCCAGCTGACGTGGAAGGAGGTATTGATGCTGAAGAGCTGATGTAACAGGAGAACTGAATGTTGGAGCAGGAAAGAGCATTCATTTAACTTGGGTCTTTTAGAGGTAGAAGGCACGTGGGAGCTCAGAATAGTTTTCCATTTTTAAATGGTCGTGGAAACAATGTCATGACACATGAAATTTGCACAAGATTGGCTGCCTTGGTGGCTCATTCAGTCAAGTGTCTACCTTCAGCTCAGGTCATGATCCCGGGGCTCTGGGATTGAACCCCACATCGGGCCCCATGCTCACTGGGGAGCCTGCTTTTCCCTCTCTGCTGCTCCCCCTGCTTGTGTTTTCTCCCCTTCTCTCTGTCATATAAATAAATAAAAATCTTTTTAAAAAATTGCACAAGATTGAAACTCAGCCACACCCACTTACTGCATTGTACGTGACTACTCTGTGGCAGAGTCCGGTCATGGAAAGAAAGACCGAAGGTCCACCGGGCCTCAGTTATTTATTGTATGGTCCTTTACAGAAAGTATTTGCCAACTTCGATGCCAAAGGAATTGATGGAAGCAGCTTTTTTGGTTTTGAGTTTGGTGACAGTCACTCCACCTTTTCTATCAGAGATGAAATTGAGGGGAGGTCATGTGCGTGGATCGCGTATATAAATGCATCCCATAATATACTCATTTCTAGACTGGCTTTCTTATTGATCCGATTTTTTCCTTCTTGCCTGGTGAGGTAAATATGTACCACTCTTTTTATCTTCTTTTAATTAATTTAAAAAAGTTTTAGAGCAGTGTTATGTTCACAGCAAAATGGAGCAGAAAGTAGAGAGAGTCCCATATGCTCCTCTACCCCCACAGGCACACCCTCCCCCACTGTCCATATCTCACCAGAGTGCTGCCTTTGCTACAATTGATGAAACTGCAGAGACACATCATTTTCACCAAGTGTCCATAGTTTATATTAAGGTTCACTCTTGGTGTTGTACATTTTAACGGTTTTGACAAGAGTGTAATGACATGTATCCCCCATTGTAGTATCATACAGAGTAGTTTCACTGCCCTAAAAATCCTCTGTGCTCTGCCTGTTCATCCCTCCCTCCCCTCGAACCCCTGGTAGCCACTAACATCCTTATGGTCTCTGTAGTTTTGCCTTTTCCAGATGTCATATAGTTGGATCCTACCGTAGGTAGACTTTTCAAATGGGCTTCTTTCACTTAGTAAATACATTTAAGGTTCTTTTGTACATTCTTTTTGGTATTTGGGCCAGGAGGGATGGACCCTGGATACCAATTTCTAAGGGCTACTGACAGGAGAGAGAAAACTGTCTTTTCCAGAAATCTTCTTGGTGAGAGTGTTGTATAAGGAGTAGGGGATGAGGCTCCCAGGAGTCCAAGGATGGAAGACGGGCCAGTGAACTCCACTGTGCAGAGGGAGAAAGCAGTTAACTCGAGGGTGTTAGTTCTGCTGACTTATAGGGTCTATAAGTTTGAAACCAGTGTAGAACTGCTAGAGATTAAGACACCGTAAGTCCCATATAGGCAGTCCCCTTCCTTTCTTGGATGTTTTTCCACATGCTACTACATATAGCCTGTACCATAAATAAATGGTGCCCCTAGATTTAAAGAATATTGACTTCAAAAGTGTCTAATTACTAGACTGCCTGGAGTGCCCACATGTCTTGTAATAGCACAAGATATGTATCATTAACATGATATGAAAGAACTTTGGAAGATTGAATTCCTATTCCGATCTTTATCTTTTGGTGGCTCTTGATTTTTTGTTCTTATTTTTCCACAGTTGGTAACACATCATTTGCAACCCAGGTGAGGCCACCAAATAACATTGGTGAACATCTTGGCATCATTCGAACAACATGATCTATAAGAACTGTGCTGTTGCATTTGATTCTCAGAATCTTCGCCTTATTGGATGTTCACTTAGGGAGTCTGAGGGAGAGAGATGTTTGGAGCTCGTGCTGATATAGCTCGTGATTAGGTTGTACTTATTACTTCACTTCAACTGGCTTTATTGAAAGTCTGCTGTGGGCACTGGATGGCAGAGGATGAATGGGACATGGTCTGTTCTCGGCACTTAGTTAATGGAAAACATCTGCTGAATTTGTTCTCCCCTGTCTCTTAGGTCCAGTTGAATCCCGGACTTGCTGTGAGGAATAGCGAACTTTCCTTTCTCAATGGCACCTTGGGAGCTGACACACTTCTCCAGGGCTCCCGGCTGATCCCTGTCTCCACAAGGAGGACCCTGGAGCCAAGATGCCGAAGGAGCCGGGCCAGGAGGCTCAAGGTGGGTTCCCCGGAGTGCCCAGAGTCTGCTGAGAGCCCTGTGTCAGACAGCGTTAGTGGCACCTTGTGGAAAAGCCCTGGCTGCTCGTCCCAGGACAGGAGCTCCTCCTTGGGCGCCCAGATGCATCTGCCTTCTCCCCACCTCCAGCCTGGGGCCAGAGAAAAAGTCCTCAACCTACAAAACAGCTTTGGGAAGCTGGAGGCAGAAACAAATGTTGACACGGGTTGCACCGTGGTCAATTCTGATCCCCGACAGTCTTTTTGGAGTGGATTTTCAAGGGATCTGC
The DNA here is from genome assembly GCF_902655055.1 of Lutra lutra. Taxonomy (NCBI): domain Eukaryota; kingdom Metazoa; phylum Chordata; class Mammalia; order Carnivora; family Mustelidae; genus Lutra; species Lutra lutra. The sequence continues at coordinate 33,946,397 of NC_062280.1, read as the reverse complement.
AGACCAGCCAGGCACCATCATGCTTGCCAGACTCCTCCTTAGGGGTGACTGCCTCCAAGAACAATAGAATCTTTAAGGCAAGCACTCATTCTTTGTCACTTGCTGGCCAAAGGGATCTTGGTGCAAGGAAGATAATCTCAAAATGTCCCCTTCACTTGCCAGTCCAGGGTGAAGAAAAAGAAGAAGAATTCTTTATATAGCCTAAAACAAATATGGTTTCCTAAAACACAAGATCAGATACAGTGTTCTAGAAATGGAGCACTGACCTAGAATCAAACAGTTTCTTGGTCACGTGAGGGGGCCTGAGTGCTAGCCACGCACAGATCTATATTGCTTTTATTTCAAACGTGCATAGTCTAATGGTGCTGTGAAGCATTGTTTATTTGCCTTCATGGTTATGAAGGAACACAGCCAACACATAGGGAGGAAACCAAAGCCCTTGTCCCCGGAGACACACTAACCCAGCTGGCTGTGTTGAGTGCATCACCTACCAGGAATAATTGCATCATATGCAAATGAGTCGGGCGTGTTATGTAATGCTGATGAGTGGATGTAATTTGGTTTTAATTTTTACTTGGGTTGCATAGCTCATCCCCTTGGACAACATGGACTACTTATTCTTTAGTGTTTTTTAATTTTTATGTGACCTCCTTTGTAAACAAGGCCCTGCACACCACATAGCCTCTGGTGATTGTGCCTTCCAAGTTGTTTGCATCTAGAATGAGTTCACATGCAAGTGTTTTGAAAATTACAAACAATTAATTTTTTTTCCTGTTTAATGAGCAGAAACACTAGAAGTCAAAAGATCAGGTAAAAAATGAAAAGGAGACTCTAGGATTTCCCTGCTCCTCCATTTCTCATTTGTTTCTGCACTACTTCAAAGGGCCAGTCGTTCCTGTTTCTAGCCAGAGAGGAACATGGCTTGATTGGGTGACTCCAGATCTCTACTCGACTTGACAGGAAGATTGGATTGGATGGCTTGTTGGAGCAGGACTTGTGTTCTTCTGGCCATGTTCAAATTCCTAAATGTCTTTGCAACATGCATTCATCCATTTACACGTTCATTCATTCAGCAAATACTTATTGAGCATCTACCTTTGAATTAAGACATTGCTGTATGGTCCACATACCATCTGTGGCCATCAAACCCAAAAGGTACTTATGGTCTTATCAGCAATTCCATTCTTTCAACACTTGAGACTATGTTGAAGTCTTACCTTGATTCCTCTGGGACCGTTTTCCACAAGTGATCTTCACACTTGCTGCTCAAGGCTATAGTAAGCAGGTAGAGACTGGGCATATTATGAATTGTAATTATAACTATGATGGACAAGTTCTCATTGCTCATGTGCTGTATTTTTCTTTTGGGTCTATACATACATTTAAAAAATATCTGAGGTCTCTGGGTTGTGGTTAATTTATAAGGCCATTTGACCCCATGAACTTTATTCTCCAGGACAGATGTTACATAAGATTATAAATGCTGATTTAGCTGGATCTCCTGGTGACCCTGATACATAGTATACCCACTTGGGGAGAAAGAGGAGTTCAGGTTCAAGGGTGAGTCTTAGGTCAGGGACACCTGCCGAGTTTGAGTGCCCTGCTGAACTTAAAGAACTGAAAAGAAGGAGACTTGCAAATTGACAAGGATGAGACTTCTACATTGATTTTATTTTTCTGGGGTCACGACATCAGTATATTCCCATTCTCATTTTCTTTCTCCCTGCCCCCCAGACAAGAGTTAGATTTTAGGAGGTTGAATGAAGTCCTTAATTTTGGTCTGATTTTCTAGAATAAGAGTTAAAAAAATTGGAAGTCTTATTTAAATGGTACTATTGAGCTGCCTTGAAAAGCACAGCAGGGGGCAGTTCTGAAATTTCTTTACCACTCTTTTTGAGGTAACCTGAATTCTTTAACATAATACATGGGTGAGACTATAAGTACATGGAAATTATGAAGGATGCTGGGAAATGTGAAGGAGTGCCTTACAAAATTGACTTGTAAAATAATACACTCTTAAAATGGCACCAACTCTACTCAACACAGGAATCCAATTTACAACATGGTGGGATGGACATTCTAGTGTGTCAGGGTGCCAAAGGCCCCGCTTTGGGCCTCAGCTTTTAAATTTGCTACTTATGGGATCGTGAGCTGTCAATGTCTTTGATTCTCTGTTGCTTCTCCTGTTAACAAAAGGTTGTTAAGAGAATCAAGATGGCGCCCATGAAAGCATTTGGATATTGTTAAGCCCTATAAATAGGTAAGATAGTATTATTATTAAAAATAGTCCTTCAGGCCAACAGGAGGTTTGTTTGTTTGTTTATTTTTTGGAAACAACTTTTAGTAAAATCAATGATTCAATTAAAAAAAAAAGCTCAGCTCTGTAAGCATTTTTATATGTGTGCCACTTATTTACGTTCACATATCTAGGAGGGAAAATATGGCTGGAAAGAATCAAATACATCCTAGAGTTCAAAAGAGATTGTATATAACAGGAATAAGCTATGAACAGTTTAATCTGATTTATCAAATTAGCCAGACTCTATACTTAACTTATGCTGTATGTTTTAAAATATAAAACGGATCACTTTTTAAATCAGAGGGACTCTCAATAATCAGATTACTTTATATTTCTCTATAGGTACACTAAAAATCAGTTGCATTGCAGTTGTTTGGCTATTTTTAACTTTATTAATAAGGTTAAATTAATAATATCATACTTCTTTGCAAGTATTATTTGGACATTGCTGAACATTAACAGAAATGATAGTGTTTGGAAACTTTTGAATGTGTTTGTCAATTAGGGAAAGTAGAGCAGTGGACTTGGGGGCAGGGACAGGGGAAAGGCCAGTGGGGAAGGGGGAGGGGGAAGGCCTTGATTTACAAAGGGAGGTTGGGCAGGAGCCTCAGCTGCTTCCCCAATCCACCCTCTGCTCTGATGGAGATTTGTAGAGGCGATCTGGTCCTTCCATGGCCCCAACACTCACCCCTTTTTACCATGGCTCACCCCTTTTTCTTCCTTCCAGAGAGAGTCAGGGAAAGGGAAAGGGAAGCCGAAGAGAAAAGAATGAAGCCTATTTTCTGTTCATTAGAAACTCCTAAATGTCATTTCCATGTTATAAAACCTATTCAGAAATTCCTGAGATAACTTAACACTGTCTGCCATTCTTGAATCTTCTCTAAGCCCTTATGTTTGGGCTTTCTCTCCCTTTTCCTTCCTTCTTTCCTTCCCTCTCTTTTCCCTACCCCTTCTGTTCCTTTCCTTTCTTTTCTTTTCTCTTCCCTCCTTCAAATCCTCCCTTCCCAAACCTGCCCTGTGCCCTGTACATGGATTTGATACTTTCTTCATTCTTTGCTCAGTTTTGAAATACTCTGTCTTGGAGTCATCTCTCAGGACTCCTGAAGAAACTATAAGCAGACCTGTTGGCTCAGCTCTGGGAGAATGGGAAAGAAGAGGCCACATCTGCTCTGAGGAAATGCTCCCCACTTTCCAAATCAGGCTCAGGACCCTGCTCTGGGACTAAGAGACCCACATCACTTAGAAAAATGTTGGTCTCTCCACCCACGGCTCTCTCCTTTGAGGCCTACGGGACTTTTCTCTGAGGTCGGAGATGTTTCCAGTGCATTTCTCACAGTTACAACTGAAAAAAATTGGCTGTGGCATGTGATAGGAAAACAACAGGGCCTGATGGCCCCAGAGAGCACAGAACTGGAATTTATGTGGTCAAGAACTCAGTCCTTGCAAACTTCATTTTCAAATACATCATTTAAAAGTCAAATTATTCTGGAGACTCTATCTGGGTTACTGAAGACACACCAAGGTCTCTGGCTTAGCGTGAGAGGAAATGGATTGTTTTTACAAGTCCCCTGTCTGCCAGAGATGTTTCTGAGTTGTTTAAAGACAAGAAATACTTCTAAAGAGGGTCAATGACATTAAATGTGCAGATGCTGGATGACCTGTGCAGCCCTTCCTACATGAGAGGTGCTATCCTAAGTTTTTCAATCTTTATGCCAATCCTTTGAGATAGTTGTTATAATTATCCCCCATTTTACGAGTGAGTAAACTGAGGCACAGAGAGGTCAAGAACCTAATCCAGAATTGCACAATGAGTCAGTGGCATGGCTGGGATTTGAACACTGGCTGTCTGGTGGGAGTCTGTGCCCATAACCACTCCAGCCTCCTGCCCCTAGAAGTGGGGTGCAAGACAGGGAGATCTCAGCTTCTGCCTAGGACCCCACTGCCTCAACACCATCCATCTGGACAACGGCATGTTGTGTCAGTTTCCTTTCTGCTCCTGGAGCACGCCCCACTTATTCCATCTGCCCAGACCCGCCTGTAGTGGTTCCTTCTCATCATTTAGGGCTCAGGTTAAAATCCCCGCTGCAGGACATCTCACCAGATAGCTCCCCATTGAAGCAGTTCTGGAGCCCAGCCCCTAGCCCAGTGCCAGGACCAGAGCAAGTGCTTTTACAAATATTTTGCTCAGTGAATGCACAGCAAGGGGCAGGAACACAGACGAGACCTCTGCTTTCTCGATGCCAGGGGTGAGAGGTTGTCCTAGGCAGCTAGGGCTGCTATGACGAAATATCACACCAGGGGGCTTCAACAACAAAAATGTGTATCTCACAGCTCTGGAGGTAGGAAGTCCAAGACCAAGATGCTAACAGGGTTGCCTTCAGGTGAGAGGTCTCCTCCCATCTTGTAGGAACCTACCTTCTTCCTGTGTGCACACATGGTGTGGGATGGGGGAGGTCTCTTGTGCCTCTTATAAGGAAGGGCACGATTCCTACTCCTAAGGCCTCCACCCTTATAACCTCATTCTCAAAATTGCCAACTACCATCACAATGGGGATGAGGGGTTCAACGTATGAATTTTGGGGGGACACAAACCTTCAGTCATAACAGAGAGGAAACATTTCTCCCCTTCTGTGTCCTAAGTGCCGGGTCTCCTCTGGAGAGCCCCTCTTTTTTTTTTTTAAAGATTTTTTATGTATTTATTTATTTGACAGAGATCACAAGTAGGCAGAGAGGCAGGCAGAGAGAGAGGAAGGGAAGCAGGCTCCCTGCTGAGCAGAGAGCCCAACTCGGAGCTCGATCCCAGGACCCTGAGGTCATGACCTGAGCCAAAGGCAGAGGCTTAACCCACTGAGCCACCCAGGTGTCCCGAGCAGGTTTTGTCTTTAAGAGATGTAGCCACATTGGACTGTTGCAGCAAAAACTGGACGCTGTTGCTCTCATCACAAGGGCTGTTTGACCTCCCGCAGGTACAGACTATGGTTGATTCAAGCTAACCTCCATAAGTTGTGGTCTTTTTTTTTTTTTTTTTTTTTTTTTTTAAGTTGTAGTCCTTTTAAATCTTCTCACAGGATAGGATTTGCATCTCTGAATTTTCTCTTGCTTTGCACAGGGGCTGAGTCACAGAACTAAAGTGTGACAATTTCAGCAGGACTTTTTAACGAGGTGTGCAAATATTTACCTTGTTTCCCCTATCATGAGTCTGTCATTAGAGGCCACTATTGTGACAATCTAATTACTGTGGGGTCAGCTCCAACTTCTTTTTTCCCCTCTACTTCACCCCAAAAGAGGACAAAGGTATAATTTTTAAATTAACTTATGTTCAGGAAATTTCCCCCAAGGGTGTCTCGGTAGGAGGCAAACCCTCCAAAACACAACCCACGTTGTGTGGGGGTTTTATTTGTTTGTTTTTGTTATTCATTTTTCATCTCCTTTTCCTGAAGGAAATAAAACTTGTACCGCAGAGTGGCACCTCAAAGCATAACAAGGTAGCCAACGGATTTGACATGACAGGCCACATGCTGGCCAGGGGTCCTATCACAGCAGGAGGACCAATACCACAAACAGGAGGTAGCAAACGTCCCTAACATCCAGTTCTAGCTCTTCCATATGCAGAGAGTTTGGCCATGCATTGTGAAAATACGGTCCCTTTACACCTGGCAGATGAGGGGACATGCAACATAGACCTGACAAATCATGTGCTCTCCTCCGGAATTCTGAAGCTCCTAGCAGGGTAGGGAAATCTCCTTTAGCTGGGTCATGGGGATGAAGGGAAGGCAGGCAGCAGAGTTCTGGTCCTGGGGAGAAGTGATGTAGGGTCTTCTGCTGAGCCCTTATCCCAGATTGATTCTGGGGCCTGATTTGGTTGTGATTCTTCCTGTTCACCTTCTTATTGTTCTTGTGCATTTTCTGAGTCCCGTTCCCCAGCCTTCTGATAAATGAATTCTCAGCTTAAATCAGCGAGCATCAGTGCTGTTTATGCACCAAATAATTGAGATCAATACAGAGTGAAGTGCTAAAAAGGGGTTAAGGCCAAGTACAAAACTAGGGCGCCATATTAGGGAATTGAATTTTCAAAGGGGTAAACAAAAAATGTTAAAAGCTATTCATTTGGGGGTTCGGGGTCTCTTTGAAGTTTTCTTAGCTTTGATTCATTTGACTCTTTTCCTTTTGGATTGCTTCTTTCTTCTCCCTTATGGCTGTGGCAGTATGACCTGCCCCCTCCCCTTTCCCAAGCTAAGAAGGAAGCAGGATGGGAGCCGCAGAAGTGGAGGCAGGATCCCTTCTGAGAAGTGCTCTGCCTCTAGACTTTTGTCCAGGCTAGACAAAAAGAATCCAGCATGTAGTCTGGCTAGGTCACCAGAACAGGGCCTTGAATTAGAACCCTTCCATTCACAGGAAAGAGAGACTGAGAACTCATTTAAATAAAAAGGGGGGAAAAGGAAAGCTATCAGGCCACATGACTAAAAGACTGTCAGGCAACCACAGCAACAGGGTCACATCCTACCACCTAGCTCCCTAGCGAAGAAAGGGTCTTTTTCCAACACTTCAGAAGAAAATTCCTGGAGAGGCCTCTGATTGGCCTGTCCTGAGTCACCTGCTCACCCCTGAACCAATCAGTGCACCCAGGTGGTGGAGTTCTCTGATTGGTGAGGTGGAGGTTCTGTCTATTTGTTGGAACGAGATTTTGAGCAGACGGAAGAAGGGAGGCAGTCCCACCTGAACACCACCGAAAGGGTCCCCACATGGGACGCCTGGGTGGCTCAGTCAGTTAGGCGTCAACCTTTGGCTCAGGTCATGATCCCAGGATCCTGGGAAGGAGCCCTGCATCAGGATCCCTGCTTAGCAGAGAGCCTGCTTCTCCCATCCTCCCCGCACCCCTCCCCCATGCTTGTGCTTGCACCTGCGGCCTCTCTCTAGCTCAAATAAATAAATAAGTAAATAATCTTAAGAAAAGAGAGAAAGGGTCCCCAACAGGAAAGATTCCTGTTAATCGGAGGGAGTGAGAAGAGATGCCAGCAGGCAACAAAAGCCGGTGTCCTGTCCTGGCCCAAACTTAGCTGCTAAGGAGGAGCCTCCCCGCATGGTCCCTGGGAGGAGGACCCCTGCAGTGGCTCCTGGTCACCTTTTTCTTACAAAGAACTTGCCTTTTGACAACAAGAGGCCATCCAGCAGCTGGCTTCCCTCAGTCTGCTTTGTTTGTTCTAGAACCTATATTAGTTTCCCAGCACTGTTGTAGACAGGACCACAAACGTCGTGGCTTAGAGCAACAGGAAGTTAACCTGTTTATCACAGCTCTGGAAGCCACAGTCTGAAGTCAAGGTGTTGGCGGGGCCTCACCACCTCTGGGGCCCAAGTGGAGAACCCTTTATTGACTCCTACAGCTTCTCTCAGTGTTCGTTGGCTTGTGGCTGCGAAAGGCCAATCTCTGCCTCCACCGCCAGTCACCTTGTCCTCTTTATGTCTCTGGCTGTTTCTTATAATGACACCTGTCATTGGATTTAGGGCTCGCCAGAATAATCCAGAATGGTCTCAAAATCCTTACCTTAATTACATTTGCAAGACCCTTTTTCCAAATTAGTTCACATTTGTTATTTGCATCGTCGGTCACCCTTCCTTAGCCCACCCTACTTCTCTCTCTCTCTCTCTCTTACACACACACACAAAACCTCCATAGAGTTATGACCTGCCTGTCATTGTCATATTTGTCTTCATTAGGCCTAAAACAGTACTTGAACCAGAGTAGACACTCTGTGAATGTTAGCTGATTGAATAAAAGTACGAAAGACTTGATCCCCTTGGATTCCGTCCCTCAGCGCTTCTTCCAGTTATCTAGTCCTGCTCCAAACCCATTCTGTCCCTGTCGAGTATGCATGTATCTCTGTCCCTCATTAAAATACACACTCCCTGAAGCCTCTTTTTCCTGATTGTGGGTTACAATTTTTGCCCTTTAATTCAGAGCAAGGAAATTTAAGTGCTAAATATTGTGTTCGATGTGCACCCAGGAATTAATAGAAGATGAAGACAAATGTAAATGCCTGTGGCGGGGGCGCCTGGGTGGCTCAGTGGGTTAAGGCCTCTGCCTTCGGCTCAGGTCATGATCTCAGCGTCCTGGGATCGAGCCCCGCATCGGGCTCTCTGCTTGGCGGGGAGCCTGCTTCCTCCTCTCTCCATGCCTGCCTCTCTGCCTACTTGTGATCTCTGTCTGTCAAATAAATAAATAAATAAAATCTTTAAAAATAAATAAATAAATAAATAAATGCCTGTGGCGTGGTCTTGGTTTTACTTTCATTGTCTGTCCAGCTGTAAATAATTCTGGCTTCCCCTCCTCCTCCTCCCAACATGTTTCTCATCTCAAATTACAGGTGAAGCGAACACTGTGTCCAGAACTTTGACTATTTTTTTTAAAAAGATTTTATCTATTCATTTGACAGAGATCACAGGTAGGCAGAGAGACAGGTAGAGAGAGAGGAAGGCAAGCAGGGTCCCCACTGAGCAGAGAGCCCAATGCGGGGCATGATCCCAGGACCCTGGGATCATGACCTGAGCTGAAAGCAGAGGCTTTAACCCACTGAGCCACCCAGGCGCCCCTGTTTTTGTTTTTGTTTTTTTTAACTCTACGTCTCCTTTTTTCAACTCAGTCATCTCCCTCAATTCTTATTTCCTTAACTTGGCCCTGACAACTGATGCATGGAAAGGAAGCTTCCGATGGGCGCTAAACAGATTTCAGTAGGTTGAAAAGCAGGAGGCTAACCCTTGTTGTCGACCGCATTAAACCTAATTTTAAAAAAAGTAATAATTAACATGCTCTGCTACCCAAGCCTTGTCAGTCTGAAACACCTGCTGGGAAAGGACTAGTAATGGAGTAATTTCTACTGAGACACTTCACAGCCACAAAGATAATTAAATGACAGCAGTGATGCCCCACAGCTTTGAGCCTGGCGTGTGACTACCCATGTGTTCATGGAAGCTTCCCGGCCGCTCTCGACAAGACGTTCTTGAGCCCGCACCATCCAGCAGCACAGGGCTAGATGCTCAGGAGAAATGTGCCTGGTGAGGGGCCAGAGAGTTTTCGCTTGACTCCGGCAGTCTTCTCAGGAGAGCCCAGTTTTCACATTTCCGCAGCAAGGAATCAGTGTACACCAGAGAACCAGGTTTCAATTACTTTGCACATCGCTGTGCTAAATGAGCGAGCTTTCCAGGGGCCCTGCAGACACCACAAAAATGTTCCCCCAGGGCAAAAGCATAAAAACATAATGATCTTGCTGTAGATGTTGCCCCACAAACCCCCACGCAGGGCTTCTCAGGAATGAAAACCAGACTGGGAGCCGAGCCACGAGACCCAGCATTGCGGAGATGCTCGGCTCCTCACAGCTTTTCACCACTCCAGTGTGGGTCGGGGTTTGCGTTCAGCCACACTCATGAAAGTTGGGGTGGTGGTGGAGTCATTTGACACCTAATTTGACTTGGGGAATACTTGCCCTTTGTGTAGAAACAGGAAATATGCCAATGGGGTGATTGGAGTTGACTTCACGAGAAACAATTTTTTTCCCTTTTGTTGTGAGTGTAATTTAGGAAGGAGACAAACACATGACTGTGTCCCCGGCAGTCTGCATGCAGTCTGCAATGTGTCCCTGTAAATTCAGTAGGTTAAATTTAATACGTTGGGCACCACGAAGTTATACTCCAGGCATATTTCTGTCTTCTGCCGTGCTAAAATTAAGATGGTATTTTCTGTGCCTGCTTTAGGTTTTGTAAGGTGACTTCTGCAGAAAGCCTACAGAACTGAATGAAAATAGCAAGGTGCATAATGAAATAAATGACTATTCTCTCCACTGTCACATGAGGCTGTGACCCTGGCTCCCAGTGGAGTGAAGGGGAGGGGTCCAGGAATAGGTAGTCGTGAGAGAGATTTTTAAATTCATTAAGAAAGAGGAGCCAAAGCTCAGTTTTTACACAAAGGTGAAGGTTCTGGCTCTCTGAGTGGATGGCCCTGTAGTTTCTGCTTCAATATCCCAATATCCCAAACATACAAAGATCCAGCGAGGTCTGCTGCCTCAGGATGAGGGAGCACCTCTGGGAGCTGGGGGTGACTGTGGGGACAGTTCCATCCATCCCAGGAGAACGCAAGAAGGAAGAAAGAAGTGTGTGTCTCTGGTCAGTGACGGGTGACAGTGCGGGGAGAAGAAAGGGGCGAAGCCTCTAAGACAGAAGTCAGCCACAGGAACACGAGTAAGGGCAGGAACCAGCTCAGGATCTTGCTCTCTGTGACCAGTGGCCATGGCAACAGGACTGGACCTTTTATTTAGTGTGACAAGAGCTGAACCAAATTCCTAGATGTCCTGTGGATGAGTTGCCATGAAGAGAAGCGTAGACCCTGAGCATCTTAGGTATGATGCCTTAGCCAATATGGGATCAATGCCAGAGCCCTCTGGCTTTGGACTTGGAACTCAGGTAAAGCCCTTGGAGAAGAAGCAGTGAGATCAGTGTGTGTGTGTGTGTGTGTGTGTGTGTGTGTGTGTGTGTGTGTGTATCTGCCCATGGGACGCTCAGGTCTTTAGAAGGATTAATAATAATCACCACGAGTGTGCACTATGTCTGAGACACTATTCTAAGATTTTCTTATTAAGTGTACAATCCACATTCAAGTACTATTATTATCTGCATTTAACAAATCAGGAAACGGAAGCAAGTGGAGTATAAGTAACTGGGGCAATGGGGAGGTAGAGCTCAGGCCGGCTGACTTGAAGTCCTGGCCCCATGTTACCACCCTGTGTGTGGTCTGCCCCAACCATGTTTACTCCCCAATCCCTGGCATCAGTGAATGTCAGCTGGATGTGGTGAAAGGGACCGTGCAGCTGTGAGAAAGGTGGAATCCTGAGATGGAGAGATGGTTCTGGATTGTCTCTGTGGGCTCTAAACATAATCACAAGCGTCCTTACAAGAAAGAGGCAGAGGGATCCTTGACCACATGGATCACAGAGGATGACATGACACGGGAGGCCAGGTGATGTGAAGTGATGAAGGAGTCAGGAGCCAAGAAGCGCAGACACCTTCCAGAAGGTGCAACGGCAAAGAAATGGGCTCTTCCTAGTGCCCCCAGGAGGGGCCAGCCTGGCCAGTGCCTTGCTTTTAGCCCTGTCATACCCATTTCAGACTCTGCCCACCGGAATTGGAAGATAAGACATTTGTGTTTGTTTTCAGTCACCAAGTATGTGAAAATTTGTTATAGCAGCCGTAGGAAATTAATACACCATTGTTCTCAATGCTTTTCATAGAAACACATGGAGATGAGTCCTTGGTGGGGGAGGTGGAGCTTGTGTCCCCAGACATGGTCACATTTCAATACCATCAGCTCCCACCAAATTAAGTAGTGTGTGTGTGTGTATGTGTGTGTGTGTGTGTTTGGTGAAGGTAAGGCATAATAAACATGTTATAATTACATGATTAAGAGAACTAAAAAGATCTCAAAATTCGTTGTTAAAAGGTTAGTATTATAAATCTAACACATGGTTTTAAATCTTTTTACTTTGACTCCACAAAGAATATGAACAAGTAGGTAATGCTGCAGAATAAACCTATGTAAACCTTATTTGATGGGCGCCTGGGTGGCTCAGTCAGTTAAGCATCCGCGTTCGCCTCAGGTCATGATCTCAGGGTCTTGGGACTGAGCCCCGCATTGGGCTCTCTGCTCAGTGGGGAGTCTGCTTCTCCCTCTGCCCCTTCCCTCTTCTTGTGCTCTCTTCTCAAATAAATAAAATAAAATAAAATAAAATAAAAACCTTATTTGATTATTGTAATGACATAATATTATTATTTGCCTCATTAGTTTGGCTTGGCAATTGTTAACTGACACCCCCAGGAATATTCATAGCATTATTCTGCACTCAGAAATATAGATGCAAGTGCCCTTACTCATGCCTTCTCATCTTCCCTTGTCCCTTTCTTAATAAAAGTATATCCACAGTTAGAAGGACAAGAAAAGGGTTGTAAAAGACAAAATGAGCCCTAGCACACAAATCGCAGCTGGCTGTTAGGCGCTGAGGACTGGGGATGTTTCCATTCTGCTAGCAGTAGGGTCCTCCTTTCTGCTCTCGTTCAGGGAGTTGGTCCGGATGTAAGTGATAGCAAGTGAGGTTGTGATTGGAATCACTGGGAATCTTATTTAATTAAAAAAAAGCTAATCAGTCACAAACTTTGGTCCGACATTACTAATTGCGGAACAGTCCTGGATACGGGCACCCGGTGTTCATTGGGAGAGACAAGGAAGGTATGTCTCTCTTTTACAGGCACAAGCAGGGTCTCATGGTATGTATGGGATACAGGTGTTGTGTGTTTTTTAGGACAAACACACAGGCAGCCCTGAGAGTTGAGAGCATAGGTGAAACTTCTCATTCACGTAGGGTGTCAGCTCATAACCTGAGGTTACAGCTCATAACCTGAGGTTACCTCAGGAGCATTTGCCTGAGCGCAGAAGGAAGGGGTCAGTAGATGGCAAACTGTGTCTTATCAGGTTATTTTGACCTCAAAGAAGTGGAAGAGATAGCAAACAGGGACAAGGCAGGAAGGACACTTGCCATTGGGAGTGAGTCTCCAGGAGAAGTTTTCACGGGCCACCTAGAAATCCTACACTGGAAATCTTTGCAGTCATCTTACCTAAGATGTAAGACCACTCCCAACATAGGGACATGCAGATGCTTCATTGACATTAATGTTAAGTGAATCCTTAGCTCTGTGTAAAACTTTATTCATCATAAAAATCACCCTTAAGTGAGAAAAGAGATAATCCAACAGAGGCAGACAAATGATAGAAAGGAAGGATTTTAAAAGATCTCTAAGTACTTCTCATGTTCATTGCCAGGTAAACTTTATGCTAAACAGGCAGTCTACTAAACTGTCACTAGTCCAGGTGAGTTGGCAGCCAAGTACACATTACCCACATCTGTAATGGAACGTTCCACGTATAAACAAGTTCTGACACTTCATGTCTGTCTTAGGAGGAATTGTGTGCTATAAAGATTCATAATCTGCCTCAAAACAGCATCAAAGTCTTGTCAGTTGGGCATGGTTTCCTTGAATTAATCGAGAAAGTGCTGGTCTTTTTTGAAGAATGATTTTTAAGTCTATCCATCTTCACATTAATGCTGGGAAGGCTTAGTTCTATAGAATAAAGAAAGGCAGAATACACAAGAGAGGATAAAAATGTTGGAGTCCATCAGCAGTGGCAATCTCGTCCTCGAATAAATCTTCACTTTTACTCCCCTCCCATGATTTCTTTGTCTCTCTGTAACTGCCATGATCATGGTCTGTCCTGTGATTTCTGTTTTTTATGTCACACCTGTATCACATTCCTCTAAGAAGTGGTAAAATCAGGAAAGGGAAAGATTGTCTTAAATTATTGTATTCCCCAAATCGCACAAGAGGGTGTTTGTTTCACAAGCATTAAATAGCAATTCTATGCCTTATATTGGCAATCGTGTTAGATTTTATTCTAATAACGTGGAAAAGATCAGTAGTTCAAGGCTGCCTTGAACCTTGTTAAAATATGTTTAAGGTAAGTTTTATTACTGTTCAGGAGTGGTGAGGCCAACAGACAAGAAGACGACCACCACTGAACAGAGAGCGTCCCCAAGAGGGGGCATGCCATGTGCTGCAGGGCCATGTGGGGAAGCCGGAGTTGGGCAGGGGGCAGAGAGAGGAAGGGGGGGGGAACGCGTGGGCAAGAGCCTTTATTGTGGTTTCTGTGGGAAGGGAACAGGAGGCAAGGGAGGGTGTGCAGATTTAGGATAGCTACTTCGAAGGATTCCAGCAAGGTCTGAGTGTAAGGGCTGTATCTAGCTGTCTAGTCCCTGTCTCCAGTGTAATTAGTATGGGGTAATAGTGGCTCCCTGAGAGATCCTTATGTGAGCTGGGAAAGGAGATAGTGGGGATGTGGTGTCTGGATTGGCTGGTTTATATGTGAAAAGAATACTTTCAGGTGAGTTTTGAACTCTCTCTAGGAATTGGCCAGCTCTGAGAGGGGCGGAGTCTCTCCAGGGCCAGCAAGTCCCCAGATGTCAAGGCATCAGAATAAAAAGACATGCTTAATACATGTGGAGAAACTACTACCAGACGTACAGAACAGTAAGAACGTGAATGGTGAACACCTGTTCTGAGCTTAGCCTCTGCCACATGTATGAACTCAGAAGATTTTGAGCTGTTGCTGTTTTAGCTAGGCTAGATCACTTGCCTGAGAACATTCTGCTGCTAAATTTCTAAATTAGGATTACCAAGTGGCATGGCTCCAGAGAACCACAAAGGGGCCTGGTAGTGTTTAAGGGAGGTGGCATGGAGCAGTTAAAAAAACATAGCAGTGCTAGAGAGAGTGAGCTTGGTGAGAAGGAAGGTGGGGCACGATGGTCTATATTCTCTTCTCATGGGAGAGATAAATGAGAGATTATATTCTGAATGAATGAAAAATACTATAGAGTTGAGGGTCCATATCTGGACTCTTTATTCTGTTCCATTGACCTATGTGTCTGTTTTTGTGCCAGTATAATGCTGTCTTGGTGATCACAGCTTTGTAGTAAAGCTTGAAATCAGGCAACATGATGCCTCCAGCTTTGTTTTTCCTTTCCAACATTTCTTTGGTGATTTGGGGGTATTTTCTGGTTCCAAACGCATGTTAGGACTGTTTGTTCTAGCACTTTGAAAAATGCTGGTGGAATTTTGATCGGGAAGGCATTGAAAGTATACATTGCTCTGGGCAGTATAAACATTTTAACAATGTTTATTCTTTCAATCCATAAGATAGCGACCCTCAACTCTATGGTCAAGTAATCTTCAACAAAGCAGGAAAAAAATATCCAATGGAAAAAAGACAGTCTTGGGGCGCCTGGGTGGCTCAGTGGGTTAAGCCGCTGCCTTCGGCTCAGGTCATGATCTCAGGGTCCTGGGATCGAGTCCCACATCGGGCTCTCTGCTCAGCAAGAAGCCTGCTTCCCTCTCTCTCTCTCTCTCTGCCTACCTCTCCGTCTACTTGTGATCTCTCTCTGTCAAATAAATAAATAAAATCTTAAAAAAAAAAAAAAAAGACAGTCTCTTCAAAAAATGGTGCTGGGAAAATTGGACAGCTGTGTATAGAAGAATGAAACTCAGCCATTCTCTTACACCATATACAAAGATAAACTCAAAATGGATGAAAGATCTCAACATGAGGCAGGAATCTATCAAAATCCTGGAGGAGAACATAGGCAGTAACTTCTTTGACAGCAGCCACAGCAACTTCTTTCAAGAAACGTCTCCAAAGGCAAAGGAAAAAAAAGTGAAAATGAAATTTTGGGATTTCATCAAGATAAAAATCTTCTGCACAGCAAAGGAAATAGTCAAGAAAACAAAGAGGCAACCCGCGGAATGGGAGAAGATATTTGCAAATGACACTATAGACAAAGGGCTGATATCTAAGATCTATAAAGAACTCCTCAAACTCAACACTCAAAAATCAGATAATCATGTCAAAAGATGTGCAAAATATATGAATAGACACTTCTCCAAAGAAGACATACAAATGGCTAGCAGACACACGAAAAAATGTTCATCATTGTTAGCCATCAGGGAAATTCAAATCAAAACCACATTGAGATACCACCTTACACCAGTTAGAATGGCCAAAATCAACAAGACAGGAAACAACAAGTGTTGGAGAGGATGTGGAGAAAGTGGAACATTCTTACACCGTTGATGGGAATGCAAGTTGGTGCAGCCACTTTGGAAAACAGTGTGGAGATTCCTCAGAAAATTAAAAATAAAGCTACCTTATGACCCAGCAATTGCACTACTGGGTATTTATCCCAAAGATACAGATATAGTGAAAAGAATGTACACCAGTATTCATAACAGCAATGGCCACAGTCGCCAAACTGTGGAAAGATCCAAGATGCCCTTCAACAGACAAATGGATAAAGAAGATATGGTTCATATATACAATGGAATATTATGCCTCCATCAGGAAAGATGAATACCCAACTTTTGTATCAACATGGACAGCACTGGAAGAGATTATGCTGAGTGATATAGGTCAAGCAGAGAAAGTCAATTATCCTATGGTTTCACTTACTTGTGGAGCATAAGGAATAACATGGAGGACATTAAGGAAGGAAAGGAAAAGTGAATTGGGGTAAATCGGAGGGGGAGATGAAGTATGAGAGACTGTGGACTCTGCGAAACAAACTGAGGGTTTTGGAGGGGGTGAGGTGGTGGGTGAGCCTGGTGGTGGGTGTTAAGGAGGGCATGTATTGCCTGGAGCATTGAGTGTGGTGCATAAACAATGAATCTTGGAACACTGAGAAATATAAAATTAAGATGTTAAAGAAAAAAAAAGAAAAATACCTACTCACAAAATTTAATTGAGCTAAACAGACATGCCATCTACTAGGTTATCACTAGGCCAGGTGAGTTGAAGAAATATATTTCTTGGGATGCCTGGGTGGCTCCATTGGTTAAGTGAGTCTTTGGCTCAGGTCATGATCCCAGGGTCCTGGGATCAAGTCCCGCATCAGGCTCCTTGCTCAGTGGGGAACTTGCTTCTCCCACTGCCTGCCTCTGCCCCTGCTTGTGCTCTCTCTCTCTCTAATAAATAAATGAAATCTTTTTTTTTTTTAGAAAAAGAAGAAATATATGTTCTTAATGATTCTCTATTCTGGTAGTTGTTGAAAAGAACTCTAGTTAATTTTCTCACATTGAAATGCATTTTAAAAATGTAAAAATTAAGGTTTGGCTTCAGCAAGTGGATGGGCTTCCAGTGGGTGGGCTATGCCAGTGTTCCCATCTAACAAGCAGGCTAGGAGCAGAAAGACACAGCCCAGGGAGAAAGCATGCATGATATTAAGGGAAGTGGGTAAGGAGATACCACCCAGAGGCAATGGGGCTGAAAGTCCCCGAAACATTTCTCAAAGTATCACAGCCACAAGTCAGGGAGGATACAGAGTCCAAGGGGTCAGAGTAAGGGCCGCACGGAAGCAGTGTGATTGGTGGGAAGTGGGGCTCAAGCCAGGCCAGCTGGGGTTCTGTTATTGTTTGTGAGAACCAGAGAAAATGAGGCTGGCTTGAAGGAGCCTCTGATATTGTGGTAATTTGTCACAAAGAGCCCATTTCAGACTATTCTTACCTGGGAAGCTTCCAAAACCATGTCTCATTGGAGCTCTCCAAGCCAATACAACCCCAGATGCCGTCGGGGCCCCACTCAAGATTCCATCTTTTTCCGGAAGCCTAGACTGTGTGTTGAAGTAATGCCGGGAAGGTCTACATTGAAGCCCAGACAGAACCCTTGGGCTTCCTTGAGAGTAACATGCAGTGAATATTCATCCGGTTAATTTGATCTCATTGAAAAAATCCTGTCCTGAACAGGGAAAAAGTGTCACGCACCTGCAATATACACTCTCACCTTTTTTTTTTTTTTAAATTTTTTTTTTTAAAGATTTTATTTATTTGTTTGACAGACAGAGATCATAAGCAGGCAGAGAGGCAGTCAGAGAGAGAGGAGGAAGCAGGCTCCCTGCTGAGCAGAGAGCCCGATGCGGGGCTCGATCCCAGGACTCTGAGATCATGACTGAGCCGAAGGCAGCAGCTTAACCCACTGAGCCACCCAGGCGCCCCCACTCTCGCCTTTTTAATGAGTGTTTGCAAATGCCCAGAGCATTGGCTTCATCTACATTAAATGAGTAGGGTGCTATTGCCACCTTGTGATCAGAGAAAGAAGTGTTTTTATTCTGGGAGCTGATTATGTAATGCCTCATTTAAATAAGGATTAGTTTCCCTCATCTGCTTTTGATCAACTCTTTCTTCTTTTGTTGCTTTACACATATTTACAAAAACATGTGCTTAAATTAAAAAAAAAAATCTGCGTTAGCCTAAAGTGGTCAAGAAAACCCATCCCAAACCATCAGAAGCCAAGTAAGGGACCAGTGTTTATCTAGAGTCTCTAGCCACAACTGTTCTCAGAAAAACAATCTGGCAGCTTTGGGGCCAGATACTGAAAACCTCTGGCCACCTGCTAGATTAAACTGTAGGAACTCCAAATTGTCCTAGACATCCCTTCAAGGGAAATTCTAAAAATCTCTCTGAGTTTTATTGTAAGAGATGATTGGAGCTGCCTCCTGCTTTGATTTAACACATTTTTTTTTTGGATGAGCGGATTATTATAAAATCAAGCTAAATATTTTGTAAATGTTATCCAGAGAGAACATTCCCAACCACTAGAAATTAAAATAAGCAAAATATTACTAGCAGGAAAAACTTCACATTGACTCGAAATGAATATGAACCATTTTTTAATGCTTCAGAAACTAGCTCCCACCCCCCCAAATAGGAAGATTATGGATTGAAATGTCATCCACCTCCTGTGCAATTTTCACTCATTTCTTTCACATCTGTTGTTTCTGTCATTTGTGTGCTCCTTGAAGACTGTCCATGGGTGGCCGTGACACTATTTTCATGAGAGGCTGTTGGCCTTATCATAGTTCTTCTGGCCTTTCATGAACCCTGATTTAAGCCCTGTCCTCACCCTCTGTCCTTCATCTCCAGCCCCCATAACTTCTCGTCTTGTTAACTAACATTGGACAGAAACGTTCTTTGCCAAGCATGGAAGAGGGGTGTATTTGTAAGGGGGAAATTCAGGTCTTTTTGTTTTTATTGGTTAGAAAGATGAATCTAGGCCTTAGTCAGATATTCTCAGCAATAACTTAGATAAGGAAAGAATAAGCCAGGATCATAAAAATGTATAAGCTACCTGGCATTTAAAGGAAGATCCAAGTCACACGGAGCGTCTGAACTGTTAGCTTGAATGGCACTTTAAGCAGCTATGTGTAGCCCTCCTCTTCAGGGGGGGAAACATTAGGGACTCATCCCAGAAATTACATCCTGATGCTAATGTTAAAATGACTACTTCCTGTTTTAACATGGCTCATCAGAAGCTGTGTGGGAACAGCACTGGGAAGAAGGGAACCCTTTGGTTTAGTTGCTCTTTAATGATATTTAGGCAACAGCTTCGTTAGGGCTTCCAGAAGACATGGCCTCCATGTTCCTGTTCGTCCAGCATACTCCTCTGTCAGAGCAAGTTTGATTTCTTGGTTATGGTTACTTATTTCTGGGTTAGTGCTGAGAGAGTATGTTGGAGCCCTCTCTGAAATCATACCCTCTTATTCCATATAATCACAGCTTTCTTTCTAGCTTCTGGCTCTGGAAAAAAATGTTAGTAATTGAGTGGTCAAAAGGGAAGAAATTCTTGTGCCATTAAAAACTTCCATGGCCACCTTGACCTTTGAGCCTTCCCAATGACTTTCAACTTTCCTGAAGCCCTGGACTGACTTCCTACCTGGTCAGGAGATGGACAAATTTCTCCATCACTGTCCAAGGAGGCTCTAAATGCCCTAGACTTGGGTACCACTCAGGGTTTGTATGGCACTTTCCTCTGATGCTCTGCACAGGTGCATGACATCTCATGGGATTCTATTCTCCCAACTAAATGAGAGGCTCTTTCAGAAGCAGGGAACCTGTCAACTGTCTCATCGTTCTGGGAAGCCTTGGAAATGCCTGTGAACTTAGCATGTGTGCGTGGTTGATAATCAGATAATGAAGAATGAGAGAAGGAGGAAGAGGAGGAAGAAAAGGCGGTGGAGAAGTCAGAGAGAGATGGATATCAAAAGAACCCAAGGAATCTCAAGAATGACACAAAGACCTAAGGTTCAAGAACCTTGGATCCAAGCAGGGCACAGCACTATTGTAATCCTGGGCTAGTGACGCCTTCATTTGTATCTTGTCATTTTGTGTTTGGAATCTTGGGGTATCTACTGGAAGGCAACAAGAAGTGAGGCTAGATTGTTCATAGCTTGGGGAAAAAGTCAAGGAGACGGTTCAGTAGAGGGCGGTAAAGGAGCCTCTCTTCAGCTTCCTCTCTCACAGGGGCTCCTCATCCCCTTCCTCATACAATTGTTTCTGTTTCCTTGTGCTCTCATGCATTCCTCTCCTTTTTATGTGGTTGCAATCCAAGTTTCTACATAATTCCAAGTTCCATTTCCTCTCTGTCATGGCCACAAAATATTATTTCATAAACTTCCATTTTACTCCATGGTTAGCATCCATGGTAAATTGTGGTGCTTGCTGGCCATTCCTTTGAGCTTATATGCCCACGTTTCCTTTGGGGGAAATATTACAGGCTTTCAGTTTGTTCCTCTTTCAATTTCAAATTATGATCATGAAGATCTATTAGGTGCATAGAATTGAGCCGATCACGCTTCTAATTTCACGGCATATCATCACCATCATTCTCTCCTGCAGTTCCTCTTATATTATTCTAGTTTATTTTATTTTCCTCTCTTTTCCCTCCTGGTCCCCAGTCTCATTCCCTTCCTTGTGTCTGGTGTATTTACTATATACTTTCCCCAAATGACTTTCAATAAATTTCTTTATATGTCTGTCCACGATAAACATATAGCATTGCTTTCTGTTTTAGAAAATGTACTTAAAAGGCATTGTGCCTCAAACCAATTCTGTTTCAAACTTTCTTTTTTCAGCCACCTATGGTCTTGAGATCGGTCTATGTTGCCGTATGTGCAGCCAATTCCTTCTTTTCCCTTTCCTTCCTTCTGCACAGTGATCTGGTGTACGGATGGTGCACATTTTTCTTACCTTTACTTTCACATTTTTTGATGGACATCTTCATGGTTTCTTTCTTTCTTTCTTTCTTTCTTTTTTTTTTTTTTTAAGATTTTTTGTTTAGGGGCGCCTGGGTGGCTCAGTGGGTTAAGCCGCTGCCTTCGGCTCAGGTCATGATCCCAGGTCCTGGGTTCGAGCCCCACATCGGGCTTTCTGCTCAGCAGGGAGCCTGCTTCCTCTTCTCTCTCTGCCTGCCTCTCTGCTTACTTGTGATTTCTCTCTGGCAAATAAATAAATAAAATCTTAAAAAAAAAAAAAAAGATTTTTTGTTTATTTTTTTGACAGAGAGAGGCAGGGAGAGAGAGAGCCCACAAGCAGGGGGAGCTGCAGGCAGAGGGTGAGGAAGAAGCAGACTCCCCACAAAACAGAGAGCCTGACGTGGTGCTCAATCTCAGGACCCCGGGAACATGACCTGAGCCAAAGGCAGATGCCTAACCGACTGAGCCACCCAGGTGCCCCTGATATCTTTGTGACTTCTAACTCCTGGAACCCCCAACACTGTAGTCAGCCCCCTGGTACATGGTCTCTTGAGCATCGGAGAGAGAATTTGGGGGGCTATATATATGGGAGTAGAAAAACTGTGTCTGAAGGTTATGGTGTGCCCAATTTCACAAAATCCTGCCAGAGTGCTCTCCAAATGAACACTCAAGCTGTGTTTCCACTAGCAGTGCATAGGGTTTTTGTTTTCCTACATCCCCACCAATAAATGGTTTTATCCAAGTTGCATTTTTGACCATCTGATGGGTTAAAATAGTATCTCAGGGTGGTTTACATTTGTCTTTCTCTGATACTAGTGTGGGGTCATTTTTCTTCTCTGAATTGTATAGAATTTGTGGCCATTTTTCAATTGTCAGTTGTCTACTTGTCCATTTTTCTATCAGGTGTCCCGTCTTTTTTGCACTCTCAGCTGTAGGAGTTCCATTGACATGCAAAAAGCACTTAACTTGCCTGACTCTTTTCTAGTCTCATGAAAAATCAACTTTGAACAATCTACCTTTGTCTGGATAAACTGACCCATAAGATCAAAGACTTGTTGCCCTAACTTCGCCTGCCAGTTTCAAAGTTGAGAGAGAAGAGAAGATCACAAGAGGGGGAGATGCTCTGAGCTGCCAACATTCGAGCTTTTATTTGCAAATGAGAAAAACTGTGCTTGTGATTCACAGACCTGTACCCTTGGGGATAAAAATGCATTATATGTCTAGAAAAAAATTTTTAATTTAAGCATAAAGGAGGACAGTACTGACTTTTAAAAAATTCAGGGTGGTAGGACTTCAGGCATGGTGGGATACAAAGGTTTAAGGAGATCATTGTTCCATCTCTTGGTGACTTTTGCATTGACTGGTCTTGTTCCTGGGCAGACTTCCTCTCCAGTAGCAAATGGTCCTGGGGATCTCCAAGCTGGTGGATCTTTGGTGCTTCTGATCTCCATGGGCAGAGTGTTTTGATGCCATTAAGGGGTTAGTTTATACTTAAACAAGATTACTCAGAGACTAATCGACATATACAAAATTTAAATGTGACATTAGTAAAATCTGTAACTTTAATAAGTTATAAATTCCATTCTAGTCACATTAGTGATGGTAATAAGTTATAAATGTAGAAGCCTAATTCTTTCTTATGCTTTACAAATTAAATTACAAATCTTATCATCTATTTATAAAGCTAGCAAATTTCCAACAGTCACTTTTAAGAGTGCTTGAATAATCTAATAAAATTCCCTTAGACATTTAAACTACATTTATAAATTAAATATATTTAATTTTCTTTGAAGCCCTTCAAATGTCTGATTAACAAACAAAGCTTTCCAAGTTCTTAGATACTACTCTGGTAAATCAAGTACATTAAAACTGTACATATGGGGAAAGTCATAAATTCTCCTAAATGATCTTACACTGTTTTACATTAGTCAACTTTTCTTGTTCTTTTCATCCTAAAAATGCAAGTCTAAATCAATTATCCAAATGCCTTTTTACTTTGGAGTAGCTGTTAATCTGTTAAGTACTCAGATTCTCTTAAGCATTACCAATGCTTAAAGTATCCAATATGTACAGATCGGGTTTTTTTCCATATTTAATGGTTGCATACAACCTGAAGCTTTAGTTAGGATATAAGATCTGGAATAGCATGCTGGAAGAGTATGTTTTTCACCATCCAGATGGGACAGACAGAGCTCTTTTTAATGGCTGCTAAACCAAGACAGAGCTCTTTTTAATGGCTGCTAAACCACAAGTCCATGTGTGTCAAAAGAGAGGCCTTTGGGGCACCTGGGTGGCTCAGTCATTAGGCGTCTGCCTTCGGCCCAGGTCATGATCCCGGGGTCCTGGGATCGAGCCCCGCATCGGGCTCCCTGCTTGGCGGGAGGCCGGCTTCTCCTTCTCCCTCTGCTTGTGTTCCCTCTCGTGCTGTGTCTCTGTCTGTCAAATAAATAAATAAAATCTTAAAAAAAAAAAAAAAAAAGAGAGGCCTTTTGGCCTTCTTCAAATTAAAGGTTTTTTAATTCTGAAATTAGATTAGAGCTATAAGCTCCTACCCAGATGCTTTCAACATTTAATTGGATTCACTTTAATTCTGAGTCTTCCTCCTCCTCTTCCTCCTCCTCCTCTTCTTCTTCTTTAAAGGAAGTGAGGAAAGGATTGCCAGGGAGAGTGGGAGAATATTAAGTAGGCCCCACACCAAGTGAGGGGCTCAATCTCACAACCCTGAGATCATGATCTGAGCTGAAATCAAGAGTTGAATGCTTAACTGACTGACGCACCCAGGGGCCCCTATAATATCCTTCTTATTTTGCAGGACCAAAACCCTAATAATTTTGTGAGTACACCCCATTGGATTCTGCACACCTCTGCAGGTTCGGTCAGGCTCTGAGGTCACAAACTTAGTCATACTAATGACAGAAAAAGCCGCTTTGCAAGTATAACCTACAATTCTAGGTGAGAGAATTTACTTGGTTCTGTTTGAGTTGTGTGCGCACTTCTGAAGTAATTTTTGTATCCTGGGCTATGAGATATTTGGAATAACCTATCTTGGGAAAGAGGCTTTCTTTTCCCTATGTTCACCTTAGGGAAAACATATATTTAATACACATATTTATAATTAACTAAACATAACTATATATACAAGTATGTATGTGTATCTCATAGAAAGTGTTATGGCATATAAAATCATGATATAAAAATATTTATATGTTCTTTTATCTAAAGGACAGAGATGGAAGTTTTTCAGATGTTGAATTTTAACAGTTGCCTTTCAGAAATCATGAAGATCATCACGTTGTTTTTCTGTGATTTATTAAAGTGGTAAGTTTGTGGTAAGATTTATTAAAATGGTAAATTACATTGGATTCCCTAATTGTGAAACTTTCATTAATATGAATCCAACCTGGAATCATGTGTTATTGCTTTAAAGTACTGATATAATGTTCTGGCTAATATTTTCATTTAATACATTGATAATTATAATTGAGATTCTCCTACAGTTTTTTTTTTTTTTTTGGTAACTCAAATTTTCTGGGAAAATCATTAATTACATGCAGATTCTCAAAGTGATCGGCTCAGATTTGAGTAAAGTGTTCTATAATTTTTCAAATGCCTTTGAGTCAAATTACTTCTCCATCCTCATTCTTATTTATCTGTAATTCCCATACTTTTTCATGATCAGGTCAGACAAGTGTTTATCAGCCTGGGCACTACTGATGTTTTGCATCAAACAGTTCTTGGTCATGGGACCTGATGTGGCATGTCTGGGAGCATCCTTCCTGCTACCTTCCAGATGCCAGTAACGTCTATTGTTACCCAACTGTGACAACCAAAAGTATCTCCAAACATTGCCAAATGTCCCCTGGGTGAAGGGGTGGGCAAAATCACCCAGGTTGAGAACTACCAGACTAGACGATGGTTTTTCTAGATTTTTAAAATTTCATTTTGTATTTAAAGAAACAACCATTGGATGCCTTAAACTTATGAATAAGGAAGGAAAACGAGGGTTCAGGGTGATGCCCGAATCCTTACTGCTAATGTGAGATGAATTTTTAAGTGGGTAAAGTTGCCTCTGAGAAGAGCTGCCTACTTTGTGCGATGCCTGGGAGTCGTGATCTGCCCCTTCTGCTTTGACACTGGAGGGGTAGAGTAGTATGAGGGCAGTAAATGAGGATGAGAAGGAAAGGAAGGAAGGAAGGAAGGAAGGAAGGAAGGAAGGAAGGAAGGAAGGAAAGAAGGAAGAGAGAGAGAAAGGGAAAGAGAAAAAGAACAGAGGAAAGAACTATTGGATTCATTCTTTTAGTTCTATCACTTTTTCGTCTTTATTTTCTTGCGTGTGGTTTCTTTGGATCCATTTTTTTTTTTTTTTGTCTAAACACCTGGGTTGGCTGCTTCATTGATTTCTGACTGTTCTTACTGTGGCCTGTCACTCCATGGAGTCGAGTGGGATTCAAGGGGTCTTCTGTATCCCCAGCCCAGCCCATGCACATGAATCTTTTTGTTCCACATAAGAGGTCTTTGGCTTGTCCCATGGATGCTTCATCATTTTGTAGAAGTCGGTGCTTTGACAGGTCTCCCCAAAGTTCCCAGATCTCTCCATGATTTTGATATTTAGTATTTTCTGTTTTCCTGGAAGACCGAGTTGCCATTATTGTTTAGTGTCCTTCATGTATTTGGCTCATTTCAGAGTGGAAGAAAGGTAGAGACGCCTTTGATCTACCATCCAAAATCCAAAATCCAATGTACTAATTATGTAGGGTTTGATTTGGGCAAACTATATTATTGGCTGCTAATTTTCAACAAGTTTGTGCAACTTGTGGGAATAGCTGCTTGCCTTGTCACTTGCTTAAAACAGTCCTCAGAACTGTCATCCTCATCTTCATTTTTGACAAATTAACTGTACTCTACCATTAGAAATAACAAACGGGGGGGCCTGGGTGGCTCAGTCAGTTAAGGGTCTGCCTTCGGCTCAGGTCATGATCCCAGGGTCCTGGAATGGAGCCCTGCATTGGGCTCCCTGTGCAGTAGGGAGTCTGCTTCTCCCTCTGCTTGCCACTCTCCTTGCTAGTGTTCTCTCTCTCTCTGACAAATAAATAAATAAAATCTTAAAGAAAGAAAGAGAGAGAGAAAGGAAAGAAAGAAATAAAGAAAGAAAAGAAGGAAGGAAGGGAGGGAGGGAGGGAGGGAGGGAGGGAGGGAGGGAGGGAAATAGCAAACAGACAATTCTAGTCTGATGCATTAGCGATTTAAAATAACACTTTTCTTGGGGTGCCTGGGTGGCTCAGTGGGTTAGAGCCTCTGCCTTTGGCTTAGGTCATGATCCCAGAGTCCTGGGATCGAGCCCCACATCGGGCTCTCTGCTCGGCAGGGAGCCTGCTTCCTCCTCTCTCTCTCTCTCTCCCTGCTTGTGATCTCTGTCAAATAAATAAATAAAATCTTTAAAAAAAATAAAATAAAATAACACTTTTCTTTCCACAGATGCATTTCATGAATAATGAGTTCTATACACTTGGTGGCTCAGTGTTGCTGATGACTAGAGGTGAAAGTGCCCCAGCAAAACACGGATGTCAAGGAGCGTTACCTGGAAAACAGTGAGAAATGAAAGCCTGCTGTCTGCTTCCCTGTGGAACGCAGGTTTTATGGACAAAGCCATCCAAACTCATACACTTATGAGTTGTTCGTACACTTTTCTAAATAAAACATACTCTTCATGTCCTTAAACTACAGTATCATGTTCAGAATTTAAACTTAAAACGATACATACCCTGTCAGTCTCAAAATTTTCTCCTTTTAGGCTGGTAGGACTTGAGATTAATGAAATTTAAGCTCTGAAAATGACCTACCACTCTGAGGCAGTAGCGACCATTTTATTAAAAACAGTTTGTCATTGTTAAGTGAAATGTCAAATTTTGGCTTGCAGTGGCACCCCAGGGGCAGGAGAAGGAGACCTAGCTGTTCTTCAAGATCTTATTCTTAGCACTTAGTATTGTGTTTTATGTGGTGGAAAAGTGTGATTTCCCCCCCTCTACTTATAATTTTATATATATATATATATATATATATATATATATATATATACACACACACACACACACACAATCAGACAAAATGAATTATAAGGTGCTTCTAAAAGTTTCAAGAAGATCAAAAATAGGTGCAAAGAGTTTTACTCTCATTTTAAAAGGAACATGCAATGCTTTCTACAACCCTGAGAATGCCATTAATGTCAGTGAAATGATATCTTTATTATATGAGTCATAATTCTTGGTACTGTTGAAGAGCGGAAAACTATTAATAACGTTAGGTTAATAGCATAGGTCTCTTCTTAGCTGCAAAAAAAGTGATTTTGGAATTCTAAGTCACTGACTATTTTATGATGTGGTGACAGTCCAGTAATTTCCTTAGCTCTACCTTTCTTCATTAGAAAATGTGATTTGTGTGTGGGTGTTGTCAGAATTCTGTTATTACATAAAAAGTTTCAAGACTACGTTTCCTATATTGCCTCGAGACATTTTTCTAAAATGGAAGGACTTGTATTGACCAAATTCACAGTTTGTGTTGATGAAGTCAGAAACAGTGACTAACTAATACTCTCCATATAATTAATCTGTAACGCCATCAAAGGGATCCAATCACTTATTTTGGGGTGCAATTGCTCATTACTTGCTGAGACAAAACTCATTAGCGCTCAGTGTTTACAATTTTCCTCCCTTCCCCCTTTGCTACAGAAAATCCTTTATCAGCCAAGTCCTTTTCTTCCCATTGTCTGCTCTACCTTCTAATCATGAAGAGGGAGAAGGCCATGTTGGCTGGGAAGGAGATTAAAAACACATTAAAAAAAAATTCTGGTGAGTGGGGAAAATATGGTGCTTGAGTTGGTGCTAAGAGGAGAGTAAGGGTTTTGTTTATGGGAGTTTCCTCAACAGAATTAGGAAGCAGAAGAAGGGACACTCCTGAGACCTTTAACCTTTGAGGTGCTGCGAAGCATAGACTTCTCTTTTCATTGCTATTGGTTGTTGGATTGTGCTTCTTTTAAATTTTTTTTTTTTAAAGATTTTATTTATTTGAGAGAGCAAGAGCACATGATCCGGGCTGGGGGAGCAGGCAGAGGAAGAGGGAGAAGCAGACTCCCCACTGGGTGTGGAACCCGACGCAGGGCTCAGTCCCAGGACCTTAAGATCATGCTGTGAGCTGAAGGCAGATGCTTAATTGACTGAGCCACCTGGGTGCCCCCTTGCTTCTTTAAACATGACCTCCTAGAGTGGACCCTAAGCAACGCGAGCCAGCCCTCAACCCCCATCATTTATTCAGGGTGCCTCTCTATCTAGAATGGAAAGTTTAAGCTGATAGTGATTAAGAAATCACTATTTATTTTTGAAACAGTAATTTTTAAATAAATATTTAAAGAGCAAAATGTTCAGCATGCATTACTTTGTCCTACATTATTATTTGTTATGCTTTTAGAGTCTATGATTATCATGTAATATGGTAGGGATTCTTACTGTCTTAACACTTGCATAATATTTGTGAACCATATAAACCTCTACTTTTTTTTGATAATTTTTTTCCGGTTTTAAAATTGATATTTTGAGGAAAAGTATAGAAGTTTATAAAGAAAGAAAGAAACGCCACTCATAATCCTCATAATCTGACTTTAAATTAGAGATATTTGTTGCTAAACTCTTGGCTTACATTTGTTTACAATTCTCATTTGGCTAAATATATAGAATTTTTTTTTCAAAACAAACTGTATTTAAGCTTTTACTTTTCTAATAACGTTGTTGTGGCTGGGAAATGTCATTTTAATTCAATGAACCTAGGTGAATTTTTTTTTTTTTCTAAGAGAAAAAAGGGAGAATAGATATTTGGGGCCAGCTAACTCTCTGTCAGAGGCTCCTAGCAGTGAAATACTGGATCAAAACTCCTTTGCCTTCTAGAAGGCCCTGATATAGGTAGCCAGTGTGCTCCTCAGAAATGTTCTCCTAGGGCGCCTGGGTACCTCAGTGGGTTAAGCCACTGCCTTCGGCTCAGGTCATGATCTCGGGGTCCTGGGATCGAGCACCGCATCGGGCTCTCTGCTCAGCAGGGAGCCTGCTTCCTCCTCTCTCTGACTGCCTCTCTGCCTACTTGTGATCTCTGTCTGTCAAATAAATAAATAAAAAATCTTAAAAAAAAAATGTTCTCCTACTCTTTTCTCTCCAGTAGTTCACAAGATTTCTGCCTCATCTAGCTTTTGCCAGTGTTTAGGATTATCATTGAAACAAATTGTTCAAAAATTTGATGGGAGAAAAAACCAAATCATCACTATATTTGCATTTTTGGGATTATTAGTAGCACTCAATTTCTTTCATGTGTTCTTTGGCTATGTGTATTTCTTCTTTGTGAAATGCCTTTTTTTGTGCGTTTAGCCTATTTTTGATGTATGCATTCAGCCATTTGGGGCATTATGTTGCTTGAAATTAATATCTCCAGCAAGGAGAGAGGATTTTTTTGTGCGTGGTGTTAAGGATTAAAAACAACACAAACAACAGACTTCTTCAAGCTTGTAGAAAACCTCACTGAAAAGCAACAAAATGGCAAATGTTTTGGGGCCAAATGTTTTTATAAATAAACATCATAAAAATTTTATAAACAAATTTAAATTTACATTTTTATAAATTTATATTTATATATATTTATAAATTTATATTTATATTTATAAAAATTTTTATAAATAAACATTAAAATGTTTTAACCAAATGTTATTTGGCTCCCTTATAACAGGAAATTCAAGCTCGTACTGGTGTTATGTGGATGCAGCAGGCAAGCAAAAAAGACTGGAAAATACCCTCCACATGATTAACCATGGATCCTCTAAATTCTCAGGAAGTAGCAAAGCAATGCCAGTTTACTTCTTTCCAATAAGAGCTACCCTTGCAGTTAGGTCAATAGCTCATTTCCCAGTGTGATCAGTGGGCTCAGTGCCCAAGGAAAGGCTGTCTTTCTATGGGAGGGTGTCTGGAGCTCTCATCTAGTGCCCGGGGTTGGAAGGAAATACACAAATGAGATGAGAAATGGGAGCTCCTCCTCCTTCTGCTTCTTGCTTGCATTTATGTGTCACTGTTAACCAGACCGTCCTTCAGCACATTTTCATTCAAATGTTCCAAGTGGAAAGGGGGTAGAATTCTCAGTGTGCTTTCAACCTTTGCTCTTTGGCTTCAAAGTCAAGCTTGTATCAAGTGGTCATCATAAGAAAATGTGATTGTGTTTTAACTGCAGAGACCTAAGAACCTGCAGCCCCCAATGCCTCCTTGCCAACTTCTCAGCCATCATGGCGGTGAAAAGGAGGCTCGCCAAAAATACATGAGTCTCGTTTGGTGGTTCTTAGGCAGGATCCCTCATAGTATGGTTGAGAATAAAATACACCCATCTGTCTGCTGCAGCTGTGGGCAACAGTTCATCAATCCAAGCAAAAGTTGACCTTTCTGGTGAGTATACATTTAATGTAGAAAAATATTTCTATAAGTGGGTGACTCACTTGGTAAGTTGGTTGATCACTCACAGGGTCATCCAACTTAAGCTGTGTGTACCCCAAACCCACTGTGTGATACAACTTCATGAGAGATACGCACACTACACACAGTTAATAGTTGTTTATCTGTGTCTAAAGGCAACTGACTGGGTTGGCTTCAAAATGGATGATCTCAACTGTGACTTGAACAGTGAAGTAAATCGTCATCTAGAATTTCCAAAGAAGTAAAAAAAAAAGCTCTTATTTTTGATGGGTATAACTTTCTAATTTCAGAGTTACCTTTTGATTTTTCTCTCTTCCATAACTTATGAGAATTAACTATTTGATGATAAATTACATAGAATTACTGTCTTGGGGGTTTGGGGCTGTATGTGACCAAACACCCATCATTCACACTAAACTGAGAAAGCCATGACACTCCTTCTAATCAGATAAATATTTCTGAAGCAAATAATCTCAAGTTGCACTTCAGGTGGGATTTGCTATAATTTTGAAATGTTTCACTGGTGAACAAGTATTGAATAGCAGGGGAATTTCAGTTTCTGTAGTTTTATTACATGCTTATTCTCTTCTAAGCCTATAATATCCCCAAACTGAATTTTTATTCTCCTGCCTCTTTAGACAGCAGAGCTGTGTCCCAGTTGATTAATAGATCAAGACTTGCAGAATATGGCTGTACTTCCCTGCTTTATTATTGACTTTTTGTTCCTTCCCAACAAAAGCCACTTAATTTTTCAATTTCTAGATCTCTATATAAAAAGGAGGTCACAGAGCACTTAGAAATATTGCATTGTTCTGGTGTTCTGATGCTTGAATTATCAAAATGAAATCATATTAAATGACTTTGTGTAATTTTTTTTCTACATCCTAGAATACCTTGCAACCATTAAAAATTCTCCACCTGCCCGTAATAGGGAGCACCAAGAAATGGTGAGACAGGTTTCAAGGTCATGGTGGAGATACTGAAAAGCCCAGAATCTGATTAAATTGATTAAAGTTTAATCAAGTTAAAATTTTCGAGTAAGCCAAGGTTTGTGTGTGTGAATATAGAGTCTCAGTCCTGAAAACTTGACATGAGCTTGAATTTTTCACCATTATCAACATTTCCCTTAGCTAAGACTTATTGCTTTGAGGCAACTTACCTAGGTATAATGGTACCAAATAATTTTGATAATTTATCACCGTCATGTAAGGTCCCAGCCTTAATAGATACTTTTGAGCTGGGGGCGGGGGGTGGTGGTGAAGATCAGAGAAAGAGATGTTAGATTCCAAAGCAGGCAGCTCAAGGAGGGCAGGTGAGAGTAGATACAGAGGGGCACTTGAAAGTCTCCTAGAAAAGGAGCAGCCACCAAGAGGGAAGGGGAAAACCCCAGCCACCGACCCACACAGTATTTCCCTTATATTAACCATGAGGACTTTGGGCTGTGGAAACCACGATGTGGTTCTAGGAGTCTCTCAGGGGCTGAACACAAGGATCTTTTCCACTGGAGATGGTTTTTCCTCTTGCACATGAAAGTCTTGTGGATGACGGAATGCTTTTGAGTGTGGCTTTAAATGAGAGTAAAAGAGGTTTTCCTCAGAAAATAAGAGAATTCTATTGAAGAAGAGACTGTAGAAGAAAAAAGTAAGATATAATCACAGGATAGAATGTAATGAATATCAATGGGTCTTCGAAGAGTGATCACATGTCTGCCTTGTGAAGGAGCTCCTCCAAGCCTACATGTCATTGTTTACTTTAATGGGTTGTGGGGTTAAGAAAAAAGAGGGGGTTGCCTAAGAAGCAATTCGTTATTTCAAGCGCTAAAGAAAAGTCAGGAGGCACATCCAAAACTGTTTGAGGATCTACTTTGGAAAATGAAAATTTTGCTAGTGAGGGAGGTCCCTGAGACGTAGCAACCTTGTGTTCAGACTTTGTCAACTGTTACTTACAGTTTTGTCCCTCCCTCGGTTTCCCAAGGATTAATTTTCATGATCAAATTCACTGGTGTGGAGGGGAAGGATGTAGAGTCAGGGGAGGTCATTTCCTTAAATATTGCTTTCTAGGTGGCAAAGGTCACCTGACAGTTAACCAAGGGTCAAATTGAAGGTTCTAGATCTTGGCAAAAAAGTGGGAAGTAGGGACACCTGGGTGGGTCAGTTGGTTGAGCATCTGCCTTTGGCTCAGGTCATCATTCCGGGATCCTGGGACTGAGTCTCCCTGCCACTCATGCTCTCTCTCAAGTGATAAATAAAATCTTAAAAAAAAAAAAAGTGGGAAGTGGATTGCTATGTTTTTTTGAGGCTTGTGAAATAATCTGGCTGCTGTGGTCAGCTATATTGCATAAGCTAGGGGTAACTTAAAATCTCACAAAGTTTAACTAAGAAAGTCTACAGTGGGGGTGGGGGGAAAGGGAAACTGTGGAAACTGCAGCTTAGAAGGTCATTCTCAAGGCACCTCACAGTTGTTCTAACCAATCACTCTGACACCTAACATGGCCGAATCATGATGGGCAGCTTTTTCTTGTAATCAGATGAAGTTCCTTGTTATTTTGTTTTAAAACTTTTATAAACTTTAACACAATATCATGATCAATTAAAACTCCCTAGGTGAAAGCAATTATTAACTTAAGCTGGTATTTAAACTATAGATCCTAGTTACTTTTTTTGGAATTCTGTAACACTTGACTTGATGTATTAGGAACTAGGGTCCTATGGAGCCGGTTAGAGGCTCATTCTAATGAGATTGAGAGCATGAGAGATGCTCTGTTTTGTGCCACAAAGAACTTCTAGCTCCATCAACTGTAAATGCAATGGTATAAATCTAGCACCTCTAATGAGAAGTTCGCTTAAAGTACACAGTCTGTCAATGGTGAGTCAGCAGCCGCAGAGAAACATACCGGGAGGACATGCTGCTGGCGGATGAAGGCTTTTGGTAGAAGTTACAAGTCTTTCAGGTGCTGGGGCACCATCCTGAGTCCTGAGGGTTGCTCCCTGAAAGTCATAACCACCCCTCAGCCCACTGGTCTCTATTGCACCACCCCACTGCTAATGACCCGTAGAATCCTAGAAGTCACAAGGCCAGGATCTGAATGGTTGAGTTCAGAACTAAGGAAACTGAGGACCAGAGATGCTTGACTGTAAGATGTCAATATGGCCAATGGGAGGTAAGAATGTAATCAGAGGCCAAGGGACACTTTGTTCCACTGTGCGAAAGACAGGACATCAAGACCATAACTAGGTCATATTCACCACAACCAAACCTGTACTTAGTATGGCCAATGCACAATGAGTAATGACAACCATAACACTGAACACAGCTTCTAAAGGTACTTCATCTGCTTTCTAGGCATGAATTATATTCTGGGGAAAGCTGGCATGTCCTAGTGTGAAGCGTATATGGACATTGGATCAGATTCCAGTTCAGGTGGTGGAATGGTCACATGGTTCAAACTTTGAAGCTCAGTCCTTGGAAGCCCAGACTGTTCTGGTCCATCCCACAGTTCTGCTCCTGGAGCTGGGGTCACAGCCCGACCACGTGGGTCAGGAGGATCTGGGAGCCAGCAGGGTTATGAGGTAGTGCCTGGGAAGGGAAGCAAATGGGGCCATGGCAGCTGTGTCTCCAGTGTGAGCAGCCGCATGGAGTAAGGCTCAAGACCACAGCAGGCGGGACCTGCCCTGTAGGTCCCCGCTTTCACACCGCACCGCCGCCTGGACTAGACTGGAGCAACCCCACCAGGTCTCCCAGGGATCCCTACTGTGGATGGCGGCACTGGAGGAACATAAACAGGAATATGAGGCAGATGGAAGCCAGCTTTGTGAGGAGTATCTATTAATATGTGAACATCAGGATTTCTAGTTCTTGATATGCCATGAATTAATTTCCTCGATGGAGAGTATGTCATAATAAATCAGAGTCTCGGTTTTCTGCCTCCTAGAGCCAATGTTTCGCTTCCTTTGGGATAAACGGAATGGCCAACCACACAGGAGGAAGAGGACTCTCTGGATGCATTTGTAAAGAACGCCGATTTGGAAAAGAAATCCCAAACGTTATGGTTGTCGTAAGCGTAACACCACGTGGCTTATCTGAGGAAAACTGCTTCTGGGAAACTGGCCTCGAGGAGCATAGCTGCTCAAGAGAAATGTCTTAGATTTGAGGAGAAGATTTGTTTTAAAGACCCTTCGTCCTCCTTCATTCTGACTTTTTTCATTTGTTGGTTTCATTTTGATAAAAGCTGTTTTTCCACACCATTCACAGGTTTGCTAAAATTTGTTTGTCATTTTATTTTTCATTCAAAGGGTTAGGCCTCTGAAACTCTCTAATGTCTGGTATCCACAGCTTGAAGGTATCCTGACATAGAATGCTTTAGTTTTATCTTCCAAAGAGACATTTAGAAACGATCCTAGGCCTCACCAGGAGCTGAAGCAATGTTCTCTTATTAAAAAATATATTTTTCTACCACACTGTTGTAGAAAGAAATTGTAAGTACAGTGATGATCTGGTTATCAGACCCCCAGTTTCAGACAAAAGACTTTGGCACTTTGAAAAATGTTTTATATCCCCAAAGTACCTACAATATTAATCAGGATATTTGCATTTGGGACAGAAGTGTGCTTCTTTTCTCCTACAAAAATTTACTGGACAAAACAAAGGTATTAACAGGGAGTTAATCCTTGAAATTAAAAACAAAATCTGAAAAAAAATTAGAGTTTTGTCTTTGGCTTCACATCTTTGTATTACTCCCAATACCATTACCACTGGGCGTTTATCTCGTACTCTTGACATATATGACCTTGCTTAATCTCCTTCTTTACTCTGTGCATTGGGTATTGTATTAGTTTACTGAGGCTGCCATAATGAAATAGCACAGAATGGGTGCCTTAAGCAACAGAAATTGATTTTCTCGCAGTTATGGAAGCTGGAAGTCCTAGATCAAGGTGCAGGCGGGGTTGGGTCCCGCTAAGGGCCTCTCTCCTTGGCTTGCCAAAGGCTGCACTCTTGTTGCTTTGCCACTGGTTCTTCTTGCAGAAGCACTTGGTGTCTCTTCTTATAAGGGCTCCAGTCAGAGTGAATTGGGGTCCCATCCTAACAGCCTCATTTTAATTTAATCACATCTTTAGCTGTTCTCTCTAAATACAGTAACATGTTGAGGTACTGGGAATTAAGATTTCAACACCTGAATTTGGGGGACGTGGACATTTCAGCCCATGACAGGTGTCATCTCCATTTTACAGTTGAGGAAACTGAGGCCCATGGAAACAAGTCATCAGATTCTTACTACACTGATTTTACTTAAATATCTAAGAAAAATAAAGTTAGATTCAGCCTCCTATTTTAAATCACATAGAATATGTATATATATATGTATGTATTTCAAAGATTTTATTTATTTATTTGACAGACAGAGATCACAAGTAGGCAGAGAGGCAGGCAGAGAGAGAGGAAGGGAAGCAGGCTCCCTGCTGAGCAGAGAGCCCAATGTGGGGCTCGGTCCCAGGACCCTGAGATCATGACCTGAGCAGAGGCTTTAACCCACTGAGCCACCCAGTCGCCCCAGAATATATTTTAAACCAATACTGGAACCTAGCTACCCTTTACCTTTACCCTAACCTTACCCTTTACCTTCCCTATTTACTGAGTTTATAGGTTTTTTAAAATTATTTAGGATAAACGAATCTGAGACTTTAACTCACCAAAGTTAACTTACCTTCAAACTGTAGAATTCATTGGAGACATAAAATAAAACATTTAAGGTACCAGAATTTCTAATATTATGCATTGTAAAACTCTAAGATTCAGTTAGCTTTTTAATAGGTACATTTTTTTTCTTATTTCTTTTTTCTATGCTTATGAAGCCATAATGATTCTTGTTCTGCCACTTACTAGCCATGTGACCTGGGGCAAATTATTTAATAGTGTGGTGTGTTAGCTTCTTCATTCACAGAATAGTGATATTAATAATTTCTGCAGTTGAGATTGTTATAAAAAGCAAATGAGTTAATATATGTAAAATACTTAGAGTTGCTCCTGGCATGCAGAGTAAATACGTATTAGGTGTGAACAAATATTATTACAATATCTATGTGTATATATCATATATATCATTTTGTTTACAAAAGCAGGATCGTACACTCTACCAGTAACGATCAATGCATTGTTTTCCATTCTTCTTTGTCCTGCTTAGAGATACTGTAGCCACCGTATGACAATATCTCCTTTGCCAGGTGGCAAAATTTTAGGTTTTGCTAATAGAGGGCACTGGGGAGACAGCACAGGCTTGATAAGTGAAGGGGTTTCTCTTTCATGGAAAAGCACAGCAAAACCAAAATAATCCAGTTAAAAAAATGGACATAAGACATGAATACACATTTTTCCAAAGAAGACGTACAAATAGCCAGCAGACACATGAAAAGATGCTCAACCTCACTCATCATCAGGAAAATGCAAATCAAAACTGAAATGAGATTATACCTCACACCTGTCAGAATGGCTGAAATTAAAAACACAGTAAACAAGAGGTGTTGGCCAAGATGCAGAGAAAGGGGAACCTTCTCGCTCTATTGGTGGGAATGCAAACTGGTGCAGCCACTCTGGAGAACAGTATGGAGGTTCCTCAAAAAGTTAAAAATAGAACTTCTCTGTGAGTAAGCAATTACACTTCTAGGTATTTACACAAACCATACAAAAACACTAATCTGAAGGCACACATGCACCCCGATATTTATAGCACCACTATCAACAATAGCCAAATTATAGAATGAGCCCAAATATCCATGAACAGATGAATGAATAAAGCAGAGATGGTGTATCTATATATAATGGAATATTACTCAGCGACAAAAGGGAATGAAATCTTGCCATTTGCAATGATGTGGATGGAACTAGAGGGTATTAGCCTAAGTGAAATAAGTCAGTTAGAGAAAGACAATTATCATATGATCTCACTCATATGTAGAATTTAAGAAACAAAACAAATGAACATGGTGGGAGCGGGGAAGGAGAGGCAAACTAAGGAACAGACTCTTAAATATAGAGAACAAAATGGTGGATCCTGAAGGGGAGGTGGTTGGGGGGTGGGTTGAATAGGTGATGGGGATTAAGAAGGGCACTTGTGATGAGCACTGAGTGTTGTATGTAAATGATAAATCACTGAATTCTCTATCTGAAATTGATATTACACAGTTTATTAACTAACTGGAATTTAAATAAAAACTTAGAAAAAAAAAGAGAGAAAAGCACAGCTGCAGGGGCTTGCAGAAGACTTACTGGTACTTACTCTGTAGGAAATTTTGTGGGCACCCTCGTGGACAGCTTTCTGCTCAGCAGCCCCCACTTGCTGATTGCAGATGAGCTCTGGCCTCTGACACCCCCAGAGAACTTCTCTACCGTCAGTGGGAAGAACCACACCTTCTTCAGCTAATTCTGATTCCCCACTGTGCTGTGGTGGTGAGGAGAGGAGTCTCACATTTGTTCCTTGGGAACTAATAAATATATTTTTTATGAACTTATAGTGGTTTCTGAGTGCTGCTGTAACAAATTAGCACAGACTTAGTGACTGAATACAACACCTGTTTATTATCTTACAGTTCTGGAGGTGGGATGACCAAAATTAACATCCGTGGGCTGAAACCACGATGTGGGTGGAGCTGCCTTCCTTTGCGGAGGCTATAGGAGTCCGCTTGCTTCCATTCTCCAGCCTCCCCAGGCCGTCCCATTCCTTGTGATCCCCCCTCCTCTTCCAATCCAGCAATGCCAGGCGGCCTTCCTCTCATGCTGCCATCTCTCCGGTTCTGCATGCCGGCCTCTTTGTCTCACTTAGAAGGACTGTGGTGATTACCTTGGACCCACCTGGATCATCCAGGATCCTCTCCCCATGTCGGTGTCAACGGAGGAGCAACCTCTATTCCATGGCCACTTTGCTTCTCCTTTGCCAGCTACCCTAATGTACTGTGTTTTCTGGGGTTGGTTAGGACACGGGCGTCCTTGGGAGCCCATTACTCTGCTACCACAGCTTTTCAGTTTACTTCATCTGTCCTCTTCCCTTTGTTTGTGTCTGTCATTTCCCTTCTATGGTCTCCTTGGAACTGTCGTCTTCAGCTGGCTTCTAATCCTGGCTATGTCTACATCTATAGGAACACGGCTTTCATGGAGGTTGATACTTCATTAAATATTTAAGTGGACCATGCTGTCATTTTTCTAGAAATTAAGCATATATTAGAAATGCCAACTAAAGACTTTTTTTTTTGACACAAGAAGAGCCCATGATATATTTTTAAGTGGAAAACGCCTTTTACAGTACAGCTAAAACATAACTGAGAAAAGAAATTATTTTTTACTTTACTTGCCTCCTTACCCCTATACTATTTGTTAAATGTCTACCTCCAGCTGAACCGTCAACCTATTGACGTTTTTTACTGTTGTAGAACAAATATTATTCCCTTGTAGTTATACAGGAAAAGCTGCCTGAGCAAGCTGAAATAGCTCAGTTGGGAGAGCGTTAGACTGAAGATCTAAAGGTCCCTGGTTCAATCCCGGGTTTCAGCAGTTTTTTTGATGCTTATGCTAAATGTACTTTCTGGCAGTATTGAACAAAATGTAAGCTGTAAGGGGAAAATTAGGTTCTCATGCAGATTTCTGGGGTGGATCATTGGCTTTTTAGGGAGGAGTGGTGTCAGGAGTCTTGGGGGGCCTTTTTTTTTTTTAAAGATTTTATTTATTTATTTGACAGACAGAGATCACAAGTAGGCAGAGCAGCAGGCAGAGAGAGAAGAGGAAGCAGGTTCTTGGGGGGCCTTTTTGTATAAACCCACTAGCACTGTTGAACTTCCTGAGTGTGATAGTAATAGCTGACTTATCTAGAGTACTTGCTAAGTGTCAAGATTTCTTCTAAGCTCTATGTAGCTAACTTATTTAAAATGACCACTAAGGGGAACCTGGGTGGCTCACTCAGTTAAGCCTCAGACCCTTGGTTTGACTCAGATCATGATCTCTGAGGTCGAGCCCCATGTCAGGCTCCATGCTGGGGTGTGGAACCTGCTTAAGATTATCTCTCTCCCTCTGTCCCTGCCCCCCACCTCTTTTTTTTTTTAAAGATTTTATTTGATAGAGATTACAAGTAGTCAGATCCCTGCCCCCCCACCTCTTAAAAAAATGGCTTTTAAAATTCTCAATAGCTACTTGTTAACTAAACAAAGTATGTGTCTGGGGTCTGAGATATGGTAGGTATAGAGTTAATGATTTTTACTTTGAGCATCATTATTATTTCTATTGGCTAGGAACTTCAGAAGCTAGAACTATGAGATGTGAGTTATTTCTTCTTTTTGTGTGGGGGGGGAGGGAGGAGGTGGCTCACACATCACTTCCAATTGATGTGAGTTATTTCTTTTTTCTTTTTTTTTTTTTTTATTAGAGAGAGATCACAAGTAGACGGAGAGGCAGGCAGAGAGAGAGAGAGAGAGGGAAGCAGGCTCCCTGCTGAGCAGAGAGCCCGATGCGGGACTCGATCCCAGGACCCTGAGATCATGACCTGAGCCGAAGGCAGCGGCTTAACCCACTGAGCCACCCAGGCGCCCCGATGATGTGAGTTATTTCTAATGACCTTCACCCCGCCATCTGATAAGGTGGTATTAAAGATCATCATTTCCCTCCTGATTATTTTTAAAATCTGTATTAACAATTCCTTGCTTTTATATGGTCAATGCAAAAGCATATTTTCCCACTGGGCTTTAGTTTTGCAGAATGGGATTTAGCTTCTATTCCAAAGGTCTTCCCTGAGTTTACAGGCAGCCGAGGGTGGAGAGGGGTCTTTGAGTCTCTGAAACGGAGTGCAAACTTGCGTGTTTATATACACATTTCCCTAGGAAGACTGTCCACAGGTATCAGACTCTAGGTTTGTGACCTAGAAAAGGTTTAGAAAAGTGACACAGAAGATTTCCTCATCACAACAACTTGCTGATAATTTGTGACTCGACCTTTGAATTTTGCCAAGGTGTCGAGTGATAAGACTTTCTTGATTATTGTGCTTGCCCCTTGCTCAACACTATCTACTGAGAGGTGGATTTCAGGAGGGAGCCCAGACTGTCAACAAACTTCCTTCTGTTTGGGTGGTGGTCTTGGGGACAAATTTTCCATAGTGAAGCCAATTTGACCATTTTTGGAGGCCTCCTGCTACTTTGGGGTACGCCCCATGACCCACCTCCATCACTGGGTTTAATCTGTTGAGGTGGATCTCATGCTCCTAATTGTTTCTTTTCTGGGGGAGATTAAGGATGAAATCTCCATGTTCCCTTTATTATTCAACTTTAAAAAAAATCTTTCATTCTTGATGATGGCATTTGTAGACAATCTGGATGTCCAAAAGCAACACCAGGAAATGACTGCCTGTTCTTCCATCTTCATATTATTGAATGTCTATCACCTATATGACATCACCATGACTTGGCCATGCTTTGGTAAAGAGGTAGTGTTTTCAATTAAAGCCAGGCATTCTCTACGCTTTGAGGATTTACATAAAGTACAAGTGTTGCAGGTTATTCTCTTTCAATTCCTCTTTTCCCCCAAGAATTTAGCCACACTTCCAGAAAATCTGCCCCCTGAAGAATGAATTGGCTCAGGAACTGAGCTCCCATGATGAGACTGGAGCAAGAGATAGGGTTCTCATGGAAGTCTGACAGCTGAAGGACTGAGTCAAGTGCATGGAGAAACATCTAGGTTCCAACAACAGCGTCCACTTCCAAATGTGAAGTCCGTTGAGATAGAGGCAGGATCTGGGCCAAAGGGATGAGACCAAGCATTCTAGGCTAGGCCAGGGAGTCTCAGAAAAGTGGGTGAGGAGCAAGCTTTCATGGATAACAGGGTTAGGGTGGTATTAAGGGCTGTGAACAAGATGGAAAATACTTTTCATTCTTCTCAGTAATCGCTACACTTTTATTACATGGGATTCGGACTCTGAACTATTTGTATGTGTGTACACACACACACACACAGTAGTGTTGGTATCTAAAGGGAATGTGGATTGTATTGAACAATATAACTGGAAAGAGAATCAAGTATTTAAAAATTTTTTTATATTGTTTTTATGATTATAAAAAAGTACAAACTACTGAAACATTAACATTTTTATGGAACTGTATTGCTTAAAAAGTAAAGATAAGTCTAATCCCAAATCTAGTATCTATTCCTTTTCCAGACTCTTACTATGCACTGCATGTAAAATGAATGTATATAAACATAAATGCACTTATATTTTATACAGAATTAGACCATTAGGTCATAATATTTTTCCATAATTTCCAAACAGCAAGACTGAATACCTAAAATAATAGTGAAACTTTATTTTTTTTGTATGTTTCCTTTTCAAGTTTATTTTAATGGAAATAAAGTAAAATATTAAAGGAGCCAAAGACATGAAAACTCAAGCCCCAACTATAGCATAATCCAAAATTCTAAAAAAAAAACCATACTTTACAAAATCTTAAGTGATGGGGGCAAATGGGTCTCATTAGTAACGGAAACATTTATTGAATATCTTTTCTGTGTCAGACTCCATTTTGAGCAATTTACAGGATTTAGTTCATTTATTTATTTTTAAGATTTTATTTATTTGACAGAGAGAGACATCGCAAGTAGGCAGAGAGGCAGGCAGAGAGAGAGGGGGAAGCAGGCTCCCCGCTGAGCAGAGAGCCCGATGTGGGGCTCGATCCCAGGACCCTGAGATCATGACCTGAGCGGAAGGCAGAGGCTTTAACCCACTGAGCCACCCAGGCACCCCAGGACTTAGTTCATTTAATCAGTGATGAAAAATGCAAAAAGCAAGCAGCAAATAAGCATTTATAGCAATTTTAGAGTATTATAGAGGGACCGGTCTATGTTCTATGACGTTCTATGGAGGAGAAGGAGTTAACAATGTCGCAAAGTCCAAGCAAGAACTGGTGGGGACTGGCAGTGCGCAGAGCATCTAGAGAAAATGCTGCCATTATCTTTTTACGGTCAGAGACCATAAACCGTCTACGTGAGTACAATCTGTTCATTAATATGTATATGTATATGTATATTAAGGTAAGTGGTGATAGTTTATATATCTGTCATTTAACTCATATTGATCATAAAAATACCAAACTTGTTCTTTTAATTTCTCATTCTTAGTGTGGTGTTTAATTCACAATGATACAAATCACTTTTATAATCTTTATTATTATTAATTATAATTTTCATGAAATCACTTTAAAAACTCCAAAGGTACTTAGAGTCAGTCGGAATTACCTTTATAAATCATTCTCTTTGAAAATGTGTAATGTTGGCTAGAACTGATAACTTGGCCAGTCTAAACTCTTTCCTGTTGGAAAGAGTATAACTGTTTAAAGCCTAGTATTTCTTCCAGGACGAATTCATTTTGTTTCTACATTTGGGATCTGTAATCAGCAGAGTGGAAATTAAAATTGTGTTCATGCTTTTCTTTCCCTCAGAGTCTGTGAAACTCTCCCAATTAA
This sequence comes from Lutra lutra, assembly GCF_902655055.1. Classification (NCBI taxonomy): domain Eukaryota; kingdom Metazoa; phylum Chordata; class Mammalia; order Carnivora; family Mustelidae; genus Lutra; species Lutra lutra. The sequence continues at coordinate 33,903,460 of NC_062280.1, read as the reverse complement.
CTCCAGAATGGATTTAACCTAATTCCTGAAAAGTCTGGTGGGTAATTTTATGGAGGTTGTTCAGTGTCCTAGAGACAAAAGAGATCTTCAGGTAAGTTAATGGAGGAAGAGAAGGACTGTGAGATAAAGAAAGAATAGGAAAGAAAAAGTGGATAACCACTTTTTTTTTTTTTAAGATTTATTTATTTATCCCAGAGAGAGAGAGAAAGAAAGAGAGAGAGAAAGCATGTGCATAGGAGCAGGTGTGAGGGGCAGAGGGAAAGAATCTTTTAGCAGACTCTGTGCTGAGCAGGGAGCCTGATGCAGGGCTCAATCTCACAGCCCTGAGATCAGGGCCTGAGCCAAAACCAAGAGTCAGATGCTTAACTGACTGAGTCACCCAGGTGCTGTATGAGAAAGTGAGTATCCTCTTAGGAAAGGGCTCAGAAATCAGGAGTAGATTAGAAAAATTAGGCTGGAGAGCCTATATTCCCAGATACACAGGGTGTGGGCATCTCCTAAGGAAGGAAACTAAGGAACACGGATCTCCAGTCTTGAGAACCTCTAATGGTTTAACTGAATTGGCACAAGTTCAAGGACAAGCACATCTTCTACTATGTTATTCTAAAATTGTACATTTCCATTTTTTAATCATGTTTTGCATTAAAATCTGGAAAAACTAGGGGTGCCTGACTGGCTCAGTTGGTAGAGCATGCTCTTGATCTCAAAACTGTGAGTTCGAGCCCCATGTTGGATGTAGAGATTACTTAAAAAACAAAATCTTTTTAAAAAAGTTTAAAAACTGTAGAAGTTATTTCAAAACCTACAACAGTGATTACTGTGTTCTAAAACAGAACCACTTATTGGTTTAAAAAAGTTGAGAAAGTTGTCCTGACTAAATGGGAAACCACAAACTTACTCTATTTTCTTTTTTCCCTTTCAAGGTTGTCTCTTATTCTGCCTTTTAAATAATTTCCAAAAAAAATAAAACAAGATGAAACCAGAGAGGGAGACAAACTTTAAGAGATTCTTAATCACAGGAAACAACCTGAAAGTTGCTGGAGGGGAGAGGGTGGGGGGATGGGGTTACTGGGTGAGGAATATTAAGGAGGGCTCATGATATAATGAGCACTGGGGGTTATACAAGATGGATAAATCACTGACCTCTACCTCTGAAATCAGTAATATATTACATGTTAATTAATTGAATTTAAATTAAGAAAACATCAAAAAAATACATAGTTTCCATGTTTAGGTTCTTTTCAAAAGAAAGCTCATAGGAATGATTAAATACAGCCAATGGAAAAGAACGGTGCCATGTACCCAACCCTCTCAAGAACATCACTCCAAAAATATAATTTCAAAAACTCTGAAATGTGTGAAACCATCTATGTCTACTTCCTTCCAAATGAAATATACCTGGATAATTTTGTTTTACTGATGAAGATCACAATTATTCTCCTTTTTCTTTTAGAAGTAGCCTTGATGTTTTTCTCCTAGGATCATTAAGGGTAGATCGTACAAACCCTATATAATTTACACATTCTTCACTCAGTCCGCATGCTGGGCCTGAGTTTTTCTATCAGTTTAGACAACTGAGTTGACCTAATATGCCTTTTTTTGGCTCTATGGATATGTAAGATCCGTATCTACCATCAGTGCCTTTCCCTGTCAGTTACACTGGGGAGGATTCTTAGCTTCCTTTATCCACATGTCACTAATTTTATGCTCATCAATCTTGCCTTCTGATGAAAAGGAAAGGGGGTTCACTTACTTTATTTCTGGGACATTACATCTCCCTATCATCTGGCAGTAACTCTCTGCAAAGATGACAATCAATCCAGGACACACTGGCTAACCTACAGTGATTTGGAAAGCCTTTCAGAGGTTATTTTGCAAAGCTGATAAAATTGTTCTACCAGAAGACCAAGAATACGCACCTTGCTCTTTTGCCAATTTATTGGGACTTGTGATAAAGTAAATTTGCCCAGAAGTGAACATTTATGCTCCCTGACTAGTTCCATACAGTTAATGAATAACGTCTTCTGTAAACCAGGGCTTAGTTGGCTTCAGCCCTGTCCTCAGTAGTTTCTGTTCTTCCTTCTCTGTAATCCTCACAACATCCCCATGTCAGCCCCATTTTATAGAGGAGGAACCCAGATATAAGGAGTTTCAGTGGCTTGCCTAATGTCTCACGGACGATGGGTCAGGTTAGCTTTTATACTTGTCTGACCTCCAAACCCTGGTTTACTTGTTCTGCAATGTCCCTTCCTGGATGACTGTTCTGTCCATCAATTCTGCATGTCATCAGATTAGATTAAAGGGTCTGTATTAACTGCATAATTTCATCCTTACCTTCTTTTCCTAAATTAAATGTTCGCACTGTCATGGAGACAGCACTGATTTACTGGTACCGATTACGTGTTAGGCACTCAGCTGGACAGCTCCACATACTTTCATTTCCTTGTAATGACAGCTCTGGAGGCAAGCATTATTATCCTCAGCTCTAGGGTAAGGACATTGATGTACAGAGAGGTAATCCATCCGTGGTCACACAGTGGACTAGGGACAGGGCCAGGATTCAGCCCATCCATGCTGATGCCACAATAATGTCTTCCTGGAGCTGATAGTGTCATTTGATGAACCAATGTTCTAATTCACATCTATGCTTTGCCCTTCACCAACCAGGCAGCACATGTTAACTTGTCTTTTTGTTTTTTTTGTTTGTTTGTTTTTAACAAACCCACACTCCATGATTCTGGGTGGAGTCTTACAGAAAATAACTAAAAGTGACATTTTGAAGGATTAGAACTTTCTCTTTGATCCTTAATTTTTTCTCTCATTTGCCAAGTCTCCTCCTCCTCCCCCTCCCTCCTCCTTCTATTCCCCTTCTTCTCCCCTTCCTCGTCCCCCTCCTTGTCCCCCTCCTCCTCCCCATCCTCCTCTCTCTCCTCTTCTTCCTCCTCCTCTTCTCCTCTTCTCTCTTTTCTTCCTCCTCCTTCTCCTCCTTCTTCTTCAAGGAAATATATCTTTTGTTTTAGGACATAGAACTCAGAACAGTCTTGAACACGAGGGGGTCAGTAACTGCAAATTTCAAACTTCCATGAAAAAAAAGTAATCTTTCTTCTGAGAACACACTCAAGTTACATATGAAAGTTCCACCTGCACTAAAGGATAGAAAGTAGTTTGAACATCTTATGGTTTCCTTTATCTTGACCCAAACATGTATTTCTACTCTGAAAATTGCCCTTTGTTTTTGGAGAGCCCCCAGAGAACTGAGGAAATGCCACTTATTCCAGAACACCTCATCCAGCACCATTTACACATTATGCACTCAGCAAATATGTTATTGAGACTTCTTCCCCCTGTTCAACCAAAAACATCTTATCCTGTGCCTAGTAAAAATGGGTGTCAGTCATACCTTGTCAACCAACTCTGTGGAGACCCCGGATATGTAAGTTCTGTGGTGGGTGTGAACTTAGCTAGAGTTATGTTTGGCAGCTGAACCCTCTTGAATGGAAGCAAGCCAAGCCTAGGTTTCAGAGTGTGCCAGACTCATTCAAAACCAGATTTACCCTGTAGCTGAAAAGACACTACCCTGCTTCTGAGAGGAAAGGCAATTTTGGTGCCAGGTCATTTCCTCTCTTCCTTCCTTCTGACTGTCTTTAGATCACTGGTCATTCCTGCTGCCAGAAATGTACTCTTTTATGGTCTCCACACAAACCTCCAGATTTAGCTCAGTTCCTGGCTCCTCCCAAAGCCTCCAATAGTTATTCAACCTCAGATTCAAGCCTTCAATGATTATTCCACCTCTTTGATCTCCTATCTCCAAAGTCCCATCAGCTGCTCATGTATTATTTGTTATGTGGTATCTCATCATTCCATCTAGACTGGCTTGCCCTGAGACAGGTGTCCTGCCTTACGCTTCTATTACGTGCCACTGTCTTGAAGAGGTAGCACGTGACAGTCCCAAGTCTTTTGACTTTAGAATCTCTTGCAGATACATTATGTATTCACAGACCAAAAAGCCCTGGGATCCTGTGCCATTGCCAAAACAAGTTAGCAGTTGTACGAAAATTACACAAGAGGATTTTCAATTTGCTTTTTAATACCCGTGGAAACCCACTTAGATGAGTTGGGACTTTTGGGGGACATCGTTGACAAGCAAAAAACCAAATAAGTGATAGTCTTGCAGAGTCATCTTCCAGACCAGTAACCTGGTCATCCTCCAGTGACCTGAAATCCCATCTTATAGACTTTGTATTTTGTATTTTTATTTTGTATTTTTAAGAAGATTTTACTTACTTGAGAGAGTGAAGAGAAAGAGAGCACGAGCACGGGGCAGCACGGGGGCGGGGTGATGGGGTGGGCAGAGGGAGAAGCAGACACCTTGCTGAGCAGGGAGCCTGATGTGGGGCTCAAGTCCAGGACCCTGGGGTCATGACATGAGCTGAAGGCAAACACCCAACTGACTGAGTCACCCAGGAGCCCCTAGACAAATAAAAAATACAATTTTAAAAAATTTATATCTTTCTTGAACAACAGAAATCACTTTAGACATTTACCAGTAAGTTTCAAATTTAAATTTGGCTTAGATATGAGACGAGTCCCATGCATATTCTTTAAAAAAAATGTTGTAAAGTTGAGGTAAAATTTACACACAGTAAACTCACTCTTTTTAGTGTACAGTTTTGAGTTTGACAAACAGAAAGTCATGGAACCACCAACACAACTAGGATACTGAAGTCTTCCATCACCATCTCAGCAAATTCTACCAGACCTTTAGAGTTAACCCCTTCTCCCATGTCCAGGAAACCACTAATCAGTTTTCTGTCCCTAGTGTTACCTTTTCCAGAATGTTCTAAATGGAATTAGGCAGTGTGTGGACCTTTAAATTGGCTTTCTTTCACTTAGCGTAATGCGTTTGAGATTCACCCATGCCCTTGTGTGTGTGGATTGTTTACTCCTTTCCATTGCTAAGCATGCATATTGGTTTTATAGCGGGTGTGGGGATCTGAGATCACTCCTGATGATGTATGCACAACCATGGGCAATGCCTCCCTTTGTTCATCCTCAGTATGATAGATCGGCAATGGCTGATTCTCTAATGTTTAACAAGTACAGCTATCCATGCCAGAACCCAAGTTACAAGAAATACACCAGCAGACCCTTCTTGGGAAGGCTGGGGTGCAGGAGGAGAGGTTCAAGGGTGGTACAGCTGTCCATAGTAGAGCTATTCATGCCAAGACACGAGTTATAAGAAATACGCGAGCTGACCCTTCTTGGGAAGGCCCAGGTGCAGGAGGAGAGGTGCAGGGGTTGTACAGCTGTCCATGGTACAGTTATCCATGCCAGGACCCAAGTTACAAGAAATACACCAGCTGACCCTTCTTGGGAAGCCTGGGATGCAGGAGGAGAGGTAGAGTGTTGCCTGGGACATTAAGATTTTTACATTTGGGAGTTGAGAAACGTGAACATAGGTCACCATACTGTGCATTAATCAATCCCCTTGTGTCTGTGGGGGTGGAAATAGTATTTTTAAATAGAAAACAAACAACAAGACAAAAACCTCTGCATTCCTGTAGTTTGATTGCATATTCCTGTCAAATTGTACAAATGTAAATATAAAAAGATAATTATGGAGAAGGACGTTGACAGGAAGACAAGAGATGTTTTAGTGTTCTTAATATACTTGCCACACATCAGTTTCCAAATATCTTGTCTAAGTTAGAGCTGGCAACATTCTCAAGACTATGTTCCAAGGATGTACGTGCTTGGAAAATCCCAAATCTCTTTCCAAGACTGTTTTTCATCTTTTGCGGCCATGATTTCCCAGACTCTAGCTCTTCCCTGCTCAGCCTCTGTGGCTGCACCTGCTCTCAGGTGGGTCATTAAAACAGCCTCCTATCCTGTCTCCCAGCCTCTGCTTTGACCCCTACATTGTAACCCAGCCGCTGCAGTGATCCCTAAGCAACAAAGCAGATCTCTCATTCCTCTGCTCGAAACCACACAGTGATTGCCACTCCCCATAGAGGAAAGCCAGTGTCCTTACAATGGCATGCACTGTCCATTCCCCCTACCCCAGTCTGACACCACTCACACTATCCACCCCACTCGCTCTGGGGCAGGCACAGTAGCACTGTGCTAGTCCACGACATGCTCTTCCTTCCTACCTCATCTCCTTCAGATCTCGGCTCATGTGACCTTCTGAGTGATGCCCATTCCACCCTCCCCATAAAAATTGTAATTTGTCCTTCACCCCATCCCAGTCCTCTAGCTCACTTTTAAACTGTATTTTTTTCTCTACCTCCCAAGAGCTATAAACTCTTATAACGCCTAGCTTCCTGGTACTAGACTTCAGGTGAGTCACATTCCTAAACTGTTACTTATAATTCTGATTATTTGGTGTAGTTTCCAGCCAGGCACTATTGTGGAGGCTGGGGATGAGTGTTTTAAGACGAACATGTGCGAAGATGTAAGGGAATGTCTGAAAACGAAGCAGGAAGACAATAGGAAAAAGAAAAGGAAAAATTCAGAAGAAGCAATCTTTGAGTTCAGGCAGAAAGATGAGCAGAAGTTTGCAAATCAGATGAGGAGAGGCACGCTGTTCTGTGCAGACAAGGACAGAAGTGGAAAGGCACAGAGCTGTGGAGCCATCCTGGGGCTAGATTTGAGAAGTGAGCCGAATGAGGGTGGTATCACAGGGGTAGGAGAGAAGGTTGGACCTGTGGGTGGGGCCAGACTATTAAAGGCCTTTATACCATACCAAGGAGTCTGAACTTGATCGTTGAGTGTCACTAATGCGACTTAATTTAGAAAGTCGAGCATTTCCCAAATGCTGACTTGTTCAATATTAGGAATCTCTCTCAGCTTGACTGTGACTTCCTGGGTTAAGAAATGTTTAATTTTCTCTGCTTATTCTGAATCCAACATCTGATGTGTACACAAGGAAGTTGAAGGTCCAGAGAACAGGGTCTCTCAAGTGCATGCTTTTAGCTGATGAAGAAAGAACATTATGTATATAAACATTTTCATGTAAATATACCCACTGGTCAAGTGAAAAGTTATTTTAATGTATCATACTATCTTTAGGTGTGCGGCAAAGAAATAATAATTTAGCATATTGAAGAGATTTCTCCATGAGAAATAACAATACTGAGGTCTTTGGGTTTTCTTTTCTTTTCTTTTTTTTAAGATTTATTTATTTATGAGATGGAGGGAGGGCGAGCCAGCGTGCTCACACATGAACCTGTGGGGGGAGGGGCAAAGGGAAGGGGAGAGAGAGTCTTAGTGCCAAGCTGGACACAGGGCTGGATCTCAAGACCCTGAGATCATGACCTGAGCCGAATCCAAGGGTCAGTCACTTAACTGGCTGCGCCACCCTGGCGCCTAGAGGTTATTGGATTTTCAGTAATTCCTTTCTTAAATTGCAGAGGTTCCTTTAGTCATTTCAATAAATCAAGATTCACCGAAGACCAAGAAAAAAGATCAATCCCGGCAATCTTTCTCTTTATACTTCCTCATTTCTGCTCCCTGGGATCTAAAATTCAATCTCTCTCCAGCTCCCATACTTTAATTTTTTTTCTTGCAGTTTTTAAATTCAGCAATGTTCAGGTATCTTTGACCCTGAGTTTTAATAGCTCAGATTGTTCTGGACACAAATGAGTTCCGTGGTGCCCTAAATGCAACAGGAAGCAAGACTGTCCTTCCCATGATTCCACCGATCCCTGGAATCATAAAAGATGTCAGTGAAGATTTGCCTGGCTCTTCACATTGAAGGTGACACAGTCATGAATATCCGAAGAGATTCAAAATGAACCATCTGGTTAACTATTGGGTTTAAAAGATTTCTTACAAGTGTTTTCCCTAATCAAGTGACATGAAATTACTTTCTTTCAGGAAATCTTATAACTTATTCAAATGAGCTGTTTTGTTTAAATAAGTTTGGATGCTAGGCAAAAGGCAAGTGATGTGTCCAATGCTCGATGGCCAATGGTGTGTCCGCTTAGTTCTTAGTGCAATAAACTCTTGGGGGATGCAAGGATCCATCAACCAAAATTAACTTTTGCTTGTTGGAAATTACTGGTGAGCTTTGTAATAATCTAAACAATCCACTTATAGTACTGGATGAGGTGTTCGAGTTTTACCCTCTTGCAAAATCAAAATTTGCTGCTTGTTAAGTGAATGTGGTATTTGCAAAGCTGTTATGCTGATTTCCAGCTCAAAGGAGGGTGATTTCCCTCCTCACCCTGCAATATTTGCAGATCAATCAAAGAACAGTCAGGCATTCAATATTTGTGGGAGAGGGGGCCCCATATCTCTAGATCACTGTCAAGTCAAGACAGATGAAACTGTGGGGCTTGATGAACAGGGCTCTAGTTCAGGCTTCGTCAACAACTGCACTTACAAGTCACAGAAACTACCTGAGTCTCCTTTTTTCCTTTTTAAATCTGTAAAATAAAGGAAATAAATATACCTTACTTAATTAAAATTAAATATCTTAAAATTCTACAAAACTATAAATCATTCTTTTGTTCTTATTCCTCATAGCTGATAATTTTTTGCCTGTAACTTCCAGGGAATCAACTCATAACCAGGGGTCTTAAATCATATTAGACTCTGGAGTTAAAGAATGAGATTAATTAAAAACATTAATCTCTAAATTGGCAGGTCTAGGTATTTTTCTATAGGTTTCATTTATTGGTACCACTTGATAATTAATAAAAATAATAAGTATTTTTAGGGGTACCTGGGTGGCTCAGTTGGTTAAAACCTCTGCCTTCAGCTCAGGTCATGATCCCAGGGTCCTGGGATGGAGCTCTGCTTCGGGCTCCCTGCTCAGTGGGGAATCTGCTTCTCCTTCTGCTTCTCTCCCTGCTTGTGTTCTCTCTCTCTCCAGGAAATAAAAATCTTTTAAAAAGAAAGAATAAGTATTTTTAATAAACATCAGACAATTAAATGAGATTCGTAGGAATTGGCATGGGCGTAATAATTTTGAAATATGTTAATATGCAGCCAGGGTTAGGAAGACTTACTATATAGGTATCCTGATTTTCCTTTTCGCATTTTAGGTGAAGCCCATTGTGCAAAAATATATCTAGACCAAAATAATGATTTAGCTGAACTAACTCATGCACGAGAAAAAATCTTTGTGAGTTTCTGCAAAAGTAGCTAATGAACATAAGAGAGCTTTGAGAAGGAAAAGCTCCACTACCTGTGCAATCTGCCTTCCCATTTTCTGCTAAAACACACAACTGCAAGGATGAAGGAGAACAAGTGGAAGAACAATCAGATTTAGGGAGAGTATGTGCAAGTGTTTTATATAAATATTTCCAGTTTGTGTGTTTTATATTTTAAAGACATTTTATTAGGTTCTATGGGATGCTTAGGAACATTGAATCATCCCAACACGTAAGAAATTTGTTATACTGGAGAATCAGGGCCATGGCCTGTTTGCTGGTTGCCATAGAAACAGACTGTATGTACACTGGATTTCCTAGGATGCTGTCAATTTCATGTAATTTCATTGTCTTTAATAAAGTCCATTCATGAAATGTACATGTGTGATTCGATTGACTCATTTTGCTAGCTGTCTACCACATGTGTGTATGTGTGTGAGTGTGAGAGAGTGTGTGTGTGTGTGTTTAGGTAGGAAAACACTTTGGGCCCAGGCGCTCCTTTTTATAGTCCTTATACCCAGGGTTCTTGCCATAGATGCTCTGTGACTACATTGGCTCTTCAGCAAACAGTGCATAAAGAGCCTCTGAGAATCTCCAGGAAACACTGGATCCCAGTCTTCTCAGAGCTTACGGAATGAACGGCACACATGTCTGTCACACACTCTCAATGATACCAGTGGGAACACTTCATTAACATTCTGTCCAGACTAGCTTATTTTCAGTTCTTCTGAAAATGTACTCAGTTAATCAAAATGCTATGAATTTTTAAATTTGTAAAAAAAGTTGAATTTTTTATAACACATAAGTCTTCCATAAAGAGCAATACTTATTGTTAAGTTACATTTATTCAAAATTCAAGATTTAAGAGCAACTCTTCCAAAACAACATGTTTGTACACGTTATTGGATTTCCCCTGCGTCTTTCCTTGAAGATGCATTTTATCCAAGGTAATTTGTATCCTGAAAATAAATCATCTCTAACCTCCCTTTGAGCTGAGGCCCTCATTTCATGGCTTGCCACTGTTTCCAGGATGAGGGTGGATTTTGTTCATTTTACATGACTCTGAACACTCATCTCTCTACCAGCTTCTCTACCTTCTCCGTACACGAGATTCCCTTTATTTCTCCCTTCCAGTCACACTGTGGGTCTGTCTCTCCTACCCTCCAAGCTACATGGGCTGCAGGATTTCTGTCGACACTATTATTCCCCTGGATGGTTTCTCCTGACTTTTGTGGCCTCATTAATTCCGATTTACCTTGAGATCTCAGCCAACCACGTCTTGCTCAGGGAAGTCTTACCTGACCAACCTCACTAGATACAATCCCCACTCAGATACTCCAGGATCCTTGATTCTGCCAACAACCTTAATTCCCCTTTGCAAGTAATTTAATATAGTCACAGGTTCTGGGAATTAGGATATGGACATCTATGTGGTTCATAATTTTGGGCTTGTCTCTCACAGTTTCCTAGTGTAAGTGGGGCCCTGCTCACAGAGGCTGTCCTGGAGATGTGCTGTTTTCATGTCTATTTCTGTATCTTTCACTTTATTTACAGGTTGGAAAACAGGACTAGTTACAAGCCAACTGATGTATTGTATGCCAACATGTATTCTGAGAAGAAAATCTTGGCTGGACAATGGAAAAGAAAAGTGTAGATTTACCTAAGCCCGTTGACTCTTGGGACCTTGATTTTACGATTTCTGAATGTAAGGATGGAATAAGGTATTTATAAAATATGTGGAGGTCTAAATCCTAGGAATCTTCAAATATAGTGTAAGAACAAGATTTATAAGGATTGTGAGTTAGTCACCTTGAGAGTTTTAAAATTGCATTATTCCCAAAAACTGGGAACTTAAAAAAATGATAAACGTCTCTCTGACTTCTGTTTTTGTCTTACCCATTTTACAAAATGATTCATGGAGAAACTTGCTAAAATAAATGAGCACACTTGGAATCTAATTTTTAAAGATTTATTTATTTATTTTAGAGAGAGTACGAGAGAGCATGTGGGCAAGCAAGGGGAGGGGCAGAGGGAGAAGGAGAGAATTTCAAGCTGACTCTGCTGAGAGTGGAGCTTGTCACAGGGCTGGATCCCAGGACCCTGAGCTTATGACCCAAGGCAAAATCAAGAGTCTGATGCTTGACTGACTGAGCCACCCAGGACCCCTGGAATCTAACTTTTAAAACATGCTTAAATAAGCACTTAAATTAAGGAAGAATTTGGAAAGCTTATGATACACAAGATACTGAGTTTTCTTTCTTTTTTTTTTTTTTTTAAAGATTTTATTTATTTATTTGACAGACAGAGATCACAAGTAGGCAGAGAGGCAGGCAGAGAGAGAGAGAGAGAAGATGAAGCAGGCTCCCCGCGGAGCAGACAGCCCGATGTGGGGCTTGATCCCAGGACCCTGGGATCATGACCTGGGCCCAAGGCAGAGGCTTTAACCCACTGAGCCACCGAGGCGCCCCAGATACTGAGTTTTCTATTAAGATTCTTTTAGCCTGATATTAACTGGTTCTTTGACATACGGGGATCCTTGATCAGCTCATAGACTCTCCTACCACTAAACCTTCCATAAAAGGGATTCTACCCCAGCTAGACTTGCAAGGCTAGGTTTTCTATCTCTTGTAGCATTCATCAAATTCTCAAGGTTAAATACTTTTTGCCCACTGTTAGATTTCAAAGAACCTAGAGGTTTTATTCCTCGATGCTTCTCCTGTAGACTTTATTTTTTATTTTTTTAAAAAGATTTATTTATTTATTTATTAGACAGAGATCACAAGTAGGCAGAGAGGCAGGCAGAGAGAGAGAGAGAGAGAGAGGGAAGCAGGCTCTCTGCAGAGAGCCCGATGCGGGGCTCGATCCCAGGACCCTGGGATCATGACCTGAGCTGAAGGCAGAGGCTTTAACCCACTGAGCCACCCAGGCGCCCCTCCTGTAGACTTTAAACATAAGAGGTGCTTAAGCAAGATTTGTTGAATGAACACATTTATTCTAAATGGTATTCTAGGGAAAGCTGGAGGTAACAAAGAGGCACTTGATTTCAACTCATGGTAGTTAATAGAGGTCACAGCTAGTATCCAACAGCCCATCAGTGCTCTCCAGTGGACAAAGTAAATGAAAATACCCATCGGGGGTTGATTAAGCCTGTAACTTAGTAGATTAAATAGTTCCTACTTTAAGGTCAAAGAGAGGAAGCCTTTCTTCAGTTGAATATCATGAGTCATGGTCATTACTTGGTGAAACTATTCTTGTGCACATGTCACTGTTAGTTAAGCTTTTTCTTCTCTGCAAGCTTTGTTCCTTCTGTCTGCAATAAATACCCAACACCCCACCCCCCAGGTCTTTCAGGCTGGCCTCAAATCACATGCTACTTTGTGTTCAGATCAAAAATCACTTTTTAAGGGACACTGACCCTCAACATGTAAAGTAGCTCACATCCCCAACCCCGTATGTGGCACACTGTAATTGCTTTTTGACGTTTTGTTTAATTAATGCAGAGCCCAGGGTGGGAAAAGGAAAAGGCTTCCATACCCTGAACGTCAAAGGCAAGCGGTGAACCATTTCACAACTGTCTCTGGGTGCTGGAGCTCTCTGCCCTGCCTGCCAGCTCTCTCCTGCTGCTGCTTCTCCATTTACCTGGCTAGCCTGTCCCTTGCTTTCCTATCAGCTCTAAATGGAGCTAGATACACAGCTTGCCTGGCCCCATGCAATGTGGAAATGTGGTGGTCTGGCTTCAAAGTCTGGAAAAGAGCTTTTTTCCTTTCTCCTGTGGTCCTTCTCCACCAGTCATGGTGGTTTTTATTTGCTAGTTACAGTTGTGATCTCTCAGTACCAGGGTACTTGAGGGGTGAGTATGGACCTCCCAGGATCCCAGGGTGCATGCTCAACCCTGAGCTTGTGGTGTCTGGTGTCAGCCCGAGCTCAGGTCCCCAAAGGGAAAGGGCAGCAGAGAGATGGCCCCAACACCTGTTCTTGGGAGATGGGATGCACCTAAATGAAGGCCCTGGCCCTTGTGCCTATGCCTGTTGGACTTCACATGAATGCAAAGATAAGGTTATTTAAGCGTTTCAAGGCAGTGACTGCGGAACATCACACCCCAGGCATAAAGCCCCGAGTCCACCAAGCTGGCCCAGACTCTATACTTAACCCAGCTCTGGAAGTCTCCCTCTTTGTTGTCTTTTTATGGTTTCCCCCTCTCCCCTTTTTGAGCTTAACAGTACATTGCATTCAAGGCTGACAGAGGTTGAATATTTGAAAATCACTTTCATGGCTTGCATTTCTCATTCCTCCAAGTCATACCTCCTGAGTCTTAAGAAGCTTGCAGTCGGGCAGATCCGTGATCCTCAGTCTGATGCTCACAGAGAAGGACTGCCTGGCCCAGGGGGCTGCAAGGGGCCAGGCTTTCCTTGGCCAGGAGATGCAGCCATTCCCTGTCATGTCAACAAGAAAGAGGCTGTTTGAGCTCTCGGGAATGCTCACCATAGCTGATTCAAGTTTGCAGACCCAATGGAGACTAATGTCCATTTTATATTCCTATCTGAGAGTTTGCGTTTTATTTTCTCTTGCTTCCTGCACTGGTCTATGAATGTCTGTCTTGTTTTGCCCGCTACCATAAAATTATCACAATCGCCACGGTTGGTGACGCTTTCGTAGGTAAATTCCAGATGACTTCGTTCCTCTGGCCCTCCACTGGAGATGGGAATTGGGTGTTATTTATTCTTGTTCCTGGACTTCCTTTTCTCTCCTTTCTCATGCACAAGGAAGGGCTCCAAAAGAGCAGGAGTGAAGGGAAGGCGGAGCTTAGTTCTTGCTGCAAAAGCTGAAAATTTGAGATGCTTGTTTTTTCCCTTCCCTGGCATGGAGGACTGGGGACACATCCTAAACTTGGTGGAACAGATCTACCCATGAAAGAGTGAATCTGGAGCTGAAATGGAAGACTGTGAATCAGAGCAGAGATCTCCCCGAAGCTCATCATAGAGGTGTGGGTGGCCCTGTCCAGAGTGCAGGACAGGGAGGAAAGGGGACCTGGTCAAGAACTGTGTGCAGCCAGGATGGGGGTCTCTCCAGCCTGACTTTGTCTGTGGTTCCTGCTGTTTATCCTGGCGTGTTTCTCTGCCTTCTGGTCTGTGAACTCCTTAACATATTTTTCAAAAAATTATTTTCAGTTTCTGCCCACCCTGGACTTCTTACCATTCCTTCAGCAGGCGAGGCACACTCACTTCTTAGGGCCTTAACCCTCCTCTTTTCTCTGCCTGGAAGGTTCTCTCTCCCCATCCCCCACAGAGCCACATGGCCCACTCCCTCCCTCCTTTTGAATTTGCTTCACGTCACTGTCTCAAAGAAATCTATGCTGTCCACACGACACCTTCTTCACAATTTGCAAACTGCCTCTGCCTGGAAATTCTGATGGTTTCACCCTGCTTTTCTTATCATTTCCCCAATAGCCCTTACCAGTTTCTACTGGGGCAGTGACACATATTAGGTCTTGTCACATGAAATGGACCATATCTTTTGTTTTTTGCCTACAGAGCAAAACCTATGGTTCAACTTAATAAAATATCTTTTATTATATCCCTTTGCAAGTAAGCTACAGAAAAGCAGAGAGCTCTGCCTATTTTAACAAACTTATTGAGGTATAATTGAGACCAGAAAGTACATCTAATTAAAAGGTATAATTGGACAAGCTTTGACATGTGAAACGATTGTCATCATCAAGATAACGAGCATGCTATTACCCGTGAAGGGTTTCCTGTGCTCTTCTATTATTCCCCCTTCCTGCATTTCCCCAAACCACGACCCTCTCCTGCCCCCACACAGTCACTGAGGTGCTTTCTGTCACTACAGATGCTTGCATTTCCTAGAATTTTATATAAATGGACTTGTTTAGTATGCACATTTTTGCCTGTCTTTTTTCACTCAGCAGAATTATTATTATTATTATTTTTACTCAGCAGAATTATTTTGAGAATCGTTCATGTTGTTTTATGTACCAGCAGCTCACAGATTTTCACTGTTGACCAGTGGGCCATTGTACAGATGTACCAGTTTGTCTACTCACCCCTTTGTTGATGGGGATTTGCATTGCTTCTAGTGTTTGCCTATTGCAGATAAAGCTGCTAGGAACATTCATGGAAAAGTCTTCATATGGATATATGCTTTCATTTGTCTTAGGGAAAATGCCTAGAAGTTGGATAGCTGGAGCATATGGTAGGCAGATGTTACCTTTTTAAGAAATTGCCAAACTGATTTTCCATCATGGTTGAGCCACTTTTCATTCTCACCAGCAGTGAGTGTGTGTTTCAGTCTCTCTACGTCTTTGCCAACACTCGATAGGGCCAGTCTATTTCGTTAAGTAGTGTTGAAGCAGGAGACGAGATTCCTGTCTCACGGAGAGGAAGAATGAAACTCGAGGACAAAGGGGCGTGAGTAAAGTGATAGAGTTTTATGAAACAAGGATACAGAAAAAGCTCTCAGGAGTGAGAGGGGTCCCAAATGGGTTGCCAACATGGGCCTGCATTGACCGTCTTTTATTTAGAACTGACCAAGGAAGGGGCACCTGGGTGGCTCAGTTAAGCGTCTGCCTTCGGCTCAGGTCAAGATCTCAGGGTCTTGGAATCGAGCCCAGCATCAGGCTCCCTCCTTGGCGGGGAGGCTGCCTCTCCCTCATTCTCTCTCTTGAATAAATAAATAAAGTCTTTAATTAAAAAAAAAAAGAACTGACCGGGAGCTTGTGACCTTACCATTCTTATGATGTCTTGGTTTAAATAAGGACTGGTGATAACATCTTTAATGCCTTACTACTTCTTTGGGGTCTGGTTATTCTTTGGTGATCTCAATGTGACTACCATTAACAGACCTTATTTCTGACCCCGAGGGCAGGGAGGTCTGTTTCATTACACCTCAGCATTTCTGGGATTTCTGTGAGCATGATCAGGTAGCCTCCTACCTACATCTCCCTACCTATCCCTGCCTGTCCCTTACTCAATGAGACCCTTCAGGTGTCTATCCATGAGGCTTACATTTGGAGGCAAGATACATGATTGCCAACATGTATCTTGGGAGGGCGTAGTGTTAAAAGAAGTTTCCAAGGAATTTTTATATGTAAAATTAGACTTACAGGATCCTGGGGGTCAGCCTAAGATTGTCTTTTGCCTTTGGCAAAGTGTCAGCAGCCAGGCAATTGAGTTCCTCCGGGAATGCCACTCTGCCTGTTTCAAGGACTTGTCAACGGACTGTAAGTAGTAACGAAATTTAATAATTTTTCTTCTGTCTTTGCTTCCCACATCAGTAACATTTCCAGTTTGTTTATAGTAGTATCTCATTGTGGTTTTAATTTGTATTTCCCTAATGACTAGCGATGCTAAGCCTTTGTTAATGTACTCGTTGTTAATGTACTCATTTGCCAACCATGTATCTTCTTTAGTAAGTATCTATTCAAATCTTATCCCCATTTGTTTTATTAGACTTGTTTTCATATTAAAGTTATTACAGTTTTTATATATTCTACATTCAAATTTTGTGTATGTCTATTTTTATTGTATTTATACATTTTATATATAATTGTTTTTATATTGCTATTTATATATTTTACATATAATTTCTATTTATAATGTATTTATATGTGTTAAATATTTACAATTATAATTATAGACGTATAATTTCTAGTTATAACATGTATGTTAACTATAATACATATATAATTATAAATATAATTTATATTATATTTTTATATATTATATTCTATATTATATGTTCCATGTTCAGGTAGGAGATTCGCAAATACTTTCTTCTGGACTGAGGCTTGTTTTTTCATTTTATTAATAGTGTCTTCCAGAATAGAAAGAATAGAAGTTCTTCATTTTGATGAAGTTCAATTTTTTCTTTCATGGCTCATGGCTTTGGTCATCTCTGAGAAATCTTTCCCTAACCAAGTTCATAAAGATTTTCTTTCTTTTTTTTTCAAGTTTCTTTAAAATTTATTTGACAGAGAGAGACACAGTGAGAGAGGGAACACAAGTAGGGAGAGCGGGAGAGGGAGAATCAGGCTTCCTGCCGAGCAGGGAGCCTGATGTGGGACTTGATCCCAGGATCCTGGGATCATGACCTGAGCTGAAGGCAGATGCTTAATGACTGAGCCATCCAGGAACCATAAAGATTTTCACTTAATGTTTCTTCTAGAAGTTTTATAGAGTTGGATTCTGCATTTAGGTCTGCAATTCATTTTGGATTTAGTTTTGTGTAGAACATATGGCTTGAAGTTCTACACAGGAAACAAGAGCCCTGGGAATGGTAACTATGTGAATAAAAAAACTTTTTTAATTATCTTAATTTCTTGTTGAAAGCAAAAATACTAACAATGCAGTATGGTGTTTAAAACAATAATAGAAGTAAAATTTATGACAATAGAATAGAGCCTGGGAGTGAGGAGAGAAATGGAAGCACAATGTTTCAAAATTCTTGTCCCATCCAGGAAATCTACTAGAAGACAGACTGATAAATAAGTTAAAGAGGGTACTGCGGAGCCAAAAGAAGCCGCTCAGTAACGATATACAGAGAGGTACAGCTAATGCCCCAGAGCTCCAAAGGCAGACAGGAGAAGAGGAAAAAGAGAACAAAGAACAGATGGAACAAATGGAAACCAGACAAGATAGTAGCTTTCCGCTACGTCAGTAATCACATTAAACATAAGCCACAGTTTATAACCTGATGTCGAATATTCATCGTTAACAAGAGGGATGTGGGTAGGTGCATAGATACAGTCTGTTGGAGACAGTAGAAGTTTTCTTTTGATTCCTTAAATTTTTTCAGTGAAGTTGGATGTTAGATCATTAGCCGAGAAACTCTCGTCTTAATTTAGCTCTCTACCTTCAAGCCAAGCATCATCCTGAATTTACTTTTATTTTCTTAATTTGGCTTTCAGCAGGTGAGGCATAAAAATGAAATTCCAGATAAACATGAAATTGATTTTAATTAAACAGAAAAACAGGAAGCTAAACATTTTTCTCCCCAACTGCCTTAAATCTAAGAGGTTAAAAATATTAATAATTAACACACAGCTAGGAATCTGCACATGGTGCAGCTGCCTCATTCATTTAGAATGCTGGCTGGGAATTAATATTAATGGGGTAGTTTTCATTTAGACTTTTACAGCAGCAAAGACAATGACAGCACCACGGCAGTGACCCCCCCGGCGGCTCGGAGACTTGGGGGTGTGTTGTGTTTCCAAACGAGCCCATCAGCAAGGACTTCTGGAGCTCTGGCCATGCACACAGCACCATGCTAGACCCTTCAATATTCCTCTGGCTCCAGATCAAGGGGTGTTAAATTAATTGCTACAGCTTCCTTCAAAAGAGTATCTGTCACAAAGTCGAAAGTGATACATAAACACTGGAGAACTCTGTTTAGGTTGTTTTTCATGCCATCATGCCAAACGGACAGTGCTGGAAAATGGCTCACACTGTACACCTCCCTCTAGGAGTTGGAACGCAGCACTCTTACAGAATGAAAAATAGCAATGGGATTAGAACTCTGTGGAAAGGTGTACAATTAGTGAGATGGTCATTTACGTGACTCTTGTCAGCTATGATGGGCCAAATTTGCTTTTCACTTACACCCGGGAGGGTCTCAGTCCATTTGGAGCAAAGGTAATTGAGCACATCATTTAGCCACAGGAATATTTGCACTTTGCAAATGGAAAGGAGGTCTTTCAACGTGGGCGATGAAGTCTGCTTCTTAAGACGAACTTGCCCTTAATTATGATCCCATAATTTAGGAAATAAACAAAAGTGTAGATGTCTCCTGGATTGTCTCTGTTCCTTTTCACAACGCTCTGTCTATCACCTCTTGGTCTATGAAGAGGGGACACAAGTCCATTACCCTCAAATCTGTGCTGCTCTGTCCCACTGTGCACCAAAATTAAGATCATAAATATCTTAGGCTTTAGGCGGGGGAGTATCTGTCTGTCTTCTCCTCTGTGTGTTTGTGTGAGTGCATGATTCCTTTTTAGGGAATATGAGCATGACAAATTTAATAAACGGGTGTTTTTCTCTGTGACAGGAAGCCCACTGATGCTTAGGGAAGGGTCCAGCAATCAGGGAGAGCCAAGCTGTAAGAAATGTGTTGCAGCCTCTCAGTTTTTATCTTGTTAAAGTGACTGCTCCTGGGGAACCTAGGTGGCTCATCTGGTTAAGTGTCTGCCTTTGGCTCAGGTCATGATCCCAGGGTCCTAGGATCGAGCCTCGCATCAGTGGAGAGTCTGCTTCTCCCTCTCCCACTGCCCCTGCCCCCAACTCGTACTTTCTCTGTCAAATAAATAAATAAAATCTTTAAAAATAATTAAAAAAATCAAGCAAAGTGGCTGCTTCCTACTTTCTGCTCATTTCAGTCTCCAGAGGGTCCCAGGGTGAATGAGAAGCCGGCCGTGGTGCTGTTTGGGTCAATCCTTTCCCACGGGAAAGATATAAAGAGAAGCACTGAGTCTCTGGCCTGGCGAGTTTCTTAGGTGGAGGAGGAACGAGTGACTCTGTGATACTTTCTCTGAAAAGAGCAGCTGCGGAGTGAGGAGGAAGCTCCTAGCCTGGCCCTGCTAGGAAGTGGCCCATGGCTGAGCAGCCATCTTTTCCATACGTGGAGAAAGCAGCCAACTGATGTTCCCTGGGGCTCTGTGGAAGTTGACCTATGTCTAGACAGCTTTCGTGGTCCCTTTGGGGTGTGCAGACTTCAGTGGCGTGACAGTGCTAGCTAGTGTGTCTCCTGGACTTACCATGTGCTAGGCTGTGCTCTGGGCCTTACGGGTTTTCACTCATTTGGTCTTCGCACACCACAGCTCTAAGAGGTGGGCATTAGAAGTCCCTTTCACAGATGTGGAACTGAGGCCCTGAGAGGTTACATAGCTCGCACGAGGTCACGCAGCTGCAAGAGGGCAAAGTCAGGATTCGAACACAGGATCACAGGACACACAAAACAGGTGGCATTCACATAGGGCACATGGCCGACCATAATGCTGACACTAATATGACCTGCATTTTCCACAAGTGGGACTCCACTTAGGGTTTTACAGATGTTGTCACCGCAGTTTAAACAGTACTAGTGCTTTAATGAGTAATATTACCTGAACCTAATGGCAATTATCAATAAGGCTAACAAAAGTGTATTAAAATAAACAACATGGCCTTCTTTGATTATTAAATAATATACTGTGTTTGTAATTTTAAGAATATATTAATGTCAGGAATGATAGTATGGCAAATCTCTTTTACCTCATGCGGCTGCACAGAAAACCCCAGGAGAGTGCTGTGGTAGAGAGTCACTACTATAGACTGGGCCTCAGAGAAGACTTCCCAGAAGAGGTGACCTTTTGGGCTGTTGTCTAACTATCAAACAACCCTGAGTCATGCTGAGGTCAGGAGGAAGGGTAATGGCAAAGGGATGGACTGGTGCACACAAATTCTTTAACAAATAAATAAACAAGATACTTACAGAGGATGACATAAATCTTTCACAAGTAAAATATGTAAATAAAGTCTGTAGTGAATCACCCACAGCCAGTCGGTTAGTAGAACACCATCATAAAACATTTTGCATGTGTCTTCCCCCACTCTTTTAAAAAATATTTCCACACTTAGCTTCCTTTCTCAGATCTCAGCTTTGTTGGCAGGTAAAACTAACTTCCCAGGACACATTGCCATCCTTCTGTTTTTCCCATAAGAGGATCTTTAGCTCAGGATATGTATTTTTCTAAATAAGGACTCCAGCCATGAGTATCACTCATTAAATCTTTATGACACCTGTGAAATTTTTATCTGTTTATTTTATTGTGAAAAAATTTGATTTCTCTGGCTTTGCTAGCTACATTGTTTTCAGCAAATACAAGTAGATGGGGGAGAGGGGAGGGTGGGTGGCGTGACCATGGGAAAGCTGGGGATTCCAGGAGAATGTAGACTACACTCTACGGAGAGTGTAGAGCGTGGTTTGGAGGCCTGGTTTGGTGCATGTAGGGAAGGGGAAAGGCCTGGCTTTTGATGGGCAACCTCCTGGAACACGCAGAGAAAGGGATTGGGGAGGTAAGAGGCCCCAGAGCATGAAGGAGCTAGCAGGTCACGGGAGGGGACTGGATTTTGTTCCAGGTGAAAATGGATGTGTTAAGAAGGTATATGTACAAAAAGGCCCTGCATACTCTTATTTGTGGAGAGGGAAATAAAACAATATATTTAACCAGAGGAAAAAAAAATATAGCACAAAATTTTCATCTAGACAAAAAAATTTTTTTCTATGTCGTTTGAATAAATATCCTACTGTATTTTATTTATGCAACTGGACTCCAATTAATTACTTTATATCCATTTTTAAAAATTTATTTTATTTTATTTTTTTGTATAGACATATAATGTATTTTTATCCCCAGGGGTACAGGTCTGTGAATCGCCAGGTTTACACACTTCACAGCACACACCATAGCACATACCCTCCCCAATGTCCATAACCTCACTCCCCTCTCCCAAACCCCCTCCCCCCAGCAACCTTCAGTTTGTTTTGTGAGATTAAGAGTCACTTATGGTTTGTCTCCCCCCCAATCCCATCTTGTTTCATTTACTCTTCTCCTATCCCCTTAACCCCCCATGTTGCATCTCCTCTCCCTCATATCAGGGAGATCATATGGTAGTTGTCTTTCTCCGATTGACTAATTTCGCTAAGCGTGATTCCCTCTAGTTCCATCCACGTCGTCGCAAATGGCAAGATTTCATTTCTTTTGATGGCTGTATAGTATTCCATTGTGTATATATACCACATCTTCTTTATCCATTCATCTGTTGGTGGACATCTAGGTTCTTTCCATACTTTGGTTATTGTAGACATTGCTGCTATAAACATTCGGGTGCACGTGCCCCTTTGGATCACTTTATATCATTTTTTAAAAAACTTTATTTATTTATTTGAGATAGAGTGAGAATGAGAGAGTGAGAGTGAGAGAGAGAGAGAGAGAAAGCATAAGCCAGGAGAGCAGCAGGCAGAGGGAGATGCAGGCTCTCTGCTGAGCAGGGAGCCTGACATGGGGCTCCCTCCCAGGACTCTGAGATCATGACCTGAGCTGAAAGCAGATGCTTACCAGAATGAGCCACTCAGGTGCCCCTAAATCCATTTTTTAAAAGGGAAATGGTGCGAAGGCTCAGCAGAGGTTTGCTATGCTGGTTGTCCAAGTTCTAGAACATGCTGGAAAAAAAGGAGTAGTAAGTAATCTCAGGCAGAACCTGGAGGCCATTCCCACTTACATGCAGAGCTGTGGCTGGAAGACGAATTGGATGGAAAGGGGCAGGCAAACCCCAAACCAAATTCCTAAGCAGGTGCTGCTAATACCTCACAGGTACAACTCCCTAGGTCTGAACTGGGGGAGAGGGGGGTGTCTGTGTAGATGACAACTGTGCAGAAGCAGTGAGGCCATGGAATCTTGGCCACAGAACCTTGGCCACTGTGAGAGAGACAAAGCAGCTGATAGCCCCTTGGGACAGCGTTGTCCAACGTAACATACCATAAGACACACGTGCAATGTAAAATTCTCTAATATCCACAGTAAAAGTTACAAAGGAGACACAGATGAAATTAAATTTAGAAATCTATTTCATTTAACCTACCCTATCCCAAAGACGATATAATGGGATCTTTTACATTCACTCTTTCCCTACAAAGTCCTTTAAACCCAGCATATTTATCACACATTTCAATTTGCCCCGGGCATATCTCATGTGCTCAAGAGTCACTGTGCTGCCTGAGGACTTAGGAACTAGGTTACCCAGCCTGTTGGGGTAGGAGGCCAGACTTCTCTCTGGGGAATGCCACAGAGGAGACTTTCCTGCCACACTGTGGTTGCAATAGAGGTAGCTGGTCAGAAAAAGAGAAAAGGTCACTTTGAGATGGTATTCATCAGAAAAATCCCCAGGACGTGCCTATTACGGAACTCTAAGCCACTTCTACTGTTAACAACCCCAGGTGCCTTCTGCAGATCTGACCTCGCTCTAGAAGCCATGATCTTGGGCCTGTAGAGCTGAGGGTGAGTGTGAAAGGACCACACCCCTGAGTCTCCCTTGCCTTCCAGTCAAAATTCCTTCCACTAATTCAATTACATTGAAAAACTTAAGCTTCAGCGAGAAAAAGGTGTCATATATTTATAATAACTCTGCCTATTCTAATAAGCACTCTCAGATCATTTTTGTAGTATTTAACCTTTGCAAATTCCCTTTGAATTGAGTTCATCTGCATTGAGAGAGAGCGCTGCGTCATTATGCGCTGAGGAAAGGTCATCATGTAATACCTGCCAAAATGCACATTATCCTGTCTCCTTAGGTTTCTTTTCTTCATTTTCCTGCTTTAGTCTTAGAAGAATTTGTAAGCCTTTAGGTTAAGAACTCAAGGACTTTACTCCCTGAAAGGGTCAAATAATAAGACAACAAACCTTGGGTGTGGACCAGATATTTAGAGAAAAGTGAGTTCGTGGTCTATCTGCCCACCCCAAAGCCTCACAGACCAGCATGCATCTCTTCGCCCCACATCTCCACACCTCTACACACCGTCTCTCCTTTGATAGCTTTAGGGCAGACAGCCAAGCCCTTGAGTTATTAAAATAAATCTGCTTTTTAAATTTATTTATAGGCAGATCTTTCAAATTTCCTTGTGGGAAATCACCAGAATTCCATTTGCAGCTTGCATCTCTCTTGTGGGCAAGGAAGTCAAAATCCCACCATAGCAGTTCTTTGGTGGGACAGGTTCAGGCCAAACCCAGCTATTGCTAGGAAATGCTCCTCGGAAGTCAACATTTCTCACCGACTGGAAGTGAAACAAACATGCAAATATGCCCTTCAGAGCAATAATACCACATTCATCTAAAAGGAATAGAAACTTTGGGGGCACCTGGGTGGTTCAGTTGGTTAAGGGTCCAACTCTTGATTTCAGCTCAGGTCATAATCTCGGGGTCTTGAGATTGAGCCCTGTGTCACTCAAGAGGGAGGTAGCTTGAGGATTCTCTCCCCCCCTCACCGCGCTCCTACCTTCCCCCTCATGAGATCTCTCTCCATTTATCAAAGAAATAAGTAATTTGAAAAAAAAAAAGGAATATAAACTTTTTATTTATTGAGGAAAGTGTCAGGGACAGAGACTCATCCATACTATGGAAAGACATTACTTATAGTATTGGGGCTATAGACAAAGTGTGCTAAATTCTTCTCATCTTGAGGGCTCCTGAGTGGTTCAATTGGTTAAGTGAATGCCTTTGGCTCAGGTCATGATCCTCAAGTTCCAGGATCGAATCCCGCATTGGGCTCTCAGCCCAGGAGTCGTCTTCTCCCTCTGACCCGTTCCCATCTTGTGCTCGTGCTCTCTCTCTCTCAAATAAATACATAAAATCTTAAAAAAAGAAATTCTTCTCATCTTCTGTGGACATGCACCTGTATTGTGTGATGGTGCCTGCCTCTTTGAGACCTTCACCAGGTGGTAGTCACTAATTTTGGTGGTTGCTAGCCTTTTACTATTTTTTCGTGCTCTTTTTTCCCCCAAGCTTGGCCTGTTTTATGCCCTCCCTTTAATGCTCTAGACTCTAGAACTTACCATGGTTTTTTGGCTGGTGGCGATCTATTATCTTTAAGATTTATATTCTTACTGAGTTAATGTCTATAGTTGATCAAATTTCCACATCCTAAGAATTCTCTTCTACGAATTTCTTAAATTAGCATTATTGTGGAATAATTTGCATACAATAAAACTAACCAATTTTAAATAAACAATTCAACATGCCTTGACAAATGGTCACAGTTATATAATCATCACCATAATCAAGATCTAGAACATTCTTCTTACCACTAAAATTTCCCCCATAACACCCAGAACTTTTAGTGGTATTTTCTAATATCGGGCAGGAAATATTCTTGCCAAGCCTGTGAAGTGTGGGTGGGGGGAATGTGGGGTCATTCTATTTTTAATAGTTAAAAATCAGATAAAAGGCTTCTTCAGATATTCTTAGCAGTAAGTACTGTATGGAATGAAGAGGGTACTTATCACAATTTTCTAATCTTATTATTTAAAAAAAAAGAGCTATCTGGTTTATAGCAGAAAGTATTGCTTGATCGGATGATTGACACAGTCAGAAATTTTAGGCAGAATTCTGTCTTCAAACAGCTATGTAAGCTTGAACTTCATGGAGAGAAAAATTAAAAGACCAAGACAAGAAATTTTCATGAGATCAGTTCCCAAATCCTTACTTCCAGCATCCGTGAGTATCCAAGCCTGTGTGAAAATGGGACTAAGAGGATGCAAATCATTTAATGATCCATGATATAAATTAAATAATAAAAGATGCACTTTCTTGAGAAGAAAGCATATATTACTGCTCTTAATTTCTTTCTTTCTTGGGGGGGGGGGCCCTTGATATCTGGATATATATTTCAGGAAATCAAAATCAATGCCAGGAGAACATGTATAACATTTTTAGTATAAGCACTATTCTTACATATACTTAGAATACTAGCTAATGCTTATATAAGGCTTACTTACCATATGTTTGACACAGGACTCCCCAAACCCTTGTGAGTTCCTAAGTGATAAGAACACTGGGAGCATCTTTCGTTCTAATGAGGTGACTCTGGGTGGTCTCCTGACCCCCACCACAATGGGGACTGGCTGGTCACCAGAAAAACCACGCCATGATTAGAAGCTTGGAATTTTTAGCTCCCACCCATCTTCCCTAGAGAGGATGGAGGGGTAAAAGTGGAGTCCCTTCTTCCTCTTCTACTTCCCTTCCTTCCTTTTTGCGCAGTCTCCCTCGAGTGCTCTTCCTTCCTGAGCATTACAAGGCATCCCTGAGCAGAGCTGCTCTGATGGCTCCTTAGCTCTGCAGGAGGCCATTAGGGGTTGGGTGTTCAGCACACGTTCGCAGTGAGTAGTGACACTGTTCAGAAGGTGACAATGAGGGAGATGACAAGGATCAGGAGGAGAGAGCAGTAGCCACAACGGTTTTGCAATGAAAGAATCAGAGGGGACCAAAAGAATGAAAGAGAGACTGGGGTTCAAATGCTTAGACTTCTGTCAGCAGCGCCAACGGGAACCTGGACTAATAACACATTCATTTGTACCCTGTTATCCTGAGCTCGTGGTCCTGGAGTCCTAGGAAAAGACCACAGAGGCAAAGCAACAAGGAGAAGGGAATTGTTCAGCAGAGGAGAGAGGGAAGATTTGCACAATCTCCCACTTTCATTGTTTTTCAGTGCAGCCCTAAAGGGTTCTTTGCAACCTCACAGAGCCACAGTCAAGGCTGAGGGTCAAGGTGGAAGCACTCCTCTGTTTAACCTTTCTGCTGGAAAATACCCATTCGAGCAGGTGAGGTAGGTGGCGGTGCCGAGTATTTCTTGCTAAGAGAGTCCATCACACAATCCCAGGGCCTTTGAGCCAATGACCTGTGCCTGGTGGGGTCTCACTTCCAGCCAGTCAGCCACGGCTGTGCTCCTGGGGACTGCTGCTGTTTCTGCTGCTGCTGTTCTGTTTAGATGCTGAGTTTCCTTTGCAGACAGATTTGTTCCAGCCTGTCATCCTCAAAGAAACCCCCTACTGATGGCTGGCTTCAGCCCATGCTCGGCTATTTTACCAGCCAGTGTATGTCTGTCTGTTCACAGGTTAAAAAAAAAAAAAGTCAATGACCAAGACAGGTGGTGACAGGTGGGAGGATGACATAAGCCTGAGCTCGCTGTGAAATATGGAGATCTGAGAGGTAATGGAAGGGGTAGAAGATGGTTTCTTAATGCCCCGGCTTTTGCTAGGCGTTTTATGTCATATTGAACTTTTTAAATATTTTTACATCTTTTGTTTGATTATAAAATATCTAAAATATATGGACATATAGAAACAACGATGTGCGTGCCTCTTGGATTTAACAGCTGGGGCCTTTCTGTCATCCCGATTCACATCTATTCCGTGGTCCTTTCTGGATCTGCACTTAAAGTGTCTCGAGGGTGGGGGGTTTGGGGGCATCTGATCAAAGCCAAAATGGTTCATTTAAGAATAAGATGATCACACCCATGTTCTGAGCAGCATTATTCACAATAACCAAGGTGGAAATAAGCCACTGGATAAAGAAATAAAATGTGGTACATATATACGATTGGGTATCATTAGCCTTAGAAAGGAAGGAAATTCTGGCATATGCTACAACATGGATAAAGCCTGAGGCCATTATGCTGAGTGCAGTAAGCCAGACACCAAAGGACCAAGATTCATAGAAACAGGGGCGCCAGCGTGGCTTTGTCGGCTAAGCATCTGCTTTCGGTTCAGTTCATGATCTCAGCATCCTGGGATGGAGCCCCGCATCTAGCTCTGTGCTCAGCAGGGAGCTTGTGCTCTCTCTGTGTCAAATAAAATAAAATAAAATAAAATAAAATAAAATAAAATAAAATAAAATAAAAAGATTAGTAGAAACAGAAAGTAGATGGTGGTTACCATGGGCTGGGGCTAGGGGAAAATGGGAATTATTGTTCAGTGGGTACAGAGATGAAGAGTTCTAGAGATGGAGGGAGGTGACTATTGTACAACAATGTGAATGTACTTAGTGCTACTGAATTGTATGCTTAAAAATGGTTCAGATAGTGAATATTATGGTATGTGTGTTTTGTCACAATTTAAAAAACAATCAGATGAGCAAACAAGATGAAACCCAGAGAGGTTTATTATAAAAACCAATTATGATGGGTCTCTCCATTTATTTTTAGTTTGTGTTTTTGTCAGTATTCATTCTCATATTTATGTTATTTATTTTAAAAACTTTCTGTCACTAAAGGTTATTTTATCCATAATCCCACAGCCATCTATAAAGCCCACAAGTTTTGGATATTTCCGTGAGTTTTTTATTGTGTGCATTTTAATCTTTTGTTTGACATTTTACTCAGTTGAAATAGGATACTTCACATTCTTTCCAAAACTAGTTCTCAGTATATTAATTTGCAACTTTTATTTGTGCTTTATAATCTTAACAGTTGTTTTTAATGGCCTGAGAATATTTCATTCAGCCAGTATGTCACCTTTGGTCGAGTCATTTATTTTTGGAGGATTATTTTTAGCATTACTTGTTTGTTTGTTTTGTGTGTGTGTGGCTTTTTTTTTTTTGTAACTTGAAATCATAACTATCACCACTTTATATGTGTTTTAATTAAATTTTTAAAAAACTCAATGAGTTGAAAAACCTAAAAATTATATATTTTTTATCTCATATGAATCTAGTTGGCTATGCTCCTCAATTTATGACATAACAGCAGTTTGTATGTGGGTTTTAAAATTTTACTTCTCCCTTCATTTATGATACCCAGTCGCATTTCTGCTTCTTCGCCACCTTCTTTTTCTTCTCCTCCTCCTTCCCTTCCTTCCCCTCCTCCTTCCTCCTCCTCCCCCTCTTCTTCTTCTCCTCCTTGGCTTCTTCTTCTTCTCCTCCTCCTTCTCCCTTTTCTTCCTCCTCCTCTTCTCGCCATGTGCCCACTTTCAACTCATCTTCCATCATTTTCTTTTTTTTTTTTTAAGATTTTATTTATTTATTTGAGAGAGAGAGTATGAGAGGGGAGAGGGTCAGAGAGAGAAGCAGACTCCCCACTGAGCTGGGAGCCCATGCGGGACTTAATCCTGGGACTCCAGGATCAAGAGCTGAGCTGAAGGCAGTTGCTTAAACAACTGAACCACCCAGGCACCCGACCTTCCAATATTTTATTTACATGTACATATATGCTTCCAATGCATAGTGTTTTGTGTTTTGAAAAGCCTACTTCAATAGCATTGTGCTTTAAATCTTGCTTTGTTCCTTTCTCATTCAATGTAGTATTTTTGATACCTATCCATGAAGCTAGTTAATTCCTTCTGACCATTGCATAGTGTTCTATTTTATGGACCCTTCACATTTGGACAGACACCTAGTTGTCTAGCCCCTTGCTACTGGAAGCAATACTTTGCCTGCTCATGAGTTTACATCTCCCTTTGCATTTGTGAGGTAGTATTTGTGGGAAGGACTTGCATGCTGACTTGGAACTGCCTTGCCCTGGGGCATCCCGAGTACTCTGTTAGGAGAACACTGCCAAGTCGCTCTCTAACGACTGAGCATGCTGATATCCCACTAGCCGAGGCCGAGCACTCTTACTCGGCAACATCCTTACCAGAGTTTCGTGGGTGGTAGGTTTCTAATTATTGAATTATTAACCAGCTAAAGACAGTGCAATAGTGTTTTAATTTGCTTTTCCTTGATAATTAGAAAGGTGGAAGATCACTCTGGCTAGTTTTTATGTGAATTAAACTATTAATATCCTTTATCTTTTTTAAAAATTGTATTTCCTATCTTTATTGCTGACTTACAGGAATTTTTTTTTTTTTAACGTATTCCATAAGTGCTGAATCTGGTTACTTTATTTCTAGTCCTATTAGAAATGGGCTAATTAGACCATGATTAGTCTATGCTGAGATATGTCAACATATGGGTTAGATATAAACCCCTAAACAACAATTCTTTTGACAAGTCTGGTTGGATTCTGCAAAACTTTCAAAGCTTTATGTGTCTCTGTAAACACAATTCAAAGGTCTGACACTTTACAGGATGGAATTTTTTTTCCCCCTCAGGAGCATCAGCAAAAATCTAGGGCCAAGATCTAAGAGGCTTATGTTGTGTCCAAACCTTTTCTGACTACCCTGCTCAGGAATATGGACCATTCTGGTTGACTAGGTCTTGAAAGAGTCTTCCCTTTGGCATGTCGTCAGATAGATCTTTTTTACAGAGGATATAACTCTGCAGAGACACATAAATAAATAAGCACATTTATGTCATTAAGATGTATGTATATATTTTAGGGGCACCTGGGAAGCTCAGTCTGTTAAGCATGGGACTCCTGATTTTGGCTCAGGTCATGATCTCAGGATCATGAGATCCATCTTTGTGTGGAGCTCCACACTGAGTGTGGAGTGTGCTTAGGATTCTCACTACCTCTCTCTCTGCCCCTCTTCCCCCAACCTCTCTCTCTTCCTCTCGAAAACAAAAACAAAAACATGTATATATTCTATTCCAATATTAAGACATTACCCATCTCTCCTTTCCTGTTAAATAATTTTATCCAATGCATTTTAGCAACTATGGCGATGATAATCTTTCTATTTCTACCTTGACTTATTAAAATGCCAAAATACATTATTTCCTGTAATGAAACTTCCTGGCATTCCTGCTCTGAATCCCACTTGCTCATCAGGTAATGTTATTTTAATGTGACACTGAGACCTATTTTCAAATATGAAGAATTTACTAATTTTGCTTTGAGAATCATAATTGAAAATTTCTCTAAATTTCTTTTTTGTGTACTCTGTCAAATGTTAGTGTTATGCTCTATGAAAAGAATGTAGAAGATTCTTACTTCTTATCCCTGCCATGCCCTGGAGTATTTGAAATAGCATTGGCATTAGTGTTGCTTAATATTTTCATAGAATTAACTGTGAAATTATCTGGTGACCCCACAGTCAGGTTCATTTTTTTTTTTAAGTTTCAGGATTTTTTCCCCACTTGTATTAATTTACTTTTGTTTTCTGAAGATGCAAAATATTAACATAGGTCAAAAGTCAAAACTATTTTAAAAGGTATATTCTGAGGAGCCTTCTGCCCACCTATATTTTTTCCACCTCTTCCCATCCAGACTCAGAAGGTAGCACATTGTATTAGCTTCTGTATTAGCTTCTGTATTAACAAACACAAACATAGTAAATTCTTATTTCCGCCTTTCCCTATGTGAATGGTACAGCTTCTCTATCATGGGTTTTTCTTTTTCAAGCTTAACAATACATCATTGAAATTAGTCCCTATCAGTTTATACAAATTTTTTCCTTTTTTTAATACCAGCATCTTTTCTCATTGAGTGAATGATGGCAATTATTCATTCAATCCCCAATGTATGGTTAGGTTCTTTCCAACATTTTGCTATTACAAATAACACCACAATGAATACTCTTGTGTATATGGTTTTTTTCTGGTGATATTCAGAGTAAGTTCCCATAAATAGAATGCTTAGTATTCAAAGGCTTTGATAAGAAGGTGAATTCTTAGTTTTTAGTGTCTAGAATTTGATACATATTAATCAGATCTACACTGTTATTATGTGACTTAGATTTTTTTTCTCACTCAACCTGTCATGATCTGAAAGATGTATTCAGGTCCCCTTTTGCTCCTTTATTTCTTCATGCGTTTCCTATAGATTTTTGTCTGTGCATTTTGATCCAATGTCATGTAGCACACAGACGCTCATCACTTTAAGATCTGCCTTACAACACACTTTTCTTGATGGATTTAACATGTTGGTACCTGAATCCCACCTTGTCTGATACCATGACCACAACCTTTGCTTTCCCTGGTCTGCATTTCCATGTATGTGACTTTGATTTTCAACCTGTCTGAAATAGGCATCGTTCTGTTGTGTTCCACTTAGAACCCTATCTGAGAGCTTTTCTTTTCATAGATGAATTTATCCTGTTATAATTTTGATATGACAATGACATTTATCTTAGTCATGTTATGTTATTTCTTTTTTTAACATGCTCTTTATTTTCCTTTATTTTATTGTATTTCTCAAATTGAAATATTTTTTCCTGTGTGTGCAACTGTGTGTGTGTGTGTGCTCATGTGCACACAGCTCCTAGTAATTTGGAATGTTCATACTCGGTTTTCAGTTTTTCTAGAGATTACTTTATAAATTTGTGTAATATACTTAATCCTTTAAATTTTTAATTTTGACTAACTTCTCATTATGACAAAATTAGTTTTTTTCACATTCTTCTGTCTTCTCTCTTTCTTCCTTCTTTTTCTTCCTCCTCCCTTCCTTCCTCCCTCCCTCCCTTCTATTTTTTTTCCTTCCTTCCATTTGTTCCTTCCTTCCCTCTACTCTATTTTGGAATTATATCATAAATGATATAAAAACTTTGTTTAAATAATGATTCAAATAATATCCAGGTATTCTGATGGATTACTATGTTTTAAGTCTCCTTTAAGCTATCAGCTCTCAAATCCCGGCTTCAGTTATCAAAGTATTAGTTTCATCAAATTTAATTTTGTTTTATAATTATCTAGAATATTTTCACTGTCATAAGGTCAAATCTACAAAGCAAGATAATTTAATAAACCCAATTTTGACTGGATCTATTATTATTCTTTGTGCCTATTTTTTAAGACTTTATAAAAGATGAAACCCTTTGTTTATTTGCACATTAACTTTCCACTCCCTGCCCTACCCGTCTTTACTTCCCTACTTTTGTTAGTGATCATTCTGTTTCTCATCTTCAGATTTTATGGCATTGACATTCTGTTTGATAACCAGAATCTCAAGATGGTTTTAGGCTTAGTCATATATATAAATAGATTTGTTTCACTTACCTTCTTTTTTTTATTTTAAAGATTTTATGTATTTACTTGACAGAGAGAGTGAGAGAGCACGGGCTGGAGTAGGAGATTAGGGGGAGAGGCAGAGAGGGATGGAGAAGCAGACCCCAATGAGCAGGAAGCCCAACGAGGGGCTGGATCCCAGGATCCTGGGTTCATGACCTGAGCCAAAGGCAGACACTTAACCAACTGAGCCACCCAGGCACCCCTCTTAAAAAAGGATTTGTCTATTTCATGAATTTTTAATACTTGCCTATTGTCTGGTTAGGATGTAATTCAGATGTGTTGGATTCTCTTCCTCGAGCTCAAATGCACTGTTGGAATTTTTTCTAGTACTGCATGCAGGAAGTAGAGTTCACCACATAGGGACTTTCTGTCTTAATGCCTGACACATTTCCTGGAGCACATCTTAGTATGCAAGGGTTGAAATAAGTTGTTGTTGTTGTTTTTTAAGATTTTATTTATTCATTTGTGAGAGAAAGAGAAAGAGCACAAGCAGGGGGTGAGGCAGAGGGAGAAGGAGAAGCAGCCTCCCCACTGAGCCAGGAGCCAGATGAAGAGCTGGATCCCAGGACCTGGAGATCATGACCGGAGCAGAAGGCAGATGCTCAACCATCTGAGCCACCCAGCCATCCCCAAATCAGTTTCTCCTGAGATACAGTCTGTCTTTTCAATCGGGAGATTAAATCTTCCATTTTACAAAACTTTGCTGATTTCTATATTTTTTCTGTTCTGTATGTGGAGTTTCTCTCTTCAAAGTCATCAAATATGCATGGGTTGAATGTCCTTTGTCTCTTCCCCACAGCTTTCATTTACTGTATTTCTTTTAAGCACCTTTTCATTGATTCTGCTGATTCTCCTCCAGTTTGTCTTCTCGAGTCTTTACTTTTGTGAATAACCGTTATTTCTATGACAAGCTTGTTTTTTTGTTCCACTTAGTTTCTGAGCGTGATCTTTGTAGTTTTCACCTCTTTATGTCATTTTTTTTTTCATTTTCTGGAACATTTTTTTCTGTTCTCTGATTTTTTTTTTTTTTAATCATGGGCTAAAAATCAAGGTGTCTGCAGAGCAACACTCCCTATGGAGACTTGAAGCAAGAATCCATTTCTTGGCCTTCCCCTGCATCATGAGTACATGCCTTGGCTCAGATCCCCTCCCTCTGTCTTCAAAGCCAGCCACACAGCACCTGCTTCCCTCTGCTTCTATCACATGGCCTCCTTCTCCTTTGTCTGAAGTGAAATTTCTCTCTGCTTCCCTCTTATAAGGAAGGATACCTGTGATTACTGATAGTACCTGCCTGGATTACACAGAATAATCACTTTATCTTAAGATCCTTAACTTAAGCACATCTGAAAAGACCCTTTTTTTTTCCATATAAAGAAATATTTCCAGATTCTATAAACATATATAAATATGTTTGTATATATATATGTGTGTGTATATATATATATATATACACACACATATTTATATATATATATACACATATATATACACACACACACATATATTTTTTAAAGGCTTTTTTTTAAAAGAGATTTTTAAGTAATCTCTACACCCAATGTAGGGCTTGAACTCACAACCCTGAGATCAAGAATCGCACGCTCCTCTGACTGAGCCAGCCAGGCCCCCTTATTTTCAAGGTTTCATTTCCAGGTTTTATAGATTAAGGACCCAGGTATCTTTGGGGTTACTATCCAGCCTATCAAACTGGGTGATGGGTACTTGGGAGATTCATTATCTTATTCTCTGTACTGTAGCAGAGTTTGGAAATTTTTCTAATTAAAAAGCAAAAAATAAATTTGTCTAATGTGTAGGCCCAGTGGCTTGTGCAAGATCATTGATTTAGATGGGATCTTGGGACCCATAACCCAGATCTTTGTTCTGATAAACGAGATTGTGTTGCCACTCACTTATCAAGCTGCAGGGCTTGGGGAGTTAGTGACCTATAAGAATGCTTTCTTCTTACAGAGTTATTTCATTTATCATGACTTCTATGAACCTGGGGGCTCAGGTGTTCTAGTGATTGGAGGGGAGATAGCTGCCAGTGGAGGCTCATGTTACTGACTGTTACCTGGTTACCAAGACACTGGAAGCCTCCTGCTTATCTCTGGAACACAGATTTTATGGACATAGCCAAACAGTGGGGTAAGTCTCAGGGTTCCTTTTTTGTGGCTGTTCCAGTTGCTGCTGTTATTTTTCCTCATTTCTTGTAACTTCACTCTAAATGTACTCATTTTTCAAAAGTAAGTTTATGAAAATTTAAATGATAAAAAGGAAAAACTCTAGGTAAATGATGGGGATGGGGTGGCTTTCTTGACACAAAGACTCACATGAAGTTTCTTTTTGAATAAAATATACTCCCCTTGTACTATAATTTCATGTTGAAATTTTAGATTTCCCTGGACATAGCTGAGCAAAATGATATGCCTGTAATTTTTTTGTACTCTGATGGAATTTACATAAAAATTAGTCTCCCCATGGAAGCAGGGGTGACCCTTTTATTAAAACAATTTATCAGTGGTAACCGATGTCTTACTAAGTTTCAGCCTGCAGTGGCAGAATGAGAAGCAGGAATATGAGGTCTATTTTTACCTCAATAGCTTATTCTTGCTTCCTACATTTTGTTTTTGTCAGTTGAAAGATATATCTTTAGCTTACTTGCTTATAATTACAAACTGTTCATTGCATGAAGTCAAGCAAATAGAATAGAGTTTAAAAAGTGTCTCTGAAGGTTATGAAAAAAAAACCCCACGTAATGTCAAAGTCTTTTATTCTCATTTAAATAAGAAGTAAGGATTGCTCCTTACGACCTTGAGAATGTGATTAGTGTCAGTGAAGTGATACATTTATTATATGAGGCATAATTCTTGGGACTACTTATTATGACAGACCAATAATTACTTAAGGTTCCACCAGCCTCTTTCTAGCTGTGACTCAACAAAAGTGATTTTGGATTCTAAGTTGCTTAGTTTTTGGTGGTAACATAACTATTCCAGTGTACAAGAGGGAAAAAATCCTTTTTCTTTCTGCTCTCCTGGATTCTCCAGGTGGGGCCCTGTAAAATTAGACTGGCAATAGACAGACCAGTGGTGGGGAAAAAAAAAGAGAAGTTTCTTAGTATGTGCGTGTACACACACACACACACACACACACACTAGCCCGCAGAGATGAGTAACTCAAAAGGATGGTTAGAACTTGGGCTTAGACATCATCTTAATAAAAACCAGGAAAATTGCAGAGAAGTTGACAAGACAAAGAAAAAATAATGTAAGTTTCTAGAGTGGCATGGTGACTCCACAGTTGTCTGGGACCCAGGCTATGTCCAGTTTTCTGACCTGACACTAATAGAACAGGGAGCTCATCTCCTGGTTCAGGATCCACATTCCAAGCCGCACAACAGGACAGAGAATACATTTACATCAGTTGTTTTATAGAACATTTTTTGGAAGCTTGCAGAGAATATTTCCGGTACCTCCTTATTGGCCTGAACTTAACCAGGAAGCCCCTTGTCTGGCTGTAAGGGTGGCTGGGGCATGGAGTGTTCATTCCAGGCAGC
Organism: Lutra lutra; assembly: GCF_902655055.1. Taxonomy (NCBI): domain Eukaryota; kingdom Metazoa; phylum Chordata; class Mammalia; order Carnivora; family Mustelidae; genus Lutra; species Lutra lutra. Next base: position 33,867,327 of record NC_062280.1, on the reverse strand, counting down.
CATGTGCCCAGCTAAAATTCAGGAATTTAATTACCTAAGAATGACAGGGAGAATGGATATTAAAGGGAAATCACCAAGTCTGTTATGGCTTCTCAGCAGTGGAATTCCTGAGCCAAGCTCTATTTTTTGTCTTTTAAAACCCTTGTTACATGAGGACAGATTGCTTCCAGATAGGTTCTACCACTCAGTGCTTCCACAAGTGGTGCACGAGAAAGCCTGCTTCATTACATCCATGCCCACACGGAGTGTGATCATCTGAGATAAAAATCTTCACCAGCTTGATAGAAGGAAAAAATATCTCAATTGCATTTGCATTACTTTGATAATAAGAGCTGAACTTTTTCCTTTTTGTGAAAGTCTTAAGTCCCTCGTCCACTTTTAAATTAAAATTCAGCTAGTTGTGGAATAGCATTATACAATTTGAATTGAGTGGGTCAGGGATGAGGGATTTTTTTCCTTTCAATAATTAGGATTTTAAAAAGATAATCCTAGGCTAACAAGAAATCTTCTTATGAGAGGAACAACACTGGAAAGTAACGAAATAGTACATTTTTATTTAGGTTTTTTTTTTTTACTAAGGAAACTCAGATTTCAATACGACTTTGTCTGATGTAGCAGGTAAACCACAAAGACTGGAAAATAGCATCAAGTACAATTAACTGAGTTTTCTTGACTCCTTGGAAAGAATTAAATCACTGACAATTTAGCCCTTATAGAAATGGGTTATTTTCTGAGTCAAGGTGATAATTTGGTGGTCATGGTTCTGTTCAGTATATGAGAAAATGTCACCATAGGGATAAAATGGTCACTTGAAAGTCTTTCATTGCGGCGACAGGGGAGAGACAATCAAAGTGAGACTTTGAAAAATGACAGTGATTATTGCCAGTCCCTGCATTTACGTCTCACTGTCATCCCAATGATCTGAACCAAATTTTCACGTGAGGCCTCGTATCAACATGCTTATAAAAACATACATTTTTATTTTGGAATTGAGCCTTTGTCAGGCAGCTTATTGCTCTGTTTTCCTAAAGAGTGTTTGTGCTTTGTTTGGAGAAATCTGAGAATCTGCAGCTTTTACCTCAGCAACAGGCAGACCTTGGCCAGCGTTGTCAACAACCGAACGGCAATAGTAAGAGGGCAGGAAGCTCACCCATGACACGTGGGTGGCATTTGGGGGTTCTTACCAGGATTCCCTGTCGGGTGGTTGAGAAGAAAATACACCACCTTCTTCTCTGCAGTCTTGGGTGGCAGCGCACTGCTCCAAGTGAAAGCTGATTCTTATAGTGAGTATTCACTTATTAATGAAAGAAGTTTCCATCAACGAATGAGTTACCTTAACAAGTGGACCAGTAAGAAACACAGGGTGACCTCAACTCGAGTTGGGGTCAAGGCTTTCCAGGAGAGAGTCCTAACCTAGTTGTTATCCCTATTACAGCTGTATGATCAGTGATAGCTTTTGGATAGAGGAGAGGGTAAGGTAAGTCTCAGCTGCTGATTTGACAGTGAAGGAATCCATGATTTAGCTATTTCCAAAGAAGTGAAGGGAAAAGCTCTTATTTTTTTGAGGAACAAAATTTCCGATCTTAAAGTTGTCTTTCAACGATCTGACATGTTGCTAAGCCATTTATAATTAATGTCCTTAGGATTTTCCCATGTGGATAAATACTCTTGATCGGCAATTTTGGCCTCTACATGCATGTTCCTGTCAAAATGAGTAAGGGGTTAAAATGACTTAGTAAAGTTTTTCTTGCCAAACAAAATAAAACAGAACGACCAAAAACAAAAACAAAAACAAAAAACAACAAAAAACCGAAACCCAGAGATATGTTCTGAGTAATATTTGCTAGAATATTTGAATTTTTCAAAGGTGACTAAGTATTCAGCCAGCATTCCAGGTCTTGTTTCTGTAACTTTGATGTAATTTCATCTGTCCCGATGACTCTGAAAGCTGGCACATTGAGGTATTTCTCTCCCTGCCTTTTTTAAAGTGTAAAACCATGTCCCAGTTGATTAACAGATCAGGATTTGCAAAATGTGGTCAATACGCCTCTGTTTGCTACTGATTTCTTGGCATCCTGGCAGAATCCTGTAATTTGCAGTTTCTTTGATTTGTTATATTTTTAAAAAGAGAAAATTGCAAACTTAAAAGAATTCCATTCTATAAATGAATACAATTAAACCATCCTACATGCACTGACTTATTATTATCATCGTTATTATTTTGTTTTCTTAGAGTACCTTGAAGAAGACCAGAAGCCTATGGCCACTCATAACAGGGAACATCCACCGGTACTGGGAGAGATTTCAGACACTATTCTGGAGCTGCTGACCTATCTGGCAAACTTTATAAAGCTTATAGCTGCTCTCACATAAGTAGACTAATTAGTGTATGGAAGGATCTGTAACAGTCTTGCTTTTCTTGAATTTGTATCAATGTCCTTTCCTTAAGTGAAGGTGATTTTATCTGGGAAGAAAAGAGGATTTTGAACAGTTTGTTTCCTTTTTCATATTGTTTATGTTGAGTAGTTTTGTATTGTGTAAGAAGGGGAACTGGGACCACAGTGGATGTTTTTTTAAAGTCTGGTGAGAATGGATATTGGAGGAATAAACTGTGGGCACAACAGACAGGGCTCACAAGGGACAGGAAAGGGAGGGAGCCAGCACGGGGGTCCTTAGACAGCCAAGAGACACCACAAAACACTCCCCCTGGAGAAGGAGTATTAACCCAAGGGAAGGGAACTCTGAGGATGAAAATAGCCATGACCATGAAGCAAATAATGGTGAGGTTTTCCATAGGATTTGGACAGTCACGACATGATGTGGTTTGGGAGCATTTCAAGAACTGAACTAAAGTGTATTTGCATTTAGATTTCCTTTCTCCCCTTGAATAGGGAGGAAAAAAAAAATCTAGGCTGGAGATTTCCACAGTATGGTTGATTCTTTTTTTTTTTTTTTTTTTGAAAAGAGGACAGTTCTCTGAAAAGTGAATTTGGGAAAAGAAGATAATCTACAAGTGAAGGATGAGAAATTATGGCATTTGTCCTTACCTCCAACAATAAAAGACTAGACGTAGTGGGAGACTGGCTTCCAAAGGCATCCCACGGTTTTGCTCTTACAGGTACTTAGGTTAGAGAAAAGAAAAGAGGTGGTGACTGCCTGAAGATAAACAACGCACCGAGCCAAATGTTAAAGAAGGGCAAGGGGGGTCTGTGGAACTTTCAGAGGACTCGTTGGAAGGAATCACAGTTTTGCATGAATGTTTCACGTTAACCATGCCTCATCTGATGAACAGCTATCAACCATTCCTTTGACACGCAGACACTAAGTCCTGGTGATAATAAAATTGACCAGCAGGGGGTGCTATCCCCTCAAATTTCCTTTCCTGGATGCTAGAGGTCATCTCAAGGCTTTACATCTTTGCAGTTAAGTGAAGACTAAGTGTAAGTTTATCAAATAATTGAGTTGTCTCAGGCATGGCACTGTCTAGATTGGGTATTATCCTAACAAGATGGGAGCACTAGCTTTCATCCCCACCTGCTCTGCTTTGTACCATGAAAAGTCTACCCCAGGCAACTGGCACTCAAATGTCCTCCTTCGGCCACAAGGGGACAGGAGAAGATCATGTGCACGGGTTAATAGCAATCCAGCACCTTTAATGGAAAACCATCTCAACATAGGCCAACAGAAAGTCAAGACACTTTTTCCTTTAAATCAAAAGCATTTAGATTCCTATTGTGTTTATAGATTTTAAATGCTATTTAAGGAAGAAGATCTTTCAACGTTAACTCATCAATCACATTTTATCTTCAGACTACAGAGTTGAAGTAAGGCATGTTTGTTGCTATATATTCCAATATTCTGTTAACTTATTAGCAGCTACATTTTTTTTTTAAGCCTTTTCAATTCGCTTCACATAAACTGTTTAGTTCTTCCAGTGTCAGCCAACGGTAGGGATCACATGGAGGACCTGGCCAGATTGCTCCAGGCTAGTCCAGGCAGCAGTGGACTGCACCAGTCCAGTGTGAGCTGAGACCTACAGGACAGGCCCCGCCTGCTGCAATTTTGAGTCTTCTCCATGGACTGCTCACGCTAGGCACACAGTTGCCATGGCCCCATTTACTTCCTTGCCCAGGCGCTGCCTCAGAACCCTGCTGGCTCCCAGATCCTCCTGACCCATGTGGTCAGCCTGTGACTCCAGGTCCAAGAGCAGAACAAGAGGTCTTTCTGGGCTTCCAGAACCCAAGCTCCCGATGTAGACCCACCTGCCTCCCAATACCTACTTCCTCTGACCGCACCAGAGCTGGAATCTGATTCAGGCTTGGTTTACCCTTCAAAACCCTCTAGGTCAAAAAACAGTGGACTAAGGTTCAGAAGTGCCAGGTTCCAGTCCAGGCTATCCTTGCCTGGCTGAAACAAGGCGTGCCACCCCAGGCCTCACACACACTGAAGCCCTTTGCATGACTCAACCTCCTGAGGACCCTAAATGAAACCTTCTTACCTTTTCTTGTTCCCATTTACTATTCTCCCCCAATGTCAGAGCTGATTTCTCTTTTTACTTTCTTCTATTCTGTCAGCCCTTCCTCTATTTTAGCTAGAATAAGATATTCAAGAGACACTTGACATAAGAAAATGGTAATTCTCAGGCCTACATAGAGGTTAGGCTCCAGGATACTTTTCAAAAATGCAGGGCTTAATGCTCCCCACCTTCCACCACGGGCTTATGGGATTAGACACCAGTATTTCTAGAAAGCTTACCAGGCCATTCAATGCACAGCCAGGTTGAGAACCACTGAAGTGAGCAAAGAGATTCGAGAGGAAGGTAGTTCGTGGAAAAGGGAGGCTTAAGTATTCAGTAAAGATATTAGAGGAAGGGTAACCCCCCAAAGAGAAGGAAAGCTGGTGACAGAGGGAAGTAAACCTCTTCTTCCCACTGATAAAAACCAGCACAGATACATCTTTTTTTTTCTTTTTTTTCTTTTTTTAAAGATTATTTATTTATTTATTTGACAGAGATCACAAGTAGGCAGAAAGGCAGGCAGAGAGAGAGGAAGGGAAGCAGGCTCTCTGCTGAGGAGAGAGGCCAATGTGGGGCTCGATCCCAGGACCCTGAGATCATGACCCGAGCCGAAAGCAGCAGCTTAACCCACTGAGCCACCCAGGCACCCCTAGATACATCTTTTTCGTTGATATTTTTTCTCTTAGGTGTTTTTCTTTTCTTACTTTCCTCCTCCTCCTAGAAGGAGAGAGAGGGCAATGAACATCAGGTTGGTGGAGACTGGGCTGGGAAGGGTTAGGGAGCCTTATGAGAACCTGAGGACTGCGGGTAGGTGACTAGTCTTGACGTCCCAGCTCGGCCACCAGTCACCCAGGCAAGAGGCACAGGAGAGATTTTCCGCAACACAGCATCCGCGTGTGGGGTTTGGGGCAACAACGCCGACTCATAGAAGTGCTTCTCAGATTCGTTCACCCCTTCCAGTATTCCAAAATCCTCCGCCTTCAAAATCGGCCCCTTCCTAAAGTCCCTTCTTTCCAGACAGTTCCTTCCTTCTGGCACTTTTCAAAGAAAAACGTACTGCCAAGACCTCATCACCGCCCAGACCTAAGAAGCCTGAGTTGACAGGTAGTAAATTGTGGTCTTTGCTGCGTGAGAGGTCCCAGGGGTGTGCTGTGCACAAATGTCCCCCAACTTTAGTGTCTTTCTGGATGTGAGTCAATTAGAGCAGTGCGCCCCCAGAGGTGGTGAGAGGAACGGGTGTTAGAGAGATCCATAGGGCAGATAACAGTGATGAACTAGATCTAGGGTGGGAGAAATGGGCTGGAGTCAGGAATAACTCTAGTGTTTCTGACTTACCTGACTGGCACCAGTCTGTCCAAATTTCAGAGAACATTGCGATTTAACAAAACGTAGTCAACCTTTGTTATTCTTAGGCACCACAGAGATTAAAAGATGACTGAGACCATAACTTCAGTCCAGCAAGGTCACCTTATCCTAAAAAAAGACAATAGTCAGAAGACTAGAGTAAGTATATCCCTTACATGTACATATTCTAGAAATATAGCAGTTAATAGAACATTCCGATTTTAGGTAGTTATAAACCAAAAGTGGGTAGTGAGAGAGTTATGTTATAGGATAGATTGGTAATGAGTGCCCAGTGTTTGTCTCTGCACGTGCAGAAGCACCACTTTTTAGCAAATCTGCAGGCTCCTGGCCTCTCCATTGTGCAACCGCTTCCTTGCATACTGAACAATACTGAATTCCTTAAACTGCTTATGCAAAGTGACAGACCAGCTTTTTCTCATCCAAGGTCTCTGATATTACAGCTACTGGAAATCTTTGAATTCCTTTGGGTCTCAGTGTTTTCATCTGCAAAATGAAGGGGTGTATCTAAGGTCACTGCCACAATTCTGGGATCCTATCTGTGCTTTCCAGCTCAGCTTAACTACTCCAAACTCTGTTGAGAAGGTGCAGTCTTGAGTGATGAATTTTTTTTATTAGCATATAACAATTTATGTTAAAATAAGGTTTCATCCACTCTACTTCAATAATTGGTTTTTTAAAATGTACTTTCATAGAAACATCATTTCTGCCTCTGAGTTTGTTCATGTGACACTCCCTGTTCTGAAATGTTCTCTCCCTTTAACACAACAAAATCCTATCCATTAGTCAAAGCCTTGATCAAGCCCTGTCTGCTAGGTAATGGCTCATAGCTAAGCATCACTTCCAGCAATCCTCATGATAACCCATGAGGACGCTAATGTTCCTCTCCTCTTTACACAGCCGAGGACATAGAGGCTTAGAGGAGTGAGCTGGCTCACCTAACCATGATTCTGCAAGCAGGTGACTGTCATGGGGTCTGAACATGCTATGTTACCAGCGTGATATTCATCTGTCACCTCTACAGAGACCCCTTTCATTGCTAAGGGCACAGGACAACTCCCAAGCATTCATCTTTTAATTCCCCCTAAATGTGCAGTCTAACCCCCACGAATGAGCATTCACTTATGTTTTTTTCCCATGTGCCAACTCTCTGCCCAAAAAAGATTTGAAATCCAGCAGACACAAGGGCTGATTTCTATAGGTCCACAGAGTAGTCCCAACTAATATCTGACAATTGATTAAAGATGGACGAAACATGTGAATTGTAAAAAATGTGCAAGATGATCTTAGTGTTTATAAAAGAATATCAAGTGAGAAGAGCTTCATTCTTTGTGAAAAAAATGCATTTATTTCCCTACATGAATTTAAGGATAGGAAGGAGATAGAATGATGGAATGCTGAACATGTCGACTGAAAGAGACCCATTTCCCTGTGGCCAGATTTAGGTTCTTGGAGATGTTGGTCCATGCCTCTGGGACCACTCTACGTTATGGGATTGTGCTGACCTGGAAAATATGAAAATGTTGGTCTTGTAAAATCTTTTTTGGCTCAAATCAGTTCCATAGGAGCAGAGCAGTATGAGGTCCCTTGCAGAATCTACACCCTGAAAAGACATATCCTTAATCTTTTAACAGATGGATCTGCTGATGCAGTCACAAATCAGAGTTAGGTTATTTTATTAAATGGATGAAGTAAAGTGTGTTTTCCTTTGTCTTTGGAAGAAAAAACCATGTATCAGTGCTTACTGTATTTGCCTTAAGAGTAATGTTGGCTTCAATATTAGTGAAATTTAGAGAAATGTTAAATTTAGAGAAATGTTTTAGATGGCTTCTGACCTGGAGTAAATTCTATTTGAGGGCATTTAAGTTCTCTTAAGTGGACATTAAAGATAGTTGCCAGAATAAATGTATGTAGTATCTTCTTGGAAGACTTACACTAGTGCTAAAAGATGATCATCTTAACTGTTCTCTTGTCTTCTCCCATTTTTTAGTAGTTTTAAAAATTTACCTCCGCATATACATTAATTCTGGAAAAAGAAAAACAAAAGGGGGAAGTAAATTACCAGTCTTTTTTCCCAAGCATCCTCAGCATTTAAAATTACTGAGGAAATTTTTGTTCCCACTGTCCTTTGGGTAATTCCAAGCGAGAAAGCTAGCATGCTAAAACACATCATTATTTTTTAAGATTTTATTTATTTATTTAGAGAAAGAGCACGTGAACCCATGCAAGTGGGGGGGGGGGCAAGAAAGACAATCTCAAGTAGGCTCTGCACTGGGTGAGGAGCCCCAGATGGGGCTGGATCTCATGACCCTGAAAACATGACCTGAACTGAAACCAAGAGTTGGAGGGCTAACCAACTAAGCCACCCAGGCACCCCTAAAATAGATTACCTTTTATTAGAGTTCAAAAAATGAACAACTTAAAAGTTTCTTTGAATTTTTGTGATGATTTATAATGACAAAGCATCTCTTCCCCCAGGGGTAAAAATGGATTGTGGGGCACCTGGGTGGCTCAGTCCCTGCCTTTGGCTCAAGTCATGATCCCTGGGTCCTGGGATTGAGCCCTTCATTGGGCTTTCTGCTCAGCGGGAAACCTGCTTCTCCCTCTCCCACTCCCCTTTCTTGTGTCTCCTCTCTTGTCATCTCTCTGTCAAATAAATAAGTTTTTTAAAAAAATTTTAAAAATTTAAAAATGTATTGTGAACTAATGTGAGGTTTGAATGTTATTTGAATGTTACTAATTCAATTGTAAAAAGTACAAGTGGTGGTGGTAAACATGTAGGAAAGACAATAAACAATTTAGATTTCTTAAATTCTCACAGAATTTTGGTTTGAGGCTTAGGGGTAATATGAAGCTATGGATTTATTCAAAGACGTTACACCAAATATAATTTAGGAAACTTGTTTCTCAAGCGTAGAATCAATACAGTTGGTTGGATTCTATTAATTTTTCAAAATGTTGTTCAGAAATTCAGTTTAATTTCTTGAAAGCCCCATCACTATAGTCTTGAATTTTCATGCTATTGTCACTGCTTATTGCCAGATACCCTCTTTTTGGGGTCCTGTGAAAGGAATGTAAACTCAGGGACAAGCTCTGGTTCTTATTTGCTTCTGTCCTGCTTTGAAATTAGCAATGGTGCCAATTTTTATTTTATTTTATTTTATTTTATTTTATTTTATTTATTTGTCAGAGAGATAGAGCAAAAGCAGGGGGAACAGCAGAGGGATAAGGAGAAGCAGGCTCCCTGCTGAGCAAGGAGCCTGATACGGGACTTGATCCCAGGACCCTGGGATCATGACCTGAGCAGAAGGCAGATGCTTAACCAACAGAGCCATCCAGGTGTCCCAGTGCTTATTCTTTGAGTGCCTGTTGTGTACAGGGCATGGCTCATGCTGCAGGCTCTGAGATTTTTTTTAGAATGATGAATTCGCAGAGAATTATGGGAGGGGTCCCCAGTGGTAATTCCACATGTCTTCAACTTTGTATAACAGGGGATTGAGACACGATCGATGTGTCAGGACACCTGGAATTTGTGCTTGAGTAGTCATCCTAGCAGGAGACACACTTACTCTCAAGAGACACCATCATTCAAAACTTTACTCTTTTTAGATCTTTTTTTTTTTACCACTTTAATTTTTTATTTTTTCAGCATAACAGTATTCATTATTTTTGCACCACACCCAGTGCTCCATGCAATCCGTGCCCTCTCCAATACCCACCACCTGGTGCCCCCAACCTCCCACCCCCCCACCCCTTCAAAATTCTCAGATCGTTTTTCAGAGTCCATAGTCTCTCATGGTTCACCTCCCCTTCCAATTTCCCTCAACTCCCTTCTCCTCTGCATCTCCCCTTGTCCTCCATGCTATTTGTTATGCTCCACAAATAAGTGAAACCATATGATAATTGACTCTCTCTGCTTGACTTATTTCACTCAGCATAATCTCTTCCAGTCCCGTCCGTTCTTTTTTTTTTTTTTTTAAAGATTTTATTTATTTATTTGACAGACAGAGACCACAAGTAGGCAGAGAGGCAGGCAGAGAGAGGGGATAAGCAGGCTCCCCGCTGAGCAGAGAGCCCAATGCAGGGCTCGGTCCCAGGACCCCGGGATCATGACCTGAGCCGAGGGCAGAGGCTTAACCCACTGAGCCACCCAGGTTCCCCCTCTTTTTAGATCTTAAGTGGAACTGCCCTAGCATCAGTTTGAAGGGACAGAACTCACTGCTTCATGTCTCAGGTCAAGTGGAATTCCGCAGCTTGGTTATCCACTTTGTTCACCTGACTTGGAGCTAAGCACCTTATCATTGTTTTAAAAGTCTTCCGAAGGACAAATTGAATCACTATTAAGGGTAGTCAAAAGAACAAGCAGTGTCTCCAAAGGCAATTCAAAAAAAAAAAAAAAAAATAGTTTCCAAAAATATCTTGTGTGTGGTTCAGCAAGTATCTGGGATGAGGTATCATTTCCCATAGGACTTCTTTGAAAGAGACCTTTTTACCTGGTATATTTGTTTTGAAGCCAGACATGTTCTTTTATACTTGTACTTCATGTATTTAATTTAATTTCCTATCATTCCTCCATCCAGACACATTTCTGTGAATTACTCTGGGAGAGCCATTTGATTTTTTAGAAGCATCACACTGTGCCAACATTCTACACTCTACCCTGGAAAACATGGGCTTGAGCTCCTATCTTTCTTTAAAAGTCAAGTTCTCTAGGTAACTTACAGTCCTAAGAATACAGAATAGTCAGTGAAAAGGCCCTCATGAAACAGGAATTCAGGAAAGTGAGTCCTCGGTTGGTATCTGAATGATACTTCAATATGTCAAAATTAAGCTTTGATGAGCTAGACTGGAGATTCATCATAGGATTTAATTAGTGCAAGAGCTCTTAGAGACCCTCTAGTTACAACACTTTTAGATTTAAAAAATCAATGTCTAAAAACTAATATGACTTTTCTAACACCACTAACAGTTTTTAGTCCTCGGGAACGCCTGAAGTGTCAACACTTCAGTAGAATACCATTCTACCATCTAAACTGCCCTAACAGTGTCAGGTCCTTAGAGACCCATCACACACATGATCTTTGATATTGTATGTTTATGAACCCTTCTACATTTCTTAAGGTGTCTCCTTTATATAAAATTTCTCATTGTTTACAGAAATTAATATATCTCACATTTTAAAAAATCTACAGATACCTCGATTTCCATGTAATGTGTATCCTTGACTTTGCTCTTCTGATATTGCCTGTTTCGTCAGCTTAAAATTCCCTTTTATATAGTGTATAGAATAAGAATTTTGCTGAAGGATTTTCTATCCATGAAAGAATTCAGAGTTTTTTGGTGTGGTCTCTTTCAACCAGAAGAACTCCTTTTGATCCTTCATATCTTGGAGTAAGTGTCTCTTCATTGGTGAAGTCTTCCTTGATCTTACAGACAAAGTGCAATGCATCTGTTATTAAACTTGAACCTTGGACACCTGAACTCCTCCCTTATGACTCCTAATACATTAGAGTGAGTTGTTCATTTCAAGCTTCCTTAGTGGACTCTGGGCTGCATGAGGACAGACTCCTCATCCATCTAAGACCCTGGTATTTCTCTAGCACACAGCATGCATATAGCAAACGCTTCAGGCTAGGACTCTGGTTTGGAAGCTACAGAAATGCAATTCATAACAACTTATGCAAGAAAAAGGAACCACTGAGTCACGTAACTAAAAAAGATAGAGATAGCAATGGGCGGTTTCATCTTAGCTGTGTTCCTGGACTCAAACTTTGTCCATTGGGTGATTTTTCCTTTTCTTTTTAGACAGGTTCTACCTTTATAAGGACCAAGACGGCTCTGGTTTCTCCAGGCTTATCTGATCCAAGGTGCCGTATGCCTTAGATAGCATATCAGCAAATATCCCACGGAGGGTTTTCATTGGTCTGCTTGGGTCACAGGTCCATCCACGAGTTTGTCCCTGTGACTGAGGGATGTGCCACTCTGACTGTCTTAGTCAGGGTCAGGAGACCTTCTAGAAACTAGGAGCAGAGGTCAGCCCCATCCCATCCACATAGACAAAGAATGACTTCCAAAGGGAGAAAAGGGTCCCAGATACTACAATGAATGCTCCATAAGCAGAAACATTGTCATAATGTTAATAGCTAAAAAGTAGTAAATGCTTTAGGTGGATTTACTCATTTCAGGTGTCCACTAAATTACTCTGACAATTGATGTTGATGGAATGAACGAATGAAAACAAAGTGTCATGCTTAGGGTTTGTGTTTCATGCCTATGGCATATTGGTAATACTGTGAGTATTGCTATTTTTGTCATCATTATTGTTATCATTGATGGCTAGAAACTCAGCAAACTCAATTCCTCAATAACAAAAGTTATGAGTTTTTTTTTTTGTTTTTTTTTTTTTTTACATTTTATTTATTTATTTGAGAGAAGAGAGAGACAGTGAGAGAGAGCATGAGCAAAGAGAAGGTCAGAGGGAGAAGCAGACTCCCCGCGGAGCTGGGAGCCCGATGTGGGACTCGATCCCGGGACTCCAGGATCATGACCCGAGCTGAAGGCAGTCGCCCAACCAACTGAGCCACCCAGGCGCCCCAGTTATGAGTTTTGTTACGAGATTTTTTTAAAAAATCAGTGGTTATTCAAAAGCAATTTGAAAGGTCAACATCCCTGTAGCTATCTCTCATGACTTCTGTATTTAAAGAACTTTGTACAGTTGTTTGTATCTTGCAATTTGCATCTCATTTCTGGCTTTTATTTTTCTGGTTTTAGCTCAACTGCCTCCAATCTCCCTTGTGTTCTCTTGGGTAAACTAGCCAAGTTTCTTTTTGTCATTTTAATTTGTATTTGGGGTGTCTGCAGAATCCATCTTTCCTCTTCCCACTCCTCTGTTTCAGAGAAGATAGCTTTCCACTTTCATCACTGACCCATGGGGTCTTTCTATTGTTCCTTTGAAGAAACATTCAGCTTTACTAGATGACTTCTCTGTTCAAATTCTGGCCCAAAGAGAATTTGCTATTTCACTAAGCCTATTAATTTTGGCTTCTATTTTGTTATTAATTTTCCTATCCTCCCCCCCGTATTTATCTTACATATTTTAAATTCCACACTAAGCACTTTCTGATTTTCCACTGAGTTTTAGCCTCTTTCAAGGAAATTTAATGATTTGGAAGTCCCTAAACAGGGTTCTTGAAATTCCTGAGACTATGCAAGTATCTATGTGTGGTGTTAGTTTTAGAGGGGGCAATGGTTCTCATCAGAGTTCAGGTTTATGACTCAGGCACGTTTCAGAGCTGTGATCCCCTCACCACAATATTGCTGACCATTATTTGCTGTCATCTCTGGCTTCTCCCACAGAAGGTAAGGGCTGTGACTTTTCTTCATGATTGTGTCTTAACTTTTGACTCAATTCTGTATGTATCCTGGGGCGAGGTGGGGAGCAGGAGGGGAACATTCTGGAGAAGGGAGTCCAGACTGCCAACAGATTTATCTTCTGTCCAGTGTCGGTGGCCCCCAAAGGGCCAACTTCTCAGCATGACACAGTCCTTGAAGGCTTGCCTGCTGTGCTGAGGCACCGTCTTAGGATGTGACCCCTCCCCTTCCTCCATACTTTATCTGCAAAGGTAGCATCTGCTTCTTTCCCATGATTCCCCTATTTGAGAGATCGGTGACACATTTGTTTATTGTCTTCCCCTTTCCTCAATTCATGGAGAACTTGAGTCTCCCCTTAATTCTTAGACTTCAATACATGTGTGGTGAACTTGGATGTACAAAAGCCACACCAGGCAGTGACCTCCTCTTCCTTCTTCTTGAGGTCCTCAATTCTTTATGTGAATAAATGATGGCACCATGTTTTGGTTATGCTTTATTCAAGAACAAGCATCCTCATGGCGTCTGCATGCTTGCCAGGCTGCTTACCACTTAGATCCCTCTTCTTCCTCACAGTTTATCCGTGCTGCTAGGCATCATTTGCCCTGGCCATTGCTAGCAGAACAGAAAGGCTCGGGGACTGGGAAGAACGGTGCTAGGGGGAAGAATTCCCACAAGGTCTCAGTGCCATAGGAGTAAAACAAGCTAAGGTTCAATCACGACAGACTCCTTATAAACACCAAGTGCCTAGGACTAGAGGGGGCGATGGAGGTCAGTGTTATAATCGCAATGGTTTTGAGGCAGACAAGGAGACCAAAGGAACAGGATGTAAAGGACCAGCAGTCTTGAGACATATGGCTAGGTTAGGCTGGATTCAAATGCAAGAGATAAGAAGGACACTGTCTATGATTTGCCCCTATAATCTAAACTTTCCTGCGCATCATTATTGCAGGGTGAGTGATATGCTAATATACATTCTCTGTGTATGTGTGTGTGTGTGTGTGTATAGTGATGTGGGAATGGGATCAATATATGCATATTGTTGGCCAGTATGATTGAGAAGGGCATCAATTATAATTTAATCCTTATTGATTAAATATTATGAAAACATATTCCTCAGAAAATGAGTCTCCTGCAATTTCAGTCCTTCAGAGATAAGCGTGGTTAACAGCATGGAGTCTGTTCTCTAAGATTCTTTCCATGCATATATTAAAATAAATGCAACGTGCGTGTGCCCACGCACTTATATTTCATCCAGAAATGTGACCATCCATAGTCCTTTTCTCTATCTTGTTTATTCAGTTACCAAGTATCCTAAGTACCATCATTTTAAAAATAAATCTTGAAAACAGAATATATGAACATTGTCTGGAAATGGTACTGAAGAGCACTAGATCTGATTAGATCTCTAAAGAAACACGAGGGAGAAATTTAGAAGACACTAATGACTAAGCCTGGTACCATGTATCAGAATCAATTATTTCATTTTTTTTTTAAAAATTAAAAATAATGCCGGTACAGGATTAGAGATAATCTGCACTTGGTAATTGCAGCTACCGCCAGCTGACAGCTGATTAAACACGATGTCACTTTGGAGTGCATCTGTGTCACAGTTCCAAGAGAGCTCCATTTTTATATTATTTTCAACTATTTAGCAGGGTTCAAATTAGAGCAGAAATTATTAGAAAGGGTTAAATCAATATTGCATTAGGAACTGAAATTCTAAAGTTCCACAGTACTTGCTCAATAGTTTGCTGTCTCTGCCCTTGAAATCTGTCCTTCAGGATTGGTTGGGATCATTCAGATATTCAGATCCTCTGATAATGAGTTAATAGCTGGTTAAACCATGCTGCTGAGGTCAAAGGCTGATGCCATGTGAGTAGTAGAAATGAAAGAAAGGAAAAATCTCCATCCCGTCTCCCAGCCAACTTCTCTTTCTGGTAAAACATGTATTATTTTGAAATATTTATAGACTCACATAAAAATTGCAAAAATGTGACAGAGAGGACCTGCGTACCCATCAACCAGCTCCCTCCAATGGTACCTAACATCTTATGTAACTCCAAGAAGCTGATGTTAGAACAATGCAACTAATTAGATTGTAGATGTTAGTTGAATTTCATGAGCCTTTGAGCACACTTATTATTTTTGGGGTGTGTGTGTGTGCAGGGTTCTATTACATTTGATTCCACGTACGGATCTGTATAAGCACCAAAGCCATCAAGACACAGGACTGCTGGGCCACCACTAGGGAACTCCCTAGACTTCCTCATTGTCACATCCTTCCTTCCTTCTTTAAGACCTGGCAATCCTGATCCTGTCCCCATTCCTCTCAGTTTTGTCATCATCATAATTTTGTCTTTACACTCTCCCTCACTACCTTGCAATCAGTATTTTCAGAGCAGTTCCTCTCGAAATGCCCATCTGGTCCCGCTCAGTCTTTCCTCTTTGGAAGACGAGCTCTTCAATCAACCATGAATGTCCCAGATGACCAGTGGCTAGTAAAGCAACAACTAAATAAAGTGTGCGTAATCTAATGCCAACGAGAACTGGCCTCAACCTGTTTCACCGAAGTATTTCTGGAGCTGTTGTAACAAAGGACCGCAAGCTGCTGGCTTAGACAACAGAAATATCTTGTCTGACCGTTCTGCGGGCTGGAAGTCTGAGGTCATGGTGGTGGCAGGAAGTCTGAGGTCATGGTGGTGGCAGGATTATGTTCCCTGGTGCTAGGGAGGGATCTGTTTCATGCTTTTATCCAGCTTCTGGTAGTTTCTCAGATGCTGGTACCATAAGGACACATTCACATGGTGTCCTTCTATGTGCATGTCTTTACATCTTCTTCCCCATATATTGCTCTCTGTGTCCAAATTTCCCCCTTTTATAAGGATACCAGTCATACTGGATTAAAGCCCACTCTAATGACCTCATTTTAACTTGACTACCTCTGTAAAGACTTTCTCTCCAAAAAAAGGTCATATTCTGAGAGATGAAACCCAAGGGAAATAAATGGAGAAATACCACTAGAAAAGAAAAGTGAGGGATTATGGAAAACACTTCCTAACTTATTAAACTAATAACCTCCGAATCTTCAGGATTTGACCTATGGGAGATGCTCCAGATGGGGTTCTCGTGGGCCCCTGAGTGTCACCCCTGGTGGTGACCGTATGTTGTAACTCTGGGAAGTGGGTGCTCCGTTGCCCAAATCTCTAGCCCAAGTGCAGCCACAGTCCCTTCCCCCTGGTTTATCTGAATGCAGGTAAGGGTGACTCAGAGAAGACTTTACATATGCCAAGGGAGAGCAAATGAGAAATAAATCCAGAAACTTAGAGATAAGGTTAAATGCCACATGTTTCTTAAAGAGTAACTTCCAGACCCTGCCCAGATGTGCCTTGCACAATAGCACAAGAACTTAGAACCCTGAGGAGCTGCGGAGAGGGGATATTTCTTACTTGGGCACAATCATGAAGAGGTCATGATGTCTAGTGATGGTTTCCAGATGACCTGCTCCACACACCATGCTAGCATGTTGTTATGAACTGTGTCGCCCACTTCAACTCACATGTTGAAGCTCTTACTCTCAGTGTGGCTGCATTTGGAGATAAGGTCTCTATGGAAGTAATTAAGGCTAACTGAAGTCATAAGGATGGGCCCTGATTCCATATGACTAATGTCCTTATAGGAAGAGACACCAAAGAACCATCTCTCCTTCTCTCTCTCTCTCTCTTTCTCTCCCCAAGTGCCCGCACAGTAGAAAGACCATGTAAGGACATCGTCTTGCAGGTGACCATCTACAAGCTAGGAAGAGAGCTTTCACCGCAACTGAATCTGCTGGCACCATGATTGTGGATTTCTGGCCTCCAGAAGTGTGAGCAAATAAACATTGTTTAAACCACCTGACCCGTAGAATCATGTTATGGTCGCCCAAGAAGTCTACTATAGATGTGTACTATTCAGCTCCAAAGAATTGGCACAATTTCTCAGGTGCTCAGCTCCCAGCCTCTCTCCATGTGGAAATGCCATCTTAACACCCCTCACTTGAGATCTGTTGCCTATGTTCAGATACCTGCAGGACGAATCCAAGACGGATCCCCTCCCTGTGGTTCATGTGGGCTCGAAGTTCCTGCTTTGGTCATAAAAGACCTTCCTCCCTCCCAATTAACTTTGGAAATGACCTCACCCTTCCAAGATGGCCCTCTTCTCCAAAGTAGACCAAGAAAATGAGAATTCTTTACCGCTAGAGTAAACATAATCTCTAGGCAACAAGACCAGAAAGACAAAAATGAAAAAAATGGAAGGACTGGTTTTCAAATAGGGTGAGTCAGGTTTTTGTTTATTTGTTTAAACTAATTTGCTCTAAGTTAAATAATTACTAACCACCGGCTAAGAGACTGGAGACTAATAGAAGTATGCCACATCATTTGGGACCTTGTTTAGAGGCAGTGTGAGCTAAAGATTGGAGAATTTTTTTAAATCCTTTTTTTTTTTTTTCTGAAAACTAGTTTTAAGTACGAGAGACTGTTTTGGTATTTTTTCTGTTTTTGGTATTTTCTACCTTGGCATACTTTCCTTTCATTAGATTTAAAATAAAACAAAATACTTAATAACATCAAAAATAAAAATTGGGGGCACCTGGGTGGCTCAGTGGGTTAAGCCGCTGCCTTCGGCTCAGGTCATGATCTCAGGGTCCTGGGATCGAGTCCCACGTCGGGCTCTCTGCTCAGCAGGGAGCCTGCTTCCCTTCCTCTCTCTCTGCCTGCCTCTCTGCCTTCTTGTGATCTCTGTCAAATAAATAAATAAAATCTTTAAAAAAAAATAAAAAAATAAAAATTGGAAGTCTAGTCCAAAGAATTTTTTAAAATCCCACTTGTAGGATGTGAGGGCAAGATGGCTGTGACATCTGTCATCCCATCGATCACCAGGGCTGATCTGGCTGTTCTGGCTGGCTAGGCGGGTGGCCCTAGCAAGCTCTCCAGGACCATTTGTAAAAGAATGTAGGGTGTCAAGCTTCCAAGACTCCAGACACATCCAAATGAGGCTCTACATGTCACAGCCTGCCTTTCTTTAAAAACAAACAAAACAAAACAAAACAAAAGCTACACTTCTAAAAGGCAATAATGGGAGGTGGCAAATAAAACGTATTTATAATTGATTAAGTGCTAATGTGCACAGGCACTGTTCTAAGCATCTTATATGAATATGCTTATTTCATCATATAATCAGAGAGTCTTAAAAATAGGAGATGGCAAGTAGGAATTTATAGCATACTAAGAGTTCTGCAGAAAAATGGGTTTTGTGTGGCAAAGTAGGGGGCTGAATTATCACAGAGATATGAAAGAGAATCAGAAAAGAATAAGGACCTATAGAGCATTCCAAGAATAATGTATAATGATTTGAACAACTCTGAGATACAGAAAATTTAAAAGAAAATGTGAATAGACAGTAACTTTTTTTTTTTTTCTTGCTCTTTTGTTGTACTGGGTCACAGAATAAGAAAGGCTTTGAAATGCAAGACTTGTGAACATTGATACATCTAGAAAAAAATAACAACTCTATTTTGGGAGATTAGTGTAGTACAGGGTTTTGAGGAATGTCAGAGATTACGGGCATGTCCCTGAGACTGGGACAGGTTTCCCAGGCAGTCCCACACCCCCAGGTCACCCTGTTCTAGCTCAGCATGGTAAACTGCCAGAGAAAGCAAGGCCAAGGACAGCTGTCTGATAGAATAAGGGGAGAAAGCATACAACGTGCACTGACTTTTGCAAAAAAACTTTTATTTTGAACTAATCACAAACTTGCAAGAAGTTGCAAAAAATGCAAGGAGAAGTCCCACGTTCCTTTGGGCAGCCTTCTCCAAAGTTCGAGTGCTACCTACTGTGGTACATTATCAAACCCAGGGAATGGATGTTGGCAGAACACAATTAACTAGACAACAGATCTTGAATTTAACCAGTTTTTACCTGCACTCTTTTTGTTTTGGGGTTGATATTTACAAGTTGATAATAGTCATTACAAGTTCCCAAAGTCTTAAGTGACAATGTATCTAATACTATCCTTACCTCCCTTCTCCCTTCTCTCACTCTCCCTGGCTTTTACTTTGTGGCTTCTATCCTCCTACACTGAGAATAAAGTTAGTACCAGGCACAGTGCTGTGTGCTGGAAAGTTGGTGAAGGCAGTCAGTCCCGGCTGGTCCCTCTATTCTCCCTACTACTCCTGATGAGTTTTCCCACCTGCCGTGTGCCCCCAGCCTGCTCACTCCTATACACAGTTCCAGCTGAGGCTTCCTAAAGGACAGTCCTGACTGCACTGCTTCTCTTGCTAGAGTCCTTTCAGATGACTTTTATTCACCAACGGAATACTTGTGTGGTCTACTCCTCCAGAATGCCCACAATTTAGGTTCTCCCTAGATTCTACCATGAGATGTTCGGGAAGTCCCCCTACCTGTTTTCACGTCCTGCTAATGTAGCCCTCTGGAATGCACCGCTTCCAGGAGTCTCTCCTGATAGCTCCCAGCAGATGCAACGTCTCCTTTGTTTAACCCTCCCTCAACCACCATCTCTCGCCACTGGTCATATGGGTACATTCCTGCTACTAGATCATATCCCCAGCCTCTAGGACAGATGCTCTAAATCACTCTTTCAGTTTTTCTTTAATGTCTGGAGAAGGAACATGGATTTGGAGTCAAAACTGATCTTCACAATCCACCAGCCACTCAGCATCTGATTTGTCATCTTTATGACCTATAACAGGATACCCTATAGGGTAGGTATTACTAGTTCCAAGTCTCTTGGGGACAGATGTGCCTACATTATGGGTCATTCAATGCAATAATGCAGGTGAGTGTCTCACACAGGACCTGGCATGGGAAATGCTTATAAAAGAAAATGGGTAGAAAAATATATCTCTAAAAAAGAGAAAATCGATTTTATGAATATCCCTGTCTTCCACTGAATTAGAGGTGCCTGGGTCAGCGATCATTCCAAAACACCTAAAACGAGTGTTGAGTGCAGAAAATCAGAGCTCTGAAAATCAGAGCCACTGTGAAAAAGTTGCTGCCACGAACTTCTGACAACAAGTGTTGGGAGTTACAAGGTCAGGCTTAGGGAGAGAAACTCCCGAGTACTTCTCTGCGCAGACATTGTTTCTAATAATCCAAAGTAGCAGAATCATAGATATTTACTTTCTGCATCCCTCCCCTCCTCACACTTGGAAAATTTCATTGCATGGAATCAAATGAGGGTTACACTTTCTTCCCCATCCTCTTTGGAAGTAACTGGTGCAGCCAATTCCTAATTGTTTCTAAATCAAAAAAAGACTTGGTTTATGGTTTGCATATCTGTTACCTAATTTGCATACAATGTGTAAGTTTTTCTTGTATTACCCACCTAAATAGTTGAGTTGACTCAATACACATTTTAAAAATCTCTTTCAAGGTATACAAACCCCACATTTTTTTTTAAAGATTTTATTTATTTATTTGACAGAGATCACAAGTAGGCAGAGAGTTAGGCAGAGAAAGAGAGGGGGAAGCTGCAATGCGGGGCTCGACCCCAGGACTCTGGGATCATGACCTGAGCCGAAGGTAGAGGCTTAGCCCTCTGAGCCACCCAGGTGCCCCCAAACCCCACATTTTAGCAGAATTGAATGGATTCTTGTGAGTACAGTTATTTCCCTGTGATTTAAACCATATTGGTTAACTTCTTGCCCACCTTTTTACTCAAGGGCCTGGGGGATTTGCTTGCTTCGTAAGGAGTGCGCCAGGTCTCCAATTTGGCTGACTGGAGCTCTCTGCAAAGATGACAATCATTCCAGGACTTGGAAGCCAAATGCCATGTGGCTGGCCTCCAGTGATCTGGAAAACAGTTTAGAGGTTACTTTTGAGGCTGATAAAGTTGTTCTGCCAGAACGCCAAGATCATATCATTTGACCTTTTGCAGGCTTACTGGACTTGTACCAAATACAGTTGTCTAGAAATGAACATTCAAGCGTCTGGATCTATTCTGCATTGTTAATAATGATGATAATAATGAGATAATAGTGTGGAGAATGGCCACTGAGAACCAAGGACTTACCTTGTCCCAGACCTTATGCTAAATAACTTATATTTTTTTCCCCTGGAAATTCTCACAGTATCTCTATGTTAGTCCCCTTTTTACAAATGAGGAGGCTCAAGCTTAAAAAGTTTCAGTAACTTGCCTGCAGTCACAACATTACTAAAGGGCCAAGTCAGGATTTAAACCCGAGTTTCTCTAAAAGCCATGTCTTAGCCATTGTGATCTCATATGTCACATTTTCTTAACTACATACAGATAAAACTCTAAATTAAGTTATTTCATCCTTACTTGCTTTTCTTACTTTCTCAATTAGATGTTTATATTATCACGGAGAAATCTGATAGATTTACTGAGCATATGTTTTATCTCATTTCCTTCTAATAATCACACTTGTAGGTGGACATGGTTATCTCCATGACTAAAGATATGGAAACTGATGCTCAGAGAGGCCATGTAACCTGCCCAGGGTCACACAGCCCAAGTGAGGCAGAGTCCAGATATGAGCGTTTCCTGCAGGTAACAGTAGAGTAGTGTCTTCCTGGAAGACTCTTTAAAGAGTACCCATGCGGTCGCTAAGACTCAGAGCTTATTCTTCACACTCTAGATTCTTTTACTCAGCACCTATCGGCCTGGTGATTTTAATAAATCGTCTCCAGTAATTTCTTGAGGTGGACTTTGGAGCCAGGAAATGTGGTCAAGAAGAGATGTTTCTCATTGAGGCCTAAGATATTTTTAAGTTCCCAAGATTACTGTTATTTACAAGAGGATTTATTATACCTTTTTGCTTTATGACTAAAATTTCACAACATTCTTAGAAATATGTGGGTTGGTAACTACAAATTTAAAATCTGTACAGCATGAAATTTTCTTAGGTAAAACTTTAACTTTTATTCTGAGAAGAGACAAAAAAAATAGACGGGGGGGGGGGGTGATATTTATGCACCCTAAGCTTGAAATTCATGTGGTTCTCTTTTTCCTGAACCCGATGTATGGAAGGGCCTGCTAGAAACGGGGAATGTTTGTTAATTCCCTGATATCTAATGTCATGTCATCTACAAATCCTGAATTTGGCCAATCATGGATATTTAGGCTTTTTCCCTCACTCAAGCCAGCACTGCTAATCCGTGCCTTGCAGTGATGGGCTTGCATGATACCAAACGGAAATCAAATCCCCTGAGGCCGCGTGGCAGGAGTAGGTTCTATCTTTCAATGCCAGCTTCTCAAGTGGATCAACTGTGCGAATATTCTAGTATTCGTCAACCGTGAATGGAGGGCAATTGCATCAAGATCAGCTGGCTCATTAAAATGCAGAGTCCTTGGCCTCCGGTTCCTCCGGGAATTTTTACATAGAGTGGAATGTTCAGACCCCGTCCTCTGTACTCCCCACTCACCTCCGTCCCTACCCCTCACCTTAATGCCGCAAAGGGGAAGTCTTACTACTGCATGCAAAAGCGCAGATTTGGAAAGGGTGATTACACTTCCTGTCCCCACATTCCGTTTCTCTAGCAACCCTTGTTCTCCAGGAGGCTTCTGATTTTCTCTGCAGAGGTGGCGCAAGGATGCCTAAACCCACAGGCGATCCAGCCAGCCTCTGTCAAACAGTATCATCTAGCCAACTTTTTTTTAACCTTCCTCCACAAGAAAACATTTACAGTTTTTAATAAGCAGCAAATTTGCAATATAGTTTTATCGCTCCTTTCAAAAAGTTTCTACCAAAGCCTTTTATTCTTCTGATGCGTATTATCCACAAAAGCGTAAATTGTAGGCATTAGGATGAGAGAGGAAAAGCGGAGGATTCTTTAGGCACGTGTTTGCGTCCTGCCTCAGTTGTTCCAGGTGGGAACGCATGGCATCAGGTGTAATCGGACAGGAATTCCGTGTGCATTTCTCTGTCCAAAGTAATTTATTTATTTATTTATTTCCTTTCTTTCTTTCTTTTCTTTTCTTTTCTTTTTTTTTTTAAAGATTTTATTTATCTATTTGACAGACAGAGATCACAAGTAGGCAGAGAGGCAGGCAGAGAGAGAGGAGGAAGCAGGCTCCCCACTGAGCAGAGAGCCCGATGCAGGGCTCAAACCCAGGACCCCGGGATCATGACCTGAGCTGAAGGCAGAGGCTTTAACCCACTGAGCCACCCAGGTGCCCCCCTTTTTTTCCTATGTGAAACTACAGAAGATTGGTTTGGGGCCCTTTGTAATTTCTGAGACTCTTTCCCCTGGAGATAACAGATGTTGACCTGAGCCCTTCCCTGTTGAATGAGTCAAAATGCCAAGGGTGGAGAGAATTATTAAGCCCGAAAGGAATCCAGAGCCCCCACAGGATGTAGCTGGCTGTATTTTGTGACATTGGCTGGTAGGAGTGGAGTGGAGAGTGATTGGAAATCCAAGCCTTGCTCTGCTCAACTTCGAGTCTGAAGTTGATGCGAAGACTTCGTGGTCAGCTTCTCCAGAACGTAGAGAAGCCGCAACTCAGCTCTCGGAGCTTGCTGGACACCCGGAGTCCTGATTTACTGCTCAGGTGAACAGACACTACACCACCTCCTAATGAAAATCGTGGGAGCTGCTTCTGTTAGGCTGGAGGGTTTTACTCTCAACTCACTTCCTCTCTTTTCTGGCTCAGAAAGCCAACCCAAACCAAACCCAAGCAACCACCACCATCCTAGGACTCCCGAAATAGATAACTCCACATGTCCTAGTAACATAATGCCCTTGCTACAAGGAACAAATGCTCCCAGTCCCTGAATAGCATGTTGTTGGAAAAACATATTTTTCTTTCTAATAATAACTGAAAAGGGGCTTTATGACTTTTAACAAGTGAGGTGAGAAAAGTCACACATTCCTGCCCAAATCTCTTTACAGGTGAATGATGGCATTTCACAGAGTTATTCTCTCATGAAAGGATGTCTTTAAGTCAATAAATGAGTCAGTAAGAGAGAGTTAGAATGTTTCTCACCTTCTCGTAAGTACAACCCAAACCCTCCTTGGGTCCTCCTTGACTCTCTTCCATAAAGTTATTCACCTGTTCAAAAACTGAGTTCTCATTATTCCTTCTTTTCAAACTTATAGTATTCCATAATCTAAATACTTAACTATGGTCCATAGACTCTCCCACTTTTTTCTTATTGGATACTTCCCTTGATTAAATAACAATGATAATAATTAATAATAAGCATAATGACAATGCTACTTTTTACCAAATGTCCTTTGTTCTAGATATCCCTCTAAGGGCTGATTTCACTTAATCCTTGCAGAGGATTATCACAAGATAAAAACTCCTTGTGAGTTATTCTGATTATCTGATTCTTATCACCTGCAGTGAAGACGAGGGCAAAGTCAGGTTCGGCACTGGCAGGGAACAGGCTCGGGTCACACATCCAGGTCTGCCTAATTGTCTTGAACACTGCCCATTCCTGCCTTACTTTTTCAGACAGGTAGCTCCTCTGGCCTGAAATGCGCTCTTTATCTCTCTGTTTAAATCTTACACAGATTTCTGTGCTCACTTCAGCTCCTGCCTCCTTTAAGAAGCCTTCCCTGGGGGCATCTGGGTGGCTCAGTGGGTTAAGCCTCTGCCTTCAGCTCAGGTCATGATCCCAGGGTCCTGGGATCGAGCCCCGCATCGGACTCTCTGCTCAGCGGGGAGCCTGCTTCCTCCTCTCTCTCTGCCTGCCTCTCTGCCTACTTGTGTTCTCTGTCTGTCAAATAAATAAATAAAATCTTTAAAAAAAAAGAAGAAGAAGAAGAAGCCTTCCCAGATGCTAGCTAGCTCTCACTGACCTCCCTCTCCTCAGAATCCCCATGTGGCTTGGGGTGCCTGGATGTCTCTTGATGTCAGCTTTTTATGTCAGCTCAGGTCATGATATTGGGATGGTGAGATCAAGCTTCACATCTGGCTGTGCATGCTGGACAAGGAGCCTCCTTAAGATTCTCTCTCTCCGGGGCGCCTGGGTGGCTCAGTGGGTTAAGCCGCTGCCTTCGGCTCAGGTCATGATCTCCGGGTCCTGGGATTGAGCCCCGCATCGGGCTCTCTGCTCGGCGGGGAGCCTGCTTCCCTCTCTCTCTCTCTCTGCCTGCCTCTCTGTCTACTTGTGATCTCTCTCTCTGTCAAATAAATAAATAAAATCTTTAAAAAAAAAAAAGATTCTCTCTCTCCCTCTGCACCTCCCTGTGCTTGCTCGAGTGCTCTCTCTCTCTCTCTCGTTAAAAAAAAAAAAAATCCTCACGTGTCTCATTACTGTTTTCATGTTGTCTGTGTCTCTTCTTCGACCAAGCTTATATGTTCTGTCCTTGCAAAAGGCTCTAGCACTAGCCCAGCAGCACAGTAAGTGCTCAATTAAAGACTTGTTATTTGTAAACCCTTCAAATCCAAGTATCTACTGAATGCCAAACAGCCCTCACAAAAACAAGCATTTTAATGAACTATGTGCATGCACAAGGGGTATCACTTTGCTTCTAGTAGACTCCACAACATATTCAGGCAAGTTAGTTGTATTCATGCCTTGATCTTCAGGCAAGACAGTAAAGAATATTTGCACCCTATTTTGATAAAAAGCAATCAATCACTTTAAGCCTTAAATGCTTAAAAAAGCTTTGGAGCTGAATTCAACTCAGAGCCAATATACATCCAATGTGTATATTTTTTAAAGGATATGGGAGTCTGGGTCTTTGCACGGAGCACTGAAGTCTGAGATTGGCTCTGATCTTCTTTATGGACTAACACCTCACTGGGTTCACCGTGTCACAGATTTGCAGCGATTTTAAGTACAGTGCTCCAAAAGAATCACACATCTTTCCGTTAAGTTACAATCCATCTGTGGATTTCCTGTCTGAATCCTGGAACCAGCAAAATTTGGGAGCAGGTAAAGGGTCACCTGGCAAAAATTACAGTTTTCCTTTTGGGCTGAGAAATCTGATCATAGAGAACCAACAACATCCATTAAACAACTGCAAAGTGTTAGGTTACATTAAGCCCCACGAGGAATGACAAAGAAGCAGTAGATAAGGGCTTTACACAGGGCGACGGTATTTTCACCAGCTTGGGCAGCTGTAACAAATCCCATAGATCCGGCAACTTAACACACATTTATTTCTCACAGTTCTGGAGTCTAGGATCAAGGTGCCTGCAGCTTCAGTTCCAGGTGAGAACAGTAGACAGCCACTTTTTTCAGGTTCTTCTACTCCAGGTATTAACTCCATCATGGAGGCTCAACCCTCAGGACTTAATGTAAATATAATTACCTCCCAAAGGCTCCAAATACTGCCGCATTGGGAATTAGAGCTTCAACACAGGAATACTGGGAGGACACAAACGTTCGGTCTATGATAGGCAGGCAGAGCGTGTGGGTGAGTCGAGGAGCTGGTCATATACAAATCAAACCCTTTTATTGGAGATGCAGAAATATCAGGTGCTGAGGGGTTCAGGAAGCAGGATAAAGAAAGATCCCCTCCTTGGTACTTTTCAATATCAATCAAGCATCACTCACGCTGAGAGAATTCTTCACCCCATCTCAAGTTCTGTCTAGAGCAGTTCTCAAACCTGGCTGTCCCCTAGAATGATCTAGAAATTAATTTTTTTTATTTAAAAAACAATGCCTGAAGTCATCCTGACTGACTGAACTGGATTGTCTAGAAGGAGCATCTGGGAATCTGTATGTCTTGAACTTCCCTCTCCTGACTCTGACGCCCAGTGACCATGGACCATCTCTTTACGTAATTACCAGGATCTGGATGCTTTCGGGATTGATACTTAATGCTTCTTCCCTGCAAATTTCTGACAAGTGCCACCCAGGTGTAGCTTTGAGGACTGGGATTAAGCACATTTCTCTTAAAAAGTTCACACAGCTTTTAGGTGCGAAGGAACCTCTATAGCCCAAGTCGTAATTGGGGTTTCATGCCAGTAGGTTCTTGAAAAACTTTATTCAAAAGGATTTTCAGAAGGGTGTGAGAATGGGGTTCACCCTAGAAGGGGTCCAGGTCTCCAAGGTGGGAGTTTGGAAGTGACAAGTGGTACCAGTAGAAGAAGGGATCAGAATTAGTGGAGGGGGGCACCTGGGTGGCTCAGCTTAAGCCTCTGCCTTCAGCTCAGGTCATGATCTCAGGGTCCTGGGATCGAGCCTCTCTGCTCAGCGGGGAGCCTGCTTCCCCTTGTCTCTCTGCCTCTCTACTTGTGATCTCTGTCAAATAAATAAACAAAATCTTTTAAAAAGCCTTCTTGAGACAGGTCAGCTTAAAGCCCAGAGTTTCTGTTTGTCTCGGGTATACTCTATAGGCTTCTGGGGAATATAGTACTTAATACTTCAGTGCATATAAAATGAACCATTTGTGGGGCCCCTGGGTGACTCAGTCTATTAAGCATCAGACTCTTGATTTCAGCTGAGGTCATGATCTTCGGATTGGGGGATCCAGCCCTGCCTCAAGCCCTGAGTCCAGCTCAGTGCTCAGCTGAGCTCAGCTCAGTCTGCTTTCCCTCTCCCTCCCACTCTGCCCCTCCCCATGCTCACGATCACTGCCTCTCTCTCTCTAAAATAAAATCTTTTAAAAAAAGGAATTAAAAAAAAAAGGAACCATTTGTTTACTGCTGTCCTTCTTGCTTTTCTTCCAAGACAATTATGTAATTTCAGATAATCAAGTGAGATGAGGTCCTTTTCTTTTATGAATCTTATTATGAATTAAAAGAAGCTATTTTGTCTGAGAGGTCTGAAAGCTAGGTAAACAATGTGTCCAGTGGCACACCTGCTTAGTTCTCAGAGCTGGAAACTCCCTTGGAACCCAAGATTTTTCCATATGATCCATTTTATGTGCTAGGATTACTGAAGTTCGTTTCAAGATAATCTCAATAATTTATTTTTAGTACTGGATAACATGTGTATTCCCACTGCAAAACCAAAATCTGCTGCTTATTATGCTAATGTGA
Source organism: Lutra lutra (assembly GCF_902655055.1). Lineage (NCBI taxonomy): Eukaryota > Metazoa > Chordata > Mammalia > Carnivora > Mustelidae > Lutra > Lutra lutra. The sequence continues at coordinate 33,839,120 of NC_062280.1, read as the reverse complement.
TATTTACAAAAGCCATTCCCATGGTTTCCAGCCCAAAGTCCCTCAAAGCCTTAAGACCTGCTCAATAAAAAGTCGGACATATACACATGAACTCTTAATTTTTAAAAAAGCTTTCTTAAAAAATGAGAAAAAGGGTCCAGGGAAAAACATTTTTGGCCGTGGAAATGTAGCAAATGTATCAACCACCAAAAGACATTCAAATGATAACTCTGATCGACTCTTAGATGTTTAGCAGTAAGATCATTAGAGAGCATTAGGGTGTTTTATTCCAAAAAGTATATTTGCTCGAAATAACATTCTGTTTGATACTTTCTCCATGATTCTATATTTCTTAATAACAACTGTAAATTGAGTAAAAACCTTCTACTTTCTACCCAGAAATTCTTTGCTTTGTGATAATAATATCATATTATGTTCTCAAGCTTGCATTTGGTTCAGTAATATTCTGGGCTGTCAAAGTTGGCAGTCATTTGGGGATCCTATGTCAGAGGGTTGTTCTGGGTGAAATACCGTCCCGTCCTTAAGGACAGCATTGATGGAACCGTGGTGCCCACATGGAGTGGTGTGCTACCTTAGCTTGACGATTTGCTCCACAGATCAATCTAGCTCACTGAAGACGACTTCCTAGGTGGGAAGATATCAACGACATGGTCTCCATTTTTTTAGCCCTCTGACAGTCAATTTAAGGGTGCTTATTAATTTGTTGCAGTTCCTTGTTATCTTGAGACAATCCCTCTAACTCATACATTCTCAACAGAGGTAACATCACTCCAAAGGGAACCATGATTTATGAAAATTTTTTACTTTTTCATGAAAAACTTTTACTTTTTAATGCATAAAATGTGGATATACAGGCTGTACAGAGATATATAGTGTATCCGAGGTATTAAAATGTCTTGGGATGGGGGGATGAGTAGATTAAAACTGTCTGAAGTGACTCCTAGGGGCGCCTGGGTGGTTCAGTGGGTTAAGCCTCTGCCTTCTGCTCAGGTCATGATCTCAGGGTCCTGGGATCGAGCCCTGCATCGGGCTCTCTGCTCAGCAGGGAGCCTGCTTCTCCCTCTCTCTCTCTGCCTGCCTGTCTGCCTACTTGTGATCTCTCTCTCTCTGTCAAATAAATAAATAAATCTTAAAAAAAAAAGTGGTTCCTAAAGGGGCAATAATGAAAAAAAAAAAAAAGGTTGTATTTACAGGGATTAAATTAAGATACCGGTATCTGTCCTCAGGAAAACACATAGCAGGAAAGTTGTCAATAATGGTTTAGTACTGCAACTATTACTGTTATTGATTTTTAAAATTCTTCCTTTGTTCCCTATTCTACTAATTTGGTCCCTTCTGTTTGACTGTGATGGTAGTAGGTCATAAATAACTGAAAATCTATGTAATCATAGGTTGACTTCAGAAATCCTTTCATTGTTCAAATTTCTACTTAACTATCTGTAACTTCATTTAAAACTCACCGAAATATAAAAGATGAAGCATGTAATATTGTAGACATATATTTAAGAAAATTCTTATCATCTCTCTATGCCATCTGGATGTTGGTTATTCATTAAACAGGTATTTATGAAATAACTTCTACGTGCTGTGTACAGAGAGTCGGCAGTAAAACAAACAAACAATTTTCTGTCTTCATGGAGAGAAGAAATGAGCACTGAAATACTAATTTTATAATTAGTACTTTAATGTGCTCATTTTAGCAGCACATATATCATTACTAATTTAACTACAATTCTTCTAAGGCTTAAAAGATCAGAGAGGGGGCGCGCCTGGGCGGCTCAGTGGGTTAAAGCCTCTGCCTTCAGCTCAGGTCATGATTCCAGGGTCCTGGAATCGAGCCCTGCATCGGGCTCTCTGCTCAGCAGGGAGCCTGCTTCCTCCTCTCTCTCTGCCTGTCTCTATGCCTACATGTGATCTCTGCCTGTCAAATAAATAAATAAAAAAAAAAAAAGATCAGAGAGGGAAGACTCAAATACTTATATGAGAGAGCATGTATCATGGGGAACGGGTCTTGTTGGGGGATACAAATGAATCCACTTCAACACACACACATACAAACACACATGAATTCAGCTGAGATCTGAGGATGCACAGGCAAAGGGAGGGGAGTGGGAAGAAAGGAAGGATTAAATGTGTGAGGATTCTGAGCAGAAATGAGCTTGGCTTTGTGGAGGAGCCTACAAATGGGTGTGGTGGGAGAGAGGGGAAGTAGGGGGAGATGGGCATGAAGAAGCCTAGTGGACAGTGGGCCAGATAATGTAAGGGTTTGTGAGCTCTTATAAGGATTGGGGACATATCCAAACAGAAATAAAATAGACAATTTTAGGGTTTTATGTAAGGGAACGAATTAATATGTGTGAATGTTTGAGATTCATCCGGGCTATATTGTGGAATTTAATTGGAGGAGCGTGTGTGTGGGACACCAGTAGAAAGGCTTTTTGCATAAGCCTAGTAAGCTTGTTCAGATAAAGCAATATTTAGAAATTGATGATTGGATAGGAGGGGTGAGGAAGAAAAAAATACAAAATATGAGGCTTGGGATTCTGCCCGTGTTTTGGGTGGATGGTGGAACCATCCATTAGATAGCATGTGCTGGGAGAGAACCAGTGTATTCTACCTCAGCAGGGCCAGGACAGGGGTGGCATAAGGAGAAGGACATGGAGAGAGACTGGAGATTTGAAGGGACTCAGATATTCAAGTGGAAAAGCTGAGTAGGTAGTTGGATATACCACCTGCCTGGGCTTGGAAGAGAGATCTAAGCTGGAGACAGAATTTGGAGTGCATAATTGGACAGGTGGAGGCCCAGGCATGGTTAAGATAGCCTTGGAAAGAATCATCAAGGAAGAAGACAGTCAGGCCTAGTGGTGAACCTTATATTCTTCCAGTATTAAAAGTCCAGCAAAAAAGTCTGAGGTGGGCAGGAAGTTTACTGGAAAGCCAAGAGTGTTGTGCCACAGGGGAAGAAATATTTCAAGGTGGTGGGAGTCAATCGGAACATTACTAGGATTCCAAACAATACGGAAATGGGAAAACAGTCCTTGGATTTGGCCACCTGGATCTCTTTCCCTGAGAATTACTCAGGTAGAGGCAGTAGAAGTGATATTCCAGGGAGACAGAGCAGGTGGAGAAGCAGAAAGAACAAGCACAGACAACTCAGCCATGAAGGGGAGAAGAAAGAAAGAGCAGCTCCTGGGAGAGGAAGGAAGGTCCCAGAGGAACCACACTGTAAAGGGAAGACTGGAAGAAAACAAAGCCAATCTGAGTATGGAGGACTGGCCTTGGGGGTGGGGGGAAGGGCCATCTGCCCTACAGAAGAGAAGACGTTAAGGAGGAGGAAAAAGGCAGCAAGTCTATAGACTTGGTCACGGGAATTTGAGAAATTTCCCTGGTAAGATATTCCCATTCTTACAAATAACCAACCCAAATGAAAAGCACTCAATTTCATGCTACCCAGCTCTTGAACTTACCTGGGCCCTCTCTGAGGACACTGAAAAAAAGGTACCTAACCTGTATCCCTCATCTACTCTCACTCCAGCAGCCCCAGCCAGTTCTCTTACTCTCATTCTATCCTGAAATAAGAAAGAAGAGGTTGTTCTGGTTCCCAATGAAAATGGAAAGAGGCACGATCTCTCTGCTATTTTCTAAAGATAACACTGTAAAGCCTCATCCAAAACTCACCATGGCTTTGCTCCTTTTGGCTCAGGCACTACAAACTCAATGCCAAGAAAATATCATGCCCCATCTTATTTCTGCAAAGAGTACACAGCTTAGATGTCACCCCAACACAGACAAGATTTACACTTGGTTCTTCCCTTTCTCTTGCCTCTGCATAGATGCCATGGCTTTATATCACCTACCAATGGGAGATGACAGTTCCTTTAGGGATTAATTCAATTGAAACATAAAAGAAATTGGGTGGGGAGGATTTTTTTCAGCACCTCAACTCAAAAGAGAAGAAATGATCTTTAAGTTGATTTCTATCTCAAGTCTGGAGGGCATGGAGTTTAAGGTTTAAGGGTCAGTGATGCTTCCAGGAAATGCCAACCTTTAGAAGGTTTTCTAGTCTTTTGTTCTTTATCCAGAAGGGATTTTTAGCCTTTTCCCACTAAGATGAAGCAGAAAATGTTCAGATCTGAATCACATTCCCAAAGACATACCGAGGTCAGAAGTGTACACTATGGCTATGCAGAGACACATTTGCTGTGACTGCCATTTCTTTCCTACTCCAGAGGGATTATCATTGTTCAAGAGCAAGACAAGTATATTAACATAATAGAAACCTTGACATCAGCTCTTAATAACATATTATGTATTATAAGCTATATATGTCATTCACAAATCATAGGACTATATTATTCAAGAGGACAATGAGTGCAAAATAGTATAGAGCCTGACGCATAGCAAGTGCTCACTTACTGGTAACCGAGGAAGAATAGCAAATGACTTGAGAGAGGCATTTCTAGTGACCCAATAACACTACAGAATCTTTCTTATGCACAGAATTATTTCACTGCACCCACATTAATCTTTTATATCCTGCTTCCTTTTTAAAAAGGTTTTACTTATTTGAGAAAGAGAGAGCATGCGCCCAGAAGAGAGCATGAGGAGGGGAGGGGCAGGGGAAGAAGCAGACCCCTGCTGATCAGGAAGCTCAGTGTGGGCCTCCATCCCAGAACTCTGGGATCATGACCTGAGCCAAAAACTGACACTGAGCCGAAAACTGACTGAGCCTCCTAGGCATTCCCTATATCTTGCTTCTGAATCAGTATCCAACACTAAAATTTTATAATGATTTTGCATATTTTTAAATGGAAATAATTTTGTTTGTGCCCAGATACCATTTATTCCAGGGCTGTCCAATAATGTAAGCTGTGCATTTGAACAATATATGTGACTTTAAATTTTCTAGCAGATACACACACAGACACTCCTTCAACACAATAGATGAAGTTAACTTTAATAGTATATTTCCTTGGATCCAATACATTAAAAATATTCTCATTTCAACATGTGATTAATATAAAAGGGATACTAACAAGATGCGTGTGTTCTTTTCTTCATACAAAGCATTCAACATCTGGTGCGAATTTTCATTAAAGCACATCTCAGTTTGGAGGAGCCGTTATTTCAAATGTTCAATAGCCACATATGGCTCATGGCTTTATGTTCAATAGTGCAGGTTCATACCTTATGTGTCTATTCTCATTAACTCTTCTTCATAGTCAAGGATAGTGATTATCACTTTTCTCATTTTACAGATGTGGAAACTGAGCACACAGAGGTTAAGTCACTGGCCTAACATTGCAAGGGTAGCAAGTGGTAGGATGGGGTTCAAGTCCAGAGAGTCTGGTAGGAAGTCTTGATGCTTAACTACTGTGCCATATGCCTTCCAAGTTGCTTGGAGACCTAGGTTCTTAATGTTTTCAAAAAGGTCTTGAAAACCTGAGAAAGCCACTGTACATTTTTCCTTCTCTTTTCTCCCTTGAATCTTCCCAACTTCTGGTGGATTCTGGCAATCCTTGACTTTTTTTTATCTTGCAGTGATTTCACCCCACTTGCTGCCTCTGTCATCATGTGAATGCCCTCCTTCCACGTGCATGCCTCTGTGTATCTTCTCCTTTTCTTAAAAGGACACCAGTCATATTGGATTGAAGGCTCACTTAATTCAGTATGACCTTATCTTATTGAACTACATCTGCAAAGACCGTATTTCCAAATAAAGTCATATTCTCAGGTTTTGGGTGGACATGAACTCTGGGGGGACATTTTTCAACCCAGTACAAGGGTCTACTTGTTTTGTTGGGCACCAGAAACGTGGTCCCTGTCTTCCAAGTGTCACTAGTCATGCTTGGAGGCAGAAGGCAGACACCGATCAAGTAACTGCAGACAAGTTTTTCTGTGTAGTAGATGTCTGAAGAGAATTGAGAAGGAGGAGGAAGGATAAGGAAGGCTCACTCTTTAGGAAGCAAATTCTGGGATCAGATCCTATTCATCTTTGAATCCTTCATTTTTGGTACAGAGTTGATGTTCAGAGACTGGGTACTGAATGAAAAATACCGCTCATCTCAGTGCAGAGATGAAGGCAAAAGAGCCTGGCAAGAATGTCAAATACTTATTTTGAGCTTATTCATATTGGCCAAAGAAAAGACCATTTATTTGTAACTAGAGAAGATTTCAAGCTGTGAGCTAAATTTTGTAAACAAATGTATCTTTCTCACTTTATTTCCATTTCATCATCTCTTACACCATTTCTGATTGGTATGGTGTTTACTTCGTTTCTTTGTACTCATTGAAAATATAGTGGTATGGGTCATTATATTAGATAATAATAAAATCAAGTTGGCAGAACCCTGCTTTCTCTTTTATTAATTTGTTATGTATTCATAGCTATTCATAAGTTCTGTACATTCTAGAACGATCATGCTTTGGGCTGTTCAAACCTAACCAGTGGCCAAGTTAAGTGATAGAAGGCAACAGTGATTGAGAATTTTTATCTAGGAGGCAGGAGGACTGAAAGGAAGTAGAATTGTCATGGTGCAGAAAGACTAGTTACTCCTGTAAGTGGGGAGAGAAAGATATTTTGTTGCTTTTGTGGTTTCATGATGTCCTTGTTTTTTGTCTATGCTCAGACATGATATAGAATGGTCTTATTTGGGCTTGGTTCCATCATGGTCGTGGTATGACCCCATCTGATGTTGAAATTCTGTGAAATTGTTTATGTTTATAGGGAACACTGTGGGTTGTTACCAGCTGTTAGTTGTCAAAACCTTCATCTGGTTTTCAACACAGAGACATCTTGTCTCTGCTGCCCTGTTTCCTTAGCATCCTATTGAGGAGCCATTTTTATTAGGTTCTTACTTATCCTCAGTATTTCTTTTTTTGGAAATACAGTCATGTATTCTTATTTCTCCCTTTGTCAACAAAAAATAGTACATTACTAAACCGTTCTATACCTTGTGTACTTCTTTTATCAATGGACACAGGAGATCTTCCCGTATCAGTACACAGAAATCTCTCATGCTTTTTTTTAAATGGATGTATCATATTCCATTGTCCAGATGATTTATGGTTTTTCTAGGATTTTGGCATCTTAATGATGAATACCTTGGGCCCCTAAAACAATATTGTATGGATGGATGCTTATTTGTAAAATTCTCAGCTTACATTTCAAAGCACTGTATAGACTTGAATCAGACAGATGTGAAGAGAGGCACTCTTGTGAACTGACTTTTATTCTTGGGTTCACCAACAATTTTCTTGACGAGTCATTTAAACTCTCTGAGTCTCAATTTCCATGTCTGTAAAAACAAGGAATTGACAAATATTTGAAGCCCAGTCATATTTTGGCCCTTCGATCTTACCCTCATAGTTGAAAACCAGTAGTTTACATGTAGATATTTAACAACTCTCCAGAAGAAATGAAGCTCTGATTTGTAAACATTTGCTAATTACCATGGTGTAAATATCCTAACCAGGGCTACTTTCAGGCTACTAACAATTTAACAGCCAGCTAGCAAAATTTCTGTAAATTCTGTAATTGAATCTTGGAGCTGGTATGGCCTGGGACCAGCATAAAGGTGGGAAAACTTTCTAAAATGAGGCTCACTGAGATTCAGACATTTAACTTCCTCATATGAAAGGTATATCCCCAAACTTAAATTATATCACACTTGAATTGGAAAAGAAAAAACAAACCCCAAAGCGGAAAGAACATAATCTTTTAAATCTACTACCTAAACCATTCCCTGAAGCCTTCATTAGTTTGTAGAACAGAAGGAATATTAAGTAACAAACAGTAACTCACTTTAATAAATATCATATATCTATCCAATCTTTACCTACAAAGAATTTAGTTCATTGGGTCAAAGCTAACAAACTTAGTATACATACTATCTAATCCTGATTCTTAACTATGATTACACATTTGAATCAGCTTTTGAAAATTTCTGGCACTGGGCCCCATCCCAAATGAATTAAGTCAGAATTTCTGAAGGATGGGGTTCAGACATTGGTTTGTTTTAAAAGAGTTCGAGGTGATCCTAAGGTGCCATCATAGCTAAAGATAACCAGTTTTTGGATATTTGGTAAATAGATCCCTGACGTTTCCCTTTCTCATTTTAGGTGAAGCACGTTGTGCAGATATATACCCATGAATAGGTATTGATTTAGCAGAACTAATTCAAACAGGAAAAAAAATCCTTTAGATCCTACAAATATGGCTGATATAATAGATCACTCTGAAAAACAAGCTCAACAAAACTCAAAATCTGGCCTCTCATTTTGTTGCTCAAATGTAAAACCCACTGCAAGAGTGAAATTAGAGCATACCCCAAAGTCTAATTCCTCTATGTGAGATTTAAGTTTGTTTTGTTTTAAAGAAAGGTCATCTTGTTTCTTTTTTGCTGGCCTTGAGAAGCAGCAGACCATCCCAGCACACAAGAAATTAATTACCCTGGAGGACCAGGTGCAACCAGTTAGTTGGTTGCCATGGAGACAAAAGCTATACATCCCGGATTTTCTACCATGCTCTCTATTTCATGAAATCTTATTCTTTTCAATAAAGGCCATTCACAAAAAGCGAATGTAAGTGTGGTTTGATTACTTTTATGTGTGCATTAATACATAAGCAGAAAAAAATGTTTCGCCAAGTAATGAACCCTTGTCTTTTTGAAGAAAACATAAGGATAAGTACAATTTGAGCCAACTACAATTTACTCAAATTTTTATTGCATTAAAAAAATAAGTAAATCCAAAGTGTTTCAAAATCCTGTTGGAAAAACTGGAAAACCAACTTTCCTGGAGTCATCTGACACTTGCTAGTGCTGTTGTGCCTGTTTCTCCCCATCCCCCGGTTTTTTTGTTGTTGTTGCTTTGTTTTGTTTTTAAGATTTTATTTATTTATTTATCTGAGAGAGAGCAAGCTCGGAAAGGAGCAGAGGGAGAGGGACAAGCAGACTCCATGTTGAGCATGGAGCCTGATGTGGGGCTCGATCCCACCCTGAGATGGTGACTTGAGCAGAAACCAAGAGCTGGATGCTTTAGCTGACTGAGCCACCTAGGTGCCCTGCTGCCATTCCTCTGAAGTGCAAGTTTAGCCCACATGAGGGTCACCACAGCTCTCATCCGAGATTTCATTTTAGGTTCTATCCAAATCCATTTATTTTTAACTCTTCTAAAAAGAACCCAGTGAAAAGCTACAACTCTAGAACTTAACTCAAAGGTAATATTTCTTAGCTAACATGGTAGTAGTTTTTCCTTAAAAAAAAAAAAAAGCTTAGGTTTACACCCATTTCAATAATTTTTGAGTTATTCCATACAACTGGCATTTAGTTACTATTTATGCGCCTATGTTTTGTTCCTCATTTTGGAGCATGTACCATAGTAGTTTATGAAAAAGGTTAACATTAAGGGAGATTATCTGGGGGGAGGTGGTATATGAGAACTCTCTGCCTTGTCTGCAGTTTTTCGGTAAGCTTAAAATTATTCTAAAATAAAGAGTCTATTAACAAGCAATTTGTGACCATTAATTGTAGCAAATGACTTAATGATAGTGGATACTGATATGCATTGTGTTGGTTGTGTTGGGTTGGCAATGAAAATAATTAGGTGAAATTTGGAGAATCTGGCTACAGTCTGGGATTTCATACTGAAATTTAAGTGTATTCTAATGAGTAATCCAAACCTGCAATTTTTGGACTATTTTTACCCTTGGGTAAAATATCTATAACTTTGGAAACGTCATGACTTTCATTCAGAACAAAGTACTATGGAGATTTAAATGGCAGAATTAGTCATCTTTGAAGTATTGAATTTCTTAATTTGATATCTGATACACCAATACTGTTTGCTATGGGCCAAATATTTCCATATTTTCTTTTATTAAGATAATTCTTAAATATTTATTTATTTATTTAAATCAATTAATTACCATGTAATGTATGATTAGTTTCAGAGATAAAGTTTAGTGATTCATCAGTTGCATAGAACACCCAGTGCCCCTTACATCAAGTGCCCTCCTTACTACCCATCCCACAATTACCCCCTCCCCCACCCACCTTCTTTTGATAGTTAAGTAACATATTTACAATAAACTCTTATTTGCCGTCATTTGAAAACAATCTGCTTTTATTTTTCTTCAACCTTTCAAGGCAAACAGCAACTGAAACCAGGTCTGTCTGTGTCTCACAGGGTTGAAAGATCTCCTGATGTTTGCTACTACTCACATGTTTATAGAAATTTAGCAAATGTCAGTGATGTACCTTCCTCTGGACATGTGTCAAGTGAAGTGTATGTAATTCATATTTAATATCAAATGATATTAATTGTATTCTTAAAAATGCTAGACACATAGTAAATGCTTAATATGTTTATTAGATGAAGAAATGAATTAAATAATTAAATTCAATGATTTCATATTTAGCTGCTTTTATTTAGTTTTTAATTTGCTTGAACATTTAGACCTGACCTATTTCCAGGAAAGTTTATTCCTAGGTGTATATTTATCAAAGTCTCCTATTACATAGCCATCCAATTGAATACATGACATATCACTGTGACACAACTTCCCGATCAGAGAACCAATGTAGCTTTTGTTTAACTCAGACTTTGGACCCATGTGAGTTTTGCACTTTCTTGGTTTTCTTCCTTTTGACCTGGGCTCTGGGACTGACTCCACAAAGACTGTTCAATATCGCTTCCAGCCCTCAATATATAAGAGAGATGAAAGGTTGAGGTTCTTAATCTATAAAGTAATTTAAAAATCAATAAAAAGGGCACTTCGAGTCAAGATGGAGTGACAGGAACTGGAATTACCCTCTGGCCTGAAACAACCAAAACACTGGAAAACTATATAGGAAACAAAGCTTTCTAAGACTTTATATAAAGTAGGGAGATCCTTGTGAAACAGGAAGTAGGGAGGTGAGGCCACTGGTCACTCCAGCTTACTATGTACATAGAGGTTTCAGGAAGCAGCCCAGGAAGGGGAACTGAGGCAGAGCCCAGAGGTTAACCTGAGTAGAGGAACTGGAAATAGGAGCCTGAGAGGGCCAAGGTGCCTAGAGCTTGCTTGGGAATGTCCCAGAGAGGAGAGAGAAGCACAGAAGGGGAACTCTGCAGAAGGATCTGCCTTAAGTCTTCAGCTGAATACTGATTAGGGTATGTGTGTGAAGAAATTACCTGAGACCTGGAAAAGAACCACTGACCAGATATGGAAGAAATGCCAGCCTGTTCTCATACAGTCAGGAATAGTTCCTGTTCCAACAAGCCAAAGTAGAATACCTCATAATTCATGAAATTATGGTAGAGTTCTCAAAAGGCTTTCATCTCAGTGACGTTACTGGGGTAGCATGAGCCCTCAGTAGTAGAGAAAAAGTAGGATCAGACTAAACACGGTTTTGGACTTGCTTGACAAAACTTAAAAGTTAGATCTGAAAAAATTAAAACTTCAAGTCTTCAAGTACCTTAACTGTGTTCCAGACCAAAGCTCAGGAATACTTACAGGAATACAAAAATATCCAGGACCCAACAAGCTAAAAATCACAATGTTAGGCATTTGATGAAAGCATATGAAGAAGCGGGAAAATACAACCCCTAATGATAAAAAAGAAATGTACAATGAGCCAGGAATGATCATATGATATGTTGTTATCACTATTCTATATGCTCAAGAAGCTAGAGAAACTTATTCCTGGAAGACATAAAGATACAAAGATGTAAGATACCAAAAAGAGACAGGAACCAAATTTCTCTTTCATTTCTAATGAAAATGATAATGTCTGAGGTTAAAAACATACTAGTTGGGATTAGTAGCAAATCAGAAGTTGTGACCCAGACAATGATTAGTGCCATGGACTGAATTATGTGCCTCCCCCGCACCAACCACCACCACCACATTTGTAGAGTGAAGCCCCGACACCTGATGTGAGGGTTTGTGGAAGTGGGCCCTTTGGGAGGTAATTAGGGTTAAGTGAGATCATGGGGTGGGGCACCCATGATGGTATTTGTGACTTTCTAAAAAGAGAATGAGAGAAGGGTCATTCCCTCTCCATCTGGTGAGGGCACAGTGAGGCCTCTGTGCACCAGGGAGAGGATTCTCTGCAGGAATCAAATCAACTTCTCAGCCTCCAAATTGTGAGAAACAAAGGCTTGTCATTTAAACCAGTCAGTCTATGGCATTTTGTTATGGCAGCCCAAGCTAAGACAATTGGTGAATTTGAAAACACTCCAAGGAAACTACTGGAAACACAAAGAGAGAAAATAATTTCTTGAAAACGAAAAGAGAGCATCAGGGAACTGTAGGACACGATTAAGTGGTGTTATAGCTGCATAGAACCAGAGTCTGTGAAAGAGAATGAGGGAGCACAGGAAACATATTTGAAAAGTAATAGCTGAAACTCTGATAAAAACTGGAAGCCCATATATTTAAGAAGCCCAACAAACCTCTAGGACAGTAACATAAAGAAAAATACAAGGTACATCATAATGATATTGTTGAAAAATAATGATAGAGATAAATCTTAAAAGCAGTCAAAGGAAGAGAAACACATAACACACAAAGAAATAGGGAAGAAGATGATGGAAGATTTCTTACCAGAAGCAATTCATGCCAAAGACAGTGTATTGTATTTAATGTATTGAAAGAAAAAAAATCTTTCAACCTTGTGTTCTATACCCAGTGAAATTATCCTTCAAACCCCAAGGCCAAAGACATTTTGAGATACACAAAAAGAGAAAGGTGTGATTACCATTAGATAAGCTCTACGAGAGATGCTGAGGAAGGTCCCTTAGGCAGAAGGAAAATGAGACCAGGTGGAAATCTTGATCTAAACAAAGGAATCTGAACAAAGAACAATAGAAATGGGAACAAAAGAATACTGAAACATATATATGTGGATAAGCATAAAAGACTTTCTTTTTTTTTTAATCAATGAAGTCTCTTTAAAAGATAATTGTGCAAAGCAAAAATCATGACTATGTATGTGAGTTTCTGACATATATAGAAGTGAAATGTATACACAAAGGTAGCACAAAGGCCAGGAGGACAGAAATGTGAGATTTTTCCACTATGTATCTCTTAAAAGTACACCTTGAGCAGTAAAATATGTATACTATAAGCCTTATTTTATTTTTTTTATAAGCCTTATTTTTTAAAGGTTTTATTTATTTATTTGAGAAAGAGAGAGCAAGAGAGAGAGAGCAAGAAAGAGAGCACAAGGAGGGGGGAGAGGGAGAGGGTGAGGGAGAGGGAGAAGCAGACTCCCTGCTGAACAGGGAGCCAGATGTGGGACTTGATCCCAGGACCCTGAGATAATGATCTGAGCCAAAAGCAGATGCTTAACTGACTGAGCCACCCAGGCACTTATAAACTATAAATCTTAAACAACTACTATAGTAACACAACAAACAGAGGTAATAAAGGAGATTGAATGTAATCATGAAAATATTCAATACAATAATAGGGAGAAAAATAAGAGAAAGGAAACAAAACACTAAGGGACAAATAGAAAACAAAGACAAGATGGTAGATTTAAATCACAACCATATCAATAATAACATTAAACATGAATAGTCTAGCACTCCAATTAAAAGGCAGAGATTATAGATTGGATTAAAAAGTGAGATCAAATATGTACGTCTACAAAAAACACACTCTATAAAAACACAAAGAGATTAAAGTAAAAAGATAAAAAGTTATGATATATATAAATAACCTAGATACTCAACAGTTGCATATTGGTTAAACAAATTATAGACTATTCATAAAATAAAATGGAATATTCTGCAGTTATTAATGGTGTTGATGGAGAAGTGTATTTATTGACCTTGAGAGATAATCATGATATATTAAGTGAACTGCATGATGTAGGAAACTATTTAGAAAATCTTTCCTCAAAATATTAGTATGATTATCTGTGGGTGATATGATTTGGGGTAATTTATTGACATTGTATTATGTGCTACCCACTATTAGTAACCAATTTTGAAAATTAGCAGCCAGACTGACCATTGGGCTATGTGTCCTTCCCTTGACTAGACCATACATTCCAAATACAGAAGGCGGATGGTGTCTTAGAAGTTCCCATTGTCCTTTGGAAATTTCTTAGTTTAAACACACACACACACTTTGAGGTCATCGAAGTACTTCTCCCCTTTTCATCTGGCATCTTCCTGTCCCCACGTGCACACCCATGGGATAGGATTCTATCTCCCAATTCAGTGTAGACCAGTGCTTCTCAATTACTTACAGGGAGAGACTTTTAAAAAGCAATTCTGATCCATCTTTGATTACTTTGGTCCATTTGTAGTTGAGCAAGATGCTCCTTGATGGTTAGTCTGAGCTTCTGCACCAAGACAGGTACCAAAAGGTTTGAGACCACAGCTTATAAGCAGCCCTGCTGTAGTCATCGCTGCACAGTGGCTCATTCACTTAGTGCTAATAACTGGTCCTAAACAATTTAATGATCATGGAGCACTAAATTCATGCAAACTCAGCTGACAGAAGTCAGTAAGTGACAGCAAGCCTTAAAACAAGCCAGAAACTGGAAACTTGAATTGGGACAGACTCGTATCCATGGGAATTAGGACCATTTTGGTAAGCCTGGGATGCTTGCAAACGCCACACCCTCGCGCCATGGCTTCACATTTCATTAACTTTCACTTGTGGCATTTTTATTTTTGTGTTAATATGAGTAACATAGCCAATTTAATTTACTTTAAATTAATGATATAGAGGAGATGTGTGGCATTCTTGGGTTCAATTTTTATTTCCTCTTGGAAGTCATTTGTGTTTTGAAGCAGTCGAATATATCGATTCCATTTTAAGAAGAAAGTCAGCGGAAAAAAGTTTGCTATATAAAACCTTGCTTTGCAGTTAACTTTCATATTTGTTTCACATATTGAGGATTTTTAAAATGTATTCTCCTTCCAAAACTTTTCTATAGATTTACAGAATGTTGAGGGTAAAAGAGAAGGAATGCACATTCTCTCTGGTGAAGCAATTGAACATTTCTGTTTCCAATTATGTTCATAGGATTTCCATAAAGTAGTTGAATAAGAAATATTTCTGCCAATTCTGGTGTCCAATCTTACTAAGTAATATCAACAGAGTTGGGCTAAATCTTATTTTTCAAGGATATGTAACTAATTCTCATTGCTGTTTCTATTGGCAGATACTTCCTTTCTGACTCTGACTCTACATTTTATCTTCAAAGAATGAAATATTTTTCTGTCTACTAAGAACACCATGAGACAGAAAGGCATTTTTAAAAAATTTTCCTTTCCTTATAATCAAAGCTAGAACCTCTCAGACTGCCAAAATAATTTGTCTCTTTCCTAAATTGATGTTGTTAAAGAGTTACACATGGGGCTTGTAGTTTTTCTTAAAAGTTTGAATGGCTAATTTAGGATTCACAAATCAATCATATAGTAAGTGCTAGGAATATTAATAGATACCTAAAGGAGTACCACAGTTGTATAGCTGAATGTGAGGTCAAAGGAAAGACGCTAAATCTACTTATTGGGAAACACGGTATTTCTGAACCTTTGCAAAGGCACTCCTTACTTTGATCTAGGAAAAACATATTTATAAAATCAAGGTCATTTCAATTTCTGACAATTCTAGTGTGCTTTGCTGTAGTGGATTATTGAAAAGATTTTGATTGCCTAATTAAGACCAAGGATATAAAGGTGTTTCTCCTCTATCCCAGCAATGATTTAGAGCATCAAGCCCTTTGCAGTATTGGTGCCTAACTCTGTTCTTAAGCCTCACATCTGCTTTTCATCCATTTTCCTTTCATTAAAAAAATTTTATAAATGTTACATTTAAATATTTTCCTCCTTATCATTTTCTGTTCTGCTTTTCCCAATCCTAGGCTAAAACTTCCTTATGCTTATTCCCTTTGTGAGCTTTCTGCTTATTAATATTTTTTTTCTAGTGAGATTCCTTCCAATGGCTAGTTAAGAAGCTGCTGACTAAAGACATTTTTATAAATAATTTTTAGTAGTATTTGATGATGGTTTGGATTGGAGTGCAATCACAGGATTTGGAATTTTCACTAAAATTGACTCCCTCACTCAGAGGTGTATCTTGATGTTTGAAAAATAGAGAATAAGGAGCAAGAGGAAGAGGAAGAAGTGGAAAAAGTGGTAGGAGCCTTCCTTCCTGGAGGTGTCTCTGAGTTAAAGACATGTTTCCCAATCCCATTTGCCTTCAGACAACTTCTAGCAACTGAGGCCTGAAGATATAATTTTTTAATTAGCCCCCTTTGCTTCACACCCAGAGGCATTGCTTAATTCAGACCCTCATCATTTCTCACCTGAATTTTTGCAGTAGATTGTTAACTTGTCTTCTTGCCCTGTGGTCTTGCCCTGCAGCAAACCATCTCCTACATGTTATGAGGAGAATTTTACTTGTAACAAATTTGATCATGTCCAGCCCCCTGTTAAAAACTTATTCAGGGATGGGTCTCATTTTCTACCTTCATTCCTTGTGATAAAATCCAATCTGTTATACATGCTGAGGTAATCAAGAAACTGGTCAGAGAAGGTACAGCCACTTATTAAAAGTTCTCAACCCAGAAACAACTCCTTACTTTTGATTACATGGCATTGGCTAGGACTCAATCACATGTTCACACTTATTTGCAAAGGGGACTGGGAAGTGTAGTCTGTTAATATGCCTGGTCAGAGGAGATGAGGACGTATTTGGGGGAGAGCTAGCCTTCTCTCCCACAGTATATTATTTTTAGAAACCCTTAGCCATCCATAATAAATATTCATTAGTTCAGAATTTCTCTCACTAGCAGAAAAAAGAGAACTGACATTTATTGAATGTTTACTGTGTGCTTAACATAGTTTTTCTAGGAGAGAGATTTGGTCTTACTCATCTTTCTATTTCCTGAACTTAGCAGATTGCCTAGCATACAATAAACCCCCCAGAAAATCTTTGGTGAATGGAATTTCATATAAAAATATAAATTTTTTTTAAAAAACTGAGCTGTAACATCAGGCTTTCAAAGCCTTATTAATTTTTTTGCTTTTCTTCAGCTTCCCCTCCCATCCCTGTACTGTTATTTTTTCCTTTTGTTTCTTGTGGTGTTCACTTCGATTATTAACATAGATGCTCCCCAAATCGTGACTGTCCGACTAATGATTTTTCAAGTTTATGGTGGTGCAGAAGCAATCTGCATTTGGTAGAAACTGTATTTCAAAACATGGATTTTGATCTTTTTGCAGGCTAGTGATACACCATGTGATACTCTAGTGAGGCTGGGCAGTGACAGTGGCCACAGCTCCTCATCAGCCTCACGATGACAAAGGCAAACAACTGATATGCTTACCAACAGTCTTTCCCCATACAACAACCCTCCTCTTCACTTTCAGTATAGTATTCAGTAAATTACATGAGATATTCACTGTTTTATTATAAAATAGTCTTTGTGTCAGATTAGCTCAACTGTAGCTTAATGTAAGTACTCTGAGAACTTTAAAGGTAGGCTACACTGAGCTATGATTTGGGTGAGGTGTATCAAATGTATTTTTGACTCAGTGGCATTTTCAACTCACTGTGGGTTTATTAGGGTGTGATCCCGTTGCAAGTCAAGGAAAATTTGTAGTCTTCTGCTCTTATGCTAATGAAAATGAGCTCTTCAAGATCATTTGAAAACAAGCGTTACTATTCTTCAACAGGTACCTGAAACTGACTTCTGGTTGGTTCTGCCCTTACTAGAAAGGTGATTCAGATGAGTTCACAATTTGCACATGTTTGGTTGCTAATGACTAAGGATGGTTTTCTGGGTTATTCTTTAAGAAGCACATTTAGAGGGGTGCCTGGATGACTCAGTGGGTTAAAGCCTCTGCCTTCAGCTCAGGTCATGATCCCAGGGTCCTGGAATGGAGCCCCGCATTGGGATCTCTGCTCATCAGGGAGCCTCCTCCCTCCACCCTCTGCCTGCCTCTCTGTCTACTTGTGATCTCTGTCTGTCAAATAAATAAATAAAATCTTAAAAAAAAAAAAAAGAAGAAGAAGAAGAAGCACATTTAGAAAAAAGGGAGACCTGAAGCCCAAGTCATCAGCCCTCAGGCAAGGAAATTTCTTTCAAATTCCAAAGGACTGTGTGCCCACTCACTCCTCCTCCTTATTGTAAAAACAAACACCGTCGTTTAGAGTTGAAATGTGGCTCTGAGGCCCTGGTTGATTTTGAAGCCTGCACTGTAGAAGTGAGAGTGGGGAGGAGGGGAGGAGGAGTCTTACAAGCTGAGAGTTTTATTTATTTATTTATTTTTTAAAGATTTTATTTATTTATCTATTTGACAGACAGAGATCATAAGCAGGCAGGCAGAGAGAGAGGAGGAAGCAGGCTCCCTGCTGAGCAGAGAGCCCCATGCGGGGCTCGATCCCAGGACCCTGAGATCATGACCTGAGCCGAAGGCAGCGGCTTAACCCACTGAGCCACCCAGGCGCCCCACAAGCTGAGAGTTTTAGAAGAGAAGTTGTATCTGTAGGCGGCAGAGGGTTACAAAAGAGAGGATGCTGGCTTGGGAAAGAAAGAGCCTCCTCATAGCCAGCCAGGTGAGTCACCTGAGCAACTGGACAATGCCATCCACCCCATCCATCAGGAAAGAATGCGTATTGAAGCCAAATCAACCTCACATCCTGAAGGGAAGTCTTCTACTTCAAACAGTCACATTCACTTGGTGGTCAGAGGCTAGCCCCTATTTTATCTTCAAGAAAGCCAAGGTCTCACATCTTGTTTCCCCTGTGTCAGTGAAATGCCAAGGCCCTTCGTAATTTTGCCTCACGTTGTCTAGCATGTTGTCTAGATTCGGTCAGGAGGGGGCTGATTCCCAGCTTTTTTGGGCTGAGGGATCCTAAGGCTCCATCGTGCCATTTCCTAACGATCCCCAGGTGTGCCCTGCTCATCATTCTGCTGTTAGGCTTATGAGTCACACCTCCATGGACCTCCGAGGGCTCTCAAGTCCCATGAGGGAGCTGGGCCAGCGTGAACTTGCTTTGAACCAAGGTGAGACCCTCACACCTCAATACACACACCAACAACTAGACACTTTGTCCAGAGGTGCTGGCCTCTACCCCATTGCTTTAGATGGAAGTTGCCAAATTTCATGAGACTGAAAAAATTCTCATGATAGGAAACTGCTCTCTCAATCAACTTTATCTACAGCAAATATCATTTTCCAACTAAGTTCCAGAAATATCTCTACCTTGAAACTTCAATGCTGACTGTTTCCTTATCTCTTTCTCAGAATGACTTAGCATTGTCTCAAGTGATCTAGTAACAAGATGCCAACATTTCTCTCTTCTTTTCTCTCCTCTTTGAGACAAGAATCTTACAGAAGGGAGGATCTCTATAAAGCTGAATTCAGCTTTTTCTGTCTACACCTACCTCTGGGGAGCCCAGAAGGATTGCTTCTTCTGGTTGAGAATCACTGAGAAAAGCCCAGGACAGGGAAATGGGAAGCCCTGAACTCTGGACTCTATTTAGGGACTCATGGGATATTTTTGGAGGTGTCATCATTTCTGACAATGTTGAACAGTGTGCTCTGAAGAGCTCAGCGTAAGGACTAGCTGTCAAGTAGTTGTTTTCCTTCATGTTTCCAATTGCAGATTTTTAAATCCACTTTTAAGTGTTTCTCATGACTCCACAACCAATTAGTTTCATTTCCAAGCTACATAGTAAATGTTCACTAGACAGACAGGTCACACGTTACTCCAGCTGAAGGATCTGGCTGTGGAATCGAAATGTTCCCGTCGTCACAATTTTGGACATTCCCAGAGTGAGACTAACCACCCTGTAAAGCTGGATAAACGGTCTCGATTTGACATAGTTGGTGATAAAATTGGTCAAGGAATAATTATGATGATCTCATATCCGGCAAACCTCTTGCAAAAGAAAGTACTTTTAGAGGAAACACAAAAAGGGAATTTTCAAATACTATTTGACTAGTACAACTATGGAAAGTTTTTTTAAGCTGACAGGAAATGCATCTGAAAGTTGTTTACCCTAACTGTCTGAGAAGGCATGTGGAATGAATGAGTCCTGCTGTTCTCTAGAATTACCTCACCGTGGATGCTGGCACGGGTGCCCACAGCAGCAGGGCGCTGGGCATGCATCTAGTGCGGGTGGTTCTCTCCCCACTGCTTCAAGCTCGACCTGGAGCAGAGTTCTTCTTCAAATATCTCAACTCCAGGGTCACTGTATTGTTTCTGTTTACCCTTTCAGCTGGTTTTTATCCCCTGAGGATTAGTCTCTCAGTCTTCAGTTTGACAAAGATCATTCCAAGGAACACCATGAAGAAAGAGTGAGGCATTCATGTGATATTGTGTAGGCTTTCTTTCTCTGCCTTTGGGGGGGGGGACCCTGAAAAATAAAAACCAGGTCAGTACTTTTTTTCTTTTCTTTTTTTTTTTTTTAAGATTTTATTTATTTATTTGACAGAGAGAGATCACAAGCAGGCAGAGAGGCAGGTAGAGAGAGAGGAGGAAGCAGGCTGCCTGCTGAGCAGAGAGCCCGATGCGGGGTTCGATCCCAGGACCCCGAGATCATGACCTGAGCCGAAGGCAGTGGCTTAACCCACTGAGCCACCCAGGTGCCCCACTTTTTTTATTTTCAAATACAAAGATGAGGTTACCCAAGTTGGCAGTGATCTATCATAATGGAACAATCACAGCCAAAAAAATATGGAAACAGGATTAGGGCTCCATTTTGACTTTCACTCTCACTTGTGTGAATTTGGGCAAGTTGCTTGATCTCCCTGAGCCTCAGCCTCCTCATCTATGAAGTCAGAGGCTGTTAATGCCAATCCAACAATGTTATGGTGGAGATTAAATGAGATAATGCGCCTGTGAGAGAACACAATCAATTTCGTTCTCTAGATCCCTTCATTCTGTATTCAAAAATTCACTTTGCATGGCCCTTCCTGAAACTATATGAGCCCTCCTTCTCCTTTCCCTAATATTCATCCTGAGTCATGGATAAAAGGGAAGTGAATATCTGAGCAAGATAATGATACACTTTAAAAATGAAAAGCTAAGCTTCTTTTGTATATACTCTTTTAACTATGAGATGTGCTTCCATGGAAAAACTACATTTTATATGATATACATCTGGCTCGTAATTACTGAAGTTTCTTGAACTAACTTTAAAAATATAATTTATGGGCGCCTGGGTGGCTCAGTGGGTTAAGCCGCTGCCTTCGGCTCAGGTCATGATCTCAGGGTCCTAGGATCGAGTCCCGCATCGGGCTCTCTGCTCAGCAGGGAGCCTGCTTCCCTCTCTCTCTCTCTCTCTCTCTGCCTGCCTCTATGTCTACTTGTGATCTCTCTCTGTCAAATAAATAAATAAAAAAAAATCTTTAAAAAAAAAATATATAATTTATTTTTCCTCTCTACACATCTAAGCATTACTGACTTACATAATTTTTCTCCTCCACATTTTTGACAGACTTTTCTTTCTCTACATGATTGAAATCTTTACTTAAGTGGATTCCAGATTGTCACAGGTCTAAATAAAGTCCCGATTAATATACCTCACTATGATCAAGGACTTGGCTCAATCTAATAGAGCAATCCTATCATCCATCAACCACTGGACTTCAAGAAAGTCATTATCAGGGAAAATCCACATTTCCCCTTCTTCTCCCAACAAAATATGTGTAAGTGGCTAATACTGATGTCCAAGGAGGACTTAAAATCTGTCACAGCCAGGATTCCATCTGGGTTCCAATAACACTGGATCCTGGTTCTCATAACATTCTCTGAGCTCTCCAAGAAGCAATATGGAAAAGGATAATAGGAATTCAGAGCTCTGCTTACAGAAAGATGACTTGGAATGCCTCCTGTGGTAAAGTGATTGCAAAAATGCTTCAGTTCTCCAACCTTCCTTGAATCTCTGCCCTTTGCAATGTGATTTTGCCACTTTTCTCTTCCAAAGTATGATCTATTTTCCTGTCTCTTGAATCTGAGCTGTCCTGTTACATACTTTGGGCAATAGAATGGGGCCTCACCTCTGACCTCAGCCTGGCTTCATGAAGTCTGGAACACATCTACTCTTTAGTGCCTGCAGCATGAGAGGGAGCCTACGCTAGCCTCCTGGAGGATGAGAAATCATGTGGAGGAAAGCCAGTCATCTCAGCCAATACCATCCTATACTAATGAACAATCAGTTGACTGCCAGTTATGGAAGTGACCCCCTAGCCAACACAAGAACTGCTGAGTGAAGCCCAGCCAAGATCAGTAGAAATACTCAGCCAACTCACAGAGTCGTGAGTGAAAATAAATATTTATAATTTTATGCCCCTTAAGTCTTGTGTGTGTGTGTTCTTCTTTTTTTTAATGCAGCATAAGTATAGCAATAGCTAACTGATGTATTAACCACCAGAGAAATGGTGGGAGTTCCTGGACTGGACAAGATTTGATGCTTGTGATGGAAAAGGAGAGATTCTGGTTTAATCTGCACTAGATGCTAGACCTTCATTTCCTGCTAGTATGCCTGCAGCATGTCCTGTGGCTAAGCCTTAATGAGGATGTATGTCAACTTTTTGTCCAGAAGGCAACTCTGTTCTATGATAGGGCAGTCAAGACAAAGGCCTGAATTCTCAAACTGGGGCACAAATAATCCAAGCATGGAACTGTAATGCCAGGGGTCAGAAAAAGCTACCCACTACGCATCATGTTTCTTATTGGAATGTGAATTATCTTAAGGATTTGGGGGACAAATGCAACCTACTTTTAAAATCAAAGGGTGGCAGATGGGCTAAATGGGTGATGGGCGTTAAGGGGGGCACTTGTGATGAGCACTGGGTGTTATATGAAAGTGGAGAATCACTAAATTCTCCCCCTGAAACTAACACTACTCTATAAATGAACTAACTTGAATTTAAATAAAATCTTGAAAGAAAAAAAAAAGAAATATATCCTAGAACAGAATGTAAGTTTCCAATACTTAAAATATATATATATATTTATATGATATATATGTATATATATATATATAATATATATATATATATATATATATATATATATATGACACAACCATCCATTTCTGTCTCCTCTCCCAGCCAGGGTTCACTCTCCTTTGACATTAGATTCATTAGATTTTGCAAAGTTTGAAAAGCACTACTCTGGGCAGTGGTTTCCAAATTCTTCTTTTATGTTTATTATGCTGCCACCATCAAAAGTTTTATTATGTCCTTGCCATGTCAAAAAGACATTTTAAACCTTTTAAACATAATCTGCATTTGATGATTATCAAAATTTACAGATCAGGAGTTATTTAGCATTAATATTTTTAAAGATTTTATTTATTTATTTGACAGAGAGATAGAGAGAGAGCACAAGTAGGCAGAGTGGCAGGCAGAGGGAGAGGGAGAAACAGGCTCTCTGCTGAACAGGGAGCCTGATGCAGGACTTGATCCCAGGACCCTGAGACCATGACCTGGGCTGAAGGCAGGTGTTTAACCAACTGAGCCACCCAGGCACCCCTAGCATTATTTTTTAAAAATATTTATTTATTTATTTGAATGGGAGAGAGAGAGACAGAGAGAGAGTGAGAGAGTGAGAGGGAGAGAACTCATGATCAGGGGGAAGGGTAAAGCAAGAAAGAGAATCTCAATTCGACTCCACATTGAGCACAAAGTCCAACGTAGAACTCAATCTCAAGACTCTGAGATCATGACCTGAGCCAAAATCAAGAGTTGGATGCTTAACCGACTGAGCCACCCAGGAGCCCCTTACATTTTTAATAAATGTAATACATAATCCTTCTATATTCCTTGTGGTCCAATTTACAACCATTTAGAAAAAAGAGCCTATGTAATGAGAAGGCTGGCATTTCCCATTCCAGGTAGGAGGGAGGCTGGACCTAGTTAATAGTCTGGCCCTGCGTTCTATTCATGTGTTTCTCACCCTGACCACCACTGACAGAGCCCCACTATTCCATTATTCCGGGAATCTAGATCATTCCTTCGGTCCTTCAGCTGACAATAACTTCAACTGCTATCACAAATGTCTCCTCACTTGTTATGGGCTGAGTTGTGTCCCTCCAAAATTTTACATTGAAACCCTAATACCTCAGAATGTGACTCTATTTGGAGATAGGGCCTATAAAGAGGAGATTAAGTTAAGACGAGCCCTGTAGGGTGGTCCCTAATCCAACCTGACTGGTGTTCTTCTTTATAAGAAGAGGGAATGTGGACACAGAGAGAGATGCTGGACCACATAGGACATGGCAAGAAGGCAGACACCAGCAAGCCCAGGAGAGAGGCCTCGAGAGAAACCAGCCATGCAGACACCTTGGTCTTGGACTTTCAGCCTCCCAAACTTTAAGGAAATACGTTTCTGTTGTTCAAGCCACCCAGTCTGTGGTATTTCATTATGGCAGCCCAAGCCAATGAATATATCACTCTAGAAAACCAGCTCCAGCTCCTCGGCTGTCTATAATTTTCAGATTTCTTGAGTGTTAACAAACAGAAAAGGGCCTCTTTTTTTCCTCACTCACAACCTTTTCTTAGGTCTCCATTATTTTCATAGTCTCCAGAATGACCCACTGTTGGCAAGTGTTTGTGATCATTTCACTAATCAACACATATTCCTGTGGGGTGGAGGGTCATCTTGTTCTCAGAGTTCCTAATGATGGGGAAAGAGAGACAAGGTTTAAGTAAACCCAGGCATACTTAGCACGGTGTTTAGGAAATAATGACTAGCTGTCTAATCAGTGTGTGTGTATGTGTGTGTGTGTGTGTGTGTGTGTGTGTGTCCTCACAAACTTCCAGTGGCATTGCCTTAGAGATAAAAGGACAGTCTCAATACATTGAGATTTTAGCCTGTTCTGAACCCATGTTCTGGGTTCAGGAAGGACAGTCCCTGGTAAGCTGTGGAAAGAGGAAGTGAGCAGGGGCTAGTCATAGACAGATGGGAAGGAGCCACTGGCCAAAGACCCATTGCCTTGCCTTTTCCTCCCTGCTTCTTATGCACTGCTCTTGGCTTCTGAGCTGGGCTAGAAATCCAGGAGCAACAGGTAGGGGGTTTACTTGGAAAGTGGGAGGCGAAGAGAACAGGAGAACAAAAAGGTGACCCAAGGTGAGAAATATTCTCAGGAAGATTAGTAACAGGGTCCAGGGGTTCTGGTCTCATAAAAATCTTTTTATTATAAATATGTCCCATGCAATATTTGAGATATATATATCCCAAAATTATTTGTTGTATATCTGAGATTTAAATTTAACTGGGTATGGGTTCCCTGATTGGCTCAGTTGATAGAATGTGCGACTCTTGATCTCGAGGTTGTGAGTTTGAGCCCCTGTTGGGCTGGAGCCAATTAAAAAAAAATTAGGGGTGCCTGGGTGGTTCAGTGGGTTAAGCCTCTGCCTTCAGCTCAGGTCATGATCTCAGGGTCCTGGGATCAAATCTGAGCATCGGGCTCTCTGCTCAGCAGGGAGCTGCTTCCCTCTCTCTCTGCCTGCCTCTCTGCCTACTTGTGATCTCTCTCTGTCAAATAAATAAAAAACCTTAAAAAAAATTAACTGGGCATCCTGTGTTTCATCTAGCAGCTTTATTGAAAGGTCAATTCTCCATAGATTCAGAGAGATCTTTATAAAAAGTAAACTAGATCATACTACTTCTCTGAGCTAACGCTTCCAATCTACCTCAAACTAGAGTTCTAAGTCCTTGCCATGGCCTTGCTCATTTTTCCAACCTGCTTCTACTCCTGACCAGCTTGTGCATTATAATCTGTTCAAGAGTCATCTCCTCAGCAAGGCCTTCCCTGATGACTCTCTCTAAAATAACCGGCCCCAACCGATAATATCTATCCTCTTATTCGCAATACTTATCACTCCTGAAATATGGTGTATTCATTTGTTATTGAATATCTAGCTTATTAGAATGTATTATTAAAATTAGAATGTAATTCCCGCAGGCCAAGGGGCAGTGTTCATCTTTGTTACAGGATACAGGAGTATCCTCAGCCCCTAGAACTGTATCTGACATACGATAGGTGCTCAACAAGTAGTTGTGGGAAAGATAAAAGCACTCAGTTGTCATAGTCAATATAGAGCAAAACTTAGTACCTTGGAGTCCACTAGCAATTAGTAAGCTGGGTCTGCTTATCATTCTTAAGTGGATTAAATAAAAATAATTTTGAAAACTGTTATGTGTCTAGTCCCTTTGGAGAATCTACAAACACTTGAGTTCAGAAATTGTAGCTGGGGGAAATTAGTAAGGAGGATTGAACAGCACGTAACATTGCTGATGTTTAATTACTCTTTGCTAAATGTATATAAGTTTCTTGTTTAAGTGTGTCTGTGTTAAAAATAGACTATACCCTTGTTTGTTTCTTCATTACGGTAACTTTTCTCAACTCTGTATTTTGTAATAGATTTTCTTGTATTTCTATACATTGGGATAAGCATTAAAAAAAATTTATTTCTTGTATTTCCAGATGAGTAGCTCAAAGTTGACTTTCTGCACCCCGTGCAGCTTCTGCATCTTTTTTTTTTTTTTTTTTAAGATTTTATTTATTTATTTGTCAGAGAGAGAGAGGGAGAGAGAGCAAGCACAGGCAGACAGAATGGCAGGCAGAGGCAGAGGGAGAAGCAGGCTCCCTGATGAGCAAGGAACCCGATGTGGGACTCGATCCCAGGACGCTGGGATCATGACCTGAGCCGAAGGCAGCTGCTTAACCAACTGAGCCACCCAGGCGTCCCAGCTTCTGCATCTTTCAATGAACTTCTTTCTCCTTCCCTGGGCTGAGAAGACATTTCATTTGAACTTTCTCCAGTGAGAAGAAATTCACAAAAACAACTGTCAGATTCCAATGGGAAGGGAGGAAAATAAATAGTAAAATCCGTAATTTGCAAAGGAACAGTAACTTTCATCTTTACATGAAAGGGTAAATTGAAAGGCCCAGGCAAACCAACATGGGAGAGAAAAGTCCTTGAGGCGATCCATTGCTGGAGAGCCTCTGGAGCTGAGATCAAGATGAGCCTTCATAAGGCAGGAAGTCTGATCCGATCCCATCCACATTCTTGTCTTGGAGCAATTGACTGTAACCTTTAAATTATAGTGAATGAATTGTGTTGCATCACAGAGGGTGTGGGAGTGGGGAGGTGGAGGATTTAGGGGAAATGTCAGCCTTGAGTGGGAGCTGGGCCAGTGACTGCCTTCATTGGCTTCACACAGCTGAAGACAGCAACAAAATGGAGCTGGGGATCCACTGAAAGAAACAGGGAATTACATAGTTCTTTTCTTAATTAAATGCTTCTTGTGTTTTCCTTCCTGGACTTGACTGGTATTTATTTTTCTCTTCTTATATCAGAGCAGCATGACATTCTCTATGTGGGGGGTGGGGAGGAAATGGAGTTTCTTATGGTTGTAATGGAAATATTTACTGGCAGCAGACAAGAATATGTTTCTCTAAAGGGAAAGCTGCATTTGTCAAAAATTCGCCTGGATTCTGTCCTCCTTGCTGGGAATAGTTATTTACTCTTAATTAGCCCTAAATACAGTTGAACAGAGGAAGGGCCCTATTTTAAAACCATCATCGCTGTTTTAAATCTGACTGCAATAGGAAAGAAAGATTGACAATGATTAAAAGGGTGGCTGATGGGCACGTATTAGAAATCATTGTCAATAATAAAATCTGACAACAGGAACAACATGTATTTTATGTTCCCATAAACATAGATTTAGTGTAAGGAAGCCCACATAATAGTACTTGTGGCATGGGTTGAATTGCTCTGAATTTAATTTAGAACAAACATAAAAGATCCAGATTCAGCTGCAGGCTACTAACCTCGGTCTCAGCTTGGGGGCGGCAACTGCTCTGAGAACAAATGCAATTTCTGAGGTTGTACTGTGTCCTTTCCGTGTAGGAAGGACCTCCCCAAGATCTGGGATTCTCTGAAAGTGACTTCACCTTCCCAGAATGCTGGAAAGGCCAGGAGATCTCTTCGGCTGCCCCACGGCTGTGTCTTGATCACCTTTTCTGTGACACACACACACACACACACACAACTTCATGGCTAATTGAATCATTTTATTATGTCCTGCCTGCCGACCTACATATAAATGAATCATCCTGGACATTCTTTGCCCTTAAGCTGCTTTGGGGAACCGGGAAGGGAACACACTCCAGGGGGTGTGAGTAGCTCAACGATGGTGCTCCCATATCTCCAGTCCTTTCTGACATCCCTGGATCACCTCACTGATCACTTCTCTGGGAAGAGATACCAGCATAAGCCTCTCCCACATCACTAGACCCCTCCATGCTTGCTTCCTACCTCCTTGGGCCTGGGCCAACGTCCCAGTGTTTTAGGTACATAATAACTTTTTAAAACTTCCATACACAGTTTCAGTGCCACTTTCCCTGAGATACATCTTCAATGTGTCTGGATGTTTCTCTGATCAAGACTGTGACCCCATCCCATGACCTCTTTCCCTGAGCTAAGGAGAGAGCAGAGGAAGTCCCTCTTCTTTTCAATTCCAAGGGGAGCCCCCATTTCCTATCCTGGGATCGTGACATTTTTTCAGTGGAAATGAACCCTACTATCCCCACCCCCACACCCAGCCTCCTTATAAACGCAAACCTCCCCCCTGCAGTCACTAGCAGGCTTGGTCTAGAGGAGCTAATGAATTCGCTGTTATTTAAACCCGCCATTATTTAAATTAGATCTCTATTCAGGAAAGCTGATCTCATCCCCCAAACCCCTGCCTGCCTGGAGGAAGGGAGCAGAACATGCTGGAGTTCTTCAACAGTTTGCCAGCCGGAGTCCTTCCAACACAGCTTTCCTGGGGTGGCCCCTGGCATAAAGTCGGATCCCACCAGCCTGAAGATCTGCATTTTGCTCCACTAGGTTTTCATGCTCTGACATGGTGTGAGTGGAAATGAGATCATTCTCGTAATTTCAGGAGGAATTAAAAGGTAAAGTTTCTTTCATAGAGACATTTTGCAGTGATAATTTCCGTTTTTGACTCTCAGTGGTTGACTTTTAAGCCTTAGAGAGAAAAAACAGAGCTGAACAGTTGGGTGACGCTATGTATCTTAGTTAAACCAGAATAACCAAACACCCCCTCGAATTTCCAGTGTGAAAGTTTTTACCACAATAATTGTTAGAGACTCGTTCTTTGCTACTTGCTGCATGAAATCCTACCCCTCAGGAAGTATGGGTGGAGATTTAAGTCAAACCTGCAACCCAACACAAAATTAACACCAGGACATGCTTTCCCAAGAAAATACAGGGATGACAAATAAAATACAACAACGGTTTTGTGAATCAGCCTCCACGAGTCTCTCGTGGCACTGGGGAAATGAGCACGGTGTTCTTTGTGAGGTTCCTCTAGATTAAGCCAAATGTGGCCAAAGGAACTCTTATGTCTTTTCCATCTTTCTATTCCCAAACTCCTGTGGAGAAGACAGTGTTGCAAATGGCCTAAAATTTACAATCACTATAGGAAGTGAAATGTCTGAAATGGCCCTTGGGAGAAATTGCAAGTCGAAATAGGTGACTGAAGTGAGAAGCCAAGCCGGCTGAGGAAAGGCTGTTTGGCAGTTATTAATGGAAGAAATGTACGGAAGTCAGCTACCTGGTCTCACTTTGCCATGTGGCCAGCAGGGTGAGGTCCCAATGGACTTGAAACAGCTCTGGCTGCTTGTTCCTCGGAAAGTAAATTGGTCTGACTTCTGGAAATCTCCAAATTGTCAGGCTTAAAATCCAAGATATGCAGTTCCTGAATGTTCTTGATAGTAAGGTAAGGCTACCAAGTTCAGTGCTCTAAATTTCAACACAGAGGCGTGTGATTTGGGACAGTACCCATTCTTGCTGACAGCTGCAACCCTCCCCTAAAATTTCTCTTTCATTCATTTACTCAGCACATGTTAATTGTGAATTCACAGTGGACCGGGCACTGTTCTCAGCATGAGAGATCCATCAATGAACTAAAGGAAACAATCCCTGGCCTCGTGGAGCTTCCATTCTAGCTGGTGGAGAAAGGCAACTATAAATGAAACGAAGCAGGTCACAAGTTGGTCACTGTGATGGGGGATAATAAAGCAGGGAAAGGGGCTGCCGACTGGTGCAGGTCAGGGGAACAGAGATGTGAACCAAGCAAGGAAGACAGTCATGGGGCAGAGAGGCTAAAAACAGGCATAAAATAATATTAACCATGTCTCTCATCTCCATGCTATTACAACAAATGGAGGGGCTTAGAGATCCCCTTATGATGATAATAAGCAACATTTATTAATATGCGATAAGCATTCTACTAAGCATTTCTCATTCATCTACTCAATCAATCCATTCATCAGCACAGTAACACAGCATAAGGGAGGCCCAGAGAAGTTAGGTGATTGGCCAGGGTCACACAGACTTAGGACTTAGGACCTAAACCTTTTCGATTAACACCAAATTTGATAGAAATGGTAACAATGAGCATTTATTGGGTACCTGCTGTGTGCAGGCAGTGTGTGAGGTGCTCTGCATATATTGAATAGACGTTGGGGTTTGTAAGAGAAACCTGTATCACACAGACACTCCAGAGCTTTCTTTGTTTCTGAAAACACGCCCTCTCTACATTTGGCATATACTTCTCACAAGACTGCCCTTTCCCCCCAGATTCTCCCAACCTTATCACATAAGCTGCCCAATCGGCCATCAATGACTCTACCTCTCCAGGTTCATCTCCTTCCCACTCCCTGTACTGGCCTCCTTTCAGATCCTTGAAAATACCAAATACACAGAAAGCTCAAGGCCCTTGAACCTGCTCTTCCCTTTCCCTAGAGCACTTTTCCTCGGATACATGGCTGCTCCCTTCCATCACTCAGTTCTCTCCTCAAACATTGTCTCAAAGAGATGCCTTCCCTGTCCAGGAAATAGAGAATAGCATGGGAGCCCTGCGACTTGTCCATCCTTTCCATTTTCTCACACCGCTTCATTCCCCTTCACAGCTTTTATCATCTCCTGAAATGTCGACTTTCTTTATTAGAAGCTCTGTTTTATTTACCTGTTTTCTCAGCAACTGGAACAAAGCCTGGCACAGGATAGACAATCAATACAGATTTTTCATAAATTATTGAATCACAGGACTATACCTTATTAAGGTATCATCTGCACTTTTGGAAAACGATTGTTAGCCCAAAAGAGAAAAAGTACAGCGACTTCCATTCCATCACATTTTTCTAGACAAGGTTAAAGTTCTTTACTGAGAGTACAATACAATTCCTTTGGGACAAATATAATAGAGAGCCATTTCTTTGGTTGCCTGTCATCAGAGTCGTTGCAATGTGGAAGCCACTGGTGTACACAGGCCAGGAGCTTTACCTCAGCATAGTCTCAGGGGTTTTCTCAGATGATATTTGCAGGAATAGGGATTAAGTGTTATGAAAGAGTCAAATGTCCACAGAAGTTATAGTTCCTCTTGCTGTCTACAAGTCAGGTGGCTACACAGGAGTCCAGGGAAAAGATGTTAGAGTTTCGGATTAAGGTGAATGAACAGATGAGGAGTAGATGAATTTTAGGTGTATTTTGCAGGTGGAACCAATAGGACTTGCTAAAGGATTGAGGGGGGAGAACTGAGGAAAATGGAAACTACAAGGATGATATTTAGGTTTTTAGCCTGATGAAACTATTGACTAAAATGGGGAAGGTTAGAGGAAAATAGGGAAAATCAAGAGTTACATTTTTGAACTTATTTAATTTGAAAATCCTATCAGATATCCAGGTGGAAATGTCAAAGCTTTGGAAAATGCTTTGGAACTGGAGTAAGTCTTGGAGCCATCAGCATCAATATGACATTTTAGCCCCATTAATGGGCAGGTTTGTCCTGTAAGAGAGTCTGATATGGGAGAGAAATCCCAAGATAGAGCTTTTATGTATAGTCTTCCAAAGCTCAGTCATAAAATGCTTTAGCCTGGGTCTGTCTCAGCCTCTCTCTTTTTCTCTTTCTTTCTCTCCTGATGCTTGCTCTTGGAAGCGATCATGTTTTGAGAAAGCCCCATCTTCCCAGCACCTACCATGAGACCTGTGAATGAGTGAGCCTCCAGATGATTCTAGTTCCCAGCTTCAAGCCACACAGCTGGCATAAAGAGGAGCAGAGACATCTATCCCTAATGAGTTAACCCAGATACTTGATTAGATTAGTGAGCTGTTATTGTTTCCAGCCACTGAATGGGCTGCTTGGTCCTGCAACCTTAGATAACCTCAACAAAGAAGTTGGAAAGGAAAATGTAGTGTTTGGTAAGAGTGCAGTGGTGGAGCAGTGAACAGGAGATGAAAAGTTAGAAATGATGTGCAGACAACTGTTTTCAAGAGGTTGAGCTTGGAAAGAGAAGAGGGAGAGAAGTTGGTAGCATGGGGGAAGTTGTGGACATAAGCTTCTTTTTCTTCTAAGATGGAAGATGTTCACAGGATGTTAAGAATAATTCTGCACGGGGCACCTAGGTGGCTCAGTGGGTTAAGCCTCTGCCTTCAGCTCAGGTCATGATCCCAGGGTCCTGGGTCCAAGCCCCACAATGGGCTCTCTGCTCAGCGGGGAGCCTGCTTCCTCCTCTCTCTCTGCCTGCCTCTCTGCCTACTTGGGATCTCTGTCTGTCAAATAAATAAAATAAAATCTTAAAAAAAATAAGAATAATTCTGCACAGAGTTAGATTCTGATTTATAAGACCAAACCAGGATAGGCCAAAAGACTGGAGTCTTTGAGACATTTGTAAAGAGCAATTGCGAGAGTGACCTTCCTTGATGCTAGGAGAGAAGAAACGGAAAATGAGCATGTGTGGAGGTAGGTTTGCAGATGTTTTGGTGGGAAGATGAGGCTTTCAATCAGTGGTTTCTATTGTTTTAATGAAAAAGAGGCAAAGCCATCACTGGAAATGGAAGGGAGCAGAGAGGTGGTTTGGGGAGTGAGGGGAGGAGTAGGAATTGTCTTAAAAGACAGAAATATGGTAGAAATGATGGGCAGTGTTGAATGCACAGTGGAGTTAACCTATTCAGCCATTCAACTGGCAGTGTAGAGAAAGCTAATAATTAGGTAAAACCCAGTTGTTCAGAGTTTCCCTCAGAAGGTACATCAGGGAGAGGGGCATGGAATGTAAGAGTATTTGGAAGGTAGTAATTATAATAATGGACCAGGACAAAGACACTTAAGAAGAGAAGATAAAACAATGAGAAAGTCCTGGGGTCTCTGGGTAGGTAGTCTCTATGTTGCAGTAGAAATTCTAGAAAGTCTAGAAAAATCTGACCCTCATAAGATTGAGGTGCAATAGTTTGGAAGAGTGGAAAGTGTTGGTGAAGAGTTGTGGGTATTGTATAGGGCAGCTACTGGATGACAGAGTCCAGGGACTTTCACTAATGAGGAAAGCCCGAGTACTAACAAGTCAACGGATTGGCCTCGATGACCAGACACAGAGACTTTTCATTCTATTTCCAGAACAGATTGTATTACTTCAAATGTAAAACTTCCGTAGGAGACAAACTGATCTGAAAAATCCTTTGAAAACTTCCTCTTGAGAATTTTCTTCTCCAAATACTGTTAAAAAAAAAAGTAATGCAGCGTTTCTTATATTAAGGTTGCTGGTGCCACTAAATGTAGAAATAAATGAAAACCTGTTGGGAGTCTGTGGAATGGAACTGATACACCTGTAGCTGGCTTATATAATGAATCTTGCTTTATTTCTTGGTATTCAGCCTCAGGTAATTTGTTGATGTAGCTCACACTCTGTTGCCTTCCATTTGCTGAGTCTTTGTCAGTACAGCTTCATGAATCTTGTGGAGACAAATCTGATGTCCGCCATTACTGCAACTGAACTGGGGCCAGGAGTGCCAACTTAGCACTGAACGCACTCTTCTGGTGGGTTCTTCTGTCATTCTTTTGGCTTCTTTGTTTTACAGGGGTTGTAGGTCAGGAATTTACAAGTATCTGGATTCATACGTTGCATGAGTTTGGGAGATGAACTGAAATATCGTTGTTCTGTTGAGACACTCTGGAAAAACCACATGCTCTTATTCATTTATTGGTGAATGTGGTTGCTAAACTATGGGTTTCTAGAAGACTCAGAAAAATGGGGAAAAAACTAACATATCAGGTGATAGTTTATAAATATTATTTATGTCTAAACCAGAGGTGAAAGGGGATTATAGAGCTCATCTTTCCTTCTGTTTCCTCTCTATCCATCCTGTCATCCCAACAGAGAAGCACTGTAAAGTCACATGGCCAAGACTATGCATATGTAATTTGTTACTGGGAGGGAGTGAAGAGTTTGGAACAATAATCACATCTATCACAATAGAACACCATGGATTTGGTTAGGGTAATATTTTCTTGGGGAGTGAGTTAATCCTTTTCTTCAGTTGGTAGATTCTCCTTCCTCTTCCTACCTACCCTAACTTCCTTAGGGGGAATCAACTCTCCTTGGTAATAGCAAGGAGCAGACAGAGCATGGGATCACATTACTTCAGTTTCCAGTAACCCAGACCAAATCACAAAGGCACTATGCAAGGGGAACAAGCCTGGAGAAACCTAGGATCTACTTTGATGCACCAATAGCCATCATAGAGAACAGGGGAGTCAACCATGGGATTGCCAAAACTCCCAGTTTAGCGACACTACCTAGGACTTTAGAGGGAGAGGAGGCATGGTTTGCAGGCTTAAGACAATCCTGACAACTTCAAAGCCAAATTTGGCCCCTTGTCATCTCATTCTTTGTCAAATTCCCAAACCCTCCTCAGGTCTTCTTCTTGCAAGGCAGAACTAGTAGGCCATGCATTGGACCTTTTCTAATTACTGGTTTTCTTGGTTTGCAGAGGGCTTTTATTTGTTTTATTATTTTTTATTTTTTTCAAAGATTTTGTCTATTTATTTGAGAGAAGGAGAGCGCAAAAGCAGAGGGAGCGGGTGAAGCAGACTCCCTGGTGGGCGGGAAGCCCAGAGCAGGACCCAATCCCAGGACCCTGAGATCATGACTTGAGCCGAAGGCAGACGCTTAACCAACTGAGGCACCCAGGCATCCCTGCAGAGGGTTTTTAAATCATTCACTTATCCATTTCCTTATTCATTAAACTAATATGGAGTGAGCATTGACTCCACCAGGCAATACTTTAATATCTATGGATAGTCCAGTGAACA
Source organism: Lutra lutra (assembly GCF_902655055.1). Lineage (NCBI taxonomy): Eukaryota > Metazoa > Chordata > Mammalia > Carnivora > Mustelidae > Lutra > Lutra lutra. The sequence goes on along the minus strand of NC_062280.1, from coordinate 33,803,989 downwards.
GAACAGAAAAATGTGTCTGTCCTCTCATGGCATTTACATTCTGGTAGAGGAGAAAAACAAACAAACAAACAAACAAACAAACAATAGGCAATTGGACAAATCGATAATGCAGAAAAGAAGGAAAAGAACTAACAACCGACACCACAGAAATGCAAAGGATAATGTAGGCGGTGTTTTAAAAAGATAAAGCAAGATAAAGGGCTTGAGAATAACCAGAATGTTTTCTATCTCACCTGTGGCGGTTGGGCGAGTTAGCCTTGAGGATACTACCTCTGAGAAAAGACCTGAATAAAGTGAGGAATGAAGAAAATGGTAGAAAACTGTTCCAGTGGAAGGGAACCTCAGTTAGGCAGGGATGTGCGAGGCTTGTTCCAGGAGCAGCTTGAGAAAAAAAGCAAATGCAACGGAACAAGGTGGGGAGAGTAGGAAGTAAAGAGGTTGAAGGCAGATTGGGAGCAAGTTTATGTAGGACTTTGTAGGCTGAGGAGTCACTGGAACATTCTGAGCAGGGGAATGACACAAATATAACTCTAGAGCGAGGTGTGCCATGCCAGAGCACGGGGCGTGGTGTCTGCCGGCATCCGTGTCAGACCGACCTCCATTCTCTGGGAGCCAGGAGCCAGCTGTGCCTTTGCGTCACCTTGACTCATCATTCCTCCCGCTTCCAAGAATGGAAACATGCTGTGGTCTCCCCTTCTTAACCTCCCACATTTCCCAACATCTCCTCTGAATTCACTGTCTCTTTTCATGTCTGGTAACAGAATCCCACCTTCAGACATTAAGACAGGAGTGCAATCAAACCAAGGTGCCTGGATGGCTCGGTTGGTTAAGCATCTGCCTTTGGCTCAGGTCATGATCCCAGAGTCCTGGGATCATGCCCTGCATCGGTCTGTATGCTTAGCGGGGAGCCTGCTTCTCCCTCTGCCCATTCCCCTGCTTGTGCTCTCTCTCTCAAATATATAAATTTTTTAAAAATCCTTAAAAAATAACTGTGATCAAATCTGCAAACACATATCATTCACAGGACACACGTGTGCTGTGCAAATGCTGTATGTACGATTCTGAATGAGGACCCATAAGGTTCACATGGGAATTGAAATGGACGTGGCAGTTCAGGAACTGACAACCTAATACAGAGTTTCCCAATTGTTTCAAGTATGCAGGCCTCTATTACCATAAAAAAAAAAAATCTCAATTTCCTACCTAATAATACTTTAGTGTATTTAATAGTCATTCGTGGAGGAACTATGTAATGACAAGAAGCAATTTAAACTCAGTAATACTTTCATGCATTTTTTAAAGTGCAATGAGTTCTGTGTAATAGTACGACATAATAGTAACTGTGTGTCTGAAATACTGTACCTCTTTAGTCCAGTGTAAGAAGTAAGTGTGAATTTGCCATAACCTTGTGATAATGTCATCTCCACGCTGTACCTAAGGAGCTGAGGAGAAGCAGGGGACTGGACTAGAACCCAGCTGAACCCCTGCTCCATTACTCTGACCACAGGGACAGAGCTCAATATAGAGAAATATGATTATAACTCCTATTATAGAAGCTCAGACATTAAACATGTCCCTAAGTCAGTGCAAGCTACCTACGAGAGTTGGCATAATCGTAGACTCCGGGTGCCTGGGCTTTTGAATTAATTCCAAAATGTGGGAAAGGACCAGCTACATAATTCGCAGGACTCGGTACAAAATGAAAAGGCAGGGCTCCTTGTGTGAAAATGTATTAAGAATTTTGAGTTGGTGACAGGAGAGAATTAAACCAAGTGTGGGGAGCTTCTGGCATGGGGCCCTATTCGATCTGTGAAATCAGCCCTGAACGGGGGCTTAGTATATGTCACCCTGTATGCTGCTGCGGACAGCGGACTTTGATGCAAACCCAACACAATCTATTGCCTCTTGGCAACGGCAAATATAACAGTGGCACGTGCTCCCTGCCAGGCATTCCCTGAAGTCTCTTGTGTGTACGGTCAAATGTAACTGATAAAATAAGTATTGCCACTATCCTCATTTTGTAGATAAGGAAACCAAGGCCCAGATGGCTTTAGTAACTTGCTAATATTATGCAGCTAGAGGGGCGTCTGGGTGGCTCAGTCAGTTGAGTGTCTGCCTTCGGCTCAGGTCATGATCTCAGGGTCCTAGGATTGAGCCCAGCATCAGGCTTCCTGCTCAGCAGGGAGCCTGCTTCTCCCTCTCCCTCTGTGTGTGCACTTACTCTCTCTCAACCTCAAATGAAAAAGTAAAATCTTAAAAAAAAGAAAAAAGATTGTGCAGCTAGTAAGAGGGAGATCCTCCCTAGTCTGACTTCAGAATGTTGGCCTTTAAATCCTAATTTTTTCCGAATGCTGTTTAGCTTGTTTTGAGGATTCAAAGAGAAAATGTGGGCAAAATGCTTCTTAACTTAAAGAGTATACATACTGAGCACCTGCTAGGTGCCCGGCATTGTTCTAAGCATATATTAGTTCATTTAATCTTCAAGGCTGTTGTACGGTTGTGGATTATTATTAACTGAATTTTAGCACTGAGAAAATTAAAGGACAGAGATATTAGGTAACTTGCCTAAGGACACACAGCAAGTGAGAGACTGAGCCAGGATTTCAATTGAGGAAGAAAAAAGTGAGAAACAAAAAATAGGAGCATTGGTTATTATATAGTTATGCATATACATGATATAGTTATATAGACATAAGAATATTTTGTGGTTCCTTATAGAAGGGTTCTGAAGCCATTATCTTTAAAATACTTCTCTTAAAATGGAAAAGGAATGAGAGTCTAGTTAGAATCGGAAGACGCAATGTAAGTAGACGCTTGCTTAAGTGGTATTCACATTTTATGGAAAAACAAGCAGCCCTTATCTTTTCTGGGTCTGCAATTCACATCTTACTTATTTATGATCTTGAAATTGATTCGCCAGTGGGACATAAATAAGGAGACCTCTGGTTTTCCCCCGTGTTTGTCCATTTTCACACTAATTAAAATCATCAGGGGAATCATTCATCTTCCTGGGTTACCAGCCACCCTCCCCCATCTGTGTTGTGCAGCAGCCCACACTGTGCCAACGCGGTCTTGGAAAGCAACACCTGGGGCCAGGAGTGGTTTGTGTGCAGACAAAGAGATCAAGGTTTGTTCCTTGTGAAAAGAAACAGCTCAAACCCTTCCTATCTCCTGCCATGCAGCGTGAGTTATTTAATTTGCTAAGACACGGGCCAGAAACCAAACCTCCAATGGATGTTTTCACTTTTATTGCCCATTAGAAGGCATCGATGAGCTACTGAACATTAGCTGTTAGAGATAATGGAATTACCTCCTTCGAATACCAGGAGTTGATACCACCCTACTCTTTGTGCTGCTTCCAGCATTCCCAAAAACCCCACTAGAGTGTGTTCATTTAGCAAATAGTGATTGAAAACCTCTTAATGCTTTGTGGGAGAAACAGAGGAATCAAACCTGCAGGGTTGGAGTCTAGTGTTGGTCAAAAGACACATAGCCTGAGATATCTGATGAACACATCAGTGGCACAAAGACCATGTTGTGGGCAGCTAGATGGGAGTTAAATTCCTTTTATCAGAGGTTTCAAACTGGAAGGAATCCATGAGCTAATCCATGCAGCAGTTAGGAAAGGTCATGTCTTTTTTTTTTTTTTTTTTAATTAACATATAATGTATTATTTGCCCCAGGGGTACAGGTCTGTGAATCATCAGTCTTACACATTTCACAGCATAGCATATACCCTCCCCAATGTCCATAACCCAACCACCCTATCCCTACCCTCAACCCCCAGCAACCCTCAGTTTGTTTCGTGAGATTAAGGGTCTCTTATGGTTTGTCTCCCTCCTGATCTCATCTTGTTTCATTTTTTCCTTCACTACCTCCCACAACCCCCTGCTCTGCCTCTCAAATTCCTCATGTCTTATGTGTCTTCTGCACTTCTCTTAATTTTCTTAGATCTTTATTAGTCAACTTGAAGCTTGTCTAAGTATTTTAAAATCAGGTTAAAAAAATCACTCATAATATGAAGGCATCTTATCTAATGTCTTCAGGAACCAGTTTATAGGAAGAGAAGAAAAAATCAAAGATCCTAAGGAATTTAGCACTATTAATTGCCAGGTCTAAAACCCACTAACATTAAATTCTCATGGTGACTACAGTAGCTGACCTCCAAGAGGGTTGTCATCAAGGACTTTCATTCATGTGACTCATGCAATTCTCATGAGAGTCTAAGTCTACTTCTTCCCTCTCCCTGAATCTGGGCAGGCTCTAGTAAGTTGTTTGAATAATAAAATATGGCAGAAGTGGTGTTCTGGGGCTTCAAGTGTAAATCAAAAGAAGCCTTGTGTCAGGACATCTATCTTCTGTGTCTTGTAACACTGTGGGAGTGTTAAGCTACCATGGAAGAGGTCAAATTACTTACAACTGCCATGTTGGAATAGCAAAGTTTGGGTCCTCTGATGACCATTTCTGAGTGCAGACCCTCCGGGCATCCTAAAGGCACCAGACAAGGGATTTCTATCTTGGTGCTTCCAGACTGGCGCATCTGCCGATTAAATAAAACTGAGTGGATTTTGGGGCGCCTGGGTGGCTCAGTGGGTTAAAGCCTCTGCCTTCGGCTCAGGTCATGATCTCAGGGTTCTGGGATCGAGCCCCACATCGGACTCTCTGCTCAGCGGGGAGCCTGCTTCCTCCTCTCTCTCACTCTGCCTGCCTCTCTGCCTACTTGTGATCTCTGTCTGTCAAATAAATAAATAAAATCTTAAAAAAAAAAAAACAACTGAGTGGATTTTGTCAATGTAATGTGGAGAGGAGATATACCCCAGTCAGCCTTGTGTGAGTTCCTGCTTGATAATATTGTGAGATAGAATAAAGTGCTCATTCTTTTAAGTCATTAAGCTTTGGGGTAAATGATCACAAAACAGTAAAAGCTGGAACAGTGTGATCAATCAGATCTCCTAAAAAATTTTAGTTTCACTTCATGTATATAAAACAGAATAGGTGTTACATAAGTGTAATTGATCTCCACATTTTACAGATGAAGAAACTGAAGTCTGACTATTCAAATAACCATCCAAGTTTTCTCTTTCACACTTCCTCTTTCATTACTCTCTCCTTTCATTAATCTTGGTTATTCTCAGAATAAATTAGAAAAGTTATTAATTTTAGTCTCGAACCCATCAATAATGTGAACAAATCTGAAATGACTGGGAAAAGCGAGTGTGGAGGAGTGGAAAAGCTCTGCCTAATATATCTTGTACCTGGCATAGTGCTCCATGCAATTTCGGTCACTCAGTGAATTACCGTTGAATAAGAGAATGAATGAATGTGTGAGTGAATGAATGAAATGTGAGTGAATGAATGAATAAAATAAACTGTCCTCTCTTTGTGTGAATGGAGAGTTCTGCAACAAGGTGGCTCAGGGTGTATGTATCTCATTTCATCTACTTTGCTTTTTATAAAGAATTCATTTGACCCACCGCCTTTTGACAGATGACCCCCTGGAGAGCCAACCAGAAAACTGTCATTTGTGTCAGAATCTATGTCTCTCTGCCATGGTTTTCTGGAGGCCAGAGAGGGTCTGTTGCCAGCTCCTACAGAGAAAATGGCTTTTCTTAGAGGTTACACCTCTCCACATCATGCACCACATTTTCTTTCAATGTTGCCTCTTAGTTGGAGGCCCTGCTGGGTAAGGGTAATGACTCATTTTTTCTCCTGTGAGTGAATTAGTTCTTCACGATTACTGCGTACCACCTTGGAGTCCAGTTATTTGATCAAAAAGCTTACGGGGACCCAGTGGAGAATGGGGTCCTGCCCAGCAATGCTGTAAGCACCTGGTATGGTTGGTGTCCTATTTGTGTGGTGACTCAACACAGAAAACTGGAAATGACAGAATCCTGCTTGTAGAAAACTCAGGTTCCTGGTAGGAGAACAGACTATTTCTCCAAGACAGTTGCCCTTTGTGCACTAAGCAGCACATATTGAATGGAGCCCAAAGTGCACTGGTCACTGGGCAAGGTGAGCCCCTCGCCCAAGTCACACTGAGAGATGAGAGAGCTCCAAGCTCACGTGCATTTGTGTCATAAGTTGTACCATGTACAAACTCGGAAACAAGCGGCACCCACAGCCTGAGCGGGAAGTTGGGGTTAGGAGTTGGGAAGGGGACAATTACTTGGCTAGACTTCATGGGTTGAGGTATCCCTCAACAAAAAGTGATCCCTGACCTTTGACCTTTGACACCCTGAGAGCACTGAGTCTGCAGCTGTTGCATCTCCTGGACTCTCTTCCAAGAACTGGAGCTCTGAAGGCCCCTTGTGAATAGACAATGTGCTCTTATCCACGAGGGATGGGATTGCCTCTTCATAGGGAAATGGCCCAGAGCCCTTGTCTTTCAGGAAAATTATTGAACCACAGCCAAACCACAATAATCAGCTGCTAAAATTGCCTCAGGACGAGTTCTTTTTCTTTTCTTTTCTTTTTTTTTTTAAAGGAATAAGTAAATCACTTAAAGAGACATTGGGGTTTTTGGAGCCTGGCTCCCATCCCTATGGGCACTCCCACCACCAGCAGGAGGCCAAGAGAAGTACCAGTCTTGTGACTCTGATATGACGGCACTCACCACAGGGCCCAAGGCCTTGCCCCACTGCACCCTCACACACACATACCAGCTCACAACGCCGGGCAGTGAAGACCACTCTTCTTATCCATGAGGTAAGTACTTACTGAAATCAGGACTAAATGCCAGACACTGGGCTCTGCTGTAGAAGATATACAGTTTGCATAAAGAACAAATGTGGTTCTTACCCTCAGAGAACTTAGACTTTTATGGAAGAAAGAGACAGTAACCAAACGATCCCATGAGCACTATGAAATGATAACAGTGATGAATGTCCATAGAAAGGGATGTCCAGCCACAGAAGAGGATTGATCAGTTAAGGAGGTCAGATGACTCTGCTGGGAGTGAGAGAAATTTGAGCCGAGATTTTAGAAAGTCTGAATTAACTCTGGATAATTAACTATAGATAGTTAATAGATAGGAGTTAACTATAGATAGATGATAAATGGATGGAGTAATATTCCAGCCAGATCAAACAGTAGATGCAAAGGTCCTGTGACAAACAGAACAACATGAATTTAAGGGATGGAAGATAGCCAAGAGGGTGGAATGGTAAGCAGAAGTATGACCATGTAGAACCCTATAAGACACATTCACATTTGGGACATTTGGGAGTAAGCAAGTTTATCCTAGCCAAGTACTGTCCACAGATGGACCCCTTTCCTCTGATACAGCTCATCACAAAACTGTCTCTTGTACTTGCCCATGATGATTCTCTTCTCTATACTGGATATCTCCTTGGGCCTCTGTTCTAGAAGCAAGAACCTGGAAAAGCCAAAGCCATTCATCATATAAGGACTTCGGTAACAAATCCAAATATAGTCATCACTGGGGAAAGATGTTAGTATACTGAGAATTCTGACTTACTCTTCTTCTCCAGGTTCCTCACTCCCATAGTCCAATCAAAAAGCAAGGTGAGATCCTGCCCAGTCCTCCAGAGTGTAGCCCCCATACAAGCTCTAACACATTCCTTGTTCCCTCTTCATCTGCTTCTCTGCTATACCTTTCTCTCTTCCTGAAATCTCTGCCCCTCATTTTCTTGGGGATGTCATCATCTCTCAGGAGTCAGCAGGTCTCATGTCCTTGGGTCTATTTTTGAAGACTTCCAGAGTCTGCAGTGAGTGAACACCATTGGCTTTTCTACTCCTGGGTACAGGGAAAGATCAGCTTCAGATCCTCGAAGGGGAAGGAAGAACATCTTGATTGCATCTTGTAGTTTTTTCCATGAATCTACAAAACAGACACACCAAAAACAGAAACAAAAAACAAAATACCTCAGGAAAACACTCTCCCAGTGAAGATTAAGGTCCTCCCAAAGATCTTACTGACTTTCCTATTTCTATTTGTTCTCTGAACTCAAGTTTGAGGTTATTTTGCTGTAGGAGTTTGCTCCCGTCCTGATCCTGGGCTACAAGACAAAACTTCTTCTTTGAACTGGACAGGGTTCATCCCCCAAAATCCTACAGGTAGAGGGTGGTCCTTCCACATGACCACACCTCTCTCCTCTCATACCATTACTGCTTTCTCAGTGTACCAAACCCTTTCTCATAGGCTGATCCTTCTCCTTGGGGAAATATTTATGCTTTTCCTTAAGGCTCAGTCTAAAATCACCTCACTGGAAACATCTCTCTTGTCTCCCCATGGTCCCTTCATTGACCATATTCACGGCACTCCATAAGACATTCTTCTGTCACAGCAAAATAATTATTATGTGACTAGTTAACATATGTCTCTTCTGTTTGATTGTAAATCCCAAGAGGGCAGAGCTTCTGTCTTCCTCTGTACCTGATTGCCAGACCATTAACACAAAATAATCTTGGTACCAGGCATTTTATATAAATTAGCTCATTTATTCCTCATAACATTTCTATAAAGTAGGTAACTTACAGAGAAAAGAAAGGGAGGCACAGAGAGTAACTTATCTAAGATTGCACGGTCTTTAGTGTGTAGCCAAGAACTCAGGAAGAATGGCCCCAAAGACATAGATTACATATATGGTAAAATGACATACATATCACTTTTAAAACTTCAGTTTCTTAATATCAAAATAAAATTGATATTTGAGAGAGCTGAGACTTAAGTATTATCGACTTGCTAAGTAGGTTGCCAAACTTGGATATTTTCTCATTTTGGGTTGATTTCTACATAAATGCAGTATTCTGAAACTACTCTTAAAATATGGCTTTTGCTTTCTTGTTCTCATCATTGGTTTTTTATTTGCTGCTGTGTCCCATTATGGTAGAAACAAGCTAACTTAATAATTTGCTGATGTAAAAACTTATCTCCAAATGGGACAAAGATGGGATTTTCTCAGTGGTGATATGGGCAAGATCTTAAACACTTAATGGAAATCATCTTCTTAGAGTTCAGAGATGCCTAAAAAAAAAACCAAACAAACGTGTGTGTGTGTGTCTGTGTGTGTGTGTGTGTGTGTGTGAGAGAGAGACTTCCCAAGATGAGAAGGTCTTATGAATTGGTGTATGAGCTACCAAGGAACTTCGGGATTTAAGAGTTGGCTGGGTCACTGGCCTTGAGGACACCCTTGGTCAGCTTACTTAGCTCCAGAGTGATTGGTGGGAATTCAGTGGCTCCAGCCAGTTGTTATCACAATAAAGCAAAGATTCTTCAACTCACTGTCACAGAAATAGATGATTAGAACATGTTTGTGGTCAGAGTGCCCAAGGGGATTCAATGCCTGTCATGTCATAAGGGGCCCCAGGTCCTTTTACCCTTTTAGACGAAGAAATGCGTTTAAGTCACAAACAACTAATTGATCAGAGAGGCTCCGTGCCATTTCGCCACACTGTCTTTGTTTCCTTCTTTCAGTGCAATAAGCCAAAAATGAGTTAAATTCATCCTCAGTGGATTTAAAGCTCACAGGGAAAGACGGAACATCCTTTGATGTCAACAGAACATTGTTCTGAATAACTTTGTAAGAAGGCAGAGCTGGTGTGTTTTGTGAAATGACAACTCAAAAGAAGAGGTTTGGGAGGTGGGGAAGCCAGACCTCACTTGAAGGGAAATGACACGTATTACAGAAGAGTCAGGAAAGACGGTGCTTCGAGGCAAGGACACACCACATTCTCAGTGCAGAACAGGAAAAAGAATGAGGCAGATCATGGGGGCAGGGTACTGAGCATAGATTTTTTTTTTTTTTTTTTTTTAAAGAAGCAAGACTTGTGAAGAGACGGATCCCATGGACCTCTCTGGGCACTAGAAAGAAAAGTAGAAAAAAAAATCTACTTTGGGAAATCAAACAGTTAGCTGCACTCCAGAACCCCTAATGATATTTTAGGGTCATTAACACAGTGTTTTGAGGCCCCATGTCATAGCGAATCTCCTTCACACCACCCTTTCTTTTCATTCTGTCATCCACTGATCAAGTGTGGAAGAGCTAAATCATTAGAATGGCTAATGAGTGTAATCATAAAATAATCCACTTTTATATGACCAATCCAGACATCAGTTCCATTGTGTGGCCTTTGTGAAAGAATTCAGTGTCTCCTGAAGTGTAGCCTCAGAGTCCCTGCCTCACCCCAGTGTAATGGGTGGGGGATGGGGATGCTTGTTTTGAATGTAGATTATTTGAAGCCACCTAAAATTGACTGGATTAGAATCCCGGGGTGGCTGCCACCTGGGAATCTGCATTTTAACCATTTAACTGTCTCAGGCCATGTTTACACACATCTACTTTTAAACTCAGGAAATGAAGCCAGATACTCTTTTGTTGATAAAATCAGTGATTTATCTCACTGTCCTCAAACCATGGGTTACCCCATGATAAACATCCTCCAAGACTTACCTTGTCTCCAGGGGTTTCCACTTGTTGAGCATGGAATAGAGCTTTCTCCAAAGCTCTCCTTAGCCTACTCTAACCCTCCTTCCCAAACAACTGAGCTTCTCCTTCCCAGGCAAATTTGTTCTCATGCCCAATGGGCTGAAATGCAGTTTACACAGTGTATTTCACATCATTGATGTCTGAATCCCACAACTTCAAGTATGAAAGCATTAAAATTGCCCATATTTTAAATCTCATAATAACTTTTTAGTAGTTTCGATATAATAACATAATTTTATTAGCTTTAAAAGTCCTAACATTTAACCATTCTCCTCTGGTCTTTCCTCAGTATGTGTGATATGCTTGGGGATTAAAATATATGACCTGGATAAAAGACAAAGTCAAAATAAATACTAAAGCCCAGCATACATGGTCATGAGCTTTAAGGAAATGAATTTAGATGAAAAGCAGCAGCCTGGGCATTTATACTATTTACTGTGGATATGGATTTGGTCTTTTCATTTCTAGTTCTCTTTGGCCTTCTTCCTTTGCTGAACAAATTTACTTGATCACACTTCAGTATAAGGTGTATCAAGTTTCCAGTTTTCGAACAATCAAAGTAGTCTCTTATCATTTTAAAGCAAACTCTCAGCTGACAATTCAGCTTTGGTTTCCAGAAAGACATTGTTAATTAGCCTATGAAGATTACTTAGAGTTACACCAGGCGTGTTTGAGTTTGTATCTGGTTTCCTGGACCAGGGCAGGCAATATTTGAAATGGTTGTTGGAGCACCTGGGTGATTCAGTGGGTTAAGCGTCTGCCTTTAGCTCAGGTCACGGTTCCAGGGTCCTGGGATCAAGTCCCGCATCGGGGTTCCCTGCTCAACGGGGAGCCTGCTTCTCCCTCTCTGTCTGCCTGTCACTCCACCTACTTGTGCTCTCTCTCTCTCTCTCTGTCAAATAAATAATAAAATCTTTAAAAAAAAAAAAAGAAATGAAGTTGTCATATGTTTTCAGATTTATCTGAGATGATGTTCCCTACAACATCATGCAGATGTATTCTGGGAAATGACTAATAATGATGACAGTGGACTAGGAGGGAATTCAAATATCGTGTAATCGTGTAAGGAAATCCCACCCAGAACATACAACCAAATTCCACGTCAGCTCTTTCTTAAAACAGAGCAGCTGCCCCCGATCTCTTCCCTCTCTCAAATGCTCCTTATCTCCTCCATCCAAATCCGAGCCATGCTGTCCTTTGCCTCCTGCCCCTTCCTCTCATCTCTCAGTGTATCTGCCTGCGATAGTGGCCAAACCAGCAGGGGCTCTTGTCCTTCTCCCAGACAGGCGGGGTCCAATGCAACAGAGAGAAACAAAGCTTCCTTTTGCTTTACTCAAATCTTTATTTTCAACAAATTAGCCTTATTTTCACCCTTAAAACTAAAAAAATTAGTCATTAACAGGTTAAAACCTCCATCACTATATGGTTACTTCCCTGCATGGATGAAACTCATATTTTTAGTCCTGAAGTAATTAATTTTAGTCCTGAAGTAATTTAACTGTCCCCATCCTTATGAGAGGATGCCAACATAACAGAAGTAGTTTTTTCCTTCCTTCTTTCCTCTCTTCCTTCCTTCTTCCCTCTCTCCCTCCCTCCCTCCTTCCCTCTCTTTCTTTCTTTATTTCTTTCTTTCTTATAGTTCTAATCACATGAGAATGGTACCTTTTTTTAATTTTAAAAATTACATTGCTACCTGGCGAGTCACAGACCTGTACCCCTGGGGATAAAAACACATTATATGTTTATTTAAAAATTTAAAAATAAAAATTAAAAAAAAATTACATTGCAGATGGGGTGCCTGATTGTCTTAGTTGGTTAAGCATCTGCCTTCAGCTCAGTCATGATCGGGGTCCTGGGATTGAGCCCCCACATCGGGCTCCCTGCTTAGCGGAGAGCCTGCTTCTCCCTCTCCCTCTGCTCCCTGCGCGTGCTCTCTCTATCTCAGATAAATAAATAAATAAAAGCTTTTAACAAAATTACACTGCAGAGAAAGCCACCTATGTTATGCCCTTACAAAACTCAACCTGATAGTTGAATAGATGGCCAGACTAAATACCTATTTCCTTTGGCCTAATTGCAGATGACAGATGGGCTTAATGGCTTTGTTCAGCTTCTACAAACTCCATTCTCCCTCTGCAGCACTCACTGCTGGGCACTGTGATGCCTGCCTCTCTCCTGAGCCTGGAGTGCATGTCTTTAGGGAGGTTCAGTCATTGGTAAGTTGGTGTGCTTGATTAAGCCTCTTGTGGGCTGAAATCATTTGTCCTTTTGGTGGCCCGAGTTTCCTGACTTAAGGAAGATTGAGCAAAAAGAACTTGAAGTCCTATAAAAACAAGTCTTGTTACTGCAAGTGTGTTTCTTCATTTCAAGAGACAAGGCACATGAGACTAAGTTAGCAAGGGGTATTAACAGAAGCTACCTCTTGAATAGTTTTTTTTAAAGAAAGTGTAATGGATAGAATCAGGTGTCTCAAGAATTATTCTAATACTTCACTCTGCTTTTGCATAATACATTTGATACACAAAGCATGAACTGAATGAATAAGATTTAACTATGACCAAAATATAGGGGCCATGAGATCATTGTTCTATATTTAATTCATCAGGAAAACTACATCATGACCACAACCAACTTTAGTCCTCAGAACAAGTCGTCCAAGGACCACACGGCAATAGAGAAAGACTTCCTAGGACAGAAATTCTAAATCCAGGATTAAAAATAGACTCTTTCACTCTGAAAAGCTTAAAGTAGAACAGTTTTACGAGCCCTTTATGGAAAGCTAGCCAGCAACCTCAACCTCTTGGTCTCTTTGGTAATCAGCATGGGAGGTTTGAGACTACTGCTTTACTCCCCATTATGGGGGTTTTACTTACCTGGTCTTCTTCTAAACAAAGTCAAGCTAGTTGGGGACCTCTCCTGTCTCTCTTGGTTTCTTCCTTTGCCCCTGTACATTAGCCAAGACTCCTCAGGTCTGACTTCATCCAAGTTTATGCTGGCTGTAGCAAAAAGGGAGTTTATTCTAAGAATTATGCGGATAAAACTCCAAATACAAAGAAATGCTGAGAATCTATGGAGTCCCAAGGAACCTCAGGATCTGGATACAGCATATGCTACCTTATTCTGCTTGTTCTACAGGCCTCACCCGCTGCAATCCCAGACAGGCCTTCTCCATCTCCACTGGGAAGGACACAGCAGCTGTCCATCCCAGAAATACATTAGTTTGAGGTATAAGAGGAGAGCTCAGTATAGTAGGAAGACCTTGCTAAGGAGCCTGGGCCATTTGTGTTAGAAGTCCATCCCCCAGCCAGTTACAGAGGCCAGTGGGTGGAGCTGATACCACAGATAAACCTCTGGTCCTGCCCAACTCCCTTCAGCCAGGAAGGTGGTGGGGAGGGTGCTTAGTGGTCAAATGGCAATGGCTACTAAGTAGTGTGTCCAATGTGTGTTCCAGGTCCTGTTATATTCATTTTGGGTGTATGATCTGTTTAATCTTGCTTCAAGACTCAGCTGTAGATTCAATTATTGTCACGATTATCCAGAAGAGGAGGGAGTTAGAACAGTTAGGAAGTAGTCTACTCAAGGTCACATAACTTGTAAAGAGCAAAGGCAGTATTTGAGCCCAGACTGGCTGGCCCCAGATCTAGCCAACCACCACCCACCCACCATACCTGCCTAAATCTCTCCTCCCCTTTTCCCCCTTTGCTCTTCCTCCCCCTACTGTTGGATGACTGACAGATGGAAGGGTTTGGTGAGGGTCCAGCACTGAGGTGATGGGAATTCTCTGAAACACTTTTTGCCCAGACTACAAGCCCAAAGCACTTCCTCTGATCTTTCTCCACTTCTTCTAGCAGCTTCTACTGCTATTTCTATTCTATTCAACTACCAGCTCCCAATTGGAACCAAGAGCTAGATTCAGATTTCCTAATTTGGACACAAGACAGCATGTAATATTCTTCACTGAGGCAGAGAACAAATGCCCACTGAACACCAGAAAACAATTTTCTACAAAAAACATGTGGGGAAAAAACAAAGAAGGGAAAAAAAGCCATAATATACAGGAATTTATTCCAAATGATGAATCACTCATGTTTTATCAGATTACTGTCATACCTTAGGGCTAAATATCCACTAAAATATAATTTAACAATTGATTGTAAACTGTCTTCTCTGCCTCTTTCTTTATTTCACATCTGTGAAAGAATCCTCAAGACCCAATCCAAATGCCACTTCCTCGACGTGGTTCCCTGTCTCCGGTTCCCATAAGGCAGATGAGCAGAACGTTCCCGTCTCACTGTTCTCAAAGTCTTTGGTACACACGCAGCCTGTTGCAACATCACTGCTTGTTTCCATAGACTTTTCTCCCATGTATGACTTCAAGTTTTCTTAAGAATTTTAACTGGCTTGCGGGTCTATATTTCTCAATCCTCCCTAATAATGCCTGGTACAAAGTAATTCAATAAATATTAGTTCATCAATCTCGTTGGTCTGCCTTCAGCTTCTCTAGCACGTTCTGTATTTTCCTGCCTTAAGGCTTATGGACTTATTCTAACTGGTTGAGGGAGCATGTCCGACTCCATGGGGCACTTTCTACTGAGAGCAACTCTACTCCATCCCTCCACTGCCTCTCCAAACCCGCTTTTCAAACCCACTCTGAACAACACCATGATGAAATCTCAGGCAAGCCTTGCAGTTTTCCTGTTCAGTCTCAGGTAATAGATGAATGATCTCTCTCAGAGGCAGGAGGAGTTTAAATCACTTGGTCAGCATCACAAAGCTAGTAAGTGGTAGAGCTAGAACGGATGTCCGTTTGTCCATGCTCCAGTCTATCTGTCCTTCCTGCTTCCAAAGTCATTTGTTGAGAAAAATCCCTTGTTTTGGGAGGGACCTGCCTGAAAAGTCAGGGACTTTACAGATGGCTTTAAATTTCAATGGAGTAGGAACCTGCTCTGAAGAGCCCTCTGGGGCATCTGCGCTCTTTGCTGTGTCTGTTGCATGCTGGCAGCAAGTGAAATGTCATCTGGCTTTAGTTCTGTCTGATCCACAGTCACCCCTCAAACATACCACGCTGCCCCTGCCTTTGCACTTACTCTTTCTGCTGGGGATGTCCTTGCGTAGGTTAGGGGCAACATCTCCCCCTCTGTGAAGATTTGCTATCAGGTCTGGGGGCTTTTTCCACTGTGCTTTCATTGAACTTCTCTTAGACCTTTGCCATAGTGTGTGTGTGTGTGTGTGTGTGTGTGTGTGTGTGTGTGTGACAGAGAGAGAGAGAGAGAGAGAAAGAGAGAGAGAGAGAGTTCCTGGAGAAAAAGGATTGTGCCTTCTTATCTATAGAGCCCTAGCATCTAATTCAGTCTCTGCCATTAGAGTATAAATTTTATTGAGCACCTAATAATGGACCAGGCCCTTGTTGTACACTATGGATATATAGTAAGTCTCTGCCCTCAAAAATTTTCAATAGTGATGATAAGTGTTGCAAGATCCCCCAACTCATTTCCCTCTCCCCCCCACCATGACTGCATCTAGGTTCTTGGGGTCCTATTTTGTGCTGAGGTATTGGGTTGTTGGGCGGGAAAGGGAGTATCACACCTTCCATTACTGTCCATAATGTCCCAGCACAATGGTCCCAAGAATCTTGTCTGGAAGGCTCCTTGAAGTCAGATTTTCTGTGTCTTTAAAGCTAGTGTTTTGCACAAAGATTAATTCTTCTCTCCCAGCCCACCCACCCTGCTCTGCCACAGGAAGATTTGAGAGGCTGACCAAGACCTTATCTACTTCCAGCCTCTGTACGGCATGTGGTAGCTGCTCTTAAGCTCCCCCTAAATCTATTGTGCATTCCTGTTGTGCATCATGCCCTCTGGATTGTCCCCACCCTCCACCCCAACCACAAGCGTCCCTCTTTCTCAGGCTCTGAGAATGTCTTGGCCACCTTTCCCTGCACTGATGGGAGAGTTTCCTCTCACAAGGTGGAAGGCTGTTCAACCTACCACAAGCTCTTTCTGCCTCAAAGTCTTTTCACTTCCTTCCGCTGCTGCAACTTCTCCCCATAGTAGTGGTTTGTCATGGCAATGCCCCAGAGGAAAAGAGGGGGAGTAACAGAAAATACCAACAAAATAAATTTCAAAAATATTATGGATGAACAGTTATAGCAATAGCAGTTAACCAGTTCTTAGTTCTTATAATGTGCCAGGAATGACAAAGAGTAATTCATATGCCTTACATAAATTTATTGTCACAACAACCCATGTAGTAAGTCAAGTTGTTATCCCTGTGTTACAAATGAGGTACAGGCAAGGTACAGCCATGGAACCCACAGGGTTTGGAGCCAGTTGGAAGTCCAGGCCATCTGGCCTCAGATCCACTTTTAACCACCACTCCTATAGCCTCCCTACATCTTGTGGCTCAGCCTAGACCCAAAGTAGCTGACAACAGCACAGGGCAGGCAAGTCCTATCGTAAACCACCACAGAGCAGGCACCCAATAAATACTTGCTGAAAGAAGGCAAATGAACAAATGCAAAAATATGGTTAATAAAACCACACACAGGGGCAATTCATCAGGGAAATGGTTTGTGGGCTGTTCATCATATTCTCCAGTCAAATAAAAATGTGATAAGTCGGACATTTTTGCATGTTCTAGAAGAAACAATGACTGTTCTGAGCACAAAGCCCTAAATCCTTCTGTGTCCAGACATGTGATGGACCAGAGCCAAAAGCCAATGTGAATCTGAAAAGAACTTCTTCGAATGAATATATTTACATTTATTCCATAAACTTGTACTTCCTTTCCAAGCCATGACATCCATCAGCCACTCTTCAAAGTCACTCTTGCTGAGGTAAGAGAGTGGTCATGCTGGAGCTCTATTTTTAGCTGGCCTGTGGGTTGGGGCTTGCAGACATATTTACATATTTACATATTCTGTTTGGGTCTTGATATTTTTCTTTCCCTTCACTCAGTCTTGGAGCCTATGTTTACTTCATCAGCAGTTCGAACTGAAAATCTGAAGGGCCTCCAGCAGGGAAAATCAGTTTCAAGTGTTTTTAAAGCTCAGTTCTTGATAGCATTGGTGCTGGCTCATCATGAAGAAAATTAAGGTAATAATAAAGATTTTCAAGAGACCTCAAAGTGTGTTTTAACTGCATAAAAATTGGTTTTAAAGAGCAGTGAGCCATAGGATCTTTAAGCTGAAAGAAATTTTTGGACTTTTTACTGTCAGTGTTCCTGCTTTAATACGCATGAATATTCAAACTATGGTGACTTGGTATAATATCTTAATGAAACATGCCCAAAACAGTAGTGGGTTTGGGGAAAGAAGTGCTTTTAATAAGCATATGGACTTCTTGAAGGGGCCAGCGATGCACATATGTGAAGCAAAACATAAGGCCACATGAGATAGACACGATTGAGAGACAAGTGAATCTCATCACAGACAGTGAGTGGGAGGTGGTTCCAGGAGGGAGAGATCTGTTTATGGGCTGAGTTGTGTCTCACCCAAGTTCATTTGTTGAAGCCTTTACATCCCTGTACCTCAGAATGTGACTTTATTTGGAGATAAGGCCTTTAAAGAGGTGATTAAGGCAAAATGAGGTCGTACAGGTGGGCTGTCATCCAGTAAGAAGAGGAAATTAGGGCACAGACAAGCAGGCACAGGGAAAAGGTCATGTGAAGATATGGACGGGAGGTGGGGGGCACAGGGAGCAGGACAGCTACCTACAAACCAAAGAGAGAGAGAAGCCTCAGAAGAACCAACCCAGCTGACTTCTTGTTCTCAGACCTCCAGCCTCTAGAACATGAGAACATAAAATTCGATTGTTTAAGCCGCCCAGCCAGTGGTCCTTTGTCAAGGCAGCTGTAACAAACTAGCGCATCACCCTCAGCGGGAGAGCGCTGCAGGAAGATCCCCCAAAGGAGGGAGGAATGGAAATCAACCTGAAGGACAGGTAAGATCTATAGACGGGAATGGGAATTCCTGGCACGAGGTAGGAGATACTCATTTGAACCAGATGACATTGCTGATACCTGACTTCTTCCGGACCCTACAAGTGACAGTTTCACATGGTTCAGGCCAATATTAGCAATAGTCCTGGAGCAAGAGTGTGGCTCCCTGTCACACAGGTGAGTGACAACACACTGTGATAGAGTCTCATGGTCACAAACTACCTACCTCACTCTGTGACAGATTTCCTCTCAGACCCTTACTATCTTCTTCTGTGAAATGAGTACAAAAATTTATACCTACCTCACATGATTTTTGGGATCTTAAAAGTAGGTGATGCCTATTGTGCTTAGCACAGGGCCTGGGACATATTCAGAGAGCTCAATACATGTCAGGATAGTTTTAAGGGCTCCCCGTGGTGCAGGTAATAAGAAGTAAATCAAAAAAGCTTAAGGGAAAAAGGAGAATTGTTAAAAGGATGAGGTGCCTCACAGAGCACAAGAAAGAACTTAGCCTGGTGGTTCTCAAATGGGGGTGAGTTTGCCCTCCAGGGGGATATTTGGCAATGTCTAGAAATATTTTTGGTTGTCACAACTTTGGAGGTGCTACTGGCATCTAGTGGGTAGAAACCAGAGATGCCAGTCAACATCCTACAGAGCCCATAACAGCCCCACATGAAAGAATTTTCTGGTCCCAAATGTCAACAGTGTTGTGATTGAGAAACTCTGAGGCCAAGAGCTGGGGGGTGACCAGGAGGTGATTCAAGGTTGATGTGTCCTGGCTTTTAAGTTTTTGTCTCCTAGCACCAACCTCTCCTCTCCCCTCTTCTTTGTGATGCTCGGGTTGGGTCTCTCTAAGAGTCACATTTCTGTTTTGCTGACTGGTTCCATGTCAGGCTCTATCAAATGCAGGGGATGCTAGAGTCTGTGAGGCTGGAGAAGGGGAGGGGCTTGACCCTGCCATTTGGCTTGCTGCCCCAGACTGTCTTTACCCCAGCGCCCAACTGGTTGCAGTAATGACTGATTCCAGTTTCCAGCTTTGTTTTGCACACCTGTAACCTGCCTCATGGGGACCCCTCAGAGATATCAGTGCCAAACAGTCAGCACCCTCTCCCAGCCCATGGATACTTCCTGTGAGTTCTAGAGGTACCAGCACTAGCAGGACAGTCCCCCTTTAGAAGTCTGAATCACAGCTGTGTACACTGCTCTTCCCAACCTGCAGGTTCTGATAATTCCAACTTCTTCCGTTTGTTCCTTCAGCCCTAAGCATGTCAGCTACTTCCTGACATTATTCTCTTTTTCTGATTTCAGAGTTCCCTTTTTGCCTCTAGAGCCTCCAGATACCTTTTAGGCAATGCTCATTACAGGCACACCTTGGAGATCTTGCCGTTTCAGTTGCAGCCTACCACAATAAAGCAAATATCACACTAAAGTAAATCAAATGAGTTCTTTGGCTTCCCAGTGCACATAAAAGTTATATTTGTAGTATAACATAGTTTATTAAGTGTGCAATAGAATTATGCTAAAAAATAATGTGCCTACCTTAATTTAAAAAATACTTTATTACTAAAAATGCTATGATTTGCTTTCAGTGAATTGTAATTATTGATCACAGATTACCATAGCAAATAGAATAAAGGAAATTTTGAAATATTGGGAGAATTATCCAAACGTGACACAGAGACAAAGTAAGCAAACACTGTTGGGAAAATGGTGCTAATACAATTATGGAAAGAACCCAAGTGTCCATCAATAGATGAACGGATAAAGATGTGGTGTATATATACAATGGAATGTTATTCATCCATAAAAAGAATGACATCTTATCATTTGCTGTGACATGGTTGGAGCTAGAGAGTATAATGCTAAGGAAAATAAGTTAGAGAAAGACAAATACCATATAATTTCACTCACATGTGGAATTTAAGAAGCATAACAAATGAGCAAAGAAGAAAAAGAGAGAGAAGACCAATCAAGAAACAGAGTCTTAACTATAGAGAACAAACTGTTGGTTACCGGAGGGGATAAGGGTGGGGGAATGGTGGAATAGGTGATAGGGATAAAGGAGGGCACTTGTGATGAGCACCAGGTGACAAACGGAAGAGTTGAATCACTCTACTGTACATCTTCAATGACTATAACGCTGCATATTAACTATACTGGAATGAAAATAGAAAAACTTAACTAAAAAAAAATTTAAAAAATAAGGAGAAAAATGTCACTAATAGACTTGCTTAACTCAGGGTTGCTACACACCTTCAATTCATGAAAAAAGGCAGTATCTGCAAAGTGCAATGAAACAAGGTCTGCCTATATTAATCTTTTGTTAAAATATCTGGTGTGGTTTCTGTTTTCCTGACTGAACTTGGCTGACTGATAGACACACACATTTACTTCATCCTTCGTTTTCTACAAAAAAGAAGGAACCCTACCCCATGACTCTACAGCATAGATATTGCAGGTTCAGCCATGTGAGGAGAGAGAGAATCTCTCTTAATCCCAATTATAAATTCCCAAAGAAGGAAGTCTAATTGGTCCAATCATGTGCCCTCCCTTGTCCAGTCAGCTATGGAAGAGGGCAGGGCCATGTTGTATAAAATAGCAGCCCCTCTTCGCAATTCAGTTCAAAGGTTTTGTAGGAAGTTACTTCCCAGATCTTTGAAACTCTAAAATTTTGTTTTCTTAATTTAATTACTGTTGGTCGTAGTTTTAAAGTCAAAAGGCACCCTCAAAATTGTTCTCAGTAAACCAGTGTTAACATTGGCTTTTTGCATTTTCCCATTCAATCTTAGCAGAAAACAGGGAGGTGATATCTTTTAGGAAAGACAATACAAACTCATTGATACCCTAAGAAATATGACACACATGATTTACCTGGGAGTCCTCCTCTTCCTCTTCCAGATCTAGCCAGATCCTAAGGTTAATCTAAATATAGATTTGGAAACAAAGCTAAATAAAACCTGCTCTCCAACAGAGTGAAGAGTTCCAAATATTGAACTTTTGAAAGAGTTCAGAATTTCAGGATGAGCTAGTTAAGCAATGAATCCTGTTGTAAGGATTTCCTCTGGCCTTGTGGTTTCATAGAAAAAGCCCTGGATACAGATGCTGAACCATGGGTTTAATCCTGTCTTCGAAACATGTGCCTCAAGTAATATATCTGAGCATCAGTTTTCTCAGCCATAAAATAAAGATTTTATGCTTGCACTCACAGGATTGGTGTCGTGATTAAATAAAATAATACTTGTGAAAGCTCCTAATAGAATGTCCAGAATTTATTTTTCTGTAACTGTGACCTATATTTGAATACTCTGCTTTGGCAATTTGTTCCTGAGCTAAAGTGTTTGAACACAAGTCAAGAGTTCATCATAGCACTGAAACAGAGGTCTATCACACCAAAGAGAGGCAAACTCTCCCCTGAACATGGCTTGCTCAGTTTCCAGACCCCCTATCCACAATATCGACGGCACACAGAGACTTCTTGGCAGATGGGCAGGCTGGTGCCTAGGGGCACAGTAGTGTCTGGCTAAGAATACAAACTCTGGAGTCAGGATGAGCTGGATTTAAACCCAACGTTGCTATACACTAGCTATGGGACTTTGGGCAAATTATTTCCACTTCATCCATAAAATGAGACCGATAATGACAGTGGCTGTCTCTGAGATAAACCGTGTAAAGCTCTTAGCTCCGTGAATGCCTGTTACTTGGGAAACATTCAATAGCAGTTGGGTTAGCTTAGCTCTTATTATTTTCTGTCAGTAAGCCTTTGGGGATTAGTTGGAGAATTTGTAAAGCCTAAAGTCAAAACCGTTCCCATTAATTAAAGAAACCAGAGGGTTTGAAGGCATATAGACTTCTTTAATTTCAGAGCTCATTCCATTTGTTAACACTTTTCTCCTATACATGAAAAATCGTCCCACCTTTTCCCAGTGGTCATTACAGTGCTCCATGACTACGGTCTTAAGGGGATCTGTGTTTGACATCAACAAAGATGGCAGGTTTCTTGACACCTGCTACTTGGATTTCTTTTTTTGTGACAAGCTCTTGTGTGAGATTTCTTGAGTTTGGGTACTGTTAATAGAAAGTTCAGTTTCTGTTTGGAACCATGTGACCATTAGCCATGTGACCAGAGAGAGAGTCCTCCGTGAGCCAAGACCAGCCATTTTGAACACACTGCATTAACAGGTACACCAGGACTGCTTTATGTTTGCAGATGGAACGTGAAATAATCCCCAGTGAGATGGGGTTAAAAAAATATTTAAAGGAGAAAGGTGACTTGAAAATTATGGCAAATGTTTCATATTAATTTGTAAAGTTAAAACTGCCCAATGAAAAAAAAAGTCTCTGCCTATTTAGGATACAAATGACCCCTCCATGACCACCAATAGGAGAATACATCTAGATTGTGACATTTTCTTAAATGAAATAATATACAACACTAAAAACGAATGAACAATAGGCTTGTTTTGAATATGGATGACCCTTAGGAAGGTAATGTGAAGTGAAAAAGGAAATGCAAAAAATGCAATTCTTATAAAATTGTATGATACAATTTTCTAAAGTTTACAAGCAAGCAAAACTAAATAATATATTGCTTAAGGAAGCATTCGAATGCAGCACATCTATAAAGAAAGTAAAAAGGGTGATTTTTTTTCCAGTTTGAGAAATCTTTTATTTAAAAAAATGAAAAGGTGGGGTGCCTGGATTGCTTGGTTGGTTAAGCATCCAACTCTTGATTTGAGCTCAGGTTATGATCTCAAAGTCATGAGATCAAGCCCCACATCCCGCTCCACTCTGGGTGTGGAGCCTACTTAAGATTCTCTTTTTCTCCCTCTGTCTCTCCCTACCCCTCCCTCCCCCTCTCTAAAAAAGAAAAAGAAAATAAATAAGAAATAGTGCTGTATATTCATACAATGGAATATAATTTATCAAAAGAAAGGAAGCAATAACTGATGCATGCAACAATGTGAATGAATCTCACAGACATTTTTCTGAGAAAATAGCTTGTGCACTGAATGATTCCGCTTACATGAAATTCAAGAACAGATAAAACTAGTCGATAGGGACAGAGATCAATATAGTGTTTACCTCACTGTGGAGGGTTGGGGTGGGGAGTAGGGTTTTGAGTTATTAACTGAAAAATGCACTGGGAAAGAGCCTGAGGGAACCTCTTAAGTGATGCTATTTCTTGATCTGGGTGATTGTAACATAGGTGTTTATATAGGTAAAATTTCACCAAACTGAACACTTAAGATGTATGCATTTTAACATGTGTAAGTTAAGCTTCAATTTAAAAAATAATTAAAGTAATTATAACAGTAGGTGGTGATATATGTTTTAATTTTCAAGTCTTTTTTGGTAACATAAAAAATAAGCAACCTCACATATACACCAGAATTTATTTTGACACTCTGTTGGTCCACAAAATCACAAAGAGAAACTCTGGTCTAACCTGGTGACTTTTCTTATAGCACTTAATCCATTCTCTTATTTATATGACTTCTGTCCTCTATCAGACTATAAAGACCAGGAGAACAGAAGCCAGGTGCCCATGGTTCCCAAACTGTGCAACAAAGCACCTTGTCCTGTGGTATATTTTAAATTTTGAAGGAAACACAGCAACATTGCATCAGACATGACATGAACTTACAGCCTGAAGTAGTTCAGGTTCAAATTACTGTTCACTGTCACAAAAGGCAAGTAAACATGAGATCAGTATGGGATGGGGAATGAGGCAGTGTCTAATCTGATTCCAGGAATGAGAATTTGTGCAGTGCCCAACAGGCACATACATCTCATTAATAAGTAATCGTGGTTATTTAGAAATGAAACTAAAATATTATTTTTCTTTTCATTTACATGTAGCTCAAATGGCTACTCAATCATTAACCCATAAACATTTATGAAGCTGTTTTTATCTAATTATTCAATTAAACAAAGAACTATTAGTTATTATTTTCACAAGTCTAAGGATGTCATGAAAATAATACTGAGACAATAAGAGTGCCATGGACAAGGAAGTTTGAGAATCTCTGTTGTGACTCTTTACGACATAATCATAATCACATACACATACCCATAGAAAGTAACCAACATAGTGTCTGACGTATAATAACTTCTCAGCAAATGTGTTGAAGAATGAATGAATGAATGAATGAATGAGGAAACCATGCTTCTCTGGCCTACATTCCCTTGCTTGGAAGTGTATTGAAGTTACTGAAATCGGTATGGAACCCCCTTAGTTAACTGAATCCCAGGGTTCCATTGAACAGGTTAGGGGTAAGGGAATGGAACCCAAGGAGGTTCTAAGAGGACGGTGGCACCACCTGGAAAGAGTGTAGAAGGGTTTCACCAAGGAAGTGAGCATTACAGAAATTGCAAGTGTAAGGTAGAGAGAAAGGCTGGCATCTGAGATGGAAAGTGTTTCTGCCATAAAGGCTGTCATGAGTGGAAGCACATGAGAAAGCCCAAGCACAAAACTACAAGAGCCTCTGAGAAGGAGCCCAGGGAGGCACTGATCAAAAGGGAAGGGAGGTGTGAGATGAAACAAGAACAGGAGGCGCAGGCTGGCCGAAGCAGGAAAGTGACACATGGAAGAATCGGGAGGTCAAGTCACTGAATTTGAATTTATTTCGAATGGATTGAAGAAAAAGAGCAGGTCGGTTATTTAAAGAAGGGGCGATATGGTCAGAGACGTGGGAACGGAATGTAATTTTAGTGCCAATGCCTGCAACGAGGCAGCGAGGGTTAAGAAGGCCACCTGGTTGACATGTGGCTCTGCAGAGCCCCCAGATGGGCTCTAAGCAGGGTTCGAAAGGTATTCAGAAGCATGAGGGAGCGTGCAAAATAGAAACCAGGATAGGTTTCTTGGGGAGAATAGTCGGCTATGTTAGAACGGTTGCAAATGAAGAAAAATGATTAATGCTTTCTCTTTAGGCTCAAAAGTCCCACACTGAAAACGTTCCAATGAATGTGTTTAGAGAACATTATCTAGGTAAGTGTCACCTTTCACCTACCGTGGAGGCCAAGGGGGAATGTGGTTCGTATATCAAAATCTGCTCACAGATGGATTATATCCTCGGAACAAAGGCTCTGGATGGCTCACCAGGCTGGCAGTGGGATCTGCCTGCAAGGCTCATACCAAGTTTTGTCTTGTTTTGTCTTTAAGAGGGCTCATTCATTTTGTATGACAGCTCAAATTTTAATGTAGATCTCCTATCAGCATTATCCCTCCATCATCATACCATTTGAAATCCAGTCTTTGCATCTGCTTCAACTTGGAACATTTTATAACTTCAAGTCAGAACTTCATTCTTAGCTGAACCATTATTCTCTTGGCACATGAGACACACTTATTCTAAAGTGCCAGTTATCTTTTCACTAATTCCTTGAGGTTGTGTTGCATTGTGGTCTTCCTGATGGCTCTCTTGAAGCAATGGCATCTATGTAGTCAGCACCCTTGAGAAATGCCTGGGAGGCAGATGAGTTTTATGGAAATTCACTCAGTGGGAAACTTGGGATCAAATCTCAAGTCTAGCACATATTTGCTGTGACCTCAGCCCAGTGGTGTTACCTCTTACAGCATCTGCTTCCCCATCCATCTGATAATAAGAAGCTGTATGTCACTGTGGGCAGAGCATGAGCTGTGGGCTCCCATGAGCCAGGGCCTGAATTCTGGGTCCAACATTTGCTAGCATTCTGAACCCAAAGAAGGGATTCACCCTGAGTCCAAATTTTATTGTGTGTAAAATTCAAATAAGGATCTCTTTCTCATGGGGCTATTGAGAGAAATAAAGGCAGTTATAAGTAGAGTTGCCAAATATCTTGCTTGGAACCTCACCGTCTGGTATGTGAGCTCTCCTTTGGAGGGAGGAGGACAGGGACATTTTTTTTAAATGAGGTTTTTATAGTTATATATACTATAATGGTAAGTGTTATAGCTATCTTGTCATGCTGTGATTTATGTACCATTATTCCTGCTTACTCTCTAGGCTTATGCCCACTCTGCTGATTTGCAAATTAGATGTGAAGGAAGGGATTTGGTTCTTTATAAGTTCTGGTACACAAGGCAGAATGGCTCTATGCAGCCAAGCACAGTCCAGAGCTGTGATCAGGCAGGTAGCAATTATGAAATAATGTTGAACATTTTTATTTTATAAACATACAGTGCAAGTCAATCTTGGGTTTACTTTCATCTTATTTATTCAGCACTTTTATTTTCTCATTGTTCATTGTCATTGTTCTTAAACTTCATTTCTTTTTTTAATTTTTAAGTTCTTACTTTAATTCCAGTTAGTTAACATACAGTTAATAGTGTAATATTAGTGTCAGGTGTACAATAGAGTGATTCAACACTTCCATACATCACCCAGTGTTCATCATGACAAATACTCCTTAATACCAATCATTTATTCCCCCTTGCCCCCTTGTCCTTCCCCTTAAACTTCATTTATTATAAGAATAATACATATGTATTTTTAAAAATTAAAAAATACAGATTACCTTTTAAAAAACTGTGATGTCAGAGATAACCACCACCAGTATTTTGTTGTATAGATTCCTGTGTGTGTGTGTAGATACAGATGTCTGTAAGTACAATTTTACTGTGAAAAGAATGTTGTAATATATTTTTTTTCTGGTAACAATTTTTTTTTACTGCACCAAAATACACATAACATAAAATTTACCATTTTAGCATCTCAAAGTGTAAACTCAGTGTCCTGAGGCACATCTGCAATATTGTGCAACCGTTACCATTGTCTGATTCTAGAACCCTCTTAAAACCCCAGAAGGAAATCCCATACCCATTAAGCAATCACTCCCCATTCCTCTCTCCTCCCAGTCATGGAAACAACTCATCTACTTTCTGTCTCTGTAGTTTTACCTATTCTAGATGTTTCATATAAATGGAATCATAAATATGTGATGTTGTGTCTGGCATCTCTCACTTAGCAAAATGTTTTTAACGTTCACCTGCGTTGTAGCATGTATCAATACTTCATTCTTTTATCTGATTGAATAATACTCCATTTGTGTATATACCACATATACACCTGCCTAAGGGACTATATTTCTAACCATCCTAATTCTCACAACAATCCTGGAAGATGTATGATGTTATTTTTATCTCACAGAGGCAAATATGGAAACAGAGGATATTACACAAGTGCATATTAATATTGGTGCCAGTGTCCAAACTCAGGTCTGTCTGTTCACAAAGCCGGTACATTTTCCATTTAAATTCTATTTACAAAACTATTTCCTTAGGAGAAAGTTCTAGAAGCAAAATTTATAAACCACAGGACATGCAAAATTTTAAATTACTTATTGCTAAACTTTTTAAAGGTGAGACACTTTTGGTAACTTTATTAAGCTTGAACCAAGAATTTTAAAGATTTAATTTAGTTCCAGAGTGTCTTTCAAAAATTGATGCTACGATTTTTTGTCATGAATCCCATATTCAAATTACAGGAAAATGAGTTCTTATTTATGCATATCATAAATTGACTGCCAAGACACCAATGTGAATTTAAGGAGTCTCAAATTCTAGTAGTTAGAGATCAGGATTTCATACTCTGAGTCTTTTGCATTTGGCTAATCGTGATCAATCTTTTGATGAGTAATTCAAATCTGGAGCTTGTCAACATGAAAAAGGGGACTCTTTCCAAATTCCCTTTAAGAGGAGAGCTGGTATTAGGGACATGATGTTCAAATCCCTTGAGAAAACGTCATTTTTTGATAAGTGGGAATGTGTTTTCCAAAGGGAACCCGCTGCTCTGTGTAAAAACTAGTTTTGATAATTGCTCTAACTTCTGTACTAAATACCAGATTGAAAATAATTTTGGGGGCTATGAGTAATTTTGGTTTAATGGCTATAACAGAACCAGTTCTGAGTCAGTAGAAACCAAAAGTTGGTTCATTGGAAGCTTTTAAAATACTTTTACTTATTTGGTAAGAAAGAATGTAATGCAGATTGTCATCATTAAATATTCCGTGACACAAATAATTTTTACCTGAGAAATCTTTTCCATCTAGTGTTTTGTTAGAATGATACGACAACCTTATTCCAGTTATTAATTTCATTACTTGTATTAATTTCAAAAAGTTGTGATATGTAAAATGTATTTATTTGGGCAACAGATGTTTACTGGAACCTCTCTGTTAAGTCACTAAGAACCTGTCAATGAACAAAACAAACAACTCTCTACCTTCATGAACATGTTACAGTAGAGTGACGGTTGGATGATACAAACCCGATAAATAAAATGCTGTGCATCCAATGGTGATAAATCAAGAAAAAGCAAGATGCGGGATAGAATGTGCCAGAGAGGGTAACTTTTGAACAAAGTCCTAAAGAGAGAAAATATGCTATGCAATAATCTGGCAGGAAAGATAGTTCAAGTAGGGGTTTCAGTAGGAGTGAAGATCCTGGAGAAAGATTTCAACTGGAGGATTCAGGAATAGCACAAGGGCCAGCAGGACCAGAGCAGAGGGAGTTGGGGAAGGAATGGTTGGCAATGATGTTACAGAAATCTAGGGCCATGGAGGCCTTTGAAAGGATTTTGGCTTTTCCTCTGAGTGGGAAAACACTGCAGTCCTTGAGCAGATGTAATGTATTTATTAAAAGGTTAACTATGTTTGCTATGAGGAAAAACGACTATAGAGAAGCATAAGCAGAAACAAGAAGACCTTTTAGAAGTCTAGTGCTGTAATCCAGGCTAAGATGGTGATGTCTTGGGTCCAATGGTTAGATTCTGAACATATTTCTGAAGATCAAATCAGTGGGATTTGCTCATATTGGATGTGGAAATGATGGAAGAGCACACTGAGGGATGATTTTGAGGTTTAGCCTACAAAAATGTCATTTATTTAAAAGGAACATTTCAAAAATAGGTTTTTAAGTTGTTTTTATAATTGGTTTTTGTCATGGGATGATGCATGAGCTTGATTTGGGACATGCTATACTCAAGATAGTCTAGTTAGAAAAGTCCAACATGTCTGGGAGCCAGATGGATATATAAATGTGAGCAGAAGATACACATTTGGCATAGACTAAGTCTAAAGTAAAGGTAAGTCTAGATGGAGAAGAGAGGAAATCTAAGGACTGAGCCCTAAGGAGTCCCAAAGATTTGCAGAAAGAGTGAATAGAAATAAGCAAATAAGACTGACAAAGAATAGCTAAACATGTGGAAGAAGAATCAAAGAATAGTGTCCAAAAGTTAAGAGAAGAAAGTGTGTCCTGAGGGAGAGAGAGGTATACTGATGCTGTAGGTCAAATATTATCTCAGTCAGCTCAGGCTGCTATAACCAAATACCACAGGCTGGTGGCTTAAGCAACAGACATTCATTTCTCCCAGTTCTGGAGGCTGGGAATTCTAAGATCAAGGTGCAAGCATGTTTAGTTCCTGTTGAGAGCTCATTTCCTGGCTTGTAGATGGCCACCTTCTTACTTTGTCTTCAGATGGCAGAGAAGAAATGATGGTGTCTCTTCTTCTTCTTGTAAAGCCACTAATTCCATCATGAGATCTCCACCTGTATGGTCTCATAAAAACCTAATTTCTGCTCAAAAGTACCTCTTTGTAATACCATTGCATTGAGGGATTAGGGCTTCAACTTATAAATTTTAGGGACACACATTCAATCCATAACAGGCATAATGAGAACAGAGCATTGGATTTGGGAACATGGAAATCACAGTTGATGTTGAAAAGGGTGATTTTGGGGGCATGGTAAGACATTAGAGCACATGGGAGAAAGCAGGGCTGCCATGAAGAGAGTGCACAGGAGCAGCTCACTTTGGGGCAAGTGGGTATCAAATCTTTCCACCTGGAGCTTCACTGGCCAAGTCCTCCACCCTGGATGGGCTGCATCAGCCTGAAAGAAAGGATTTTTTTTTTTTTTTTTGTAATCTGTCTGCCTGGAGTAGACAGAATTCTAAGATCACCACCCAAATTCTGGCCGCAGGTACACATACATTCTCCCAGTTATTTACTCAATCACTAATATAAATACTAAATACTAAAGTACTATTGTGAAATTTGCTTAAGTAAATAAGTTCTCATATCAGTTGGCTTTCAGGGAGATTATTTGGGTAGACCCTACTTGATCACTTAAGCTCCTTAAAAGTAGAATTTTCTCCCATTAATTGGAAAAGAAGAAATCAAAGAGACACATCCAACTTGCCCACAAAAAGTAAAATATTTATGGAGGTCACAGGAAAGGAACTGTGGGTACCTCTAGGAAATGAGAGAGGTCCTCTGACAATGGCTAGAAAGAAAATAGGATCTCATGCCTGTTGACCACAAAAATCTGAATTTTACCAACAATCAGTGAGCTTTTGAATAGGACTCTAAACCCAGATGAGACCACAGTCCTGGCCAACATCTTGATTTCATCCCTGTGACCCTCCGAGCAAATCTAGCCATACTATGCATGAATTTCTGACCTACAGAAACTGTGAAATAATTCATTTGTATTGCTTTTACAAAGCTCTTTAAAATTCACACCATAAGTGCCAGTAGCAGCACTAAAGAAGAAGAAGTAGAGAAAGCTGGTGTAGACAAATCTTTCACTGAGTTTTGGTAGAGAGAGAACAGAGAAATGGTGATATATAGAGGAGGCGGTCAAAACAGTGCTGTTTTGTTTTAAGTTGGGAAATATTATAGTATTAAATACTGACAGGAAGGATACAGTAGCACAGGAGAAATAAAAGTGTATGCTAGAGGGAGAATAATCCTAGTATAATGTCCTGGGAAGAGGGATGGGACCCAGGAGCTAGGAGCAGGAGTGGATTTAGTCTTTCACAAGAATCCTTCCACTAGAAGGAGGGATGGGGTACTAGAGGGAAGACACTATGTGCACAGAGAGAGGCCAATTGGTTGCTGACTGGTGGGAGACTCTCCATTGCTCCATCTTTGAGTGAAATAAAAAGCAAGTATATCAGCCAAAAAGGGAGAGAGTATAATAATCATCTAGAGTAAGGGTAAATGAAAAGACCAGAGAAATATGGTGGGCTGGGTTGAGTCATATAAATTTAGTGGTTAGGAATTTTAAATCATCAGGTTTAGGCTTTCAAAATTCGGAGAGTTGCATTAGGCAAATTGAGAGTTTTCAGGCAAGTACAATGAAAGAAGAGAGACACAAGAGAGTCTAGGATATACGTAGGAGATTGGTCATGATGCTTGCTATGGATCTAAGCAGGGTAAGAAAGTTTTGAGGAAGCAGGAGAATGAGCAAAGGTGGTAAGACCATTGAATTATAGGTTCCTATGGTAGGCTGAATAATACCACCCCCCCGCAATGATGTCCACATCCTGATCTCAGGAACCTGTGAATGTTACCTTCTATGGCAAAAGGGACTTGGTAGATGTGACTGAGTTAAGGATCTTGAGATGGGGAGATTATTCTGGAGTATCCAGGTGGACACAATGTAATCAGAGTCCTTATAAGAAGGAAACAGGAGGGTCAGTGACAGAGAGGAAGGCAATGTAATGTCAGAGGCAGAGATTGGAAGGATGTACTTTGAAGATAGAGGAAGAGGCCACAAGCCAAGGAGCACAAGTGGCCACTACATGCTGAAGATGTCAAGGAAATGGACGCTCCCCTCAGAGCCTCTGGAAGGAACTAGTTCTGATGATACCATGACTTAAACCCAGTGAAACTGATTTCTGACATCTGTGCTCTGGAATTGTAAAGTAATACATTTGTGTTGTTTTAAGCCACTAAATGTGTGGTAATTTGTTACAGCAGCAATTGGAACCTATTGCAGTCTCAACAGAATTGAAGACTGGTTGAAGATAAGATACTCAAGGGAGTGAGCTCAAAGAGAAGAATGTGGTCAGCAGAGGAGGTACCTGAGTTGAGCATAAGGGATTGTACAGTGAATGACTGTAACCATGTGACAAAGCTAAGACCAAGGACCTCCAAGGCTAGGAGTTAGAAGAATTATCTAAGTGAGTAATCCTCAAGTATCATGATAAATGTGGCATTGGAGAATGACTGTGATCTAGAAGCCAAACTTTTCTAGAAACAAGGGTGAGCAACTCTAGAGTTTATAGGTGCCTACAGAAAAGAGCGGTAGCAAGTGATTTAGTCTGATGGAATGAACCTTAGAAGTGAGAGAAGTGGAGGGAAGAGATAAGATGGTGGCTTGGGAGCAGAATAATAGGAACAAGGACAACACCAGTATGAAGGGCTGAATGAGCTAGAACTGCTACCACCACAAGAGAGCTATGGGGCAAGTAGAGCCATTGGGGTGCATCCAGGATTCAGAAAGGGTAAGAGGATGAAAGAAGTGAGTTCCAAGGTATTCCATGGGTAGACTTTGCTCTGTAGGAAGGAGTGGGAGATGAAACCACATAGAGGATGAATAGTGCTATATGTGGGGGAGGGTCGAGCTTTTGAATGGTGGCTGATGGGATTTGTCCTGATGGCCTCCTGGCAGATGGTGATAAAGAAATTGTGAAGTTTAGGAGGTGAGTGGGAGTCATCATATTATAAACACCCAAGAAAGTTTCATGCTTTCATCTACTTCATGTCTACTCATGGCAGCAGAATAAAAAGGGCCATTGAGTATGAATCTGCTTTGAGATACATGATACAGAAGGGAAAAGATTACATTTTCATCTGATAAAAAAGTGATACAAAAGAGAACCATCCAACCATGGCAATATTTCACAACAGCACAGCTAGGCATCCACCCCAGAAGTCTGCAATGGCTGTCAGGCCTCCAACAACTCCCACTGCAGGCTGGAGCATGCCTGGTGAGAAGTTAGAGCACCATCTTTCAAAACCCACATCTCTGGCCAACACCAAGAAGGTCCAAAAACAGACTGAGCTCCTGTCTTATGTTCAGAGGGTTGAACTTTGCAGGTTTGGTGCTTTGGGCCCATTTTCAATATGTTCCTAATAACAGCTTTATTATAAACACAAAGTGTATGTCATGGGAAAAAAATCTAGTACTGTGATTTATGAGAATGTTTGAATTAAGAATAAAAACCTAAATGGCAAGATCAACCTTTCAAAGAGTGAGTGTCACAGCAAGTATGTGTTGGCAGCTGAAGCTGAGGCAGAGAAGAAGTGAGTTGTCAGAGGTCTTTGAGGTATTGTATAATGTTGAAGTCACAATAACCAAATAGAGAAAAGGTTGTGGATGTACAGGGTTTGGGGAGCCCAGTGGGGCAAGAATTGAAAGTCTGTCTTACAGTTGCCTAATATTCACAAAGAGGCCTTATGCAACCATGTGTGTTAACTTGTGATTCATGCATACCTGCTGTCAGGATGGGTATTCTGGGGCCTTTCGGTTGATGTTGTTCACCATGTCATGGGTATAATGTGTCATCCTGTAAGTTTGGTCTTCATCTAGGGTGGTGTATCTTGAACAATGGATAACTATGGAAATGCCAGTAGTGTCTTCGGTCATCAAAAATTGGTTCTATTTTGCCAATTACTGAAGGGCAAGTGGGATCTGGGGGACACCAGGACCAGCTCTTCTCCATTTGCTTCATGGTGTTTAATTCTCTCCTCGATCCTTAACACACAGCAATCATCAGGCCTACCTCCTCCTCTGAATTGTCAGGGGTGGCAAACCAATTTTCCTATCAGTCCAAGAAAAATAATCTGGAAAATCCCTTCTGACTCTAACATTCTGTGGCCATAAAACAAACCTCCTGGTACCCCCCACTCATAATGTATATCCTTAAATTCGGTAAGATTTGACTTTGAATGACCCATGTCAGATCTCTTTTTCTCTTTCAGTAGGAATGATCAGGAGGCCACTCTGCTCTTCTTTCTACCATTCGTGAATACTCATGTAAGAACAGATGACTACCACTTTGCTTGAACAGAGCACAATAAAAAATTACTTTTTTCAGGACGCCTGGGTGGCTCAGTTGGTTGGACAACTGCCTTCGGCTCAGGTCATGATCCCGGAGTCCCGCATTGGGCTCCCAGCTTCACGGGGAGTCTGCTTCTCCCTCTGACCTTCTCCTCACTCATGCTCTCTCTCACTGTCTCTCTCTCAAATAAATAAATAAAATCTTTTTAAAAAATTACTTTTTTCAAAAGTACTTTGAGATGATAGATTCAAGGTAACACTGAAAAACTGACTTCTTGTCCTCGTCTACACTTTCATCTTTTTCACCAGAAACTAGATTTTAAACATACCACGCTTCTTGGGTTAGAGTCTTTCATCAATTCTTGATTCTTCTTAAGAGAAATTATTGAGTTCCTCAGCGTCTGCCTCTTACTAAGATCATCAACCAACAGAGTGGGTGACAAAGAGCTCAGGAAGTATGACACTATATGCCATATACTTATGCCATAAAGGGCATCCACTCATTAACTTGCTTTGCAAGTGACTGCTCTCTAGGCCTAAGTGAACATGAGGATATTTAAATTTGAGTTGGGTCTAGGGTGAAGAAGGTGGAGAGAGGAGAAGGATGCATTCCCTGTAAAGCATCAGGTTAGGAAGGGGTACAGAAGCAGGGTTTGGAGCATCTTGGAGCCAAATGAGAATCCTGGGCACCTGTTCAGGAAAGCAAAAGTGAAGGAAGCCCGAGACAGATTTTACCAGCTTTTCTATGTTTTCCTAATTTAGCGTGATTGCTTCCCTATTATCCAAGGGGAATAAACTTTTTAAAGAAACCCAGGAAGCATTTTAAGGAAGGCTTGGTTTTCATCTAGTTTCCTGGTCTATTGAAATAATTAAATTTTTATCATCAGCCATGGGACAGAAAATGAGGTTTCTTTGAACTCATCTCATTGGTTTTACACAGGGGTGGTGGTTTTTTTTTTGGATCATAAAGAATTTGCACACACTGGAGACCTTTGCATCTGAGAAGGAGCTGTCTGGAGCTTCTCCTTCCCCCAACCCCTTCCATCCTCAGCCTGGGCTGCTGATCACAATCACCAAAGCTGTCAGATTTAGAATCTCCTGAGTTGGGGCCTAGAAAACTTATTTCCAAAATTTCCCTGAGCAGCCAGCTTTGGGAAGCACTGAAAATTTCCAAGAACAATAGAAAAGATAGAAGGAGAAATGGTGAGGGAACCAAGGGGGAGAGGTCATGTGGGAAGAGGAATCTGGCCGTCTCTCAGCATTCTTTTGCAACAGAAAGCTAGTACCTCTTTTCCCTTGCTGGTTCTTGTCTTTCCACCAGCTGCTGGAAAGAATGAGGGGAAGCTGGATGGGAAGGGCTTTGGCTGCTCTGTACTAAGGATATCTGCATTTGGAGGGTCAGACCAAGTAGGGTCAGACTGGTTATTTGTGACCCTCGTGAATTACCTAAATTAACTGAGCCTCAGTTTCCTCACCGATAGGACTCAGTAAATGGTCACCATCATCAGCCAATGGGCCCAGGGCCAACCCAGAGTAGGCCATGATTTACAGCCTCCAAACAAATCCTGACACCAGGTCTGGCATTCCCAGGGTCCAAAGACATGCCAGGGCAGCATCGAGATGATTTTAAGTGCACACTGGCCCTGATGGAGCCAAACTGGGAATGGGATCAGTCTTTCCCAGTCCTCTTATGTTCTTCTCCTCCCAGTTTTTCAGACTCTGAGCTGCCAAGTCCCATTCAAGCCTGTCTTCTCCCGCATGAACCACTATCTTTTTCCTTCCTACCACTGCCTTCTTGCAAACGCCATTCCTTTGCAATTGGCCACTGCTAATTATTGGTTATCACAATCTATATCATATGGATGATGGTTGCATTTGCAGCTTTTCAGGGACTGTTAATTCAGATACATCTCTGAGTAGTAAAATGTTTTCAGGAGATGGATTGTTATGGTCTGGAGGCTTTCTGGGCTCCTTGACTTTCCAGGAAACTCTTCACCCCAAAACTGATCTGGCAGCCTCAGATTTGCCATCCCAGTTCCTTCATTGGACAGTTTTGCCTCTACACCACACCGAACTGAGTTAAATACATAGACACTCCTGGGAGGAGAGAGTGTTGGCTAGCATGAAGAATGTGTGACCCCATCAGAAGCCATGAGAGCATTCACCAGCATTATTTTTCTTCAAATATCAGAGTCTTCCTATGATACTTGTTGAAAATGTTGTGGTTTTTTGGTAATATATTATTTATTTATTTTAAAGAGGAAGAGTGAGTGGAGGGAAGGGTGGAGGGAGAGCATCTTAAGCAGATTATCCTCTGAGCTTGGAGCCCCACATGGAGTTCTATCTCCCTGAGATCATGACCTGAGCCAAAACCAAGAGCCGGTCACTCAACCAACTCTGCCACCCAGGCACCCTGAAAATGTTTTCTATTCCTAAGCTCACTTTGCTGTTTGGATGCCTCTTATTCCACGAATCTTAAATGAGTAAAATCTTGAATAAGTAAAAATGTTATACCTTCAAATCCAGGAATATAGTTAAGATGTTAAGAATTCACAATTCTGGAGGAATGTTGTATAAACTGCCTATATTTCTTATGATTAGGTTTGGTTACATGTAACCAAAAAAATAGTTTCAACAAGAACTATATTTCTCTTTTATATAAAAGTCTGAAATGAGTGTCCTAAGGTCAGTATAGAGTTGTAAGTGTCACTGACCCTGACTTTCTGTCTTCTTGCGTTTCCCTCAGCGGTCTGCGTTCATTGTTAGTTCATGGTCCAAGATGGTGGCCTCAGTTCCAGTCAACATGTTCATGTTCCAGCCAGAAGAAGGGAGGAAACGGGAAGAGCATACACTCCATTTAAGGACAATGTACACAAATTTAACACACAGTTCCCCCCAAAATCTTGCTGACCAGAATTCAGTCACATAACTAGACCTTCTTGCAACGAAGGCTGCGAAGTGCAGCATTTTATTCAGACGCGTTTTCGCTTCTAGGTTATTGCGGGTTTTCTTCAGCCCTTCTGACCTCCGCATACGTTAGCTCTGGAGCATCCATATGCATGTCACTGCCCAGAGATGTCGCTTCCTGAGACATAACGCTCCTTTCTTGCCTCAGCTCCTATGGCACCTGCGAGGCCATGGAATATCTAGGTGGCATTTGGGACTGAGTCCTTGAAAACATTCATCTTTTGTTAATTGCTCTAAGGCATGGCAGAAGACATTTTCTGTTCTGATATTGTAGTGTAAAGTTGGGGAAAAGCCCCTCAGACAGTTCATTCCATTAATCAACAAAGTTGTTAATGAGGCCTCTGATGTGCCAAGTACTGGGCAAGGTATTGAGGATGCAGTGACAAAAGGCCCAAAACAAACTCTGACCTCAAGGAGCTGTGGAGTCTCTGGGGAGACAGGGATAAATGCAAAGCAGAAGGGAGAGTATTCATGCAGCTCTGGGTGAGGTTACCTGGACTCATAGGGATTAGTCAGGAAAAATGGAAACATGTATTCCACAAAAGTCTTAGCATTACAAAAAGGAAGGAAAAAGAAAAGAGGGCATGTACATGCAGGTACATGCTATTTGGGATTAATGGAAATGCAAGAAGAGGGAATTAGAAAGGCAGGAAGGCAGTACCAACTCCCAGACCATCTTGTATGTAATGTGAGACAAGTTTCACTTCAGACTCACAACAATGGGGAAACAATCAAAGGGTTTCAGCCCATGACACAGTCAACTTTGTGTTTGTAGATTGAGTACTCCGGTAGCTCTGTGAAAGAAAGTTTCAAGGAGAGTTAAAGAGATGTGGGGAGACCAAATAGGAGCCCACTACATCAATCAAGAGACAGATTATGATAGCCTGAACTAGGGTAGGGGAAAGGAGATGGAGATGGAGATGGAGAGACACATTCAAGAAGTCAACCTGACGGGTGTGATGTCTGATTGAATGGGAGAAGGATGGAAAGCAAGCTAACACAGATGACACTTTTCTTTCTAGTATGGACTTAGCTAGCTGGTTCTGCCAGCCAATGAGAACAAATGTGTATGAGAAACAGATCTAGGGAGGACACTGATGTTATGTTTTAGGCAATTAATGGTGCTGTGTCTGGAGATATCCAGGTGGAGAAGTCAGATAGATTGTTCTAGGAATCTGAAGCTTCTGGCCTAGGAGATCTAGGTGACCATTATAAGCATCTAAGTCTCAGTTTCAATTGTGAAAATGCACCAGATCACTCAGACAGAGCTTGTAGAGTGAAAAGAGCAGTGATCCAAAAGCAAAGCATTAAGGAGCTTTTCCAGAAGGAAGAGGGTCAGTGTAGAGAGATGACATGAACGTCAAATGTTGAAAGACATCCGTAAAAAGGGTGTGGTCTGTGGTGTCCTGTTGGATGTAACAGAGAGACCCTACATGAAAAGGGCTCAGACCACTTTTGTGGTAAAGTAAGGAGAGCTGTTGGTGACCTAACTGAGAGTTATATCAAAATAGTAGGAAATGAGCCACATCTCAGAGGAAATGGGGCATGAAGAAAAGAAATGCTGGGCTCTGACCTCTGTGTGGAGTAAAGATATTGGAGAGTTCCTAGTGCTTTAACAATGTAAAGGAAAGTTTTGTTGTTTTTGTTTAGTATGAGAGAGATTTGCACAAATCTCTTGGCTTCAGGAAGGGAGCCAATAAAGAAAGAACCTTGATTTCAAATTTCTCAGTAAACTAAGAGACAGGAAACCTGTGATTCAGGAAATGGCAGTGAGCAGTGACCTTAGGAATCATTTTTGAGGGCAACAGAATGTAGGATGACCAAGAACCAGTAAAGACCTTGATGGCACTCTCTCTGGGTTCAGAGTCCTATCCTGATACCTTAAGAATGGAGTTCGAGGGGTGCCTGGGTGTCTCAGTTGGTTAAGCATTCAACTCCTGATTTTGGTTCAAGTCAGAGTCTTGGGATCCAGCCCCAAGTCTGGCTGTGTGCTATATGCAGAGTCTGCTTGGGGTTCTCTCTCTCCTTCTGCCTCTGCCCCTCATCTTTCTTTCACTTCTGTCTCTTCCTAAAGTAAATAAAATCTTAAAAAAAGAAAAAAGGAATGGAGTTCCAACTTTATACTCCACTTTCTGGATTTCAATGTCTTTCTGCCTCAATCTTCAAATACAGTTTGCTCATAGATCCCCATTGCTGGACTCTATCCACTTACTGCTGCCCTTTTGTCCATTGTGTGACCGCCTTTATGTCTTGTTGACAATATTCTACAGTTGACACTGTTCTCTGTTGTCATTTCCTGCAGATACTTTGTTCTTCCTGCCAAACTTAAAGTTTTTCTTCACCTTGCTCACAGGCTCACTCCACCCACAACCTGACAGTGATTAAGTTCCAGGCTTCCCATCCCCTGGTCTGTGCCAATCCAGTCTACCACAGCAAGTTGGTTCTGCAGACAGAAAAATTGAAGCAATGGGTAAAGAAAAGTGTGGTACATAATTTCCAAGAAAGCCCCTAATGCTCCTCACCTCTCAGTAGTCACACCCTTGTGTAGTCCCCTCCCATATTATACCAGGATTAGAATGTGTGACCATAGACTATGGAGGATGATGGTATGTCACTTTCAAAGCTAGGTCATAAAAGACTTTGTGGCTTCAGCTTTTCTCTCTGTATCATAGGTTCTAGGGGAGCTGACTTCCTGGTTTTTAAGACACTTATAGAGCCTTATGGCAAGGCCTATGTGGGGAAGGAGTGAGGCCTCTGGCCAATAGCCATGTGAATGAGCCTTCCTGGAAGCAGATCATCCAGCACCCTTGAACCTTTAAATGGCTGTAACTCCAGCTGACCTCTTGCCTGCAACCTCATGAGAGACCCAGAACAAGAACCATCCAGCTGAGCCAGTTCTGAGTTTCTGACCCACAAAACTGAGATAATCAATGTTCATTGTCTTAAGCCATGACCTTGGGGTGCAATTTGTTATGGATGCAGCAATAGAAAACTAATACAAAGACTTTCCACCATCTTCCTCATTCTTCTCTTAGAAGAGGTAATGCTAACACGATTGGCCAGATTTCAAGACATTGATTAGATTATTCACTGGGGAAGGGGGTCACTGGCAACTGCTCAGCTAGTACTTGCTGAGCTTCTGTCAGGAGCCAAGCACTGTTTTAGGTTCTGGAGATACAGCAATGAATAAGACAGAACCCCTGATGTTCTAATGAGAGGAGGCAGGCAATGAACACACACTTCGTGAGTGAGTGCTACCAAGAATATGAAACAGGTTCCTATGTGGAGAGGGCCAGGAATGAGGCTTTGGCGAGGATGGTTGAGGAAGTTTTCAGAGGAGGTGACATTTGAGTTATGACCTGAAGTTGAGGAGGAAGTGGCTTTGTCGGGGAAGATCATTATTAACAAATGCAGGGTCCAAAGAGAAGAAAGAACTTGACCTATTTTATAGATGGAGAGAAGGCTGGCAGTGAAAAAACAGCAGGCTGGAGGAAGGTGGTTCACAAAATCTTGTACTCCCTGTTTCCTTTATTATTGCAGCTAGCTGGGTCAGGAGAGGCAGAGCCCAAGTGCTTGAACAGACCTAGCCATCTTGTCCTCTGGCCCTCCCTGCCTCCCCATTCAGGTGCTCTCCAGTCTGGGGAGCGGAGGGGTGGCTTCTGAGCTTTTCCAGAGTGCTCCATTGTGATACAGAAATTGAGCCCTGGGACAATTTGTAAAATGATAAATAGGTTCTCATCTGTCTCATTACCTGGAGAACCCTGTGGGGAAAGGCATGCTTCAGAAGCAAAGAGAATTCAGCTATTCCCAGATTCTTCAAATACTATCAAATAACCAATACCAGCAGTTGCCGTGTGAAGTTGGCAAATGATTGATAAAATGTTTATATCAAAATGAACACCACAAGCTTAGAGCAAGGGGCACAAAGGGGTAACAGGAAAAGAGTACCATCATCTAATTTCTACCTCAGGTGCATCACGAACAAATTTTCTGAACTTGCTTCACGTGCTCATACATGGGAATTAAATTCTCAACAGCCTGTTTCACGTGTTTACAATGTGAACATTTTCAGAATGCTTCTTTTTAAAAGGTAAAGAGTCAGGCTATGGATGAGACTGTGATGTAATATCCCCATTCATAAGTCCAGGTTTCCCTGGGGAAGGTGAGGGGTTGAGAGGCATGTTAGATCAACAATCAGCAATCAATTCGCTTTTGAGAGCAAGGAGTCACAAGTCTCCTGTTCAGGCAATGGGCAAATATCAGAAAACATGTCAGGAATTCCAAATTGGGTGACCTCGGGAAGATGCAAGACAGGACAGGAAATAACAGGAAATGAAAACTAGAAAAGTGACTTAGCAGATGCTCCTGAGAGCTTCAGCGGTGGGACCACAGCATTGTTCTTTGGCATTAACCAGATGGGACAAAAATAGCACTAACTTCCAGCAAAGGCTCTGGGTAGGTGGCAGAACTTGGGAATAAAATGAGGTGAGAAGAGGCTTCTGTGACCCCTGTCTACCAAATCACTTTGAAGGCAGAAAGTCAGAAAACCCTGTAGATTAGAAATAGAATAAGAATTGCTTCAGGGAGAAGATCGAAGAAGTAGCTGGTTCTCAGAAGATTTCTAAGCCACATGAAAATGGATAGGCTTTTTAAAGTTCAATTTTTTTTCTAAACCAAAAATGAATCAGCCTCATCAAATGAGTAAAAAATCCACTGCTTAGAGAAAATAAAGGACTTGCTTAGGAAAGATTTCGTATGTTCTGTTCTTTGGTCTTCCTGTTTTCTTTATAGTGCTTTGTTTTGCTTGGGAATCTGATCTCACAATGGGACTTTGATTATATTTGGGGCTAATAGTATATCCCTTTACTCTGCTGATAAGGGAGTGGTCAGACCCTGGAAAGGGCAGAAGAGCAAGGAGGGAGGAAAATGAGGGCAGGCATTTCTGCAAGACAGAGTGAATACTAATGGAATTTGGTTATCTAAAAATCAAGGAAATATAAAACAGAAAGTCCTAATGATTAAAATAAGTGAATGACATTAGTTTTCCTTTTAATTTCAACCTCCCACATCCCACCACAATAACCCAAGATCCCTTTTTTTTGTTCATGCACAGATAATACAGGATATGGCCCATTCTGACATGGAACTCTCATGGTTGCTTGCCTATAGTCCTCAGGACAAGCCTGGATTGGGTAGACAGTCACTTTTAATGCTGACCAGGGGTATACTCAAAGCTCCTTGTGGCAGGCAGAATTCTAAAAGTGACTCCCCAAAACCATTGCCCTTGTATTATCTTTTTCCCTTTGAGTGTGGGGGAAATCTGTGAGTATGAGAGGTGTCACCCCATGACTGTTCCATTTATGGCAAAAGAAGGCTGTCCAGTGGGCCATACCCAATCACATGAGCCCCTTGAAAGCAGAACTTTCTCCAGCTTCTTACAGAAAAGGAAGCTATGTGAGGTGATGGATGTGTTAGTTAACATGACAGGGTGAATCTTTCACATGAATGCCTCTATCTACACACCATGATGTATTCTTAAATATCTTCCTATTTTAAATGTCTATTATACCTTAACAAAGCTAAAATTTTAAAACCATGGATAGAACAGAAGGGCATGATGCTACATGAAAAAAGCCGCAAGTCTCCTCTTCAGGCAATGGGCAAATATTAAAATTAAAAAAAAAGGGGTGCCTGGGTGGCTCAGTGGGTTAAAGCCTCTGCCTTCAGCTGGGGTCATGATCCCAGGGTCCTGGGATCGAGCCCCGCATTGGGCTCTCTGCTCAGCAGGGAACCTGCTTCCTCCCTTCTCACTTTCTGCCTGCCTCTCTGCCTACTTGTGATCTGTCTGTCAAAAAAATAAATAAAATCTTTAAAAAAAAATGTACGTTAAAGATTTCACTTATATGTGGAATCTAAAAGACAAAGCAAGTGAATAAACAAATAACAACAGCAAAAGAGAGAAACAAACTCATGAATATAGAGAGAAAAGTGGTGGTTGCCAAAGGGGAAGGAAGGGATGGAAAGATAGGCAAAATGGGTGAAGGGGATTAAGAGGTACAAACTTGCAGTTATCAAATAAATAAGTCACAGGAGTGAAATTCCCTACAGCATAGGGAATGTAGTCAATAATAGTGTAATACACTTATCACGGTGAGCGTTTTGTAATGTATACAGTTGTTAAAGCGTAATGTTGTATACCTGAGACTAATATTGTATGCTGACTATACTTCCAAAAAAAATCCCAATTACACCTGCAAGTTTCCTTTTGCCATGTAATGTATTCACAGTTTCCAGGAATTAGGATAAGGACATCTTTGGAGCCTATCACAAGAGGCTTCCCCCACTTTGTTCTATTTTAATATTTAACATTTTTTGTTACTTGAGAAATAAGATACTTTAGACTTGTCCAATCACCCATTCATTTTCTTAATATTTTTTCAGATGCCTATTTTTCAGGATTTTCACGTTGCCCAAATCACTAAGTGTCAATGATATCCCCACTGACACTGTTCAGTCTATATAAGAAAACAAGAGTACTCTGCTGATGTATGTTAGACATTGAGATATAATGGCAACTAAGGAGACAAATCTTTGCCCTTCTTTACTTACTGCAGACCTGCAGGAGGTCTAGGATTGGCATCTGGGCATGTGTGTTTACTAAAACTCACGTTATTTTGATGGGCACTAAACTATAAGACTCACCGAAGCCCTCATTGCTAGAACTATCCAGATCTACTGAATTAGAATTTTTATGGGTCAGTAGAAACACTGTCTTCTCTTCATTGTGTAATTCTGATGGACACCGAAACCTTGGGTTTGCCTACTTGAGACACAATGGTTCATTGACTAGTGCCTGCAGGGGATAGGACATGCAAAGTTGAAAGGTCAGAGAGTGGTAAGGGGTGGGGGTGGCAGGGGGTTGTGAGAAGCCAGAGAGAGGGAGGGGGGAAAAGTCCCCTCTTTTCCACTAGGAAGTGGAGGCACAAAGCTAGAGGCATATGCATCCACTGGTGAGCATGGGCTCTTAAGTGTTCTTAATAGCTTTGAGGGCCATTTGTGAGGCATCTCAAGGGCACCATGGAATCTGTCCTCAGAAGGTTAAAGAAAGACATGTCAACTGAGGTTTTCCAGATGGATTGTTCACAGCTGTCACGGCTGTTAAAAGCTAAGATAGAATTTTTAGAAAATTATTTTGACAGAAAATAGCATAGTAGGATGGAAGGTCTAGTTCCCACCATTAAGAGTAAAATCCCCTCTGAGAAGAGCCTTAGGGTGAGAGTC
Organism: Lutra lutra; assembly: GCF_902655055.1. NCBI lineage: Eukaryota > Metazoa > Chordata > Mammalia > Carnivora > Mustelidae > Lutra > Lutra lutra. The sequence goes on along the minus strand of NC_062280.1, from coordinate 33,759,530 downwards.
AGGGTGGGAGGAGACAAGACAGATGCATTCTAATGGCTGAGCTGGGAGGACACCTACATTGTGGCCTCAGGGCTCAGAGCAAAAGCAAAAGCTTCTCAATGCCCTGACTGGGAAGTGACTTGATTCCAGGTAAAACAAGAAGCCAAGGACCTGAGCTCAATCCTGGACAGGAGGAGAGAATGTGCTTTAGCTCAAATCCCCCAGGCCAGACAGGAAAACCTCAGAGTCAGGTGAATGTCATCTCATTGGCTACATGATCAATGCCATGTTGTTTATAGTCAAAACAACTTTAACAATCTGAGGGTTTTGAAGGGGTGGTGGGGGAGGTTGGGAGAACTAGGTGGTGGGTATTGGAGAGGGCACGGATTGCATGGAGCACTGGGTGTGGTGCAAAAACAATGAATACTGTTACGCTGAAAATAAATTTAAAAAATTAAAAAAAAAAGACTAACTTTACAACAACATTAAAAGAATTTTTAAAGAAAATATCCACCCATAACACAACCCACCTAACTGACAACTTAATGCACGAAGTCTTTGGGAATGACTCTTTTGAGGACCAACATTCATGCTTAATAGACATCAAACCCTTATCCTGAGTCAGGAATTTGTTATTTTTTTAATATGTCACCTTCCACATCTAAGGTTAAATTGCAAAAGAAAAAATGAATATTAGATCATGAATAAAAATGCAAAATAAAAACCAAGTTAAAGAACAAAAAGAAACAGTTAACATTTTTGAATCTTAAATATTTTTTTCTTTGTAATGTGTGTGAGTATGTGATACATAACTCTTACACGGCAAAAATTAAATTTGGATAGATGAGAAAAAGAAAACAAAAAGAAGTCCTGATTTCACTTTGACAGAAAAACATAATATTTTGTGTCTTTGCATATATTTACACTTGCCATTTTTCCTAATGAGATCATACCGTACATATCATTTGTTAACCTGTGTGTGTGTGTGTGTGTGTGTACACACACACCTCTCTATAGAGTTGGAACATCTAAGTCATGACATGTTCTTCTACCACATTACCTGAATGCCTGTTCCATAAAATATTGTATAGATGTTGGATTTATCCAGTTTTCCATAAGCAGAAGAGGCATTTCAGAGTGTCGCAGCTGGGAGCCTTGGTCAACTACACTCCTTAGAGTCAGAGAATTGTGAAGTTCATTCTCAAGGCCACCAAAGATGTGTAAACATTTATTTAAGCAGTAACGTGATACATAAGGTGGTTGAATTGTTTGTTATTATTAAAAATGCTGCAAAAGTATCTCTCTAGTTAAATTTATTTTCTTTTCACATCAAAGAATATCTTTTTAAATTAACTTCCAGGAAGTATAAAAGCAAGGTCAAAGGTTACGTACATCCGATAGGCATGAAAAATTTGCCTTAAAGAAAGGTGGAGCCAACTTATACTTCTGCCAAGAGTTTGGGAGAGGGCCCGTTTTCCATACTGGTATGGTCATTTAAAAATCATGAACATAGGGAGGGAAACAAAAAAGAGAGAGAGAGAGAGAGAAGGAGGCACATTGTAAGTAGAAAACAGGGAGGGGCTAGATGGGTGATGGGGACTAACCCTGGCACTGGCTGTGATGAGCACTGGGTATTGTATATAAGTGAGGAATCACTGAATTCTGGTCCTGAAGCCAATATTACACTCTATGTTAACTAACTAAAATTTAAATAAAAACTTGAAACGTAACACAAATAAAACAAAAAATCATTGCCAATTTAAGAAGTGAAAAATGCTGTCTCATTTTCAATCATATCCTTTTAATTACTCATTAGATTCATCACCTTCTTCCTAGTTTTTGGTCATTTATGTATTTTTTTAAAGATTTTATTTATTTATTTGACAGAGAGATCACAAGTAGGCAGCAAGGCAGGCAGAGAGAGAGAGGGAAGCAGGCTCCCCACTGAGCGGAGAGCCAAGATGCGGGGCTCAATCCCAGGACCCTGGGATCATGACCTGAGCCCAAGGCAGAGGCTTAACCCAGGCGCCCCATAGTCATTTATATTTTATAAATGACTTATCCATAATGTCCTATGCCTATTTTTTCTGGCAGAGGTGTTAAAGATTTATTTATTGATTTACATATATTCACATATGTAAGATTTGTTTATTGTGTAATAACAGCATTGAGATTATAATATATTCTTGCTGTACTACATAGATAACATATAATAGTATAAGAGATAATATAATAGATAAGACAATAATACACTTTGGTCTGCTTTAGAAATTGCAAATATTTTTCTTAGTTCATTATTTATCTTCTATTATTGTTTAGGGCAGGTTGGTTCTCATTTTGCTTTGTTTATTGTGTTTTGAAGTACAATTTTTTTAATATAATCCACTCTATCCATATTCCTTTCCCTTCTATTTTTCTTCCTTTTTTTAAATTTTATTTTTCATTTTTATTTTTTTAGAAAGGCCCACTCTACCAGAGATCATTTAAAATTGACCTATATATTCTTCTCCAATTATTATGGTTTCTAATGCAGCTGTACTTTATGTTGGTGTAGAATATAAAGACAAGATCTAATGTTCATTCCCATATACTTAGCTGGTGGTCACAACACCTTTCACCAAACAAATCATTATATTCTCTTGCTGAAAGTACTACTTTTTCGACTGATAATGATAGCTTACCCTGAGGGAAGGATAACTGTGTTCCAGGAACTATGCTAAGTGTTTTTCACATATTAACCCTTTCCTCCCCACTCCAGGGGAGCTATTACTATCTTGATTTCACGGAGAAAGACACAGAAGTGTTTCGTGACTTAAACAAGGCCACGCAGCAAGCCGGGACTCAAACCTAATCAGGCTAAGTCTAGACCCCAGACTCTTAAGTACTTACTATCCTATCCTGCATCTCTAATTTTTTTCCATATCCTTAAGTTCATTTCTATTCTCTTTATTTGTATCTTCCTACTATGCCATAATAGTAAGTCTCACAGTGTATTTGGGTGAGTCCCTGTGAGTCAGAGCCTGTCCTTATGGTTCCTTAGCTTGCCCTATGCAGTAAGGATGCAGTTGGCAGGAGCACATAGCTACTGGTCTCTGTGCTGGAACTGGAACCTTCTCCTCCTGCACTATCTCCATTAGACATTTAAGTTGGAAGCATTAGGGGCATTCTTCTGAGCATCCCTTCCACTGACTCTCAGTGAAACTCAAGTTTGTCGATGCTTGTACCATGGAGTCCATGCTCTACCATATCTGCATAAAGTTCCTTGACCTTTTGGGGATGCAGATGCTTCCTTCCCTTGTCCTGATGCAGTTGCTCAATAGTGATTGGGAAATAAGTGCATTAGCTCAGAACAGTCTTGAGCTGGACCACAGTAATAATGTTTTTATATTCATTTCAGACATACAAGATAACAATTCAAGGTTGTATATATTGCAAAATGATTACTACAGTAAGCTTAGTTAGCTTCCATTGCCACACATACTTACAATTTTTTTTCCTTGTGTTGAAAACTTTTAAGATAAGTATTACTAACTCTAGTCACCTCACTGTATATTCCATCCCCAGGACTGACTTACTTTATAACTGGAAGTTTGTACCTTTTGACTACTTTCACCCATTTTACCCACCACCCACTCCCTGCCTCTGGCAACCACCAATCTGTTCTCTGTATCTATGAGGTGATTCTCTTTTTTCTTTTCTTTTCTTTTTCTTTTTTTTTTTTTTGGTTCCATACAAGTCAGACCATATGGTATTTGTCTTTCTGTGTCTGACTTATTTCATTAGAATAATGTCTTCAAGATCCATCCATCTTGTCACAAATGGCAGGATTTCCTTCTTCTTTAAGGCTGAATAATATTCCTGTATACTATATATATTTATTCATATTCTCCAAAACATTCTACTCTCTTACTAAAACAAGATGTGATTCATTCTCAAAGAGGAGCCATCTCAGATGTACATACCAATAAAAGAAAACTTGGACCAAATACAACAAAGTTGTAAACAACCACACAAAGGGTGTATGTTTTCATGGAATGTCCCCAAGGATCTTAGGCAGGGATCATTCTACCTGCATTTTACTTAATTAAGTCTGTGGTAAAATTAGTTTCTGTTTTTTTTAATTCCCATGAGATTGCAACGCTGTGGGTGCTTGGGGGTGATCTGAATAGAGATAGAAATGTTGTCTGAGACCTTATATTTCTGGTGTGCTTAATCACTCCCACCAGGTTGATAGATTAAAGAACAAAATTGATCATTAAAAAGTCAAAATTGCCAGAATTTGTGGGGAGAGCTTTTCAGGAATTACCAACTCTGCTAAAAATAAACAAAAAATGCCCCATAGTATTACCATGGTGCCTGGAACCCAGCGGTCTCTCTTGAAATGTTTCTTTAGTATGGAGAGAGAATATATTTTATAAATTCAAAGGCAGTCAGGTGGGCCACATAAAGTTCACGGTTAAGGACCTGACATCTCAGGCCCAATGACTTTTGAAAAAAACTCAACTTTTAATTAAACTAATTGGGAAATTTGGGCCTTTCTTGATCTTTTTATGATGTTTTAGAGAAGGAATTAAATAAAGAGAGAAATCCAAGTGCTCACCCGGAGCTTTATGGAATTTGTCATTTACATAATCACTCTTTAAAAACCATGTCAAGTCTTGGAAGAACTTAAAGTCTCTTTGCCTATGTGCAAGTCCATTTCTTTTTACTTGGTATGAAATTATTATGAAATTATGTTATTCTACTTTCTGTTGACATTCCTCTAACACTGAAACATTCGCACACTCAGGCACGCTCACCCAAAGCACCAATGTTTCTAGCAGGGCATTTTTATAAGCATATTTGATTGGACTCAACTGAATTTTCTTCTCTTTATAATTCAGTTTGAGAGTCTAGATATGGCCAAGATCAAATCCACTCTCGTTTTCATTTATACTCTGTTACATTATGTAGATGATAAAGGACTGTTGTCTCCTATTGTAATCCTGAGTGAGAACAGATGTCAACACCACCTCTGTAAAGACAGAGGAGACCATAGTGTTCTCAAGTGACATTTCTTCACTATCATATTTTAAATTGAATTTATGCTTAGATTTTGGAACATTTTTTTCTCTTTTTTTAAAATTGATAATTATCAGTCAAAGACAGTATCATCTACATAGATAGCATCTCAAGGTCTCTCACCACCCATTTTCAAGTGACTCATCTTGACAGATGGTCTTTCAAAGGAAGATCTGTTCTATTTAAACTTATTCTGGTTACAATGACACAAATTTGTTTTTTTCCTGTAAAGTTTGTGCATTTTAAGCATTGTTTAACATCAACAGAGTCAAAGACCAGACTTATTTTCTCTCTCTTCACTCTGTGAAATTGTACAGGTTCTGATGATTTCTGATGTCTTCCTTAGTTTTATTAGAAGTGTCAGCTACAAACCAACTATTAACCAACTATTAAAAGCCTTGACTCGATGCTGTGTCTTTTTCACCTATTCATTTTGAATTTAGTTCTATGGTATCTGTCTTTCAAGGCAGTAAGGAATTCAATAATTCCTTGAATTTAACCCTCATATAAGATGATAAGTAAATCTCTAGCATGCAGCCCCATAAGCTGGAACCAAGGTAGCCATATAAAATACAGGACCCAAGGAATGCATGGGATAGACTTATATTAAAAAATTAAACCCTGGGGGCACCTGGGTGGCTCAGTCAGTTGAGCGTCTGCCTTCAGCTCAGGTCATGATCCCAGAATCCTGGGATTGAGCCCCGCATCGGGCTCCCCGCTCAGCTCCCTGCTCTGAAACTCAAATTTAACTGAGTATTTTGTGTTTTCATTCACCACCTAGCTCAAACGTTAACCAGAACAAATTCTTCAGTCATCAAGCAGGCTAGCCCCATAGCATTAGAAGAAAATTTCATCATCATTTCTATTAGCCATACATTATGTTCCACAATAGGTAAATTACAGTTGTCTAAAGCCCTGTAATCTCCAATAGTCTCATCACTATTTCCCCGTGTGCAGCAGGGAAGCCAAGAACATCTGATATAACAGAAACACTACTTATTAATCCTATTATCCCCTTGGCCTCTAGACCATTGTCTTATATGCACACTACACATCCAGGGAATCCTGTTAAAATGCAAGTTGTTGTTTAGGTCAGGGTGGTGTCCAGGTGTTGCATTTCTAACAAGCTTCCAAGAGGCGCTGCTGATGGTGACCACCATTAGTTAGCCTAAGAATAGGCAGGCTAACTAATACCATTCATTGGGCAATTTCACACCTGTTCAGGGATGGACAAGATACCTAGTTGTTCCAGTAAGGCAAGAGATACAATCAAATCACTTAAAGGTACCATGAAAATCATCGTAATATTATCCTTTCCCCCCATTCCAGGTAAAATTCCCCCTTTCTAGCTGCTTAGCAGCCCTAACACATAGCCTGAGGGCCAATTCAACTAAAACAGTCCTGGAGTAGATTAAATTTCATAATCTCTGACCAGTTAGCACTACATTTATTTACTACTTAAAAAAAATCATTATCGAAAAGATCAATCAGGAAAAAGACAACACTATTAATTGAAATGGCTTCCCTACTAGGCTTTTACAGTTTTCCTATTGATATGGTTGGTACAATTCCCTCACTATTGGGGCACCTGGGTAGCTCAGTCAGTTCAGCATCTGCCTTCGGCTCAGGTGGTGATCCCAGGGTCCTGTGATCAGGCTCTGGATCAGAGTCCCTGCTCGGTGGGAAGCCTGCTTCTCCATCCCCAGCTTCCCGAGCTTGTGCATGCTCCTCTCTCTCTCTCTCTCTCTGTCAAATAAATAAATAAAATCTTTTTAAAAAAAAAGATTTCCTTACTGTTAATTGCATAATCTCCTTGATTTATTCAGAAAAACGTTCTGGATCCCATAATAATCAACCTGTTTCCAGGACCCATTCTGCCCAAATCACTGCAAGGTCAATGACAAAGCTAAAACAGAAAAAAAAAATCTATTCTTTTCCTCAAACATAGAAACATTAAATGCCTACCAGCATTTTTCTTGACTATTTATTTTGCTTCTTTGAATTTTTACAAGAACCCTCTGGAGTGTTGATGATCCTAATCTCCATTCTTTTTTTTTTTTTAACTTTTTTTGGAATATTTTATTTATTTATTTGCCAGAGAGAGAGATCACAAGTTGGCAGAGAGGCAGGAAGAGAAAGAGGGGGAAGCAGGCTCCCCACTGAGCAGAGAGCCCCATGCGGGACTCGATCCCAGGACCCCAGGATCATGACTTGAGCTGAAGGCAGAGGCCCAACCCACTGAGCCACCTAGGCGCCCAATCCTATTCTCCATTCTAAAGTTGAAGAACTACAACAAATTCAAAAGCTTCTGCATAACAAAGGAAACCATCAAAGAAAGGAAAAGTTCATTTATGTAGTGGGAGAAAATACCTGAAAACCATCTATTTGATTTGGGGTTAATACACAGATTATACAAAGAACTCAAGCCATTCAATATAAAAAATCCTAACTTAAAAAATGAACAAAGACTTGAATAAACATTTTTTGAAGAAGACATATAGATGGCCAACAGGTATTTGAAAAGGTGCTCAACATCACTGATTATCAGGAAAAGACAAATCAAAACCACAATGTGGGATATCACCCCACATCTGTTTGGATGTCTTTTATCACAGGGATAAGTGGTAACCAGCACTGGAAAGGGTATGGAGAAAAGCAAACCCTTGTGCACTGTTGGTGGGAATGTAAACTGGTATAGTCACTGTAGGAAAGAATATGGAGTTTCCTCAAGAAAGTAAAAAAAGAACTACCATACGATCCCACAATCCCACTTCTGGGTATAATTCCAAAGGAAATGAAATCACCATCTCAAAAAGAAATCTATACTCCCACTACACTGCAGGGTAATTCACAATAGCCAAGGCATGGAAACAACCTAAGCACCTGTCAGTAGTTAAATAAGTAGATAAAAACAAAACAAAAGTTGAACTCCTAGAAGAAGAGAGCAGAATGGTTGCTTGGGGTTGTGGTGTGGGGGGAATAGGAAGAAGCGGGTAAAAGTGTACAAACTTTTATTTATAAGATGGATATGGTCTGGGGTCTAAAATATAATATGGCGACTATAGTTGATTATAATGTGTTGTATAATGAAAATTGCTAAGAAAGTAGAACTTAACTCCTCCCACATCACACAAAAGTAAATATGTCAAATGATGAATGTAGTAACTTGAAGTAGAAATATTTTAACAATGTCTATATGATATAAAATCATCATGATGTACATTTTAAATACCGCATAATTTTTTGTCAATTATACTTCAAAAAGCTAAACAAAATTGAAGAAACTGGGGACAAGTTGTTTATTCAGGGTCACATGGCTAGTAGATGGTAGATCAGGGCTTGAACTCAGAAAGTCAAGTTTTGGTGCCTGGATTTTCAAGCAGTGTGTTCTACTGCATGCCTGTCTCATTGAGGCAGCCATAGATATATCTACTTCTTGGAAAGGATAATGACAAGTGGATCTGGAGTCTGGAGAATAGTTTGCTATGCAAGTAAAGATACTAGGATTTCCCTTTCAAGGCCAGGGGCATGGGGGATGGCACAGAACACACTGAGCAAACAGGTGTGGTCCAGCCCTGGTGCCAGTACTTCTAGTGTGATCTGGGGCTGTGTATTCAACCTCTTTAAAATTTAGTTTCCCTTGCGTAAATGGGCCACCTCATGTAGGTGTTATTATAGATAAAGAAAATAATACAAGTATAGAATACAGGTGCCCTCCAAAATGTTAGCTGGTAGTGTTAAACAATGCCCAAAATCAGGTGGCAGCATGGAAATGAAGGAAGGGAATGAAGACACCTTTTGCAAAGACAATCCACACACAGCTTGGCAGTTAGATGTACGAGGCAAAAGAGAAAAAAGAGGGAAAATTCCTGAGGTCTCTATGACCAGGAAAATGGGAATGCCACTGATGTAGGCAGGACAGCAGGAGAGAGGGTAAGTCATGAAAAATATGAAATTCATTTTATTTAGCATTTACTATATGCCACCCTACTAGCTGTTTAGAACCACTGCTTTTTTCAGTCCTCACCAAGAGGGAGATACCATTTTTAGTATTAATATTATCATTCCTGTATTACATATGGGAAAATTGAGACTAAAGAGGGTAAGAAATCTGCTGAAGGTGACACAGCCAAAGACAGAGCTGAGAGATAAACCCACCTGTCAGACTCAAACCCATGCCCTTGGGGAGACTGGATGGCTCAGAGGCTAAGTGTCTGACTCTGATCTTGGTTCAGGTCTTCATCTCAAGATTGTGAGATCCAGCTGTGTTGGGCTCCATGTCTAAAACAAAACCAAACAAAGCCATGCCCTTAACCCTTCTGCTGGCTGTGACCTCAGAGGAAGGACTTGAGCAGGAACCAGAGCATGAAGCATGTGTTTCTCTTTCCTCAATACTCAAGTTACTCTTTTCCTATATATTTTTCATTGTATATCAAGTATTCATGTATATCAGAAGGATGTTTTATTTCCCCTTCTAGATTATAAACTCTTTGAAAGCAGACTCTGAAAATCTTGACTATAAGTGCCTAGCGCTTAGGAGGTGCTCTCCTATCTAGTGAATGAATGAATGAACAAATGAAAAAATAAGAAGAGTCATAAGGACCAGACAGAAGGATCTTGAAACAATTGTACAGGGAGCCTGGGTGGCTCAGTGGGTTAAGCCGCTGCCTTCGGCTCAGGTCATGATCTCGGGGTCCTGGGATCGAGTCCCGCATCGGGTTCTCTGCTCGGCGGAGATCCTGCTTCCCTCTCTCTCTCTCTGTCTGCCTCTCCATCTGCTTGTGATCTCTCTCTGTCAAATAAATAAATAAAATCTTTAAAAAAAAAAGAAAAAAAAAGAAACAATTGTACAGATGTAGTATTTTACATATTCATGAAAAGAAAGCTGATAGAAGTTGGTATTAGAATAGCATGAGGAAAAACACATTCAGACTAAGGCACATCCCTGAGGTCTGTGAGCATCTCTTATTATTTTCCCAAGCTCCTTAATTTTTCACAATTGCCTGCCATTGAACCCTGTGAAGATCAAATTCATGGGAAATGTCCACCATTTGTCAAGATGCCATCTATTGCAATTGTTCATTTTCTTTTCTTTTCTTTTTTATCTGCTTTGCCCTCCCATCCGGAAAATTAAAACAATGTGGGGTTTTTTTTCCCTATAATATTTGAACTTCTAAAGGACTATTGGCATCACCCTTCATCCATTTATTAAAGTCCTCTTCCTAATAACAATGACAATTGATAAAGAAACCGTGAATCCATCTCTACTACAATCTAGATAACTTGTATACAAAGGAAAGACAATAGTACAGAATAGAACATTTGAGTTTTTAGTCAAACAATAGTAATCAGCAGAATCTTCAGAGACATCTCAGCTCAAATATTCTCTTGTGTTTAACACCAAGAGATGGGAAATAAACTGAGGAAGAAGATTCTGTGCCAGGAACATTCCTCAGTTGGACTCTGACTCACAATCCAACTTGCCTACTTGCCTAGGATCAGCCAGTCATCTTGGGTAGATCTGGACCAAGCTTCCACTCAAATCAAGGCAGAGGAACCTTGTCTTCCAGAGTAAAGGCTATGTCCAGGAGAATAAAAATGAATGTGATTTTTCACTGCACACAAGTCATTTCCTGGCAAAACAGACACTTACCTACAAAGAGCTGAGTGCTGCAGAAGGACCTGCCTTTCCAAACACCTTAGAAGCCTGACACAGGGCTGCTGTCCACCTCCATGGAGCTGTCTGGAAATTTTAAGCTGGAGTCAGAACTTTGACCAGAGGATCAATGTTAGGCCTTTAAAATATCATAACGTTAATGAAGCATAGGCTGCCTGGATAAGGTGGAAGTTTTTTTCTTCCATCCTTCTTCCTGGATTAAATAAAAAAATATTTTCTATCACTGGAACATAGGCTCATGAGAGTCAAGACCTAAACTGTTGTGTTCACTTTAAGTTTCCTGCATTTATCACAGTGCCTGTCAAAGAAGAGGTGCTCAAAGAATATCAGGGAATCAGTACTCAAAGATTATTGTGAAGCAAACAGATGAATGAATGAGATAATTCATTAGCATATAGGATATGCCATCTGGTATATGCCTTCTGTGCCTGGTGTTATTAAAGACAACATTCTCTGGGCAATGCTAACCTGTCTTTTTCTTCTGAAGATTCCAGAATCTTACTCTAAAAGGTCAAGTCAGGTCCACTCATACCAGATACACACTTCTGAGCACAGGTGAAGGACTCTTAATTTGAGATTTATGAAAAGATAAAAGCCATTGATGAAGACTGAGGATGACGGATCCCATGCCCCAAAGGAAAACAAGTTCCAGGGTCTTGAACACAGTCACACATGAGAAACTATAAAGGAGGGACAATGGGTTTTGTCTTGGGTTTTCGTTCCTTTTCACAAAAAAGCTGGTTTCCAACTTAACCAGTGTGACTAAGGCTCTTCGTGAGTCCCATCTGTATCCTTTCTCGAGTGTTCTGTATTTTGTCTCCTAAGCTCCCCTTCTTGCTTAAGAGTCCTTAGTATCATCACAGAGAATCTTTAGCTTATGTTAACCTGTGCTCTTTGCCCTGATATCTTGTCTGCATTTCATGACCCTCATAGTCTGATCAGGGAGAGGCTTTCCCAGGGTGCTGGATGATGGGACAGTTTTGTTAGCTCCTTTTCAGGGAATCACTTTGTGTTCAGAGTCCAACAGAGATTGTGCTCCCCATTTGTTGACACCAAGACATTTTTCAGGCATCACCATGAAACAGCTCTCAGATGCTGAAACAATACTATTGTCTTCCATACCTGAAGCCCTTGCTTATACTTTCACATACAACTCCAATTAATCCTGATATCTATCCTGGGGGCAATGATCATTATTCCATTTTTCAGAACTTGCTAAAGGCAGACTTGCCCTAAGTGCACACCATAAAATACTACTCACCTAGATGCTTCATTTTGGAAGGAAAAAAAAAAGCATTCATTGATCAAAGAAGTTTGAAAAAAGATACATAAATCCCCTTCCTGTATATTCCTACATTAATCCTGTATCAAGGAAATTTATTTAACTTTGTTTAACCTAGAATATCCCACATTTGGATCTCTCTGTTCCTTTATAATGCCTTTGGAAATGCTGTCTTAAATCACAGAACAAATAAGGGAGCAGAGGATGGGAGAGACGTGAATCTACAGTCTTCACACAGCATACCACATGGTATACCTTCCCTTAATAGTTCATTAATGTATATAAGTTTATCTAATATTTATAAATTTATCACAATGTACATACTATACCACACCATCTTCTTCTTTTTACCAGTTCATTGACATGCAAAACTTTACCTGAATATCTAGGTACAGTATTGAAAGTAGAAAATATGAGCCTAAGGGAAATACATACAGGACCGTTTGGGGAAGAAGCAAGATTAAGGACAAGCACACAAGACAGAGAAATTTTCTCCAGACTAAGTGTCTCTGTAGTGACTTAGGAGAAATAGGAAAATGCTGTAGAAGTGGTCCAGCAGATTCCAGGCTTTGGTATTACCATTAACAATATCTTTCATATTTACATGATATCCTATTCCAACACAGGAAACACATTCTTGCCCCTGTGAGGAGTTACCCCTCCTTTAGTAGAGGCTGGTGGGACATTTGGGAATGTTGAGAATGAAATAAGTTTGGGCAAGAACTTTTACAGGTTGGGATCCCTTCCCCCAGAGCAGGCATTGAAGAAATTGGAGAGGCTGGTAAGCCAAAACAGGGTTAGGGTTCCTAGGCCCAGAGTGGGAGGATTTGAGTAATTCTGAGCTAAGAGGAAAGAGGCAGCTTGGCAAGTGGTAAAATTAAAAGTCCACACGTAAAAGGGAAAGAATTCTTCAAAAGAATGAGAACCAAGTGTTCAGACATCCCAGAAGGAGAAACTTCAAGGGAGTCCTAATTAAATCGTGATGATTGAGTCATAAATTATTTCCACGGGAAAACACAATGTATTTCCTTCTCTCGTGCATCATTTTCTTAGAATTTCTTTTGTATCTATTTTCCCAAAACACCAAGCATCGTGGCAAGATTAAAAATGGCTAGTCCCATTGACCATTACATGAAACAAAGCATAATCACCAAACTTTACTTCAAGGGAGAAAAGAGTAGTGATGCCTGTCTTTCCAGTTTCCTGTCTTCTTCATTTTTTTTTAAAGATTTTATTTATTTATTTGATAGACAGAGATCACAAGTAGGCAGAGAGGCAGGCAGAGAGAGAGGAGGAAGCAGGCTCCTGCTGAACAGAGAGCCTGATGTGGGGCTTGATCTCAGGACCCTGAGATCATGACCTGAGCCGAAGGCAGGGGCTTTAACCCACTGAGCCACCCAGGTGCCCCAGGTTCCTGTCTTCTATGTGCCATCCAAGCTCCCAGACTACATTTCCGCCCCCCCCCCCCCCCAAGAAAATTAAAGGTTAGTTCCTAAAACCCTGGATTTTGAGGTAGAAATAAAACTGTTCCTTTATCAATCATAACCAGATTTCTTCCTTCACATCTGCAGAATGTTAAGGCAAGAGCCTCCCCATCTTTTCTGGGACTCCTACTTCTCCTGGCAACTTGCTTCCAGAACTAGAAGCACCAGGAGCTTCCTGAATTTCCTCCAGTAGCCTGTGACACAGGTCAGAATCCATATACCCATCCAAACATGCAGCATGTCTGCCTCAAACCTCCACCCTACATAAAATACTTCAGTGGTCTCCCCAACGCCTGCTGGATAAGGTCAGAATTTGTTAGCATAATATGTAACGCCTTCATGATGTGTCCTCAGTCTACATGTCTAGTCTTAACTGCCAAAGGTCCACTCCCCAGTTTGCACCCTACACCTCAGACTCACTGGGATTTTTGCCTTTACTCAAGCAGGTCAACCATGTGCTCTCCCACCTCCAAGGTTTGGCTCAAGGTGTCACCCCAACTTGAAATGCTGTCCTCATAAGCTTCCACCCCTGTGTTCTCTGTTGGCCTATCACCTTATAATCAAGGGTTCGGTTTAAAGATCATTTCTGGAAGTTTTTCCTTATCCTACCTACCCCACAACCCAAACCACATTAGATGAACACGGGTGTTTACACTGCCATCACACTGAATATTGTAATCATTTTCTGACTTGTCCCATCAGTCTACATATATCGCACAATAGTTTTTTGAGTACTCACTAGATGTTGAGTAGTCAACGGTGAGCAAAACTAACATCCAGCTTATAGTCTAGTGGAGAAAATCAGCAATCAAAAGATCCCATATAAAAATAAAAGCATTGACTGTGTTGAGTGTAATTAAGGGAAAGGATTCCATTAATGCTTAAAATTATAGGCTGGAGGAGGATTTGGGGGGGAGGTGATTACTGTGTCAAAACTTAAAATATGAATAAGAGTTAATTAAATGAAGAGAGGAGGAAGCATTCCAAAGAGGACAGAAAGTCCTGCTTTTATTTATCTATGAGCCCTGATGAATGGAGGCATGAAGCCATTTGTTGGGAGATAGAAAGCATGAATGAGTGAGGGATTTAATAAATAAATGATAGCTGGAATGCTAGAGTTCTGAGAATGGCCTCAGGCCTCTATGTTAGCAGCCAAAGAATTTAATCTGAAAGTTGTTGGATCTGCCCTGTGAGCCTGGTGTCAAACCCCCTCTTCCCACTGCTGTAGGATAAGGAAAACTGTTTCAGTTGTCAATCCCAAAGGACCACCTGCCACCAAAGGATGGTCAAGAGGAAGTCAGTAAGAAAACAGCCTTTTGGAAATTGAGACCAAAAGTCTGAGGCTAAATTATCTGAAAAATAAGGACAACATTAGGAAAGGGGAAAGGAAGGAAGTACAGATGAAAGAAAAGAGTGGGAACCATGCAAAGATGGTTCTGGCCATAGAAAAGGCAGCCGTTGAACCCTTTAGTTTGGGCAGAAGCCAGGCATAATTATTAAGAATATAATCCTGTTCTAGAAGTGGTGAGAGGAAATCTGAACCCTTGGGCTCTGTGTAAGTAAAAGTTTGTTTTCCCAGCCCACAGTGTCTGTTTGCTTCCAAGCCTTAGGGCTATTTGTCGCTGTCAGACCCCTGGGGGAGAAGGCCAGAGTCTCCATGGAGAATGGGGAAACTTAGGGACTGTTGTTTATATTTTTGATATTATAAAGGGTGTCATTGTTATCCTGATCTCATTAAGTCATTTTCTCTTTCATTTTTCTAATTCACTATGCAGGGAGCCTGGGAATTTAATTTCATTTACTCTTAAACCTCTAAAGTCATGCCAGGAGCAGATATACAAGTGTTCCCTTTGGGAAGGAACATTGCCTTCCAATCTGGAAAAGCATGAAGGTGCTGGCCTCTATTGATTTTTAGTCAAAGCCATTGTCACTGGCATAATCATAAGCATCTGCCCCATGTTGAAGGGAGCTGTTTGTCCAAATATCTGCTTTTTCATGCTGTTGTGGACTCAAGCACTAATCTGAAATTTCTTCTTTGGTTTTATAAAATGACCCCATTGCTTTCCAGAAACAAGAGCACATTCCACTCCTTGGAGTATGCTATGAAGTATCTTTGACAAGAAACCTGTCACCTGAAATTTCAACTTTATAAGGAAGGTAGAAGGAAAGAGAGGAAGAAAGAAAGAAAGAAAGAAAGAAAGAAAGAAAGAAAGAAAGAAAGAAAGAAAGAAAGAAAGAAAGAAAGAAGGAAAGAAAGAAAGAAAGAGAAAAGAAAGAGAGGAAGGGAAGGAGGGAGGGATGAAGGGGGAAGAAGGAAGGAAGGAAGAGGAAAAGTGAGAACCAGAAAATTAAGTCCCATCAGCAGTAAGGAGCCACAGTGTAAGTGTCATGAATGGAACTTTTTACACATTACCTGAAAGAACACATTTCCAGGTCCTCACTAAAGCAAAATGACAGTAAGAAAAGAATGCTAACTCTAAAACTAGACAGAACTCAGTCCAGCCCCATCCCTGCCACTGATAAACCATGTGAACTGGAACAAATTTGGGGGATAGGCCTCTCCTGGTTCTCATTTCCTCCATCCATCAATGGGCAGTAGGAAACTTAGCTTAAAAGATTCTGATGTGATTAGGAGTTAGAAAATAAGACCTCAAAGTTAATGGTTACTTATTTAGTCTTATTTCCAACACAAATATAGCACACTTCCTTCTCTGGATTTCTCAAAGCCACCACTGAGCAGGCCTGGAATTCGAAGCAGGAAGAGGTTCCCCCATGTGGTGGTGAGAAAGGACCTGTGGTCAGCTGATAGCAAAGAAGAGCTGACTCACCAGAACTCAAATAGGCATTCATCTGCAGTGTTTGACCCCAGAGCCAGAGACACTGGTCCTACCCTTCTCAGTAGGCCCTGAGGACAACTTAAAAATTCAGCAAGATGAGAGTGGTTCAATATAACACTCCCCCCTACTCCAAAAACAACAACAACAACAAACAGTTTACGTTCTTTCTAGAATATCATAGTTAAGGAGGCAGGCAGTAAGGAAGATTTTGGAACCATTTTCATCTATGATTTTTTAAGTTTCCTTCATTCTACATTCACCCAGTTGAGCACCTGTCACATTCCAGGCACTGTTCCATACTTGAAATGTATCAGGAAATAAGACAAAAATCTCTGCCCTTGGGAAGCTTAAATTATTTGCAGAGAGAAACAGGCAATAACCAATGAATACAGCAAAGAAGTAAACAAATACATTATGGCCAAAGGGGCTAAATGTGATGAAAGAAATACAGGGCAGGGGTGACGAAAGTCAGGAAGAGAGAGACAGGTTACATTTAAAATAGAGTAATTGGAGACGACGCAAAAACAGTTCTGTACTTTTTGATATCTGAAAAACCTGAAAGGAGGCTGGTTCTGGAAAAGTCAAGAAGTCACAACTCTTTTTCTGTTATTGGATTCCTAAACTGAAGTCTATCGTACTGTCCAGGTAGACATAAATTCTTTAAGAATGAGCTCAGACGGGGCACCTGGGTGGCTCAGTGGGTTAAGGCCTCTGCCTTCGGCTCGGGTCGTGGTCCCAGAGTCCTGGGATCGAGCCCCACATCGGGCTCTCTGCTCAGCAAGGAGCCTGCTTCATCCTCTCTCTCTGCCTGCTTCTCTGCCTACTTGTGATCTCTGTCTGTCCAATGAATAAATAAAATATTTAAAAAAAAAAAAAAAAAAAGAATGAGCTCAGACATGTTCCCACAGTGCCTATGGTTATCAACAGACAGTTACACACTCAAGCTATTCTGACATGTGAATGAATGAGTACTCAGTGGGACATTCTCCTCTGAGAAATCCTGGCTTATTTTGTTCCAATTGAGCATCTATTATCTTCCAAGGGGTTTAGCCACCTTGTCCCCCAGACCAAGCATACTTCCTCTTCCCTTTCTCTATCCCTGGTCAATATCTCATTCACTGTCCCCCAGAGAGTAAATCTCTTGGGACCAGTGTGGCACCTTCACCACGGAAGTCAACTCAAGGCAGCATCCCAGCAAGCTACCTCATGGCTGGATTTCCTTATAGTTCTTTCCTGTTATGGCAAAGAACAGAGGTCCAGTCTATTGTGAGCAGGAGGACAGAGACCCTGGAGTAGGCAGGGGAAAATAAAGACTGAATCTCCTGAGCCACATTCTTCAGAAGGAAGCTACAAGAAGAACAGGCACCATAGTTTCAACAATAAATTAGAAGAGAAGGAACATGAGACCTAGGTTATTAGAGAAGCTCCTGACTTGTGTGAATTTCTATGGTTTTAATATTGACTCATTTCACTGCAAGCTGTAGTAATAACTTGAATAGGTTCAGGCAGCTGTACAAAAGCAGGCCCTTAGCCAGAAAACAACTAAAATAGTAAATTCTCAAATGTAGAATGTGTTTCATTGTATATATTTGCATAGAGTGGTGTTTCTCATACTTAGACTTAGCACTTCCTATACCATAGACCCATCTGCAAAATCCCAAATCTTAAGAGTCAGTATCATAAATAAGCACTGGGAGAAAGGCCATACTTAAGAAAATGTGTCCAAACCAAAACCAAAACCCCAGGAACTGAATTTTATGGAAGGGTTCACTGAACCACAAGTTTGGGCTTGAATCAGTTCCCAAACCTCTGAACTATATCTACCTTTTGTTGCCTTTGCAGGAAGATCCTTCTGGGCCAAGCAGGCATCTGTTTCCTCTTTGTAGCCATCTCAGGGCCCTGGACAAGACCTTGGGCAGAGTAGCAGCGGGATAGAAATGTGCTGAGGTTGCTCTAGTTACAAAGGGATGTGGTTAGGAGGATGGCCTGGTGTGAATCCATCTGGTTTCAAGAGGAGAGGAACACCAACTGCAGCCCTTTGGGTTTCATTTTTAAGGTGTGATGGCATATAGGATTATGTATCTGATAACGAACCTTTTCTTTGTTAGAAAGAATAAGAAGGAGACATTTGCAGTGGGCCTAGATCTGACACGAACCAATAGTAACACTCTTCTCTGACGAGGAGGTTTGCTTGGTTCTCCCCCAAGGGAATCTTTTCTCAAATGTCTGGGACTGTTTCAGACCATGCTCATCAGCAGTGAGAAAAATTTTGCCTGTGGGCATAATACAGGTCACAGGTAGTTTTGATGGGTCTGCCCTGACTTTGGGGAAAAAAAAAAATTGAAAATTGTTTCCGGTATTTAAAAACTGGGAGGTTTCATATAAAAATCCTGATATCCAACTTCTCTTGACAAATCAGAAGATTTGGCAGGTGACAGGAAAGCGGTACATGTGGGACTGGTCACATACTTTCTGATTCTCTTACCTGATTTCACTTATGGGACTTACCTGTCTTGCCCTTAATTTAAATCAGTGACAAACTGCTCCAACCATTTTGACAACTTGTCCAAAGCAGAGAGCAATGACCATCACTTATCAAGTGTTCATGATGAGCCAGACACTCCACTGAGGTTTCTTCATGAATGAACTTATTGAAACCTCAAAGGACTCCATGAGGCACATCCTACAGATTATAAGAGGGGAAACTGAGGCAAGAAAAACTCAGTATTTGCCTGAGGTCACAGAGCTAGTAAGTGGCAGAAATCCAAGGAAAACTAAAGAGGGTTGACTCTGGAATCCCAATGCCCGACTTCTGAGCTCTGCTGCCATTCAGACTGACCAAATGCACTCTCTTCTTAGAATGTTTCCAGTTCCGTGACCTCTCTCCAGTTTGGTTCTAGCCTCACAAGTTTATCTCACCATAGGTGTGTGCACATTGCACCTATAGGCTGACAGGATGTGTAATAAATTTCATATTCATGATATATGTGCCGGGGCCAGTGTGTGTGTGTGTGTGTGTGTGTGTACACCAATGATCAGATTCAATATTTTTCCATCTGTTCAAACTCTGAGGGTCCTAAAGGAGCAAAAGAACTGAGTAATAGTCACTGGAGCCACAACCTGCTCTCTGAGGAGGTGGTTGCAAGGGTGTAAAGAGTTGACCATGTGGCAGTGAGGGGACCTGAGAGCTTCCAACCCCGCTGGCTCTTTGGACCTACATGTGCCTGGGCCCAAACCACACACTGAGTGGAGCTTCTCAGATTCATCCCAGAACCTCCTTTGCTCAAGTTCCTGGCAACAACTTTAGGCCAGTCCCTCCCAGACCACCTTGCAGAGCCTCCACATCAGCCAATCTTGGCTCTCCCCCAGAAGCGGCTCCCTGGGGTTCCTCACATCCTGCCTGCTTCCCCTGCAGGATATTCACTCTGTTCTGAAGCCTCCTTTATTAACAAGGTTTGAAGGCTGAAATCGGGTTTTTTTGTTCTTTTGTAACAAAATAAACTTCTTCCATGTTATTTGTTTTATTTCTGAAGACTCCTGCTTTTGGGGTGATTTTTGTTGTTATTATGTTCTGAGGGTTGTTTAGGTTGTTTTGTTATTATTTGTTTAATGAAGCCCAGGCTGAAGACACTGTGACACCCCGGAGGCCCTGCCTCTAGGCTCTGGAATTTTCCTTCCTCCCAAGCCAGCCACGCCCTCCGCTTCCTGTGGGCCCTGGCTGAGGGCTGCCTCCCAGTGCCGTCTCGTGCTCCTCTGTGCTCAGGTCCTGCCTAGCCTCTCTGGGAAACTGGAATACCCCAATTCCCATGGTCCTCCCTGGACATTCTCAGATCCCTAATCTTCGTGGAGAGCATTACCTATCGTTATTGTCCAGCACTTCATAATTTAAATATTTCGTGTTTCAGGAGAGGTGAAATTGATATCTTCCGAAAAAAAAAAAAAAAAAAAAAAAACACCTTCTTGGGAAGTCTTTAAAATGAACACTCCTACAATGTGGTAGCTGTCCTACCTCCCGTAATTTTTAATTTTTCCTTTAAGCATGGGGTACTGCTATCAACACTGATAATCCCTGAAAATTGGGGAATCCTTTGGATTTCAGCATACTACAAAAGCAGGGCCCTTTGTTTTGTATACTGATACATCCCAAGTGTATTTAATAGGCAATCAGGAAAAAGTTTACAGAGGGAAGAAAAAGCCTCTTTATCTAAAAACCATTATTATAAACTAGAAAACATATGAAACACCACTGATGTGGCTCGTTAAGTATGAACACTGAAGTGGTCTCATCTAAGGTCCTTACTGAGACATAGTGTTCCCTTCAACCTGTAGTCACCCTATGAATTTAGGTTAAGATTTATCCCACTCCTTATGCTCCTGGATATCAAATAACCACGATGCCCCAAAGAAGAAGAAGAAGAAGAGACAAGAATACAGAAATTGAGGGTGTTAATTTTGAAACTAAACATCAAATTATCTTTTTTAATACTCCTGCAGTCCAAAATTTACCTGAATTTTCAAGATAATGGTTTTTGTCAATGTTTAGAGCAAATATATATGTAATAAAATATATCATTTGCTTAATACCATTAATTCTAAGACATTCCTAGAAAACTTTCTAGCAATAAAATCCTCCCTTTCTTCTAATAAACACAATGTTTAAGCAAAAAGGCTGCGTTTAATATCTTTATACTTACAGAACCTAGTACATACTAGAGACTCAATAAATATTTATCAAGGGAATGAATTCAGTGATACTTTTCCATCAGGTTATTAGTACCACATTTTGAAAGCTAAGTCTGACCAAATGGCCAGTAACCTTGGCATACAAGCACCATGGAGATACAGTCTATTCCCAGAAGATATTATTGTCCTATATTTTGAAAGAAGAACTAAATGGTTCAACCTGGTTTATTTTGCAGAAAAAAATAGGGTTGGTAGAAGTCTTCACTTACTTCATCAATCTCAGAGAGGGAGGATGTTGTGAGTGAAATACAGTAGACTAGAAAGTTCTGTAGATTTTTCTGAGAGTACTGACGGGTGCGGAATTGAATAGAAATCACAACGTTGTGTAGTCTTAAGATGGACATTGCTATCTGGGGCAGGGCCTGGGAGTCTGTATTTTTAAACAATCCCTACAGTGTATTTTTTTTTTCTTTGAGATTCTCAAACCCCTCTGCCCTTCCCCATATCCATGTCATTTGCAATGTGGCATGGCAGCTTCTCTTGCGAAGATGTAACGTCTATGTCCCCACATTGGATCTGGGCTGGTCTTTGGACTTGCTCTGACCAATAGAGTGGTGCAGAAGTAACACTGGGCCAGTTCTGAGCCTAAGCCTCAAATGGCTTTGCTTATTTTCACTTGTTCTCTTACTCGCTTGCTCCCAGGTGAGCAGGGCCTGTCTAGTCTGCTGCATTATTAGAAACACATGAACTCTATCACCCCGACACCCAATTGACAGCCAATCAGCCATCAGACATCTGAGACCATGCAAATCTGCGTGGGAGTTGAATGCAGACACACAGTGAGCCTGGCCAAGATGAGCCAACCTGAACTGACTAGCAGACACACAGTCAGCCCACAGGCTTGACGGCAATAATAGATGATCATTTTAAGCCACTGAGTTCTGGGGTAGATCACCAATGCACTCTTTTAATGATCCGTGTAATCATGCAAGCTTAGGAAATGTTAGTCAAGAAGATACTTGCAACTTTCTTGGAATAAAGAAATGTCTGCATTCCAGCTTCTATAAATCTCTTAATACATGGTTCTTCTGCCCCATTAATTGAAAACAAATTAAAATACAATTAGAAAAAAAAATTATACTGACTTTTAATAGCTTTTTAAAAAGGCCACTGACAGCTGTAAAAAACAAAAAAACAAGAATTATGACTTTTGGGGGTGGGTTTGGGGTTTAGGTTATGGAAATAACCACTAGTACTCAGGTGTACGATCATTACAAACCAACACATATTTCAGTTTCCCCATCCCCAGAAGTGATATATAAAGCAAATAATGGTGCTTAAATGTGTTAATCTTAGAGTTACAGGTTATGTATAGCAATGATATTCAGGTGCATAATTTGGAGGCCTGGAAATGGATACTGAATTCTTTATTTTTCAGCAATGGACACATTCCACACTCCTAATCCCTTGCCTAATGACAACGCTGTATTTTAATATTAATGATGAATGTCTATTGCTGATACATGCAGATTAATGGTTGATGACTGGACAGGAAATGCTGTGCATGTCCACAGGCAAGTTGCCTTAGTTAGTTATTAATCACCAAAAAGTGAACAGCAGCAAGTGAGAGAGAATAAAAGCTGGTTGCATTGATCATTTTGAATTTGCCTTTAGGTCAGCTGGAATGCATAAGGCAAGACATTATAGGAAAGTTATGTCTAGGAAAAATACCAGGAGCCAAGGTGCTTGAGTGATTTCACATTCCTCCTCCTTCTTCAGAGGCTGATGAATTACAACATGATCCTAATGATCTGACAACAGCAAGGAAAACGAACTCCTTTTTCAATTAGCACATTGATTAAAGATTTCACAAGTACTTTTATCCTCCTTTTACCAGCTAATTGATTTTCTTACTGAAATTAAAAAAAAAAAGGCAGCCTAACATGGTCTTACCTATTATGATATTTGGCTAAGATCTGTGACATTTTGAAATAATAAAAAGAAAATAGCACCATAAAGGTGATCCAAAAAGTAACCCCTTTTTGAAAATTATGCTTGATAATTTAAAAGTTCTATGATGTTTTATTTAGCATAAAATAGGTTTAGAAGAGGAAGAGTCTGTAGTTTGTGAGAAACTTCCTTTATGAACCTGGTTATATAAGACATAATAACCATCTCACACATGGGAGAAGACTGAGGGAATAAAATAAACCCTAGCTGTGTGCAGTTTTTGGGTTTCATAAAGCCCTTTGCATGCATGTGATAATTTCCTTTGATCCCATCTAAGTAGACAGGCCCCGTTTTTTAAATTTATTTAATTAATTTAACTATACAGATGAAGAAATTGAAGTTCAGTGATACCAACTTGCCAAATACTCAGGTTGCATATCCTAGAATCAATAATCAAGTACACTTAAAACAAATAGTCAACTTTGGTTCAAAGTGATGAATTAAACATATATCTATCTCCCTCCTACCTGAGCCTCCACTAATCTGTTGCAAGGAGAATAATAATAATAATAATTTTTGAAGGTATAAACTTACAACAAAGAAGAGAAAGGGGGTTCTCAGTAGATTTAAGGTGTCAATACATTTCTTAAAAATAGAAAGCTGATGTAGGCATTGTGGACAATCCAAGTAGAACACTTTGTGGTCAAAAATAGTCAGAGATGGGTGAGCATCTGAGAAGGAAGACAGCCTGCCTTGATTTCAGGAACCACAGAAAAGCTTGAATTTGGGGGTTCTAAGTGCAACAGAGGGTCAAGATGGACAACTGAAGTCTTTAGACTAATAGGTCAGTCCAACCTTCAGCCCAGGAGCAGATGCCCCAGTAGGTGGGAATTTACCCTTCCAGGAAGGAGAGTTCTCTTCTTAAAAATCCTAGAAGAGAACATAGGCAATAACCTCTTTGATATTGGCCAGGGCAACTTCTTTCAAGACACATCTCCAAGAGCAAGGGAAACAAAAGTGAAAATGAACTTTTAGGACTTCATCAAGATAAAAAGTTCCTGGATAGCAAAGGAAACAGTCAACAAAACAAAGAGGCAACCCACGGAATGGGAGAAGATATTCGCAAATAACACTACAGACAAGGGCTGATATCCAAGATCTAAAAAGAACTCCTCAAACTCAACACACACAAAACAGATAATTACGTCCAAAAATGGGCAGAAGACATGAACAGACACTTCTCAAAAGAAGACATACAAATGGCTAGCAGACACATTAAGAAATGTTCATCATCATTAGCCATCAGAGAAATTCAAATCAAAATCACATTGACATACCACCTTACACCGGTTAGAATGGCAAAAATTGACAAGGCAAGAAACAACGAATGTTGGGGAGGCTGTGGAGAAAGGGGGACCCTCTTACACTGTTGGTGGGAATGCAAGTCGGTGCACTCACTTTGGAAAACAGTGTGGAGGTTCCTCAAAAAATTAAATAGAGCTACCCTACAACCTAGCATTTGCACCACTGGATATTTACACCAAAAATAAAGATATAGTGAAAGGAAGGGCTGTATGCACCCTTAATGTTCATAGCAGCAATGTCCACAATAACCAAAGTGTGGAAAGAGCAGAAATGCCCTTCAACAGATGAATAGATAAAGAAGATGTGGTCCATATACACAATGGAGTATTACACAGCCATCAGAAAGGATGAATACCCAGATTTTGCATCAACATGGATGGGACTGGAGGAGATTATGCTGAGTGAAATGAGTCAAGCAGAGAAAGTCAATTATCGTATAGTTTCACTTACTTGTGGAGCATAAGGAATAACATGGAGGACATTAGGAGAAGGAAGTGAAAAATGAAAGGGGGGAATGGGAAGGGGAGATGAACCATGAGAGACTATGGACGCTGAGAAACAAACAGGGTTTTAGAGGGAAGAGGGGAGAGAGAGATCAGTCAGCCCGGTGATGGGTATTAAGGAGGGCACGTATTGCATGGAATACTGGGTGTTTTAAGCAAACAGTGTATCTTGGAACACTATATCAAAAATGATGTACTATATGGTGACTAACATAACATAATAAAAACATGGAAAATTCTAGAGAACTAAGGCCCTTGTGGGAGATGTTACCTTAAAGAGATGATCTGTACATTTTAAGATTAGGTTTTAAGAGCAACACCACTGGAATACTGCTCTTTCACCTAAATTAGACAATGAACAAGCTTCACCCCTTTCTATAGAGCTGCTTTCTTTAGAAACCTTTCTGGCATATTTGACTTTTTAATTATATATTTTTTTTCATTTTTAAAAGCTGTTTTCATATATTTGAAAATTAAAAACTAAAGTAACTTTCTTAGTAAATTCTCCATCATCTTAGAGTTCATTTCCCATTCATGTTTATAATTTGACATTAATTATGAATTATAACATTTACCATATCTTCAACCTTAAAAAACCCTACATACTTTAAAGTAACTTTTTAAGGATGTGAGTTGATTACCAGATTGATTTTCACAGCATCAAATATTATTACAAGGAAAATGTGGGGGAAAAGATAATATGGGAATGATTAATTAAATCACTTACATATAAGGATGGGCTATGAAGTTAGTCACATTTTTAGAATATGACTTCTTTTCATGGAGATACATGTATCATGTTATTGAATGAAAACATAAGTTACAAAATACAGTATAAGGTGTTATGATAGTTTTTATTTAAAAGTTATACTTAAATGTGTATATGCATATTGAGAGAAGTCTAACAAGATATTCAACAAAAAAGAAACAGTGCTTAGTCCTGGATGTTGAGATTATATAGAGCTTGTATTTTCTTTCTTTTTAAAATGTGTTTTCTAAATTTTCTATATAAACATGTTTTATTAAATGATTTTATAGGTTTTTTTCCCACTTAACATCATAATATGAGTTAAAGGGTTTTATTACAGTCTGCTGTTAGTAAAAATGTTTTATCTGATGCATTTAGACTCTTGTTTTTTGGAGACTATGTATATAAAATTAAATGACTACAGCATAATTTATATAAACATTTCCCTGTTGGATATTTTTGGGAATAATAAATGATGCTAAAAGAAAAATCTTTCTTCAAAAATCTTTATTTCATATCTGAGTTTTCTAAGGATATTTTCCTAGAAGTGGGAATGTGAATTTTATTAAGGCTTATGGGATATGTCACTGTATTTTATACTTATAAATCTTTCTCCAACTCTACTTTTTTCATAATCTTATGTCTTGGATTTAACTTTCATATTTTTGTCATAGCTATAAGATTTTAAATTTAATATTACCTCTAGATATTTTGTCAGTATTCCCAACAATGTTGTTGAAAATCATTCTTTTATATTAGACACAATATCTATATATGCACATACTCAGTTGATTATGGAACTACTTGCTTTTTCTGATGATTTTTTTACATCACTTTTTGGTACAAAGAATGACACTGTTTTGATTATCAAAGTCTTAAAGTAAGTTTTAATATCTTAACACACAAAGCCTTTTTAAATTCTTCTTTTTCAAAATATTCTAAGCAATTCTTACTGTATTAATTTTCTCTTGTTCTGCAATAGATTAAATCACCAGAAACTTAGTGGCTGAAAACAACACCAATTTATCATCTCACTGTTTTTATAGGTCAGAATTTCCCAAGACTGAAAGGGTTTTTTTTTTTCCAAAGATTTTATTTATTTATCTGTCAGAGAAAGAGAGGGAGAGAGAGCGAGCACAGGCAGAGGGAGAAGCAGGCTCCCTGACAAGCAAGGAGCCTGATGTGGGACTCGATCCAGGATGCTGGGATCATGACCTGAGCTGAAGGCAGCTGCTTAACCAACTGAGCCACCCAGGCGTCCCAAGATTGAAAGGGTTTTAAAGTGCCAGTAGGGCTGTGATTCTCATCTGAGGTCTGGCATTCTAAGTTCACTGGCTCCTGTGAAGGAGCCAGTGGTTCAAGATTCAGTTCTGTGTGGCCCTGTGACTCCATTTCCAGTAGTGAAGACAGCCAGTGATCTAACAATAAAGATACTCAATACATCACCTTTTGATACTCCTAATCAATGACTTATAAGAAGCATGGATCTGGATGACTTTACATGGATGACATTATGCTGATTGGACCTAGCCAACTAAGAGTAGCAACTACTCTAGATTTATTGGTAAGACATTTGTGTCTCAAAGGGTGGGACACAAATCCAACTAAAAACTGGGAGACTTCTACTCCAGGGAAATTTCCAGGGGTCCAGTGGTGAGGAACATGTCCAAATATCCCTTCCAAGGTAGAGAATAAGTTGTTGCTTCTGGCCGTTCTTACAACAGAAAAAGAAGCACAGCACTTAGTGGGCCTCTCTGGACATTAGAGGCAGCATATTCCTCGCTTGAGTGTGTTGCTCAGGCCCACTTACTGAGGGCCCTGAAAAGCTGCTAGTTTGGGGTGATGTCCAGAATAAGAGAAGCCTCTTCACTAGGTGCAGCCTGCACTGTTACTAGGGCCATAGAATCCAGCAGGTCCAATGGCTCTTAAAGCATCAATGGCAGAGAGGGATGCTGTCATCTTAGGCCCCTATATGTGACTCACAGGAGGCCCTTTGAATTTTGGAACAAAGCCCTGCCATCCTCTGCAGATAATGACCCCTTTTTGAGAAAGAGCTTGTGCCCTGCTGCTGGGCCATCGCAGACTGAACACATAACCATGAGCCACCAAGTTACCACGTGACCTGGTCTACCCATCAGGAACTGGGTGTTGTGGGACCCACTAAGTCATAAAGTTGGGTGTGACAAGCCACACTCCATCATCAAATGGATGTGGTCATATTCAGGACAAGGTCTGAGTAGACCCTGCAGGCACAAATAAGTTACATGGAGAAGTGGCCAAAATTCCTATGGTCTCTCCTGCTACACTGACTTTTTTGTCTCATCCTGTACTTCATTGGAAGTTCCTTATGATAAGCTGGCAGAAGGAGAGAAGATTCAGATGTCTGACAGATTATTCTGCACAGTATGTGGGTACCACCTAAAAGTCAGACAGCTTCAGCAGTCTGGAATATCCATGAAGGGCAGCAGTAAAAGGAAATCCTTCCAGAACTTTGAGTAACATACCTGGTTGTTCACTCTGCTTGGAAGAAGAAATGACCAGACATGTGATTATATTTTAATTCATGGGCTACATGCATTGGTTTGGCAGGATGATCAGGGACTTGAAAGGAATGTGATTGGAAAATTGGTGACAAGGGAATTTGGGGAAGAAGTTTGTGGCAAAAAGCAAACTGTGTCCTATGTGAATGCTCACCAAAGGGTGAATTCAGCAGAGGAGGATCACAATCATCACGTGACCCATTCTGTGGATATGAATCAGCCTTTTCTTTCCCCAGCTACTTCTGTGATCACCTAATGAGCTTATGAGCAAAGTAGGGATGGTGGCAAGGATGGAGGTTAGGCATGGGCTTAGGAACATGGCCTTCAACTCACTAAGGTCAAGCTGGATTTGGCCACCACTGACTGCTCAGCTGCTAGCAGTAGAGAATAGCACTTGTCCCCAATATGGCACCATTCCCCAGGATGATGAGCCAGTTGACTTGTAACAGATTGATTACATCGGACCACTTCCATCATGGAGGGGACACTCTTTTCTTTTTAATGGAGCAGACTTTTAGTCTGGATACAGATTTGTCTTCCCTACATGTAATGCTTCATTCAGAACTATAATCTGTAGGCTCACGGAATGCCTTTGCCACTGTCAGGGTATTAACACCCAGCACTGCTTCTGCTCAAAGAACCCACTTTACAGCAAATGAAGTGTGGTAGTGGGCCCATGCTGATGGAATTCAGTGGTCTAACTATGTTTCCCCCACCATCCTGAAGCAGCTGACTTGGTGGAACAGTAGTATGGCCTTTTGAGTATGCAGCACTAGCTAAGGCAAAGTTCTTTTGAGGGCTGTATATGCTCTGAAACAGTGTCCAAATACAGTGTGGCAACCGCCATTGCCAGGATTCCACAAGTCTCATAATCGGGGGTGGAAATGAGAATGGCACCATTCATGATTACCCCTAGTGACCCATTAGCAAAATCTTTGCTTCCTGTTCCAGAGACTATATGCTATGCTGGCCTAGAGGTCTTAGTTCCAGAGGGAGGAATGCTTCCACAAGAAGATACAACAATGATTCCATTGAACTGGAAATTAAGACTGCCACCCAGCCACTTTGGCCTCCTCAGGCTTCTGAATCATCAAGCAAAGAAGGGAGTTACTGTTGTCTGGGGAGATTGACTTTGCCTGCCAACAGGAAACTGGACCACAACTCCACAATGGAGGAAAAAAGAATACATCTGGAATACAGGAGATCCCTTACAGTAGCTCTTAATACTGCCATGCTCTGCCATTAAGGTCAATAGAAAACTATAACAACCCAATCTAGGCAGGACTACTAATGGCCCAGACCCTTCAGGAATGACAGTGTGGGTCATCCCACCAGGTAAACAACCACAACTAACAAAGGCATACACTGAAGGCAAAAGTAATACAAAATGGGTAGTGGAGGGGTGCCTGGGTGGCTCACTGGGTTAAGCCTCTGCCTTAGGCTCAGGTTGTGATCTCGGGGTCCTGGGATTGAGCCCTGCATTAGGACTCTCCGCTCGGCAGGGAGCGTGCTTCCCCCCCACTTTGTCTGCCTCTCTGCCTACTTGTGATCTCTCTCTCTGTCAAATAACGAAATTTTTAAAAAAATCTTAAAAAAAATGGGTAGTGGAAGAAGGTAGCTATAAATACCAGCCTTGATGACGTGATCAGTTACAGAGATGAGGATTCTAATTGTCATGAGTATTTTTTCATTTTTTGATGAATATGTGTGTCTCTTAACATATATACATATAAACACATATATATGTATATATGCATGTATGTGCAAACATAGCAGATATCTCTACATGTGTATTTATATACCTATACACACATATATGTGTGTATATAACAGATGTCTCTATTTTCTTTCCTCTATTATTCCCTTATCATGTAGCATAATATTTATATTTATTATTTATATCATATTTAAATACTGTTAATTTTTATAATAGTATTTAAATTACATGACATCAAGCAGAAGAGCAAGGACTATACCTCTCCTACTAGTTAGTGTGTTTTTAATTGTACATAGGATAGTTGGATCACGTTAGGTGGAATTATGACTGTTATTGTTTTTATTTGGAGATCAAGTATGGTTCAAGGAGATGCATATGGGTGCCAAGTTGACAAGCATTGGACTGTGGTGGTTGATTTTTGTGTGTCAATTTGACTGGGTTACAGAGTACCCAGGTATTTAGTCAAACATTACTCTGGGTGTGTCTGTGAGGGTATCTGTAAATTAGTAGGCTGAGTAAAGCAGATGGCACTCCATATGTGGGTTGGCCTCATCCAATCAGGTGAAGGCCTAAATAAAACAAAAAAAGCTAAGAAGGAACTGTTCTTACCTGACTAAGTTTGAGCTAGACATTTTGTTCATGCCTTGGGACTCAAATGGAAACACCAGTTCTTGCTGGATCTCCAACCTGCCAGCTTACACACTGCAACTATATCATTGGCTCTCCTGAGTCTCCAGCTTGCTGACTGCAGGTCTTGGGACTCGTCAGCCTCCACAATCACATGAGTCAATTTCTTAGAATGAATATATAAACATTTTCTTTGTGTTTCTCTGAGGAACGCTGATTAATAAATGCACTTACTGTTATAATTTTCCAAATAAGCTTCAGAAGAGTTTGGTCAAGTTCTAAAATAAAATCCTGTGGAACCATGTCTTTACTCTTTACTTGCAGGTGATGTACACATCTCATGAGTATAAAACATACCTACAGAAAAGTACACGTCATGAGTGTACACCTAATTTTCACAAAACTAGTACTTTCTTACTTAGTTTCCAAATCAAGAGCCCCTCATGGGGCGCCTGGGTGGCTCAGTGGGTTAAGGCCTCTGCCTTCGGCTCAGGTCATGATCCCAGCGTGCTGGGGATCGAGCCCCACATCGGGCTCTCTGCTCTGCAGGGAGCCTGCTTCCTCCTCTCTCTCTCTGCCTGCCTCTTTGCCTACTTGTGATCTCTGTCAAATAAATAAATAAAATCTTAAAAAAAAAAAAAAAGAGCCCCTCATGCCCTTTCCAGTCTTTACTCCTCCACAGTAGCTACCATTCTGACTTCTAACGGTACAGATAGCTTTTGCCTGTTTTTGAATTTTATATAAATGAAGTCATACAGTATGCGTTATTTTGTGTCTGACTTCTTTTATAAACCCTATGTTTGCAAAATTTATTCATGCTGTAGTGTAGCTGTTTTTTCCCACTGCTGTATAGAATTCCATTTTGAGATTACACAATTTTTTTTATATATTCTGCTGGCTTATTTCCAGTTTTCAGCTACACTTGAATTGTGCTGCTACAATCATTCTTGAACACGTGTTTTGGGAACATATGCCTATGGGGATTTTAATTGGAATTTTTGTTAACTCTATATGTAACTGTGGTAATAATTGAATATCTATACCCTCTTTGATCCAGGAACATGACCTTCCATTTATGAAAAATTCATGTGTCTTTCCATAATACCTCTCCCATAGTCACCCAGTTTGATGTCCATTGTTCCCGGTCAAAGAGACAAAAAGAAGACAGAAGCGAGGAAATTTTAACCTTTCTTTTATTGCTAATGTTGCACCATTTTGCAAAACATTGTTCTGAGTCATTTTTCTCATATTCTGTTCTGAGAATAGATATTATGCCTTTTGTTTTCTTGACTTTTCACAGTGTTAAATTGAGCCTAGTCATTAGCTTTTACAACATACTCCTTTGTTTTTCATTCTTGGTTATCTCTTACTCAATTTTTGTGTACATGACCTTTTCAAATGTACGTACACTGGAGAGCTCCTTGGGAGACTGTTTAGGCTGTTTTAAAGACTTCCTTTCCTGCCTTATGCGCTCTTGCCGATGCCCTTCCCTCTTGAGTCATACTCTTGTTTAGAACCCTTTCTTCACACTTAAGAAATATCTGTCTCAGTAAAATCTTGGAGACACATCTTCCTATGTCTGAAACTCCTCCCAAACAATGAAATGGCCATTAAGGCATGCCATGAAGTGACCAGAAGTCCTACTTTAGGCAAACAAAGCTTGCAGCTGATGGCGTAGTGTTGACACCTCCTGTCACTATTCTATCTTAATTTCTGAGCTGAGCTGGCTTGATAAATCTTCATTAGAAAATCATCAGTAATATGATTTCATTAGAAAATCATCTGTAGAATAGTCTACAAATAATGAGGTTTTGACATAGACAGTGACTTGTATGTTGGGACACTGAGCCCCTTCCAACATTCCCCAGGGGACATCACCTCTCTGAAACCTGGTCAGGACTACAACTCTGTGCCCTCCTCCTGCCTCTGTGCTCCTTGACCTAGAACATCAGGAACCCTGGAGGTTCTCTTTCAGGCTTTCTAGGGGCTGTGGGAAATGCCAGTTTTTTCAGGTACCTCAGACCATAGTGCATATTCACTCTTTTGGCTCCATCTGTTCCATTAAGCATTCCACCTTCAGGTAATTCCAGGTGAAAAGGAATTAACAATCTTTGTGTTTAACAATGACCCCAGACTCCCCCCAGAACCCATTAAACTCTAATAGTACTACTTCACCACACTGTCCATTCTGTAGCTAGTCAATCATCTATCATCTATCCAGGGAGCAGATAACAACCTTCCTTCAATGAAATCCCCCAGCTCTAGGAACAAATCTCTTGTAGACTCTGGGGTCACTTGGTTGGGCTGGATGGTGGTGGGAGTAGAGGAAGTAACATCCCAACATTCCACAAGGCCAGTAAACCCTGACCCGCCCCATCTCTCTCCCCATCCCCAACTATATCCAGAAACCTCTCCCCAATCTGTTGGGGGTAACAGGGACATATCTGCAATTATTTAGTTAGATCCAAGGGAAGGACCTGGACTTGATCTTTTATGGCAATTTTTAGAATTCGGGGGTATATAACAACTTACTTGTCCTCAGCTTTGAACCTAAGTCAGCTATTTAAAAATAATACAAAAGGTCTCAGTCAACAACAGGTTACAGAAGGAAACTCACAAGATAATGAGTTCAGATAATTATAAACGCTATGCAGAAAATGCTGTCATCAACAGCAACAGTGAACCATTTTAGCTATGAAGGTCAAGGACAGGTGATACCCAAGCACCCACTGGAGTGACAGAAATTGCCAAGAACTTTGGAGATCTGGGAGAAGAGCATTTTGAGCAAAAGAAGCAGCATATTCAAAGACTCTGAAATAGAAGTAAACTTGAGAAACAGAGAGAAAGCCAATGCTTCTTACATGCATTTTGCCTGAGCAGGCAAGACTACACCCCCATCCTCAATCTCCCAGCCAAATGACACCATTCATTTACCAAGGAGTCTACAATGAAGAGCGTCTCTTCACAATCAAGAGAGGGGATAGGTGATGCTCAGTGAAGCCATTCTTTAAAAGAACAACCTAGAAGCAAGTTTGACATAATTAAACCCTGGGCCCTTAGATCTCAGTAATGTAAAAATCATTCTTATCTACTTTTATGTGATCTATATGCTACTGGAAACACAACATGGGGTAATTATCTTCTGTTGTTGACTGGACGTTCTTTAAAATGAGGGAAATAATTGAAGCCTTCATAAAGGTCTCTGGTACCTGGGAAGCAGCAGTCTACAACTTTAAGTAATATAATCAGGAAGGCTTTAAACAACTGGGTGATCCAAAGAAAATGTTTCATGCTATGCATGTTATGAGCAACAAAGCAAAATAAGCTTGTGAACATTTCATTGCAATTTCTAGAAAGAGAAATGATAAAACCGTTTCTAGGAACAAGGGATGATAAAATAGAAATTAATTTCATGATTCCTATTCTGAGCTAGGATTAGGAAATGCAACTGATATTTCTTTACAAATGAAATTTTTATTAATTTTTTTTAATTTTAGAAAAGCCACTCAAACTTATCTTCTCAATGTGGAATAATCACCAAGATTGATTGTCCTCGACCTCACCATTCCCCCGGTGTTGTGAGGTCCTGTAGCTCTGACAAAATGGCTTCTTCTGGGTACTTTTACACTGAAGGTTAAAGTTAACATAGGTGTTGAGGGCTGTTGGGTATGAGGGAAGTTTGAGGTCCGCCACATCTGTTACTAAAATTTGTGTTCCTGATTCCCTGAACTCAGTCATTTTCTGCTTACCTATGCTCTTTCCTCATTCTCTATAGGGGCTCAGAGTCAGTTAGTTCATGGTGGTGATGAGGAATGTACAGGTTGTTTTCTTATTCTCTTCCCTCACTTGTGGACACCATTGACAAAAACAAGGCAAAACAAAAGTTCTCCTCTTTCTTTCTTTAGTCAAAAAAAAAAAAAAAGTCTCTACACATATCAGCTCATGTACTCAAATAAAAATCAAACATAGTCCATATAGACTTTTGCTTCATTGTCTGACCCTCCTGCTACACAAAGAGGGAAGTCTTTTAAAATACCAATAATTGTCAAGTTTTGGTACTGTCTACCACAATTGTTAGATGGTCCCCTCCTCCAAGCCCAATATGTACTCTCTGCATAGTTCATGTGACTGTGAACTATGGTGGATTTTACTCCC
Source organism: Lutra lutra (assembly GCF_902655055.1). Taxonomy (NCBI): domain Eukaryota; kingdom Metazoa; phylum Chordata; class Mammalia; order Carnivora; family Mustelidae; genus Lutra; species Lutra lutra. Next base: position 33,724,922 of record NC_062280.1, on the reverse strand, counting down.
ATGATTAGGTGATGTTATATGACACAGTTGACCTTAAGATAGGGAGATAATCAGGGTAGGGCTGACCTAATCAAATGAGCCCCTTAAAAGCAGAAAGTTTCTCCAGCACATCATAGAAAAGAAAGTCAGAGATTGGGAGCTGAAGAAGGAGGTCATACACCCTTGCTAGTTAAAAGATGGAGAAGACCAGGTAGCAGAGAATATGGGTGGCTTGGAAGAACTGAGAACAGCTCCTGGATGAAGGCCAGTAGGGAAATGGAGACCTCAATCCTACAACTTCAAGAAACTGAATTCTGCCAATAATCTGAATGAACTTGAAGTGAATTCTTCTCTAGACCCTACAAACAAGAATTCAGCTTGATTGATGTATTGAATTCAGCCCTTTGAGACTCAGCAGAAAACCCAGCATGTGCCTTCTGACTTATGACACTGAGAGTTAATAAATGGGTGTTGTTTTAAGCTATTCAATTTGTGGAAATTTGTAATGCATCCATAGAAAACTAATCACTCTTCAGGGAACTAAAGTCAAGATTCTAAAATAGCAGTGATATCCTCAGTTCAGAGTCCTATCCCCTGCTCCAGGAAGGATGAGACATTGAAGTACACTCCCAAGCCTTGGGAGAGTTGCAAAAGTAGGTTCTGGGACAGCCAGCTTGATCTCAGAGAACTGTTAGAAATACATTATTTCAATTTTTATGTATTTCCCAAATCTTTCTTCTACTATTCTCTGATATATAGGTACTGTGCACGCTCTCTCTCTCTCTCTCTCTCTCCCTTTCAGTCTTATTAGCTATTTCCTTCCTTTCTTAAATATTTTCTTAGACATAAGAATTAGTTTTTATTTTTTCTACAAGGGCTCAGCATAGGAGCACTGAATGAACAGATAGATGATGGTATATAAGACAGAAGAGGAAAAAAGGTAAGAGAAGAAAAAAGGAAAGGAAGGGAAAATAAATGGAAGGGGAAAGGGAGGGAGGAGGGAGGGAGAGGGAAAGGTAAGGGGAATGAGAAGTAGTGTTTTAATTACCTATTGCTGCATAATAAATCACTCTAAAACTTATGGCTTAAAACAACGGCTATTTTATTATCTCATGATTCTATGGGTTGGCTGGCTCAGGTCAGCATCTCTTCAGCTCAATATGATATTGGCTGCAGCTACAGGCATGAAGGGAACTGGCTAGGCTGACAAGTTCAAGAGGGCAGCTGACCAATAGTACTAACTGCTATCTGGGAGCTCCCCTGGGGTTGCTGACTGCAGCTTCATTGTTTTCCTCTACGTGGCATCTCTATATGCCTTGGGTTCCTCATAGCATGGCAGCTGAGTTTCAAGAGATAGAACACAGAAACAGTTCATCTTCAGGTCTGGACTCAGCAATCCAATGATTTTACTTCCCTTGCATCCCTGTGGTCAGAGCCAATCATAAGAAAAATTCAGATACAAGAAGAGAGGAAATAGGCTCTACTTCTTGTCAAGAGGATGAATGTACATGTTACAGATTGGGGAAGAACTGTGAGCCATTTTATTGAGACCAACTACTAGAAGGAAGAAAGAAGTACACACACCTTCACCATAGGGATCCTTCTAAAGCTTAGGTCAGATCATGTCGCTCCTCCACTCAGGGTATTACCATGATCTACAAAGTGGTGTACCATACGCTCTAACACTTGAGTCTTTCCTGAGTCCAACCCTTGCACTCTCTCATTGGCTCATTGCACGCCACACCTGCTGGTCTCTTAGCTGTTTCTATTGTCAGTCTCTCTCCACACACATTCTTATTTAGGGGACTTTGCTCTTTTGTCTATCTGGAAAGCATTCTCTGGTTATCCACAAGATTTCTTCCCATACTTCTTTGGGTCTCAGATCAAATGTCAGGGGAGCTTATCCTGACTATCCTACGTAAAATAGCAACTTTCATCATCTCAATGTGATACACTGTGTCCCTCCAGTATTGATATGTTGAAGCCCTAACTTCCAATAGGACTATTCTTGGAGTTAGGTATCAACTAATGTTGAATAAAATCATAAGGATGGGGACTCAATCTGATTAGTGTCCTTATAAGTGCCCCCTCTCCACCATGTGAAGAAGTATCTGTCTATAAGCCAGGAAGAGAGTCTTCACCAGGAGCTGAATCAGCCAGTACCCTGATGTTGGACTTCCCAGCATCCAGAACTTTGGGGACATGAATTTCTATTATTTAAGCCACTCAGTCTATGGTAGTTTTTATGGCAGCCTGAGCTAATTAAGACCACTACCAATATTCTCTCCCCTACTCAACTTACCTGGTTTTTCTTCATAGCCCTTTATTTCCATCTGAAACACTGTACATTTATTTTTTTTGTACATTGCCAGTCTCTCCAAACCAGACTGCCTTCTCTATGAGAAAAAAATTGGTTTGTTGAAATCCCTGCCCTCTCTCTAATACCTGAAAGAGAACTGCACAAAGAGACTACTGATAAATATTTGCTGGAAAACTAGGATGAATGAGTAAATTGGATTTTTAAAATTTTTTATTTTTTTAACATTGGTAAGGGTGGAAACAGCACATTTCTCCCCATTACTAGCAAAGACAGCCGATGTTTTCAAAAGATAGCAAGGATGAATCTGCAGAGATAACACCTTAGTTAAACCTTATGAGAATGGAGTAGAAGAGGAAATAAAATGGTCTGAAGATGGTAAATGACTTTGGACAGTTCATAGTCCAGAAACTCTGATATGGTGGACATACTTCGTTTTCATATTTGTTCATGTCTCTGTGTTGCACTTGAGTGCCTTGCACCCCCAGGAGCCTGTCAGTGTAGCATGAGTTAGGTAGATCTCTTCACTGGGAAAAAGTACTTCAGCTCTTTGCAGACCCATGGCGTGTGTTTTGCATCTATGGCAACACTAAAGGTATGTCTCAGTGCATCTTCTAAGAGCCCTGGGGGTTCGTTTCCATAGCAGGCTTGCTGCTGGTGCCCACTGAGACTTTGCCTCATGAGTCTGAATATTGTGATGCTAGAACATTAACCCTTTGCGGGGTGTGATCACGAACTCTTTAACACCACAGGACAAATCTGCAACAATCTCTGGGACAGAAAAACTGGAAAGCAACTGTGACACTTGTCCCTCGGGCTTAGTATATCTCAAGCCTGTAACATTTCCTAAATACAGACTACTCGATCTTTCTGGCCAATGGCTGAATAAAGCAGCTCATGGTGCAGTCCTGTTTACCAACCAGGAAAGTGATACTGATTAGATTGCTTAAGGTTAAGCCACAGAAGGAATTAAAGAAGAATCAAGATGAGGAGTTGGAAATTCAAACTAACCATCTGGTTTTTAGTGCCAGTTTAGACCATTCCACAGAGAATATAAAAGCTACCACCTAAGAGGTCACTTTAAGGAATGCATCTTCTCTAGTTCTAAACTGGAATAGCCAGCTCAGTTTCCCTCTTATCAAATCATTTCTCCAAAGAAGCTCCATAAACCCCTGAGAAAAACCTGAGAGCGATAAGAAAGCAGGTCCACAGACACGCATGTGATGGGCACTCCGTATTGGTTTCCTAGGGCTGCCGTAACAGATTACCATGAATTTGGTGGCTGAAACAAAGAAATTTATCTTCTCTTAGTTCTAGAGTCCAGAAGTCTGAAATCAAAGCATGAGAAAGACTAGTTGGCTCCTTCTGGAGGTTGAGGGAGAATCTCTCCTCTACACCTCTTTCCTAGCTTCTAATGGCTCTGAAAATCCTTGGTATTCCCTGGCTTATGGACAAATTACTCCAACATCTGCCTCTGTCTTCACATGGCTTTCCCTCTGTGTCTGTGTCTTATTTTCCATCTATTATACGATGCTCATCATATAGGAAATTCATTAGGTTTAAGGACTCACCCTAGTGCTTCATGATCTCGTCTGGATATTCTTACCTTAATTATGTCCGCACAAACCCTAATTCCAATTAAAATCATATTCTAATGTTCCATGGTTTAGAACTTGGACATACCTTTTTTTCAGGAGAGGAGCGTTACTACTTGACCCACTGTGCGCTTTTTTTTTTTTTTTAAGATTTTATTTATTTGACACAGAGAGAGAAATCACAAGTAGGCAGAGAGGCAGGCAGAGAGAGAGGGGAGGAAGCAGGCTCCCCGCGGGGCAGAGGGCCCGACTCGGGCCTCGATCCCAGGACCCTGCTGGGATCATGACCTGAGCCGAAGGCAGAGGCTTTAACCCACTGAGCCACCCAGGCGCCCCCCCACTGTGCACTCTTAACCCAGCTTCTCAACAGGTTCCCAGCTCATAGCTACAAATAGTTGCATTACTTGGTTTCAAAGGCACAGATAGGATGGGTGACATTGAGCTCTTTGTAATATTAATCAGTAGCAACTTCTCGCCACTCTAAAGCTCTTTCATTCTTTCCTCAAGTCTCAATGTGTACCTTCCTGAATACAGACCAATAATTTCTTAGATTGTAGCCTCTCACCCACCCCAAAACCCACTTGTTTCTCAAACATATATCTAGTTGTACAGTATATTGGCATTAGATCTGTCACTTTAGCTTTGTTATGGCAGCTTGGATGAAGTACATACCCTTTCTGAAGTTCAGTCTCCTTATCTATAAAATAAGAGTTGCCAGAGATAAAAAGCACCCAGTTCAATGCCCTGCTCATACACAGCAAGGGCTCAGTCCGTGCTAGCCAGTATTACAGTTCTGCTAGGGACCACATTTCAGTTGTATGTTGAGTGCCTACTCTGGTTAGGACATCATAACAGGCATTGTGGGAAGTTTTCTGAGGCCAAAGAAGAAACAGAAGGGCCCTTTGAAAACTCATAAATGAATTTTCCCATGTTTTGAAGTTCTTAGAAGGCGTTTGGTAATATTCTTGATTAAGAATGCAACTTGCATGGATTATGGCTCTTTCTGTGTCTAGGAAGGCATGCACTTTCACAATTACTGATGATGGGCATTTATCCTAATTTAAAACCTCTCCCAAAAAGAAATTATCTTTCAATAACAACCCTCTTTCTCCTGAAAACTTGCTTTCTGTAGCAGCTTTCTGGCAATTCCTACAAATGAAATAAACCCATCTCCTTCTAATTTCCTAGGTGATTACTGATTTTTACCCATTTGGTCACTTTTTAGCAATCTTCTCTTGTTTTAAGTTATGGTGTTTTGATTTGCCCAGAAAATGCCATTGGTCTAATCTCACCACAGCAAACCTCCTATTAGCTCTTGTACTATCAAGTGAAAAAATCCCTACAATATGAATATGACTCTTGGCCAAGATCATGCCCCAGAAACATTGCCAGCTTCCTCCAGTGCCTTCTGAATCATTGGAATAATTGATAATGATCAGTCTAGTTTGGAGGCTAAATATATTTCTCTCTTTGCAATTTCATGGGAATGGAAAATCTGCATATTGTTTGTAAGATAAAGCTGGATTATAACCACAAATCATGATGTTGATAAGCCAATTATTCAGTTCTCTAACCTTACTTGCTAGGAATATGCCACTATTTTCTAGGATCATCCTAGCTATTATTACTGAACTTCTGCTTTTCCTTTTAAGGTCAAGACAGGGATTACACACTGTCATGGCTTGTAATTAATTCAGCCCCCAAATAAATTGTGTTTGGAAGACATAGTATAAAATTTTTTCTTTTACTTTTAGGGGTCAAGTCCTTCCCAATTCAATACAATGTCTACCCCTCTATATTACATTTTTACCCATTTGTGCTCTTGCCTCAGGACTTTGAAATAGTGAGCCCTAGAAGGATTTAGCAATTTCATTGGAAGATGTTCAGTAAGATGTTGGCTAACAGGTCCATTCAGGGTTACTAATAACTCCTGGTCTGTAGGCACACCCATGCAGAGTCGGCTTGGTCATGCTGACTCATGGATTCATATTTCAAGCTTACTCAGACAGTTAATTGTCAGATTGTTTGATTCCAAGAACCACATGCTGAATTTCATTGAGTTATGGTACTTTGGTATTTCCTAAGCCACGCTGTGAAAGGACCAGAAACAATATGCTTGAAAACTTTTCCTCTGTAGAAAATTTTATTTTTTAATTTAGCATTTTAAATAAAATCTAAACTAGCCCAATAAAGCCCCCCCCCAAAAGTTAAAAATGTATCCAGGAGCTTGTGTTCATGTGGCAGAGCAAACACCAAACAGATACATCAGTCTCTCCTGCATGGAAAACTTGATCTACTCCAGTTAGTGGGTATTACACAGAATAAGGGTTTCTTGGTCAAATATATTGGGCAAACTCTCTGATAAATATAGAGAACTTCTTTCTTTTCTTTTTTACTGTAAAACATTTTGGGTTGTTAGAATGTTTCAAGAAGAGCTGCAGTATGTTATTTCCCAAGTTCATTTGTTTAGCAAATTCTTTTTTCACGAACAACTGTTCATCAGTATTCCAATGCACATATATATTTTTTATAATCATTTTTTAATTTATTTTCAGCATAACAGTATTCATTGTTTTTGTACCACACCAGTGCTCCATGCAATCCGTGCCCTATCTAATACCCACCACCTTGTTCCCCCAACCTCCCACCCCCCCACCTCTTCAAACCCTTCAGATTGTTTTTCAGAGTCCATAGTCTCTCATTGTTCACCTCCCCTTCCAATTTCCCCCAACTCCCTTCTCCTAACTCCCCATGTCCTCCATGCTATTTGTTATGCTCCACAAATAAGTGAAACCATATGATGATTAACTCTCTCTTCTTGACTTATTTCACTCAGCATAATCTCTTCCAGTCCCATCCATGTTGCTACAAAAGTTGGGTATTCATCCTTTCTGATGGAGGCATAATACTCCATAGTGTATATGGACCACATCTTCCTTATCCATTCGTCCATTGAAGGGCATCTTGGTTCTTTCCACAGTTTGGCAACCATGGTCATTGCTGCTATAAACATTGGGGTACAGATGGCCCTTCTTTTCACTACTTCTGTATCTTTGGGGTAAATACCCAGTAGTGCAATTGCAGGGTCAATTGCAAGTTCTATTTTTAATTTCTTGAGGAATCTCCACACTGTTCTCCAAAGAGGCTGCACCAACTTGCATTCCCACCAACAGTGTAAGAGGGTTCCCCTTTCTCCACATCCCCTCCAACACATGTTGTTTCCTGTCTTGCTAATTTTGGCCATTCTAACTGGTGTAAGGTGGTATCTCAATGTGGTTTTAATTTGAATCTCCCTGATGGCTAGTGATGATGAACAATTTTCCATGTGTCTGATAGCCATTTGTATGTCTTCATTGGAGAAGTGTTTAGTCATATCTTCTGCCCATTTTTTGATATGATTATCTGTTTTGTGTGTGTTGAGTTTGAGGAGTTCTTTATAGACCCTGGATATCAATCTTTTGTCTGTACTGTCATTTGCAAATAACTTCTCCCATTCCGTGGGTTGCCTCTTTGTTTTCTTGACTGTTTCCTTTGCTGTGCAGAAGCTTTTGATTTTGATGAAGTCCCAAGAGTTTATTTTGGCTTTTGTTTCCTTTGCCTTTGGAGACATTTCTTGAAAGAAGTTGCTGTGGCTGATATCGAAGAGATTACTGCCTATGTTCTCCTCTAGGATTCTGATGGATTCCTGTCTCACGTATTTTAAGAAAGGCTGATGGAGTCATCTGGCCATAGAGTCACCCCTAAAAACTATTAGACCTTTATGAGACCTTGGGCAAATGTCACAACTGCCATGAGTCACCCTTTTCTCATCTAGAAAGTGAACAGTTTAAGTTCTCTTCCAGCTTGAGTATTTTTTTATTTTCCCCAGAGCTTTATAATATTGTATTTGGTCATTTTCACTAAAAGACTACAGAGGAAGAAGAAAAAAAAAACAAAACAATGAGTACTACTCTATAAAACAGAGTTCCATGACTTCCCAGACCCACTTGACTTTGCAGAAATACAATTAGGACTCCAAAGCCAAATGGTTATTATTTTCCTAAAGACTCAATGCATTTTCCTTAAGTGGAATTTCAAGACTTGAGTATTAAAATCACTAAAAATTTCTACTCTTGGATGCTTCATTAATCCAAGATATTTTATGGTTCACCAGAACCCTGAGATAGTCTTACTTGAGTAAGGACACTTAGAGATGATAATGCATTTTCATTTCCTAACCTTGGCAGAAGTAGGTCTGAAGTTAGGCTCCCCCACCCCCACCCAGGTTTTCCAGTTTATCCATGTGTTGAGTTTTCTTTCTTCACTGTGGTGAATGAGGATGGAAATGGAGGTCATGGACCCATCTCCTCTCCTTCTGAGTCTTTACTTCCTGGGGTTTAAATATAATGACTCATCTTCAGGATTGGCTTAAGTGGCCTGGCAACAATCCCACTATTTTCAACAGTGATTTGTCTTTTGATGGTTCAGGAAGTTGTGGAAGCAGTTTGCACAAGTCACAAATACAGACCACCAACCTCTTCAATTTATGACTCTTTTTTATAAATCCAGGAAATAGAAAAAAAAATATTTCTGTTTATTTCTCAACCTAAGAAAGAGATAATTTTCTGGTTACAGATGAAAACAGAGCTTTGTCTGAAAATAATACCTACAATTATGTAATAGGGTTGTAATAAAGTACATTCAAAAGGAAAATTAATTCCCATTAAGCAACTCATTTTTGGCATTGTTTGCTCTTAACACAGACGCAAACATACCCTTTGACTTTTCTTCTGGATGGTAATCTGTACTTAAAGCATTGAAAGTCTTCTCTTACAAATTTGAGTGTGTCCAAGAAAACTACTCAGCTATCCTACATGAGAAATTGGCAATGTTTGGTGGTGAGAGAAAAGTTTACATGAATTTATATCTACTCTGTATAGCAAGATTTAGTGGAAATGAAATATACATACATACATACACATACACACTCTTTTGAAGTAGATATATATTACTTTGAAAGTATATACCTACTGATTGTAAGAGATACAAATCCAACTCAAACTAGCACTTAAGGGGCGCCTGGGTGGCTCAGTGGGTTAAAGCCTCTGCCTTCAGCTCAGGTCATGATCCCAGGGTCCTGGGATCGAGCCCCGCATCGGGCTCTCTGCTCAGCAGGAAGCCTGCTTCTCCCTCTCTCTCTCTCTGCCTGCCTCTCTGCCTACTTGTGATCTCTGTCTGTCAAATAAATAAATAAAATCTTAAAAACAAACAAACAAAAAAAAAAACTAGCACTTAAACCCAAAAGGTAAAGCATTGTCTGGAAAGTCTGAGAAATGCATCTTGCTTCAGGTATGGGGAAATCAGGGGGCCCAAGTTGTGATGCCTACACTTTCTTCCTCTTTCTCTCCATCTCCCCACTCACATCTGCAGTGTTAATGTCAGTCTTTTTCTCTGCCTGGAAACAAGGTGTCTGCCCATCATCCTAAACCCATTTTGTCCTTAAAGCTTCTAATCCTAGAAGGAAAGACTCTCCTCCAGCTTTCACATACCAAATCTGGCAGAAGAGTTCTAGTGGCCCTTGCTTGAGTCATGTGTTCATGGCTAAACCAATCACCATGGCCAGAGTAATGGTCTACTCTGATTGGCCAATCTTAGGTAATGAGTCCACCCTAGAGTCAAGGCAAACAGGGCCAACAACCTAGCAATATGATGGGAGGGGCAGTTTCTGGAAGGAATAGGGTTAGCAGGCATACACAGAGATGGCTAGTACAAAAGACACTAACTTCTTGACCAGCACAGGTGCTGAAGAACTGAAGATAAGCTCAGAGCTAAGCTAGACTCCTCTTTCCTACACAAGGTACTCCTGAGGACTCCTGATGGTTGGGGTAACCTATAGCACATTTGCAAACCTTCTTCTCCCCAAGTAGTATTACTCCTGTCTGACATGTTAGCTGAAAGGAGATTTGAAACCTGGCACTCAGAAATGTAGTAAGAACAAGAAGATAAATGAGACACAATGCTTAGAATTCCAAGGAAACATTTTTTTAATTTACTTAGTGAAAAATTGTTTCTTTCTTTCTTTTTTTTTTTTAGGGGCATGGAGAGGAGAGGTAGGAACAGAGGGAGAGAGAGAATCTTAAGCAAGCTCCAAACATGGAGACTGATGGGGCCTCAATTTTCCAACTCTGAGATCATAACCTGAACAGAAATCAAGAGTCCCAAACTTAACCAACTGAGCTACCCAAGTACCCCTGGAAAACTATATTTCATGTAGACCTCAGGAGCTTCCTTTTCTCCCCTCCAGTTTGCAATTTCTTAAAATAAGGCTAATAAAAATGCTTTTATTTTTTTATTTAAATTCAATTAACATATAATGTATTATTTGTTTCAGGGGTACAGGTCTGCGATTCATCAGTCTTATATAATACCCAGTGCTCATTACAACACATACCCTCCCCAATGTCCATTACCCAGCTACCCTATCCCTCCACTTCCTTCCCCTCCAGTGACCCTCAGTTTGTTTCCTATGATTAAGAGTCTCTTATGGATTGTCTCCTTCTTTGGTTTTATCTTGTTTCATTTTTTCCTCTCCTCCCCTATGATCATTGCCTTGTTTCTTAAATTCCACATATCAGTGAGATCATATGATAATTGTCTTTCTTTGACTGACTTATTTTACTTAGCATAATACCCTCTAGTTCCATACAAACATTACAAATGGCAAGATTTCATTGTTGATGGCTGTGTAATATTCCATGTATTTATATACCATGTCTTCTTTATCCATTCATCTGTCAGTGGACATCTGGGCTCTTCCTATAGTTAGGAAAAATATTTTTAAATGCTATCTTACTATCCTACTCAAGTGTTCCTCAGCCCAACAACTAGTCAGCTGGTATGAAAACTATAAATAACCTAATGATGAACATCAATGCCTGAAGACATACACTGAAGACTCAAGTAGAATAAATGATTCACAGTTAAACAAAAATTCTGACTTGCCCTCTGAGTCATGGTTTTCACACTCGCTATTCCCCTGCCTAGAGCACCCATCTTGCTGTCTGTGTGGTTAGGCATTTCTTTCCTACATTTTCACCTCCACAGAGAAGCTCTCTTGCCCTACGTATAAGAATATGTCATTCAGTTATTCACTGTCAAAAAGCCCCATTAGATTCCTTCATAGAGTTAACCGTAGTTGATTGTAGGTTTATTTATTTGTCTGTTTCCTGTTGATTTTAGTTTATAAGCCCTGGGAAGGCAGAGGTGTGCTTTGTGTGCCAAGGCTCATCCAGCAATTAGCATAATGCCTGGCATGTTGTAGGGAACAAAACATGACTGAATAAAATATACTAAAAGAAAGAAGTAACCAAGGGTTTCTTGGTCATTGGCCAGGCTGAGAGAAGCAGAGGGAGGCTAACCTACAGAACACGGATCATTTCTTTCTAGCAGAAACTGAGAAAGTGATGAGATCGAATAGGGGGAAAGGGTCAGAGGCTCTGACTTACCCATCATCTGTAATTCCTCCATCTTCTAGTTCCCATTTTTGTATGTCTCCTCCACAGTCTGCCTTAGCAAAACTTGTTCTTAGGAAGGAACAAATAAGCTTCTTCACTGTGTTGTATATAACTTAAAACAGCATAAAATGATAAACTTTTAATAAAAACCAAAGTCTCAAACTCATGGATAGATTTCAGTCACAGGGGCTGAAAAGGATAGGAGATATACTGGCATCCTTAGAGTGTGAAAAAAAAAAGGCAAATATGCAAACTGTCCTCCACAATATCTTCAATTTATAAAGAAATAACATATTATCTATGTTTCTATACTTAATATACATCCTTTTTCTATACTTAATATACATTATTTACTTCATATATATATACACATCTTATATATTATGTTTATGAAGGGAAGGGAAAGGAATCTTTAAAACACATTTTTTAAAAAGTTCTGAGGCAGAGGAAATTGGAGTCTTCTTGACTAGAAATAAAGAATGGATGTAGAGTTTGACTCTCTAGAGTAATTTTCATAAAAGGCTGTGGGGTAAGGGGGGGAGTGAAGACAAGAGAGGACTCAAGGCAAAGGAGAAGGATGAAGAGGAGGACAAAAGATCTCTTAATGAATTTTAAGAGAGTGGTTGTAAAGAAATATTTTTTGCCTGGGGCAGATTAACCAGGGTTGAAACTGTGTTTACTTACATGAAGGAACATTTTTTGTTGTTGTTGTTCTTACTGAGACTTGAAGCTGAGGCTTGAATAAATCCATCCTTAGCCAATGTCAATGGAATTCAGATTTTAAAGAAGTCAGCTCCTTCTGGGACAAGTCCCATTGGTTTACAGGTTTCTAATCTCCCTTAAAACACAGAAATGCATTTAATTTCTCTCTGGGTGTAAGTCCAAACCACAGGCCCTGTCACAGTGCACCATTAATAAAAGCACTAGTTCATCCATGGTCACACGGATAAAGTCTGGCCACTTTGTGTAGGGGCTCTCACTTCTAGACAAGCCATGCTCAGCTGAGGTGGTCTTTTGAGCCCTTACACCTGAGCTTGC